>NC_136064.1:143940595-145175879 GCF_964261635.1 Lissotriton helveticus
TCATATAATTGTGAAAGGTAGTTGGTTAAATAGATGGCAACGATGATAATAATCGCTAGTAACGCCCACACAGTCAGGTGGAGCTCACAAAACCACCTCACCACATTATTATGGGCAAGCAATCACCAAGCAGGATATAATAAACTAATCACAGATGGGATCCAGCCGTATCCATTAAGTCTGCAGTACTCCAACTAAAGGAGCTAAATCATTGTTGGGACTGTCCTGGGTTGAAAATAAAATGTCAAACAGAGCTGCAACCTATGCTGTGGTATACAACGAGAGCCAATCAAATTGTGTTTGACCCCGCCTGCCCACTATTTTATACCTTAGTCCTGTGGACACTAGTTGAATACCACAGCATAGGTTGCAGCTCTGTTTGACATTTTATTTTCAACCCAGGACAGTCCCAACAATGATTTAGCTCCTTTAGTTGGAGTACTGCAGACTTAATGGATACGGCTGGATCCCATCTGTGATTAGTTTATTATATCCTGCTTGGTGATTGCTTGCCCATAATAATGTGGTGAGGTGGTTTTGTGAGCTCCACCTGACTGTGTGGGCGTTACTAGCGATTATTATCATCGTTGCCATCTATTTAACCAACTACCTTTCACGATTATATGAAAAAACGCTATTTATGTGCGTTATTTCTCCATTAATGTAGATCGGGCAGCATATGGTACTTACCAAACGTATATGAGCATAGAATTCCTCCTCCTCCTCATTCATAGTTCCACCGGGATTTTTTTGACGACTGGGGTGGCATGTCCTTTCACGACATGTGACTTTGTAATATCAGCCCCTACTGTAAACGTTAACTGTGAATGTGTCTTGTCAACTATACCACTCCACCGCCGGGATAAAGGACAGACACTGTTTTATTATTCGGTCGATCTATTGACGGCCATAGGCGTGGGAGAGCATGCGTATTGACACAATGCTGAGACATTTGTAAGCTGGTTGCACGCACGCATGCGTGAGGGATCAGCGCTATGTTTAGCCGCGAATGAAGTTTTTCAGAATGATTGCGGCGTGATACGAGAAGAAAGGGAAGGAGGGTCATATGTATTCATTCTAATCCCGAGCACCGTGATAGGCGGCTGATCCAAGCAATCCGGATATTTAAACCAGCTGCTTGACCCCGCCGGCACCTTCCCTTCCCCTTGAATTCAGCGCGAGGTACCGACGGAGAGGTAAGCCAGCAGATGCTCTGTTTATTTTATTTTAAACATGGCAATGAGGTACCGTCTTAAGTCTGTTATATTTATTTATTTTTGAAACTAGTGTAAGGTATCTGGATGCTTATCTCCCTAAACCTTTTAATAAGAACAAGTGATTAGGGTTTCATTGGCCCACCTAGCTACGGTATCTTTTGGTGGGTCTGGCGCATGTTTACAATGATTCTGTGCTTTTCAGTTTGCTACATAGTGTGACCTACATGCTCGCTAGTGGCCATTCCTTCTATTCTTTCCAAAAAATATATTTTTTTACGACTAAGTTAACTGTTAACTGTTAATTATGAACTACTGTCTTGGAGGTATATTCATATGGAGGGGCAGCTCTGGGGTCGATCACACGTTTTTTGGGGGTATATGTGTAGTACAATTTGGTGGGACACAGAAGCTTTGTTTGCTAACTGTGCCCTTTCTTTTCTACACATTAGAGCGGGGCCTCTACTTCCCGAGCGGTTGCCGGGCGAGGTGAGGCCGTCACTCACACAAAGCTGGGTGAGTATCACTAGGAGGAAATGCCTCCGTGTGATTGAGCTAATATGTTCATTGTTATGTGGAACGCAAATAGTTTCCGCATCTGTGTTCTGTTATTGCGGTTTTTATGAGGTTATGTGGCTCTATGTGTGCAATTTAATGTATGGTATGCACTTTCTGTACTTTGTCAACAGGAAGAAGATTACCTTCCTGTCTCCAGCGGACATTGGGGCTCCAAGTTCCTGGCAGACATTGATCCTTACAAGTACATTTCACGTTAATGACTGTGATGTAAATACAGTGTTTATGCAATCTTAAGTACTAAGTATAGTTTTTTGCAGTAGCTTATTGATTATTAGGTCCTGACGAAGGCTGGAGCAATTCTCCATTAGGCTGAAACTAGTTGACCACTATGCACAGCGCCATTGAGTAGTTTCACTCTTTAAACTACTATGCGTGTTTTTAATCTTGACACCCAAACTTATTATTATTGTTTTGAACTTGGGTAGTTAATTTTAGATAGCACTATGATTTAGAGCACTGCACCCATTCAGCATTACCCATTGAGCAACACTGTGGCACAATACGTCGCTTTCTCTTTCCGCATCATCATCTGACGGTTGAGCGGCATTTTAAGCGAACGTCCTTTTCCCACATGATGATACTCCGCCACGAGGGTGGTCTGAAGGGAAATTTAATAGCCCAGTGTGACTCAACTATTGTTACACATACCTCCATGTGACCCTACCCGCCGCATATCACAACACACTCCAACAGACCTGGTCTTCTTTTTTGTATTTATGTATTCATGTAAGGGGCGTCAGTTGACAGGTCTTTAAATTATTTCCCTTTGACCCTCCGCACAATTGTTTATAGTCATTTTGATCATAGTCAATCATTCCACATTTTGATACAATAGACTGGTCCTTCTCACTGTGATGACCGCACCAGCTGCACTAAACACTCATTCAGCAGAAACACTGGTGACAGGACAAGCCAGATACTTTATTGACAGCTCCGCTGAGCTCTGGCCATTGGCACATCTTCACATAGACCTCCTTTGGACCATCCAGATACTTTCGGAACATCCTGAGGATGGTCATTGGTGATGCCACTTGTTCTACCTGTTTTTCCATTGCCTCTTCACAGGACTTGAGCCCTGCTAATTGAAACCAATACAATACAGAGGATGGGTTGTTTCCTTCATTTGCTTTTACTGCTGATGTTTTGGTTGATGGTGTTTTTAGCTGCTCTGAGAAAAGACAGCCCTCCCGGAATTTGAATTTGGCACCCCAGATTTGTGGTGTGGGACTAAAAGTTGCAGCCATTCTTCTTCCAAGAACCCAGCTTCCTCTTCAATCTAATTCTTGTATTTTATAACATCCCCTTCAGAACAAGGGATGCAGGTGGGCAGAGTTTTTTGCACCATGCATCAAGTAGTCATATGTAGTCTTTGGACTCGATGATGTCACGTTGCAGCCTTATCTTAGAAGTTAAGTGCAGGACTAAGCACTCAACCAAGGAATTTTCTTCTGTGATTTCATTCACGTCTGCAGGATATGCAGCAATGGGATAGCTTGGCCTCGTGTTGTCCTCCTTGCTAACTTCATGCATGAAAACTTCAAAAGGGAGTTGCATCTGTGTCAGGTATTTGACTAGGCCCCATTTTTCCACATCCATGGTCATAGATTTGCCCAACTGCATCCTCTCCTCTTCAAATTACATAGTCATTAATCTGTTTGTACTGCTCAGCATTACAGCATATACAAGGCGGAGTTCCAATGTGTTGGCACCTCCTGTATTAGGACTTTAGCTGGTGCGCTATTATTATGCTGATTAATCCGCAGCTCAAATGGGCGCAGGTAGTCAGTATGTTGCTGACTATGTCTTCCTTTTTCAGGAAGTCTTGCACCACCAAGTTGATGCAAAAAGCCAAACACAGGACCCTGCATCTGACATGGACTTGACTATGTTACTGCCATTGTCCGTGGCAACGAAACCAATTATAAGACCTCTGCGTTGCAGCCTTTCATACACCTTGCTGTGAATTTCCTCCAAGATGCTTACAGCTGTATGTGATTTCTCCACAGCGAACAAGGCCACTGTTGAATGCCATTACAGGCTCTCAAAACTTTCTTCAGGGCCAACACCTGAAGATATGTTTTTGTTTTACCCCTGCAAAAGAGAATCAGTGTGCAGAGATGCACATGTAATCAGTTGCCTAACAACTGGTCCACATGTCTGTCATCAGGTGTGAACAACACTTTGCAGCAAAGTTTGTCCAACAAACTACAGCACATGTTCATGCAGCACTGGAACAGCCACTCTGGCAAAGTAGGTCCTACTTAGCACCTTCCATTTTGGGCAGATGGCTGCCACAAATTCTAAAAATCCCAATCCTCCCACAAATGAAAAAAGTAGGAGGTCCAGCGCTAACATTTTTGCCAACTTCCCATTGTACAAACATGTATTTGGGCTCATAGCCCCTCCTGCCTAAACATGCCCTTAATAGTAGCTTGGATTTTCCTCTTTTCTTGGGGCAATGGCACAGGCATCTTTTGAGAGGTACATGCTAGTAGCAGACTCAATGTGTGTGGTTGTGGTTGGGCAGTCACTGTGTGCTGTAGTGTCTCCACCATCTCAAATGAAGTACCGGGTTATTTAGAACCCAGCGGTGCCAGGGCACACACCCAAAGACTTCGAGTTCTCCTGCTTTAGACTACAGAAACTGTGAGACTTCTTGGTGACGTCAAGGATCAGATTTATTGGCTGCAGCCAGTAACAGGTATCCTAGAAGTACAACACGGTGTATATTCTCAGGAGACTGCTCACTCTTACAAAGTCAGTCGACCCTTTTTATACAAAATATTACGCTTCAGGCAAACATTACTTATTTACAGTAAACCAATTCCAATGTGCACAATAAAAGCATTACATGACAAACCCACATTTCATCGTCCAGCCCACTATCAATTACCCGGCAAGACCCAACACTCTCCATCAGATAAATCGGCTGGACCCCTCATAAAATCGGGCACCTCCTCATCAAAACAGATCATAAAGAACGGATCAGAGACAGGTGTGTGTAAGATTAGAGATAGTTGTGTGCAATGAAGGGTTTATGGTATGCCGTGCCTTGTTCCCTAATCTTGATCGGCCACTGGGAAAGGAACTGACCGAACAGGTTTGGCTTCGGGCAGTGGAGTCAGTTTGTCCAGGTCACACAGAAGTCAGCTGAATGTGTACGTGTCCCTAAAACTCGTTCGGCCTTAGTCATCGGCCTATGTGAGGGCAACCACAAAATGGCTGCCGTACACAAAATGGAACCCGAGGGTTCAGAACGGAAACTCTGGTTCCATGGTGATCACGTTGCTCGATCATGCCGAAAAAACTTGTATATAGTATACTCGTCATTCTCGGTCTACTGATACCAAAATTGTCATGATTCGACGATGTTTATGACACGGGTCCAGAATTCACGGAATCACAGACCCTCCTTTTGCCCTTACATAGGCAATAACCTACACTCACGCTAATCTGAGTCCAGGTCTATATTCATAAAGTCATTGAGATGTTGCTGCAGCATCATCCTATTACTTAGCTTGTTGCTCGATACAGGTTTCCTTACACACGATGTAGCACAGAGGCCACATATAGCAGGAGCACACTGTACACAAAGACAGAACAGGAAAAGGATGGCTGAGATCATCCCAATGACCATCAGAATCTTCCATCCCCAGGCGGATATCAGTTCCCAAAACCATCCCATCAACGACCAATCTCCTTTATCCATGTGTATATATTCGGAGATCTTATGTAGCTTGGAAATGGCCTGGTACACTGTCGGAGCAGTATCTGGAAAGAAAACACAGCAACTTGATTGGATCACTTTACATACCCCAACTCGATCTGCAAGTATGACGTCTAACGCGACCCTGTTCTGAAGAGTCATAAGACGATCCGACTGGAGCTCAGCAGTCAAGTTACTAAGGGCACCGGCAGTTTCAACTACAGTGGACTCAACCACCCTCGTCAATTGCCGTATGTTCATGCTGTTAACCATAGGTCCCCAAAACGCCAGAAAACCCTTCAAGAAATCTCCCAATTCTTGTCCTGCAGTATCTTCCTTACTGAAGACACCTCTAACTACCCTTGTCTTGTGGTAGTCTGCCGCAGCTGTGTAGGTGGGAGGCAACAGTAACGAAACAAAACATGTGCCCGAGAAATCAGGGGGCAACCATGTGTAGGCTCTACCATAACAGATGAAATAGGTACCCTTAGCTGCTAGGAATGATGGGGAAGTCTGGGACGCAAAGACATACGTCTCAGAGCAGATACTCTTCCCTAGCTGAGCTTTCGGATTCTTACCATTACCCTGCAGACAGTAGTGACCCTGATGGGGTAAAACCCAAATCGGGGAGGATCTTTTCGCTCGCTGGTTCTCATTCAGATTGACTCCATATCCGGTTACATTCCATCCAATATATGCTTGTGTCTCATCACTCGGGATAGTCTCATAGAAAGTAGCTCCTCTAATCATGTCTACTATACCCTTCACTAGAGCACTATTCTTTGGATTATCTTTTACAGAACGTAGGGGGTGGACTTCACGAGCATAGCTGAACATTGTTCTGTATGCCCACACAGAACCATTATGACTGAATAGCAGGACTAGGTAAGGAATACCTTTATCTGTTGTATGAGGCATAAGACTACACACCAAACAGTTAGTCATGTTCACTTCTAATTGGTGTTGGTGCAAAAGCTGAACGAAGGAGTTATTGACAAACTCTACTCTTCTAACAGACTCAAGTTCAGGCAGAGGGTGAAAAGAATATGAGGAGATAGTAGAAGAAGGCATAGGCTGTGCAGTGGGTAATAACGTCACTCGAAAAGAGAACAAAACGTATCCTATTAAAAACATCATTACGCTAAACAGTATCAAAAGGCATAATATCAAAAAACGTTTACTTATCATTATTGTAAACATTTTAGTTTTGAAATTCATCTCTTTGGCAGGTCTCTCCATCTCGAAAAACTCCATCCTCTAACCTTGCTGCTCGCGGAGGTAGGGTGTTCCGTGCTAAGGAATGCGCCTGTCAGTCCAAGGGAAACACCCAAGAACCAACCAGAACCGTCTGACCTTGTGTCTTCGGCTTGCACTCCGAAGACTTGTCGCCCGCGACCCTACAGCTGAACCCGGATGGTGGTTCGAAAAACAAAAATCTAAAAAGTTTGTCAGATGAGAGAGCTGCACTTTTAAAAATAGCAAAGAAAAGGAATTGTATTTGTCCATAGTTCTCGGCCTCAGATTATAACGGCTTTTCCCTGGTAATGTCTGATCACGAAACAATAGGTCAGGCTCAGTAGTGTCCAATTGAACTGAAGATGAGACAGCTTCTTGCAGAAGATCGTCGCTTTCGCGTTTAGAATTTGTTCCAATTAAACGTGCATCGCTAAAAGGCAGAAAATGAGGCACAGTCTCAGTCTCAGAGTCAGCAATACCCTCCTGGACCCACCGGTCATACGGCAGAGGCAAAGGGACCCTCTTACAATGTACGCCGTGGACCCAGTTCTTCTTTCCTTGCACTCGCACAGCACTTCTTGTGGATAGCAGGACTAAATGGGGGCCGGTCCAACGGGGCTGATCATTCTTTGTCCGCTGAAAGTTTTTTACTAAGACCCACGAGCCAGGATCGATGATGTGTCCTGGATCTGTAGAAGCCTGAGGCAGAGTATCGTGAACCTGTTGGTGTAAAACACGTAATTTAGCCGTCAAATCATATAAGAAATCAAGCAGTACAGGGTGTTCAATCTCGCTGAATTTTGTCGACCTCGGCACACCCCATATGTTGGCAGGGCGACTGAACACGATCTCATATGGACTAAGTCCCACTCGTGAATGCACAGTCATTCTTGTCGATAAAAGTGCTAAAGGCAAAGCATCTGGCCATTTAAGACCAGAGCTCACTTGTATCTTGGCCAGTTTCAGTTTTAGGGTGCCATTATAGCACTCTACTAGTCCAGCTGATTGGGGGTGATTTGCAGCGTGAAATTTCTGTCGGATTACTAGCCCTTCACATACTCTCTTCATCACTTGACCCACAAATTCACTCCCATTATCACTCCAGACCATTCTCTGCAAACCGAACCTAGGGAAAAATTCTTTGACAAGGGCTTTAGCTGTGGACAAGGCAGTGTTATCTTTAAGGGGATATGCTTCTACCCATCTCGAAAAGGCACAAACAAACACAAGTACGTATTTCAGGTTGTTGCATCTCCCCATGTGAATGAAATCTAGCTGCAAAACCTCGAACGGGTACGATGGAGGAGCAAAATAACCAGCTGGAGTTGGAGTTCCCTTACCAGGATTGTATCTTAAGCACACCATACAATTCTTGACCACATTCTCTGCACAGTTAGGAATTCCAGCGTTTTGCCATACGTGAGCCAACAACTTACAAATTCCTTTCACACTGATATGAGCCATTCCATGCGCCATCGTAACCACTGCAAGCACATACGCATCGGGTAACAACCATCGCTGATGCTCTGACAACTCAATCCAACAACCATTCGTATCCAGTTTACCCGTACTTTCTCTCCATACACTCAACTCTTTCTCTGTAGCTTCAGCTTGAATAGACTTCACACTCTCTATCGTATCTTCACACATTCCAACGTCACCAACCCATCTTGCAGGGCTCGCAACATACATTCGACTCATCACATCTCTTGCCACGTCTTTTGCAACTTTGTCTGCAAACGCATTACCACGACCAGCATCATCAGTAACCTTCTTGTGTGCACTGCATTTCACAATCGCAACTTGCAACGGCAAGGTAAGTGACTCAAGAAGCTCATTCACCAATTGACCATGCTGTATCTTCGTACCATGAGACGTAAGGAATCCACGTTCCTTCCACAAGTGCCCAAAACTATGGGCCACACCAAACGCATACTGGCTGTCGGTATATATGGTCACTTTCTTTCCTTTCGACAACACACACTCTCTCGTAAGTGCAATCAACTCTGCTGCTTGGGCTGAATTATGTGGGATACGTGCAGCTTCAACAATCGTGTGCAAAGTCGTAACAGCATATGCTGCAGTCGTATCTCCATTCGGGCGCTTGAAGCATGAACCATCCACCCATAAGGTACCATCACACTTCACAAGAGGAGTGTCCCTAAGATCTATTCTCCCTTTCGATTCTTCCTCTGTCCTGAGAAAGCAATCATGTTGTTCAACATTATCTGTTTCCACTGAAATCGGCAATAACGTGGCTGGATTCAACGTATTGCATCTCTTTATGTGCACATGACTCACTAGGAGTGTCAACTCGTAACCTAACAATCGAGCGCTAGTTAAGTGCTGTGTCTTGATTCTGTTTAACAAGGTATCCACTGCATGCGGAACCATCACGATTAGCATATTATTCATCACCAAACCAGCAGACTGTCGAATAGAAACAGCTGCTGCCGCTGTGGCTCTCAAACAACTCGGCAACGCCCTAGCTACCGGATCCAAATTCGACGAGAAATACGCACATGGACGTTGCTTGTCCCCAAAAGACTGTGTCAATACTGACAACGCACATCCCTCTCTCTCGGACATACAGTGTAAAGGGCTTACTGTAGTTGGGGTACCCAACACAGGAGCCAAACACAATGAATCACGCAATTCGGAAAACTTTTCTGACAATCATCGGACCAGGGGAGGGGATTCGGTGTGTCCTTGCAGGTCAATGCCACCAGCGGTTTGGCCAACAGTGAAAAATTTGCTATCCATTGTCTGCAATATGACATAATACCCAGAAAAGCACGCACTTCTCTCTGTGTAATTGGCACACTCATTTTCGCAATTGCATGAATTCTCTCTGGGGTCAATCTTCTTCCCTCCTTCGATAAGAGATGACCTAAGTAGGTCACTTCTTGTCGACAATATTGCAACTTTGAAAGAGACACCTTGTGATGGAAATCAGACAAATGACGTAGTAATGATAGAGTAGCTTTTTTACAAATTTCCTCTGTATCGGCGGCCACTAACAAATCGTCGACGTACTGAAGAAGAGTAGCACCATCAGGTAAAACAATTGCATCAAGTTGTGTTTTCAGAGCTTGACTATAGATTGACGGACTCTCACAATAGCCTTGATGAGCGCGTTTGAACCGGAAGCTTCGTCCTCCTAAAGAGAAGCCGAAAATATCCCTACTCTCCTCGGCAATCGGGATGCTGAAGAAGGCATTCTTCAAGTCAATGACCGAAAACCAAGTCGCTGAAGCTGGAATCATAGTCAATAATGCAGTGATATCGGGAACAACTGGAAACTGTGGCACAACTATCTTATTCACCTCTCTAAGGTCAATCACAAACCTGTAAACAGGTGGCTGAGACGAGTCAGTACGTTTCAGAACAGGTAGAACAGGACTATTGCAAACGTTACATCTTGTTTCCTCAATCACATCTTTTTCAATCAAATCATAAATGATCGCTAACAACGCCTTTTCACCTTCATTAGAGATCTTGTATTGGGGAATGTGTGGCATTTTAACGTTCGCTTTCAATGTCACGACATACGGCGGTATTCCCAAAAGACCTACATCGTTAGGACCAGTTGCCCAAAGAACGTTCCGCCGGAAGTTTATCCTACGACAAATACATTGGAGAGACCACTTTCTTACCCAATGTAAGTTGTACTCCCGAAGGAGAACAATACAACGTTGCATACAATCTTTTCAACAGATCCAATCCCAACAAGTTCTCACCACAACCTGTCGTCAGAATAAGGGGTGCTTCGAATTCACGAGGTCCAACAGAAAGGGACAAAGGATTAAAAATCGGGTTTCTAACCGGGGCGCCAGAAAAACCTACTGAAACATTCGGTAAGCCAGACAAAGGTGCGCCAGGGAGTTTAGAGTGCATAATAGAACTCTTCGTAGCACCAGTATCCAGCAGAAAAGACTCTGACACACCTGATGTAATCACTTCAACATAAGGTCCACTCTGATCTACTGGAACTGAAACAACTCCCTCTCTTTGTCCATGGCTGTCCTAGCAATAATTACCGTCTACATTCTCACCTTCGACATAGTAGTCATCAACATAGTACTGAGTCGTCCTACTAGATGCACCATTCTGTTGATCAAAACTATTCATTGAATTTTGTGGGGGAAATGAACGTGCGCTCTGGGGGAAATTTCCACGTCCCCTATCTCTAGGAGCTTGCTGAACACCTCGACCTCTCGCGCCAGAAACACCATTCATACGCTGTAACAAAATAGGGCAACTATATTCGAAATGTCCCTCCTCCTTACAATGCGAACACTGATTTGGGCCTACCATAAAACGCTGTTGAGGAGACTCGAACCTTTGCGAGTTTCTTCTGAGGCTGCTGATAATCACGCTGATTGTTACGGGGTGGATACGCTTGCTGTAAAAGCACCTTCGTCTTCAACTCTTTAGTCTTCTTGTCTGCCCTATCTTTCTCGTCCTTATCCCTATTTTCATAATACTGTGCAGTAGCCAGTATTTGTGCTGAAGAGGAAACGGCCCACGAGCTCTCTGAATCCTTCAATTTCTTACACAACTCGGGAAGCAAATTATGCACAAACTTGTCAACAAACAACCTTTGACCACCTTCTGTACTCATATCTTGACCACTGTGGTCGATAAACGTCTCTTCAGACCTGGTGAAGAAATCAGACACGGTTTCCTCTTTCTTCTGCTTACATGCAGACAATTTATCCCAATTTACACGCATCACAGGCATTAAAGTCTTCATGTAAGTAACGATCTTACCAGGGAGGTCTGCTACTAAAGGCTCAGGTTTAGCGCCACCAACTTGTCTGTCATTCGCAGCGCTAATATTAGCCCATGTGTCGCCTAACTCTTGCGCATGATCCGTATGACGAATCAATCCCCACAACGGCTGTGGAACAACCTTCCCAAACAACATGTCTATATCAGCTAAATTCATAATGCATGAATCTGCAGTCTGTGATAATTCCTTGTAATACCCTGCAGGATTTTTACGGGGGTCAGGTAAAGTCTGCTTAAGATCCAAGACATCAGCACGTTTCCATGGAACATGTACCCAAACACATTGAAAATGAGCCGGTACCGCGTCAATGTTAAGACCAGCATCAGCCTGAACTGCTTCTTTCCACACCGGATGAACCTCTCTCATTGGATATTGTCGCACCTTCCTCCTGACAGAGGGATCAGGCTCAGTCAATTGCCGAGAAATACCCTCACTCCTAAACAACAACAATGTCGCAACTGCTTTCTCAACGTCAGAACCCACTATCGTACCTTTCGCAAACTCCGACTGTATCTCGAACAACTCAGAAGGAGCCTGTCCCAACTCACCATCTTCCCGTTCTTCATGAAGGAAAGTACACATTTTATCAAAAACATATCTCTGCTTCGGTGCTTCCCATTGACGGAAGACATCCGTAACAGATTCCACATCATATCTTAAAGGGCTAGTAACCCATTTACGTGCCATACGATGAAACATTTCTCTCGAGAGAGAATCAGGCACTTGACTACGTGACTGTTTACGCTCCGAACTATGGGTCATACCAGACGACCCAAAGAGAGAAAATATAAGACTAGCAACAGTATCAGTCATTCTCTGTCGAACAGAAGGAGAAGTCGACAGAACAGGAGATAAAGCAGACTGAGAAAAGGTCAACGTAGGAACAGTAGCAGAGGAGGTAGTAAGAACAGGTGAAAAAGGTGCAGGAATTGAAGGCGAAGCAGGTAGCAAAGTCGGCGGCCCTTGAGGAGGCTGCGTCATAAGAGTAGGAGCCAGCTGAAGAGGAGCTGGCGGCCGTGGAGAGGCAGGAGGCAACACAACCGGAGGTTGCGCAACTAAAGGTTGCGGAGGTGCTGTAGCACTCTGCGCATAAGGGGGTGGCGAACTCAACAAATGCGACATTAAAGGGTCTTTCTCAAGTTCCTTCGCTGCCTCTTGCTGGAGAAGCGGCAAAGCGGATAGCATTTATCAATCACCATTTTACGTTGCCTGTGCAACTGCTAACTCATCTGTTCTTCTTCATTATCTTTAAACTGCATAGCAGCTTGCATTATCGAGATACCCTTCTTTCTTTTATTTCTCTTTGCTAATTTAATTTCTTTCTGTTTGGCTTCCTTTCGCCATAGGCAGAAAGAGTCAAACATCGCCGGCCGGGCTTTCTTCTTAAAGAGTTTAACCTCTAAATTATCTAGAACTTCGGTGTCAATACTACCATATTGGGGCCACTTTAGGACACCATCTTTCCTTGTGTACCTAACCCATACTTCATTATACGTGATAGAGCCTACGCCAAGCTTTACGTAGAGCTCATAGGTTGGAGTTCCAATTGGAGGAACCGGACACGAGTCCTCCAATCGGCAATCCCTGTTTCAACCACAACAAAACAAATTTCCAAGTCTGCTAAGACCAGGCATCTTCGCTCACTAGTCTAGCTTCAAACTTCAAGGGAATATCAAAACGATAGTCTCGTGAATACACGAGTCCCTCGGCTTTGGTACTTGCAAGCTCCAAATCAAAGATCCTAACAAATCAAAGATCCCATGGGATATCCAAAACTAAGAACCAAACTAAGGACTGGGAGACGCTCCACTCATACTTAACTGAGGTATCGATGACGTCACCAGAAGACTCGTCTATCGTCTCGCTCTACAAATCATCAAAGGGTCCGTCCGAGACAGGGCGATAGTCAGGGCAGCAGTCCTTCATAGCCGTCGGAAAGCGGGGAACCTCGCAGCAAAGACTTTCGGACCACAACAACATACAGGGGTCGATGAAGTGGCTGGCCTTCCTCCAGAATTTTCACACGAAGCTCCTCACGAACCTCAGGCTTGGACCGGTACCGCTGAAATCGCCCCACGTGGGTGCCAAATGAAGTACCAGGTTATTTAGAACCCAGCGGTGCCAGGGGACACACCCAAAGACTTCAAGTTCTCCTGCCTTAGACTACAGAAACTTTGAGACTTCTTGGTGACGTCAAGGATCAGATTTATTGGCTGCAGCCAGTAACAGGTATCCTAGAAGTACAACACGATGTATATTCTCAGGAGACTGCTCACTCTTACAAAGTCAGTCGACCCTTTTTATACAAAATATTACGCTTCAGGCAAACATTCCTTTTTTACAGTAAACCAATACCAATGTGCACAATAAAAGCATTACATGACAAACCCACATTTCATCGTCCAGCCCACTATCAATTACCTGGCAAGACCCAACACTCTCCTTCAGATAAATGGGCCGGACCCCTCATAAAATCGGGCACCTCCTCATCGTAAAACAGATCATAAAGAATGGATCAGAGACAGTTGTGTGTAAGATTAGACATAGTTGTGTGCAATGAAGGGTTTATGGTATGCCGTGCCTTGTTCCCTAATTTTGATCGGCCACTGGGAAAGGAACTGACCGAACAGGTTTGGCTTCGGGCAGTGGAGTCAGTTTGTCCAGGTCACACAGAAGTCAGCTGAATGTGTACGTGTCCCTAAAACTCGTTCGGCCTTAGTCATCGGCCTATGTGAGGGCAACCACAAAATGGCTGCCGTACACAAAATGGAACCCGAGGGTTCAGAACGGAAACTCTGGTTCAATGGTGATCACGTTGCTCGATCATGCCGAAAATATTCGTATATAGTATACTCGTCATTCTCGGTCTACTGATACCAAAATCGTGATTCAACGATGTTTATGACACGGGTCCAGAATTCATGGAACCACAACTCTGAGTCTACTTGAGCCATTGTGAAGTCGCTGAGGTGGGTGAATCTGCTGGTGTACTGCTGGAAACAGGGGTGCTTTGCATGAAGATATCACCTTCTTGTTCCTCATCATCACCTTTCGCCATGATTGGACCAGTAGCTGATGTTCCTCAGCTCTCCTACCACCACGTCCATGTTCAGCAACTTTTTTAAGGTGCTACTCCGTCTTGATTGTTTGCTGTTTTTTCATATGGGTCATCTGGCCTCCAGTACAATAATGTGTACCAGGCTTACCTCAACAAACATTGTGGTGCAATGTGCTCCCCCTCTTTGATAACTGTAAAAAAGTCATTTTTACTGGGCCACTGCCAATGCCTGAAGACATAGGTAGTCTTGGCATGTCGTTGATTGCCTCTCTGCTTCTCCTGAGGCAAGCGTTCGTGCAGGTCTCATTTGGGATTTGCTAATATGGGAGCTGGTGGTGGTACTACCTGTGCCACATCTCTTGGAGCTGGTTGAATAGCGATGTCAGATTCCTCAGTGTCACCTTCCATCATGATTACCTCGTCATCGTCATCCTCCTCTTCATTCCCTTCAATAAGTCTAATTCTTTCTGGAACTTTTCTTTTTCCTTGTGTGAGATGTTGGTCTGGTATATGCTGTCCTCTAATTAAAGTGGCACCTTGCATCAGTCCACACAACCCTTATGGTGATTTAAGAAGTAAAAGATAACCTTAGAAAGCTATCCAAGTGGGAGCTGCGGAGAGCAGCCTTCAGGCTTAGTCTTGAAGGAATGTTAAGCAGCTTGTTTTACCAGACAGCAAACTTATTGTATTAATTAAATAAAAAGAGAGCCACACAGTAGTTATAAAAATATGTATTTAATAATATAACACTATCTAGTACGACACAATATCTTCTACATGAAGATAATCACAAAGCACACAATACTGTAGTACAGAAACAATATTAAGTAGCAATAATACACAGTAGGCCCAGAGGGGGGCCAAGCCACATACTAAAATAGTGGCATAAGAACCATGACTGGAGTCAAGATAAGGTTTAAAGTATGTAGAACAGCTGGAACCCCAAGGAACCACCCCAGGTGAGTAAGTAGAGATCCCATGGAGGACAGGTGGAGTGTGGGAACAGAACTGCATGCTCTGTACAATTCTACAGGGAAGTCATAGTTGAAGTTTTAAAGTTTAAGGGCCCTTCCCAGTGTACTTCGAAGAAACCCCATGGAAGTTAGGAGGTTGGAGAGTCATCCCAGCCGTGGATACTGTAGTACCAGAGTTACA
Organism: Lissotriton helveticus; assembly: GCF_964261635.1. NCBI lineage: Eukaryota > Metazoa > Chordata > Amphibia > Caudata > Salamandridae > Lissotriton > Lissotriton helveticus. Next base: position 143,956,339 of record NC_136064.1, read on the forward strand.
TATCCCAGGGAAGCCGGGTGCATAGGTCTGGATCGGCGTCAGAAACCGCCATCGATCTCAATGGGAGACTTCACAGACGAGTCACTGTTGGAAGAAAGAAGAGTGTCCGGTGGATTCCAAATGTGGATTCAGGATGAAGAGCACCTGCAAGCAGAGGGTACAGAGTCTGGGTCACTGGGAGTGACAAGGGACTTGGGCCCCGATGTAGGTCGGTCGGTAACGGCCGAAAATCTGTATTTTCGGCTGTTACCAATCGGAATAGAGACAACGGGATGTAGGAGGCCGAAATCCGGCGAAATCGGCGATTTTACCGAATCGGAAAGTCACCGAGTCGGTCGGATTCCGAATCGGAAAAAAGTAGGAATCGGAAAAAATCTCCGATTCGGTAGATTACCTAATCGGAGATTTTTCCGATTCCTACTTTTTTCCGATTCGGAATCCGACCGACTCAGTGACTTTCCGATTCGGTAAAATCGCCGAATTGGTATAAATTCCGAATCGGTGAAAATCCGATTCCATGCGAAAAGCCTAAGATTGAGATGTAGGTAAGCACTGAAATACCGATTGTGCTTCAAATTCGGTATTTCAGAGTCGGAAATTACCATGGATTGGAATCAGGTGGTAACCAGGTGCAACCTATAAAAAAGGACCCAAAATGCAGTTCTACTTGCAACATGGCAGCTTTCTATGTCATAGCAAGACGGCTACGGCTACAGCAGGAAGGAGAGAGGGAATGGCAGAGAGAGGAGCAGGTGTACAGGCAGAGGGTGACCCTGTGCATGCTGACAGATCCAGAGATCCTACAGAGGTACAGGCTGGAGGCAGACACCATCAGAGACCTCATCAGGGACCTCCAACCCCTGTTGCAGCACCCCACCCCAAGGGCACACGCAATCCCTGTGCAGGTGCAGGTGCTATGCTGCCTACACCTGCTGGCGTCTGGCAGCTATCAAAGTGTAGTTGCTGTGGCAGGAGGGGTGACCCAGAGCAGCCTGTCAAGGTTCTTCCACAAGTTCCTTGATGCCATGATCCAGAGGATGGACCACTACATTTCCTTCCCTTCCACCCATGCAGAACTGGCACAGACAAAAGCTGAATTCTATCAGATGGCAAGATTCCCCCACATCATTGGCTGCATAGATGGCACACACATACCGATTTGCCCCCCTGCTGACACCGAATACGTATACCGCAATCGGAAGTCACGGCACACCATAAATGTGCAAGTGATATGCAATGCCAAGTGTGTGATCACTGACCTGGTTGCAAAGTTTCCGGGGAGTACCCACGACTGCTATATCTTCCAGAGTAGCGGAATTTATGCACGGCTGATGGCAGGGGAATTTGGCGAAGGATACCTCCTAGGTAAGACACAGTGTCAGACCCCCATAACCAAAATTGCAGTGTGAAGTACATGTATGCATGTGAGTAATGTTACCCCTTCTCCTTCTAGGCGACAGTGCATATGCCCTACGCTCGTTCATTCTCACCCCTTACCTCAACCCCTCAACACCCAGCCAAAGGAGGTACAACCGTGCCCACAAAAGCACGAGGAACGTAGTGGAAAGGACCTTTGGCATCTGGAAGAGCAGGTTCAGATGTCTGCACAAGAGCGGAGGTGCAAGGCAATATACCCCCATCACCTGCTGCAAGATTATTGCTGTCTGTGCAATGTTGCACAACCTTGCAGTCAGGAAAGGCACTGAGGTAGAGTTATCCGACTACGAGGACCCTGACGATGACAATGCTGTGCCACTACCACTACATGCTGGAGTCTCTGCACCATCTGACGGCAGATACAGGCGTCAGGAGATCACAGACAACTATTTCTGAGTGAGTACAGATGCACAAACAGGTCAATATATGTTTTCAGAAATTAAATTTAATAATGTTGCATCAACGTTACTGCACTGATGTGCAACAAAAGAAAAGTTAAACAAGAAGGGGTAGGAATGTCCAATGTCCGGGTTGCCTCACCCGCAGTGGCAGTCCTATTTTTTGCTGCGCTTAGCAGGCCCACTAGGATGAGCCTCACCCCCTTCTGAATGCCCTGCAGCCTCAGCTGAGTGCCTGCTGCTCCGGCGCGGCTCTGACGCAGCGCTGGCCGGGCTGCTGCGGCTGCTGCTGTCCCCAGCCTCGCCCAGGATGGGATTCACTACGGTGTTGGAGATGAGTAGTGTCTCCATGGCGGTTGTAATACGGCCCATGCCCCTAGTGACCTCGGACATGTTCTGTGTGAGGCTGGCCTCCATGTTTGCCCCACGCTGGCATAGCTGGGCAGTCGCAGCCGCAAGGCGGTTGAGTGACCTGTTTGTGACTCGTGCATCCCTGCTGTAGTGTAGCTCCTATTTTCCCAATAGGCTCTGCGCATTGGAATAGTACCTACAGCAGTAAAGGCCTAGACCAGACGTTAACTAGGTCTACTACTGTCGATACTAGACTTAATTTTTGGGTTCGCCAGCTAAGCTCAGAGTTCGCTAGAAACTTTCTCGAATGTTCAAGGAAGGATTAACTTCCCTGATTAGACAAGAAGGGATTTAGTTTCTGACAACCATAGAACATGACAACTTTGCTCTCCCCTAATCAAGAGTCAATCTCAAGAGCCGTGTGAGCACAAGGCAGTTATTTTACTCAGTCAGTACGTGCATTCTTAGTCTCATCAGAATGTAGAGAAAAGGAAGAGACGGGCGTGTTCAATAAAAAGGTGTTATTTATTGATCAGTCTCTTTTCTCGTACAAGAGAAATGGATCGATATTATTGCAATACTTATAGTTAAGTAAAGTGCATACATTAAAAGCAATAGTATAAAATAATACTGTAAAAACATTGATATGGTTTCTGAGCCATATGATGTTTAAAATGATTAAAATATATTTACATACACATATACATTTGACTAAACGTACTCAACTGGTGTTTCTAAATACGCCTACCCCGTGTACCTGACCTAAATCTAATGCGTGGGCGGGAATAGAAAGTTACAGTTTAAGTTAAGTTTGTTTTTGCCAAGTGAATAACTAAATAATTCTCTGTGAGGGGTTATTCAGTTCTGTACCTGGAATTTAGGATGAATGAGGAATGGTATCTCTTTCTCTGCTCTCGATATTCCAGGCTGCCTGCGAGGGCTGCCCAGAAGCGCCGGTGCTGGGTCTCTCGGCTTGAGATAGCAGCGCGTCTCTCAGCGCGTCAGGAAGGCGGGGCTGCTGCCAGCGGGGTCTGCTTCTGCTCTCGGCTTCGGCAAGTATGGCTGCTCCGTCTTGTCACCACGCGTGTGTTTGCATAGGGCAAGGTCGGCAATATTTATACCTTAAAGGTGCCGGGATTGACGTAAGGATGGACATAGGTACGTCAATAAAGATGTCATACGACTTGCTCGTTAGCACATTCTTTACTAAAGTTCTCTGTGAAATCAAAACAATGGCCGCACGGATTATCCAGGTTGTCATAGGTTTGATTTGTTATGAGAACGTCGTATGCCTTATCAGGGGCTGGAGGAATGTCGCTTGTCTAATTAGATCTCAAGCGTTATGACCTAATCAGATAACACGTTCCTGTGCCGTAGTGTGACTGCGTCAGATAACGGTATCTGCATCATGGGGGATTTCTTGCCTCATGGGCTGACTGTTAGTTAACTAGCTAGTTAGTTTAACCAGAATAGTGTCAGGAATAGGGGGATCGATTCAGAACCTATAGAAATACACGACACCCACTCCACGCTAACTATGGTCATATCTACTAATCTATGCATAGTATAACATAGTACAACATACTATAGAGTATAGTGTATACCTTACCACCCCAAAATACATAAATGCATTTTGAAATTTTCAAATATACTGAAAAATTGCAGTCATATATATCGTATGCACTTAAGCTATGAATTAAATGCAAAAGTAAACACGCATTGTTATGCATTATTGCTTTTTGGTATATGAGAACTACACATGAAATGGCTCTTAATATGGCTATACAGAAAGGAAGGTCGAGACCATTTCATCACATAATAAAATACTTGTGAACATACCAGCGGGCAGCTAAAGTCTATAAAGTATCTAAAAATAGAAATCTTAGTTCTCTAGGAATAGTTTCTTACTTTAAGCAGAAGATCAGTGTCCCGGGAAAAAATATATAGAAAAATATTTTAAGGGGCTTGCTGAAAAAAATTGCTGTCCGTGAACTGGAGTGAAATTGTTCATGTGACTTTATTTTTAAAGTTGAAGGCCGAATTCAGGGAACGCCGTGTGCGAGTTTACTCAAAAGTCTCTATTTCTGTTCCGGAGAGAACATCATATCATTCAGGCTTTCGAAAAAACTGTCAACAGCTTCATGGGAAAGTTCCACTAAGTCGGAAATAGGGGTAACCATGCATTCGTGCGCATGATTGTCTCCATAGACATTCTGATTTGCATTGCTGACAGAAGGTCGTACCTGTTCGATGTTGCTTTCATCTTGAACTTCACTACCCTTCAATCGTAGTGGTGAAGTTTCCAGGAATGCCGTCATCAGGATTGGCAGCCTTTGAGGGCAGCACAAAGCGTGAACCTTGGTAGGAACCAACAGTGTATCTGCATCCACCGGCGCATCCGATTGTAGCGTCAGACAGGTGTCTAACACGCATTCTTCTCCGCATAGCAGACACCTTAGTACAGGTAAAACACACCTTTGCCACATTGGTCGAAATGATAGAAACCAAGTCATGTTTAGGTCTCTAAGCCGGGAGAGTCCCAGGATTTTTGATATCCGGTCCCGGTATCCAATGGCTAGGATCGTATCTTCCATTGTCGCAAAAGTTTGATCTGTGACATGGGTTGCCATAACGAAAAATAAGGACTAGGAATAGGATTCCTGCAATTAGTCCCAGGATCAGGGGAAGTCCGCCAAAAATCGAATGGACGAAATCTGGAAAAATACCCAGTATGGCTTTGAATGGTGTTAATGCCATAGAAAATACTGTCTTAAATACCTTTGAGACCCCTGTGGTATCAGAAATATTTAAGATTTCGCTCAGGATTTCCGCGAAATGTACGGGGGAATTGGTTGATAATAATGTATGTATCTCTGCAGTCGTCCTTGCGACTTGTAGATCATACGTTTCTTTAGATGACGTGAGCCTTGTAGGCGTCTGAAGAAGCACTGTTTTCATTCTGCTTAAAGTGTCTATTCGAATAGAAGTAATTTTCAAACTGGGCCATGCCCTTGCCTCCCTGTCTGGAAAGGAGCTGGGGAACAAAGAACGTCCACAGCACTTGACCTTCGCCGTCGTAGTGACGAGATAAGGAGTCCCGGGCATAAGACTACAACATCTGCGGTCTACAATAAGAATGTAACTCCCATTATAGAGTCTTTGAAAGAATGGTTCTATTTCAGTTGCAGGTGCGCCTTGCTGGTGACATGAAAGGTTGTATGAATTCCCTTCACAGGCTCCGTGCAAACTAATTCCGTTACACAGAAGCGTGCCGCTTAGTGACATAGCACAATTGTTGCCACTAAGAAACACTTTCTGTCCTTTATTACTGACACATGCATGTGAATAGGGCAGGTTCCAAGTTGTTTTAAGGTACCCCTTTCCCAATTTCTCGTACATGCCAGCCTGTATATATTTTTGGCAGTATTGAAACCTGAAGGTTGAGATTGGAATATTTATGATTCCGTGGATTATCCATTCACTGACAGGTCGTTCTGACATTGTCAACGGTAATCTTTCTAGTTTTTCAATGCTCAAGATTGTATAATCAGCACCCTTTTGCGCCATACCGATTTGTCTATCAGTAAGGTTAAAGATTTGGAATAGTGACGTTGTGTTGATTAAACGCCAAGGCACATAGCCTGAACGCAGATTTTGTAACGTCCAGCCAAGCTGTACAATAGAACGCAATTGTGACTGACCATGTTGTAAAAACAGTAAGTCTTGCGATAATATATCGATTGCTGAAGACACAATGCTGTCCAATGAAAATATTCTGGAGGACAGAGTCATTAACCCATTGTCCACTACAGAAAGTGATTTTTCCAAATTAATACGGTCAATTTCCCGTATTCTCTCTGCTGTTTCAATTTGAGTAACCTTCCAGGCCTCATTGTATGCTGCATATACAGAGGCTGCTATGAAACGCTTTTGACGCTGTTTGCGTGGTCCCAGTATGAAATCACGCAAGTCAGCACCATCAGTAAGTAAAGTTAGGTGTTGCTTAATTTCAGGCAGTGTGGAAGTTTGAAGCCATTGAAGGCATAATTTGCCCACACTGTAGGTTGTTATTATCCCTGGGTGATGTCTTTGAGGATATCTAGGGTCTGGCCTGGTCATTTTGAAACCCTGTGTTTTATTCAGGAATCTATCTTGACAGTTATTTGTATCTGTGGGCCAGATCAACCATTGTTTCCAATCAGGATGTGTTCTGTTTTGGTTAAGTATATGGTTTATGTCTATTTCTTCATCTGTATCAGAGTTATTGCTAAACATTGTTGGCTTTGGAATAGACAGGTTATTTAAATCTTTGATTTTGGCTAAGCCAAGACAGGTGGTTTGTTGAACAGTGTCATTTAAAAATATCATTTGTTCTGGGATCATGCAGGCTCTAAACAAAGCTTCTAAACCCTGTACTTGCCATTCTTTTGTACCCCAAACACTTTTCAAATCAACATTTTTGTCCCAATAATCAAATCCAAAAGTATTCATTTTTTCAAAGAATGAATCTGAATATATCAATTTTGTGTTGGTTATCATGGTTTTCATCCCTGTCTTGTTTGACAAATTGTAATAAAATGTTTCAGCATTACTTGTGTTAAAACCTTGAAAGTATGAATATTTGTCATAAACGGTTCTTGAACTCCCTTTTGGAGGTGTTGCACAATGTTCCCATTGATTATAATTTAAAACATTTCTAGGTTGTGCAGATTTATGCAAGAAATGGTTACCATAATGGTTGTAGCAATACATACTATCATAATTTGTAGAACCTTGCAAATAATCATGTTTTGTAAATTTAGCGGACATTACTAAGTCAGACATCATATTGTTTATACTTTCAAAGTCCCAATCATCAGCAAATGAGTTTGGTTTTGCAAAGTCACTCAAGGAGATCTTGATTTGGTGTGGATATTTCAGGATCTCGACCGGACCATAAATTTCATAGTTAGTGTTGTCCCAGGCTACCCCACCAGGTATTGGAATTGCTGTGAAGTTGGCTGAAGAAAGTTCTGAAGAAAGTTCTCTTTTCTCGACGTGCGAAGATGTGTGTGGTTTGAGGACCAAGTTGATGTTCTGACTTGCTGTGTCCATTTTAGCATATTTTCCCTCAATGAAGCGTCCCAAAGTAAATACCATGATGAGCCAAAGTATGAGGATAAATGCACCAAAACCCACCCAAAATTCAATCCATGGAGAAATCAGATATGTTTCTTTCAGTTGGTTCAAAAGTTCCTTAGCTTTGTCTTTAAAGGATTTTGATGATGGCTGTGTCTTTGATTCACTGAAGCCTTCAGAGGAATCATCGAAGTTGATGAAGTAACCGGATGCAGTTCTGTCAATTGTTCCAATTGCTTCAGGATTTTTGTTTCTTGCATTGTCACTTGGAACTTCATTGTAGATTGGTGTGTCTCTGCTAAATGTCTTTATTTGGGTTTTCAGAGGTCTGAGTTCTATTGCATTGTTGCATAGTCCTTGCTGTTCTTCTGTAGGCGTTTCGAATGTGATGAGCCTCTTTGTTAGGACCTCTGTACTGGTAGCAAACCTTGGTGTTCTGCTACTTATTGGGAGTCCACTTGGCCTACCGTTTGTTATCGGCCACATGTTGTGGTTTTACCAGGTCGATGGATACAACTCGGTTCTCCTTTTTTCCAGCAAGTGGCGGTAGTACAACTGATCTTGTCCCGTTGACAGACAAGACAGGAACTGCTTTTCTGTAAGAAGGCCCAAATTCCTTCTTTACCGCGATCTTCTCCCTGACCAGATCCCCGACTTTTGGAATCCAGACAGGTCTTGCTGGGACAGGTGGTGATTCTTCAGTGGTTGTTGGCTGTTGTTTCAACTGTATGTTGCTCAGGTCTTTTCTTGTTTTGTTTAAGTCCTGCAAAATAGCCAAACGGTCTTTGACATCAAAGGTTTTTTCTTTTACCACTGAAGTCTGACTATCAAGGTCAGAGATCAACATCCTAGTTCCGAATAATAATTCGTACGGACTGAATCCCTTCAGAGAATTTCTTGGCAAGTTATTTAGACTACGTTGGACACTTATTAGATGTTTGACACATCCAGCTCCCGAACCTAATACCTTTGCCGTTATAGATTGCTTTATGTCACGGTTTTTTCTTTCAACAATTCCGTTCCCCTCAGGGTGAAATGGACAAGAGTACCGCAATTGCACGCCCATGCTGACCATGGCCTCCTTATAAGCCCGAGAGCTAAAAGCAGGACCATTGTCCGAATGCAGAATGCCAATTGCGTATGTGCCGATGAAGACCCGCAAATCTTTTATAATAGTTCTGGCGTCAGCCGTTCGCTGGGGCCACATCCATATGAATCTCGTGCATGAGTCCACTGCGACCAAGATATATTTATAGTTACCATCCCTTTGTAAGGGACCGCAGTGGTCTAGATAAACACAGGCTAATGGTTTATCCGAGATTAGAAGGGGCGTCTGTGCTGGACGTCTCACAGTTGATACTTTCATTTTTTGACATATTTCACATGCTAGAACATAGTTCCTTGTTTGTCTTCTCATTTGTGGCCACCAGTATCTCTGTTTTAATAATGATACAGTGGCTGAGACGCCAGCATGGGTAGAAGCAAGCCCTTCGTGTGCCGCTATTATTAGTCCTAATCTATGTTCCATGTTTGGAATTGCCCTATCCCCCACTCCAGGGATTTGAGCAAAAGGAACATTGTTTTCATCAGTTATGTATGAGTATTTTACTGGAAAGTCTTTAGGGAGTGGTTCTATCGAATCCTTTTCTGAAGCGCTGACAGCTTGTAATATTTCGCTGTCTATTTTTGTTTTTGACCGGGTGACGGCAGCTACGGAAGCCGTTTGCACAGCTGCCTTCGCGGCCTCATCAGCCAATGAATTCCCTGCAACGTGAACGCCATCACGTTGATGACTCAGTGTATGTATCACGTGAGTCTTTGGTAGTTCTTTTTGTAAAAGAGCTACTTGTTCCCATAGCATTTTATGCTTGATTGTGCCACCTTTCGCATCCTTGAAACCGTTTTGAAGCCAGATCTGCAAGTATTCATTATAAGATTGAACGCAATAATACGAATCGCACACTATGAGTGTGGGGAATTCTCGATCGGTATTTTCAAGCGCCATCTTGAATGCTAGTAATTCAGCTCGCTGAGCTGTGCAATCTCCTAGAGATTGGGTTTTAGTGAGGGTTGGTTTAAATTTCCCTTCGTGCCAACGACCTTTAACAATCGCGCACGCAGCACTGTAAGCTTGTTTACCCCCTACTGCGGGTTGTGCTGATCCGTCTGTATATATTATACAGCCGTATTGGTCTAGAGGCAGAATTTCGGTTGGCGGAGGACATTCAAATTCATATTGGAGGAATTCTTGTGTTTTTAAGTAAGGATCAAATTCGTACACCACGTCTGTTGCAGCAAGAGAATTAGCCCATTGTATCCATCTCGGATGGAGTGCTTTAGCATTCGGAATGCTTGCCTTTGTTACCGCCTCTAAGGCTGGTATTGGTGTCACGATTATTATTCGTTTACCTTGTGCCAGGGCTCGTTCTTTTGCTATAGCTGTCTGAGTTGCTGTAAGAATTTTTTCCGTTGGGCTAAATTTCATTTCAGCCTTAGTGTACAAGTGTGATTTAAATGCAATTGGTACCTTTTCTCCCTCATTAGAGGTCAGGTATGTGAATCCGCATCTCCCTGGGATGACTCGGATCACAAGGTTGCGTGTGTTATCACGTGTTTCTAATTTTGTTTTAATTAGCATGTCTGTTTGTAAGGATCTCAAAATTTCTGTGTGTGTTTGAGTCCAATTGGATCTTTTAAAGTCTGGTTTAATTAGATCATAAAGGGGTTTGACCCTTTCTTCGTAATTTGCAATGTATGTTCTTCCGAAATTTAGAAAACCTAGAATTGACTGTAGGTTTTTTAGTGTTTTAGGAGCTTGGATTACGGCACATTTCTCTAGGAAATTGTCTGCCAGGCTTTTGCCTTCACTTGATAACTCGTATCCTAAGAATAGGACTGTCAGATGGGCAATTCTGGATTTTTTTAAGTTGAATTTGTAACCCTCTGCAGCGAACCCAAGTATTATGGTGTTCACTCTTTTCAAGTGAGTCTCCAAGTCATCATCTGTTAAGTAAATGTCATCAACATAAGATAATGCTTCATCATCATATAGTTGTAGTAATTCTGTTACTCTCGCTGAGAATACCCCCGGGCTGTTCTTGTACCCCCGGGCTAACCGACAGAATTGTTTTTGAGTGCCATTTACTGAGAATGCAGTTAAATATCTGCTTTCTGGTGCTATATTTTGACAAAAGAATCCATTGGAGATGTCCAAGGTTGTTTTGTATTTTTTGCGCACTATGTTATTCATTAGTGCAGCACTGTGTGAGTTTTGCACTGCAAAAGTTTTGCAACATGTGTTAAGGTGTCGGTAATCCAAAACTAGACGATATGAATTGTCTGGTTTGGAGACCGGAAACAAAGGATTGTTCATTTGTGAGGTGCAAGTTTCAAACACCCCCTGGTATTCCAGCTGATCTAGTATTTCATTTACTTGTTTTTTAGCTTCTTGCTTAATTGGGTACTGCCTTTGTGCAGTTGGTTGTGATTTTAACTGGATTTTGTGAGGAGGAGAATCCTCATCCCATCCTACATGATTTTTATATAAAGCAGGTGCTAAGGCCACTGCCCACTTTCTAGCAAGTGTATATTTTTTATGAATCGGTATTTGATTCGAGAAGGCAGGCATAATTACTTCTTCGCCATGAGGGCACTCCCTGACAAACTCTGGTGGCCAGTCTTTTTCAGCTAGAAGGATATCATAGCCCTTGGAGAGATTATCCCAAAATAGTCCCCTTATTTTCCTAGTCTTATCTCCCTCTATACGTAATGTTATCTCGTATATCTTGTGGGGCTTGCTAACTCTGGTATCTGCAGTTTCCACTTGAAGATATTCATTCGTGTCCACTGTCTCCAGATGATTCATAAGGACTTTGCGAGCTATGCTCACCTCTGCTGCGCTGTCTAGCATTGTCTGAGCCCACTCTCCGTTTTTCAGTTGTGTCCTCAGTATTCTCGGCATTGTTAACTACCTTGATACTGGCTACCTTCTTTTTTGGAAATTGTAATTTCTTTTTCAGTTGAGCAGGTTCCTTGTCTTTGGACTTGGCGTGCTCTTCTGATCGTCCTCTTCTTTCCGATTTCTGCGAGGAATTCTGAAAAGATTGAGAGGGACGCGTATCAATGTCTTGATATCTATCAGGTCTTTTAATATTATCCCTATTTCTAAGGTTATATCTATTCCCAGAGGGGTCACTCTGCGGTGACCTCTGTCTTTGGTTTGGAGATTTCTCTCTTCTCCTAGGAGACCTTCCTTTGGGCTGGAATTTCTTTTCTTTAGGATTGGATTGTTTGTTTCCATCCCAGTTCTTTTTTGGTGAATTATTATTATTAAAAAATATTTTTTCTGGACTTGTAGTCAGTTGCGGTTTTACTGGTATTCCACCTAGACTATCTCTGACTAGTTCTTCATAGGATTTTTCTATGATTCTGGCAATTTCAGCTGGTTGGTCTGCTATATCTGTCTCTTTTAACCTCTGGCGGATCGCCACGTTTGCTGCTTCACCTTTTATGTTGGCTAGTAATATAGCCGAGACCTGCTTGAAGTCTTTTAGTAATTTCATACCAAGAGTTAAAGCAGGTTCTGGACCGTATTCATCTTGAATTTGTTTTAGCACATCTGGTATCACCGAAATGGATGGAACACCGTGCGTTTTTGTGTAGATGGAAGCAAAGACTGTACCCCAAGTGTCACAGTCCTCAATGTGTGGTGCGATTCCCATTGGGAGACATATAGTCAGAATCCTGTGTTTTTCCAGCGGGGTGGTGTCAGGAAACACCGCCTCTATTTGGGTAATTTTCTGTGCCAACCAGAATGGTATCTGTTCCCGTTTAACTGGAACTTTACCTAGGCAGGATTGGATGTTCTGTGGTGTGATTTTATTTGTGTTCCCCTGGTGAGGGGTCAGCTGTGGAAGTTTAATCGCTGGCTGAATTGTTGAAGTCCGCATTACATACTGAACTAATTGTCTATGAATTTTTAGTAGTTGTTTTAGCTGTATTAATAGTTCAGCTGCAGGCATCCTATCGATGTCTGGATGTGGTGTGTATCCGGCTAAGACCGGCCACGTTGCTCCTGGTCTTCCTAAAGGACCGAGCCTTGTAATGTAATTGTTATGTTTTAGGGCGCCATCAAATAAGAGCAAATGCTCTTGGAATTTGAGTGGTACTTCCACCTCCTCGAAAGGAGTGTATGTTTCTGGTGGAACCTCTATTTTATAATAGTGGAAGTACTTTGTTACAGCATTTGCTGCTGGAAAATGTATCCATGTATAGTATACCTCTGTCTGCAGATATTCGTGTGCCTCAATTACGAATATGACTGTGCCACCTCTAGGTGTCAGTCCATTTTCTATAAGTTTTAGAGTTATAGATCTTCTTTTGGCGACCGGGATGAGTATTATATCCGCGTCTGCATCTTTTAGTGCAGTATCTGCTGCTGCTATTTCAGCTGCTAATCTAACTGCCTCTCTTTCTTCATCACTGTCTCCCATTTTACAGACAGGATGGTATTATGTTTATTTGCAGATCAGGTTTCTTTATGGAACAAAGATTAGATGCACAATATTTTGGAACACTGTTTATCCTTCAACGTTGACTTGACCAAGAACCATACATAGGAGTTCCCTCCTGCGAGGTTTTGCCGGATATAACCTTTCACCCACTCCAGACGTCTTTGGAGTATTTGGGAAAAGGGGTCTGAGTGAGAAAGCACGACTGAGTTACTCTAAATGTCTTACGTTAGTTTTATCGCCCTTTCCAAACGCGTTGGGCGCCATGTAGTGTAGCTCCTATTTTCCCAATAGGCTCTGCGCATTGGAATAGTACCTACAGCAGTAAAGGCCTAGACCAGACGTTAACTAGGTCTACTACTGTCGATACTAGACTTAATTTTTGGGTTTGCCAGCTAAGCTCAGAGTTCGCTAGAAACTTTCTCGAATGTTCAAGGAAGGATTAACTTCCCTGATTAGACAAGAAGGGATTTAGTTTCTGACAACCATAGAACATGACAACTTTGCTCTCCCCTAATCAAGAGTCAATCTCAAGAGTCGTGTGAGCACAAGGCAGTTATTTTACTCAGTCAGTACGTGCATTCTTAGTCTCATCAGAATGTACAGAAAAGGAAGAGACGGGCGTGTTCAATAAAAAGGTGTTATTTATTGATCAGTCTCTTTTCTCGTACAAGAGAAATGGATTGATATTATTGCAATACTTATAGTTAAGTAAAGTGCATACATTAAAAGCAATAGTATAAAATAATACTGTAAAAACATTGATATGGTTTCTGAGCCATATGATGTTTAAAATGATTAAAATATATTTACATACACATATACATTTGACCAAACGTACTCAACTGGTGTTTCTAAATACGCCTACCCCGTGTACCTGACCTAAGTCTAATGCGTGGGCGGGAATAGAAAGTTACAGTTTAAGTTAAGTTTGTTTTTGCCAAGTGAATAACTAAAGAATTCTCTGTGAGGGGTTATTCAGTTCTGTACCTGGAATTTAGGATGAATGAGGAATGGTATCTCTTTCTCTGCTCTCGATATTCCAGGCTGCCTGCGAGGGCTGCCCAGAAGCGCCGGTGCTGGGTCTCTCGGCTTGAGATAGCAGCGCGTCTCTCAGCGCGTCAGGAAGGCGGGGCTGCTGCCAGCGGGGTCTGCTTCTGCTCTCGGCTTTGGCAAGTATGGCTGCTCCGTCTTGTCACCACGCGTGTGTTTGCATCGGGCAAGGTCGGCAATATTTATACCTTAAAGGTGCCGGGATTGACGTAAGGATGGACATAGGTACGTCAATAAAGATGTCATACGACTTGCTCGTTAGCACATTCTTTACTAAAGTTCTCTGTGAAATCAAAACAATGGCCGCACGGATTATCCAGGTTGTCATAGGTTTGATTTGTTATGAGAACGTCGTATGCCTTATCAGGGGCTGGAGGAATGTCGCTTGTCTAATTAGATCTCAAGCGTTATGACCTAATCAGATAACACGTTCCTGTGCCGTAGTGTGACTGCGTCAGATAACGGTATCTGCATCATGGGGGATTTCTTGCCTCATGGGCTGACTGTTAGTTAACTAGCTAGTTAGTTTAACCAGAATAGGGTCAGGAATAGGGGGATTGATTCAGAACCTATAGAAATACACGACACTGCGACGACTCAGCTCATGGTCATCCAACCTGTTGCAGAGCTGGGTGATGGCAGTGGTCATTCGGCCAATTGATGTCGCTATTTCCTTGTTGCTGTCAACGAAGGTCTTGAAGCCCTGTGTCATCTCACCCATCTGCAGGTTGTGCAGGCGCAACTGGCGATGGCAGGCCAGGATGGATTTCGCCTGCATCCTCTGTATCGTGACCATGCTGGTCTCCAGCCCTGCGAAGACGCTGCCTCCCGGTGCTGGTATTGGGCTGCTGGTTGCACGTGGCCTACGTGGAATTCTGCTGCCCTGCTGTGTGTGCTCTGGTGACGCTGGTGTCACGGGGTCGTGTGCAGGAGCCTGACCCGCTGCCCCCTCCATGATGACTAATGGAGCTACTATTCTCCTCCGGGCCGGGGAAGTGGCAGGTGCAGGGTGGCTCTGTGGTGGTGTGTTCTCCGGGGAGAATAGCAATGAGGGCGACTGAGACTGAGACAGTCGGGGGGAGTGTGGAGTTGTGAGGGAATGTCCAGTGTCCTCCTCATTTGCCAGGGCACAGCTGTTGTCCTCCTCCTCCTGTGCTGCTGCACTGGTGCTTGCCACCGCCGCACTGGCTGTTGGTGCTGGAGCTGGTGCTGGAGCTGATGCTGCTCCCCCGCCTGATGGTGCCCCTAGGTACAAAGAAGCATTTGTCAAGTGGGTGCTAATGTGTTCCAGTCACAACTATTAAAGCATTGCACATCTGATTACAAACACGTTGATGCTGTATTACAGTTATTTATCTCATGCTTCTGCTGTGGCATTTTTGGTAACTTTTGCAGAGTACATTTAGCAAGATGCATTGCTCATGTCTGTTGCTAGCAGTACTGGCCTGGGGTTTGGCTGTGCATTGGGTCTGTAGGGGAGGTGTCTGGTATGGTGTGTCAAGTTGCGCATGCTTCTTACCTGTAGCTGTAGCTCGGGATGAGCTATCCAGGTCCCCAATTCCCACGACACTGGCCCTCTCGATGGTGGTCGCCACTAGTTCCTCCAGCTGAGTGAGGGGTGGCGCACTGTTTGTTCCTCCTCCAGTGAGTCCAGCCTGCTTGTGCAGGTCGGCCAGTTTGCGCTTGGTCACGCCACGGATGTCATAAAACCTCTTCTTGAGGTCGTCTAGGCTCCTGTGGGTGACACCAACTGCATTCACTTTCTCCCCGATGTCGATCCACAGCCTCCTCTTGGTGCTCTCTGGAACAGTGAGGGACGGCCTTCCATATAGCTGGGTGTGCACCCTCACCACCTCCTCCACCAAAGTTTGCAGCTCCATGGTGCTGAATTTTGGATTGCGCTTCCGCGCTGCCTTCTGGCTCTCTGTGCTGGTGTCCATGTCTCACAGGGATCCTGCTCACAATGCTGCTCTCTCTGTGTTTGCTCAGCTCAGGCAGCTTTCCAGAAAGTTCTGATGAGTTGCACCTGCCTGGTTTGCCACTCCCTGTGGGGGAGGGTGCTTACAGCTCATTGGCTGATGTCTTCAGTGTCACTCAACCTGCTCGGCAAAACGGCATTCTCCGAATCGGTATTTTCCGATTCGGTATTTTCCGAATGTGTTCGGTAAATACCGATTCGGACTGTATAATGCCTTCCTATTGGCCTTTCGGCCCATGGGGCGTATTTATAATTCCGATTCAGCGTTTACCGAATCGGTTGGTTCCGCATTTTTTTATTACCGATTCGGACTTCTCCGACCCGGCCTATACCGAATCGGTAGTTGGCGAATCGGTACGTATCGACTCTCGATACCGAATGCTACCGATTCGGTATTTTTCCGATGATTATTTCCTACATATCATTTTCCGATTTTGAAATACCGATTCGGTACGGATCGGTATTTTAAAATCGGTAAATGCGTTTTACCTACATCGGGCCCTTGGTAGATTAAGGCTCACAGATGTCGGGTGCTTCAGGTGCGTTGATGGGTCTCTTGACCCTGCAGTCAAAGGGACCAGGAGATGTTGGAAACATCCAGGAGCCAGATGGGAGCTGTCCCATGAAGGATGTTAAGTGCTGCGGGGTTGGTGTCCGGCGGGAGCACCAACAACCCTTGGCAATGGCAACCCATGCAGAAGGTCAAGAAGGGTTACAGTTTGGACAAGCAAGGACCAGGAGACTCACGAAAGGGAAGGGAGTCAGGGCAAGCCTGGAGCAACCAGGCAAGCAAAAAGAAAATACAGTTGACTCTCAATTGGACCCACAGGCCAGAGGCACATGAGTTGCAAGAGGACCTCAAGCAGGTTCACAAGATAACAGCCCATGGAGCATACAGTGTGAGGAGGATGAAGATATCTTGAGAAATGTTCTCGGAGGTTGGGTCTATCAGTAGCCCAATGCACTTATCTGGCAACAGTCAACAAGCATATGCATTTGCAAAAGTATGTGATGCACAGGGGTCAATGTATTGCATCCCGCATGAGGGATTTTGACCTCAATCTTGGGGAGAGGGCAGCTCAGGCCTTTGGGAATTTAAGAATCTACCTCCTGTGCTGCTGGGATCTTTGGAGTCCATAGGAGCTGATGGTACTTTGGGATGTGGTGCCTGTGGATGCAGGGGAGTGACTCCTTCACTTCAAGGGAGATGTCTTTCATTGCCCTTGATGCTCCACAGGTCCTGCACAGATCCTGTATATTGCACAGACCATGCAGCAGACTGTGTGGGATACAAAGTCAGGCTCAAACAAAGTCCAGCGAAGTCCAAGTGCCCAGACGGTTGAAGTTCAGTGGTTACTGGTTCAGAATCTTGTCCACGTCGAATATAGGGTCCAACAGCCAGGTAAGTCCTTTTGTACCCACGGGAGAGGGGACCCGCCTATGGGAGGGACTGAACAATGGGGAGAATACTCCTCTGTCCTTTGTCCATGTTCGTGCCAGAATGGGAGCCAACGGCTCCCAGAACTGGTTTGAACTGGACTACGCACAAGGATACCAAGTGTGCCCCTCGTGCAGATGTGTAGGCACCATAGAGGTGCACCCACCCAGCCAAAATACACTAAATCATGTCTGGGAGGTGGTCACACCTCCCTGTGACAGGACGCCTATTGTACAGCAGCAGGAGAGCAGAAATGTGTCTCTGGTTGGCAGCAACCATTTTGTCATGTCTGGCTTGAGAAGGCTGGTACTGTGAAGACCAGGGACCCCATGAATCTTGTTTCAGGAGGGTGGAATCATACCTCCCACACCGGTTACCAGTGTGGAGGTATGATTCCAAGGTGCTTCATACCAAACACAACTTGTTTTGCTGCAGCCATTTTCGAGATAGCATTTAACTTGAGCATATAATGCACCTCAACTATATGTCTGGCTGGTTCACATACAACCGGGGAGAATGGTCTCGGAAGACTGCAGGGGTGCTCTGCTCATGCAGGGGTACCTTCTCACATAAAACCAAGCACCCTGCCTTCAGGATTGATAAGGCCTGCTTTAGGGGTAACTGATAGGTTTTAAGTGTAGTGACCTATAAATATAGTAAACCTATACCTTTAGTAAGTGGTGTAAGTATCAGCTTACACAGGCTGCAATGGCAGACAAGTAGTTCCATTTTGCATGGCCTCTCATGGGTGACATAATCATTTCTGCAGTCCATGGGAGGCCTCTGGGGTATCTATGCCCTGGGTACATGTGTACCATGTACTAGGGACTGACAAGGGTACCCCAGTATCCATTCTGGAGTGTACCTAGTACATAACATTACCAATTTAGGAAGAAAGCAGATAGACTGGGGTCCTGATCAGCAGGCTCCAAGTCAGACTAGTCAAAAACATTATTACATTCAGCAAAAAGTAGGGGTAACCATAAAAAGCAGATCCTACTTTCCTACACCTTGCCTCTCCTGTTGTCTACAGGTCTCTGTCGGGATCCACTCCATGTCCCTATCATAATCATCGAAAGTGCTGCTTGGAGAAGATGGTGCAGTAGTACCCATTCTTTTTCTTGCTGGAGATGTAGGAGCCAATGATGATTATAAAAGAGGAGATTGACCTTCTTGCTCTGAAGGAAGCTCAACCTCCTGTTCTGCTCCAACATCAGAAAAATCCATTGCTGGCTGTGGCTACTGTGCACTTTGCTGTGTTTCCTGAAAAGATTGTGTACTACATTGCAAAAGGGAAACATCCAATTCAACATCGGCACTCGTCTGCGTCAACATGATTGCACTGGCTGCCTCACTGACAGATATGGTCCTGGGCTTAGGTTGGGGAGGTGGTACTGTTGATGGAGGAGTACTGCTCTCAGCTTACTCGCTGGAGACTGGTGCGGTAGGCACAACTTTCCTGAAAAAGATTGCGGTTGGCACACCAGTGATGGAAATCTGCTTCTTCTGCTCCCCACTTGCTACTTTCAAGGCATTACCTTTCTTTGGGGCCATCTTGAAGCTGTTAGTTGGCAGTGGCACTTAGCTTCACACCAAGCTGAAGAGATAACTGTGTTGCGTACTCAGACAAGTATCATGTAGTGCAGAGACCTTCTGTGTGGCAGTACTGTGGGTGATGTCATTTCTCTAACGAACCTAAAAGCAAACAAGCAAGAAAAACATCAGTGAAATGTGGCATTGTTGCAGTTCAAATGATAGTACAAATAAACAATATAATTCAGTATGGTTATTTAAGTTACTATAAATAATTAACAATAGTATACAGTGTTCATTCGTAAAATGGAAACCTGCACCAACATAATCTTTCATGGTGACTGTACACTCAGGAAGGATTAGAAGGAGCAAAAACAACAATAAAAAACAATACAGCTGTAACTTTTTGCTTTATGTGCAATGCATCAAATGGGAATGCGTCAGGCCGGGAGGTGCTTTGACAATCTAACAATCCTTACACAATGATTGCTGTTGTGCAACTGTAGCAGACATGGGGCTGATTTATTAATGCCAGATGTTATGAAATGATTTAAAATAATCTCCCCAAAAATAATTAGATTAAAAAGTAATAATTGTTTAAAAAAAAAATAGGTAACATAGATAAAATAAAAAAGTAATGAAAATAAATACATCAAAAAACAATAAAAAATAATGTATCCTCAAGTATATCATTTGTTTTTATTTATTAAACGGCCATCTCATTGCTTAACCATCCCTGAAAGCATATGGCAAAGAGCCACTCTGGCTGGACACACAAAATCAACAACAACACAGAAAAAAGGCATTGGGAATAAAGAGAAGAAATGCATGTCTATGGCAAAAGCACACTGGCTACCTACATAAAATGGCTACTGACTAACCACATGGTGTCAAAGTCAAGTTTATTTGTTTGATTAATTAAATTCTTACAAAAATGCTTTTTAAAATATCACCAGAGAATAAAAAGTTTAAAACACCATGTACATAATTATTCTAATATTGCATAATCTAAAAAACGAATTAATAATAGTTTTCCTCAAGTTTTTTACCAATCACAGATAGAAGTTTTACGAAAGCAGAATTCATTGATACGTCATTCGGGTTTAAGCATGACATTAATGCTTGTCTACATGTCCTTACTCCACGAGCATTAAATAATCTCTTTAGGATAATTTTCCTTTCCACTTCTAATGCAGGACAAAGACATAGCAGATGCAATATTTCCTCTTGACCACATTTACATAGCCTATACATGGTATTGTCGTCACTAGTCTTCCATGCCGGCGGATGACATAAACCCGGCCAAAGTCAGAAACGTGCTCTTATAAAAATTTGCTTACTTTGCTGTGACCATGCTGTTACAAGATATTCTTGGACTTGATTTTTTTAAAATCCATTTATAATTGGCCGTGCATGCCTTCTTATTACCAATATCTCCTTGTCCTTTATCAGGGAAAGATGATTTGTCAGCTTATTGATTGTTCTTTTGAAATTTTCCTGGGTAATTACATTTTCCCAAATTGATGTTAATCAGTTTCTGGTTGTCCTTTACTTCTTGCCATAACATTCGGGACATTTGATTGTCGAGGTCATTTTTTATTCGATTCCAAACTTTCAAGATTTGACCTTTTCGAGCGTGTTGCTGATTATTTATGCCAAACTCCATCCTCACCTGTGCTTGCGAGGCATTGTGACCAACCACATGGTAAACCAGCAATCAAGGAGGCATGGCCGCAACATAATATTAAAAGAGCAACACATGCAAGCCTATGGTAAAAGCACATTGGATGCCTACACAAAATGGCCACCAGCCACATGGTAAAATAGCATGCAATGAGGCATGGGGAACAAAGAGAAGACATGCAGGCCTAAAATAAACGTCCGCTCCAACAAAATTAGTCTGGCAGAGACCCCACACATCCACAGAACCAGAGCAGGCAAGATATCCTTCTCCTACATCACAGATAAGACTTGTAACAAGCTCCCAGTCGACTTCAGTTGCTCATCGACCCTGCACACCTTCAGGAAGAGCCTAAAGACATGGATCTTCGACTGAACCGGAGCTGCTCCCCCCAGCGCCTTGAGACTCTCACGGGTGAGATTGATTGATTGATCGATTGCTTGATCCAGGAAAGGCAGGACACACTTTAACCCCCACAGAAGCTGTCTGATGAGAATGCACATCCCCAGCCCCAGTCACTTCAAAGCCAGACAGTAAATCCACACCCCAGCAGAGGCACATAGAATGACTAAGCAAGAAAATACACACTTCTAAAAGTTTTCATTTCAAGCCACAACATAAAAATCACCTTTAACAAAATATGCATTTTTTAATTCTGAGTTCAGTCATACTAAACTCCATCTTTATATTTTGTCCCCATGGGAAGTTATATTTGTAAGATGTTGCAAATTATTCCCCATTCTATCCCATGGGACAAATAGCCTTCCAATAGTGAAAAAAGGTACACTGTATTTCACTATCAGGACATGTCACACACATACCAACACATGCCCCACCCTTCACATACAGCACCGTACCCATGGGTGAACCTTGGGTCTACTTTAGGGGTGACTTACATATAATAAAAGAGAAGGTTAGGGCTTGGCAAGTGGGTGCACTTGACAAGTCGACATGGCAGTACAAACTGCGTGCAGACACTGCAGTGGCAGGTCTGAGGTACATTTACAGGGCTACTTCTGTGGGTGGCACAATCAGTTCTGCAGGCCCACTTATAGCATTTGATTTACATGCCCTGGCACACTCAGTCCACTTTACTAGGGACTTACAAGTAAACCAAACATGCCAATCATTGAAACACAAATCTATAAACACAATTTCCAGTAGGAGCACTTGCACTTTAACACTGAACAACAATGAGGGAGTGCTCAGAGACACTAAACCAGCACAAATAGAGTAAAAACCAGGTCTGAAAGCAAAAAGATGCCATATCTAACAATCGTAATATCCTTTATCTGGGGATCAATGAAGCCTCCATGAAACATTTGCAGGATGTGCAAAATGCAGACACGCTACACTTATAAACACACTTCCAAAATACACCTCAGCCGCTTCTGTTCACCATGACCTCTTGTGGATAAATGTGGAAACATGTGTCCAATTTAAGTCCTTGTGCTATGTCTTCAAAGCCGGGACTAGGACTGCCCACTACCACCTGAATGGCTTGATAACATTATATCTGCCCACACTGTACCTATGATCAAACTCACCGATATGGGAGGACCTCCTTAACATTCCTGGGCCCTAAGCTCTAGAATGCACTTCTTGAACATCTGAGATCTGTTTCCTCAATGCTCTCCTTCTGCAGACAGCTAAAAACCTGGCTGTTCTTACTCCTTCTGAGTTGGAAGGCACTAAAGCACCAGGAAACCCTGAGTGAATGTTTCACGTTTTAAAAGAATTTAAATAATAAATCAACTCTTCAGTACTCTTTTAGAACTGTGGGGGTTGTCAGAAAGAAGAACTGCGGGTCTGCTGAAAGGACTGTCACTCTGCTGACTTGCTGCCCTGCTGCCTTCCTGCCTGAGAAGGAGGGGTCACATTTGCATCTGAACCCAGGACTACCAGAGTCAATACAAGGGATAGTATGCTGGCTCCCATTCAAGGTCATGTGGATATAACATCTCCTAACACCTCTAACCAAGACATAGATCTTGAAGGGGTGAGCTCTTGACCCCCATGTGGTACCCCTGAGGTCCTGGACCTCTGATGTATCCTCAGAAAGCTCTCTTTAACTTTTTTGGTTCTTCATGAATGGGCCAGCTCGAACCCAGACCACGCTGCTCGCACTGTGCGCCAACGCGCAGTTCAGGTGAACCAGATCTTTGCGCCTCAGCATTGACTGCTCATGGCATCGTGAGGCAAACACTCTGGCCATGACCATTCATGATGCCAACAGGACCTTTGTGCTACAGAAATGACTATTTGCAATGCTTTCCATTCTCCTCGCGTCTACCTCCACAGTGCATGAAACTCTTAGCACTGGACTTGAAAGGTAGCTATTTCACCTGGATTAACTTGCTCTCTGTACCTGGCCCACGCTTCATTATGGTCAGCCGGAAATTACTTTCACCTTGTCTCGCCCTACCAGATAATCACGAATGATGCTTTGTGCAAGTGGGCCCAATTGTTATTTACATCTTTACAATTTCTTTGCTCTTGATCTACTGATTGGAATATT
The DNA here is from genome assembly GCF_964261635.1 of Lissotriton helveticus. NCBI lineage: Eukaryota > Metazoa > Chordata > Amphibia > Caudata > Salamandridae > Lissotriton > Lissotriton helveticus. Next base: position 143,979,354 of record NC_136064.1, read on the forward strand.
GCTGTTTTAGTGTCAAATAATCATGTTCTCTATTTTTATATCTTCTTTTGACATTTTTCTTGTGTTGTGTTTTTACTTTATTACTTTTATTGTACTGCATAGGTACTTTATAAACAGCCTCAAAGTTAAGCCTGATTGGGTTTTGTGCCAAACTACAAGAAGGTTAACACCTTCGGCGCTCATGACGAGCTTAGTTCGTCATGAGGCACAGTGGAGCAGTCCTTATGACGAGCTCAACTCTTCATAACAGCCGTGGAATGCCCATGCGGGGATAATTACCCTCCTGTGAAGGGCGTTCCATTAAGTGGGCGGAGTCATGACAGCACAGCTCATTGTGCTGCATGATGCGCTGAGTTCGTCACGAGTACCACGCGCCGCCCCCACCCCCCCTCACCACGGGGGAATTAGCCCCGCGGCTAAGGGGTTAAGCACATCTTAATTTAGGGGATTACTTGTGTCTTCTCTGTTACAAGAATTGTGGTTGCTGCTTAAGCAGAGTTTCACCCTCTCAACCACTAATCCATCTTCTTACAATCATCAGTCAAAACAACATAAAATAACACAGTTAGTTAGAAAGAAAGAAATCAACCACAAAGTTCAAAATTACAAATAAAATCAAATGGAACCAAGTGAATACAACACATGAAACCTAAAATAAAACAGAACAATGACACCAAATATGTGTACATATTAAAATATAACATTTCCCATTCCAAAAATAATACAAATAAAACCCTGTAGCTCTCTTTGTCCATATTCATGTTGTCAAAATATAATCCCCCAAAAACGTGGAAATAAAACACATTTTCCCAAGAAAAATGCAAAAATAAAACAGTCCATTTTAAATACAACTAAACAATCCAACATCATAAGCAATCATTAAAAAACAGGGGAAGGGGAAGGACCCTAAAGGGGTTACATTTACTATTTCCACTCCAATCTAAAATGCTTAGGGGAAGGAGTGAAACACTGAAGGGGTAAAGTTTGCTGTTTCCACTCCAATCTAAACCCTTTTTAGGGGAAGGTGATGGACACTAAAGGACTGACATTTGCTATTTCCACTCTAATCTAAACCAGCACACGGAAGGTGTTGGACAAAAGAGGTGACATTTAATATTCTCACTCCTATCTAAAACATGTAGGTGAAGGTTTGTACTTAAAAGTGTTACGATTTACTATTCCCAGTCCAAAAAAATAATTTAGGGGAAAGTGTTTAACTTTAAGGGCCTTATTATGATGTTGGGTGGACGCAACTTAAAGATAAGGGTCGACCGACCTCTGTTCGGCGGTCCCGACCACTGAATTTTTATGTAACTGCACATGGTGTGTTTGCAAGCACCCTTTTCGGTATGGGATCTTGTGATGTGGTCGGAAACCGGTCCCAGCTCACGCTCCCATACAAAAAAGGGAGTTGGTGTTCATCCCTGTACCTCATGGTGCCTGCAACACTGTGTAAGGATGAACAGGGTGGCACCAAAGTTGCCCCCTTGGCCCACAACCAGAGGCCACTGGCTGAAGGGGGCCCTGTTAGTGCCCCCCAAAGTCATTTTCCGACAGGCTTTCCATGTCAGAAAGCCCAGCATGGAAAGCCTGTCGGAAACCAAGCATTCTAGTTAGGCTTTCCTGGTTTTAGTTTCTATTTTTGGTAAATTCTGGTGGGGGGTTTTCAGTGTATTCAATATCTTAAAAAATAGTTATTATCAGTGGTTACACATTTTCGCGCCACTAAAAACATCAGAAAAAGTGTTTTGTCCGGTGTTTATGGAACGTTTTGCTTTTATTATTGCTTGCTTTCTGCACTGAATGAACATGGTATATAGACAGTGTACGTATAGTGTATATGAGGTCCAAATAGATTTTTGCAAATTAATCTTATTGTAGTTCACCATAGAATACTTCTTCAGTGAGTCTTTGGATCATGTGCACTTGCTCTTTCCTTCCCATGTAATCTTCTGTGAAAAGGCCCTCCCCGCATTCATAGCCCCATGGGCTGAGAACGATCAGCTATGGGACACAGTTGTGATGACTCTTTCTTTGATGCCACATAAAGCACGAAATGATAAATATTTGCGTTTTAGTTCCTGTGCATAAGAAAACAGTGCACCAGAATGGACTAAAAAGTCAATAGCATCCCTCATTAACTCTGAAGATGGTAAAGATGCTTTCAGCATACCATCTAACAAGTGGTAAGGATCTCCTTCAGGGTATCACTTCAACTCGGGTATCAATTTTGACAGGTCATCACACAACTTGTTTATATACGTAGCTGAATCACTGCAAATACAAACAATATAACTCCAATCTTTGTTGAACTTGGAAAGAACCTTTTTTGCAGAGCATTACAAGTGACACTGAGTTCAATGCTTTCCAAAAGTCTGGTGTTATGTTTTCACCACTATCCCAGATGCTTGGTGATATATACACTTGTCACTATAACTTGCATTGAAGGTTTAAAGCCTGAGGTGTAGGCAATTCACCTACTATCAATACTGACCCACTAGAAACTATGGTCTGATGTATTAAGGGTTTTTACCCTTTCTCTGCGGGCAAATGTGATGGCACATATTAGGAAAGATTTTTATGAAACCAGCCATTTTACCTATCAGTGAAAGAATCAAATGCAGCCAAAATATCAAATATGAGTTTGATATTTTCTGATTCTCTACAGTTTATAAAATAATTAAACTAGATCTAAAACAAGAAACTAAACCCTGCATCTTTAGACCAAAGGGCACAAAACTGAAAAAAGTAAAAGGAAGAAGAAACAATATTTTAGTGGGATCCCTAAAGAACAAAACTCAAGCAGAATAATGTTAGCCAGTCTTCCTTACTGCTAGCTTGTATAAGAAAGTTACATTGTATTGACACCTTCAGGAAGAAAATAATGACTTTTTCACTCTCTTTATCCTTTCTTTGAATGGCATTTAGGGCCTCATTATGAATGCGCATAGTATGCGGATTCATGGCCGCAGCCACACAGAACACCCACCGCCAGATTAGGATGGCGGTGGGATTGCCGATGGACCAGCGGCGGACGGCAGGTCCATCCGCCGCTGATCCGCGGGGTGGGGAGGGCTATTTGGTGACGGTGTCTGCAAGACACCATCAGCCAAATTAGGAATAGCACGGAGACATCCTTTTCCGCAGCGGCTTTTCTGCCGTGGAAAAGCATGTGGACTTTGGCTTTTGGGGGCCGTTGCGGGCTCCCAGGGTGTCGGGGGTGGGGGGTACCTATGGTACCCCCCAACATTTACATGCACAAAGCGGCAGGCACCACGCGGTGCCTGCCGCTTTGTGCATGTAAATGTAATACATGCATTTGTAACATTGCGGTGGGTGCTGCTTGAAGCAGCACCCGCCGTAATGTTATTAATACAGGATGTGACCGCCAGGGCGGCGGTCACATCTTAATTTCCACAGAGGGACCGCCGCTGCCCCTGCGGACGGTCCCTCCACCTCTGGGGTGGCGGACGGACGCAGGTCCGTCCGCCATCCTAATCTGCCCCATAGTTTGTGGTTGTGCGGTGTTTTTTCAGTGTGTATGTGTTTTCACCGGTGAGGGCTATTTATAGTTCAGTGGGGTTTTATCAGTTATTATAAGTTTAAACCTAAAACCCCACAGCCTAATCATAGTCATGACAGCGGAAACACCGTCCATTGGGATTTTGTGTCTCTGACTAGCTGACTTGCTCCTTGAGCCCATCAGAATCCAGCTGGAATGACCGCCCTGTTTCAATTTCAATTGCATTGATTGTAATTAGGCAGTCGGAAGTGAATCCACTATGAGGCTTGTAAAGCCTCCAATCTGCGGTCAGAGGCTTTCTGGGCCTCATAATAGTAAGGCCCTTAATGAGTAGGCAATTTTATATAGGTACTGGGTATTAAAGAATTGACATTTCCTTTCCACTCATTCGAACCCATTTAGAGAAGGTGTTAAATAGTAAAGGGGTGAAATGAACTTAACCTACTCCTACTTAATAAATATTTAAATGTAACTGTAAAAATATTAAAAGCAAATGTATAATGGAAAATACATATATTTTAAAAATATCAAAATAGTATTGAGATGTACAATAAATTAATAAATATATGTACAACATAACATACCACATTACCATAAATGAATAACATAGCTAAACAGCACACATTATTATAAAAATTATGTAGTTAATATAAACATAAAAAATGATAATACTTGTACATTGTATTCTAATCCCAAAATAATCATAAAACAAACAAAATATTTTATAAAATACTTAAATTAATATAATGTAATTTTTAATTAATCCATTAAATATTAGACCAATATTCATAAATATAACTTAATACAACACAATTCGTTACAGAAAATATAAAATCTATATCTACACATTTCAAAATATTTTCAATGACTAATTAATTAAATAGTCAGTCAGTCAATCAGATCACCTTTATTCGGTTAAAAATCAAAACCATATAGGCATACAGAAATACAAACAGACTAAATAAAATATAGCATATAGTTCAAAAAATATTTTTAAAAAAATGAATCAATTATGTGCAACTGATAATTTATAATATATCCTACGAATATTCTGCAATAAAATGGCTTCCATATCTCTTTGTCACAGACAAACAACATCTAAAATAATATGTTAGGACTTGGAAAGTTATCTTTTACAACAAAACAGGCAGTCACAAGTGCACTCATCTTTCAATCATTAGGGTCATGAGTGGACTGGTGCAGAAGATGCAGTTTCCCCGAACCCAAAAGTTGTCAGAACTCCTATAAACACATAATATCGCTATATTTTACTACTAAACAGACAGTCACAATTGCCGTTTCCTTGCAGCTGAAAGGGACTTGATTTAAATGGTGCAGCAGGTGCAGTGGCACCTGGGTCAAAAGTTGTCAAAACTCTACTAAACACCAAGGGCCAGATGTAGGACGCCAATTACCGGTCGTTAACAGCCGATTCCGGCCGTTACCGACCGGTAATTGGTTTTCGAGATGTAGGGGCCAATATTTTACAGATTCTGTAAATTTACCGAAACAGTAAATTTACCGAATCTGTAAAATACCGAATCGGTAATTTTACCGATTCGGTAAAACCCAGATGTAGGTAGCACTGTTTACAGTGCTACAGGCCTCCAGAATTCGGTATTTTACCACCCAATCCAATTGGGTGGTAAAATACTGAATTCAGGTGTGCATGCACATCTGTGCATGCACACCTGTGCCATGTGACACACAGACATGCCACACATGCCTGTATTTGGGGTGCTAGAGGGAGTCAAAGTGACACCCCCTGCACCCTTGCTGAAATCGGTATTTACCGAATCTGTAAATACCGATTCGGTAATGCCCATTGATTCCTATAGGCTTCAAGGCCCATAGGAATCAATGGGCATTACCGAATCTGAAATACCTACATCTCCCCCCTCTATTTTACCACTTCTTAAATATCGAATCGGTATGATTCGGTATTTAAGAAGTGGTAAAATAAAATTACCTACATCTGGCCCCAAATATTGTTAATATTTTACTACTAAGCAAGCAGTCATAAGTGCAGTTATCTATCACGCACTAGGCTCATGATTTCAATAGTGCAGCATGTGCAGTGGCACCAGGACCAAAAGGTCCAGGCACCCCACCGAACACTTAATATTGCTATCATTTTTTCCTGAACACATGTGCAGTTACCTTGCAGACAACAGGATCATGCTTTGAATGGTGCAGCAGGTGCAGTGACTCTGGGGCCCTAGCTCTTGGAACCCCTCTAAACACCAAATATTGCAACATTTTACTGCTAGTCAGGCAGTCACACATGCAGTTATCTTGCAGGCACTAGGGGCATGATTTGAATGGTGCAGCAGGTGCAGTGGCACCACATCCAAATGTTGCCAACACTCCTCTAAATACATAATATTGCTATTACATCAGTTCAATTATTTCCCTTTTCATTTAATTTTTCAAAATGTTACTATTACTTACTCGTACTCTACCACTAGTAACAGTGCAATATATTGCATTTTTGTACATAAACAAGTCATAACAGTGTAACAGACCTTATATTGTACAGCTACTTAGCAAGCTACAACAAGAAAAGCTTATTATTAATCACATTGGCGATACCTAATGCATCTACCAATGCTTGTTACTATTTTTTTTGTTAAATATTTTTTATTAAATATAAATGACACAGGAATGCAAATATAATATTCCATTCATATGCAGAAATAGGTGTGCAGTTATACAAGAATAACATCTATAAATAAGTTAAAAAAAACATGAGATTAATACATTTGTATATCACATATAAATTGATTTATAAATAGTCCAGTACTGAACTTTGTAGAAGTATATTTAGAACCTGTGAAAACATGAGATGGTATATAATAAAAGAAAAAATAGGGTAAAGATAAGAGAAAGAAAATTGAGATAGATAGGAGAAGGAGAAGATAAAGAGAGAAAGAGGAAAGAAAGAGAAAGAAAGAGACACTATCAAATAGAGAAAGAAAAGTTAAGTAGGAGGTGAAGTTCACGGTAGATACAAAGTAAATTTTAGCCATAATAGATCACATCTAATTTGTAGTTGAATTGAATCCTGAGGCACGGAAGCAATTCTGTGTTCATCGCATATTACATTCCACCAGAGTAAAAAGGATAACCAGAGTTGTCTTTCCAACCTGTTAATATAACCTTAAAAGCTACAACAATAAATAGTTCAAATAGAATTGATTTAGAGGTAATTTGTTCAAAATCCGGCAACATAGTACCTACAAATACATTATGAATCTTAAATTGAATATTCTAAGAAAAAATCGATATACATTTTGACCAAACTGCTTCTCAAAAAGCATAAACTTTTGGACAATAGTAGAGTAAATGCAGTAAAGAACCTTCAGCTTTAAAACATGACCAACAGGATGATGAGACTGATTGGTTAAACTTATGCAAATGTAGGGGAGTAATAACAACTCCATTGAAAATAAAATATTAGGATTGTGTGATATTAGCAGCTTTGGATGTCTTGAAGAGTTTTTGCCAAAATGTGTCCCATTGGGAAACAGATAGTATTTGGGATAGGTCCTGTTCCCGTTCTAGCTCAATATTTGTTTCAGTCTATGTGCAGTTAGCTATAGATAACGTTTTATAAATAAATGAGGCTCTAGGAGTAGTATCGGAAGAAACTTGGTACTAGGGTGTATCAGATGGGAATGAAGTTGGAGTTAATTGAGAAGTAAAATTCTGCAAGTAACTCTGGAGTGTTGGAGCTAGAATGTTATATTGCTGAATGTATGAATCAGGTAAATTAAAGGTCTCTTGCAATTGTTGAAAAGGTAAAATCCTATTATTGACAATCATTTGTTTGACATAAAAAAAACCTTTTCTTTCCAATGTTTGCAGTAAAATGATTGGTGATGAAATTTGATGTGTTTATTATACCATAATGAGGAGGAAAGAAAAAAAGGTAATATTTATCAAAATTCCTAAAGAAAAGTGTAAGTAGAAGATAATGGGAATATTTCAAAATTGGAAACTTAGAAATAAAAGTACAATTAGTCATAAAAATAATATCCTGTAATGAAAAATCATTTAGCAGCGAACATTCAAACAGTAACCCAAGAAGTTTTAGGTAAGTCTTGATAATCTTTATATATAGCATAAAATTGACGGATCAAAAAAGCAGTGTGATATAATTTAAAATCAGGGAATCTAACACATCCCTCAGTTTTAGGACAACGTAACTTGGATAAAGCAATGCTTGCATGTTTATTATTCCAAAGAAACTTAGTACATATAGAATTAATCTATGTAAAATAATAGTTGGGAATTTTGAATTGTAACATTGACAATGTGAACAATATCTGTGGAACAATCATCTCCTTAATTGTATCAAATCTGCCCCACCAAGATAGAAATAAAGGGGACCAAGAGGTCAACAATTTGGTAATCTTAAGTTTTAGAGCAGTAAACTTGTGGGATAGAGTATCATGATTATTAGAAGAGAACCATATGCCAAAGTATTTAATTTTTTGTGGACACCATGTAAAATTAGTAGAGTCAAACATATGTTGGTAACATGAAGAGTTTTAAGGTAAAATTTCAGTCTTGGAGAAATTAAGTTTATATCCGGAAACATTAGAGAATAATGGAATGTCATGTAAAAATGGAGGAAGGAATGTAACACGGTTGGACATATAAATAGGAACATCATCTGCATATGCAGAAAGCTTAATTTGGTGGGATTTCAGAGTAAATCCAGTAATAAGAGTATTATTTCTTATACGTTCAAGAAAAGGTTCCATACATAACACGAAAAATAATGGTGAAAGGGGGCACCCTTGACGTGTACCTCTTTTCAGGGAAAAATATGGAGAAAAAAGACCATTCAAAAAAACACATGCTTTTGGATCTGTATATAATAATTTGATATATGAAATAAACTTAGGCACAAAACCAAACCATTGTAAAGTGTGTAACATGAAATGCCAATTAATTCAGTCACAGGCTTTTTCTGCAAACAGAGACAATGCAGCCAAGGGAGAGGGATATTTTTTACTAAGAGTAAGAATATTAGAAAACATTCTGGCATTATCAGAGGCTAAACATCCTTTGACAAAGGCGTCTACAGTGGCAATCATATTTAGGGAGGATTTAGCTTTAATGAATTCTAGTAATGATGATGGGGATTTGGAGGAGAAATACTTGTGTTCCAGGGTTTTGATTTATGCTAGGGTGTCTGTATATTTGGCATTCATTAACGTCCAGTTTTTTTTAAGAATAAGCAATAGTGAAAGCTCTAAAAGACGCATTAAATGCATCCCAATTATTATGGACTGAGGTGTCTAAATTGTTATTATTTGCAAACAATTCATTATTAAAGAAGGTTGCTTAAGAAATAAAGGTACGGTCTGATTAAAGGGAATTGTTAAAATGCCAACAGCCTTGTTTACATGAGATGATGGATATATCAATGTAAGTAGATACGGAAGCATGGTCAGAAATAAAATAGAAACAATTTGTGAGGTGTGGAGACAAGGCAATAAGGATTTGGAAACTAAAATGTAATCAATACGAGAACTTGTATAGTGTACAGGAGAAAAGAAAGTAAATTCTGAGGTATCAGGATTACATGTCTTCCTTGAATCAAATAAAGGACGGGAGGAAATGGCAGATTGGAATGATTTGTACGTTTTGTCTGGTTTAAATTTACATTTGGAGTTTCTGTCTGAAAAAAGGTCCATCCAATTATTAAAGTCACCACCAACTACTACGTTAAAATTAGATACAGTTAATAGTTTCATTTGTATGGATTGTCAAAATGTCGGGTCTGGTTTAACGGGACCATAGATATTGAAAAAAGTCATATGCATTTTGTTGATAATAGTATCAACCAGTACCCATTGGCCAAAAGGATCCCATTTTGATGATAGTATTTGTGCATTGATTGATTTGTGAAATAGCATTGCCACACCGCCATGACGATCTGTAGCAGGAGAAAAAATAACTTGATTAACCCATTGACGTTTGAGTTTAAGAGACTCTAAATCATTACAATGAGTTTCCTGTAAAAAAGCAAGTTGGGTGTTAAGTTTAGCTAAATAAGACAATACCTTTTGACGTTTGACAGGATGACATAAACCACTAACATTCCACAAGACCACATTAACCATGTTGTTGGATTAGGGGGTACATGAGGAAACAGTAAAAAACAAAACTGCATAAAAAACAATGAAAAAAGAAATTATTATTAACATACGATGAACAAAACACGCTGGAAAAAACATATAACAAGGTGGACATATAGTCAAAAAGAAGAAAAAAGAATGAAAGACAGAAAGAGGAAAAAAGGAGAAGACAGATCAAGAAAAAAGTACACAGATCAAGGGGTAGAAAAGCAAGAAATAAGCAAAGTTGGGGGAGCATAGTGACGTTGAAGGACATGGACAGAAACAATAGTAAAATAACTGGAAGGAGAACCTCGAATATAAGAAGGCAAGGTGACTACTCATAGATTAATAACGAAATATAACTTGTAAAAAACATTTTAACAAGCATTGTACTATAGAAATAATCGGATGTTGGTATCCATTCCACAAGATGAAATATCACGTAGATAAAGTTTAAGTTTGTCAGGGTCATCAAATGAACGTGAGCGCCCTTCATGTGTAATTTTGCAAAGGCATGGACGAAGAATTCCATATTGGATATTAAGCTGTTGCATCTGAGGATGTAGGGCAAGAAATTCTTTACATCAGGCATTTGTTGCAGTCGAGACATCCTAGGATATAAAGATATTATGGCCCGGCCACATGAGTCGATGTTTAAGTCTTACTGCCTTTAGGACATGCATAATTATTATTATTATTATTATTATAATTACACTTGATTAAGCGCACAGCTACCCAAAGGTTTCCCGGCGCTAAAGCAAACAGAAGTATACGAGGTGAGGGGAGCATTGGATCGATAGCTTACATATTAAATAACCAGGTCTTGATTCCCTTACGGAAAGTCAGAAAACACATTTCAGAGCGTAGCGATAAGGGAAGGGAGTTCCAAAGAGAGGGTGCTAACAGGGAGAATGACCGACCTCCCATTTTAGCTCTCTTGACACGCGGTACTTTAACTTTATTTTGGGTGGAGGACCTAAGTGTGCGAGAGGGGACATAGTGCTGCACTAAAACAGATAAGTAGTGCGGGGCTTTTCCAGTCAGGATTTTGTGCATAAGACACAAAGCCTTGAATTTAACCCTATTCTCAATACGCAGCCAATGCAGTTTACGCATGTGGGCCGAGGTCGATGTTCTAGCAGGAAGGTTACAAATAAGGCGAACAGCCATATTTTGTACCACCTGGTACTTCCTAGTTACCTCCTTACAGGCACCCAAGAGTAAGATGTTCCCGTAGTCCAGGCGTGAGATGACAAGAGCCTGGACTACCGTCCTCAGGGTGTCAGCAGGCAGCATCCACGTGATTTTCCTCAGCCACCTGATGATGGTAGTACAGGCTCAGTAAATTCCAAGAAAAGCATTATAATTCCACGTGGCTTATGTGAAGAAGGACGGAGATGACCAATACAATGTGCTCTCTCTATGTTGAGGGGAGATGCAGATGGCTGGAGATCTAATAGTTCAGGTGGGAGCTTCTGTAGGAAGGAAACCATATCAGAATCTTCAATATTTTCCGGCAGTCAGTAAAGGCGTAGGTTATTCCTTTGATTACGGTTTTCAAGATCCTCTGTCTGTATTTTTAACTTGTGAATTTCTTGTTCTAATACTGGAATCTTTGAAGAAACATCTTGTAAGTCACTTACTCGTTGTTCAAGTTCCAAAACTTTTCCCTCCATAACAATCCATCTCTCCTAAATCAGTTTTAGCTTTTCATTGGTAGTAGACATAAAAGGTTGAAGGCCTCGTACTTTGTCTAATATAGAGTCCAGGACTGGGTTTCGTGAGGAGAGAATAGGAGAAGGTGGATAATTTGTATGTTGTTTTGATTTAGTACCAGTGGAAGAAGATCTGACTGAATGAGGATCAGTAGCTATTGTGGAAACGCTGAAAAAAGTGATTTAATAAGCACAACATTGGGTGAATGCAGGTGGTATAATATCAAAGACCACAACGTGTGACACACTTTATAATAATAAGATTTAGCAGTAGCAAAAGAACCTGAAGGACGGAATATGAAATATCAAAGTAGGTTCCAATTAAAGATGCATATTTGCTCCTTGCCACAGAAAACAAAAGATATTGAAGTAATGCAAAAGGGAGCACTTTCCTGAGACTTTCACAATCCAATCATGACCTTGGAGGCGTGAAAGAAAGAAACTATTATCTGTGGACAGATATAACTGGCAGCTGGTAAAAGGAGAAAAATATGGATGGCTCAATACAAAATAGCGGGAGTGCTAGGCGACGCTGCTCTCTCTGAGGTGATGTTGCTCCTTCATTTGAGCTCCATTAATTGTGAGTTGCATCAGTTCCATACCAGGGTAACAGGAAGACAATGGCGTAGCTTGAAAGTGTTCAGAAAATAAATAAAATAGCATATTTCGCCAATATTTTGCCAAAAAATAAAAGTTGCCAGGCAATTAGGTGTGACACATTCAGGAGTGGTTAATTAATCAAATAGGGCAAGGGAAAACAAATAGATTTTATAATATTCATTCCTAGAGGAAAAAAAGGCCCACAAATGTGCTCCCTGATGTATCGGTTTGAAGAAAAACTAGCCGCTGAAAATGGCGGGTGCCCGTGATTTTGTAGGCTGGCGGGCGCCCTTTATTTTGTAGGTTCAAACTCACAGCTGTGGCAAAGAGGCTCGTAACATGATGTCGAGAGCGTGAAAACCTGACAAACGGGTCACCGAATTATCGCAGAGCCATTCCTGTAGTTCGCGGTCTTGGGAGCCAGCAGACGAGGCTCAAAGTCCTGCCTCGGAGCGGAGCTCAAGCGTGATGTGCCATGACACCTCGGCGCGTAAGCCACCCTCCTCAATGTTTCCTAATGCTTGTTATTCTTATCTTGAAACTTCACAATCTCGTCCTCTACGTTTTCAATCACATGGGTCACACCAGCATTAAATGTATTATGATGAAAGTTGACAAGCAGCAAATCGAAGGATGCAAGGATGATACAGATTGAGAGCGGAAACTGAATGACCAACTTAGTTTAGTTAACAGGTGTCAATATAGTCAACCCACCTATCGTCCTGCTCTCATTCGAAGGAATAGATGGAAAACACCAGGAATTTACAAAAAAGAATCAGTAATCCATGTTTCTTGAAGACGCACAATATTGCATTCATAAATTAAAGAAGTCCAATCTAGATTACTCAGCTTTGACCGGATACTGGTCACATTCCAAGAGAACAGATTAAAAGTCTTTCTGGAGCTGGGGTAATCCAGACTAGAGGTCAATATAGATACATCCAAACTAACCTCCGGGAATTGAGTTTGACTTGGAGGTGGAGCCTTATCAGGTAGTCAATCAAGTTGCTCAAGTGACAAGAGTACTTCATATGTATTATTAGTCTCAAAGCCCTCCTCATACTGTTCGGACACCCCCGTCCATCCTTTGACACCAAGGGTAATGCATAGGCCTTGTGATATGGTATACAAACATACCCAAGAGGCAAACATTTATTAGATCTAGGTGACAAAAAGACCTGGTATGCAAGCGATGAAGGATGACATCTATAACAGAGTGTCTTCTACAGTTTCCAATTATACACTTGACTTGGAAATCCTTTACTCAATTTGTCACCCAGACGGCTCTTCTAGAAGCCCATATTCTGCCAATAAATCATGGTCCAAGTCTGAGTTCTCTTTAAGCCAGGACACTGTTTAAGGGAATGCTGATCTTCCTTCAGTGAAGAGGATAAGAACAGCGGCAACGCATTTGTCAAAATTAGAATGTAGGAAGTGCAATCTGGAGGGGTCCTTACATTTATCCTTTGCTTGTCTGCCACCAGAACATTAGCATTATTGGATGTTTGCCCTGCAAGTAAAGCATTCAAATTATGAATTATTTTAGTTGTTAAGATGGGAATCATCCATAATCCATTTTAGCCTCCAGTTCTTTAAGCCTACCCAATACTGAGGCACTAAAAATCATTAACCAGGTTTTCCACTTTGTTAAAACTATTTATAACCATATATGTCATCCTGGAAACTATTTTTGACCATTAAGGGCAATACATAACACCTGAGCTGTTACTGTGAGGCTTATATTTTAAATTAGTATTTATTACTATAAATACTGCATACATGTATTATATTATTATGTAACAGGAGGATGAGGGTCACGGTTTTTCCGTTGTGCATCATGGCCCTGATGTCGTCAGTTGAGGCGATGAGGGCTGTTCCGGTGCTGTGGTTGCTGCGGAATCTGGATTGGGGCGGATTTAGGATGTTGTTCTTTTCAGACAGTTGCCTGTTGACGATCTTCTCGATGACTTCCACGGGAATGGGAGGAGGGAGATGGGCCGGAATTTCTTGAGGTCCCTGGAGTCTGATTTTGTTTTCTTAAGTAGAGTGTTGATCTTGGTGTGCTTCCAGCTCCCCGGGAAGTTGGCGGTCTCGAAGGAGTTGTTGATGATCTTGCAGAGATGGGGTTTGATGGTGGAGCTTGTCATTTTAATACAAATAATACACACATTATTTTTCAAAAATTAATTATGCATATTTTTCCATGAATATTTCTTCTTTTAACCCGTTCCGTGCTGCCGTCGGCCATTGGCCGACGGCAGCACTACCTCCCCAGTGCTGCCGTCGGCCAATGGCCGACGCGGCCCTGCCCGTTTTGCAGAAGTGCCGCACTTCCGCAAAATCGCGGCCGCCGTTAAGGCGTTAAAAAAAACAATTTAATAATCTCCTCACCCTTTTATTCCATAAACACAACATTCTGCTTCTCTAAAATAATAACATATATTTAAAAAAAATACAATTTATAATTAAAAGTTACAAAAAAACATTAGCAATGAATATTCATTACAACAACAATGAATTCGTACAAAAACACTTAATAATAAACCTGGAAATACAAAATATTACACAATATTTAAAAAATACAACTTTTTTACAGCTATATTAAAAACAACACTTAAAATGGTATACTTACCTATGATACTCTTATTCACAATATGGGCCATATGTATCAACATCCTAATAGCGATTTTTTAGAAATCGATATTTGAGAATTGCAATTAGGGATGTATGTAAAAGAAATCGCAATTTTTTTGCAATTTCTTGATATTCCTTAATTGCGATTAGGAAATTGCAAATCGCAATTAAGGAAAACTTTCCCATTCATTTCTATGGGCCAGGAGGCGCTGGGATGCCTTCTGGTAACCATGCGCTTTACAAAAATGCCATACAATACAATACAATACTATTCTCAATTTGCAATTTGCAATTTGAGAATCGCAAATTGAGAATAATTTCAAGGGTGCAGGGGTGTCAAAAGGACACCCTGATGCACCCCTGACATAAGCTTGGTTGCACACGTGGCACACATACATGCCCTAAGGGCATGTATGTGCTTCACGTCGCACTTTGAAAAATGCAAAAAAGTGCCTTTTTCAAAGAAATCACAAATTACCACCAACTTGAAGTTGGTGGTAATTTGCGATTCCTTAAGGCCAAATTGCACTTTTTTTGGTGCTTCTTATATTGCATTTAAGGAATCGCAAAATTTGCGATTCCTTAAATGCAATCACAAAATAAGGAATCACAAATTCTGTGATTCCTTATTTTGCCTTAATACATACCATTTGGCAAAATTGCATTCGTTTGCACATGCAATTTTGATTGATACATATGGCCCTATGTCCTTCAAAGAATCTTCCCCACCATGAAATGTTAATATTCCACAAGCAATTAGCCTGATTCGTACTGAACTATTACATGTCGTCACAAAACCTGCTCTCTACACAATCAAGACTTCAAACAAAGCACCTCAACCACTAAATGAAAGAAACCTTCTTCAGACCTATAGAATCGTTAAAACTTTGGAGCTTCCTCAGACATATCACGAGTTTCAAAGGCACTTGGAATAGTTATATGTCGACAGTCTTCACACCAGAAAGCAAATGGCCTCATAAGTAGCTTTAGTTTAGTCTCAGTGATCTCTGGACCCCACATAGGTCAGTTATGTGAAACCATCAATGAGGAAATACTCAATGCCTCTGGGCCCCATTTCATCACTATCAGCCGCAAGATGCTCCTTGACAGACTGTCTCATTTCGTTCATGCCAACATTATAGTACTATTTATTTGACCTTTTTGCTATTTTT
This sequence comes from Lissotriton helveticus, assembly GCF_964261635.1. NCBI lineage: Eukaryota > Metazoa > Chordata > Amphibia > Caudata > Salamandridae > Lissotriton > Lissotriton helveticus. Next base: position 143,995,132 of record NC_136064.1, read on the forward strand.
TGTAATTTTTGAAAGCACCATAGAAAACCTTGAGTTGGCCTGTTTTTTGCATCACATACAAAGATGGTTGGAAACATATTACCTTGTGGATAGTAACTGAGAATCTCTTTGGGTGGTGCTATTAATTGAAGGAATCTATCAGCTATGTATATTGAAATAAAGGTGGAATACCCTTGGTAAGAGTAAAACAGAGGGGCATTAACTGGATGTAGACATCTGACTGATAGACTCACGGAAAGAAAGAGAATTGAGGCAGGCACAAGAGGATTTTTGAGTCTGCTTGAAGAAATGGGTGTTTAGTGATTTTATGAGTTTGGGAATGTAAGACACTATATGTAAAGAAATGGCTAGAGAGCATAGAGGGATGAGTTAGACTTCTGCATGTTTTGTAACAAGTCACACACGTTGGAATGGAATGGTTGAGAAAATACAAGGCAAAAAGTTTTGACAGATAGTTTGGAGCTCAGTCATCAATGATATTGTGGGTGAGGTTGTTTCACTTACAAGAAGGCTGCCAAGTGTATTTCTGAACACCTTTGATGTGGTCCTGTTGCTTCAGGCTGATAAGGAAATAACCGGAACTTTTAAGTTTTAATATCTTGCTATTTAATAGTTATATTCTTTTGGGTCTAATTACTTATTTGTATATATTTTATAAAGTCATTGGTGACCGCTCCCAAAAGGAACTTTGCATTCGTCAAAAAGCTAAAAAAAGTGCCTTTGCTTACTTTTATGTAAATCTGGTCAATAGTTTTCAGAAATCATTATTATAAACATTTGCTCGGCAGTATTGAAATGGTTGCATTGCACATACACACATTTTGGTGTCCATAAGGTTTTACTGCCCCTAAGAGGAGCAGACGGAGATTAAACCTCTGATCTGTCAGGATGGGGTGGATGGATCTTGGCTGAAGTTGAATGATGAGATGCTCTGTGAATTGGCTCATCATTGTGAAAACAAATTAATGGCAGGTGAGACGGATCATTTCTACTCCTGACTGTGTTAGGAGCATGTCAGAGTAACATCCCTGGGGCATGAACCAGAGGCTTTCCCAGAAACAGGAGCATGAACTACTGTTCTACATTTGTGTGGATTTCTTTGGCATTGTATCTTTTTTTACTCTCTTCACCCTATAACCTTGTAACCTACAAGAACATTCTTGACCAAGAATACAAAATAAACAAGTCAGTTTATTATTTTGACAAGAGTCTTGTTGTTTATAATTTCAGATGCTGCATTATGTGAGGAGTGTGCGCTTTAACACCAGCTCTGGAGAGGAAATCTTCTTTGATGAAAATGGAGATGTGCCAGCTGTGTTTGATTTGGTAAACATTCAGATCTCCTCTGAGGGCACTGTGACACTGGTGAAGGTGGGGACCTTTGATTTCAGCATCCCGGAAGGAAAGCAGATACGGATAACGGATGATGCCATATTGTGGAACACAGGAGACAACCAGGTGAGAATCTTGATGATTCCTTCATTTGAAACGGGAAGGATGCAAGATCCAGATTGATGAAAAGATGATGATAAATCTGTAGAGTGCAACAAGGTGGATTTATTGAATACATTTCTCAAATATACTTCTTAAGGAGATGTCCCTTAAAATGCTAAAAAGTCTTTAGCTCTGAAATTAGAAGTAGACAATACAGCTGTCACTCCTGTGTAACAAGATCATAGAAGATAACGTGAACATCATAACCCAGAGAAAGTAATATGCTTAGGAGGGTTTTCAATTAATTTTTGATCTTTACCTGTTTCCTCCTTCACTTTTACTTTGCCAGGTTGAAGCCTGACCTCTATATTACTGTGTCAGAGTAACATAAAAAACAACAGGAGGATATTATGTATCCTGAGAGGTTGTAGCCATTTGAGGCACTGCCTTTCCACTGCCATGGGAAACAGTCTTTACAGCCCAATTTGACCATTCCACTGCCTTTATCGCAGATGTATTAACACACAAATGTTTACCACATACATCAATTAATCAGTATTTATAATGTGGGACTAGTCACTCGATAGGACATCTAGCTGTCTGCTGGCCCCAGACGCTTATTCAAATAGCCAGTCTCGAAGGCCATCTGGGATTCAGGAAGTAAGGCGATAGTCCGCCGGTGTGCAGGGAGGCTGTTCCATGTCTTTGCTGCAATGTTGGAGAGGGACCTTCTTCTGCCTCGCTTGATGCAGGGAGTATGGGCAAATGAAAAGGTGGCTTGTCAATGGTTGAGAAAGTCCAGGAGGTGGTTAATATAATAAGGTCCTTGGTCGTGTGTAGCCTTGTGTGTGTTGGTCAGCAGCTTGAATTGACATCTCTTCTGTACGGGGAGCCAGTGGAGTTATCTGAGATGAGGTGTGAAGTGGGTTCATTGGAGAAGGCCAAGGATGGAGGCTGGCTGAGGTGCTCTGTATGGTCTGGAGTCTCTGAAGGAGGTAGGCAGTGATTCCTATGTAGAGGGTGCTGCCATAGTCCAGCTAGCTGAGGATGAGGGCCTGACTCATGGTGCGTCTCACATATTGAAGAAGGTATTTGAAGATATTACATAGCATGCGCAGAGTGAGGAAGCAGGCGGATGAGAAGGCATTGATCTGTGATTTCATGGTGAGCTTGTTGTCAGTAATGATTAGGAGGTCTTTGGCGTGGTCAGAGGGTGTGGGTGAGGGTCCTGGGTTTGATGGCCTTTAAGAGTCATTCCATGTGTTGCTGCTGTTGCCAAAGATCATAAAGGCGTTTACCAACCATTCATTTACCACGCATTTAAGATAGGGTGGTGAACCCCAGTAGGTAGTTATAGTTAGCACCATTTTTTCTTCAAAAAGCATTTTTTCTTTTCCCAATACCTTTGGCACAGATTGACAAACCTTTTGTGAAATTTTCAAAACTAGTGGCCCGCTCCGGTCAGCTCCTGTCTTGAAAGTTTCGGGGTGATTCGGAAATCGGGGGCCAAGAAAAAAGGGGGTCCCAAAACGTGTTTTCTCCATGTTAATTCCCATAGGAAACTTTAGAAAGCCCAAACTGCTGAAAGGAATTAAACCAAATTTGGCAAAAAGGTAGCCCTTGTTTCAGAAAGAGCCATTTTTGTTAAATGGTGTGAATGCGTTCAGTAGTTCCTGAGAAATAAAAAAAAAGTTCAAAAAATGCATTTGCCATAGGAATGTTTAGACACGGCTACAGCTCGAACTGCTGAATGGAATTACACCAATCAATCAATCAATCAAAGCATTTATATAGCGCACTACTCACCCGGAGGGTCTCAAGGCGCTGGGGGGAGGGGGTCCGCTACTGCTCGAACAGCCAGGTCTTGAGTTGCTTCCTGAAGGCAAGGTGGTCTTGGGTCAGGCGTAGGTGGGTCGGAAGGGAGTTCCAAGTCTTGGCGGCCAGGTAGGAGAAGGACCTTCCTCCTGTGGTGGCTCTTCGGATGCGAGGGACGGCGGCGAGGGCGTGGCTGGTCGATCGAAGCTGGCGTTTGGGGGCGTAGAAGTTGAGGCGGCTGTTGAGGTATCCTGGGCCTTGGTTGTGTAGGGCTTTGTGTGCGTGGGTGAGGAGCCGGAAGGTGATTCTCTTGTTGACCTGGAGTCAGTGCAGGTCTCTCAGGTGTCCGTAGATGTGGCTGCGGCGGGGGATGTCCAGGATGAGTCGTGCTGAGGTGTTCTGGATCCGCTGGAGTCTCTTCTGGAGTTTGGCGGTGGTTCCGGCGTAGAGGGAGTTGCCGTAGTCCAGATGGCTGGTGACGAGGGCCTGAGTGACCGTCTTCCTGGTCTCGGTGGGGATCCATCGGAAGATCTTACGTAGCATGCGCAGGATGTTGAAGCACGACGAGGAGACGGCGTTGACTTGTCTGGTCATGGAGAGGGAGGAGTCCAGGATGAAGCCCAGGTTGCGTGCGTGGTCTGTGGGTTTGGGTGCGCTGCCCAGGGCGGGGGGCCACCAGGAGTCGTCCCAGGCGGAGGGTGAAGATCCCAGGCCAAATTTGGCATAAAGGTAGCATTTGTCACAGAAAGAACTCTTTTTTCTTAAATGGTGTAAATCTGTTCAGTAGTTGCTGAGTAAATCAAAAAATAAAAGTATCGATATATAGAGGCACGGTGGATCCACGCACCGTACCGATCACAAGCTGCATTCTAGTTGGCTGTGAACACTGCAAACCAGGAAGTGTTGGCTGCCATCTTGTGCCTCGGTAAACAAGAAAAATAAAGGCGTACAACAAGAAAGGGGACTGGGTAGCAACACCCCGTCCCCCTTGGCCTGCTCAGGGGGTCCCACAAGGACCCCCAAGGCCCAGAAAAGCAAACAGTGGAATGCACGCTGGGTGTGGGGATCCAAACAAAATAAAAAAAAAAACAAAGCGAGGTCTTTCTTGCTTCGTTATGTTTAACCCCCGGGTGGGCCCAGGGGCATGTACAAATGTAATAGCGGGGGCCCAGGGAGGCCATTGCAGCCCCAGGGACTGCCACCCCATGGGCTGTTTAAAAAAAACTTACACCTTTGTGGGTGGACTCAAGCTCCCCTACACAGTCTGGAACAGCCATCTCCCCGGGGCATTAAATCCAAATTCGGGGGTCCGTAGCGGCACAAATATGGTGACAATCACATAGAGATGCTGCAACATGCACCTCCAGACAACAAATGGCATCAGATTTCACGCGAAACATACAGACCAGGTAAGCCTTGGAGTGGAACTGCCACAACCATCACATGGACCACCACCTCTCTGGGGTTTTCAATTGTTGGGAGGGGCTGTACAGCCCCCCTCCTGGAGCCTGTGATGGCCCGGGGACCACCCCCTCCCAAGGCCGGCTCCTGCAGTGTCCTGGGGTACTCACCCCCGGGACACTGCTGTTTGCTGCGGTAGGGCAGGAGCACGTCTCCTGCCCTTTTGTAGCAAACTCTAGTTTGAATTTTGAAAGAAAGAGCAGTGAAATCTGTTCTCTCTTCCAAAATCCAAAGCAGAATTGCTTTTCCACATGGGGAGCTGCATGTTAGCAGCTCCCCATGTGAAAAACCAATGCCGGCTCTCGCGGGATGATGCAGGGACTGTGGGGGCATTGCGGCTCTCCCTATGGTCCCATTGAAGTGTATAGGCCACGGTGGATGGGGTCCCCTGGGCGAATAGAAATTAGTGGTAGGAACCGTTTTTTTACCAAAAAATGTAGAGTCGTGACCCTAACGCGAGGCTCAGCGCGTCCCCCTGGTGTAAACGCGCTGGGGGCATGACTCCCAGCGCAGCCCACTGGTGTGAACGCACTGGGTGCACAACTCAAAGCCGCGCTGAGTGCGTGACTCCCAGCAAAAAAAATTATGATTTTTTTTATTATAAATGTAGGTTATATGTTTGGATATTGGGTGGCTCTAAAAAGAGGCCTTGTGTTTATTGGGAGATTTTGGTACCTTCATGTAAGTGCCTATTCAAAGTCTAAAGTTGTTGAGAAAGATTCTGTTTCCCTCATCTGTGAAATGTACACCATCTCTCCTGTAGATGCCACCCATATTAACCCCTTCAGCGCGCATGACAAAGCCAGCTCGTCATGGGCGTTACCTGCGCTACGCGCATGACGAGCTGGCTTTGTCACGTAACGCGCGATTTTCAAAATCGCAGCGCGCAGCGGGAAAAACGCTAGCGTGCATGCGGTTAAAACACAGATTGCTGTTGTATATGGACCCCATACTATAATCTCCCAGATACGCAGAAGCAGCTTTATTGACATAGCTTTCTCAATCTGTGGGCAAAATTGATTGGACCGGTTCCATTTCTGTCTTTGGCATATGTTAGAATAGACAAAGGCAGTTTGGGGGAAAAGTAACATCAATTCTGCAAAGGTGTCCTACATTAGCATTTCCAAACTTACCTCAGTCAAAGTGCCTAGGTCATTGCCACCACAGTGCATAATTATGGGGTCAGGGTGTTGGAGAAGCAAAAAGGATTTAACCAATGGCATCAATTGGTGCCACTTTAATCCTCTCTTTACAATCAATTTAATATCTACATTTTGCAAAGCTAGGTCTTTGTCAATACCTCTGCTTTCAGCATTCCTTTTGTACCAGAAAATATAGCTGTGTCCCACAATCCACACTCTAAGCATCTTGAAGGGAAGTCTGGATACACTGAAAAGATGTTTCTAAAAAAGTGGATAAGATGCAGTTTAAAAAAAGGAGAGAAATGATGGGTTGATTGAGAACATTATGGAATGAAAATAGGGTGTATGCTTCCGTGTTGAAAAAGCATGTTTCTTATTGGCTGGTAAAAAAAAGGTATATTAGATAGGATAAACTGATATTTTGGAATGTCAAGCACACTTGCTGTTTCAATTTGCAACATTGTGTGCTGAACTTTGGACCTGTGTGTTCAGTTGAGTGTTCCATGAACTGTTACTATGGAAACAGGCATTAAGCAGAATGGGGATAGGGTTGGAAGTTATGTGTGGAATTAAAATGTATATTTCTTATAAATATTACAGTAATATGTAATTGCAGTGAGATTTCCCAAGTGACTGGAATGATTAGAAGTGGTGTGTTATGAAAAAAAGGTAACGTTTTTTGTAATATCATTTTGAAGTCTAGTCTGGATCCGCGCTTCCATTGCTTAAGGTGCACGGACCAGACGCGTCTCCAGAAAATTGCAGAAGCGATTTTGGTTCAGTTAGAGGTCAGTTGGCAAGGGTTGATATGTGTAACCAATAGAAATGTGTCTTAGAATTTGAAGTAATCTGGGAAGCAATGTGATTTGATATTTACATGTATATGTGTGCAGAATAAGAGGGAAACTTTGCGATTTTTTAGTTTTGCTAAGAGCAGTGCACTATATTCATTTTGGAAAAGGGGGTGGTGATGGACAGAGCATCTGAATTAAACAGAACACTTATACCCAGTCAAAAGATCAGGGCTTGATCCATCACCGTTTTTTAGCTCACTGCACCATCCCAGTTCAGAACCTGGCTACATGCAAATTAGTCTGTCCCTATATTCATTTTGTGCATACGAAATTCTAGTGTGCAATTCAGATACTTCATAATCTGCAAATCAATTTGAAAGGTGAGTTATTAATTTATGAGGTGTACAATGTCCTGCCTTTGTTTTTAAACATGAAATATAATTTACAAAATTTGAATTTACTCATATATTTTGTAATGATTATGCAGTTTTGTGTAATGTGTTTAAATGTTGTTAAATATACACTTCTGAATAGCATTATGTATGTTTTGGAATAGGGATAGCTGATTATGACTGATTGTTATAATGTGTGGATATGTACATTAGTAGTATAATGGATCATTTTTGGTGTAGATTTCAAATTGGAAATTAATATGTTGAGTTAAAGTACTAGAGATGAGAGTAGTTTTATAAGTGTCTAAAGAGGTAAAGATAACATATGCATCATTTTTGGTGTTTGGTGTTTGGTTTCAATTCGAAGCTTGTATTGTGAATTTATGTGGTGTAGATATTGTTTTGTAGAGAGATACTCATTTATGTTTTTCAGTGAAATGGTGAGACTTATGTGAAAGGTTTCTGGTTTGTATTTGGCTACGTGTAATATTAAAAGCAGTTGTAGAAAGGTGATTTAGCAGTAGAGATGTATGCAGTAGTTTTATTCAATAGAGTTTGCTTGCTGAGCAGGTATTGCCTTGTTTGTACTGAGACACTCCTCCAATCACCCATTGAGCACCGTACTCTTATTTATCCTGTGTAGTAATACCTAAGTACTTATAAATTCTCTATGCACTGTGTTAGGTAAAATCTAATTTGCACAATGTATGCGGTCCCTAACTCCTTGCAGACTACTGAGTAGCTCCAGCAAAAATTCAGCTAGTAGCCATTCTTGTTTGGAATCACACTGTGAGTCTGTGTCCACTCCTACAATCATCCTGACAGAAGCATGTCCTTATTTAATCACTCTGCTAAAACATAAGGACTTATAACCTCACGTTTCTGTCAACCACTAGCACTGTAGGTACCTACTCACTGTCGATGCACTTTCATAATGACTCAGGCATTGAGACAAGCTGTGCTACAATCGAATGTGTACAATTTATTCATTCCCCTAACCCCCGCAGACTACTGATTGAGTCCTGGAAAAATCCAGGTAAGAGTCATGCTTGTCTAGAATCACACTGTAAAACTGTGTCCACTCCTTCAATCATCCTGAGAGAAGCATGTCCTTATTTATTCAATTAGGTAAAATACAAGTACTTATAAAGTCACATTGCTGTCAACTACTAACACTCTAGGTACCCAGGCACTGTTTATGCACTTTCATAATGACTAAGGCATTGAGACCAGCAGTGGTACAATCAAACGTGCACAATGTATGCGGTCCTTTAAACCCTTGCAGAATATTAAATCAGTACTGCAAAAATCCAGGTAATAGCCATTCTTGTCTGGAATCACATTGTGAGTTTGTGTCCACTCCTACAATCATCCTGACAGAAGCATGTCCTTATTTAATCACTCTGCTAAAACATAAGCACTTATAACCTCACGTTTCTGTCAACCACTAGCACTGTAGGTACCTACTCACTGTCGATGCACTTTCATAAGGACTCAGGCATTGAGACGAGCTATGGTACAATCAAATGTGTACAATTTATGCAGTCCCCTAACCCCCTGCAGACTACTGATTGAGTCCTGGAAAAATCCAGGTAAGAGTCATGCTTGTCTGGGATCACACTGTAAGTCTTTGTCCACTCCTACAATCATCCTGACTGAAGCATGTCCTTATTTAATCAATTAGGTAAAATACAAGTACTTATAAAGTCACGTTGCTGTCAACTACTAGCACTCTAGGTACCAAGGCACTCTTTAGGCACTTTCATAATGACTAAGGCATTGAGACAAGCAGTGGTACAATCAAACGTGCACAATGTTTGCGGTCCGTTAAACCCTTGCAGACTATTGAATCAGTACTCCAAAAATCCAGGTAATAGTCATGCTTGTATGGAATCACACTGTGAATCTGTGTTCACTACTGCAATCATCCTAACAGAGGAATGTCCTTATTTAATCACTCTGCTAAAACATAAGCATGTATAACCTCACCTGGCTGTCAGCTACTAGCACTCTAGTTACCCAGTCACTGTTTATATACTTTCATATTGACTAAGGCATTGAGACAAGCAGTGGTACAATCAAATGTGCATAATCTATGCAGTCCCCTAACCCCCTGCAGACTACTTACTCAGTGCTGAAAAAATCCAGCTAATAATCATGCTTGTCTGGAATTACATCGCAAGTCTGTGTCCACTCCTACAATCATCCAGACAGAAGCATGTCCGTATTTAATCAGTTAGGTAAAGCACAGGTACTTATAAAGTTACCTTGCTGTCAACCACTAGCACTCTAGGTACCCAGTCACTGTGTATGCACTTGCACAATGACTCAGGCATTGAGACAAGCACTGGTACAATCAAATATGTACAATGTATGCAGTCTCCTAACCCCCTGCAGACTACTGACTCAGTCCTGAAAAAATCCAGCTAATAATCATGCATGTCTGAAATCACACTGTGGGTCTGTGTCTACTCCTGCAATCATCCTGACAGAAGCATTTCTTTATCTAATCAGTGTTTTAAAACATAAGTACGTATAAACTCAACTTGCTGTCAACTACTAGCACTCTAGGTACCCAGTCACTGTTTATGCACTTTCATAATGACTCAGGTATTGAGACAAGCACTGGTACAATCAAATGTTCACAATGTATGCAGTACCCTAACCCCCTGCAGACTACTGGCTCAGTCCTGCAAAAGTGCAGTCACAGTGGGTCAGGTCACAATGGGATAGTTTATTGTTGTTAGGGTAATAAAATATATTCATACTTAAACATACAATCTTAATGTTTTGTTGGGGGGTTACTGTTTTAAGAATTTATGTTACATTGGTTTCCTTGCTGCTGCATGCCCACAGCCAGTGTTAGATTTAAAATATCTGCCGATTTTGTAACACACAAACAGATAGATGTGGTACCCCTCACTGAGTTATTTGTCCTACTAGTTCTTTCAGTCTCTCCTCCTAGTCCAATATACCCCCCACCAAACTTATATTGCCTGTGATTGATGATGATTAAGTTCGGAACAGCGATGGCTACATGGTTTCCCAAGAGAATGGAGCAGATGCCTTGGTTGTGGTGTTAGTTGTAGACACTTGAACTAGCTTTTGCAGACAAAAAAAAGAGACAGTCACTTGCCTATGAGAGACTGTGGGAGGAGTAGTAGAATGAAGTAAAGTACAGTACAGAAGAAGACTACCAAACATACAATATTGCAACTGCTAAAGTAAAATAAAACATAATGGTGGTGGGGACAGCCTATTACAAGAAGTTATAAACAGTAGTTGTGTTGAGTGATCATGGTTAACCTCTCCAGGATTTTGGGCGAGCGACTGGTCCTTTTCACAGTTACAATGGCACCAGCAGCACTGAAAACACGCTCAGAAGAGACACTTGCAACAGGGCAAGCCAGATGCTTTATCGCCAGCCTGCTGATCACTGGCCATTAGCTTCTTTACCCATACCAATACACCAATGGGCTTTGCTCCATGAAGACCTATGCTGTGTCATCCAGATAGGCCTGGACCATCAACTCAATTTTCAGGGGTGCTCCGATTTGCTTGGCCTCTTTTGCCTTAGCATCAGCAATGGACTTGCCAAACCCTTTCAGTAAAAACCAATCAGTTGCCGTTTTTTTATGTGGCTGATGATCCTGTTGGTGCTGTTGTTGATTTTTTGGTAGTGTTGGTGACTGCTGGGAGGTAAACGCACTGCTCTCAGGCTCTGAAGTAGAACTTGACTCTGGATGCCATGTAGTACTTGTTCTGTCCTTGGGTGGTGGGCCTCTAATTAAGAGCTGTTCATTTTCGAAATCTGTGGCTTCCTCAGCTATCAAAGTTTTGCACTTGGCAACATCCACTTCTGAAAAAGGAATTACTGCATTACTGTTCAGAAATAATTTGTATTGTGCATCCAAAATTGTGGCAGTAATGTAATGTCAATGTGACACAATGTTATTTTGAATCCTAATATTTTGAGATGAGCAAACAGCTAAGGCGTTCGCCAAATAACATGCATCTACTTTGTCATCCACACCTGTGTATGTTTCAGACACCTCCTTCAGCTGTTGCTCTAGCATGTACAACAATGGGATAGCTTGGTCCATAGTACAGTCCTCCATGCTGACTTCACGTGTGAAGTCCTCAAAAGAAAGTAGCATCTCTGTCAGGCATTTAACGAGGTCCCATTTCCCCATCTCAACGGTCATGCTTTCACAGTAGGATCCCCTAATATTTTCATGACATAAGCATTAAGTGGCATGTACTGCTCAAACAGACAATCAAGCATGTAATAAGTTAAGTTCCAACGTGTTGGCACCCCTGGATGAGTGCTTTTACTGGCATTTTATGCTCACGTTGTATGACTCTCAGCTGCTTCCGGGCTTTAAAAGAATGGATGAAACGTGTGAATATTCTTCAGCAGGTGGTCAGTAAGTTGCTGACTTAGCTTTCATGTGTCAGAAAGTCTTGAACAACAATGTTAATTCAGTGTGCCAAACACGGGACCCTGAAATAGCCACCATATTTCATGGCCCTAACTACATTACTGCCATTGTCCTTGGCAACAAAACCAATGCTAAGCCCTCTTGGTCGCAGCCACTCAAAGACCTTGCTGTTAAACTCATCCAAAATGTTTGCAGCAGTATCATATTTCTCCATAGCAAACATGGCTACAGTTGCATGTTTGCGAGTGTCATTAATAACATCAGCAGTGTCAACTCCTGCAAATATCTTTTCTCTAACACCCGAAAAAGAGATCCAGTGTGCAGTGATGCATATGTAATCCGTGGCTTGGCAACTGATCCACATGTCTGTTGTCAGGTGGATACTCTGAACAGCACTCTGTTTTAAGGCTTTTTCAAGCAATTGCAGCATGTCGTGATGTAGTGCTGCAACAGCAACTCTGGTGAAATAGTAGCAGCTGAGAACCTTCCATTTTGGGCAGATGGTTGTCACAAATTCCAGAAAACCCACCCCTTCAACAAAAGAAAAAGGGAGAAGGTCCAGGGTAGCATTTTAGCCTGCTTCACATTTTACAAACGTCCTATTGGGTGGTTGTGTTCGTACAGCCCCTCCGGCCTGGTAAACATGCTAAGAATGGCAGGCTGCGTGGTATTCCTTTCTGTTAGGTTCAACACCACACTTTTTTCATTGCAGTACTCCTTGGTGGCTCAGGCTGACTCTTACTCTTGTGCCACTGAGATGTTACTGAGGATGTGGGCGGTACCACTGCAATGCTGGGGACAGGGCTACTTTGTGTCCTACTACCAGAGAGAATGTCTCCCTCTTCTTCTTCTTCCTGTTCCACCGTGAGCAGACCTTCTACTCATTTATCCCCCATCAACAGCAATGGTTCCAGGTTTTATGCGACGAAGGTGGTCCTCCCAGTTCATTGCGAGGGTTTTTTTCAGATGGGTCATTTGGCCTCTGGTATCATAGTTTGTACCAAGCTTACCACGATGAACAAAGGTATGACAAATGGAGCATATAGCAATGTTCTCCTCCTTTTCACTAACTGTAAAGAAGTCCCACACTGGGGAGCTTAACTTTTGTCTCCTGCTGGAGGTGCCACTTCCAATGCCAGATTAACTGGAGGGTGTACGTTGAATTTGACTCTGTGGCTGTGCAGTACCACTACCTACTTCTGCTGAGGTGGTGCTTGTGCTAGATGTGGGACGCTGCCGGCCCTTTGCTAATGTAAATATGGAAGTTGGAGGTCTTGTTGGGGTTACCTGTGTTGGAGGTATGCGTTCTACATCCCTCGCAGCCATTCTGGATAAGGTAATAATGTTGTTCTCCATGTCCTCGGGCCAGGAGTGATGTTCGTGATGACTGGCTCATCATCATTATTCTGCTGTTCTACATGGACCTCCATAAGTCTAAGGCTTTCTGGAACCTTCCTTTTCTGTAGCCTGGTCTTGGGATGTGTCTCCCTCTCATGCTCAGGTTGTTGTGGCTCCCAAGTATATCATCAGAAGGGATGCTTGGTGAATAACTCGATGGACTAACCGTCCTTTTCCTCGCTGGTGATTTGGAAGACAATGGATCTCCTGAATGAGTGGATTCCTCTTCTTCTTCCTCTGCATGAGGCTCAATTTCCTGAACTGCCCCTACTTCGGGAGGAACAACAATTACTATTGCGGGTGGTGGTTGCGGCTGTTGTTGTTGACCACTTATCTGTTGTGTTCCCTCCTGCGTTGATTGTGTACTACTTTGAGATAGCGATAAGTTTAGGTCAGACTCAGCATCACTGCTTTCCACAATTAGGCTGGCTACCTCTTCCACACTCATCTGCTTGGGCCTGGGTTGGTGGGTTGGGCCCACTGATGTGGAGGTGCTACCACCAGCTTGGCCCCTGGACACCGCTGCTGGAGGCCTCAATTTTGGTCTCCCATAAAAGTTTTTGGGCGGCACATTAGACTTAAGTCACACTTCCTTCATCTTCTGTTCCTTCTTCTCAATAGCAACTTTCTTGGTAGTGGAGGACCTGGTACCTGCTTCTTCAGATGTCAGCAGCACTTAGTTGCACAAGTTGCAGAGATGGCTGGTCAGGTCACTCACACATCACGTTGTGTACAGCAGCAGTGCATCTATCTGCCACCACAACAGGCGAGGATGACAAACCTCCTCCTCAGCCTGTTGTGCACCTAAAAGCCAAAAAGCCAGAAGAACATCAGTCAAATTATATTAAAATCAAACTAATGTAATAATATATAACTTCCTAGTGTGTGGTGGTCACAAAAATAACATTTTAGTAACTCAGTGGCCAACAACAGTGAGTGTAGCCATGAAGGAGACTTTGACAACAAGACCAGGGCTTTCCTGGTGTACTGTACTGTGTACACTCAGGAAGAATAAGAATAGCAAAGAACAAAAACATAAATGTATGTTGTGTGCAGCCTGTTTGCCCTAAATGTGTGCATCACGTGGGATGGATGCAGCATCAAGGAGCAACAACAGCAAAAAAGGCATTTATTTAACACACTCAAAAATTGAAATATACCCCAGGAAAAAAACACATTTTGCAATTCAATCCAATGCCATCCATTCCATACATGATGTTAAAATTCAAGAGACAACCCAAAAACAGTTATTTAACTTTCATGCACCCATGATGATTGATGAGTAGTACCACTGGGTCTACTGGCAGACTAGGCCACACGCTTGGAGGTCTATGGCAAAAGCACAGTGGATGGTCCCACCAAATGGCCACCACCACATGGCCAGGCCACTCACAAAAAAAACAAGAAAAGGAATACAAGAAAGACAATGCAGGCCTATGGCAAAATCACAATGCTTGGCTTCACAAAATGTCCGCCTCCCACATGGTCAGGCCACCCACCACAATAACAAGAAAGTACATACAAAGGACAGGAACAGGTAGTTGGAGTCTATGGGGAACTTCCTTCCTCTTTTAAAAAATGCTTTAAAAAAGAACAATTACTCTATTCTCCAGAATCTACAGCCAAATGACAACCTGAGGAGTTTTTTAGCAAAATAAACAAAATCATCTTTTTCGAGAAGGATTTATGCAGCTCGAGAGATATTGTTTGCCAGATTGCAAATTCAGTGTGTTCGGCATCGTGATCTGTACAAAAAGTCATTATCATGTGCGCGAACACGCATATTGAGCACGCAAAGAAGAAAAAAACTGTAAATCTCCGTTATCGTGCTGTGCAGAGTTGCCAAAACTTCACAAGCTGAACGCGTAGGGTTACCTACTGGCTGAAAAGTCCTATTTATTTAACAAACATCCAAAAACTGAAGTTCCACCCCAAAAGACACATTTTGCAATTCAATCCAAAGCCATCCATGCCATACATTATGTTAAAATTCAACAGACAACACAAAAACAGTTGTTTAACTTTCATGCACCCATGATGACTGATGAGTAGTACCTCTGGGCCTACTGGCAGAGTAGGTCACAAACTTGGAGGTCTATGGCAAAAGCACAGTGGCTGGTCCCAGAAAATGGCCGCCACCAAATGGCCAGGCCACTCACAAAAAAAGAAAAAGAATACAAAACAGACAATGGAGGCCTATGGCAAAAGCATAATGCCTGAATTCCCAAAATGGCCACCACCCACATGTTTAGCCCAAACACAATAACAAGAATGTACGTACAAAGGGCAGGAACAGGAAGTTGGAGTCTCTGGGGAACTTCCTTCCTCTCTTAAAACATTTTAAAGAAAGACTCCATGCTCCAAAACTACAGCCAAATGACAACCTGAGGAGTTTTTTTAGCAAAATGAACAAAATTATAATTTTTAGAAGGTTTTATGCAGCTCGAGAGATATTGTTCACCAGATTGCAAATTTGGCGTGCCCGGCATCGCGATCTGTACAAAAAGTAATTATCGCATACGCAAACACGCATATTGAGCGCGCAAAGAAGACAAAAACTGTAAGTCTGCATTGTCCCTCTGTGCAAAGTTGCAAAAACGAAACGAGCTGAACTCCTAGAGTTACCTACTGGCTGAAATGAACTATTTAATTAACACACACCCCAAAACAGAAATTTCACTACAAAAAACACATTTTACATTTCAATCCAATGCTATCCATGACGATAAAATTCAACAGAC
Source organism: Lissotriton helveticus (assembly GCF_964261635.1). Classification (NCBI taxonomy): domain Eukaryota; kingdom Metazoa; phylum Chordata; class Amphibia; order Caudata; family Salamandridae; genus Lissotriton; species Lissotriton helveticus. The sequence continues at coordinate 144,010,751 of NC_136064.1, forward strand.
AACACAGAAACAGTTTTTATGCACCCATGATTTGATGATGACTACCTATGGGCCTACTGGCAGACTAGGCCACAAACTTGGAACTGAAGCATGTAGCAAAAGCAAGTACACTGCCTTAGTGGCCACATAAATTGGCCGCTAGCCACCCACAACAAAAAGAAATGGAAGACAGCCAATGCAAGCCTGTGCCAAAGCACACTGCGTTTCTTCACAAAATGGCTGCCACCCACATGGCCGGGCCACAACAACAACAAGCATAAGCCAAAGGGAACAAAGAAAGGACATGTAGGACCATATGGAAAAAGAAGCACACTACTAAACTATCACCACAAAATGGCCCCAAGCCACATGGTCACTCACAGTCACAACAGGCCATGGAAATATTGAACTGAAGCAGGCCTGTATATGACCAGACAAAGGAGGCCTGCTAAAGGATTGGAAAGTTACACATCAAGTACAAACACATCCAACAAAGGTATTTAACACACACACCCAAACAGGGAAATACACCATGAAAGGAAGACAAGCCACACAGGATCAAAGTGGACTTCCTTTATTCAGGTCCAGACACCAGCTCTCTCGGCAGCAACTGCCGTCCCAGGAGTTCCACAACCACCAGCACAGCATACATCACGAGCACGCTCGTGAAACAGCATTAAAGAGACAGTGTAACATCCCAACACACCACAACCACATTCAGCAATTCAATCCTATGCCATCCATGCCCTACATGATGTTTAAATTCAACAGACACCACAGAAACATGGTTGGACCCATGGCTACCTCTGGGGCTACTGGCTGAAATTTCAAATAAAATTAACTAGGCCCCTACTGAAAGTACACGCCACCCACAACAATAATTTTTAAAAACGATGAAAAGCCCAGAAAACTGTAGGTAAAAAAGCCCTAATCAAAAAAACATGTACACCAATTCTCAAACTTACTTATAAAATGAAATCTCAAATCCAAAAGTCCTCAAATAAATCAAATCCAATGATGTGATGCAGCAGACAGACACAAAAAGTTGTCCTTCCAGTTCCAAATCCAAATGAAAGTGAACAGCACATGGACAAAGCACTGGGAGGAGCCTGCTGGACAGGAACAGGAAGTTGGAGACTCTTGAAAAAAAGAGTAAAAAAAAGGACTCTTTGCACAAAAGACTACAGCCAAATTACAATCTGAGGAGTTTTACTGAGCAAAATTATAATTTTCTAGAAGGTTTTATCGTGCTCGAGAGAAATTCTTCTTCAGATTGTCAGATTGTAGTTTCTGCATGTTTGGGAACCTGATCTTACCAACACTGCCACCGGAAGGAAGATAGCGCGTCCAAATGACGTGTTCACATTCGCACAGTCTCGCGGGATCTAAACCTCGGGGCACACGTAAACGGATAGAAAATCGAGCCAGTGAGCGCAGAATCATGGTAAGTTGTTACCTCACCTGCGAGAAGGCATATTGACCGTGAGAGGAAGAAAAAACATAGAACTATGCTGTAGATTGCATAGTATTCAGCAACTTTGTGCTCTACGCGAACTGCAAAGTTACTGAAACTTTGCAAACTTTGTCAATGTGTGCACTCATTTCAGACTATTGTTCATATGGAGCATAAAACCGGTAAGTTGACTCCTACAGATTTACAGAGAGGATTAAAACAAAGAGTTGTGTATTTACCTCTAGATTTAAAGAAAGATATTGAAACTATTGGTGTAAAGATTGTAGGCAGTGAACCACTAGTTATTCTAGTTAATGGTGTTCCTACTAAGAGTAAGAAAATCTGGCAGGAATTGTTGGATGTCAGGAAAGTTTAAAAGGCAACATTGTATCTGATAAAAAATAATGAATACTACTAAAATGTGTATGTGGAAGAAGAAGAAATACTTTTAGGAGATGATAGTGAAACGTCAAGTGGTCAAATTAAAAAAGTGGACATGTCCAAAAGTGAAGAAATTTATGAACATTATAGTGTACATCCACTTTATTTGAAAGACGTTATGGGGAATACTATTGAATTATTCAAATGAAGAAAGCAAAGGGGACTTCCATGAGTGTATGGGAAAAAAGTTTGGAACTTTGTTGTTTTCCGCAGCTGTCCCAACAGGAAAAGGAGGACAGTATGATGAACGACCTGTGCAGATTCCTGCATCTGAATATCGGACAACAAGATTGTATGCAGAAGATCCAAGATTTCAACAATGTATCCCATATATATTTCATCTTTTGTTTGAGAGTGACTTGTCTGGACTTTCATATGCAGTCAACCACATATTGAAAACAGGAGTACATCTTCAAAATGTTTCTGCAAAGGAATTTATGGATGAAGTACATCAGAGAGACGATCATTTAGATTTTCAACTGATTAATTTGATGGCATATCAGCGTATTACTAATGAGTATTGGTATCATCGTCATGGAGAACTTAAATGCATGCTAAGGAACTTAGGAACTCCTACCTGGTTTGTTAACCTAAGCTGTGCTGAATACGCTTAGGATGATTCACTTGAATTTTTTCAAGAAGCAAATTCAAATACAAAAAATATTGAATACAAGACACCTGGTGAATTGTGCTCTTTGGATCATGTAAATGTATGCAGATATTTTAAACATAGGTTTGAAGCTATGATGTCTTTTATCTGCAATAAAAAGAATCCTCCTCTTGGAAAAGTTATTGATTTATTTTGGAGAAAGGAGTAGCAAGCTAGAGGTGCTCCTCATATACACATGCTTTTATGGATCAAGGATGCATCCAAATTTGGAACTGATATGGATGACACTGTTTTATCTTTTATTGAAGATTATGTCACATGTGCTCTACCAAAAAGAACAGAAAAATACACCATAAGGCAACAGGTATTACGATTCCAAAGTAATTGATGTGGCAAATACTGTCGACTAAATTATAAGTCTAATAAAAAGTTTTATACCATATGTCGTTTTGGATTTCCACGTCCTGTAATATCCAAAGGAAGAGTAAACGGTTTCATGTCAGCTGTGAGACATACCATCACTGGAAAATCTCCTGAAAGTACATATAATTTGAACTGAAGAATCAAAGTATATCAATGATCATAATCCAGTTATTCTCTCAATGTGGAATTCTAATATGGATATCCAATATGCTGCAGATAATTCCATTGCTGTTGCCCGGTATGTGACATCTTACATAATAAAATCAGAACAGACGGAGTTGAAAGAAATGTGGGAAGAAATTTCCCATGAGAAGAGTCTTAGTAAGAATGTGTACAGTTTCAGTTTGAAGATATTATCCCATCGAGAAATTGGAGCGTACAAATGCTTGGATCGGTTGTCACCTGCAAATTTATACTAAAAGTCTAGAAGAATCATTTGGGTGACTCTAGGTCTTGCTGCAACATGAAATCAAGAACTTAAATCTATACAAGAATTCAAATATTTAGCAGAAAGTTAACCGGAAAGTACAGATATTGTTAAAACAAATATGTTGGACACATACTATCCAATTATAAGTCGTCACCTTGAAAACACTTGTCTCTCTGAAGTGCTGCAATATTACAATTTTAAGAGGAATATTACAGAAAATATAAATAAAGGAAAATGTACAGTGATTGGTTCAGAAGGATGTTTGGTGAAACGAAGCAACGGAAATATGATTAATCACAGACAATTGAGTTGTCATACTCCTGATAGAAGAGAATTTTGTTATTTAGCACTTTTGCAGCTCTTCAAGCCTTGGCGTACAGAATTAGAATTACTTGGCCATTTTCAGTGCTATGAAGATTCTTTCAATGCTTGTAAAGATAGCATTTAATGCACAGCTTTTGCAAATTATTTCAAAATGTTGATTGAAGAAATTGATCAGGAAGCTACTATTACAGCTGAGATTGCTAGAGACAGTTTTCAAGACAGTAAAAGTTCTGCTCCACTGAGTGAAGATCCACTAGGACAACTAATTCTTGAAAATGAAGCGGCATTCGCCATGAATGAAGTGGAAACAGCAATGCATCAAGCTCAAAAATATATTATGGACTCAGAAAACATGGAAGAAAAATTAAATATTGAACAAAAAGAAATATATCAGCAATTGAGAACACAGATTGAACATGGTGTTCTTCGTGAAATAAAGAATGCACATTAACATCATTGCAACATATCCGAATGTATGTCAGTGTCAATCAGGTATAGGAAAATGTTTCTTAATTAAAGTTTTGACAAGTTATCTACAGAAAACAACTGACTCACATTTGTCTTGTGTTGTAACTGCTCCAACTGGATTGGCAGCACACAACATTAAAGGAATAACATTACATTGTTTACTAATGCTACCTGTAGAGCATGAAGGAATCACTATTATTGTAATGGAAAAATTAAAAACAAAATTGGATTCTTTGGAAAAATCTATATCTAAAACTGCTGGTTTAGAAAAGAATTTATATCTATGTGTAAATTGTTGGGTAATTTTATGGCGTAATTTGGATGTGGAAAAAATATTAGTACATGGAGCAATGGGAAACGTTGTTGATTTTGTTAATTATCAAACTAGAGATGGAATTGAATTTTTAAAAATCTATTTTGATCATATTGAAGAAATAAAACAAATCAGTCATTGTTCGGTTTGTTTTTTGCTTGTTAAATATTTTAATTTTCATAGAAAACAGTTTCCGCTTTCTCTGGCATATGCAGTGACTATTCATAAATTTCACGGTTTAAGTGTAGGCAGTGCTTTGGTAAACATTGGAAGTACTTTATTTAAAGAGGGTATGGCATATATTGCTTTGTCCCGAGTCAGAACTTTATCTGGATTGCATGGAATTGATTTTGATGAGAGAAAGATTAGTGCAGATGCAAATTGTGTAAGATAGTATAATCGGTTAGGAAGATTGTATGCTCCGAATTTAGGTGAATATCCTGTATGTGCAAAGTGTGTAGTAGGTCGAAAAAGAATATATGTGAATATCTGTAGTGCAGTTAAAGAGAAGAAAAAAAATCAAGATAATGTTGAGATTGCAAGCAAAAAGAAACAGGCCACTATTGAAGAGATTGTAGGATATCAGTTAGAAAATAGTTGAGGTATCAACTGGTATGCTAATGTAGTGGTCAATGGTGTTTTTTTTCTAGAAATTCTGCAACAGCAAATTATGGATAATAGAGATTTTGTTTGTTGCATTATATTTATGAAAAATCGAGAACTGATAAAAGTGAAATACAAAGTGTTTCTGATATTCGAAATCTTCTGGATATATGTTCTGGTTCTATTCAATGTACGCAGAATGTCCAACAAAATGCTCAGGAATTTCTAATGTATATGCTTACAGTATTGGAAAATGAAGGAATAGAAATTAAAAATCTCTATGGACTTTGTTATAAATGGAAACATGAATGTGAAAATTGTACGTTTACATCTACCACTAACATAGACAATGAAAGATTGATATATTTAACAATACCAGACTATAAAACAGTGTCCTTCAACAAACTAGTTAACGCAGCAAATCAAAACATGGAGTGTACCCAATGTAAATCAGAAATGTTATCAACAGTATTTATACAAAGATTTGGACAATATATAATTTTATTGATACAACATTGTACAGCTGATGGAAGGACAATTGAAACTTTGATAAAGATTATGTATCAAGTCAACTAACAATATCAGGAAGAACTTTTGTAGCAGTAGCAATTATATTTCATAATGGTCCTTCTATAACAACTGGACATTACACTGTCTATTTAAAATTCAATAAAGGATGGACATATTGAAATGAAGCTCCTTTGGTTTTTAGACATCATTTGCCTAAGGAATTACCAAATTCCTACCTAATATTTTTAAAGCCAAAGTTCTAAGAACATAATTAGTCCTATTGGGAATTTGTCAAAATGTATTAATACAATTACTATTGGACAATTTCAGTATAAAGGATTTCTGGAATATCATTTGGCCTAGGGGAAAGATATTTATATCAATTAATCACTTTTTCTTGGATATTCTGGCAGCATATTTTTAAAAGAATATTATTTAGAGTATATGGAAATTATAAAGAATTTTTGATTGATTTATTGTTTCGGTCCTTTCATATTGTAGTAAAAAAATTCTCTTTGAAGGAAGCATTTTACATATGTGTGATTTGTATTATACATTTTGTTATTGAGGAAGTTGTTTTTATGGAATGTGCAGAGATAGTTGACTATATTGCAAATATTTTTGACACAGATTTGGGTTTTTGAAACAATCTTCTTGATTGTTTTTTTTTTTTTGCCCGCTGTTATGTGATGAGTAACATTGAAATTACTATTTATAGTGAATTTCAATATATTCTGGGAACAACAAAAAAGCAAACGAAATATTTTATATTATGTTTAAAAGATGATGTGTTTAAAATGTATAATATTATACATTATAACTGCATTTTCTCTTCTCTTTTACCGATCACAATTCTAAAGTTCAAAATTAAAAACATTTTTTTTTATAAAAATCAACTTGAAAAATGTTTAGAATATTTTGATATCCACTACTGTAAAGGTAAGTTTAAGTAATCCAAACACTATCCATGCACAACTACATTCAGCTGTGAAGTATCTATATACACTTTTAACCAGCTACTTACTAAGTTACTACCCATGCAGCCTAATAATCCTCCTGTCTGCCCATGTATTTTTCCAATCACCTATCCAGCACTATCTGCTTGTCCTATTACTCCACCAATACCTAAGCACTTATAAAATCACCTTGCAGTCTGTTTGCAGCACTTTAATCGTTCCAGTCATGAGTCATGTACTTATGGAATGTCCTAGGTATTAAGAGAAGTATACACACAACATTCTACACACTATTTAACCACATACATACTATTGGGACAATCTAGTAAATTATAAAATACTACCCATGCTGCCTGGGAATTCTCTTCTCAGTTACATGTACTTCTCTAATCACCCATCCAGCACTATGTACTTATAGAATCACTTTAACAAGATCTGCACACTTATAAATTCACCAGACACCCTGTTTGTAGCACTGTAATTATTCCACGTTCTAGTCATGTAGTTATGGAACGGCCAAGCTACTAAGCCAAATATACCTACAATATTCTGTGCGGAATGTATGTAGATGTCTAACTCCAAATATACTATTGCTACACTGCACTAAATACCCAAGTAGTACCTACGCACCCTAAAAATCTTCCAGTCAATCTCATGCACTTCTCCAATAACCTGTCCAGGACTATCTACTTATCTTATTATTCCACCAATACCTAACCTCTTATAAATTGAATAAAAACTCTGTTTGCAGCACTGTAATCATTCCAGTTACGAGTCATGTAGTTAAGGAATGGGCTAGCTAGTAACACTAGTAAAGCTACAATATTTGGTGCACTATGCGTGCAGACTTCTAACTAGCTACATATTATTGATACACTCGTGTAAATACCCACTTAGTACCTATGCAGTGTAGAAATCTTCCTGTCAGTCTCATGCACTTTTCAAGTTAGTCATCCAGGACTACCTACTTATCCTATCACACTGCCAATACCTAAGCCATTAAAAATTTACTATACACTCTGTTTGCAGCACTGTGATTATTCTAGTTACTAGTCATGAACTTATGGAATGGCCTAGCTAGTAACACAACTACAGCTACAATGTTTTGTGCACTACCAATACAGACCTCTAACTAGCTATATACTATTGATACACTCTTCGAAATACCCAGTTAGTACCTATGCAGTCTAGGAATCGTCAAGTCTGTCTGATGTACTTCTTTAATGTCTTATCTACCACTATCTACTTATCCTATTACTCCGCCAATAGCTAAGCTCTTATAAATTAACTGTGCACTCTGTTTGCAGCACTGTCATCATTCCAATTACTAGTCATGTTCTTATAGAATGAACTAGACACTAACACAAGTACATGTACAATATCCTCTGCACCATCCCTACAAACCTCTAAGCACATACATAGTATTGGTACACTCCACTAAATACTGAAGTAGTACTCATGCTGCCTAGCATACCTCCTAACAGTCTCATGCACTTCGCCAATCATCTTTCCAGCACTATGTTCTTATTCTATCACTCTGCCAATACGTAAGCACTTATGGGGCAGATTTACACACCCCCTGCGCCACCTGAACGTCACTTTTTGTGACATAATGATGTCACTGTGGAGTCTTCCATATTTATAAGGAGAGGAAAAGCCGCCCTGCGTGGCTTTTCCTCTTCTTGAAAATACGCCCTATTCAAGTGCAGCACTTTGCGTTGAAGGGGCATTCCATGGATGTTGCCATGTATGTACCCACACAACACCCATGGAACAAGACACATCTCAAGATTTACGAGAAATCGTAAATCTGGAGATACATGTGAATGCTGTGCCACCTTAGAGGTGGTGTAGCGAGGCACAACTGTATATGTGAGTAAATGTAAGTGTGATTAATTCTTTTCATGAGTGAGTAGGATCACTGCATAACTGACTAGGATGACTGCTGATGTGTCAATATCTATATAGGTGTATAAGTACATTTGATAGTAAAGTCCACATTTGTAAAGGGCACAATCACCCGTAAGGGTATCTAGGCGCTGGGGGCCGTCGGGAAGATTAAGCGAGCTATTGCCCAGAGTCACATGGTGCTGGGCTAACCTGCCGCCGGAGCTGGGGATCGAACCGTGGTCCCCAGATTCCAGCGTCAGTCACCCTGGCCGCGGCGCCACACCTCTCCCAGTGTTCTATTGATCAGTGACTGCATGTATAAGTGATTCTGTGGGCGATAGGGCAGTTGTGTGTATAGACTTAGAAATCAGTGAGTGTGTATGTAGTAACTGCTATGTGTGTGTCAATGGTTTCAAATATGGTACTCTGTATTTTACAGTGAGCAATGAAAGATTATACTAGTATGTGATGAGGTGTATCAGATTGTCACGTGGATGATGTCATCAGTGATGTCATCAGCGATGTCATTTGAGATGTCGTCTTTGATGTCATGAGTGATGTCACTGACCCTGCCATGAGTGATGTAATATGTGAAGTTATCAGCAGTGCATTGGGGGGGGCGTGAGTTATAGTTAGCTAAACTGATTATAACAGGGGAAATTCTCTGGTTTTATACAAGTGAAATGTCCAACTAACTATAACTTTCTCTATAACCTATGCTTTTTTTCAGTGAATTTCCAAGGTTTTTTAACTGCTAATTTCTAACTATAACGTGCCTGAAACCTGTGTTTTTTTCAGTGAATTTCAAGGTTTTTTAAAATTCTAATTTTTAACTATAATGTGCCTGAAACCTATGTTTTTTTAAGTTAAATTCAAAGGTTTTTTAAATGCTAGTTTCTAATTATGCCTATAGAGGTAGGACACGTGAAGAAAGAAGATAAAACACAGATAAAGAAGTAAAAGAAATACAGCAACAGAAGTCCACAAAGACAAAGAAAAGTACAGGAAGAAGCAAGGCATGTGCAGAAAGAACCAACACAGGATCAGAAAGAGGCCTTGTTGCAAAATCATCCTGTGCTCCCAACTCTTTCAGACGGGTACTGGCGGTAACTGACTCTGACTAACCAGGCCTAGAGCCAGTGCTATGTTAAAGACACTTAGAATATAGTGAAAACACCTACATACACTAGGGAACACTATGCATTGGGGTACCCCTGTGATTAGCATGACCTCCTATGTAAGGCCCTAGTACATAATAGGGCAGGTGGATTAAAACTACCTCTAAGTCAGAGGTGCATAAATATGCAACTTTAACTAGTAGTCACATTTGCAGAGTTGTGGAGAAAGGGTGCTGGGTGTCCAACTAACGCTCAGGAATTCCACTGCACAGGACTTACAGGAGGTACCAGGAGGGATTCTTGGCCCCCAAACTCCCTTAGGACTAAAGTGGACTTCATCCCCCATCCCATAGTCTGCCACAAGGCACGTTTGTAGAGTGGTAGAGAAAGGGGGCCATGGCCTCCAACGACGTCTTAGCAATTCGACTGTGTGGGACTTACTGGAGGTAGCAAGAGGGGCAGTTGGCCCCAAGGACATCCTTGGGGGCCAACTTCTCAAACAATTACCTCCAGTCAGTCCCACACAGCAGCACTGGTAAGTACTCGTACCAGGCCACGCCCACTGTGCCCACCACTCTACAAACGCACTCCCTGGCATGCTCTTGGATGGGGATTGAAGTCCCCTTCCCTGCTGGGGGTCCTTTAGGGGACAACTAGCCTACCTTTTACCTCCAGTAAGCCCCACGCAGTGGTATTGGTGAGATTTAGACAAAGGCCATTGCCGCTTTCTCCACCACTCTGCAAATACGCCCCCCTGGCGTGTTGTAATTTAGGGGATTTCATCTCCTTGAATGCTAAGGGTCCCTGGGGTCCAACTAGCCCATCTGTTGACACATGCACATGCCTTGGTTCTCTGCAAGTGTCGTGGAATGAGGTTTTTCTATTATTAGGTTGAGTTACTGGTTTGCGCCCTTCTTCCGGAAGAGTTGAGAATCTTTAGGCTGTTTTAGGCTACTTTGTGTGGGAGTTTACCTGTGGTTTCGGGTTTTGCTCATTTTAACAAAGGGTACCAGAGGTGGTTGGAACTAAAGTAGAGCCTACATTTGGTAGTAAACCCTGACATGGTTGAGACATACAGAGCCCACCCAAAGTTGGACTAGGGAGAGCATTCCTGGGTGCCTGTTTTTACGCACCAGCTGGGGGCCTGCCCTGCTCCCTTACCAGACTGTTTTTTCCCCAGTGGCGTGGTCAGCCAACTCCTACCTGAGGGATCAACAGCACTGGGGCCCCAGTCCCCTGCAGGCACCTGGATGACAAACTGTAGTACAGATTCCCGGTCAAAATATTATGGATGCCATGAGGTTTTCTTCTGTGTAAGCAAAGGCTTCAGTATTCCGTAATGGTGTGTCAGTAGTCCTTGTTGTTGTGGTGATCTTTCTGGGGTGGGTATGGAGTATGTGGTGTACTGACTTCTTGGATTCACTGAATGCTTGACTTGTTTTAGTACCTCCAGTAAGCACCACAGAGCTGCATTGCAGAGAGGTGTAAAAAGGGGCATGACTTGGAGCACCTCTCTGCAACACAGCTCACCAGGTGCTTCCTGGAAGCACCTGGTGGGCTAGTTGGCCCCCAGGGGCCCTCAGGATTAAAAGGGAATTAATTTCCCAACTTAAAAAGCGCCACAGAGCGTGCTTTCATACATGTCACATCAGGCCCCACCCGCCCCCTCCCTTCACCACTGTGCAAATGCACCTGGTGGTACGTTTTAAGTTGGGGGATGAAGTCCTCTTGAATCCTGAGGGTCCCTGGGGTCCAACGAGCCCACGAGGTACCTCCAGTAAGCGCCACAGAGCTGCGTTGCAGAGAGGTATAAAAAGGGACATGGGCTGGACCACCTCTCTGCAACGCAGCCCTGTGGTGCTTGCTGGAGGTACCTGGTGGGCTAGTTGGACCCCAGGGACCCTCAGGATTCAAGGAAACTTTATCCCCACCAGGTGGCCATAATGAAGTATGGGAATCTGATAAGGACACAGATGCCTCTTGACCTTAGGGAAAGCTGGTGTGTACCAGTCTGTGTGTCTCTAGATGTCAGGTGTGAGGAGTGTGTGATCACTATGTGTGGTATGCATGTTGTGTTCTGATTTGCTCAATGTTCCCATCTACATGTGGTATTTAATGGTGCCAGATCTTTCTCAAAACTGTACCAAAAATGGCACATCTTCAGCCACCCCTGTAAGTCAGACACCTAGACTGTCGTGTCCACGACGGTCCCGGACGCTTCCCAGGAAGTACTATTATATCGCTGCTTCACTGCTGTTGCTGTATCGATACTTTCATTGAGAGAAGTTGTTGTTTAATGAAAATACCGTCAGCATAAATATAGAATGTAGGTCCACTGAAATCTACTTACACAAATATAAGTGGCAATAGAAATTGAAGGTGACTTTTGAAGCACTGTTACCTGAAATTTGTTCGTTGAATGCGTATTAAGCAGCCCTGAAGACGGTGTTGCCTGTGGACATCATACTTAGGGGTTGCATATTATACCCGGCGGGATCAGTCGTGGCATTACTTTGGATAACCTCCACATCATTCTTATATATCCTTTTGGACCAGGATTCTTCCCTCTGAGCTGTGCACTTGACTTATCCCCTTACGTTTGGAGGCAATCTGAACTCATAATATAAGTGCCCTGAAGAAGTCCTGTATTTGGACGAAATGCGTTGGCTGTACTTTGTGTTGTGCTACCTAATAAGAAAATGGAATAATGAAACTGCTGAACTTCTTTCCCATTATGAACTTAATAATTGTTTTACACTGAACTGTATACTGTGATGTGGTGCACCTGTGCTTTATTCTTTGTCCCCTGTAAGTTTGTAGTAAGTGGTAACCCTTGTACTTAGGGCATGGGTAGTGAGGGTTGCAGGTAGATTGTCTTGGTGCAGAGAAAACCAAAGAGTCAACATGCCACATATGCCTGTGTGCCATGCCCTCACACACTGCATGAGATATAGGTCATTCAACCCTGCTGCAGACCTTACAGCCCTAAGGCAGGGTGCACTTTTTCCCATGTGAGGTCATATCTGCATGAGTAGATATGACCCTGCAATATCTGAGCCATTTGTGGATATTGTAAGTGCACAGGGACGTCACAGAGAGTACATGGGTTGGCTACTTGGCATTATGATTTTCCTTGTTCCATTATGGACTCACTGTTCCCTAAGATGTTTGGTACCAAACATCGTATCTTAATAAATCCTCACTGATGCCAGTGTGGGAGTTATTAATAAATTCATCCAGGAGACCAATTAGAAGCCCCCTGGAAACCTACTAAGCAAAGGTGTGGTCTCTGACTCTTCATAGCCAGCCTGCCCCCACCAGGTATGTTTCTGACCTCACAGGGTTAGAGCCTGAGCTCTCCAAATCCAGAAACAAAGCCTGCTCTGAGTGGAGGTGCTTCACATCTCCTCCAGGCCAGAATGGCCTTCCAGAGAGGGAAACTTCAAAGGCATTGCCGCCTTTGAAGTACAGCCTAGGCTTCCCCAGATAGTGTAGAATGTCAACCCCCCTGTCTTGCTCCACATTTGGTGGAAAGACAAGCAGGAACGTTAGTTCGATGAGGGAGAGTATCCATATTCAGCCAGCACCACCCTCAGGTGTGGCAGGCAATGTTAATCCTTGTCCTCAAAATCCACCATCTTGAGATGGTGGAAAAGCAACCTTTCGGGGCTAGGTAGAGCCCCTTCACACAGGAAGTGGTTACTTAGAAGGTTTAAACATCCTAAGGTTAGGTAGTTTATTGGCTACTACCCGACACTCCATTTAATGCCTCTAAATCTAGCATTTAGGTGGCATCCCTTGACCCGGAAACTTCGATGGACAAGAAGAAGAAATGGACAAAGAAAACTCACTGCTTGAGAACTGAAGCCCTGCTGAAGAAAATATTATCACCAAACTCTGCCTGCTGCTTCAAGGACTTGACAATCATGGTGTGCTGTGTCATCCTGAACCTGCAAAGACATCAAGAGCCCTGGAGCTCATCCAGATTTTGAGAAATCACCAAGAACCTTCCTTGGAGTGAAGAAGTTACTCCCCTGTACACCACAGGCACCGATCCCACTGAGTCTGGTTTGTCGTCATGCTGTTCCTTGATAACTTCGATGCAGCACCCACATGAAAAGAGGTACATCAGCTCCTAAGGGTCAAGCCCTGTCTCCCCACTAAGTATGGAGAAACTAGGAACTATCAGAGCTTTACCATACCGATTCACGGGGTACCAAACCCCCTACAGCAAACAGTGAGACAAAGAGTCGGTTCTGGACACCAACTACCCCAGAAGCAAGTCCATCATCAAGGGACAACAAGACCTCTGAGACTCACATCATGAGTGACCCAGCTGTCCTGTATTCACCTTTCCAAGATGCCTGATTCTGACAGCGAGGACTTTTTCGATGCACAATACCTGGAGGACATACCCGCTCTGCACCTGGCCCCACTGGTCCAGGTAATGATCAACAGCTGTGCTCCCATGGTTCTGCTGCCCTTGTGACCTCCTCCCTATAGTGGGACCCATCGGACTTACCTTTAAATCCTCCTGTGCAGTCTCTTTCCAAGAGGCCCACCTCGTTATAGTGCACCAGCTGCCAACACCTTCAAGACACTGCTCACGGCTGAATCCGGGATGCTCCTGATCTTCTGCTGCTAGTAATTTAGACCTGGTACTCCTGTTGACGCGAAACGCGAAGGTGAACTTTGTGAAAGCATTGCCTGATTTTATATGCATTATTAATATTTCTCCCATTGATTTCATTGGTGCGTAATTTCTGAGTTCCTAAAGTACTTGCTGTAGATCAAAATTATGGGTCTTAAAAACACATACAATTCAACACTATTTTTATAAATTGGTCTTTGATTTATTCTTGATAATCTATCTCTTATTGCCTGTGATGATTAGCACTACCCTCTGTTAAGCCTAACTGCTAGCGTTATTGTCAACTACTTTAACCTCTATGTACTAGTGAGGGATCCACTGGACTCTATGCACAGTGTACTTTGTTTTAGGACACTATATTGAGAGCCAGATTCCTACATATACCAATAACAAATCTCAATGAACACTAACCACTGTGTTTTGTGCTTTTTGCCGTGAAATAACAGACAGTGACATCACCTTATGGTTGTCTATGTTACAACATTCTGATGCTTGTACAATCCTTCATGGATACAACAATACATTAAAGTGCATGCTGGCGTGCTGTGTTGTGACTTTGCAATCAAATGAAATGAAAAGTTACTGAGAATAGCATTACATTCCCACAGCATTGGCTCATGTTCAAGAAAAAGAAGATGCCTGTTTCATGTTGTGTTTTATATGTCCAGGCATAATAGTGAAAGGAAAAAAGATTGTCTAGCAACAATAAAATCCCAGGGCACTAATTCAAGTCTTGTAGAAAGCCTGTGACCTTAGGTAGCTTGTAGAAATAGGCGTACACTTGTCTACAATACTAAGGTGTAGGGTCACTACACCCTACAGATAGCCAATTACAGTTTTTATCTCTATCACTGACTCCTTTCATTAAAGGAATACCTGTGGATCCAAAGGTAATTTTACCAATTACAAGACCCCAGTAGGAAAAACTTTACCTGGGATATGGAATATGGCTGTTTCCATCCTGGTTTATAGGGACCAGGCTGAGACCCGATGAAGAAGCTTGCCACTATAAAACAACCATTACTGGATCCCAGTGTGTACTCTCAAATGGACTCACTTTCACTCTGAGTGTAAGCCCGTTTGAAAAAAGAATGTACGGTGCATTAGTATGTGTAATATTACACTCGGAAAAAAGTATCTATGTGTAGAAAATATCTCATTTCCCTCCCCTCTTACCTATCCTTTGCTTATGATTTGGTAGAAGTGATACAATGGGGTACAGCATGGCTCACTACCCTATAGTATCCGTTTGTATCCCTGAGCCATATGTGAATAATTTTTCATCATGTGAGTTATGTTTTTAGCTCCTCACTCTGTATCTGTTCCTTTCCCCAGGCTCCCAGTTCCTTCTGCAGTGTGAGCTGCCTCCCTGGGTACAGACAGTCACCGAGGACAGGCCAGCCTAACTGCTGCTTTGACTGTGTTCCCTGCTCTGCTGGTGAGATTTCAAATGAGACCGGTGAGCATCCTTTGACTCTGAAGCGCATATGTCGCAAGAACACGGACTGCAGATCTATTGATTTCAAGACTCAAGCAGGTTCATGGAGGTATCTTTGGAAGTATTAGCCAGAACACCTAAAGAACATGTTCAAAATGTCCTCTTGTCATGGAGTTCTTATCCATTTAACCAAGGGATGCAGTTACCTCTCTAGCCTCATATGAGAGTAAGTAGACTACAGTGAGTAACTTACCATTGTTGGCCATATTTATGGCAGAGTGGTACAGTGCAGAAAGTTCTCTTGCAACCCTGTATCCCAGAGAAAGGGCAAGAATGCACCGTATTTACCTCCTGTCCTTTTCCCAGTGCCAGTGCACAGTGGACTGCCTGGATCCAGCACGGGAACCCTTGCAGCATGGTGTAAGGGTGCCTCTGTTGCAGGTAGGATTGTTTATGTACAGGAAGGGGCACCTTCCTACACAAAAGCACACGAGGCTGTTTCCTTTTTCTATTTGTGCTGCAGAATACACGTAGAAAGAAGAAATAAGAAGGAGAAATAAAGACATTTCTCCTCATTACTCTCACCTTGGGAGGGGTAGGTTTTTTGAGCACTCCCAGGTCTACCATTTCTGGCAAGCCTGGGATTGCCTCAAAATCCATGAATATTGCGAGGGAACAACTAAGTAACCGTGTCAGAGCAGGGCAAACCAGAGATGTGTGCTGCGTTGCTTTACTAAAGATTTACGAACCACTCAGGGCCACTCAGGGTGACCTATCGTGGCTTCTTGAAATCTCATTTTGGGCTTGCGGCGCTCTTCCACCACATTGCAACCCCTTCAAAAATATGCCCCTGTGTGTTGCATCCCTTGTGGAGTAGTGTGGCTCACTGGTTGAGGCGGCAGACCTGGGAGCAGATGTCAGCCCGGACCAGGGTTCAATTCCCGACGCGGCAGGGTCGTGGACCTTGGTCAGCGGACTCGATAATTCTCGCTTCGGTGCTTACTCTAATCAGGGGTTCCACTCGGCAACTCTGGGCATTAGCTTGCCTAATCTCCACAACGGCCCCATCAATTCCGGGGATGCCTTGTTCCACCTTGGGGACTCCCAGCAGGGACCATCCCACAGGGAAAGCAGGACGGGTTCCCCAGAGTTATACAGCGCCAGGAAACCTACGGACGGGTAGCAGTGCGCTTTACAAGCTCAAATACATTTACATTTATTCCATCATCGGTCATACAGTATAAGGAGTGCCATGAATGTCATATACTATAGAAAAGCTATCAAATACCTAATAAGGAAGCTTTGTATCAATGATTTAGGATACTGCTCTCGAAAGGATCGTATGAAATAGTAGCTGTGCATACACCAATCTCAGAACTTTGCCACAAACTTAAATATCATATGTATTCACTTATTTAGTCATGTTAAAGTAATGTGTGTTATATGGTGTTTATCAGACCCAAGGGAGTAACATCTCTTTTTACACAGACAGCAACATTACATATAAAATTAAATTTGATTGCACAACATGAAATATGCATCCGCATAAAAAAAAAATATTTTTCAGATTTAAAACAAATTGGTTAAAAAAGCCTTATGCTAATAGTTAAAGTGAGGCGGGCAATATCATAAAATTAATGTGAGATATAAAAATTCTTTAACCGCATGCATGCGGCGGTTATTTTTGCCCTGTGCGGCTTTTTTCTAAAAGCCACGTTACATGACGAGCTGAGCTCGTCATGAGCATGGAAGGGGTTAAAGCATCCAGGAGTTTCATATAATTTTTGAATGACTTAATAAAGACACTTGTGCATAATTTAAGGGGCATCTGGTTCCAGATTCTAGGGAGATGAAGAAAAAAATGACTGAGATCTGGCTGTTAGTGTTTTGTACCATGATCCCAATAAAATTGATTCATAGCTTCAAAGAATCTGACTTATTTTTGTGCCTCGTATTTGGGGGTAGCAAGGTGTCTGGCTTTGTGTGTGATGTCGGTTATTTTGAATATGCGTCTCACTTCAATAGGAAGCCAATGGTGGGTGTGTCTGAAGTGTTACACTCCTGTAATAGGTCTTGTTGTTGGTCTCAGAGCCATGTGTGACTTGTGAGTGCCTGAGAGTAGAGCATTTCCATAGTCAAGTCTTGCATGAGCACCTCATCTATGATATTCTTTATGGTTTCATTTTAGGTGTCTGCAATATGAGTCAAATCAAAATTCTCATTTGGAAGCTGCAATCTAGATGATATGTTCAATGCTAACAGATGAAAATCATATTTTGTAATCCTGACCAATTGTGAGAAGATATTATTTAATATAATATTATCATTTTTCATGGAACCGTAATGGTTTTGCTCAGTTGCATTGTTGGTGGTTGGACTCTGCCCACTGGAGTGCTGTGGTCCTGTGCCCAATGTATGTGCTCTGAACCCAAAAACATGTACATATTGGCAAATACTAGACTGCCACATTTAATTCACTTGTGAGCATGGAAAATTAAATGTCAATTTGGAATGCAGAAATTAATTTAAATAGCGCAAACTCGACCCAAAGGTATAATAGTGCTTTACATGAGCTCCAGTTACGCTAC
Source organism: Lissotriton helveticus (assembly GCF_964261635.1). Taxonomy (NCBI): domain Eukaryota; kingdom Metazoa; phylum Chordata; class Amphibia; order Caudata; family Salamandridae; genus Lissotriton; species Lissotriton helveticus. The sequence continues at coordinate 144,028,946 of NC_136064.1, forward strand.
AGACGGACACATTCAATTTGGTGGGCACGGGGTGAATAATGGCCTGATGCACGACTGTTTTTTATGGTTCCAAACAAGAAATAAGCCAGTTTGTGACTGAAAAAAATGTGGTGCCATGTACAAACATGTAGTATCTTGGTATTCTCTATGCTGTCCTTCTCTGCCTCTAATAGCATGTTCATGTGATGCACCTTTGAGAATGTTGGTGATCTGCCTGAGAGTTTACAGTTGGCTGAGCTGAGCACCATGATGGATGCTCCTGGTGGGGTCTCTTCTTGGTTTAAAGCATCTCTTAAATACTACATCACTTGTGGACTTCTCATCATTACAAAACACAATTTGCGATGCAAATGATTCGCAAAATAGATTTTGCGAGTCACTGTTAGGGAGACTGCAAATCTGAGCACTCAAAAATATCAATACAATTTTATATAATTGATAGTCCACTTTTAATCCACGTTCAGTCACATAGATTTTGGTCCAAATCTTCACATCAATTTTGTGTAGATGTTGTTTACAATTCTTTCCAAAAGGAAGGCAATCCAAGTCAATTTGTTCACAATGTTGAACAGATTGAGAGCCACTTAAGAAACAAATAGCCAATCAGCCAAAATGTGTTTCATTGGTTGGTAGTACAGCCCAACTTCCTCAGGGCTGTGGGCATTAAATAAACAAACTCATAAAATTGTTTTTCTACATGAAAAAGAGTAGAATAGGTGTCCATTCCAATCAAAAAGTGCACCCAAAATCCTAATATAATTCAATGCATGCACGTTTAACAAAGGAAACAACATACAGCGCACAAAATAAAAAATATAAAATTGTTTGTATGCAAACGTACATGCACCCAAATAGTGTATATACAAATGTACACACAAAATAGTGAAAAGAAAAACATAAGATATCAAATACCAAAATGTATGAAGAGGTGTGGCGCCGCGGCCAGGGCGACTGACGCTGGAATCTGGGGACCACGGTTCGATCCCCGGCTCCGGCGGCAGGTTAGCCCAGCACCATGTGACTCTGGGCAATAGCTCGCTTAATCTTCCCGACGGCCCCCCAGCGCCTAGAGACCCTTACGGGTGATTGTGCGCTTTACAAATGTGGACTTTATGTGAGACGGAAAGAAAAAGCCAGACAGTATCAAAAGTCACCAATAGTGCATACCAAAAGGTAAAGGGATGTAATAGAGCTGCAATGCTAGTCATGCATCACCCAATGTGCATTCTCATCATCCAATAATAAAACCATCTTTGCTCTCAATCACCCTTAATAGAAAAAACATATACTTCTGTTAATATTAACCTGCTTGGGCGGTGTATAGATATTCTTCCACCCCATAAGTAATAGTTCAATAGGGCAAGTTAATGCCTAGGTCGAGTGATGCCAGAAATTATAATTATCCTAGGTCACAAAATCATGATTTAATGCATCAAAATACACACCAATGCATATATTCAAGCTTCTATCTCACCGGAAGGACTTTAAATATACAACTTCATCTAACACGTAATATCACGGGAATAAAGCTACGCAAGAAAAACACATAAACAGTATAAATACCCGTACTGCATTTAATTGACAAATGCAGCAACACATTATCCACACTACCAGAAAAAAAAACAGAATATAGGACTCGAAAAACATTAACAAACTTTACATATTAAAGTCAATTAAGTACTATTCATTAAAATTCACTCGTATGCACTTTTTAATAAAAGGTGTTTGCTTTGTTCGCCCTAAGTTGGCAGTGTATGCCCAGATGTGTGTCCCTGGCTCACTTTGCCGCTGGATTCAAGCTAGCCTGGCTGATGAAGGCTGTTAGCCCGAAACTGGTCCCAGGATGCTTGTTTCCGGTCCAGGGAAGACCTGGCTTGGCAGTTCGGGCTGGACTGCTCCCATGAGGCACCGGGTTAAGACTGATTTGCATATGGCCATGTCTGAACTGGGGTGGTGAAGTGAGCTAAAGAATGAAGATGGATTCAACCCAGATCTGTGACTGGGGGTGGGTGTAAAAAGTGTCAGAAATCTGTCCATCATCTCCTTGTGTTTGCCTAAAAAATAAAAAGCCATTACTCCTCAATCTAAAATCATATCCCTTAACATCCCAACAATTGATTGTCATTACATCTGTCACACATCACCATCGTACTTTTTAAACAATTAAAAACCCATCTTGTGTACTCAGTTTAGTCCGAATAGATGCAGGAGAGTACTCCTTGTGCCTATATTCTGTGAGCTACCGCAGCCATATTGGAGTTCCAAAATATAGTCCTCCAAATCTGACGTAACCAAACGTCTATTGCACAGACAAACACATGCAAACCATGCATGGCCATCTTGAAGTAGTTACTCTAAGCCATTATCTCTCATCTATTACAAAGACAAACACAGGCAATCCATGTGCAGCCAACTTGGAATTTTGAAACCCATATCTCAGAGTCACTGCTCGTGCTGACCAAAATATTAACCACAGTACATACCTTAACATCATGTACACTAAAACATAATAATATTCAATTTATATAATTCTCTAATCCCTGTTCCCTCTTCCCTTATTTAATACCGAGTCACAGCCATTGTTAAGTGGTGACTCTTCACGACTAACCCAGACTAAAAGAAGTTCTCATGCATTTATATCAAAGTCTGGTGAAACAGCATTATAATCAATTAGAAAAATGGCAGATTCACCATCGGATACCATCCATCAATGTATCCTACCCTTGTAATACGGCTACCATTTCTAATGTGGGCCGTGTCATTGGTTACGTGTGTTCTATTTCCAATCACCCATAGTGAGACAGAGAAAACAGAGAACACCCAGCATATATGTAAAATGTGAGTGGGAGAAAATACCAAGGGTCTTTATAGCACAATAATCAGTAGAGCATTACATCCTTAGTAAGCAGTGTGTACGTATTTCCAACAGACATACCGATCTTAAGTACACATTACATTTAAAGCAGACCATTTTTTTTAAACAGAATATTCTCCATAGCTACCCTTGAATATGACTTGTATGTGCACTCAAAAGAACTCTCACACATGACTATTAAAACATAGGCAATATTTTCATTTTCAAATTTCACATCTAAGAGGAATGTTCAATTCCCCTAAGAAGTACTGCATCTCATTATCTATATTTAAACCCTGTTCCACAGCACGCAGTTTCATTATCCATGAAGCTTCACACTGTCTAAGTTGTAATTCTCTATTACCCCCATGCATGATGCTTTTTTTCCATGATCTATTGCATGAAATCTGAAACTAGGTACATGTCCCTGCGAGTTGGAATCCATAGCATGCATCACAATTAGATATTTATAACCATTGTTTTTCAGTGCCCTAAAATGTTCAGCTCTACGTTCTTTTAAGGGTCGTATCGTGTTGAGGCAAGTTCACACATTCATCCTTAATCTCCTCTTTGAGACTTCTGTGAAAAGGGTAATCAAGGTTTGTTCAACCCAAGTAGTCTCAGAACCTAACTGATGGAACTGCGCAATGAACATCATGTCTGCCTTGTTTAATGTCCCAGAGAGCCTTTCAGCAGAGGTTTTGAGACCGGATCCGTGGAACATCAGTATAATGATAGTAAAAAATTGAATAATTTGACAAACATGGGTCGGTGTCTATTAAAATGGTTGCCCAACCACGTACTGGCCCAGATAAGGCACTAATGTGATATCCTTCCATGTCCCTATCTTGCAAAAGCTGGCCGAGGCAAAAATGGAAAAACATGGTCATGGAATCCAGGAAATCCTTCAGATTACTTAGATCACCGGAATAACGGGCAAGACTACAGGAAAAGCAGTGAGGGATTGGCATAAAATTTAGTTTTCGCTCTGTGCTTGCAGAAGTTTTTGTGCCTAATGTTCAGTGGTCTGGGCAAGGTCCTGAGCCAGGTCCTTCTTCTGGAAAGCTGGAATTGCAAAATGTCACTTTACCAACGTCTAGAGAAGCTCTTGAAGTTCTCTTCAGCTCTGGACGGTCTGATCTTCACATACTTGGTCTGCTTCAGGTAGTGCCTTTAGGAAGGAGCCCCGATGAGGAAAAGGCACGCAGACAATAAAACCTGTAGTTCATGGATGCAGGCTTCTGGATGCTTTAAAATGCGATGACAGAGGAGCAATATGTCTTTTGAAGAGGAGAACCAGGCCCTGGGCTTGGAACACTGCTGAGGAAGAACAAAAGACGGAAGAGGAGACTACCTGAGACTGCACAGCATAAACAAGTGAAGAATAGACTGAATTCAGAGGAAAAATTACCAGGAAAAGAGCCAGGAGCAAGGAAGACAATGTAATACACTGCTCAATGCTTTGCACAAGGAACAAGTGGATGGTCTTCTTTTTCTAGGATTCTTGCTGATATATTGGATTAGTAAAAGGCTATGATTGGTCCAGTGATGGCTCTTACAGAAGGTGGCACAACAAACCAAGAAGACCACAAAGAGGTACGGACACCCGCAGATGTATCAATGGCCAGGCCCATTTGCCCCGGTCCCGTACCAGGGCCCACCACAATATCCGGCGTGTCCCTACTTCCAACCTGAATTTAATCAACATTTTTTAGGACAGGGCGGAAGGAGAGGCAAACGAGGACAACGGGGCAACGGAAGAGTACACTGGGAGGAAGACAGGCCAGGACCAAACACAAGGAGCAACTCCAGGGGTCAACAGCAACCAGGTACAAGAGCAAAGAGGGAATAGTAGTGAACCTCACGGACACAACCCTCACTACTGATTGGATGGCGATATTGGAAAAGGGCCCTGGATTCGTCCCTACTATCCATCTAGACAAGTTCAAGTTGCGATGCGAGCTGGGAGAATTCTTCAGAAAAATTAGACTCAAAACTTTGTTCTACGACAAAGAAGAAATAGCCAATGATGGCGAATACACTGACCTACGACGAAAATCGATGTTCTACCCGCCATCATGCATGATGCCCCCAGAGGTGCTCTCCTTTGAGGAAGCAGTTGTAAAAGAAGTAGAAGAACTCCAACCCCATAAGAACACTTTCAACAACTTAAGCAACAAAGAACGTACAACCCTTACGAAATTGAAGAACAGGACAAAATTAATTGCTAAACCCACTGACAAAGGGGGAGCAACAGTGATTTAAAGTACAAATGCCTGCAGGACAGCATGCCTCACCCTCCGGGCCAACAACAAATTTTACAAAAAGATCAATCGAATCCTGACACAACGACTCAAGAAAGCCATTGCCACACTGAAATCAGACGCCCTTGAAAGGGAATGGATCACCAAGAAAGAACATGGGTTTCTGAATCAAGAGAATCCATGGATATCTCTGTTCTATACCATTCCAAAAATCCAAAAAGGGAAAACACCCCTGCACGAAGACCCATTGTCTCCGGGATAGAGTCGGTCCTTGAGCCTCTGTCTAAATATACCGACTGGTTCCTACGCCCGTTGGTCAGATGTGTAACGTCGTATGTACAGGACACTAAACATCTCCTCAACCTCTTGACTAACATTGAATATGACCCGAGTGATAACTTCTTGTATGCCTAGATGTCCAGGCGTTGTATACCAGTATACCCCTGACAGAACGTATTGAAGTTATTGAGGAACTTCTCAAGAAAAAGGATTGGCAGTGGACTTCTCTCATCAAATGGGTGATCACTCTGGTGCGATTGGCACTCACTGAGAATATTTTCAAATTCAAGGACCAACTATATCTACAAGTCCATGGCACATCTATGGGCAGTACATTCGCTCCTAGCATTGCATGCTTGTACATGAGCCACATCGAGGATCAACACATATGGACAATGGATCCATACACCAACAACATCTGTAAATGGTACCGATACATTGACTACATCCTTGTGGTCTAGAAGGGTGACAATCAGAGTCTTTTAGATTTCACCAACTGGATCAACGGGATAAATCCACATCTGCGGTTTACCATGAACAAAGATAGAGAAACTATTCCTTTTCTAGAAGTCAATGTAACTGCCAGGGACGGCACACTAAGTAGCTCTCTGTACACTAAACCTACCGACAAAAATAGCCTGTTGAGATCCGACAGCGCACAGCCACAGGCCCTTAGGGAGAACCTACTGGTGGGACAATTGCTACGAATTCAGAGGAATCGCTCAAACTCCGAGATTACAGAAAAGAAGCACAAGTACTAACAGACAAACTAAAAGAAAAGGACTACCCTGTCAAAATCATTGAAAAAGCCAAGCAGAGAGCACGGAATACCCCAAGAGAGGCTCTCCTCAAACTCAAGAAAGGACACAACCACAACAAATGATCTGTGTCACCACATTCAATTCATCTTCAAACGATTTGAAGAAAATAATTCACAGAAAATGGCCCATACTTACATCAAATAAGTTGAAGTATGAGAAAACTATGTGCTCATTCAAAAGAAACCAAAGTCTGAGGGACACCCATATCCATACAGACACATACAAACCGAAAGGTGACAATCAGTTGACATTGTGGAACAGGACACTACCCATGTGAGTCATGTGTGGCTTGTGAATACACTGAACATACCAAGACTCTTGAATTAGGCTTATGTACCCAATGGGAACAGAGGTCTCACAGGAATTGTAATTCAGAGTCAGTAATCTACCTTATCAAGTGCCCCTGTGAATTGTCCTATGTGGGCATGACCAGTTACAAAGTTAAGATACGGATAAGAAAGCATAGAAGCACGATCAGGCGTGCAGTTACAGCCACTAGACTAACATCAAATTACTTGGAGAAACAGCACAAAGACACAGACATACGATGGACAATCATTGAGAAAGTTAAGGCCACTGGCAACCTACAGAAGAGACTTCTGGACAGGGAACAACACTGGGTATACGATTGAAAAAACATGAGAACGGACTCAATGATAGTATACAATGAAGCCAACTGAACAAATGAACACAGTATATGCCCACGTCTGGCTTGTCACAGAAGTAGTCAGCCAATGTCGGTGCATTAGCCAAGACGATTACAAGGGTTTTCTCAATATCTGTGCCTTATTCAATATGATTAGAGAGCACTGCATTCATCACACACACTTAAAGAAAGCAAACCTTCTACACTAGACCTCCCCTACGGCCATTCCTTTTTATATGTGGAAGCATTATTACCACTCCCAGTAGTATCACATAAGGTGGTGGATCGTTGTATCAAATTGTGGATATGATTAGACCAAAGGCAGTAGGCTCAACCTTTACACATCATTTGGGGCCACCATATGTCCTCCAATTTTTACATTTTGCCCCGATAATAAGAGTACCATCACGTGTCCCTTTATAAACATTGAACACCCCCTCTTGTTAGGCATCAAAACATCACCCAGGCTTGCGCATTCTGTTCAACAGAATATACAGATTCCAACCAGTAATTAGGGCCCTAATTAAATTAGCACCTTCACCACATGGTTTTTAACACACGCTCTGCTTATGTGGGTTTAAGTGCAATACTGTTACTTACGCCCACTGGCGTATTCAGTAATGAAACATCACTGTCTGATCGCCCCGCTCTTGAACTACAAAGCATTCATAAAAAACTGCAATCCCCAGGCCCATCCCACAAGCAGAGACACCGCTGCCGTGACGTTGCATGTCACTTCCTCTGAGGGCCGGGGGCGGGAAATTGAGGCCCCGGTGTTTTACCGCGAAAAAACACAACATTTAAACCAAAGACCGGCGACTCGGGCTGCACGAGCCGAGGACCGGAACCTAAATAGGTTAGAATGCTGGGTGACTACTCAAATTGAAGTGAGTGTCTGTACTCCGCACTGACGCTTGGCGCTTTCTTTTTTCTAGAATTTGCCAACCAATGGTCACTTAATCAGAGGCCCCTTGTACAGTGGAGTGGTGCGGCTCACTGGTTAGAGGCGGCAGACCTGCAAGCAGAGAACAGCCCGGGACCAGGGTTCAATTCCCGACGTGGCAGGATCTTAGACCAGGGTCAACGGACTCGATAATTCTCGCCTCGGTGCCTAATCTAACTGGGGATCACACTCGGCAATTCTGGGCATTAAGCTTGCCTCATCTCTACAACGGCCCCCCAGACGCCGGGGATGCCTGGTTTCACCCTGGAGATACCCAGAAAGGGACCATCTCACAGGGAAAGCCAGGACGGGTTCCCCAGAGGTCTACAGTGCCAGGACACTTGGTTAGAGTAACAGTGCGCTTTACAAGTATCCCACATTTACATTTACATATTTCGCCAACCGAATATATATATTATTGTCATTTTACCTTTAACACCACCCGCATTGTCTATCCGGTCCTGTGTGAAAAGGTCAACTTCCTCGAATTGGGTAAAGTATTATTATTAAGAAAGGTAGTGTGCATGATATGAATGTGTATTTGTGTGTTTATATTCACAGTCTTCTTTTTAAAGTAGTAGATAACATTAAGAAGATTATACGCTACATGGTGCAATTGAGATTTTTTTCACATGGTGCATGCTGTTTTTATTAATGTCAGACGTTCACGCTGATAGCGCTAGGATGCAATTAAACTCACCACTTTAACATAATGCCTGTCACAATAAATCAATATGTTACAGTGAAATGGTTCTCAGTGGCACAATGAGGGGAAGATACCTCTACACAGAAGCATGCACATAATTGCAGGCATGTTCACCTATGCGGTATCCACTGCACCCCACTGGGGCAGAAGCACAATAGCAACTTTGTTTATGATGTTTTTGTTATATTGTGATTGTCCGTGTTTTTCTTTTCAGATGGAGGCTGGCAGATGACACACACTAACTTCTTACATCCCACAAGGAGTAGCTACTCTGCCTTCACTTTACTGATAGGATAGGGACCCCTGCCCATCCTTTAGTTCCCTCACATAGGGGGTCAGTCTTGCCCTGAAGAAAGTACAGGACCTTTACGGCCACCACAGACTGATACATGTCAGCACTAGGGTCTTTGGACCATAATACTTCAACAAAGAACCAATTTTAGATACTTTTAATTATCCAGAGAGACCCAAAAATAAAGGGAAACCGGGGATCTGCCTGAGATATTTTATCTGTAAACCCCCTTGTCTCTTGTCTATCAAAAGAGCACCCAACACAGTGGTTGCGCCCACCCTGACTTTTAGTGGTTGGGGTGACTCGATAATGAAGCATGACACCACTAGGGTATTTGAGGGTAATTAAAACAAAAACATTTTTTCCCCACATTCATGTTTGGGTTAGGTACAACCTTTCACTAGAGAATGTTCTTCCTTTTTCCCCCTCTATTTCGGGCACAGCTAGTTTACTAGCACCACTGACCACTTTGCGGTCAATTGGAGTATCTTTTGTGATTAGTATACTACTTAGGGAGGATAAACTCCAGTTTTAATTACCTCTCAAACCCTCTAGGTATTGGGATCCTTCCCAGCACCTTAATGTGTTGATATATGGGAAACAATACACAGAGACCTTGTCGTAAAAGGTACTTCTTAAGACCCAGAATTCCTTGGGGCAGGAAGAAATAGACTGAAAGAGACTCAAGATGGAGGCGATGCTGGCGTCTCTGCAAGACATTCTCCCAAGGAGAGGAATGTCCTGCCCCAGAAATCTACCATTGGGCTTGCCGCTGTAAGGTAGGTTTAGATTGCGATGCCCGTCTGATCCTCCCGTGCCTGCTAGGGATGATTCAGGATACGAGTCACGGCAGGAGTGCAACATACAAGGCCTACTTCTAGGTGGGTAATTTATATTTAAAGGGAATTCTTTTCACTCTGTCAAAACCAGGCATATTTTTTTTGTGCAGAGTTCTGCCCCCAACTTCGGAGTCATAAATGTACCACTAAATTTATTTTTTGTGAATAGCAAAATAGAATAAACTTACACAAATGTGTTTGTTTATTTTATCAAGGAGAATGTTAACTTGCCTTAACACACCTTGCTGGTCCACAGGCTCACCTAAAAGGCAGAAGGTCTTTGCCATCTTAGATTCACTAAGACTGGTGCAATGTTGGATAGTTTGCATTAAAATCAAGATGAGCTAAAAAAACAGGAAGAGTTAACCTGAAAACATTTTTCTCATTTGCTGGGGAGTTTCCAGACGACACCTCCACTCAATAGCTAGTAAATCCAACAAATTTGACACCTCATCTGAAGCTCAGCAAAACACTTTCTGCACCTAAGTGGAGAAGTGTGGCTCAATGGTTAGTGCGGCAGACCCTGATGCAGAGGTCTAGCCCGGGACCAGGGTTCAATTCCCCGCCTAGGCGGGTCTTGGGCTCAAAAATTCCACGGACCTGATAATTCTCGCCTCGGTGCCTATTCCATTCATGGAGTCCCACTCTGCAACTCTGGGCAATAGCTTGCTTAATCTCCACAACGGCCCCCACAACGCTAAGGATGTCTGGCCTCCACCTTGGGGGTGCCCAGGAGTGGACACGTCACAGGGAAAGCCAGGATGGGTTCCACAGCAGTATTCGTACAAGCGCCTTGAGACCCTTGCGGGTGAGTAGTGCGCTATACAAGTTTCAATTTACATTTACATTTACAAGGAAGAACTAAGGTGGTCTGGACCTGCTGACTGAAAGGGAGGAGACCTCAAGGGTTGAACCTGCTCTAACCAACACCCATGACAAAGAAGTGTACTGCAAGTCTTTGAAATGCCGTGTGACTAAAACAACACCCATAACTGGAAAATGGCCTTTCTGGAGTGACCAGTTGCAACTGGAAATGAGCTGAACCCTACTGGTGGGCTCCGGACTCCTGACCCCTAAGTTATATCTATGACAGCCAATCACCACATCAACCTCATTGAGCAATATATTTAGATTGATTACACTCTGGGCTTTTTGCCACCTGAGTTCAGCAGACTCTTGCAACAAGCCTATCCAACTTTGATGCTACTGTCCTAGATACAGCCTCATGCCATGGCCGACCAGAGGAATCTAAGCTCCAAAAAAGAGACCATGTCCTTCACTGAGAAGCGCCAGGATGCCCGTAGGGTGACAGTATGCGCTATATAAAAGCTAAAATCAATCAATCAATCAATCAACTAAGTGAAGCTGCCCAATGATATGATTTCCCTGGACACTAAATTTGAATTTTCTCACTCACAGTTTTTACTGCAAAAACCAAACACTCCCTTAACATCTATCTGACTTTGAAGGGACTTTGCCAGATAGAGCCTGCTGCTTTGTCCAGGGGAAGATTCTGAGTTTCATTTCAGATACTCATTTATCTGACCAGTTCTCCATTATGGTATGGCCCACACTGATCTATACTTTTTCTCTTGAATCTTTTAAAATGTATATCTCAAATACCCATTTCTAGATTTGGCTTTTTTGTTTATGAAAGGTTTGCATTGCCATAAATTGGATTGGAATTTTTATTGTTTTGTATTTTAGATTTCTTTTTAACTGTTTTGGTACTCGTAAATGCTTTACACAATTATCCTAAGTTCAGCGTGTCTTCTCTGTGCCATTGCTACTATCGGTAGACCTCACGCTTAAATGATTGAAATCTAGTTTCGGACCTAAAAAGTTGGTGGATTTATTACTTCCACCCCGTTTAATAATTCACATTTTTAGATCCATCTTTATGTTTTTTTCATGCACATCAATCATAACCTTTTTTGAGATGTGGGAGAAAAGAGTGAGGTGTGTCTTGTCCACCAATAGGAGATTAAGTCATTGTTAAAAATGGGGGTCTCTAGTTGGCAATGGTTTGCACCTTTGTCCAAATAGGGACCCTTGCTTCTAGTCAGAGGAAGAGGGTACACTCCTAAAATAACCCCTGCTCACCCCCTTGGTAGCTTGGCATGAACAGACAGGCTTATCTCAGAGGCAGTGTGTAAAGCATTTGTGAACACATACAGTAATACAGTGGAAATACTACAAATGCACACCACACCAGTTTAGAAAAATAAGTAATCTTTATATAAACCACAACACGACCAAACAACAAAAATCCACAACACAGTATTAAAAATAAGGCTGTCAAATGGTAGAAATAGTTAAGTTCAATGCAAATGGTAAATGCAATACTTTTACCACAAAGTACTTTGATGCGTCACGCAAAACAAACAAAATAATCACAGGGAACAGTTCCTTGCTTCAGGGGAGGTGTTGCTTTGGTTCCTTACTGCAGTGCAGGAGAGGTGATGTGTTGGTTCCTTACCGGAGAGCAGGGGACGCATCTGTTTCTTACTGCATTCCAGTGACGATGCAACAAAATGGCGCCTCAATGCGATGCGACGATCCGGTGTGATGCAACAAAATTGCACCTTGATGCGATGCAATGATCCGGTGCAATGCGTGAACTCTTTCAGCCGCACAGCAGGTGCTGCAACTGTCTCTTCGGTGATACGACGGAACCAGGGGCAGTTACGATGTTCTTCTTCTTCGTTGCAGCGATATTCCGGCTCCCAGTAACAAACATTCTCAAGAGGTCCTAAACAGCAGTAGGCACCTCTTTGCAGGTTAGAATCTCCATCAAGGAAATACAGGGGAGCTGGTGGTGAAGTCTTTATGTTCCTGAGACTTCAGAACAGGAGGCAAGCTCAGTTTCAAGCCCTTGGAGATGTTCTTCCTCAAGTATATGACAAAGCGAACAGCAAAGTCCTTTTCTCCTTTCCTTGGCAGCAAGCAGCCACTGCAGGCTAACCCCAGACAACAAACAGCACAGGGGCAGTGTTCCTCCCCAGCTTATCTGACTCTTCTCCATGGCAAAGGGCCCACTTGATTCCCAAACGTGATCTAAACATCTGGGCCCCTCCTTTTTTGCTTTTAAAAATAATTTGTTCTCTGAAGGCAGAGAGTGCCTGTACCCAGCCAGAACCAGTTCTGTCCTCACTGGTGTAGCTTTCTGGCAGGAGGTGGAAACGGCATTGTTGAAGGCAGGCCAGGCCCATGCAGGTGAAAGTAAATCTCCTCCCCCTACTTTAAATACAACCCAGGTCTATTCAGCCCAGCCCTTCCTTGTCAGACTCACCAGAGGGGGGTGGAGCCGTCATTGTTATCCGAAGTCCAGGATGGACCTTTTTTAAATGTGTGAAATACTGCTTTTATTAGCAATTGTCTTCATTTGAGAGTCATAAGGGTCCTTAAGGTCATTCCAATGGATATTAAAATCCCTTAGTCAATGGTATTAGAGGACAACATTTTTTTATCAGTGATGAGTTTGATCACTCATTCAACTAATACATAATTACCACTGGATGGGTGAAAGATAATATGAGTTTTAGTTTCAGTCTTGGAATGAGGTAATTTTCTCCTCAACAATATTTAACGTGTTTAGCATATGTATCAATGGTCACAACCACGTCTCTTGGTCTAGAACTTTGATTGAGCAGTCTTGTGGTACCCGAAGGTTTAGAACTGGCCGGGAGGTTTCATGTAGTCTTTTCCTGTTTAAATAATGTATTTAAATGATGTGATTGAATAGTGTCTGATTTGTTTCTGCGGTGTTTGGTAGCAGAACCACAAATGAGCAGAAAGCATCTAATGGAGAACTGTATCATGCTTTTATTTTGAATGCAGGGTGCACTTGGAAAGAGACCCAGAGGGCAAAGCTTGTTGGTGCAGTGATCATTTCCCAAACAGTTTGGAGTGATAGTTGAGACAAAATGTTGGGAGGCTTCAGGTAAGGGGTGATTTTAGTATGGGTAACTGAAGCTGGATTATGGGAACCTTTATGAACCAATGAAAGCGTATTTGTTTGATGGGCAGTCAGTGGAAACATGTATGGACCGGAGTAATATTGAAAGAGCCCTTCAGATGTTGAGCCTTTGTGATCTGGGTCTAGTTTTGTCATGGGGCTAAATTACAGTAGATGGTACGAGATTACGGCAGAGAGAGGATTCTAAGTATGTGTCAATATCAAAATGAAGGTTCAGGCCACATAATTGACTTGAAAGGAGCACTAGCATTAATTGTCAAAGATAACTGCCAAGTACCTGACGGATTAGAAGGATTTGATGGGAGGCAGAGGCTCTGAAGCCAGCGAGTGGTTAGAGCCTCTTTTTGTTCTTAAAACCCAAAGGGATTATCTCAGTTTTCGTGATTTTGGGGCATGATCTATTCTTTTGTATCCTTTTTTCCATTTCTATTGGGATTGTCAAGGACTTTTCCTAAATTCTGTATTTTAGTTTCATGCGTATAAATGTATTATAAGCAATGCTGTAGTTGTTGTGGATCCCTGTGTGGGGTCATGAATATGTTGAAGAGAGCTTAGGATAGGGATGGCCCATCGGAAATGGCCCTGGTCATATTGATGATAAGCAGAAGTCAATCAAATTTCCCCTCATGGGCGTGGTTGGCAAAGAAGAATTTGATTAATTGGGATTCAACACATTATAGCCCAGAGAAGGACTCCAGATGTGAGAATAAATGTTTACAATTGTAGCAAAAGCTGCAGAGAAATCCAGAAGAATCTGCATCTTTGGCTGAGAGAGTTCTTAGCTGATGTTCATTACTGCTTCTACTGTTCTCCTTTGAGGTCTGAAGCCAGACTATGAGTCACAGAGAAGACAAGTTCTCTTGAAGTAACCTGATTGTTGCGAGGTGGCCACTACATCTAGAATTGTAGAAATGGTTTTGAAGCCAAACATGAGTCTGTAGTTTGTTAGCTCCTAGGAGTATGCATGGTGTTTCTTAAGGGGACACGTAATTATGGTGCCTGTCAGCAGGGACACATTGACAAATCTAGTGATTATTGGAACTAATGTAGAATAGCCAACGTTAATGGTTTCTTCAATTACAAAATCTCAAAACTCTGGAGAAAAATATCATATCCTTCTTCCTTGATGTAAAACTTTAGACCACTTCATCCCCAACTACCTTGCGGGACTTTTTAACTTGAATGAAAATCAAGAAGTCTAGACTGAGTTGTTCGGAAGAATGTGATTGAGCGGTAAGAGAAGACTGAGTGATCAGCTCCAGGTAGACTCAGAATAGTTCTTCTGAAGAATGTTTAGCTTTAGCAGTATGAAACTAGAAGTGTGCAATTGCTGCTGTGATTGTGGCAGCTTTGATGCATCTCTAATGATGGTGGCAAGATGTTTTATTGGAGAGGAGAATGGGTTGTCAATCATCTGCCTACAGGTCTGACCTTTCCTTTCAAAATCATTTTATTCTTTGGCAAATCATTTATTGATTTTCTAATTGGTGATTGGAGCAAGCATATCAATGTTAGTGATGGTGTTTAGAAGGTTGACGGCAAGATTTTCAGAAGGTGGACTTTCCTTGTCAGAGACCAGATGCAACATGAATCCTGTTCTCCTTGAGAATTTGAGGAAAGGGCTGTTGAAGGCAGAGCCATCCCTTTAAAATATAAAGTGCAGAGCATGCGGGGTAGACCTGCACAAAAAACATTCATATTGCTAGGGGAAGCCAAACTGTCTCCCGCTTGCCAGCTCGTATTTCTGGAGCCCTATTGGAAAAACAATTCCACCACACAGCGATGGGCAGAATTTGGCCAGAACTCCAAGTTACTCTTGCCAAATTCTGCCTGGTACATTTTGCACCCATTCCTAATTTTAGGCACAGTGTTTGTCGCACCAGCAGACCTTGCAATCTATCTCACTTGCACCTGGACGGGCAGGGCAAACAGAGAAGCAGCCCAAACATATCATATTGTAGCAGTCCTATGAATGGGAAATAAGCACTATGTCCGTCCATGTTCTGGCGCTTACCCAAGGATGTGAACCCTGACCAGTCTAAGACATTTACCTGTTTTGATCAGTGGCATTGTAAATGTGGATGTTAGCTGAATTTCTCAAACTTTCGCTAAGGCAGAGATTTACTAAACCTTTCATTGTCCTTGCAACAGCAGGGGGAAACACAAGGCTGCCCCACATTCTAGCAAATAAAGAACTTAAGAGTTTATGCGACACGGGTATCATAGAACCCACAGAATCATCTTTGTGGATGTCCTCTTTGGTGGTTGCTCGCAAGAGGTGTGGGCAGCTGCGCGTATGTTTGGATTTGAGGTCACTAAATAAGGAGATCTGGGTTGATTCTCACCCTTTGACTAAAATCAATGACAAGTATGCGTGCTTTAAGGGTGCCCAAGTATTTTCCAATCTTGATCTGGCCAGTGCCTATCGCCAGATAGAATTACATCCTGACTTGTGCTCCCTCAATGCTTTTGTATCTCCTCTTGGGACATTTCAATACCGACAAATGCCTTTTGCTTTGGCATCCGCTGTGTCAGTGTTTCAGAGGGTGAGGCAAAATCTCTTAACCCCTCCCATGCTCATGACGAGCTCATCTCATCATGAGCCATGGTTCCCGTGTGCTCATGCCGAGCTGAACTCGTCATGACCGTTAGAACACTCACATGTGGGGCTAATTCCCCTGGATTGTGAGTCTTCTACAGAAACAGGTGTGGCTGTGATGAGCTCAGCTCGTCATGAGCACACGACCACTGTAGCTCATGACGAGCTGAGCTCGTCACGAGCACAGGGGTGCTGTGCGTGCCCCTCCTCCCACCAGCACAGTGGGGGAATCAGCCCCACAGGCAAGGTGTTAAGGGATGTTGAAGGGCTGCTTGTTTTTCAAAACGACATGTTGATCCATGCCAAAGACAATGGTGTAGTTTCAAAGACCGAGAAGTGCAAGTTTCTTTGAAAAGAGATAGAATATCTTGGTCATTTGTTATCTCAAGAAGGAATAAAGCCCAGACAGGAACTTGTTGAAGCTGTTTCCACTGCTTCCATACCCAAAGACAAGATTGGCATTAAGTCTTTGCTTGGTCTGTTTGAGTATTACTCAAGGTTCATTCCCAATATTGCATCTGTTGTTCGACCCATCAGCAACCTACGTAAGAAGGGATTCATGTTTGTGTGGTCTGAGGAGTGTAATGATGCCTTTAATGAAGTTAAATCTAAAGAACAGTGAGGCTCTCAAACCTTTTGATCCTGACTTGCCTTTTTGTGCTGTGGTTCATGCCAGCCAGGTGGAGTTGGGGGCAATAGATACTCAAAATTGTAGGGATAAGAAAAACACTGTAGCATTTGCATCAAGGTTGTTGGGAGTGCAGAGATCCAATACTCTGTTATTGAAAAGGAATTGATTGTTTGTCCGTGAGCTATCGAGAAGTATCACCCATATGTTTTGGGTAGACAGTTTATGCTGCTTACTGATCATAAACCATTAGTTTCTATTCTGGGTTCTGGCACCAGTAAGTGTTGTACACCAAGAATAACGTGGATGGTCAGCAAATTGTTACAATACCAGTTGGATGTGTCTCATATTTCAGGGAGAAAGAACAGAAGGTCAGACTTTTCTTTCTCGCTTTCCACAAAATAAAGATGACAGTGAAGAGATTGATTGCAAGGAGCTGTGTGATGAGGATGCTGAACATTGTATTATGGCTGCTATGGATATTCTTGATCTTAATGTGGATTCTGGAGAGTGGCCTTGAGATAAGATGTCCTTCTCCAGCAGGTGTGTGAGTTGGTCAGACCAGAGAAAAAGTGTTGTCCCCTCTTTTACAACCATACTGCATAGTGGAACATGAAATTTCTCTACAAGATGGTGTACTATTGCGATGTGATAAGCTCATTCTACCTCATTCCATCAGACATGTTATTATAAGGAAAGCTCTTGAGGGGAATGTGGGTGCAACACTCACCAAACGTATCCCTGAAGATTTTAGGTGGCCATGTATGGATGTGGAAATAAATTATTTGGTACAAAACTTTTCTGTGTGTGGTGTCACTGAAAAAAACTTTCAAAGTGAAGACTCCACCTTTTTGCCTGTTGAGTGTCCCTCTGGTCCATGGGTCAAATTGGGTATTGATGTGATGGGCCCTTTTGAAACTTTGCCGGTTGGGTGCAGATATATTTTAGTTCTTATGGACAATGCGTCTAAGTGGCAGGAGATAAAGATGGTGAGAGAAGCCAATACTGTGAGCGTGGTTTCATTTCTGAAAGAGGTGTGCATGAGAGAGGGATTCCTTATATCTGACAATGGCATTTGTAACCCAGGCACATTTTAAACACACACATCAAGGGAATGTTGGAAACAGACTCAATCAATCACTCAGTCATTTATTAAGCGCTCTACATACCCGCAAGTGTCTCAAGGCGCTGTGGGAGGAGGTGGAGGCTTCTACTGATCGAACAGCAAGTTCTTTAGTGTCCTCCTGAAGGTCAGCAGGTCTTGGGTAGGCTCAGTGGGAGGGTGTTCCACGTCTTGGCGGCAAGGTGGGAGAAGGATCTCCCGCTGGTGGTTGTTCTTCGGATGCACGGGACGGTGGCTAGTGAGAGGTCAGCGGAGCGGAGCTGGTGGTTGGTGGTGTGGAGAGCCGTCTGTTGAGATAGGCTGGGCCGGTCTTGTGGAGTGCCTTGTGTGTGTGGGTGAGGAGCTTGAAGGACATCCTCTTGTTGACGGGGAGCCAGTGCAGGTTTCTCAGGTGGGGGTGTTGTGGCCATGTCGTGGTACATCGAGGATCAGTTGTGCCAAAGCATTTTTGATGCGTTGTAGTCGATTCATGAGCTTGGTCGGGGCTCCCGCATAGAGGGCGTTTCCGTAGTTGAGTCTGCTACTGACGAGGGCCTGGGTGACTGTCTTTCTTGTATCTGTCGGGATCCATCTGTAGATTTTGCGGAGCATGCGGAGGGTGTTGATGCAGGAGGCGGAGACGGCGTTGAATTGCTTGGTCATTGAGACCGTTGAGTCGAGGATTATACCCAGGTTGCATGCGTGTTCGGTGGGGTCGGGGCTGCCCCCAGTGCTGTTGGCCACCAGGAGTCATCCCAGGCTGACGAGTTGGAGCCAAGGATGAGGACCTCCATTTTGTCTGAGTTCAGCTTCAGACGGCTGATCTTCATTCAGTCAGCGACAGCCTTTATTCCTTCATGGAGGTTTGCTTTGGCGGTGATGGGGTCTTTGGTGAGGGAGAGGATTAGTTGAGTGTCGTCGGCGTGGGAGATTATGTTGAGGTCGTGCTGTCGGGGCGACATGTGCAAGTGGGGACATGTAAATGTTCGACAGTGTTGGGCTGAGGGAGGATCCTTGGGGTACGCCGCAAATGATCCCGGAGGCCTCGGAACGGAACGGGGGAGGTGGACGCTCTGGTTTCTGCCAGAGAGGAAGGCGGTGGTCCATTCCAGAGCCTTGTCTTGGATCCCTGCGGCGTGGAGGCGTGTGCGTAGTGTGCGGTGGCAGGTGGTGTCGAAGGCGGCGGAGAGGTCTAGGAGGATGAGTGCTGCAGTCTCCCTGTTGTCTAGGAGGGTCCTGATGTCGTTGGTGGTGGTGATGAGGGTGGTCTCGGTGCCGTGGTAGCTGCGGAACCTTGATTGGGAAGGGTCCAGGTTTCTGTTCTCTTCGAGGTATAGGGTTAGCTGCCTGTTATTGATTTTCTCGATGACCTTGGCCAGAAAGGGGAGCAGAGAGATGGGTCGGAAGTTCTTGAGGTCTCTTGGGTCTGCCTTGGGTTTTTTGAGTTGGGCGTTAATCTCGGCGTGTTTCCAGATCTCTGGGAAGGTCGCGGTCTCAAGGGAGAGATTGATGACGTTGCATAGGTGGGGTGCGATGGAGCTGCTTGCTTTGTTGAAGACGTGGTGCGGGAAAGGGTCTGACGGAGAGCCGGAGTGGATTGTGCTCATGATCTTGATGGTGTCATTGACGCTCACCCTGGTCCAGGCTAGCAAGGGAACATGGTCGATAGGGTGTGGAGAGTCTGTTGTGTTGCTGTCTGTTAGGGCTGTCTGGGTGTTGAAGCTGTCATGGATGTCTGCTATCTTGCGGTGGAAGAAGGTGGCGAGGGAGTCGCACAGTGCTTGCGACTTCTCTTTGAGTTTAAATTGGTGAACTTTATGGCGAGCAACCGTTATCACCTGGAGGTGACCTCACCCATTTTTAAGAGGGGCACTACCTACCTTTTTCCTAGAACAGTATAATGTGGTGACTGCGTATCTGGTTTAGTGGAGTCAAAGCGCCAGGATACCCTTTGGGTGACAGCTTGCGCTATATAAGTGTACAATACATACATACATTCTGTAGTGTGATTTGTTTATTTTTGTTTCTGGCTGCCTCCTAGCTACACTCTTAGACTTTGAGGTCCTAAAAACCATTTGAGTGACCACAACTCGTTAACGCCATCATTTTATTGGGATAACAAAGCGCTGAGTTTAACACCCCCTTACAAGTAGTCCACCACAGTGGCTGATCAGGGCTGAAGGATAAAGTGGGCCAGCATTGTCCCATCGGCCTTTGCCCAAAATCTGATTGTCTCATGTAATGCTGATCTTCAAATCTGCTTGTGAGTTGTATAGTCACCACTGAGAATATTGCCGTCATTCATTATTAACTGCAGGTTTATTAAGTCTGCACTCCTCAAAATCGTTGCTTCACAGGCCACCTGTGTGGTTAGATGGTTTGACAGGCAATGCTCCTGAGCCAACATAGACCTCTGGAATCTCTTGCATGCTAAAACCTGCTCTCAAGAAAAAGCCAAGAAGGCCAGGGCGACATTTAACAAAGCCCATAAGGATTGAAAAGCCCGAATTAAAGAAGAGACCTGAGATAAGTTGGTAATTGCTAGTTAGCCGCGCAATGGCGCTTCTTTCTGGTGTGTCATCAACTTGTCTCTTTTTCACGAAGACCATCTTACCAAGCAGGCATGTACCATCCTATCTCAGGCCGGGGTGGATCATTTTAGGGCAATTTACAGCCTTGAAGAAGAGGAAGAGCCAGAGCCTGTAGAAGGCCTCCAAACAGAGCGTACCTTAACTTTTAGCCTGTCAGAGGTCAGAGTCTCTATTTCCCAGTTGCTTTCAAACAAGGCACCAGGGCCCGAAGGGGTGCTGGGGGACCTATACAATGTATAGACTTGTGGGCCCTGATACTGACACTGCATTTAAACTCCCTCGTATCTAGTCATCTTACCTCAAATTGGCCTCAGTCTATAATAGTTCCCGTCTTTAAAAAGGCAATCGATCATATCCGGCCTATTTTAGACCCATTTCCCTCATAGATTCGGAGGTGAAAATTATTAGTAGGATTTTGTTAAATCGCCTCACCGATTGGGCCGAGGAGCGAGGCTTTTTGTTTGACCTACAGTACTGGTTTCGTTGTGATCGGAGAACAATAGAACAGACTCTGAATCCCTATCTTTTAACCCGTAAGTATACTAAGGCCAAGAAGGTGGCCACCCATCTGGCTTTCATGGACCTCAGCTCGATAGAGTTAACCTCTCTAAGCTTTGGTCCATGATGGAACAGATGGATATTGATGAAGTTTTAATCAATGGTCATTCCGCCAGCGTTAGGTTTGGTCGCATGCACTTCAGGGGGGGTATGGCAGGGCTACATATTAGCCCCTTTTTATTTGTTCTTTATATCAACAACATAGAGCAGGTCCTGACAGTTGCAGGTGTTGATGTCCCCAGAGTAGGAGGCCACCCCATCCCTGCCTTCCTATATGCAGACATTATAGTTTTAATGTCCCATACTGCTAAAAGTCTGAACAAGCTCCTTACTCTTTTTTATTAATTTTATGAACAGTGTTGACCTATCCACACATTTTTCAAAATCACATGTCATGAAGTTTGGTCAATCAAATATGAAAACAATAAAATATGTAATAGATGGCCAACATATTAGTATAGTAGGTAAGTTCAAGTACCTGGGGATACTACTGGATTCTGAGTACAATTGGCATTTGCTTATGAAGCAGAATGGTTTCTCTTTTAGTAGGGTGATATTGGGTGTTAGAGACTTTTCACGCTGGGGTGAGCACACTCACATCCAGTCTTGGAGATTTATAGGGCTAAATGTATCTCCTTAGTGTGCTATGGTAGCGGGATTTGGGGATATGGCCAGGTTGCACCACTCCATTTTGCGGAAATTACGTTTTTAAAGAGCCTCCTGGGAGTTTGCCGAAGCACATCTTATGAAATCCTCCACGAAGAATTAGGCATGGATTTTTTAACTGATCGACTCCGCCTCAATCCATTAAAACTCTGGAACTCAATCTGGACAAAGAAGGAGTTGAGTCTTAGTAGATCGATCTTGCAAGACAGTTTACAATTAGATAAGTCCCAAAGATTCCTTGGCTGGCCTTTGTGGTGCGTAGCTTGCGGGCTATAGGGAGGCCGGATACGTTTGTTAACACCACAAACATAACTTGTGCTGATGGAAAATGGGTTGAAACTGCTCTTATAAACAAGTTGAAATCAGGACGTGAGGATATTGCTTTAACAAAACACTCTATGTGCTATTGGTCAAAACAGCAAAATAACTCACCATCAACGCCGATTGTTGAACTATTTAAGATTTCATTTATTTCACCGACTGGTCCCTTTTAACGTGGTTGTTTTAAGCACTCTGATTTGCCTCCTTGCAACTGCGATAACATATCGATCAATGACATATTACATAAGGTTATGATCTGCTCAAAATATAGTAACCTGCGATACAAATTCATGCGCCCAATCTTATTGCCGCTGAATTTTAAACCAGCTAGGCCAGCCTTATTTTTTTACAGCTGCTGAACTCACCTTTTACTCGCTTTTTCCTTGTACATTTTCTGGTGGGAGTTCTAAAATTTGAATGATTATGGCACTTACATTTTGTATGTTGTTTTTAAATGACCTGCCTTTTATGATTATATCGATAAAATCGAATAAAGATTATTATGATTATGATTATGACAATGGAACTCAGTTTTAAAGTAAGGAATTTGAAGCATTTTTATTTTCATGTGGAGTGAAGCATTTAAAGAGTTCTCTATATCACCCACAAACAAATGGTCTTGTGGAAAGAATGAATCGTGTGGTGGGTGAGTGCATCAGATGGGCAGTAGTTGGAAACCATGGTGTTGTCAAGTCTTTGGAAAGTATGTTGTTTTTTTACAGGACCATGCCACATTCTTCTACCAAAGTTTCATCCTTTGAAATTTTAAAGGGTAGAAGGGCAAATACTAATTTTAGGCCTGGATGGATGAGTAGTGAGTCTAGTGTGTTGAACCTCATGGACATAGTTAAAGAGAATACCAAATTGACCCAAAATAAACAGAAGATTTGGTATGATGAATGAAAAGGTTTTAAAATGGTTCCTCTGGTTGTGGGGGATATTGTTCGGATCAAGTCTCCTGTTCACTTCAAAAAAGGAAAGGGTTAATATGATTCACCCACCAAATTTGTGAGGAGTGTAGTAATGATGTTCAAGTGGAGGGTGGTCATTGGTGAAATCTTTACAAAATTGTCAAAGTGAGGACTAATTGTCATGAAAGTGGATGTTTACCTAATGACTGTGCGGGTAGTAAGATGTCTGATGTACCTGGGTTTGCTCCAGGGTCATAGTCATGAGTGATTTTTTTGTCCTTTTTATTTCCCTTTGTTTTCTTTGGTTCTTCTTTTACTATGCGGAAGAAGGGAAGGCATGCTGCACTTTCAGAATATCCTGTCATGAAGTGCACAATATTATGTCTGTTTGTTCTACCTCTGTCTTGTTAGGTTCTATGTAATAGGTGCTAAGTGTCGTCTCAGAATGTTGATGTTCAAGTAGTTGAGTTGTTAGGATCAGTTACTGCTGGACTTGGTGATGTATGGACCTGCCAGCTGTGTAGTCACTGGAAATAAACCTTTCAACCTACCACAAGATGGAGTCATTTACTACAAATTCTGCCCGCAGTCCACAACCCTTCCCCCCAATCCTCCATTATCATTTCAATTAATTTCATTTCATAAAACTTTATTTCGGCAAACAATGCCAAAATAATCATTAAAAACACCCAACATAGTGCATTAAATTCATAGAAGGTTTACACAGTTTAAAAAATTTGATATAAAAATTCGATTTAAAAATAATCAACAATGATCCAGTTTATAATGTAGCCCCTCCCAAGGACCCAAATTATGACCAGAGAAGTACAATATTTGAGTCGGTTATGCTGTTTTTACCATTCTGGTGGGCCATTCTTCGTTGGATGGCCCTTCGGGTGCACCATATAATAAATAGGAAATGTGAAATGGAGGAGACAATAAGTATGTGTGTGTCAGTTTTGAGAAGCCTATGCACTTCACTACAATGTCTTGACCCCAGATCCCTACAAAATTGGAGTAGCCAGTGGGACCTAGCCTTCCTATAGCCCTTACAAAAAAATAGCGCATGGAGTTCCGTTTCGTCAGGTGAGTTACATGCCAGACACCACCCATTTGTTGCCCCCTCCCACTTACTAGTAAAAGAGTGCAGTGGGAGGACTCCGTGTCTAAACTGTCTGTAAAGTTGTTTTGCAAGGAGTGGCTGTATAATGTCCAGTTTTTTACTGCCAGGAATTCCGCCCTCAGGCGGCAGGCGGTGGTTCCCCTTGCAAGCTCACTGAGCTTGAGCTCTCTATAGCTCTCTATCAAGGTCTTTCTATCAGTGATTTGTGAGGTATCTTCTATTATTAGTTATTACTAATATTAGATTGCCCCTCCCAAAACCTCACAAATACTCTTAATGTATCCTCCCTGAACCTCGCAGACCCTTAACATCAGTCAATTTTTCCCTATAAGCAGCTAGTTCTGGGGAGCTCCAAAGACGGTGCCAGTAGAGAAGAGGCCTGAGAGCAACCTTGTCCGCAAAGGGTCTTACCCCAAGGTCCAAGGAGAGTGGTGTTAAGGGTGTACTAATAGGGAGGCCCATAAGCTGTCTGATAAAGGAGTACTCAGTGTGGACTAACAACTCCATGAAGAGCAGCACTCCTGGCCTGAACTTTACAGATTCCTGCCACTGGACTGACCAGTTTTTCAGTGCAGCTCCTGTGTAGGTTTAAAATACCCCCTGTTCTTTGAGTTAATTTCATCCCTGCTTTATTGATTTGGGCACCCCAATCCATTCGTTCAGTCAACATCAATACCGGATACTCATAGTATACCCAGATACTCTCTCCAGAGGTCTGCCATCCAAGCAAGGATTGGGGGGACGGGGGTGGAATTGCCTACATTGAATGCCATGTACTTAGTTTTTTTAAAGTTAATCTCCAGACCTCGTTTCTTGCAGAAGGCACTAAAGTTGTCAAAGGTCCTCTGCATTGCCATGGGGAATTTAGCAAGTAGAAGCGTGTCATCTGCAAATATCAGGGCTGGGATATTGCGCTGCGCCAACCTGGGGGCATCGATATTCTTACTTGCAATCAAGAAATATTTTAGGCCATTTACAAAAAGGGAGAAGAGTGTGGGTGCCAGGACACAGCCCTGGTGAACGCCTCTCCCAACGGGCAGAGGAGCCGAGAGTTCACCATTCCTGCCATATCGAATTCATGCAAAATTAACCTCATGAAGACGTCTTCATCCACTGAGCGTCTGCTCTACTACAAACACCTCTGCTATCTATGAGGAAGAAGTAGATACCATCCAGGCTCCCAAAGTAAACGTCTATTATTCTTCTTAATGTCTCAACTGTACCAAGTTTACTTTTTCTCAACAACCAACTAACACCCTTTTCATTTTATTTGGTAAACCACCGTCTTGACTCGCATTTGAGTTTGAACCAAATGATATATTGTAATGCACACCACACATGCATTTTCTCTGATTCACCCACACAGGCAGTCATCTTTTCTTTCTCCTCCAACCATCCTTGCTTCAAGCAGCCATGCATGTGATTCCTTCCAATCAGCCACCTCTCCCTGCATTCAAAAACACGTATGTAGTATGTATTGTGTATTGTGCACTTATATAGCGCGGTCTGCCATCCAAAGGGTATCCTGGCGCTTCAGACTCCACTGAACCATCTACACAGACGCGCTTTTTAGCCAGATCTAGGGAAAAGATGAGTTTTTAAGCTTTTCTTGAAGGATGGGAGGTCCTCCAAGCTCCTCAAGAATAGAGGGAGGGAGTTCCAGAGCTTGGCGGCTGCATAGCCAAAGGATCGACCCCCCATCCGAAGCCTATGGATCCTCGGAACCACGACCAGATGTAGTGAGGAGGAGCGTAGCGGTCTCGCTGCGTGTACCAAGAGAAGAATTTCCGTAGCATGGCTGGGCCTTGGTCATGTAAAGCCTTAAAGACCAGGCAGGAAGATTTAAAAAGAATTCACTTTTGGACTGGCAGCCAGTGCAGATCTTTACGTGCAAGGGATGAGGAGGCAGCGCGAGGCCTAGAGAGGGCTAATTTTGCAGCCATGTTTTGGATGCGCTGCAGCTTAGAGATCAAATTACCAGGGGCCCCCAGGAGCAATGCATTACAATAATCTATCCTACTAAGGATAATGCCACGCACCACCTCTGGCCTAGCCTGAAGTGGCAACAAGGGGAGAATTTTCCATAGAGTGCGGAGTAGCATCATGCAAGTAGAGATGGTTTTGTTAACAAAGCCGTTCAGCTGAAGGTTAGAGTTAAACATAACTCCAAGGTTACGGGCAGAATCCACCGCCACCACATTACCCAAGGAGGAAGAAGGAGAGAAGTCAGTCGGCAGAGCACGCGGGACGCGGTCCGAGGAGCAGTAGAGTACCTCGGTCTTGGAACTATTAAATTGAAGGGAGTTGTTTCTCAACCAGTCGGCCGTGGCAGCCATACAGCGATGGAAGGTTTCTGTGGACAAAGCATCTTCTCCTTCAAGGGAGAAGATGAGCTGGGTGTCATCGGCGTAATTGATCACTGAGATGCCAAAGGATTTGATCAATTTTACCAGAGGACACAGATACAGATTGAACAGGATGGGGCTGATCGCAGACCCCTGCAGAACGCCCTGTCCCACTCTCCTAATGTCTGAGCGAAAAGGTGGTAAAGCCACCACCTGATGCCTGTTCTGAAGGTACGAAATCAGCCAGTCCCTTGCAAAACCTGCTATCCCGGCCTCATCCAGCCTGTTGATAAGAATGGGATGGCTGACCGTGTCGAACGCGGCCGACAAGTCGAGCAGCACTAAAAAGGCTGCTCGACCATTGTCGACCCGCGATCGAAGGTTGTCCAACACGACCACCAGTGCCGACTCCGTACCATGAGCTGGCCGGAAGCCGAACTGAGCCATCTCCAGACAGGTGTTACTTTCCAAGAAGCTGGAAAGAGACCGGGTAACACATTTTTCCATGATCTTGACTTGGAAAGGGAGCAAGGAGATTGGCCGATAGTTAGACAGACAGGTGGGGTCAAGCGTGGGCTTCTTTAGGAGAGGGGAAACCACCGCTAGCTTCCAGCTATCAGGAACCATAGCTGAAGGACTGGTGGCAGATGGAATATAAAGGTGGAAAAAGTTCATCCTGGAAGAGTTTCCAATATTTGTGGGGAAATGGATCCACAGGAGAGCCCGAAGACACCCCGCTTGCTAACGTACAAAACTCATCAAGTGAAGGAAGAGTAAAGCACTCTAACCGATGGTGAGATGTCAGTTCATCCGGTTCAACAGGAGCGGGGGAGGATACAAAAGTATCCAAAGACTGAGGGCCACGTGTGCCTGAGACAGTAAGGGCACCGTTCTTTACAGTCATAAATATTACGACTCGCTCGTCCTTCCTTTTGCCCTTCTTTCCCTTTTCATTCTTCACATCCCTCAAGTTCATCTGATATGACTTGGCTTCACGATAAAAGTTTCCCAGCTGAGTTGAAGTCATAGAGGGGGTCATTGCTTACCCGAGAACTACCGCCGCTAATGCTATGGCTAAGTCGAAGTTGACTGTCTTCTCCGTGATTGGCAAAAATGTAGTTCTAAATTAGTAACTGTTCTTAACAGTACAGTGTACTTGTACTAGTGTACTGTCTACTGTACAGTACATCATACACTCCTTTGCGAGCCTACTCAATAATGTCAATAAGTAAGGAGTATAATATCTTACCACCGTCAGCCGCTGAGCCTTCCCCCCAACTCCTCCTGGTGGCACTTGTTGTGGCGCCGCCGCATCACCTGGAGTGGACCCCTCCGCACTGATGGCCCCGGCACTGGTGTTAGGTGCCGCATCCGATGTTGTGACGTCTAGAAAAAACATGTCATATTTTCAGATGCCATACACCACCCATATGTCGTCTCGTAATGAAAGAAAATGTTAATACATAACCAATTTTCAATTATTGGGAATGAAAAAAAGTGAGGGTTTTGGGGAGGGTGATAACCTTTTATATGGTTAGCCATTAAATGCTACACTTTTTGGCACAAGTGATGAATGCTTGCTTTTTAACGTGCACCATTTTTATAATTAAAGACAGAAGATTCCATTGCCCTTCTGCCAACAGGACAATTCACCACCTCCTCCTCATCACCAGCAGTACTTTAAGTACTTTAAAGAAGGTGGGGGCTCCCTCACAGTTATTCTAATAATTTGATGTGTTAAGTTATATTGATTCAAGGGAATGTTGTTTAAACTTTAACGTCATCTATCTCATCACCAGTGCTCGCTCGCAATACTGCGCTATTAAAAATGAAGAAATAATCTTTTTTACTTCTTATTTGAAAATAAAACTTTAAAACTAACAAACACTGTGCGGTTTTTGTTCACGAGAGAGTGAGAGGAAGGGTTTGCACTTTGAACTACTGCACTGTGCAGGCATAATTCCGTCACTCTGATAGGTCGGGACTCGGCGGCAGTCTTCTTCTGTTCTTCTGGGTCGTAACGTAATCATTGGTCAGACACACTAGATAGTCGGTCAGGGGATTGGGGGTTCAACTTCTGTTCGAACTGAGGTATGTGGAAAGTCAACTGCATCTATCATCAACAATGTCCTATTTCTCTTGTCCATACTTCTGTATGTGCAGAATAGTCCCTGAAACACTAGCGGTATGCTATGTGCTCCTATCAAATCATAAAAGCCAACTACTAGCTTATTCTTGTTGGACACATTGACATTTTGTTGTAGGAAATTGTCAAAGCACTTACATTAAGAAGACTGGAATAGACAGCAAGGGCAACGCAGAGGACTGCACTCAGTGCCTGGATCAGAGTTTTGTTTAACACCGTTTGCCGATTGAGCAAGCTTAGCTACCTACACAGACTGACTCATAATAATAGTAAATAATAGTAGTAGCACAGAGAGTGATGGTAGAGGCAGGATAAGAATGTAGAAACAGTCTACAAGAAGATCAAAAACTATTTTGCAAAAAATAGAATTAGGAAACAATTTTGAATGAATAGGACCTGTAAAAGTTAGGGAAGTATAATTATTAATATTAACAACAGAACAACTTACTGGGGCCAGCAGAAGAGCCTGCAGAGGACCGTTCGTGCCCACCTTGTTCCGCCGGAGTTTCAGTCTTCTTGCCCCTGGGAGGTGCTGATGATCATGAAATAAACACAAACATGGATGATTGTTTTTTTTAAATATTTGATTTCTTTGACCACAATCTAAAATTATCTCGGGGAAAGAAATTACCAACAATTGCACTACGTTTATTGATCGACCTATCTGATCTGGTCAACTAGGAAAGATAGTACAGTTTTGCTGGATTCGCAGACCGTCTACTTGGAAAGTTAAGTAAATCACTAACTAAACCAACAACAAAAAGGTTCTACTACAACTGCCAGCACTCAACAGCATGCGACGTGACAGACACAGTCCGTCATCATGATTGTAGACCACTAAAAAAATGTCCTACTACTAAATAACAAGTCATAATATACTCAACCTATCAATCCACCACTATCTCTTCTTACTGGCAGCAGGAGTACAAAGGAAGGACTAGACTTAAGTCTCTAGTCTCTCTAGCATTACGCAGTCCTGCTCAAATGAGCACAAAGTTGCAAACAAGTAAGCATTGGAGCAACGCCACTGAGCAGGCAAGCACCTGCAATCACAGAAACTATTCAAACGTTAATTTACCTGCAATGTAATCGAATCGGCAGCATTCTTGCTCATCGGGAAAAACATATATTAGCAATATAACACAGAGCAGAAGTACACAAAGTAGTTAATAAATAGCTACTCACCAAGGCCAGGGATCTCCACACCTAGCAGGTGGAGCAAGTCCTGCTCGCGGTCAAGGAGGTCCGACCACCAGTGCGTCGCTTGATGGTAGGTGCGCCGGACCCTCGACTCCCTCCGCATGGCCCGGCACACATAAGCCCATAGCTGGTGACGCTCCCGGAGGCCATACCCTGATGTAAGCCTGCCCCCTGCTGCCACGGTCTTGGGGAGGTGGTGCTGTACATAAAAGATCAGTGCAGCCACCTCCACCGGGCTGAAAATCTCCCTGGCCGTCACATCCTCCCTCTTAAGCGCCCGCAAGGGAGCCGGCTACTGGGTGCAGGACCCTTCCCCTTCAGATCTTTGCCGGCTCCTTTTGCCAAGGTCTTGGACAGTAAAGTAAAATAAATAAAGGAAAGAATAGGGAAAAAGTAAAGAAAAGAAAAGAGAGTTAAAAAAAGTAGTTTTAAACTAACCAAAAGTAGAAAAAAACACAAAATATAGATGTAGAAAAAGAGAGGGATAGAAAATGAGTAAAAAAGATAAAAAAACTTCAAACAAAGAAAGGATGACAAAGATTCAAGCTGGATACAAAAAGCATGCCCAGGACCATAGCAATGAATGAAAAACAAGATGGCCACGCCCATTGAGGACCGCGTGGGTAAGTTTGTGCGATATTTCCCCCACGAGTGCGCAAAAACGCACGCGAACACGTAATCGCACCCCGCACACAACGTGAGCTTGCAAATAGCGCCCGGAAATGGAAATACGCAATGCGCACAAGATGGCCGCGCCTATGTACGACCGCATGGGTAACTTCACGGTCGGTGCGCTGCAAGCGGCCCGCGAACATGCAAAAAGCCCAGCGAACACGTACAAAAAAATCTGCAAATTCGCACGAATTTGTGGATATTGCGGATCGCGAATTCGCGCATTTGCCCCATACTTACTAATCGGGCGATAATTGACAGGCAAAAGCGGGGAATCCTTTTTATGGTTTGGTATTATTTCAGTGCCTGTCCACGTGGTGGGCATTGCCATGCCTTGTAATATGGCATTAAACATAGTGGCCAGATAGGGGGCCCAGATGGTAAGTTCAGAGCGGAAGAGATCGCCAGGGATCTTGTCTAGACCTGCTGCTTTTGCAGGTGTTATCTTCCCTAAGGCATCGGCGACTTTTCTTACCGAGATAAGGGGAACATCGTCTGCGGTTGGGCCCCAGTTCGGCGACACTGTTTCCACGCTTGCTTCCCCATCCTTGTCCTTTGTATAAAGGGTTTCGTAGTGTGCCTTCCAAACTCCTCCGTCTATGTTATGTTCAATGGCCAGTCTACCAGTCTGAGAACCAGTATTTATGATGTTCCAGAAGGACCTCAGATCGCGTGGGATTAGTGCATTTCTAGCGTACTCCCAGATTTTCTTCGCTTTGGTCGTGGCGCCCTTATAAGAGCCTCTTGTTTCTTTGATCATTGCCTTGTCCATACCTTTGATGGCGGGGATTAGGTCGGATTTGGCAGCTCGGCAACTAGCATTAAACTATTGATGCTTAAGCTTCTGGGCGCTCTAAGCTTTTTGTTTTGATCGAAAAATACAGACAGAGAGGCATTCAGATCTTGGTAGTTTTTAGAAATCCTTGAGAGAGGGATA
This sequence comes from Lissotriton helveticus, assembly GCF_964261635.1. Taxonomy (NCBI): domain Eukaryota; kingdom Metazoa; phylum Chordata; class Amphibia; order Caudata; family Salamandridae; genus Lissotriton; species Lissotriton helveticus. The sequence continues at coordinate 144,060,368 of NC_136064.1, forward strand.
CATGCTCCTTTACTCTGTATTATTTGGGATATGGTTGAATGTGATGGGATTGCTTGGTGGTAGAGCTTGGCCAGTTTGTCCTGCAATTGAGAGATTTCAGCCCAATGAACTCTCCTCCCTCCATTGGTCAGGATCAGGTTGGGGGCTAGAGTTGGGGGATTGTCCTGTGACTTCTTGGTACATGGAGAAACTATTTCTAAAATGAGTGCCTCATGATCGCTATTGTGGCGGGGACTGATTTTAAAACCTATCACCCTATGCCAAGACTTGGAATCAAACATAATGTAATCAATAATTGAAGTATGGCCCTGTCTATTGAAAGTGTGCTTCCCCGTACTATCATATGTAGTGCGCCCATTCCATGTTCTATTTTTTTTAAACATTTTTATTTGACAAGCAAGTCAAGGAGAGTAACATTTTTCGTATACATACAGAAAGATCAAGTTTTCAGTTATTGCAGGTACAGATCAACATACGGTAGTAGAAAACAGACTTCTTGGCAAAATCAATAGTATCAGCTAAAACACAAAGATTCCATTGAACAGATCCGTATACAATTTACAAAAAGTTGTCCCTAATCTTTCCAAGCTTTTGAGCCTCTGCTCCTGGCCAGTGCCCTTTCCATACTGTAAATTTCATTTAAAAGATTCTACCACTCGATCGTGTGAGGGGGGTTCTGCGACATCCAAGCCCTAGCTATCGCCAATCTGGCGCAAGACAGAGCTATACTTAATCAACTCCTATTAATGGTGGCCGTAGAATATATAGATAGTAATACCAAAGGTGCAGTAATTGAAGTATTAATCAACTGTTTTTGAAGTAAAATATTTTAAATTTCTGACCAATATTTGGTTAACAATGGGCATGAATAGATCATATGTATGAGGTCTGCTGCCACCAGACCACATTTGGGGCATTTAGTGCGATCGCTACCTGAAATGTTTTGTGACCATTTAGATATTTTTAATGGAGTATAGTAAAGTTGACTAACCGTCCTATAAAGTTGTAGTTTCAGACTAGAAGAGTGGACTACTTTGTTAATATTAACTAAAGCGGCTGAAACATTCTGGGATGTCACATTAAATCCCAAATCAGCAGTCCATTTTGACGCCAATCTAGGGCAATCATCCAGTTTGTTTTGGCTGAGACACTTGTATCCCAGACTAATTAGTGACTTCCTTTTCGTAGAATAGAAGCAAGTCCAGATAACTGAGCTATTCATTTGTTTCAGATTCATCTTACGTATCAAATAATCCTTGATTTGAAAGTATTTGTACATCATTACTTCGGGCAAGTTATACAGAATTTGCAATGTTGCAAATTGTAGAAAACCATTGGTACCATATAAGTCTCCTAATGTCTTAATTCCATACTTAGCCCAGTCCCGCCCAGTTTTATCACTGAAAATATCAGGAAGCCCTGGATTGTCCCAGAGTGGTAGCTTAGTATGAAAAAAGGAAGTGTCACAGTTGCTCAAGATCAAGTTCCAAATACGTACTGCATCTCTCGCGGTCTTAAATCTTACTCGTTTAAAATTGTTTGGGTCTTGTACTTTTGCCAAGAACTGTTTTGAGTTATTACCAAGCATGAACTGATAGAAAAAGTATTGATCATTAACTATAAACTGACTACGAAGCCGGCCTAAAAAGGATGCGAAAAAATAAGCTCTAAAGTCCGGGAAATTCAAACCCCCTCTTTCAAGTGGTAATTTTAATGTAGACATAGGCCTTCTGGCCTTCTTATAGCCCCAGATAAAGCTGCTGAGGATTCCTTCTAATTTTTTAAAGAATAGATTATTAACCCGAAAAGGAATGGAGCGGAAAAAATATAAAAATTTCGGCAAAATGTTCATCTTGATCAGGTTCATTCGACCAAGTAGATTGAGCAGGATCTTGTGCCATTTTTTGAGCAGCATGGTCACCTCTTTTAGTAAGGGATCATAGTTTAACGTATTTATTTCAGTAATCTTAGAAGAAATTTTTACCCCTAAGTAGACTGCGGATTTACAGAGTCCTTGCACTATAGAGTTAGCTTGATAATTCATGATAACCTGTGTTTTATTGATGTTTAATTTATAGCCAGAGATAACTCCAAAGTTTTTGGCTTCCTCTGTTATTCCTAGTAGTGCATCCACCACATTAGTGGTATAGATAGATAAATCATCCGCATATGCGGGTATTTTGAGGATTTTGTCTTTGTGCTGCATCGGTTCGATCTTAACTTAAACTTGCAGTGCGTTGATAAAAGGCTCCATAGAGAGAGCAAAAAGCAGGGGTGATAACTGGCACCCCTGCCGAGTCCCCCTTAAGATCACAAAAGTTGACGAAAGTGACCCAGCGTAGCTGATTTTAGCGTTAGGATCCCTGTATAGTGCCTGTATGCTTCTGAGGAACTGCCCTTTAATGCCAAATTGCTTCAAGACCCCCCACAAATAATCCCACCCCACTCGGTCAAACGCCTTCTCTGCATCTAAAAGTATCATACCGAGTGGGGTGAGATTAGTTGCAGCCACGTCAAAAGCAGTGATGGCCATGTTGACATGGGTGGTGGTGTCCCTCCCTACAACAAAGCTGTGCTGTTGATCAGTTACCAAATACGGCATGAGAGGTCCCATTCGCATTGCTAACAGTTTGGAGTAAGCTTTAGCGTCGGCGTTTATCAAAGAAATAGGTCTGTAAGACCCGCAATCCGTAGGTGGTTTATTTTTTTTAAAAAGAACATGATTTTAGGTGTTTTCCAAGAATCCAGGGCCTTCCCTGTAGCACCAATTAAATTAATTACTAAACGAAAAAGAAACAGAATTTCATCTGCACAAATTTTGTATAATTCTATCGGAAGTGTATCTTCGCCTGCCGCCTTGTTAGATGGAAGAGAGGAAACCGCCAGACGCAATTCTGCTAATGTATACTTCTCCTCCAGTTGGTCGAATACTTTCCTGATCTAAATATTCTCTTAACGGTAATTTCTCGATTATATAAGATTGAATCTGATCTTCCGTGCTCCTACTCTCCGGGGTGTATAAGTTTTCATAATATGAGGCAAACTGTCCCATAATTTGTGCAGGTTGGGAGTATAGAATGCCGTTGGGGCCCTATATGGATTTATTTAAGGTCGTTGCCCGATCATCAGTAACTTTGTAAGCCAGAAGCTTCCCTACTCTATCCCCACATTCATATTGGGACAGTTTATATTTAAGTATTTTACGACTATTTTTCTCCCTGAGGGAGCTTTTAATAATTGAGCGTAAAGTAAGAAGTTTGGTTTCCAATTAAGCAATGTCTTGACTGCTTAGCCCACCAGCCCTAAGATTATCAGCTAATTGGTTTTCGACATGTAAAATATTAGCGGTTGCCGCCTTGGTTTGTTTCCAATGCAGTGCGTTTTGTTTAAATACTTATTGTTGTGCCCGCCCCCTAATTGAGGCTTTACAGGCATCCCACACGGATAGAAGAGTAGCAGTATTAATATTATTTTCAATAAATTCTTTTATATGTACCTTAAGGCCTGCTACAAATACTACATCTGTTAATAAATATCTTGGGAACGTAAAGGGTCGCAGTTCTAATGGCCTTTGAGCTATACAAAATGTAAAAAGGATAGGGATATGATCAGATGATATTCTTGGGATGATCTCCTTATGTTCTGAATCAATTAGTTCATCTGATGCCCACGCCAGATATATTCGTGAGCATAGTTTATGAGGGGATGAATAGTAGGTGTACCCTGGTATACCAGGATAGAGATTACGCCATATATATTTTACATTATGTATCCTTGCTAATTCCAAAATTGCTGCCCTGGTTTTACGCATGCGTGGAAATATCCCTCTCTTAGTCACGTCCTGTTCATAATTTAGCACACAAATACATCCCCCCATAAAAATAAGTTCTCCCTCCCAAGATAGTAGTTTTACATTCAGCCAATCAAAAATGCGTGGTTCAGCCCTATTCGACCCATAGATGGCACAGAAGACATAGTTGCAATTTTCTACCCGCATTTGCGCTATTGCCCACGACCCCCATTGTCTGCAGCAGTTTTAATCACTTCCCCACGCACTTGTCGCTTCATCAAAATTGCCACTCCATGAATAGGAGCATTTAAGGTACTGCATACCACCATCTCGTATCCCAATTGGGCCAGAAGTTTCTTATCCTTAAAGCATATATGCGTTTCTGTTAGCATAACCAAATGTGCATCATACATTTTCAATTAGTCATAGACCAAGTTTCTTTTAGATTTACTGTTCAAGCCTGACACATTCCATGCTAAACAACTAAAATGCAACATTTTTGAGTAAATATTAAATCATAGTGATCTGTCCCTTCCCTTGAATTTATACTCTTTTCTAATAAGATAACTGCCAAGTTACTCTCACTTAGACTTGTTGTGTCTTTTTTTCCCCTCCTCACCACCCCCCTCCCTCTACCACCCCCTACCCTACCCTCCACCCCCGTACCATGTGGAAAAACCCCCCTCACGCACCTGCCGCCGATGGATGGGCAGCCACCTGTAGGTAGAGCTATCTATAGAACCCTCACCCTAAAATGTATAAATCTTAGACCCCCAAAGTACAGTATCAATTAATCAGCACCTTGTCAGCCACCATTATCTTTCAGCAAGTTTGTACATCCTAGCACCTTTATACATTAGTAATTTTTGCTAACACCGCCTCCGCTTCCTTAACCTGATTAAGGTAATACGTATGACCTGCTTTGATGACTTTAAAGCAGGCCGGTTCCTGGAGAAAGACTTGTGCCCCTGCCGCTTTAAAAGAATCAATTAGTTGTTTTAAATTCCAGCGCCTCTCCATTGTGCTCTTACATAAATCTGACCTGACAAAAAAGGTTACTTCTTCTGTCAATTCAATTCAAAAGTACTTTATTCGGTTAAAAATATAACCATTACAGCATAACATGTGATATTACATACACTATAAAAAAAACAAGAAAAAGTTCAATAAAAGTATAATTCCATAAAAAACAGGCAGTGTCTCTGACCATACATTTTAATTAATCAAGGTTTGACCCAAGAGTGGTCCAAATTAATTAAAAGTGGGGAAAAATAGCCACTCCAAACAAGTCCCAATCTACCCTTCGTGTGATTACTTTGTGCTTATTGACATAGGGACGGGACATATAATGTTCTGGGGTAGAAATCAGTTATGCTCCAGGTGGAAATGGGACCATCTCCTCTTTGTGGCCGCCATAATTGGAGATGTGGGATGACATATTTGCTCCTAAATTTTACCAATATCAGATCTCCTGCAATGTCTTTTGGTAAAGGTCCTAGCCAGCCCACCCTTCTGACAGATAGTATAGTACCATCGATGTTAGTTGGCAGAGGTCTATTTTTGGTTAGCCAAAACGTGACTTTGTTTGTTAGATCCTGTTGGCTTTCATTTTTCCCCTTGGTCAATTCTGGTGCTCCTGCAAGGACGCACACAAAAGGAACGGCCTACGGTGGCAAATGTAGGAGATTGGTTTTGTGTGACGTATTCTCATTGTTTGCCCGTAGCCCCTTGTGCAACCTAGATGCTTTGTTTGGCCCTGATCTATAGTAAGAGCTCCGAGTTGTTGAGCCTCCTTTCGGGAGGTTCAGAGCTGTTTTTTGTGGGTAGGCTAATTGATTGTGGGTAGTCTTGCTTTGTGTGACGGATTCAGTCGTTTCTGTGGCGGATGGACGCTGTGACTGGGAAGGTTCTGGCAGGTTTTTTATGAGTGGCGAGTTAGCCTTAATCGCATCCTCGACACCCATGAGCCTATCCCCTAAGCTGATTATTTTTTCTATCAGGTGTGATATTAACGTTTCCAACATTCTTTCGATTGAGACCAATAGAGAAGCCTCAACGGGTGCTGTAGGGGCAGTACTGACAGTGGTGGGAGTGTAGAGTAGAGTGCAAGACCTCTGCAACTCCCTCGCCTCCTACTTCCACAACAAGATCGCGGACATACACAACAGCTTCAGCACTCAACCAACGCACGCCACGACCGAACCACCGCCCCCCACCACCTCTCTCCGCGCCTGGACCCCGATCAGCACCGAAAACACCATCCGCACGATGAACTCCATCCACTCCGGATCTCCGACAGACCCCTGCCCTCACCACGTCTTCAACAAGGCCGACGCTGTCATCGCACCCCACCTGCGGGACATCATCAACACCTCCTTCGACATCGCCACCTTCCCGGAGAGCTGGAAGCACGCCGAACTCAGCGCTCTACTCAAGAAACCATCAGCAGACCCTACCGACCTCAAGAACTACCGCCCCATCTCGCTGCTCCGGTTTCCGTCCAAAGTCATCGAGAAGACCGTCAACAAGCAACTGGCCGCCTTCCTCGAGACGAACGGCTCCCTCGACCTCTCGCAGTCTGGCTTCCGGGCCAAGCACAGCACCGAGACTGCCCTGATCGCAGCTACAGATGACATCCGAGCCCTGCTCGACAACGGAGAAACAGCGGCCCTCATCCTCCTGGACCTCTCCGCGGCCTTCGACACTGTCTGCCACCGTACCCTAGTACAGCGCCTCAGCAACGTCGGAACCCAGGAGAAGGCACTGGAGTGGATCACCTCCTTCCTCGCTGGAAGGACACAGAGAGTCCGCCTCCCCCCGTTCAGATCGGAGGCCACCGAAGTCATCTGCGGCGTTCCTCAAGGCTCCTCGCTCAGCCCAACTCTCTTCAACGTCTACATGAGCCCCCTCGCAGCCATCGCACGCCAGCACAACCTGAACATCATCTCCTACGCCGACGACACCCAGCTGATCCTCTCCCTCACCAACAACCCCACCACCGCCAGAGCCAACCTGCACGAAGGGATGACAGACATAGCCAAATGGATGTCGAACAGCCGCCTGAAACTGAACTCGGACAAGACGGAAGTCCTCATCCTGGGATCCTCACCCTCCGCCTGGGACGACTCCTGGTGGCCCCCCGCCCTGGGCAGCGCACCCAAACCAACTGACCACGCATGCAACCTGGGCTTCATCCTGGACTCCTCCCTCTCCATGACCAGACAAGTCCACGCCGTCTCCTCGTCGTGCTTCAACATCCTGCGAATGCTACGCAAGATCTTCCGATGGATCCCCACCGAGACCAGGAAGACGGTCACCCAGGCCCTCGTCACCAGCCGTCTGGACTACGGCAACTCCCTCTACGCCGGAACCACCGCCAAACTCCAGAAGAGACTCCAGCGGATCCAGAACACCTCAGCACGACTCATCCTGGACATCCCCCGCCACAGCCACATCTCCGGACACCTGAGAGACCTGCACTGGCTCCCGGTCAACGAGAGAATCACCTTCCGGCTCCTCACCCACGCACACAAAGCCCTACACAACCAAGGACCAGGATACCTCAACAGCCGCCTCAACTTCTACGCTCCCACGCGCCAGCTTCGATCAACCAGCCACGCCCTCGCCGCCGTCCCCCGCATCCGAAGAACCACCACAGGAGGAAGGTCCTTCTCCTACCTGGCCGCCAAAACTTGGAACTCCCTTCCGACCCACCTCCGCCTGACCCAGGACCACCTCGCCTTCAGGAAGCAGCTCAAGACCTGGCTGTTCGAGCAGTAGCGGACCCCCCCCCAGCGCCTTGAGACCCTCCGGGTGAGTAGTGCGCTATACAAATGCTCTGATTGATTGATTGATTGATTGATTGATTGATTGATAGGGCAGTGAAGAATTGGGTTTTAATTTCTGTTGCTTTGCCTGACTCCCCATTTGTATAACCCCAACTCTCTTCCTTTTGGTGGAGGAAATCTGTGGTGGCCCTGTAGGTTTGATATTTGACTCTGATTGTACTGAAAGGGGAGTAGCCTGGGAGTTTTTAATTAGTTGGGATTGGGATTGGCTACAGGGCTCAGGACTAATGGGTGCTATGGTGCAAATAGGAGCGTTGATTTGCATATTACCTGAATCCACAGGGGCGTATGTGGACTTGCATAATTTATTTAGTTCATCAAATAGCGATAAGCTCGGTGCTGCATCAGGAGTCTGTATAGGCGAACATATACTAGGGGGACAATCCATAACGGGGGATCGTTCTATTCTCTCTAGTTCTTTTAAAATGGGGAGAGTTACCCTGTTAACGAAATAGTCAATTGTCCCCTTAAGCGAGTGTCTCTGGGACGGAGTATTTCTGGTCTCCTCCTCCCCACGGGTCATAGCACAAGGATTCTGCCAGTTGCAATTGGGTCTGAATTGATCACCAGCGAAACGTTTCAGCTGTATTAAGGCTCTGCAGAAGCCTGTAAGGAACCTGGGGAGTAGCAGTAAATAACAGTACCTTATGTCTTTAGTGTGATCCTACTCCGAGGTCCAGAGTAATGTAAAGAGGGGTGCCCCGTAACGTCCTCCTCATGCCTCTGAGGGCCACAGAGGGCCCGCCCTTTGCCCGGGCTTAGCCCGGTGTACCCGCTCACGTCCCGCGGGGACAGGAGGCGTTCCGATGGATGTAGGCGCCTCCTGGCGCAGGCTGTGACGTCCCAGGTGCGCCTCTGCCACCGGGGCACCTGGGGAATGTAGTTTGGGACCGAGTTGCCGTTTCCCTCACGGTGCTCGGTGGGCTCAGCTGTTGTGGTCAAGTGCTGTGGGGCTCTGCCAATACCCCTCCCGTGCTGCCCGGACTGGTTCAGTTCGGTTTGGACCCCAAGGAGCTGTCGGCGCTCCGATGGATGTAGGCGCCTCCCGGCGCAGGCTGTGACGTCCCAGGTGCGCCTCTGCCACCGGGGCACCTGGGGAATGTAGTTTGGGACCGAGTTGCTGTTTCCCTCACGGCGCTCGGTGGGCTCAGCTGCTGTGGTCAAGTGCTGTGGGGCTCTGCCAATACCCCTCCCGTGCTGCCCGGACTGGTTCAGTTCGGTTTGGACCCCTTCTGTCACTATTGGGTAGTTAGATCTTGCTTTCAAAAAGACCGCCTGCCTAAGTAAGAAGTTCCGAAAAAAAGATCATGAATGGGCGGGGAAATTTACTTCCCTTGTTTCTATTTCCTAGCGGCAGTCTATGAACTCTCTGTAATTGAAATCGGGAAAGGCACGCTGAAAGAGTTTGACGATGTAGGCGCGAGGGTCTGAGCCTTCCGAGCCCTCTGGAATCCCAAAGAGTCTAAGGTTGTGCCTCCGCTGTCTATTCTCCATGTCCTCGATTTTATATTGCAAGGCTCGGATCTCTTCGTCATGGCGGGCAGTCTTTAGCTCTGTACCTGCTGACTGTTCTTCTACCTGCACCACCCTCTGCTGTAGTTCTTTTACCTCTTGAGTGATACCACTCAGTCAGTAAGTCAATCACTTTTATTCGATTTTTAAAAATCATAAAAAGACACAGGATACATTTCAAAGATTACACACAAAAAAAAAAAACAATCACAAAAAATATTTACATAATATATGTACATAATAAGTCATAAATCATATCGTCAAAGCGATGATTTGTAAAATGACATATGCATGAACAATCAATGTATACAGTCAAAAAAAGTTAAAAAGGTTTAGAAAGAGACAATTAAAACATTTTAAAACATCAATATTTCAAAGCATCAATATATCTATTGTCTATTATGGTTACACTTAGGAAATTTCGTTTATAATTAATCCATTATTACCTTTCCTGTGCTTCTTATTAATGCGTACTCCTGCTACTAAAAAGTTAGCAACATGGAAAGTGACGCGTGCATTGTGCAAAAGTTGCAGGAATAAGAGTGCAGGCCTAACTTGTAAGAAACAAGCCTCTCTAAGGATGAGAAAGAGATATTTCCTTCTGATTTTATCATAGTGATCACAGAACATAATAAAATGTAAAGTGTCCTGGGATGAAAAGTTGTCACAATCACAAGGTTTATTATTATCGGGAGTATCCCATCTGTAATATGCGCCCAACAAAAAATGTATTAAATTCAAACAAAATCTAATTAAAATAAAGCGGTGGAATGGTTTATTGACAAATACCAGGTAAGGTTCTGGACCTGGGACAGTTTAAAGTGTAAAATTCCTTTTCACTGTCATTTTTTTTAGTTCAGTTTCCTCTCGCTCTGTTATAAAAAAGGTTTCTCAGTGATTCCTTAATTATTTTAACATCCTCCTTTCGTATGCTCTCGGGGGAATAAAAAAGGTCAATACGTCCCACCTGGGCTAGCATAGTTTTCACATACATTATCCATGGAATCTTAAGTACTCCATCCATACTTAGACAATCTTCCAAAATATTGTGATTTAAAGAAATCTCATTGTTTAGCCAGGTTTTTAACCAGGAAATGACAGGGATAGATTTTATGACGTCTGAGACATACCCAACCTCCAATTCCGAATGAATAGTAAAAGTGGGGGTAGACTGGGGAACAGTAAGTAATGATCTTAAAAACCTGTTCTCTGCCCTTTGAATAAGGACAGGACTTGTGTATCCCCAGATCGATGCCCCGTAGGTGGCGATCGCAATACCACTCATTTTGCTGTTAACCTCAAGTAGATAATTTTGCATCTTAGTATTGTCTTCTTTCAACTGTAAAAAATATTGTTGAGCTTCGTGCCGCTGTTCGGTCAGTGTATGCAGAATTAGAGCTAGAGAAGGGTTCTCGGACTGTGGTAAGCCAGGCAGGATATCCATACAGGATAATGTCTCAGAATATATTTTTGAAGGGATATGCGTGCCCGTACCAGGGTGCCTATTCTCCTTGGCCATAAAAGCTATTGTAGGAGAGGTTGTGTTAACAATGTGAGTGGGAGCCGTACTATATGCCCCCTCTCTTCCATCAATTACTGGCTGCGGGCATCTCCCCTCTATTGAGGTAGTGTCCAAAGATCTGTTTACAAGAGATCGATTGAGGCATTTAGGAGAGATAGCGTTGCTACTTGCATCTTGTGAGGGGAGAAGCAACTCCGTTGGGCTATTTCCTGATAGCCGTAAAGCCATGGTTTTGCCCCCCCCCCCTTGGCCTGGATCCACTTTCACAGTGGACTCTCGTCTATGATAGGTTTGCCTCTAGTTTTCGAAAATCATATAACCGTAGAGAAAGTGGAGGGGTTAATATTCTTCTTATTCTTAACTTTGCTTTTAGCCTTGCCCCTTCCTTTTTTCCGACCGAGCTGCTTCGCTGCGTCCAAAGAAGAGTCCGCCCCCCCATCTTCTTCCTCATCGATCAATTCCTCATATTCATCGTTAGAGCCATCAGCCTTCTCCATTTTCCCCAAAAGGAGATCGCCGGGGGGCCTATTTAATTCACTGCTATTGAGGATCTTTTGTGCAGCAACGACCTGCGTAGGCTTAGCCAGTTCCAACATACTAGGAGCTGCAGCATTTATTGCGTTGTTCAATTCAGAGCCACTTAAGTCTAGCTTTGCATCTGCATCTACCAACTCCAAATCCAGCTCCGGCTACTTTTCTTTATCTGCTGCTGAAACCACTGATGCCACTGCTACACGTTTATCCCCATCTATAGGGCCTTCCATATTGACAGTCAACTCAGTCTGATCGGGCTGATCAGCAGCTTCTTGACTAAAAGCTTCTACCACTTCCCGCTGCACATTCTCCGTAGTATCCATATTTAATTGTTCTTTTAACTTAGTACCTGTTTTACTATTTTTAATGTCATTAGCTGCAGCAGTAACAATAGTAGTGACCATTTTAGTCTTAATCAGTGCACTTTTGTCAGCGACAGTGAACAGAGGGGGTCAGATGAATTGCTGCTCACCGGATAGAGGTGCAGCCTTGTCCTGTCTCCCTGTAGTCTCCAATTTTTGTAAACTCATTCCTGCGGCTGGGGCTGATGCACTCGCAGAGACCTTCGCGGGAGTCTTCCCGTCCAATATCTTCAGAGTTTCAGCCGGTGCATTGCTCGCAGCGGCCGAAACATTCCCCTGAATGCCGCCCTCCTCCGCCGTTGCTGCCGGGACGCCTTTCACAGCCCGTGATCCCCTTGGAGGGTTCTTCGGAGCCATCATTCGCGCTATAGGATTAAGCGCCGGGCTCAGTCTCCACTGCGTACTCTCTGTGTCAGATACGCCAATCGCCCGCCAGGTGTGAGGGCCAGAGCTGCGACCCAGACCTGAAGAGCCGAGCCAGGAAAACAACATCCAGCGAGCCCAGCCCGCCCCAGGACTGAGATCGTCCTGTCCGGTGTGTCCGCCAAGGAACAGAAGCTGCATCCGACGGTCTCCCGAAGGTAATTGCCGCCCTGCAGAATTGTACAAAAAAGATTTTGTACGGTTTCTCTTTTTGTCGTTTATCGTTTGGCGTTAAATTTAAGGCTAACTAGCCGAGTCAGAGGGTACTAAGTCCGTAACATCATCAGCTTAGGCATCAAGGTGAGGGAGCTACAGACTCGAGCTGCACCAAGTGGTGTCTTCAGTCCGCCATCTTCCCCCCTCGATTCATTGCATGCTCCCAGTGAAAAGTTTAGTGTTAAAGTGTATATCTGGAGTACCAGCGGTGTGCAAGCCCTCACTGGGGGAATGTTAGGCTCAGGAAATGACCAATGTTGATCCTCCTCATCCATTATGTCTGTGACCAGACCATTCAGAGGCTCAAATTGGCAGTTGAAGTAGCCGCCAATAATTATCCCACTGTTTGTTGTGATAGTTGGGAGTAGAGTATTAAGTTGGTCAAGAGTGGTAGACACTTGACCCTGGAACCTCAGACGCGAATATAGGTTTAAGAGAGTACTTACATTTGACTGGAAGGTTATTAGGATACAAAGGATATTACGCGAGGGTCAGTCAATGTGTTTTGTCTCGCAACCTAAATGGACTCCCACCCAAGTGGAGAATCTCTTGAGGGTCTGCCTCTCCCCGCAGTCCCCAGTCCAGACTCTCCAATTTGGAAGTTAGTCCCGCTATGTTCCAGGAAAGTATTTTTACACTTGGGGAATGCACTAGAGTAACTTGTGGAGGGGGTTCGATGATTTTGCTTGCTAAAGTGGGCTCCTTTGGGGAGGAGAACGTAAGCTGGGTTTCATGGTGAATGTGCTTTTGACTGCTAGTGGGGGGTCTACATCCCTTAAAGCTGGTTTAATAGGGTGGACTGTAGCCACCGGTCGTATTAAGGAGTCACTCCGTTGATTGGTCCCACTTGTCTGAGTGGTAGGCAATCTAGGTTGAATTTGGTCTCCTGTTGAATGATCTACCTTCCTAAGTCAAGCCACGGCCTCAAGGGGGCTAAACCTATTGTTCACAGGGATATTAAAATGTAATGGAGAAGGTTCTGCCTGCAAGAATGGGAAAAATTGATTGTTCTGTTGGCTTGCCCTTCTCGGGTGATTGACTCCTCTGGGATCTTGCGGGTACTGGCCTGGGCGGTAAAAGTAAGCTAATGGTAGTAAGTTGATGGACCTCCCAATCCTCTGAAAATGATGGTCTAAGAGACAGTCTACAATCGCCCTATTCCTGATTTTTTTTTAAAATTTTTTATTGAGAGTTCATAAACACAAGATAATCATTATATGACACATTAGCAACAGAGTGAATACAGTGCAGAGTAAAATGCGTATGCAGAACAGAAAAAAAACCAGAACCCAAAAACCAGAATCAACTTACACTGACTTCATTTAAATATAAAAACATATCCAAATTTCGACAGATTAAAAACTACTCATTAAGTGCAATGTGCATAGTGCATTTGTCATAACGGTCTAGCAGGCTAAATAGAGGAAGTGGTTAAAATCGATATCCACCATAGTCAGTCTAGGAATCAAACACACTCCACTATTTATCATATTTCCTAATAGTCCCTGATCTCAATGCATATTTCCTTTCCCTTTCCTGGATCCTTAATAAGTTTGCCTTCCACGCTTGAAAGGTTGGTACTATCTCTGATTTCCAGCACTGTAAAATAAGTGATTTAGCTATCAGGGAAGCTATAAACAGGGACTCATCTTAAGGAGTGGGGCTCGGAGAGCAGCCTAGAACTGAGATTAATTCATTAAATGAAATATTGGCTTTGATTGTGATACTGAGGTATTTTTCTATGTCCTTCCAGAATTCCTGTATTTTAGGGCACTCCCAGACAATGTGTTTCCAAGTGCCCTTTTCTTCACCGCAGAAGCACTTATCGACAATTTGGGGATATATACTATGGAGGAATGAGGGAGTTCTATAGATTAGCAATTTGCTATAAAATTGCATGTGTTTAAAAATAGCACCACGGAAAAGGGTTTTGTTAAATGTATTAATTTTATCCCACGTTGATTTGCTAATTTCAATATCTTCCCTCTTTTTCCACCTTTCTCTAACCTTATCGAAAGATTCAATTGCGCTGTCTTCTTTTTATATTTTAATCCAAGTGCTGATCTTCTTTTGCATTGGATTATTTAATGCTATTGATATGTCACTTTTATGAAATAGATTACCTATATCTAGCTCTCTGAGCTCCGCATGGAGCATAAAAAAAGACCATTTCAATATTGTGTTCGAATGGTGTATCTGTCTAGAAATTTCCTCCCAGGATTTCCATCTTTTCCCTAAAAGGAAATCCTCTATCTTCTCAAAGCCATTATCCTGCCATAGTCACGCTATATTTTTATCCAGAGAGCCCCCCTCTCCAAAGCTAAAATTGATTAAAGCAGTTGAACTGCTTATTCTAAAAATACCATAGAATTTCCGGAGCTGGGTTTTCTGTTTAAATAGCCACTGTAGGGACTTATAGCGGACCTTCTTTGGATATTTCATAATTCTGGCGGGATCAGTAATTTTAGTTTCCAGCAATATCTTCCTCATAAAAAAATTGTCTGCCTCGCGATCGTATAAAAAGAAAAACCTAAAACTATGGTGTGCAAAAGTAGCAAAATAATATTCTCTAATGTTTGGGAGGGACAGGCCTCCCTGTGCAGATGGAAGGTGCAAAGTGCAAAGTGCAAAGTGCAAGTCTCGGAATTATTTTTGCCCAGAGAAAGGAGGAAATCATGGCATCCATTTTTTTAAAAGAAGAGAGCTGTATTGCGCAAGGGGCTGCACTAAAAAGGAAGTTAAAAAGAGGTAAAATAGACATACGTATTAGAGCAGCCCGTCCCATTATAGACAGCGGCAATAAATTCCAGCAATACAGAGGTATATAATTTAAGGAATACAGATAAATATTCCCAGATATCTCTTTGGGCTTGTGTTGTAGATCTGCCTAAATTCCGGCAATAAAGTGTCTACAGTGCAGTTGACTAAGATTATTTCGGTCTTGTATCATTTATCTTATAACCCCCTAACTTTTGAAACTCAGAAAAGATTTTTTACATTTTTACTTGACTTGAGGGCTTTAGATCTAAAAAAAGGGCAATGTCGTCGGCATATAGTTTAATGTTTGTCATGCCGGCTACGGGTACTGTGTCGGTCATTGTGCCCCTGATTGCAATTGCCAAAGGTTCAATAAATAAGGCAAATAAAATTGGCGACAAAGGGCAGCTTTGACGCGTGCCTCTGCTGACCTGACATGTCCCAATGTTAATATTATTGATAATAATATGTGCCCTAGAGTTCATATAAAGTTGTTTCAATAGGGAAATAAAAACAATCGGAAAATCGAAGCTGTGCAAAATCGCAAAAAGGCAGTCCAATGGCACCAAATCGAAAGCTTTTTCGGCATCTAAGACCCAAACTTGCGCTTTCACCTTGTTAATCTTAAAATAATCCAGTGCCTCCAGTAAAAATGTTGTGTTCGTAAGGAGATGCCTTCCAGCTATAAAACCACACTGATCAGGGCCTATAAGAGGCCCTACTATTTTATTCAGCCGGTTTGTTAAAAGTTTCGTAAATTTTTTATAATCTGTGTTTAAAAGACTTATGGGCCTGTACGAGTTCATATTTTCCTTATCCTTTCCCTTTTTTAAAATGCTAACCACCACTGCCGAATGAAAAGAGTCCGGAGGTGATCCTCCTTGTATTATAAAATTGGCTAGGAGTAAGAATTCATTACGCAGAGTACCTTCAAATTTTTTAAAAATTTCCACAGGGAGCACGTCGTCGCCATTGGCCTTACCGTTGGGAAGAGAGCGAATTACCTCATCGAGTTCTGACTTTGTAAAGTCCTCGATCAGCAATCTCTTCCCCTCATGATCTAATTTGGGTATTTCTAGTGTCTCTAAAACCTGAACTTTGGTGACAGGGTCAATTAGTTGCTCTATCCTATTTCGGGCCCGATTTTCTTTGGCTTGCCACACCAAGAGTTTTCCTGTATATACGCTCTCTTCATATAGGTTTTGGGCATAAAGATTACTGTTAGTCTGGCCTAAATCATAATAAAAATCCTTCATTTTTCTCTTTGCTTCGGATACTCTTTGTCCCAAAAGTGAGGATTTCGCCCTATAATGTTCTTGGGTTGCCTGCATAAGATTTGTTTGTAATTTAGTTTTCACCTCCCTACTTGCCTTCTGCTTTGGTATTTCTTTGGAGGTAATTATTCCCCGCAAAGTGGAATTGAATGCATCCCAGGTTGTATTTAATGGGGCTGTGCCTCTGTTTCGTGCAAAGAACTCCTCAATCTCTTCCTCAATGTCTGCACACCAGGTTCAATTTGTTAAAGTACCATCTCCTAGGTGCCTCTGTTTCTTGCCTCCCTATTCTTATCCCCATAGTACCACACGATCTGAAAACGCGTTCAGTAGATGGGCATATTTATGTACCTCCAACCCGTATGATGTTAGAAAAAAGTCTAAACTAGATGATGTATTATATTTTGCAGAATGGCAAGAGTATTCACGTTTAAGGGTATTACAGGAGCGCCAGTGGTCGGTGACATCGAGATCAAGTTTGCAGCTTTGTATGGCAATAGCAACGTGGGGTTTCTTCTGGCGTCGATCTTTTTTGGATGAATCGACTAAGGGATTTTGTAAAAAATTGAAATCCCCCCCCCCCCATATTATTTGCCCAGGTAAACCTGTTAGAGCTTGTTTCAATTGTAAGATTGGAAGAGGGTCATCTATAACTGGTGCATAAATTGTGGCTAAAATTATATTTGCATGATTTAATTTACCATGTGCAAGTGCCCATCTACCACTGGGGTCTGTAAGTGCCCCTTCTAGGGAGAAGCCTACATGACTTCCTATTAGAATGCATACTCCCCTCTGCGCCAGGCCAGCTGCTGAAGAAATTTTGTACCCCACCCATCCCTTAAAAATGTTGTCAGATTCAGCGTGGGTTTTGTGATGGGTTTCTTGTAAATAAATAACATCCGGACTGAGGCTTTTTAACCAACACTCAATAGCATTTTTTTTGCGAGCGTTGTTAAATCCATTTGCATTAAAGGAGACAAACTTCAGCATATTACTCGTTAGTTAAGATACTTAAAAAGAGAATATATATAAAATATGTTCGAGGCTGATTTAAACATCCCCTTGTGCAAAGTACACAGAACAATACTCCAAATAGCAGCAAATAATTGAAGAGTGATTGAGGAGGAGCAGCTTTTAAAGTGCAAAATACAAAGCTATGATTAGAGTACATAACGCCCTTTTGTGCAAAATATGCAATTCTCATAATCTAAATGCAAAAGACAGGTATACTACATCAATACTTAAAGTTGCAAATACGTGCTGATTATACGAACCCCGAGATGAAGGGTCAGAGCGAGCAATAGTGTGAAAACAATGCTACTAGGGGCAAGGAATCTATGACCTCCTATATCTGACCATTGTGCAAAAAAAGCAAATAAAGTTCAACTAATAAAGAACTCAGACCTTACAGCCTTTTCCACTCTAAAACAGGTTGTCATGGTTTAAGCAATATTACCAATCAATACTTATAATAAGACACCACAACTTAGATCTTAGGTACCTTCCCATACAAAGAAGAGAAAAACCAATTGACGTAAGACAAACTGCTACTGCTGATATATTACTAAGTTTTTCCATATCATAGCAGTGTCAAAAGATGGCCGTGCAATTTCTAGGTGTATGAACTCTCTTTTTTTCCCCCTGCGACACCCCCTTCACCACCCTCCTCCCACCTCCCCCTAGAGTGGACGGTAACCCCCTGTGACCCACCTCCGGCCTTCTCTGTGTCCTTTGCTTCTTTGTGGATGCCATTTTGTTGCATCCTTTGTGTGTTTCCTGTCCCTTAAACCCGCCCCTTTCTTACTCAAACAGAAAAAATAATTAGATATCCAACATATGATTATGCGCCGAGTCCTTCAAGAAATGACTGGGCTTCATGCAAGTCTGTAAAGATAAAAAATCTCCCTTTTGCTAGCACCTTCAATTTGGATTGTCGTACAATCATGGCTTGAGCCCCCTTAGTCTTGAAAGAGTCAATCAACTTAACAAATTCCCTGCGTCTGTGGGCAGATGCAGCCGACATGTCTGAGAAAATCCGGAAGTTGTTCACTCCATCAACATTGAATGTTCTCTTTGAAAAGGCAGTATTTAGGATTCTCTCCTTTACCCTAAAATCCGAAAAGTTAAGCTATATTGTGCGAGGGTATTTCAGGTTATTGGGTTTATGCGCAGGGACTCTGTGTGCCCTTTTAATTGTTAAGTCACCTTGCAGCTCAGGTATGGCTTTTTTTAAGAGGGACTCTGACAATTTTACCACATCCATATCTTCCAGGCCCTCGGAAATGCCCACTAACCGTATATTGGACCGCCTGTTATAATTTTCCAAGTCCTGCATTTTTTCCGCTAATTGAGATTTATCTCTGTTTGCTGCATGAAGATCTTTCTGCATCGTCATTAAGGTAACTTCTAAGGTCGAGATCCGAGCTTCAGCCTCCGAGACCCTCATGGGGAGATTTCCAAGGCACTCCTCCATTTTCGTGAGCCTGTTATGCAGCTGTGATATTTCGTGAGCTTGGGAGTTTTTGAAATCCCTTAGTTCCCGGAGAATAGTGGCGAGCATGTCCTCCACAGAATCTACTTTTGAGACGTTGGAGGGTGTGGACAGTTCGTCCTCTTGGGTCTCATGTGGACATATATCTTGGCTTGGGTCTACTATAACTGTTGCAGATGGTGAAGAGTCGATATTCGTAGGCGGTACTTTTAGTGCAGAATGAACCAACTTTTCAATTTTGGCAGGGCTGTGGTGGGGTTGGGAATGCGTTTTGGAGCATGGGAGAGACTGAGGTGGGATCTGGGACATAGCGGTGCAGGGGACTGAGGAGGCCCAATTTTGAATGGATTGAGATATATTAATAGGGGGGAGTGAGCTGTCATTTGGCACTGTCGCTGGTGTTTCTTCTGAGCCTGCCTCTGCCACTGCCACCGGCATTGCAGGCATTGCTGGATTATTTATATTCCCTCTTACATTAGAAACTTCTTGCTCCGCTGTGCCATTTGCTCCCCCTTGATTAATCTCTTCCCGCGTAGGTGTGCTTGTGAATTGTCCCTGTTGGAGCAGCGGTTTAGAGAAAAGAGGATACTGCGTGGGGGTTGATTGACTCTCGGCCCTTTTAGCTAAAGCCGTGCTGTCCATCTTATCCACCTTATCCGCCTTGTCTTTCCCATCCCCCTCGCCTTTTTCTCCAACAGCCAACAGACTCAGTTCTGCTGAAAGTTCAGACAATGTCTCTGCGTCTTCGTCCTCCTCCTCCTCCTCCAGGTCCTCTTCGGCAGCTTGCTTACTTAGAACATTATATTTATTTTGTCTGTATTTCTCTGCTGCTTCCATCGCTTTAAGCTTTAAAGCACTTCTTTGTTGTTTATTTCTTCTGCCTTTTTTCTCCCCTCCTTTGGCCACTGGTGGGGGTATGGTCACTGTTGGCGATTTTAAAAGATCCCTTGCTAGATCTGGTTTGGCCTGTTCACCCCTTGATATGGCCACCATGGCTGCGTGTAATCTGCTAGATTAGGCTACACGACTGAGCCGATTAAACCGATTCTAAATTTGAGCCAATCGAAGAAGAGCCCTTATTGCAGGAAGGGAAAGGCCCCTTTTCTATAATGTCCAATTATGGTGCAGAAGGACGTCGGGTGGAGTAGGAAACAGAGAGAGGGAAACATTTGTAGCAGTCACAGACTTGAGCGACGCACCCAACGCTCACCTCAGCTTCTCAGCTCCACAGCTCCTCAGCTCCAGACCTGCCCAGATCCCGGCCTCAATGACCCCAAATCTGCTGCAGCCTCAACAGGCTCAATGCCTTAACGTTGCATCGCGTTGCAACAGTCACCTAATTCCCGTAGCCAATGCAGAGCGGGCCTCAGCAGTCCCGGGGCTTAACGTACCGCAGCACAGCAACCAGCAAACGGGTGAGGTCAGCGGTTGATGCGATGGCCGCCTTCGATCATCCGTCATCCGTCATCCGCGGGAGAAAATAGGGAGAGTGGTGCCTAGTACTCCGCATGGAGGGTCAGAACGGAGCGGAGAGAGGGTTCGGCGAAGATTCAGCGTCAGACATCGCATCTGTGGGCGGGTCTTAGGAGCACAGGAAGCACAACGGCGACGTGCGTGAGTTCACGTCAGCCGCATTTTTCGAATCGCCCTATTCCTGAAGTTGATGACAACACAGTTGCCAGTAATATCTTTGGGTCTCCAACCTACCCACCCCACCCTATGAATCATAAGAATTCCATTTGTGTCTCTATGGGAGAACTGTTTATGATTCACCAGCCAATGCAAACATTTATTCCTTAGATCGAGATAGGATTACCTGGCCCCTTTTTTTAGTTCCGGCACTCTAGCCAAAATGACTACATAAGTGGTTGAGGCCAGGGGGGAGGTCGATACACAGAAGAGCCCTCCCTACCTCATAGGGACCCTCCTGTGATGTGCTCTTCTGCCTTTCCCTCTCTCTAGTAGGATTGCTCACAGAGGTTCTGGCTGTACCTGGGACTTTGACATTTCCCCTCTGTGCCCTCTGCTTGTGTCCCTGGCCATGAGTATTATTTCCTTTCCCCTCCCCCTTAGGGATACTGGGTCGCTTTCCCTTATGCTCATGATTAGGTTGTGGTGTCTTGTTGGTAGGGGGCAAATTATCTTTTAAGAGCTGGGGGCTGAGTCTTGTGGAGCATTGTGTTAGCCAATTCCTATTCCCTCAAAATCACCTCAGTCCTATCCATCGAGCGTTCAACCAATTTGACAAGACTGTCAACCCGATCCCATGCATTTTTTAGTTCATCCCTCACTATTGTCCTTACTTGAACCTGCAAATCCACCACCACATCCATGACCCTGGCTGGCTGTTCTGGGCCTCCTTTAGGTGGAAGTCTTTGATCATTGGAATGGTTGGTGTCTTGGGAGCTGGAGCTTGTTGTTTGGGCCCCATGGATGCAGTGGTTTTGGCTTTACCTTTTTTAGGTCAAGCCCCCCTGGGTATGGATCATCCACCCTGCTTGCTTCATGAGTTCTTGCGTTGCAGGAGGCATGTTCCTGGTCTGTGGACAGAAGAGATCCTGTGATATCGAGGGGGCTAAGGGGTGCGGCCAGGTTAGTGTGAGGGA
Organism: Lissotriton helveticus; assembly: GCF_964261635.1. NCBI lineage: Eukaryota > Metazoa > Chordata > Amphibia > Caudata > Salamandridae > Lissotriton > Lissotriton helveticus. Next base: position 144,081,703 of record NC_136064.1, read on the forward strand.
AATTCATCTTTTTGTTAGTTAGATCTCGGTTGCTACTACACCAATGGCTCTCTGGAGCATCCGGTCTATTGAAGTTTGCTGAATAGATAAATCCAGCTGCACTGATGCTGCATTACTCTTCCCCACCCCTGATCTCCTCCCCATGTTTACAAAGAGGTCAGATTAGAACCCAGTAGTAAACTGTGCCTGGGGCCCCATGCCACTGACCTTGATGGTAGCTTTTATGAGGTCCGTTCCCCAGGGATCGGTCGAGCTCCCCTTCAAAAACTTAGGGGGGTAGCTCAGCCCAGCCTCTTCTGGCCACTGACGGGCAAGGACTGGCCCACGCGTGTCCCATGCCACAGGGAGAAAAGCAGTGCTTTTAGCATGATGACAGCTTCTCCCCTCATTAGCGGCGGCCCAAAAGTGAGTCTGTTGCACCCTGGGACTTGCGGTCCCCAGGGTGTGTAGCAAGATGACGAGAGTGTGGGATGAGAGTGCGGGATGAGGCAGCAGTGCTCCCTGGGACCTCAGCCCCACCAGGGTGTTGCTGGAAATGCCCCTGGTCGCAGTCCCGATATGCAGAACAGAATTGCAGCGTCCCCTCCATTATCCATCTGCTTACCCACAGCCCCTTCTGACCACCCTCTGCTGTCCTTGAATTCTCCGAAACTGTTGCGCCCATCATCTCCCGGGACCTCAGTCCTTCTCTCCCACCCTCCCTGCCTCTGTGTTGCTTTTGTGGAGCACACAGCTAAAAAGAGAAGTGCTAAGAAACTAAATATCATTGTTTATTGTTTGTATTAGTTTGAGACACCGTAAAGTAATAACTAATTCTCATGAGGTCACCTATTTGCATAGAACAGAAGGTACAAGTGTGAGGGTATGAAGTTTTGACCAGTAAAAGGTATGAAGTTTTGACCAGTAAACTGGCTGGTGCTACATTTCCCTCAGAGGTATTCAGTTATTAGAGCCATGTGAAGGGTTGTTCTAATCTGTTCTTTTTTAGGTATCGCCAAAACAGCGCGTGCACTGCCTCTTACGAGACCTTTCTATACCTCATGGGGGAGGGGCTCAAAGGCAACCCTTTAATTATCATTGGTTGGTTTTAATGTCACTCTCATTTTCTTGCTTTTTATTTGTCAGCTTCTGTAGGCTTCCTTCCTCATCGCTGTTTTTTGCTTCCCTCAAACATGAACGCATTTCTTGTGTCCTTCCACTGCCGCTTTTTTGGGTGCCTCTTGTATCTTTTTAAATGCACTCTACAAGAATGCATGTGTTTTTCAGCTGTCTCCCAAGTATACTTCACCCTCCCTGTTTACCTCCTTCCCTTGTACGCCCACCCTCCCTCCATTGTCCACATGCGTGCTCTAACCCCCTGCACAAACCTCCATTGTCTGTGTGCGTGCCTCCAGCACCTCCCACCCTGTCACCTGTGTGTGTTGGCCCATCCCTCCAGCCTGTTGTAATGGATGCTTTACCCAATCCCTTCCCAACCACCCTCTGTTGTCCACCTGCTTGCCGCCAACTCCTCCTTCCCACATTCCATTGTCTGTGTGTTTGACCACAGCCCATCCTGCCTGGCCTCTGTTCCAATATTGTGACCTAAGCATTGTGTGACAAAAATATTGTTTTTGCACCCTCCCCTTCCATCACTTCCAAGACTGTGTTTTGCTCTTGGAGTTACCTAAGTCTGGAGTTACTGTTGTGAGTGACAGGCCCTACTTCCAGTCACAGACAACTAACAAGTCTTCACCTAGACCCCTGTCCTTCACAATTCAAGCACTGGAAGTTTTGCCTTGCCACATGTTCAGTATGATACAGGTCATAACACATACTTTCCTTTTTCATTCTTAGCCATTATCACTCAAGCGAAGTTGGCATGTTTCAAAATGAACAAGCATCACCTAGTAGAACTATTGGCTTTGACAATCCTGTTTGGCCATGCTGTATAGCATCAAGGCTACTCTGTAGCATGGATATTAGGAAAAATGTGTGATTACAAGACTGAAGCATCATTTGTTTGGTACACGCATGTGTTCAACAAAGAAGCACACATCTATAACATTGTGTGGGTTTTTCTTATGTTTTTATTTCCCTAAAAATGATGACCAGGTTGTGAGAATGGTTTGGGAGGGGGGAGACAAGTAACAGGTTGGTTGTGAAGAGAATCAACACAAAAAGAAAGAGAGCAACATGGACATAACACACTGTCACAAGAGCACAACACTTGTGCATGTGGGGGGAAGAAACCCAATAGTGAGAGAAAGTACCATTGAGGGTAATAACTTTTGGAATAGGGACGAGCGATCTCAGTGACCACCTACCTCTAGAAGCCAAATTAAGATCAAACTGTCAACTGGTAACAGCACCATGTATAGGCCCCGACACAGAAGTCAGCTCAAACTTAAAGCGGCTATGGTGCAATGCCGGCAATATTGATTGCGTAAGCTGCAAAACGAAAACCCTCTTCAATGAAATTGTCAGCTCTTCAACAAAGGTGTCGGATGTTTGGTAAAACTTTATTCATGCCATCAGAGAGAAAATGGAAGAAAATATGCCTAAAAGCTCACTTTGAGGGAAGGGAAATTCGAATAAACCAACCTTAGAAATGAAAACACAAAAACGGCGAATAAATAAAAAACTGAGGCAACTGCGGTAGGATCAGGCAAACCAGAGCCTACAAAGTGATCTACGGGCAGCAAAAAGCCAACTCAAATGGTTGAAATGGGAAAAGCAGAAATTAAGAAATGAACACCTGTGGGAAACAGAAAAACAGCTCCAAGTTTTGGCAAATGGTCAAAAGACTACAGAACTCTAATCACTTAGGTCAAAACTCAAATATTTCAGAGTAAGTATGGACAAAATACCTATTGACGCATTTCAATAATGATGACACCATGGAGGACGCCGCTATAAACAATCCTTGTTCAAAAGCCATATGTCAAAAACAAAAGGAAAATCGAACCACACGGGCATAGAAACCCAGGGAAAGTATGCCCCCGGAGCCACTAGCTCATTAATATTTGATAAACCCAATACGGATGAAGACCCTGTAAAGGGTATCGAGCTATGCCCATGGGACGAAATCTTGCCAGTAGACATCAAACAAAAAATATCGAGGGGGTGACCCACTGGGGCACTGGGGCCGAATGGCATACCACCGATACTGTATAAATCAGATGTGGAGTTCTGGAGCGAAACGTTGGCACCAATATTTAATAATATAAAACACACTCAAACTCTCCCAGAGTCTTGGCACGGGTCAGTCATCAGCCCGATTTATAAACGCAGTAGCAAGAAGCATCCCAGCAGCTACAGGCTCATTGCCCTACTAGATGTGGAGGCTAAATACTTCGCTGGAGTCATCCTGGAGGAACTAACTTCAGGGGCATCCGAAAATTCAATTATCCCAATTAATCAAACGGTTTTCTCTTAAAGCCAAGGGACCACAACCAACATCATGGCATTGTCCTTGCTGATGGGAGCTGATTTGCCAAAACTTGGCATGGCTCAGGAACTTCCTCAGCAATAGATGCCAAGTCACAGTGTTGGGTCAATACCAGTCTGAAGCTAAGGTCGTCAGTTCCGGGGTCCCTCAGGGCTCGAGTCTAAGTCCAGTACTTTTTAATCATCATGACCCTTTCTTGGACTTCGCCGATACTTCAGAAGATCAAATCAGCAGACTTATCTCTATCACTAAGTCAGGATCCCCTTTGGACCCTTGTCCCCCCCCAGTGATGGCCAATCTAAGTGAGGTGATTTCTCACCCACTTATGGAAATCTGCAACACGGCCTTTCATACTGGCTGTTTTCCAGCCCTGTGGAAGAAGGCAGTGATTAAGCCTCTATTGAAGAAGCCCTCCCTGGACCCCTCTGACGTGGTCAGTTATAGACCTATTGCCTGTCTCCCCTTCCCGGCCAAAATTTGCGAAACTCTGATGAACAAACAGCTCTCAGAGTACGTCGACACTCACCAACTCTTAGACGAAACGCAATTTGGCTTCAGGAAGGGACATGGGACGGAGACCGCTTTAATAAAAGCTTCTGACGAAATCAGAACCATTATGGATCAGGGAGGAGTGGCCATCTTGATTCTTCTGGATTTATCTGCAGCATTTGACACGGTCGACCATGCTATCTTGGTCGACCGTGTCACAGCTCTGGGGATAGACGGTCTGGCCAGAGACCTCATTTCATCCTTCCTGGCCGACCGCACCCAGACAGTCAAGTTGGGCAATTTCTATTCTCCCGTCTCTGCACTACCTTGTGGAGTACCCCAAGGCTCCTCGCTAAGTCCCACGCTATTTAACATCTATGTAGCGGACTTAGCGAGGGTAATAAAGGCCTATGGGGTACGATTAACCTCCTATGCAGACGATACCCAACTGGTGCTGGCGATCCACAAAAACGGCACAGCAGTGGCAGCTAACTTCCAGGAGGCCATGCTTGCTGTTAGTACATGGATGTCCTCCAACTGCCTAAGGCTTAACTCGGGTAAAACCGAGGTTATGACCTTTGGCAATCTTGCTCCAGAATGGTCCCCTACTTGGTGGCCTAATCAACTGGGCTCTCCACCCGTCCCTGTGGTAAAAGCAAGAAATTTGGGAGTCATCTTTGACAGCAAATTAACATTCAACCTCCATGTCAACAAGGTCGTCTCCTCTGCTTTCTTTATTTTAAAGAAAATAAAGAAACTGCTGCCTTATCTCCCCACCTCTGCTGGGAAGACCTTAGTTACCACTCTGGTATTTTCCAAAACTGATTATGGAAATGCCCTCTTCCTTAACACCGAGAAACAGGTGCTGGTGAAGTTACAGTCAGTACAGAACGCGGCTGCCAGAATTCTGCTAAACATCCCTCGCCGCCAACCTACCACTCTTGCTATCCGCCAGCTCCATTGGCTTAGAGTAGAGAGCCGCATCAACTTCAAGGCCCTCTGCATTGCTTATAAGGCAGTGCACGGCATAGGACCTAAATTCTTGACTGAGGCATTCCAGGTCTACACCCCCAAAAGACTGTTGAGATCTGCCAATACTTGCCTACTACCTGTACCTCGTACCAGAACGGCAACTTGGGGAGACCGTCGCTTTTTAGTGGCTGTACCAAAACTTTGGAACCTTCTTCCACTAAATATCAAAAATGCACCCAACTTGTTAAGCTTCCGTAGGCTCGTAAAGACATGGCTGTTTGACCAATGAATCCTATCACCGTGGTCCTGCTAGCCCACACATGCGCCGAGACACCTCCGGGTATTTGTTCGCGCAATAAAAATATCAAAAATAAATAAATAAATAAAATAAATAATCTGTACATGGTACCCCTAGTGAAACTGATCGCGTCATTTCAGATCAGCACAATATCATACGCTGACGACACCCAGCTCATTCTGGTGTTGGACAGGGAACGGTCTGGTGCCGAGGATGACCTTAAGGAGTGTCTAACAGCAACATTTAAATGGATGACTGACAATCATTTAAAATGTAATGCTGGAAAGACATTCGGGAATCATAATCTGTTTTCCCCAAAAATGTGTTGGCCTGCTGATGCAGAAGCTCCCCCCAACACTATAACATCTGCTCATAACTTGGGTATCAAGTTCGACGATCAACTGTCTTTCAAACATCAAGCGGTGGCCGTAGCCGGGACGTGCTTCCAGATTATAAAGGCTTTGAGGAAGTTTTTTGATCTTCTCCCGTTGTCGGCCAGAAAAACAGTCGCAGTGGCCCTAATAAATTCCAGGTTGGATTATTGTAATGGTTTAAATGCTGGAGCTAACAAAGCCGTTCTCCATAGGTTACAAATGGTCCAACATGCAGCGGCCCGCCTTGTATTACGTTGGCCCCGTAGGTCTTCAGCTTCAGCAGCACTTAATGCACTCCACTGGCTACCAATAGGTAAAAGGCTTCTTTTTAAGATTCTTATAATTACCTTCAGGGCATTTCAACAGCAAGGGCCAAAATACCTGTGTAATGGGTTTAAAAGATATCACCCGACACGCTGTTTGAGGTCCGCCAGTCTGAATCTGCTCACAATCCCTCGATTCAAGCTGGTAACAAAAGGTGGCAAATCCCTTTTTGTACTGGGCGCCAAGGCCTGGAATAAGCTCCCGCCCTCCTTACGATCATTGTCCCAAGAAACGTATTTCAGGAAAGCATTAAAAACCTGGGTCTTCTCATTATCTGATGTTGCCTGTAGGGCGCTGGTGTAATGTGTAGTGCATAGTGCAAGCTATCTCTTTTCCCTCCAACCCCTTCATCTGGGCTGGGTGAGCGCCAAGATACTCCCTGGAGTGATAGGAGCGCTATAAAAGTGTCCTTTACATTACATTACAAAGAGATCAACTCATCTTTATACATCTCGTTTATCGATTATACCGCAGCATTCGATCATGTGGACCGCAACAAACTATGGCAGAAACTGGACCACTGGGGAATACCGAAACACCTCCTAGATGCGCTAATAATGCTCCTTCAAAAACCTGGATCAAAATTAAACTTGGGGCAGGCACGCACCTTTCGATTGCCATCAGGACAACAAAAGGGCTAAATCAGGGGTGCGTATTAGCACCACTACTATTTAATCTTTTTCTAGCCGACCTCCCTGGGGTCCTCGATAAATGTCCTAACCACGCACCCAAATTGGGGAAATACCGAAACACCTCCTAGATGCGCTAATAATGCTCCTTCAAAAACCTGGATCAAAATTAAACTTGGGGCAGGCACGCACCTTTCGATTGCCATCAGGACAACAAAAGGGCTAAATCAGGGGTGCGTATTAGCACCACTACTATTTAATCTTTTTCTAGCCGACCTCCCTGGGGTCTTCGATAAATGTCCTAACCACGCACCCAAATTGGGGAAAATCGTCCTTTCTAACCTCCTATTTGCGGACGACCTGGTGCTGATAAGTTGGACACCAACGGGCCTCCAGCACCTCTTGAACGTAACTCACACTTTTTCAGTAAAAAACTCCATCCAAATTAACTTTAGTAAATCAAAGGTCATGGCCGTGAATTACAGGAAAAAAAGGAATCTCTGTTGGCATCTGAATGGAGAACAGCTTGATCGGATGACCTCTTATAAATACCTGGGAGTTATCCTGGACTCCAAAAACACGTCTAGGGTACACCTTGACTCCTTACGAGGCAAGGCGACGAAGATCTACCTGGCATTAAAACCATTAAAGGCCAAACTACCTGATCGCACCTTTAAACCGCTCCTTGAAAAATTGTGTGCAAAACTACAGCCTACTCTCCCATACTGCAGTGAATCACTCCACGGGAAGGATGCCGCATTACTGGACACAGTCATAGCCAACACACACATACAGGGCTATTTTCAACCTCCCAAAATCCGTCTCTCCAGCCCAAATTCGACTAGAGTTTGGCATCCTCAAACAAACCCTAGAAAGGCGGAGCGTGTGCATAGCCAGCTGGCACAAGATCCGCAGAGCAGAGACGGGCTCCCTAAGTTCCAACGTATGGGAAGAGCTACTTAGAAAACGCAAATCCTCCCCCAGTGACTATCTATTTGAATCACTCCAAGTTCTTGGCCTGACCGACATCTGGGAAACATCAATAGACCTTTTGTCCCTAAAAAAAATCGCCAAAAAATAGGCGTGCATTGTATCAGTGATCGAAGACATGCAGGATCTACCTAATAGGGCGCACGGCTGGATAACGTTAGGTGACTATGGAAAAATACAACCGCAAGCATACCTTAACATCGGTATGAAAAGGGAACTCAAAGAAAAGCTGCTAAAATTACGCCTAGGCGTGATCCCCATACTCCCCCACCTCCCACCCTGGGAAAGAAATAACTCTTCACAGCAGTGTCGCCTGTGTAAAACCGCCAAGGAGGACATAGTCCATGTAATCTGCACCTGTCCTAGACTAAAGGACCTGAGGCATAACTTTTTACAACCATTCTTTAAACTGCATGCCATTCGGTCCGGCAGGCAGGCAGTCAAACTGTGTTTTAACACCAATAAGACTAAATTGAACTGCCAGGTCGTGAGGTTCTTGGATTCGACAAATAAAAGACTAAACAGTGCTTGACGAACATTACACGGCTCCGAGGACAAGCATGAACTGATCTCAATTAACTCTTCATTTTTAATCTAATTTAACTTGATACGCCTAAGTACACATGTCTTTTAAAATGTATATATTGGTGTTTCTACAATTTTGTAAAGTTTTAATTAACCATGTACAAAATATAAACGTTACCTTACCTTACCTTACCATTGAGGGGGGTAAAAAGAAGACATGGGAGACAGCTGGAAAACATATGCACTTTTAAGTAGTCCTAAAACAAAAAGAAAAAAGCAAGAAGTGAATGAAACCCAATCAAAGAGATGGTAAATAGGCTATTCTCCATGGGAGGGACAAATAAAAGATTGACAAACAGGAATACAAATAAGAAGCAGACTGGAGAGAATGATAGTAACACCAAGTAATGGTAAGCAATGGTTGAACTTCTGTTCTTGTTAAGCTCATGATTTATGTTTAGCAATTGGATATCCTGCACTGTCTGATAGTTTCAACCTAAAAGTAAGAAAAAGGCTTCCTGATTGCAAACGGCACTGTGTCAGGAAGCATTCTGAAGGACAAACAAGCAAATACTCATAGACCTGGACTGTCTTCAAACTAAGAATCTTTTTTTGTGCAGGGAAAGGTATGAGGGGAACATGGGTACATTCATTCATAACAACATAGCATCATGGGAGAATTTAATTAAGTGTGATACGTTTGTGGGTATTTGGAATTTTTTTCATATTCACCGTTCTAATGCAGGTCTGTACTAACACGTTAATTATTATTGTGGTATTTTCTTTTTTTTTTAGAGACTGAGATAACATATGATATTGATTTGTAGATATATCTTGTTGTAGTCAACAGGAATCATTTAACATAGGTCTGTGGCTCTCTAGGCCGTACCTCCTCCTTAAAGTAGCTTGAATTAGAGAGGCTAATGAGACCTGTTTCTTTTTCCCCCAAGGGGCCACAGAAAAGACAACCAGGGTTTTTCACTTTCTCCCTAAGATCATGCTGACACTTCCTAAGTACAGAGATTGTACTCAGTAACCAATTCCCTTCTTTATTTCAGATTCCCCTGATTGCTGGCCTTGTTCTGAAGACCAGTGGCCCAATGAAGAGCGAACCCGATGTGTTCTAACAACTTTCCAGTTCCTGTCCCTTGAGGAGCCTTTGGGAATCACACTTTTATGCCTCTCCAGCCTACTCTTCCTAGTCACTCTGTTTGTTCTCTGCATCTTCAAGAAGTACCAGGACACACCAATTGTCAAAGCTAACAATCGAGAGCTCAGCTATGTGCTTCTCATCGCCCTCATGCTCTGCTTCCTCTCTCCCTTCACCTTCATTGGCCATCCGATGAGGGCCACCTGCATAATCCGCCAAAACTCATTTGGAATCATCTTTTCCATCAGCATTTCCTCCATTCTGGCCAAAACCATCACTGTGATTATAGCGTTCAAAGCTCGCAACCCCACCAGCCGGCCTTCAAGGTGGCTTGGGACCAGAATTCCCGTTGGAGTGGTCCTTCTGTGTTCATTTGCTCCAGTCCTGATTTGCACAGTCTGGCTGCTTCTTGATCCTCCGTTCCCAGTGAAGATACAGATACGAGACACCACCATCATCCAGTGTGACGAGGGCTCCGTTCTCTTCTTCTATCTGATGTTGGGATATCTAGGCTTGTTGGCCACTGTCAGCTTTGTGGTTGCATTTTATGCCCGCAATTTGCCTCAAAGTTTTAATGAGGCCAAGTTCCTCACCTTCAGTATGCTTGTGTTTCTGGCCGTCTGGATCTCATTCATCCCAGCGTATCTCAGCACCAATGGAAAGTATTTGGTGGCCGTTGAGATCTTCGCCATCTTGTCATCGAGTGCAGGACTATTGGGTTGTATCTTCATTCCTAAATGTTACATCATCCTTTGGAGGCCGGATATGAATACAAAACAGTACCTAATGCAAAGGAATATTTCCAAATGAAACAATAAATTACCTACAATTGTTAAATAAAATCTTTTGTTAGTACAACCTCACTTCTTGGCAGTTCTGCAGCAAAAACAATCAACATGACAGTAAGGTCTGGTGGCCCTGTGGACTAATGCACCAACTCCATAAAAGAATATGTGACCTCATGTTTATAGATTTGAATACTGGCATTAATCAGGGCTTTCATCATTCTAAGGTTCTTAAGATAAGTTGGCTAACAATAATTACATGATATTCAGTGACAAGATTCCCCTAAGAGTGTGGTGAAATTTACAAACTTGCATGCTATGAATATGCTGTACAAGCCATATTTTATTTCAGAGCCGACTGAAAAAATATGAGACTAATTTAAACAAAAGCATAGACTTTGTATGAAAACAAAATGAGAAAATGTAAATGTGTTCCTGATATATATAAGAGCTGTACAGGGTCCCCAAAAGATAGAGTTTTGTAGATTATTAAAGATTGGTTAAACACCTAAGAAAGTATAGGAAATTGAACACATTTGTGAATAACCATAAGATATGTTTTTAGGGCTTACCCTCTGTGTAAATGATGTGCTAATCAAGTAATAAAAAGTGAATATGATTACATTGAGTGAACAATATTTTCAGATTGTTTTGTTCAGGTAATATGATAATCAAGCTGGTGTGGAAATATTATTGGTATTTAATCATTAGAGCTGACCATTTCACTTTCAAATTATTATTATGAAATATGACGCTTTCTGGACGGTTGATAGTTGTATGGTTTATTTTGTTGTCCTTTCAATAGAACACTCCCTAACTTAGCATTCATTGATCTCTGTTGATTGTTTATTCTGAAACTTTTTAACAAAGCTTTTGAACTATCTGACCAAAATTGTGCACAAACAGATAACGGTATACACTCAAAATATCGAGTTTTTAATATCGATATGCATTAATATCGATAAAAAAATATAGAATGGACACGATATCGAATTGACAGAATATAGACTACAAAAATATCGAATATATTAGCGGTAATATCGAATCCAAAATATAGAATGGACAAAATATCGAATGGACAGAATATAGACAACAAAAAATATAGAATGGACAGAATATAGACAACAAAAATATAGAATGGATAGAATATAGACAACAAAAATATCGAATTTGAAGTAAGATAATATACATTTTTTAATAATATCTAATTTTTTCAAGGTATTTTATATGTTAGTATAGGTGTGAAAAGTATATATTTATTTTATAATTTATTTTAATTAATTAATTTTATGGTATTTAATTTGTGCGTAATATAATTCTGTAGCGGGTTGTGGGTTTATAGGGGAATAGGGTGGGAAGTAATTCAATTATAATTAATTAAATATGTTAATTTATTTATTGGTATTTATTTTGAATTAATTGTTAATTAATTGTTAATTGGTTAATAATTATAATATAATGGGTAATTAATTTTAATTAATTGATTAATTGATAATTATGTTAATTTTATTAATTTATTTATTTTCTGTAGCGGGTTGTGGGGGGTTGTGGGTTTATAGGGGCATAGGGTGGGAAGTATTTAATTATAAATATTTAATTTTTTTAATTTATTTATTGGTATTTATTTTGAATTAATTGGTATTTACATTTTTAATTGGTAATTAATTAAAATATAATTGGTAAATAATTTTAATTAATTGATTGATTGATAATTATGTTAATTGTATTAATTTATTTTCTGTTGTGGGTTATGTGTTAATAGCGGAATAGGGTGGGAAGTAATTTAATTGTAATTAATAAAAAAAAATGTTTTTAATAATGTTTAATTATTTTTAATTGTTAATTAATTAATTGTTAATTGGTAAATAATGTGTATTAATAGGTAATAATTTTTAATAATTATTTTGCATTTGTATTTTTAATTGATTAATTATTATAGTATATACAATTGTTAATTACTTTTAATTAATTTGTAATTGGTATTAATATTTAATTTATTTTTATTCATATATGAAGTATTTACTTTCCCTACTGTTGCACGCTCTGGAGTGGGAATAGTAATTTTTACCCCAACTCTATCCAACGCTTTTCCTACTGTTGCACTCTCTGGAGTGGGAATAACAATTTTTACCCCTACGCTATCCAACGCTTTCTCTACTGTTGCACTCTCTGGAGTGGGAATAGTAGTTTTTACCCTCCCTCTATCCAATGCTTTTCCTACTGTTGCACTCACTGGAGTGGGAATAGTAAATTTTATGCTTACACTATCCAACGCTTTCCCTACTGTTGCACTCTCTGGAGTGGGAATAGTAATTTTTACCCCTACGCTATCCAACGCTTTCCCTACTTTTGCACTCTCTGGAGTGGGAATAGTAATTTTTACCCTTGCTATCCAATGCTTTCCCTACTGTTGCATTCACTGGAGTGGGGATAATAAATTGTATGCCTACGCTATCCAACGCTTTCATTACTGTTGCACTCTCTGGAGTGGGAATTGTAATTTTTACCCCTATGCTATCCAACGCTTTCCCTACTCTTTCACTTTCTGGAGTGGGAATAGTAATTTTTACCCTTCCGCTATCCAACACTTTCCCTACTGTTGCACTCTCTGGAGACGGAATAGTAATGTTTTCCCCTACTCTATCCAACGCTTTCCCTACTGTTGCACTCACTGGAGTGGTAATAGTACATTTTACTCTTTCTGCTATCCTACGGTAAAAATATTGTAATGTTTTTAATTAATATTACGTTTATATATATATATATATATGTATATGTATTAACAAATCAAATTGTATGTTTTTTAACTTACATTAATTGCTTATTAATTTTAAGGTTATTTAAGTATTTTAAGTATGTTAAAGTTAATTATATTTATTATTTCATTAATGTTAATTAATTTAAAGCATTTTGAAAAATTCGATATTTTGACTAACTATATTTTTTACATCGATATTTTTGATTCAATATTTTTGTACTTACCTGTTTGGAGATAGGAGGTCGATATTTTTGTATTCTATATTTTTACCTCGATATTCTTGTAGTTCTAAATTTTTGACATCGATATTGTTTCAGTGATCCCAAATAAAGTTTAGAGTTGACCTTCACTCCCAAATGAGACACACACAATCACAGAATCCATTGTAACTGAAGGCTGCAGGGAGACAACTAGCTGTTGGTTTACCTAGCTGGCGCGCTTCTCACTTAAGGTAGCTGCTACTGTGGGCCCGAATAATAAGCATTAGTTTGAACCACCTTTGAAACTCAAAATGGGATTTTTATTTTAAAATATTCCTAGATATACTTTTTGCACAGTGCAAGCGGTCGTTTTGTGCTGCTCTAGTAAATTCGTACCTGAGCAGCAGCTTTCTCAACGTGTACTGGTAGTTTCTCATTACAAGCGGTCGCAAGCATACGCGACCACTCGCAATAAGAAATCTGACCTCCCCGCATTGAGAATCTTGCCAGAAGGTATATTTTCCACGCTCGGGATCAGCAACTTGATGTTGCTGATCGCACAGGAGATTTTTCGAAAACTCCTGTTCCTTTTCTTTTTCCTCTCCCTTAGATTCCTTTGTTTTAAACCATCGCAGCAGACTATTTTGTCTTGGGCCCGGCCGGGTCGGAATTATCACCGGCTGAGCGGTGACCGTTGCTGTTTTCGGATTTTCATTTTCTGCCCTACCTTTGTTTCCCATCTCTTGGCTCCTATACCCTCTCCATCTCCTTTTTTGCTCTGATTTCTACATGGTGTTACTTTTTAAGTGTCTTAATTTCTCTTAGTTCGACACTAGTCCAATTTCCAGTACTGTTTGTTTAACCTTTTCTCCAAAACCTCCCTTCCTTCCTTCCTTCCTTTTTTCATTTCTTCCCTGCTGTCTGTTCTTTCCTTTCCTTTTATAGACAACCCAATAATTTAATATCGTCTGACACAGGTATAAGGGATTTCCAAATCCACATAAACTAATTGTAGTGTCTATTTCACTTCACACTGGGCACAAGCATGGTCCAATAGATAAGCACATACTCACATGGGGGGAACACTCGCAGTCTCTCCTTTGGGTTAATTTGTGCTTCCACGGCCCCTTCATCTGCCGTCATCACTTACAGACGATTGGTCACCGGCACTTGATGTTTTTTAGTCCAGGTTTTGATGTTTGGGTTTCCACGGCTTAGTCACATTAATTATGACAAGAGTCACATCATATTTCTTGACAAGAAGTGTCTACAGTTTGGTACAAGTATCATTCATATCCCTTGTATCCTTTCCCAGCCCTGAGGAAGTCGCGGAAAGATTGTTCCACATGTGTTGAAACACTCGGCTGGTTTGCTTGAGAATTAAAGACTGAAAATTGTGCAAACTCTACAGGAGACGATTTCCGTATTTCTTGGTTTGCATATTGTACCACATGTGTTCACATTAACGTATTGTTACACTTTACTTATGTGTGCCGAGGTCTATCCCCAAACTTGGTGACCCGGGGTCTGGAAAACTGAACCCTGCGGCTTTAGAATACGTATAATGTGGCGCCCTCTCATGGGGCTTGCAATATCTACAACTTTTAGTTATTTTGGATGATGTACTCATGAGACCAAGGGCCATATTATCAAGAACGGCGATAACATCCTGCACACCAAAACCTGTGCTTCTATGTGAATTCTAAAGGGCATATTATCAAGCCCCTTTTCGCCGCTCTTGATAATATGTCCCCAAGTATTACAATCAGTGGTGACGTCCTTTGTAACACTGATTACCTCCTTCAGCCTAGAGAGACATGTCTTATTTGCTTCATGTTTGTCAGGGAAGGGGTTTAATGAGGGACGTTGACCCACCCATCAAAGAGCCTATTGCAATACACAAACTGCACTCTGATAGTTACTAAAGGCAACAAGAGACACAAAACAGTAGCAAACTATTCCAGCTCAGAGCTGGAGTAAGTCCAGCACCACACAAGGCCAACAATTGCTACTGCAACCCTCTACCATAGAAAAAAGTTACGCGGTTAAAATAAAACCGCATAGAAAACAATGGTGATTGTTATTATTAATAATAATAATAAGAATAATAATAATGCTAATAATGCTAATAATATTAGTGAAGTGATTTTAAACACCTGAAGTTGCTTCCACTGACGTGTCTCAGTGCTAGAGTCTCTCTTCCAAAGGTCATAGAGCAAATGTTTCTTCCTGTCTAATTTGAGGGTGAAGGGAGTACCACAACGTTGCCACTAAGAAAGAAGGGGCTGAATTACAAGCCTTATGTGCTGCCAGAGCATCATTTTTTTGATGCTCCAGCTGTGCAGAGTGACATCTACGAGGCCACGCAAAGCCACCATGCGGGGCTTTCCATGGCCTTGTAGATAAGGGAATAAGGCAACGCTGTGCAATTCGCTTTGTTGCCTCACACTTCTTCAGGGAGGCATGCCATGGGCGTTGCACCGGGTGCTCCCAGGAAAAACTACCTTGGATTTTGGCACATTATCAGATTTACAACATAGTAAATTTGGGAATTTATCAAAACTGTGCACTTCCGCAGGAGTGGCGTAATGAGGAGAAATATGTTTATTTCTCCTTGTTTTTTCAAAGCACACATAGAAAGAGAAAATCGCTTCCATTGAAAGTGGATGCTGGAACTTGATCTGGGGACGATAAAAACTTCACAATTGAGAACATTTCTCAAGAGGAATTCTGAGCCGCCTCAATTTTGCCAAAGTAAAAATTTTTAAGGGTAACCCTGATATGCCTATGATATGCCTTCAAGGCCGATCGAAGGCTGGCAATATTGGTAAGATTAAAATTTCTGCACCAAGTACACGCTAGGTGTTTGCAGTTCTTTTCTAGAACAAGCAGATCATTGCTGTACCATTCCACTGTGGGTCCCCTAAACTAAATGTAATTATTTTTAAAAAGATAAAAAAATACACCTAAATGAATGTAAAAGATAATAATTAAAAATTAATGTATCAATATATTAGGTACAACATAATTACCTTTAATACATTCTATGCATACATTTTAATAAGTAATAATATGTAATAAAAAGTGCTTTTTTAAACTTTTGGTGGGAATTTAATTTTCAATATAAAATTCAAGAATAGTGTATTAATGTAATTTGTTATATTTGCATGCATTAAAGAATTAAATCCAAATTAGGGGGGTCATTAGGATCGCGGAGGGACTTGAGTCCGTCCGCGACCCCGGAGGAGGAGGGAACGTCCGCATTGGCTGCGGCGTTCCCTCCGTTCAGATTAGGATGTGACCGCCAGGGTGACGGTCACATCCTCTATATTTAACATTGCAGCAGGTGCAGCTTCAAGCTGCACCCGCCGCAATGTTAAAAATCCATGCATCGCATTTGCGTGCACAAAGCGGCAGTGCACCCTCCACCCCCTCTTCACCCAGGGCCCCCGAAGTGAAGGTCCGTATGCTTTTCTATGGCGGAAAGGCCGCTGCGGAAAAGCATACATATGACACCATCCTAATATGGCTGGCGGTGTCTGATAGACACCGCCAGCCATGTTAAACCTTTTCCGCCGCGGTCGGAAGGTGACCGCGGCGGAAAAGCTGTGGACAGATTTCAAGACCCACCGCCATCCTAATAAGGCGGTGGGTCTTTTGAGGCTCCGCAGCGGTTTTCCCGCATCCTCCGGGCCGGCGGTGGCTTCCGCCGGCCCGGTGGATGCGGGGAAACCGCAATCCTAATCTACCCCTAAGTTATTAGTGCTGTAACATTTTTTTCCTTAGCTCTACATTTAAAAACAATTACCATCAATTTACCTTATTTAACATAAAAACATGTAAATAAATATTTTTAAGTGAAATAAACTTTTTTAACATGCTCAGTATACTTTAGCTTAAGGAGACTCTGCAATAAGGAAATGTTTTATAATGTAAACATGTGTTTTAAATGCAAATTATGTTTGTACTTTCTTATGCTATACCAAAAGGGGACTATAGACTAAAAGGCTTTAAACCTGGGGAAAGATTTGTTTGAACAGACTTGTAAAACAAATGCTGGAGATCTGTGTAACAAGGAATACAATTCTTACAACACCTCTGGTAATGAAATGAGTGACTGCTCTCCACTAAACCACTCATTCTCAGCTGACACTCATTTCCAGAGTAACCAATCTCATCCTGCCTAACCACATAAAGCAGGTACCACACACCAGAACACTTTCCCTGCCTTCAATATGTTGATGAACACCCCCTGAGGAGGACGAGCAAGAGAGATGAGGGTTACAGGCAAAGCATCAACATCTGTAGGCTGTTAAGGGAAGCTGTTATTGCCAAATGCCACTACTCACCTCAGTTTATCACTTCAGCCACCTCACCACAAAGCACACCTTTTCCACAACAGACAGAGTTGGAACTGCATCAGTGCCAGGGGCTGCTTCTCTGATGTGTAGACTGCCTTTCCTAGAAGCTCACACAACAGCTAAGTGCTCCTACAGTCATCACTTGCACACCAGTTGTTTGCTGAGGATTCAAGTGAAATATGACTTATTGGTAAGTGACAACACATCAAACTGGGCCTTCTTTTGTACTAAGGGGTGGCACCTCAAATATAGTAAACACGAAAACACAATTCACACAGATTTCCCTGATATACACTGCATGTAGCTAAGCATGATGTAGTAAAATTAGAATAGATGTCCTTAGTAAATACAAGCAAATTTATTTTTTTCACAGGGAATACCGGTTATGTTCCCACTCTACAGATGTCCAATTACAAGTTCTCAGAAAATATACAATAGGGAACACATACTTACAGGAGCCGTTAGAGAACACATATTTTGAGATCCTCAAGTCGGACTCAGATGCCTTGACCATAGTAGGAGGTACTGGTGTATGTCTCAGAAGTTGTCTATAAGATTTATGTTGCATATTGTATGTTGCACACCATCACCATATGAAGGGGCTTACGTATAGATGTTAACACTGATCTGAGACCCCAGCCAGGTACACCATGTGGGATACAGAACAGAGGTCAGGCTACACTGGTGCAGGTTAGCTTGGTATTTTAGTTACTGAATTTATGTGGTTGA
Source organism: Lissotriton helveticus (assembly GCF_964261635.1). NCBI lineage: Eukaryota > Metazoa > Chordata > Amphibia > Caudata > Salamandridae > Lissotriton > Lissotriton helveticus. The sequence continues at coordinate 144,099,717 of NC_136064.1, forward strand.
AAACTCTCTCTACATTGGTAAATGTGAACAAATGAAACACGGTTTGTTTATACCTTCCTGAAATAGCTCAATTTACTTTGTGTAAAGTAGTCAACTAACAAGCTATGCTCAAGTTTAAAAAAGGTGAACGTTTCAATTACTTAGACATTGCTTGACTTACCTCTGAACCACAATATTTCATGTACTATACTCATTTATTAGTTCAAACATTATAAAAATATAACTTTACACACCTATTGTGGGTACACAAAACACCCCTGGTTGTATTTTGTTACTGTCTTAACTTTGGAATTGTAGGTCAGAGATTCTGCGCTTCAGTAAAAACACCACACACAGGGAGAGAATCTCTTTCTAACACAAATAAACAGAAAATTACTTATAAAAAGAAGTCAGGTATTCTATTGTTATTGTCAGCCATCCTCACCTATAAGTCATATCCTGCTGGTCCTTTGCCCCATCTTTCCCTTAACATGGCTGACAGACTTGATGCGAAAATCTCCACTTATTCCATAAGGAAATTGCAGATCAATTTGGAGGTGGTTGCGGAAACGTGCCCTCCACTTTATGGAGGTCCAGAGACACAGCTGAGCAATGCAGCGTATTCCCATATCTAGAGAAGCTTTTTTATTATTATTATTATTAATATTATTATTATTATTATTATTATTATTATTATTATTATTATTATTATTATTATTTTATTGAAAGCACAATTACTCAAGCTGTCATACCACTGAAGAAGGTAAGGTGCTGGCCTGGCTAAGGAGTTTTCTCACAAAACGTACCCAAAGTGTCATCTTGAGTACGTTTCGGTCGGAGGAGGTGGAGATCTCTAAGGGGGTGCCACAGGGCTCTTGTCTGAGCCCTACGTTATTTAACATCTATGTGGCCCCCCTGGCTAACATCATGAGATCCCACGGTTTCATCCCAGAAACGTACACGGACGATACCCAACTCCTCTTTCCGTTCAAAACTTTGACATCTGAAGTGCGAAACTCCTTTGCCCGGGGCATGAAAGAAGTGGCCCAGTGGATGGCCTCAAACTTTTTACAGTGCAACGTCTCCAAAACGGAGGTGATGCTCTTCGGGGAAGCTAAACGCCTGTGGACTCCCGACTGGTGGCCGCAAGATCTGGGCCCAGTCCCTGAGCCCAAACAGTGCGCGAAAAATCTCGGAGTAAAACTGGACCAGGAGCTTTCCTTGAAACAACATGGAAACCAAGTGGTTGGCTCCTGTTTCCATGTTATTGGGCTTCTCTGAAGAGTCTTCCCCCTGCTCCCTGATACCACCAGAAGAACTTTGGTACAGGCGCTCGTATTGAGCAGACTAGACTACTGCAACGGATTGTTGCTAGCTGCCAACGAGGGGGTCATTTCCAGGTTGCAGGTTGTGCAAAACACCGCGGCACGCCTTGTCCTTAATGCCCCTGCATGCACTCCATCTAAACCCCTGTTGGCCAAACTTCACTGGCTTCCAGTGAAACAGAGGGTAATGTTCAAGACGTGCTGTATTATCCATAAGTGCCTTATAGGGAAAGGCCCTGACTACCTGACTAAAACATTTTGGTGTATATGTTCCCTCTCGATCGCTTAGATCAGGAGATCAAGAACTCCTATGTGTCCCAAGGATTAAGAAGACAGGGCAAGGGGGCAGGGCCCTATCTGTTGCCGGCCCTAAGCTATGGAATAATCTCCCCAGAGAAATCAGACAATGCAGGGAACACCTTCCGTTTAGGAAGAAACTAAAAACGTTTCTTCCAATATTAGGTTATCTATATTAGGAAATAGGACACATGAAAGAACCTGCTTTGCTTAAAATGATGCCAAGGGCGCGGAGATACTCCTTCGGGAGTTGATTCCCAGCGCGGTATAAGATTGCAAAATAAATAAAAAATAAATAAAACATAAAATAAAGATAGGAGTCTGATATTTAAACAAATGTGTTTTAGAGCCTTCCAAAAAGTTAAATGATTTGGCTCCATCTGCATAATGGTAGGCGGTTTGTTCAAGGCCTGTGCAGTAACCACCAAGAAGTTGTAACATCCCAATCTAGCCTTCTGAAATGTATACACTACAAGATTAAGATATCCTGAATGTAGTGTTCTAGTAGGGCAATGTGTTTGGAAATGGCCTCATGACAAAAACTCAGGGCCTTAAATTCACATCTTTCCTGACAGGAAGCCATTGAAGTTTCCTGAGGTGCATAGAAACTTTATTACATTTATCAAGATTAAAACATCTATCTAGCAGCTGCATTCTGAATTAATTGCAGTTTTTAAATCTGATACTTTGGGAAACCAACATATAAAGCACTACAATTGTCCAGTTTGCTCAGGATCATGGCTCGTATCAGAGGTCACCTTGCCTACTGCTGAATAAAAGGAAAACATGTTTCAGCTTTTTCATAATTAAAAAGCAGGTAGTGGGGATTTTTTTTCACTTGAGATTCAAAAGACAGTTTAAAGTCAAATACAGCCCCTAGGTTGCAGGCAGGAGCCATCTGCAACAGACACAATCCTAGTGATTGAGGCCATCAATCTGACTGACAACACAAACCTAGAGAGCAAGAGGAAGCGTCATCAAACAGCTCTGTTTTATCCATTTTCTGTCAGAGACAATTGTCATTCATCTAGGTAGCTACTTGAACATGACTATTATTATTTGGGTATTGTGCATATACTCATTAAACTGAAAACTAAGAGGCTATCAGATTAGCTAGAGGAGCTACATAGATATTAAAAAGAGTGAGGCTGAGTGCAGATCTTTGCGGAACCCTACAATTATTTTTTTTTAAATTGGAACAAAGGGACGCCAGCTGCACCGCCTGTGTTCAATGCTGCAAAAAGGATTCAAGCAACTTTAAAATATTACCCTGAATGATAGTGGCATTGAGATTTTTAAACAGACTATCATAAACGACCTTGTCAAATGCAGCAGACAAATCTAGAAGGATGAGAACTTCTGAATCTCCCTCATTCACAATCATGCAAATATCATTTGAGATCACAGTAAGCACAGTCTTAGTGCTAACCCTGGGTATAGTTTGCGTAGTAGCACCATGCATAGCTACGTGAAGTGCACTTCGCACTACGCAAGCTACGCATAGCTACCCGAACTGCGTAGTGCGGTAGAGATAGAGAAAATGCTGTTCGCACTGATTGCACAGTGCCGAATGCTTGGCTGCACTGTGCAATCATTGCAAACGCCATCTTGCACAGTGCAAGCGGTCATTTTCTGCCACTCGAGTAGATTTGTACTCGAGTGGCAGCTTTCTCAATGTGGACTGGTAGTTTCTCATCTCGAGCGGTCGTGAGCATTCGTGACCACTCGCAATGATGAACCTGACCATATTGAGAATCTCGCCGGGAGGTTTATTTTCCACGCTTGCGATCAGCAACTTGATGTTGCTGATCGCAAACGAGGAAAAAGTCTAGCCGGGATGTTGATTTTGCTCGCTCGCATCGCCAGCTTAATGTTGAAGACTGCGAGCAAGCACAAAATGCCCACTACGCTAATCATTTTTGCACTGTGCTACGTGCAATTTGCATAGTGTGTAGTAGCACAAACTACGCACGCTCTGCGAGTATTATGTAGACCTATGCCTAGTATTACTCAGTGGTAAGAGTGTGTCTAAAACCAGATTGATGATTATTTAGTATATTGTTTTTCACAATAAAATATCATAAGTCAGCATTACATAACTTTACAAAATCTTGGTAAAAAATGGTATTAGTGAGATGGGAAGATAAAAAGCATGAGTGTCAGGGTCAAGCACATCTTTCGTTAAGAGCGGGGTGACAAGTGCAGTTTTACACAATGTAGGAACCTCCCCATTGGCTAATAATTTATTGCAAATCCTTGTTATTACTGGAGTAAACGCGGGTGCCAGTGCTTTAAAAATCTTAGGTGGACAGGGATTACATGGTGATCCAGACTTAATTGTTGTCAATTTAGCAAGTACAAATTCCTCCGTTAAAGGAAAAAAGCTGAACCATGACTTAAGTAGGAGAGCTACATTTTCCTAAGGTTTTTTTTATTAAAGCCACTGGTGCAAATGATGATACAATTACAGAGAGCTCTAGGCAAAATAGGGGCTGTTTTTAGCATAGTGAAATATATTATTAATCAGGGAGATATAGACTTGAAAGAGTCATTTAGAAGAATTTCTAGACAATATAATTTTAGCTTAGTAACTATTGCACCTGGTGTTTTGTTTCAGCAATTTCTAAGTTTTAAGCTCAAGCTTATAGTTTTTTTCTTCAGATTCAGCATATGTAAGCTTCAACCATCCTTACATTTTGTTTACATTTCCTTCCGGCCAGAATCAAGTCATTTGAATACCTGAGAGCTGAAGGTAGTTTCTGATATGTAGCACCTATTTTGGAGGGTAAAACCTCATCCAAGGAATTTGACATCAAAATGTTTTCCAACTAAGATTTCCAATTTCTCATTGTTAAGTTTCAACCAGGTGCGGTACTGTGCTTTTCCTATTGTTACATTAGAAATCTGTAATTTTCCCACAAGCACCTGAAACAATACAACTTGTGACCAGACCAGGGGATTTATATAATAAAATCTATATCTATCTGATTATGCTTGGCAGCAATACGGTCTAGTATATGCCTGCCCTGATGGATGCAAGACTTCACATGCTGATGAAGGTCAAAAGCTGAGCAATTGGTCTAGAATTATTATAATAGGAGTATAGTATTTGTAATGTTATCAAACTGTATATTTAACTCACCCAAAATAAGTAGAAACTCATATTCCATATCGGCTGAGGAGATACCTTCCTGAAATTGTAATGATTTCCCTTTTGGGCCCACTTTGGTTCTCCCTTAGTTTTGCATTTAATACATTTTAAGCTGCCTCTGCTCTCTCTACAGAGCCACATATAACACATGTGGTATTGTGACATTAGTTTGAGAATACACTGCATATGTTGTTTGTTAATAAGGGACTCTTCTTGGGATTTATTCTACACATTCTGTACAAGTTGCTGGGAATACATAACAACTTAGGGGCAGATTATGGCTCCTTAGGAAATGGCTCCGAACCCTCGGTTGGAGCCGTTACTAGAGCACCGTAATCTCCTGTTTGGATTTATTTCCGACTGACCCATTCGGAAAGCCTCCTGTAATCCCAAGGGCGGTTCTTTCCGCCCAAGGGATTACAACGTTGGATTCCTACAGGCTTTCTGTGCTAACCCCCTGGGTGGAAGGCCTCCAGTGAATGACCCAGGGGGCACCCTGCCCCCTGTAGATACCTTCGCCCAGTGGCAGGCACCTTGAGGTGCCTGCTAAGGGGTAGAGGGATGAATTGCACCTTAGCTCTTTACGTTGAGAGCATGCATTCCGGTCATATTGCATGCTCCCATTGTAAAGAATAGGAGTGTGACCGATCAGTGTTTGGTTGCATCCTTATTGCTGGTTTAATACTGCCAACAGGAGGTTGGTCGGTCCCAGTTCCAGATCGATGTTAACGGACGCAGGTCCGCCGGACAACGGAATTGGCCACTTACTGTGTTGTGTTTTATGTGCTCGATCATCAGCAGCTCCTAACATCTAAGCATAACACTGTCACACAGCTGCATCTTCAGTACAGTAGTTTTATCATATAAACTGTGTACTGTACCCTTGGGGACAGAGAGGAGAATTCCGGCAGACATGACTGTTCAGGAATGACACCCAATCAAATGATGGATGGAATGCTAAATAAATCATACATTCACCCCTAGTCAAGAGATCTGGGTTAAATCCATTGTTCATTTGCTCACCATGCCATCCCAGTTTAGACGCAGCCATATGCAAATCAGTCTTGACCCTGTGCCTCATGGGAACAGTCCAGACCGAACTGCCAAGCGAGGTCCACCCCTTACCGGAAACAAGCATCCTGGGACTAGTTTAGGGTATTACCCTTCATCAGCCAGGCTAGCTTGAATCTAGTGGTGCAGTAAGTAAGGGACCACGTCTCGGCATACCCATCCCACTTAGGGTGAAAAGTGCTACGCAAACAAATGATGGATGTGTGATGTATTCCTATAGGTTCTGAATCGATCCCCCTATTCCTGACCCTATTCTGGTTAGCAAACTAACAAGTTAACTAGTAATCAGCCCATGAGGCAGAAAATCCCCATGATGCAGATACCGTTATCTGACGCAGTCACACTACGGCACAGGAACGTGTTATCTGATTAGGTCATAACGCTTGCGATCTAATTAGACAAGCAATATTCCTCCAGCCCCTGATAAGGCATACGGAGTTCTCATAACAAATCAAACCTATGACAACCTGGGCAAAACCCTGCGGCCATTGTTTTGATTTCACCGAGAACTTCAGCAAAAGAATGTGCTAACGAGCAAGTCGTATGACATCCTTATTGACGTATCTATGTCCATCCTTACGTCAATCTCGGCACCTTAAAGGTATAAATATTACCGATCTTGCCCTATGCAAAGACACGCGTGGTGACGAGACGGAGCAGCCATACTTGCCGAAGCCCAGAAGCAGAGCAGACCCCGCTGGCAGCAGCCCCGCCTTTCTGACGCGCTGAGAAGCTGCTTTCTCCTGCCGAGAAACCAAGCACCGGCGCTTCCAGGTAGCCCTCGCAGGCAGCCTGGAATATCGAGACCAGAGAAAGAGATACCATTCCTCATTCATCCTAACTTCCAGGTACAGAGCTGAATAACCCCTCGCAGAGAATTCTTAAGTTAGTCACTTGGCAAAAACAACCTTAACTTAAACTGTAACTTTCTATTCCCGCCCACGTATTAGGCTTAGGTCAGGTACACGGGGTAGGCGTATCTAGAAACACCAGTTGAGTACGTTTAGTCAAATGTATATGTGTATGTAATATATTTGATTCATTTTAAACATCATATGGCTTAGAAACCATATCAATGTTTTTACAGTATTATTTTATACTTCTGCTTTTAATGTATGCACTTTACTTAACTATAAGTATTGCAATAATATCGATCCATTTCTCTTGTATGAGAAAAGAGACTGATCAATAAATACCACCTTTTTATTGACTACGCCCGTCTCTTCCTTTTCTCTACAATCTGATGAGACTAAGAATGCACGTACTGACTGAGTAAAATAAATTGCCTTTTGTTCACACGACTCTCGAGATTTACTCTTGATTAGGGGAGAGCAAAGTTGTCATGTTCTATGGTTGTCAGAAACTAAATCCCTTCTTGTCTAATCAGGGAAGTTAAATCCTACCTGAACATTCGAGAAAGTTTCTAGTGAACTCTGAGCTAAGCTGGCAAACCCAAAACCCAAAACTTTAAGTCTAATATTGACAGTAGTAGACCTAGTTAACGTCTGGTCTAGGCCTTTACTATTGTAGGTATTATTCCAATGCGCAGAGCCTATTGGGATGATAGGAGCTACACTACATGGCGCCCAACGTGTTTGGAAAGGGCGATACAACTAACGTAAGACATTTAGAGTAACTCTGTCGTGCTTTCTCACTCAGACCCCTTTTCCCATTATACTCCAAAGACGTCTGGAGTGGGTGAAAGGTTATATCCGCCAGACCTCGCAGGAGGGAACTCCTATGTATGGTTCTTGGTATAGTCAACGTTGAAGGATACACTGTTCCAAAATATTGTGCATCTAATCTTTGTTTCCATAAGAAACCTGATCTGCAAACAAACAAAATAACCTTTTGGACAGTAAAATGTCAGACAATGAGGATGAAAGAGAGGCAGTTAGAATAGCAACTGAACTTGCAGCAGCTGATGCTACCATGCAGGCAGCAGACGAGGATATAATACTCATCCCGGTCATCAAAAGGAGATCTATAACTCTAAAACTTATAGAAAATGGACTGACACCTAGAGGTGGCACAGTCATATTCGTAATTGAGGCACACGAATATCGGCAGACAGAGGTATACTATTCATGGATACATTTTCCAGCAGCAAATGCTGTAACAAAGTACTTCCACTATTACAAAATAGAGGAACCTCCTAATGAGTACACTCCTTTCGAGGAGGTGGAAGTACCACTCAAATTTCAAGAGCACCTGCTCTTATTTGATGGCGCCCTAAAACATAATAATCACATCACCAGGCTCGGTCCTTTAGGTAGACCAGGAGCAACGTGGCCGGTCCTAGCCGGATACACACCACATCCAGACATCGATAGAATGCCTGCAGCAGAGCTGTTAATACAGCTAAAACAATTAATAAAAATTCATAGACAATTAGTTCAGTATGTGATGCGGACTTCAACAATTCAGCCAGCGATTAAACTTCCACAGCTGACCCCTCACCAGGGGAACACAAATAAAATTACACCACAGAACATCCAATCCTGCCTAGGTAAAGTACCGGCTAAACGGGAACAAATACCATTCTGGTTGGCGCAGAAAATCACCCAAATAGAGGCGGTGTTTCCAGACACCACCCCGCTAGAAAAGCACAGGATTCTGACTATCTGTCTCCCAATGGGAATCGCACCACACATTGAGGACTGTGACACTTGGGGTACAGTCTTTGCTTCCATCTACACAAAAACGCACGGTGTTCCATCCATTTTGGTAATACCAGATGTGCTAAAACAAATTCAAGACGAATATCGTCCAGAACCCGCTTTAACTCTTGGTATGAAATTACTGAAAGACTTCAAGCAGGTCTCGGCTATATTATTAGCTAACATAAAGGGAGAAGCAGCAAACGTGACGATCCGCCAGAGGTTAAAAGAGACAGATATAGCAGACCAACCAGCTGAAATTGCCAGAATCATAGAAAAATCCTATGAGGAACTAGGTAGAGATAGTTTAGGTGGAATACCAGTAAAACCGCAACTGACGGAAAGTCCTGAAAAAATATTTTTTAATAATAATTCACCAAAAAAGAACTGGGATGGAAACAAACAATCCAATCCTAAGGAAAAGAAATTCCAGTCCAGAGGAAGGTCTCCTAGGCAAAGAGAAAAATCTCCGAACCAAAGACACAGGTCACCCCATAGTGAACCCTCTGGGAAAAGATATAACCTTAGAAATAGGGATAATATAAAAAAGCCTGATAGATATCAAGACATTGATACACGTCCCTCTCAATCTTTTCAGACTTCCTCGCAGAAATCGGAAAGAAGAGGACGATCAGAACAAAGAGAAGAGCACGCCAAGTCCAAAGACAAGGAACCTGCTCAGCTAAAAAAGAAATTACAATTTCCAAAAAAGAAGGTAGCCAGTATCAAGGTAGTTAACAATGCCGAGAATACTGAGGACACAACTGAAAAACGGAGAATGGGCTCAGACAATGCTAGACAGCGCAGCAGAAGTGAGCATAGTTCGCAAAGTCCTTATGAATCATCTGGTGACAGTGGACACGAATGAATATCTTCAAGTGGAAACTGCAGACACCAGAGTTAGCAAACCTCACAAAATATACAAAATAACATTGCGTATAGAGGGAGATAAGACTAGGAAAATAAGGGGACTATTTTGGGATAATCTCTCCGAGGGCTATGACATCCTTCTAGCTGAAAAAGACTGGCCTCCAGAGTTTGTTAGGGAGTGCCCTCATGGCGAAGAAATAATTATGCCTGCCTTCTCAAATCATATCCCAATTCATAAAAAATATACACTTGCTAGAAAGTGGGCAGTAGCTCTTGCTCCTGCGTTATATAAAAATCACGTAGGATGGGATGAGGACTCCCCTCCTCACAAAATCTAGTTAAAATCACAGCCTACTGCACAAAGGCAGTACCCAATTAGGCAAGAAGCTAAAAAACAGGTAAATGAAATACTAGATCAGCTAGAATACCAGGGGGTGATTGAAACTTGCACCTCACAAATGAACAACCCTTTGTTTCCGGTCTCCAAACCAGACAATTCATATCGTCTAGTTTTGGATTACCGACACCTTAACACATGTTGCAAAACTTTTGCAGTGCAAAACTCGCATAGTGCTGCACTAATGAATAACATAGTGCGCAAAAAATACAAAACAACATTAGACATTTCTAATGGATTCTTTTGTCAAAACATAGCACCAGAGAGCAGATATTTAACTGCATTCTCAATAAATGGCACTCAAAAACAATTCTGTCGGTTAGCCCAGGGGTACAAGAACAGCCCGGGAGTATTCTCAGCGAGAGTAACAGAGTTACTACAAACATATGATGACGAAGCATTATCTTATGTCGATGACATATACTTAACAGATGATGACTTGGATACTCACTTGAAGAGAGTGAACACCATAATACTTGGGTTCGCAGCAGAGGGTTGCAAATTCAACTTTAAAAAATCCAGAATTGCCCATCTGACAGTCCTGTTCTTAGGATATGAATTATCAAGTGAAGGCAAAAGCCTGGCTGACAATTTCCTAGAGAAATGTGCCGTAATCCAAGCACCTAGAACACTAAAAAACCTACAGTCAATTCTAGGCTTCCTAAATTTCGGAAGGACATACATTGCAAATTACGCAGAAAGGGTCAAACCCCTTTATGATCTAATAAAACCAGATTTTAAAAGATGCAATTGGACTCAAATACACACAGAAATTTTGAGATCCTTACAAACAGACATGCTAATTAAAACAAAATCAGAAACACGTGATAACACACGCAATCTTGTAATTCGAGTCATCCCAGGGAGATGCGGATTCACATACCTGACCTCTAATGAGGGAGAAAAGGTACCAATTGCATTCAAATCACACTTGTACACAGAAACTGAACAGAAATTCAGTAATACAGAAAAAATTGTTCATGCAGTTCAAACCGCAATAGCTAGAGAAAAAGACAAAGCTGACGGTAGACATATCACAGTCAGAACAGCAGAATCAGCCTTTGAGGCACTAACAACACAGTGTAATTTACCAACAATAACATTGAACCCGGAATGGATACAATGGGTGAATTCAATCACAACGGACAAAGTATACTACTACTTTGATCCAGAGCTAGAAGAATTAAAAGATCTAGAATATGAAAAAACATTCCCTCTGCCAATCGACATTCTGCCTTTACGACACTACGCCTGTGTAATTTATACAGACGGACATGCTCAACCCCCCGTTTGGGGAGAACAAGCATACAACCCCACATGTGGGATTACAAAAGAAGTGTGGCGCGGAGGTAAATTAAGACCTCTATTAACAAAGACACACTCAGTAGAAACTAATCCAGAAAAACAAACTGAAATATTAGCTTTGAAAATGGCGCTAGATAATGCGGATCGCGAATTCCCGACACTTATAGTGTCAGATTCATATTACTGCGTCAAATCATATAACAGCGATTTGCAGACATGGATTCAAAACGGTTACAAAGATGACACAGATGCACCAATAAAGCAGAAACTGCTCTGGGAACAAATAGCTCTTTTACAAAAAGAACTACCAAAGACTCACGTGACACACTCACTGAGTCACCAGCGTGATGGCGTTCACGTTGCAGGGAATTCATTGGCTGAGACAGCCACAGCGGCAGCCACTAAATCGGCTCCCGTAGTTCGAAAAAAGCGTACATTAAAATACATTGACGGTGAAACAGTGCTGGCGGTGAAAACGTCATTAAAAGGCGACTGCTCAGCGTTACCGATCAACTATCCACTCAATTACACATACATAATCGATGCAAACTCCGTCCCTTTTGCTCGAATCCCTGGAGTGGGGGATAGAGTGATTCCAAACATGGACAGGAGAAACTTGTTAATCGCAGACGCACATATGGGCGAGGGTCTCAGACACCTCAAACTAAAAGATTCTCTGGAAGAATTACAATCACGGTACTGTTGGCCAGGCATGAGCCTGCATCACACCATGTTTGTAAAAAACTGCCCAAACTGCAACAGAGATCGCAGTGGAGAGAGAAACAGTTTAATACCTCGTCGGTTTACTCCAGAAAAAATCAAGAGTAAAAAGGAAGGCTTGCGATTAACATATACAGGCTAGTTTCCACTTATAATGTAGATCACCAGCACTCGGCTGACGTCTGGACTGTTATACAAAGATTTGCGAGTCTAAATGGCATATACGCTAAGAGCATGCTACGTTTGACCATTGTCTTCACTCTAGCCCTCCAGCCTGAGGGGAAACATGACCAAATGAGCATAGCCCAGCGGGAATCTTCTCACTTCCTTCCTGAGGGTACGGGATGGTGTAAAGAAAAAACCAAGGCATAAAGCAATCTATTACGGAAAGGATATTAGGTTCGGGAGCTGGGTGCGTCAAACATCTAATAAGTGTCCAACGTAGTCTAAATAACTTGCCAAGAAATTCTCTGAAGGGATTCAGTGCGTACGAATTATTATTTGGAACTAGGATGATGATCTCTGACATTGATAGTTAGACTTCAGTGGTGAAAGAAAAAAGCTTTGATATCAAAGACCGTTTGGCTATTTTGCAGGACTTAAACAAAACAAGAAAAGACCTGAGCAACATAAAGTTGAAACAACAGCCAACAACCACTGAAGAACCACCAACTGTCCCAGCAACACCTGTCTGGATTCCAAAAGTCGGGGATCTAGTCAGGGAGAAGATCGCGGTAAAGAAGGAATTTGGGCTTTCTTACAGAAAAGCAGTTACTGTCTTGTCTGTCAACGGGACAAGATCAGTTGTACTACCGCCACTTGCTGGTAAAAAGGAGAACCGAGTTGTATCCATCGACCTGGTAAAACCACAATCATGTGGCCGATAACAAACAGTAGGCCAAGTGGACTCCCAATAAGTAGCAGAACACCAAGGTTTGCTACCAGTACAGAGGTCCTATCGAAGAGGCTCATCACATTCGAAACGCCTACAGAAGAACAACAAGGACTATGCAACAATGCAATAGAACTCAGACCTCTGAAAACCCAAATAAAAACATTTAGCAGAGACACACCAATTTATAGTGAAGTACCAAGTGAACATGCAAGAAACAGAAATCCTGAAGCAATTGGAACAATTGACAGAACTGCATCCGGCTACTTCATAAACTTCGATGATTCCTCTGAAGGCTTCAGTGAATCAAAGACACAGCCATCATCAAAAACCTTTAAAGATAAAGCTAAAGAACTTTTGAAACAACTGAAAGAAACATATCTGATTTCCCCATGGATTGAATTTTGGGTGGGTTTTGGTGCATTTATCCTCATACTTTGGCTCATCATGGTACTTACTTTGGGACGCTTCATTGAGGGAAAATATGCTAAAATGGACACAGCAAGTCAGAAAATCAACTTGATCCTCAAACCACACACATCTTCACACGTCGAGAAAAGAGAACTTTCTTCAGCCAACTTCACAGCCAATCCTATACCGGGTGGGGTAGCATGGGACAACACTGACTACGAAATTTATGGTCCAGTCGAGATCCTGAAATATCCACACCAAATTAAGATCTCCTTGAGTGACTTTGTAAAACCAAACTCATTTGCTGATGATTGGGACTTCGAAAGCATTAATAATATGATGTCTGACTTAGTAATGTCTGCTAAATTTACCAAACATGATTATTTGCAGGGTTCTACAAATTATGATAGTATGTACTGTTATAACCACTATGGTAACCATTTTCTACATAAATCTGCACAACCTAGAAATGTTTTAAATTATAATCAATGGGAACATTGTGCAACACCTCCAAAAGGGAGCTCAAGAACCGTTTACGACAAATATTCATATTTTTCAGGTTTTAACACAAGTAATGCTGAAACATTTTATTTTAAATTGTTAAATAAGACAGGGATGAAGACCATGATAACAAACACAAAATTGATATATTCAGATTCCTTTTTTGAACAAATGAATACTTTTGGATTTGATTATTGGGACAAAAATGTTGAATTGAAAAGTGTTTGGGGTACAAAAGATTGGCAAGTACAGGGTATAGAAGCTTTGTTTAGAGCCTGCATGATCCCAGAACAAATGATATTTTTAAATGACACTGTTCAACAAACCACCTGTCTTGGCCTAGCCAAAATCAAAGATTTAAATAAACCGTCTATTCCAAAGCCAACAATGTTTAGCAATAGCTCTGATACAGATGAAGAGATAGACGTAAACCATATATTAAACCAAAACAGAACACATCCTGATTGGAAACAATGGTTGATCTGGCCCACAGATACTAATAACTGTCAAGACAGATTCCTGAACAAAACACAGGGGTTCAAAATGACCAGGCCAGACCCTAGATATCCCCAAAGACATCACCCAGGGATAATAACAACCTACAGTGTGGGCAAATTATGCCTTCAATGGCTACAAACTTCCACACTGGCAGAAATTAAGCAACACCTAACTTTACTTACTGATGGTGCTGACTTCCGTGATTTCATTATGGGACCACGCAAACAGCGTCAAAAACGTTTCATAGCAGCCTCTGTATATGCAGCATACAATGAGGCCTGGAAGGTTACTCAAATTGAGACAGCAGAGAGAATACGGGAAATTGACCGTATTAATTTGGAAAAATCACTTTCTGTAGTGGACAATGGGTTAATGACTCTGTCCTCCAGAATTTTTTCTTTGGACAGCATTGTGTCTTCAGCAATCGACATATTATCGCAGGACTTACTGTTGCTACAACACGGTCAGTCCCAATTGCGTTCTATTGTACAGCTTGGCTGGACGTTACAAAATCTGCGTTCAGGCTATGTGCCTTGGCGTTTAATCAACACAACGTCACTATTCCAAATCTTTAACCTTACTGATAGACAAATCAGTATGGCACAAAAGGGTGCTGATTATACAATCTTGAGCATTGAAAAACTCGAAAGATTACCAGTGACAATGTCAGAACGACCTGTCAGTGAATGGATAATACATGGGATAATAAATATTCCAATCTCAACCTTCAGGTTTCAATATTGCCAAAAATATATACAGGCTGGCATGTACAAGAAATTGGGAAAGGGGTACATTAAAACAACATGGAACCTGCCCTATTCACATGCATGTGTCAGTAATAAAGGACAGAAAGTGTTTCTTAGTGGCAACAATTGTGCGATGTCACTAAGTGGCACACTTCTGTGTAACGGAATTAGTTTGCATGGAGCCTGTGAAGGGAATTCATACAACCTTTCATGTCACCAGCAAGGCGCACCTGCAACAGAATTAGAACCATTCTTTCAAAGACTCTATAATGGGAGTTACATTCTAATTGTGGATCGCAGATGTTGTAGTCTTATGCCCGGGACTCCTTATCTCGTAACTACGACTGCGAAGGTCAAGTGCTGTGGACGCTCATTGTTCCCCAGCTCCTTTCCAGACAGGGAGGCAAGGGCATGGCCCAATTTGAAAATTACTTCTATTCGAATAGATACTTTAAGCAGAAGGAAAACAGTGCTTCTTCAGACGCCTACAAGGCTCACGTCATCAAAAGAAACGTATGATCTACAAGTCGCAAGGACGACTGCAGAGATACATTCATTGTTATCAACTAATTCCCCCATACATTTCGCAGAAATCCTGAATGAAATCTTAAATATTTCTGATACCAATGGGGTCTCAAAGGTATTTAAGACAGTATTTTCGATGGCATTAACACCATTCAAAGCCATACTGGGTATTTTTCCAGATTTCGTCCATTCGATTTTTGGCGGACTTCCCCTGATCCTGGGACTAATTGCAGGAATCCTATTCTTAGTCCTTATTTTTCGTTATGGCAACCCATGTCACAGACAAAACTCTTGCGACAAGGGAAGAAACAATCCTAGCCATTGGATACCGGGACCGGATATCAAAAATCCTGGGACTCTCCCGGCTTAGAGACCTGAACATGACTTGGTTTCTATCATTTCGACCAATGTGGCAAAGATGTGTTTTACCTGTATTAAGGTGTCTGCTATGCGGAGAAGAATGCGTGTTAGACACCTGTCTGACGCTACAAACGGATGCGCCAATGGATGCAGAAACATTGTTGAGCCTGATCAAGGTTCATGCTTTGTGCTGCCCTCAAAGGCTACCAATCCTGATGACGGCATTCGTGGAAGCTTCACCACTACGATTGATGGGTAGTGAAGTTCAAGATGAAAGCAGCATCGATCAGGTACGACCTTCTGTCAGCAATGCGAATCAGAATGTCAATGGAGACAATCATGCGCACGAATGCATGATTACACCTATTTCCGAGTTAGTGGAACTTTCCCAGGAAGCTGTTGACAGCTTTTTCGAAAGCCTAAATGATATGATGTTCTCGCCGGAACAGAAATAGAGACTTTTGAGCAAGCTCGCACACGGCGTTCCCTGAATTCGGCCTTCAACTTTAAAAATGAAGTCACATGAACAATTTTCCCTCCAGTTCACGGACAGCAAGTTTTTCAGCAGCCCCAAAATATTTTTGCATATTTTTCGGGACACTATCTTCTGCTTAAAGTAAGAACTATTCTTAAAGAACTAAAATTTCTAATTATAGATAGCTTATAGACATTAGCTGCCCGCTGGTATGTTCATAAATATTTTATTCTGAGATGGAATGGTCTCGAACTTTTTTTCTGTATTGAGAGACATTTCATGTGTAATTTCTCATATACCAAATAAGCAATAATGTATACAAATGCGTGATTACTTTAGCATTATTCCATAGCTTGAGTGCATACAATACATATGACTGCAATTTTTCCGTATATTTGAAAATTTCAAAATGCATTTATGTATTTGGGGTGGTAAGGTATACACTATACTCTATAGTATGTTGTACTATGTTATACTATGCATAGATTAGGTAATATGACCATAGTTAGCGTGGAGTGGGTGTGATGTATTCCTATAGGTTCTGAATCGATCCCCCTATTCCTGACCCTATTCTGGTTAGCAAACTAACAAGTTAACTAGTAATCAGCCCATGAGGCAGAAAATCCCCATGATGCAGATACCGTTATCTGACGCAGTCACACTACGGCACAGGAACGTGTTATCTGATTAGGTCATAACGCTTGCGATCTAATTAGACAAGCGATATTCCTCCAGCCCCTGATAAGGCATACGGAGTTCTCATAACAAATCAAACCTATGACAACCTGGGCAAAACCCTGCGGCCATTGTTTTGATTTCACCGAGAACTTCAGCAAAAGAATGTGCTAACGAGCAAGTCGTATGACATCCTTATTGACGTATCTATGTCCATCCTTACGTCAATCTCGGCACCTTAAAGGTATAAATATTACCGATCTTGCCCTATGCAAAGACACGCGTGGTGACGAGACGGAGCAGCCATACTTGCCCAAGCCCAGAAGCAGAGCAGACCCCGCTGGCAGCAGCCCCGCCTTTCTGACGCGCTGAGAACGAGAAGCTGCTTTCTCCTGCCGAGAAACCAAGCACCGGCGCTTCCGGGTAGCCCTCGCAGGCAGCCTGGAATATCGAGACCAGAGAAAGAGATACCATTCCTCATTCATCCTAACTTCCAGGTACAGAACTGAATAACCCCTCGCAGAGAATTCTTAAGTTAGTCACTTGGCAAAAACAACCTTAACTTAAACTGTAACTTTCTATTCCCGCCCACGTATTAGGCTTAGGTCAGGTACACGGGGTAGGCGTATCTAGAAACACCAGTTGAGTACGTTTAGTCAAATGTATATGTGTATGTAATATATTTTATTCATTTTAAACATCATATGGCTTAGAAACCATATCAATGTTTTTACAGTATTATTTTATACTTCTGCTTTTAATGTATGCACTTTACTTAACTATAAGTATTGCAATAATATCGATCCATTTCTCTTGTATGAGAAAAGAGACTGATCAATAAATACCACCTTTTTATTGACTACGCCCGTCTCTTCCTTTTCTCTACAATCTGATGAGACTAAGAATGCACGTACTGACTGAGTAAAATAAATTGCCTTTTGTTCACACGACTCTCGAGATTTACTCTTGATTAGGGGAGAGCAAAGTTGTCATGTTCTATGGTTGTCAGAAACTAAATCCCTTCTTGTCTAATCAGGGAAGTTAAATCCTACCTGAACATTCGAGAAAGTTTCTAGTGAACTCTGAGCTAAGCTGGCAAACCCAAAACTTTAAGTCTAATATCGACAGTAGTAGACCTAGTTAACGTCTGGTCTAGGCCTTTACTATTGTAGGTATTATTCCAATGCGCAGAGCCTATTGGGATGATAGGAGCTACACTACAGATGGAATGCTGAATAAATCATACATTCACTCCCAGTCAAGAGATCTGGGTTAAATCCATTGTTCCTTTGAAACCAGTCCTAGGATGCTTGTTTCCAGTCCAGGGAGAACCTGGCCTGGCATTTCAGGCTGGACTGTTCCCAGTGGGCCCAGGATCAAGACTGATTTGCATATGGCTGCGTCCAAACTGGAATTGCATGGTGAGCAAAAAAACAATGGATTTAGGCCCAGCCTCTCCCCGCAATCATAAACAAATATTCCCTGTTGTCTAGTGGGCATTCCTGCTGCATGATCGCACGATCGTGTAGCAGGAATGCTTAAAAAGGGCATCAGGGGAAAGGAAAACCCTTTCCTTTTCCCCGATGCCTCTTTTGTTTAAATACCCCACTCACTGCACATATCACATTTATTTGTGTTCTTTCTTGTCTTGTACACCCATTCAATTTCACACTCACACTCACTAATTCACAATGACCAAAAATACGCAGCCACATTTTTCAGATGAGGCATTGTCAGTGCTTGTGGATGAAATACTCAGAGTTAAGACACAGATTTTTAGGACCCAAGTCCAGCAAACTTTCTCCACCCAGAAAAACCTAATGAGGGACAGGATATTCAACGAAGTGAATGCAGTAGCCAGCACCCTGTGCACATTGGAGTATATCAGACAGAGGTGGTACGATGTCAAGATGAGGGTCAAGGTCATAGCCAACACCGGGTTGCCCAACAGACTGGCGGTAGTCCTTCCGTGCTACCCATACCCTTTAGTGCCTGGGAGGAAAAGGTGCATGCAATCCTGCCGTGGGAGAGCTTGTTTGAAATACCTAAAGGAATAAAGTCTGGTAAGTGACCACCGAACATCATCCACACGTCATCCATGACACCTTACCACACAGTGGAGAGATATGGTGCAGCGGCCAGGGCAGCTGACTTTGGACTTCGGACTTCGGACTCTTCACGGTTTGATCCCTGGCTCCGGCGGCAGATCAGCTCAGCACTGTGTGACTCTAGGCAAACGCTCACTTAATTTCCACGACGGCCCTCAGCGCATTCAGACCCGTAAGGGTGAGTTGTTTATGCTTTAAAAATAACAGATTTATAACACATAACTGCAATGGTCCACATTTTGTAATTGTGATGTTTCGAAATGAAGTGGTAGCCAAAGTTTTGTAGATGTGTAACTCATGCTCACAACCTGTATACCTGCACTGAACATCAGAAATGTCCCAAGCAATCCCATTTACAAATGTCTCCATGTAGACAGTTAGTGTATACCCAATAACTCAATTATGCCACCAACAAAAACATCTGTCAACATCCCATCAAAATAGCCCTTAACTAGAGTAGGTAGATACCACGTATGTAAGGCCCAGTATGTAATGCCAACCACTTTATCAAAAAAAAGGACTACACCTACCATCATCCAATTGCACCCTACCTAAGAACAACAGCCTGCAGTGTCAGCCATCTCTCCTCGCAACGTCCCCTCATCAGCAGGAAGAAATAGGTCTAGGTGGGCTGGGGGTGATTCACCATTACATCGCAACTTTTACAACGGGAGGCTTTTACAACGGAACTTTTACAACGCAGGATCCATTACATCGGATGCCATTACAACGCATGGCATTACATCGCAGATGCTATTACAACGCATGGCATTACATCGTAAGTATAGGTAAATATTTAATTTTTTAAAATTTTATTAATATTAATTATAATTAAATATATTTATTTATGTTTTTTAATATTATTAATTCATTATTTATTATATTAATTAAAGTAATTTTTAAAATAAGTACAGGTGTACAGGGGTGTTTTTAGGTTTCAGGGTAGGGTTTGGGTTTTGGGATACAGGGGTGTTTTTAGGTTTCAGGGTAGGGTTTGGGTTTTGGGGTACAGGGGTGTTTTTAGGTTTCAGGGTAGGGTTTGGGTTTTGGGGTACAGGGGTGTTTTTAGGTTTCAGGGTAGGGTTTGGGTTTTGGGATACAGGGGTGTTTTTAGGTTTCAGGGTAGGGTTTGGGTTTTGGGGTACAGGGGTGTTTTTAGGTTTCAGGGTAGGGTTTGGGTTTTGGGATACAGGGGTGTTTTTAGGTTTCAGGGTAGGGTTTGGGTTTTGGGATACAGGGGTGTTTTTAGGTTTCAGGGTAGGGTTTGGGTTTTGGGGTACAGGGGTGTTTTTAGGTTTCAGGGTAGGGTTTGGGTTTTGGGGTACAGGGGTGTTTTTAGGTTTCAGGGTAGGGTTTGGGTTTTGGGGTACAGGGGTGTTTTTAGGTTTCAGGGTTGGGTTTGTGCTTAGGGCTAATTACATTATATTTACCATTTATAAATTAATTAAAATATATTTATTAAATACAATTAATTATATTATATTAATTACATTTTTTAATTAATTTAATTAAATTAAATATTTTTTTTAATTAATTTAATTTAATTACAATTTTAAAAATATTTAAATTAAATTAATTTCATTATATTAGATCTAAATCTATTAAATTAAATTAATTACTATTTTAAAATGTATTTTATTTAAATTAAATAAATTAATTAAATTAACTTAATTACATTTTTTTAAAAAGGTATACTTACCTATACTTACGATGTAATGCCATGCGTTGTAATAGCATCTGCGATGTAATGCCATGCGTTGTAATGCCATCCGATGTAATGGATCCTGCGTTGTAAAAATTCCGATGTAATGGAATGCGTTGTAAAAAACCGCGTTGTAGTGACACCAATCCGGGCTGGGTGGGCTGGGTGTGCTGGGTTGAAGAAGGACTCACTACATTGACCACAAATTCCCAGCAGGCCTTGTGCTCTAAACTACAGGTACCTGGGTCAGTCATCTCTCTACTTCACTCCCCCTCACTTGCAAGAAGCCATTTGTCAAGTGGGGGGATGAGAAATAACCACAACTCCCATCAGGCCTTGTACTCCAAACTACATTTACCTGTGTCAGCCATCACTCTAACTCACTCTCCCTCACTTGCAGGACACAATAGGCTGGTGTGGGCTAGGTGTGCTGGGTGGGAGGAGGACATATTCCATTGATCACATACACCATCAGACCTTGTACTCCAAACTACAGTCACCTCGGTCATCCATCTCTCTATTTCACTCTCCCCCACTAGCTGTAAGTCATTGGTCAAGCAGGGGGATGGAGTTTTTGAAATAACCACACATCCCAGCAGGCCTTCTAACACAAGATCAAGGAATCAGTCACCTTTAATGTACCTCCAAAACCAATTATTTCACATCTTACTATGGAGTGTAAGTTAACAATCACTGCGTTGTGTATACAGAATGCTATCCACATACACATATGCCTACTTAGGCTGATGTACCTCAGTCTCTTGAGTAGAAAAGAATGAGACCATCACTCACACCATGATTACATTGTACTAACAAATACACAGTCTGTTCAATGTGCCTGGTGATATATAGAGAATGCACAGCACACAGGAATAACAACAAATAACATTTCTAATTGATGTGTACTGTACGCCATGTCACTAATCTTCAGAGTGCCAGGTATGAGTCAATGTCAGTAGACAAGTTACAATACAATTTGAGAACATGAGCAGGTCAGCACAGAGGTGGAGCAAGACCATAAATGATGAAGTTGCATTGTTTATGTCTAATAAAAGCTAAAATCATGGGGATAGGTAACAAATCATCCATCTAAAACAGTTTTGAGATCCAGGCATTTACATAATGTGTACGAGTTGAGGTACAAAGCATATTTCTATCTGTACCAACAGGGCAATCTGGTAACACCTCCATGTAGATTGAAGAAAACAGCCAGGCTCAGAATCCAACCCTGTGGGTGCGCCCTAGCAAAGAAGACTCTCCTGCACCCTTGGATGAGGAGAAGGAACCTGGCCATCAGGCTTGGCTTGACAGACAGCATCAGCATGTCCAACAGAATCCACTGTGACATCTCTCACCCCTACCACAACAGATACACCATCAACCAAGGGCAACAACATCAACACTGCAGCACAATCCACTCTGGAGTTCATGGACACAAAATAGTCAATGAGGAAGGAGGATCCTGTTTAACTGTGCAGGCACAAACCATGCCAGCCTGTGGGGGTAGGGGTGATGGAAGGGGGCTTGTGGTTCCAAGTCGGGAAACAGCTGGAGCCACTGATGCCCTGGCCAACCTCTTTCTGGTAATGGGTGCCTATGAAGGGGCACCAGGGAGCAATGGGCCAGGTTTCTCAACACCTCCAGAACATTGAACAACTGCAGGCATCCCAAGACCAAACACTTGAGCGATTCAATGACCTAATGGAAGAAGGCATAGGGGTGCTGAGGGAGATCATCACCCCTCTCTGCCAGGCATTTCCACACACAAGTACCCCTCCCTGCGTGACATCTCCATCTGGGCCCTCAACATCTGCACAAGCCACATGGAGGGACGCTGAGCCTGTAGGAAAATCCTCAGTGCCCCAGGAGCCTGCAGGTATTGTTCCCGCCACCCATACATGGGGTGCGTCATCCAAAGAACTATAAGGGAGGGTCGGATGGCAATGCACAAACCCCAGCCAGTAAAAAACGACACACCTGATATCCTTCTTTGTGTGCCAAACATTCACTTTCTGACTTTTCATCCCAAATGTTCCACCTCAGATGGAAATACTCTTAGACTTTGCAATCTGATAATTGTGGCCATAATTTTTGGGATTTCAACCAACAACACTTTCAACATCAATACCAGCTCATGTTGTGCCTTTGACATCTGTCTAAATTGTTGTAAGTCTCATGTTATCACTCTGATGAAGGAGTAATCAACTAGTTCAAGAAGTACATGTAAGTTGTAACTTACATGCCACAAAGTCCATCAAACGTGGCACCAGTATAATTATACAGATTCAGCGTACCATGCAAACTTTAGTCCATGGTACCTATTTACAAATAGTCAATTGTATGAACAATCCTCACGCGTTGGAATCCCACTCAACAATTTATGTCACCAACCTATGTTGTTGTGTTCAATCAAAAAAACAGCAATTTGGGAGGAGCTACATCAGGCAATGAAAACTTCAATGTGAAACACAAATTGTATTTGTCTGCTGCACCTGGTGCCAGATCACAAACACCATAAGTGTGGCTCAATGGTTAGAGCGGCAGACCCTGATGCAGAGATCTAGCCCAGGACCAGGGTTCAATTCCCCGCCTCGGCGGGTCTTGGGCTCAATTTCTCCAGACCTGATAATTCTCGCCTCGGTGCCTATTCTAATCTTGGGTCCCACTCTGCAACTCTAGAAATAGCAAGCTTAATCTCCACAACGGCCCCCACAACGCTAACGATGCCTGGCCTCCACCTTGGGGGTGCCCAGGAGTGGACACCTCACAGGGAAAGCCAGGATGGGTTCCACAGCGGTATTCGTACAAGCCCCTTGAGACCCTTGCGGGTGAGTAGTGCGCTATACAAGTATCAATTTACAATTTACAATTTATAAATGATATGCACAATCAGTAGACTAAAGAAAAGAAAACAGGTCTGTACTACTGGCCAGTGCAAACAGGTCCTATCTTGTGGTGTGCTGCATCATTTGCTAGGTCAAAAGCATATGCCAGTGGTGTGGCACTTGTACCATGCAATGAGGACACACATCTAATGCTATATCATGATGGAAAACATATTGCAAAAAAAAGTCCACACAATGGGATAAAAGTCCATTGGTGTTGTAGCAACTTCCATTCCTGCTATTGCAAGCAGGTGTCATAACAGATATGTATCCCAAAAGTCTGTGCCACACATTCCCAGGATCAGTCCATATCCAGGTTGAACTCAGACATAGCATCACATGCCTGGTGACAGCACAACTCAGAAACTCCCCTCAGTTGAGGACATTCCAAAGTAAGCTGAAACAACAAAATTAAATCAGATTAGCAAGGATGATTCATGTCTCACAAGTAAGACCAAACTGGAACTTCATCCAGAACAATGTTACTGTTAACAATAGTTAGACATGAATGATACAGTGTGCATGATACAGTGTGCACTATAACCATATCCAAAACCAGTCCAGCACAAACAGTAGCACACTTATCCTACACTCTGATGTGTACGTACACATAGTCCATACAGACACACAACAATAAGCACTGTAGAATTATAAATATATCCCTGAGCATACTTACAGTCATGGAAAGCAGTTGTTGATAAGCTGTTGTTGTAAGTCATCTCCTCCTCCTCACCACTGTCTTCATTGCCAAGTCCCGGATCCTCAGTCGGTGGCACATGCTGTTCTCCTTCATCTTCAATCAGAGGGATGCTTTTCCTTAATGCCAGGTTGTGGAGCCTGCAGCAGGCAAAGGGGATCTGGCAAACCTTTCCAGTTGAATATTGTAGGGCTCCTCCAGTTTCATCAAGACAGCGGAATCTGCCCTTCCAGAGGCCAAAAGCTTGCTCCACTGTCCGTCTTGTCCTCCTATTGGCCCTATTGAAACAGAATTCTCCTGGGGTGACTGGATTCCGCAATGGCGCTAGTAACCATGGCTCGTTGGGGTATCCTGCATCTCCTAAATGGAAGATGGACTTGAGTACAATGTTCAAGCAAACATCTACTAACAAGCCACACAAACCACTCACAACAAACGTCATTCAAAGGCTTCATTGCCAACAAGCCAGGCCTGCTCTGGAAGTAGTTGAGTCATCAAACAGGGTATGACTGTTCTGTTGAATGAGACATGGTCTGATCCTGGAAATGTGGCACACACTGTACATTGATTGAGTGGAATTGATTCCGGTTCCTATATACTTGCTCATTGACCAGTAGTGGATTAAAAGCAATTAGTGTCCCTTCAATTGCTTCAATTACATGTGGGATTTGCCCAAACATATAACAATCAGCTTTGATATTTGCCAATTCTCCTGGTTTGGAAAATTGATGTAGCTGTCAACGTCTGCACTATATCCCAAAGTACATTTATAAACATTGGCTAGGATATTCCCCCAGATGTTGTCACTGCGTACTGAAACTTACCTGTAGCCAAGAAATGCAGCACTGCCTGAACTGTGGGCTTCAGTGATGTGGGATAGTTGTGATGTGGACGCAATGAAGGTGACAACTGCTGGCTCAAGTCATTGATGGTTGTCTTACTGAGACAGTATTTGTGGATCATGTCTCTGTCTTCCTTGCTTTGTAGGTAATGAAAGGACCTGCAGATCGAAGACAGTCTACCAACTCCTCTACGATAACTATGGGTGGAATGTATACACAGTAGGTGTTAGATCACAATGTTCCCAGCAACATGCACCTATACAAACACCATAGACCAATTAACCACACAAGACAGTCCATGTCAGTGCAAACCAACACTACATGCAGACAATTGTTACATGGTGTACACTGTCATGCTCTCATGTCTGCATTGCACATACAATGACATACAATCCATTGACATTGAGCATCTTTCTTAATATGAAGATGTACACTACAGTATAGTACACAAAGACCACTTTCAATGTTCCTTTCACTTGCAATGCTTCAGTAGAGTGCTTGCATTTTGAGTGTGCTGGCCCTCTGGGAAGGTAGGATTCTGTACATCGTAAAGACACACTCCCCTTCCTAACTGGACATCATACAGATCACACACTGGGTAACAGTGGCATTCAACACTGTTATTTGATGTATTTACACCTGTTAATTGACATGGGATGCATACTGCCTGAGAGAAAGGGAAAGTTCACAAACAAAGTGTGTACTTTCCTGTTGATTTAGCCTGCCAGCAAGTGTTAGTGGTTCAGGGTCCTCTCAAGGAGACTTAATTATGGGAATGTTGGCGTTTAATTTGGATGTCCCTTTAATGAACAATGTAGTGCATCCTGGCATGGTGCAGTACAAAACAGCAAGATTTTTTGCACCAACCGAACCAGCATTCAAAAGTGACGGTAGGTGGTTCAGACCAGAGGCCGACACAGCTATAGGCTGTAACTTGTTATGATGACAGTTGTGGCTTGCTGATTGTGTCTGCCTACAGTGAAGATTGACACAGTAAACTTCCATTACTACTGTAACAATCTTACTCGCAGACTGTCGGCTATTTTGAAATGTGTGGTAGGCGGAGTGTCAGTCAGCAATTGAATGCATTGGACGACATCAGAAAATGTGACCGACGCAAACCTATCCCTTTGACCACCTGCACACAAGACCATCTATGAGATCTAGATATAAGCCATGCGTTTTGCAATACAGATTACTTGCCTTCATAAAATAAACTTCACTTCTACAGACCTTCCCATCTCTCTGCTGCTGTTCACATCCTCTGGGAGTTACAACACTCGCTGTACAGGGATCAGGGCCCCTGTCTTCACACCAGAGTAACTGAAGATGCTGGTAGACACAACCCTTCCCTTATTTATTTATTTATTCAAGAGTTTTATATAGCGCTGGCTAGACCCGGAGGTATCAGAGCGCTTTATATGAGGTTCCACAAAAATTACAATTACAAGATTACATCAGTTTCAAATTACATCAGTTCCTAGACAAACAATTGCAAGAGCGTAGAAGACGAGATAATTGAAGTGTAGAGGGGAAGTAGTGGGGGGTAAGCGAGGTGAGAAAGTGAAGATAGGGGAAGAGAACAAACAGTAGAGATGAAAGTAAGTCTGTCTAAAGACCAACTGGGTAGGTGACGATCAAAGGAGGTTATCCACGGCCCATCTCCTGTATAGCTAAACCAGGTAGCTCCATTGGGCATCAGACAGAATAGGTCAGTCTCACTACATTGAGAGAGGAGAGAAGGAGAGAAATAGAAAGAGGGAGGAAGTGAGAGGAGACGACAAGAGAGATGAAAGGAAGTCTGTCAAACAACCGACTGGGTAGGTGACGTCCAGGGAGTGAATCCCCGGCCTGTCTCCCCTATAGCTAAACCAAGCAGCTCCATCGGGCGTCGGACAAAATAGCTAGATCTCAAATGATGATTGAAAAATTCACAGATAGAACGGGGGGACTAAAGGGCCAGGACAGGTGAGGGCAAAGGTCAGAAGCAGGAAAATGGAGAAGAGTAGAGTGGGAAGAGTAGAGTAAAGTCATTGCACAGTTCCTTTTTTGGAATTTGAAAACATAGCCATCAAATCCGCTTTTGTGATCGCCATTGCAGTGGCTCCTGCGTCATCTCACAGTGTCGGGCGTTTGTCTGAAGGAATGAAAAAAATCCGAGACTTTACCCGTCTGCTTGCTCATCGTCTTCTTTGATGGCATAGGGTGTTGACCAGGCTGGCCCCCCGAGTAGCTGTCTGGGATGAGGTGACTGAGTGGGGGGATTAAGGCAAAGTGAGGGCTGTCAGACCCCTAGGCGCAAATTCTGCGAGGCGCAAATTCTGCGAGGGATATGGGGGCTCAAATTTAGGAATGCCTCATGGGGAGTTCATCGTGGCTAGTCGGTGCCAGCGATGCCATAAAGGAGGACGACCAGGAAGTAAGGACCGAATTGGGGTGGTATGGATTGTGACCCTTCTGGTCGTGCCGGAGTGCATAGGCAGCACGTCGAGAGTCATCGGTGTGGGCTGGGTCCAGCCTTCAGGCATAGGTGGCTGCTGGCAACGTGGTGTGTGGAGGCCACGGACCCACAGGGCACGATCACTATCGCGGAATCGGTGTTGTCAGTGTCAGATCAGGTCCGGAGGCAGATCAAGGTTGCTCTGTAGGGCCTCGAGGTAATCTGGCAATGTCTATATCCCCGGACCATGGTCTAGGCCAAGTAGCAGGCTAGAAATGCAGGGGGAGATCGCAGGCTGATCAGGGAGCTGGTGCGAGGTTAGAGTGAGCCAGGTAAGGCACTGATCTTCATCCGACGGTCGCCAGCGGCTGCCATCTTAGAGTCAGGCAAGCGCCCGATGGAATGTCTCAAAGTAGGGCTGCCGCCAGAGTGAAGCTGATTTGTGTGCCCCCCAGCCCAAAGGAAGCAGTGGGAGTCTCCGCCGGGCGGCAGCACGTAGGCAGCAATCCCACCTCCCGGAGGCGCCCTTAGTCGGCGCCGTCCTCGGCAATATGACGGCTGCCATTTTGTGCGCCTCCGCTTCTCTCCTCTTTCAGAAATATCAGCCACGTCCGAGGTCTCAGGAATGGGCAAAGTCTCTCCGCTGGTGCCCCAAGCACTCTGCTTCAAGTAGGGAGTATTTTCGTCCAAGATGAAGCCCTGTAGCTGCCTAAAGCCAGGCCGGAGCAGCGCGTGTGCCCGGAGCCGAGACAAGCTACGTCCGCCCCTCCCCGCAGCTGTATGGCACGCCAGGGGAGGAGCAAGCGAGAACAATTCTGACAGAATAATTATTTTGAAAGTCAGCAAACTATGAACATTAGGCAGATTTTTGCAAAGTAACACACTTCTGAATCTGTAGCCAATTGTTCAAAAGTGTGTTTGTATTTGTGATTGAGAAGTGCACTGCTGAAAGTGTGTCATTGCTGCTCTCGACTTTCTATCACTCTTCTTGTGTGAATATTTAATCATTGACCACAAACATAATAGTGTGTGTTGGCGAGGCATGCACACAGTGGTTGTACATAATGGTGACTTGTTTTCAGCCATATTTAAAAATACAATTGCTTGCGGAGTCATAGCTAATCAAACTCTAATTGTGAATGTGCATTTTCATTTGCATCTGTGGTTAAGTAGGTAATGTATTCAGTCACAACAACAACTCCACACACATGATGCAATATCTGCGTTATGTCACTTATGACACAAGCCCTCAAATACCAAATCAAAGTGCTCAACAATGGTCATGTCTGATATAGGAGGCAACCAGGTGTTTGAGTTATAATGTCCATTCAGGGCATGTGCAGATCATGTTTAGCAATGTGTTATAGACATAGTGTAATCATTGGTAAATAACCATACTAGGTAGTTGTATGTGCAGGGCCAAAATGGTACTCTTCCCTTCTGCTGAAGACATAGGTGTGCTGAGGTTAGCAGTTAGGAGATTTCCTACCACCTCTGTTGTTCTCCCATCCACAGTGTACTGAGAGGAGTTGCATAGTCACTTAGGGCAAGGTCAGGTTAGAGTGTGGATTCAATGAGAAAGGAAAATGTGTCATTAAAACTGTAAATATTGCACGTTTGACAGCAGGTGTAGTGTTGAGAAATCTAGTCTGCTAGTTTGTATGTAGGTTCATAACCTATGTGAAAAAGTACCTGCATATGTACATCTTGCATGGGTACTTAAGTGCCTGTTACCATATCATCCTTATAGGTCAAAGCCCATCGGCAGATTTTCATTTAGAGGACCATTGCCTGAAAGGAGCATTTCCTGGGGGATCACACAGCGACGCAGTGGCCACTGCCAAAAATGGTAGCAGGACCTGAGAGGGTGGGCCAAGATCGCTGAAGTTACAGCTGGGACTGGCCCCTCCTGGCACCCTGACCCCCCTAATGCATTGCACCCTGGCGGTGGCCTATCCCAACCCTGTTGGTCAGTGTAGAGCCAGACAGCAGCAAGGAGGGGTTGAGTATATGCCTTGATGAAGTTATTACAGTACCATGCATGTTCATATATTGCAGCCACTGTTCCAACTTTTAGGTTTTGACACAATCAAGACCGAAGTAAAGTGTAGAATGTAGCAAATGCGACAATAGTAGAGGTGTATGGTTAGGTCCCTTGATTCTGGGGCATGTACGGGTAAAATAGGGTGAGTATTACCAGTAGTGCTACTCCATTGTCTGATGGGCACATGATGATGCAATAAACAGGAAAATATATTTAGTTATTTATGTAATGTTCAACATAGTTCATTCTAAATACCATTGTTTGCCCGGGTTTCTGTAGTGAGACAACCACACGTTTTGTGTCATTTGATGCCTGTGAACTTGACTGTGACTTGCCATGCAATACATCCAGGTAGCAGGAAATGTGTAATTGCAGGTCTGGGTAAGTAGTGATTGATCTTTGTGAAAAGATTTGCAAACAGAAAAGTGGCTATCTGTTGTGCAATGTAGCAGCAGGTACATTTAGACTCATATGTACTGAGGTCACAGGTCAGGCTGTACCTTACCGTGAGTTAGTGACAGGACAAATACTGTCTGATTTTGACCTGAATCCATGTTTTGTACCATGTGTAGGTGACAACAGATGTTTGTGAGTGGCTAACAAAGTAGGTGTTATTTGGGAAACAGGGAGGTAAGTACATGGATGTGAAAGTTACACATTCCCAATGGAATTGATAGTTGTTACAAGGGCCATTAATATTTTCAGGAAACTAAATCCATGGTTTAGCACTATAAATCGGATATCAGGAAAAGTGGCTCAACCGACTTCTGAGAAGGGCAGATATATTCAGGTGCAGGACACAACAGCATCTAAACTGTACAATATATGAAAGATGATATTTATCAGGGAGGGATATGCTGACTTGTCTTTGTGAGATGTGGATATGAGCAGGGTTTACACACTAGTAAGTAGTGTTGGCTAAGTTTATCAACTTAAATGCTCTTCACTACTATTGTGGGCACACAATGATTCTACCTGGCCAGGTGAGCCACATGCCCCTGAAGTATTATGCAGTCATTGTCATAGTCAGTGTGATAAGCATTGATACATGCAAAACTGGTAACATTGTTGAAATCTGTACTTAGTAAATTTGATAATTACACAGTGCTGACATGACACAATAGTTGTAGACATACATGTTTACATTGCGATACCTAAATCCTATGTGTGACTCATAATGAGTTACACATGTGACACTTAGAACTGCTTCATCTGCTAATGGACGGATGTGCAACTGTAATGTGATCTGTGTGAAATAGCCTATTCCATGACTGGGACATCTTGATGCTGATTCATCAAAATATGTTAACTGAAGCACGGAGCATGCTGTTCCACAAGCTCTGGATTAGGCAGCTGTACGGTAGGACTGCAGTGTTATTTTATCCCCCCTTGGATCACATGCTGTAAGTCTGGTATACCACGAGGGCATAAGGATTGAGGAACAAATCAGCTGGTATAATTTGCAGTGCCCCGGGAGGTGTTTGTCCCCGGGACTTGGGGGAGCCCCGGAGCCCCCCACCCCTCATTTAAAAACCTAACACTCTTTTTTTTTTTGTCCGGAGTCATGCACCCTGCGTGACATCTATTTTTCTTTCAAATTGGGGCTCTGAGGGTCCTTGTTGGACCCCCAGAGCAGGCCTAGGGGTCGGGGTGTTCCTACCCTGCCCCCTTTTCTTGTTTTTAATCCTTTTTTCTAAAGTTATCTTCTGGCTCGGTATCTGAGTCTAAAAATTGCTGCCAACAGTTCCCAGTTTGGAGTATTGGCAGCCAATGAGAATGAACCTCGTGCTTGGGAGGGTTCGCGAATCCACTGCGTCCCTAGATATCAAAAGCTTTTCTTTTTCTAATTTCTCAGGAACTACTGAACGGGTTTACACCATTTCACAAACAGGGCTCTTTCTGAACCAAACCCTACCTGTTTGCAAAATGTGGTGTAAATCCATTCAGCAGTTCGGGCTGTAGCTTTGTCTAAAGTTTCCTATGGAAATTAACAAAGAGAAAACACATTTAGAGACCCCCCTTTTTTCTTAGACCCCCGCTTGACGAATCACCCCAAAACTTTCAAGACAGGTGCTGACCGGAGCGGGTGAGATATTGAGAAGGAAAAACATGAACTTTCATCCTGATACTATTATGTGAGAGAGAAAATAGCTTTCACTAATGTCCTATTGACTTAATATAAATAAATGTTGTCATTCAAGTACAAATTATGACCATGGTAAATCTGGGTAGAGTTGTTATTCCACATATGTACCAAGTACATAACATCTCAACTCATTTTTTTAAATCTGTTTTTCAGCATCAGACCAGGGCAGCAGAGGAGACAGTGCTACACATGTTGGGGAAGCAGCTGCTCACAGTGGTTCTTGTGCCGCCAGTGAGCAAGAAGGAAGCAGTGGAACCAAGGGTGATGGGAGCACCACAGAAGAGCTGACCAACGTGAATCCTGTAACCTCTTTGTCAGAGTCCAGTTCCAGTGAAGCCTCCCAGGTGGTGTGTGGATCCCCCGGACCTGTGTCTACTCGATCTGAGTCCACCATCCCCTACCATCTCGACCCTCCCAGCTACTCCCCAGCCCCCTCACAATGGCCGCTCCCCTAGAAGGAGAGGCATCTCCTTTACACCAGGCACCTCACCCCTGTCCCTGTCTTCCTACTGCCCTGAGTATGGAGGCCATCGACCTCCTGAGAGAGATCTCTGTGGAACAGACAGCAGTGCTGAATGTCCTCCAGGTGCATACCAATCAGAAGACCCAGATTGCATCATTCCTGGAGGGCATTCACTCTTATATATCTTCCCTACAGGGATCCATCCAGGCTCTAGCCTCCACACTCAGGTCATCATTAACCCAATTCCAGCTTTCTACCTCCTACGTTTTCCCCATCCGCAGTACCTATTCCCATACTGACCAAAGCACATGTAAACCTGACTACACATTCACATCAACATCCACACAGAGCACACAAACACACAAACACACACACATAAGGCCAAAGAAAGACACACATGCACTCAGCAGACACAAGCCACCCTCTCTTCCACATCCACTGACATTCAGGCTGTAAAAAATGGAACACATACAGACGAAGGGGCAGACAACACACAATCACATACAGCCACGACGGACACCACACAACACGCACAGACATGCCACGGACTTCACTACCCTCTGCCTCCACACCCCCTCTCCTCGTACCCATTCTTCCAAGAAACTCCACCTCTTTGTCCTTGACTTCTTACCTTCCTAAACTGGCCAACCCCCTCCCAAATCTAAAAGGAAGACTCTGCCAACCCTCCAAACCTTTCTACGTCCACCCCGAAAACACCTACCCAGCTTCCTAAGGAGATCTACCTAAACATAAAGGGCCCGATTCACAGAATTAACTTAAGACTCAATCCTAAACTTACTACTATTTTGGTATTCACAGAATGCACTTACTACTTTTGGCATTCACAGAATGAAATTACTACTTTTGGTATTCACAGAAGATAGGATTTTGTCTTGAGTCTGTCTTAAGTCTGTCTTAAGTATGTCTTAAGTTTGTCTTAAGACAAACTTAAGACAAAATCCTAACTTCTGTGAATACCAAAAGTAGTAAGTTCATTCTGTGAATACCAAAATAGTAGTAAGTTTAGGATTGAGTCTTAAGTTCATTCTGTGAATCGGGCCCAATGTAACCCGAAATAGAAATGTTCCCCATCCTGCCAGTGCCCCACCCCTCCTAAAGCCAGAAGTTTGTATTCCTACCCCTGTACGTCTATGGGGAAGAAGGCTAAAGTAAAAAATAAGTAAAAAATAAACACCCCCTTTGCTTTCACCACCCTTCAAGGATATAAAATCCCCAAAAATTGTGAAACCCAGACCTTTCCCCCCTACATCCTGCCTTCCCACTGACCTAGCCAACCCACCCCCAATCCTGAGACCAGCCCTCCCAAGGACCAACCCAGTCCACTCTAGTTGTATTATTTTGGTGCCTGGTCTGCCCCCTAGATGCTCCTTCAGGGGGATCACTGAAGGCAAGTTTGGATGGACAGCACTTTGCTGGCCCACAACTGGCCATTGGCCTTTGTTTTCTTCTTGTCAATATGGAGCTCAATAAATCGTTTTTTTTGGAGGTTGGTATTCCTGTGTCGAAACATAGCTCTTACCGTTAACTGTCATTCATGTGTATTTTATGATGTGTGAGCATATCATTCATGGAGTAGGTAAGTCTATTGGGATGTTGTGGGGGTTTGTATAATTACGTTGGCTGGATGTCAATGCCCACATAAGGATTGGGTAGGAGTGTCGGGTAAAGGGCCAAACCTTGCATTGGCTATTGTATGCGTTCATAGTTTAGGCAGATTTTATAAGTCCATTGCGCTACTGTGTCAATGGACAAAACTCACGGAGATGGATGTTACATATGTATTTGATGTGCACATGTCATGTCTTCTTGTTAATACACTTGGAGGTGTTTTGACTCTACGTGCATGATGGTTACTTTAGCCACACATGTACACAGAGCAATGTGTGAACTGCAACTTTATAGATATGGGCCAATTGCTGTTCCATCAGTGGATCTTGATGAGTGCTTCCAATGATACATTTGACATATGTGGATGCCGCTTTGTGCCAATACCCATTAGTCCCAGTTGAGACGGATTCTCAATGTCCCTTCCACATGGAGAGTGGGAGGAAGGTACAATGAGACTGTGTCCCGGCCCAGTTGTCTTCCAGGTCTCCCTTTAATTAGTGATCCACATTATGGAACTCTGACCTTCTGAGTAGTAAATGTTTGATGGTTGTAAAGCCATTCACATGAAATGAAATGAAATGAAATGTATATGTATAACGCGCACTAATACCCGGAGGTGTCTAGGTGCGATTGACTATTTCAAGGGGATGTTTGTGTGTGGGTCCATGACAATAGTTAGTGAGTTAGACTGTGTTTCTGTACTCACTAACTCACTACTGATGTATGTGATAGTTGTATTAGGACATAGCTAATGGTACAGGAATGGGTGTCACATGAGTTGATAGCTAGTTATAATGTGGTGTGATTGTTTGTTTTACACTACATTGCAGACACATATATATATATATATATATGTATATATTACCTACTGGCGGTCGCCAGTAGGTAGTTATAGTTAGGACCTAGGTACCCCTAGGAAATCCGCAACATTATATTGGGAATAACTTTGGCGCCGGTGGACGCATCTTTGCGAATTTCTCAAAGAAGATGGCCCGCTCCGCTCCGTTCCTTCCCTGAAAGATTGGGGGGGATTAGTCAAGTGGGGGCTGAGATAAAAGGGGGGGCCCAAAACGTGTTTTCCCCATGTTATTTTCCATAGGACGATTAGACACGGCTACAGCCCAAATGGCTTAATGGAATTATAAGAAATTTGTCAAAAAGGTAGAGTCCGGTTCGCAGATTACGCTTTTCTTTAAATGGTGTAAATCCTTCCAGTAGTTGCTGAGAAAATTAAAGTTGAAATCAATTATATATCTATAAGTGCGCACGGGTGTGTGCACTAGTGCGCGCACCCCTGTGCGCGAGCGGAATTCTGATTTGCTGTTTGACGTCTGTCAACATTCGATTCAGAGGAAATCAGGAAGTGTTGACTGCCATTTTGTCAGTGCGAGTCAACATATTGTAGAGAACAAAGGGGCAGAACATGGAAAGGGGGAAGGGTGGAGACTCCCTGCCCACCTAGGTTTTCACAGGGGGTCGATTAAGGACCCCCAAGGCCCAAAAAAACATTTTTTTTTCTAAAAAGTTGCAAGGTGCGTGCACTCGGTCGCGCACCTCGATTTACAAGAGTGTGAAAAACGATAGTGGAGATCGTGGAAAGGGGGCAAGGTAGAGACTCCCTGACCCCATAGGTTTTCTCAGGGGGTCCATTAAGGACCCCCAAGGCCCCCCCAAAAAAAAAAAATTCTAAAAAGTTGTGAGGTGCATGCACTCGGTCGCACACCTCAATTTACAAGAGTGTTAAAAACTATAGTGGAGATCGTGGAAAGGGGGCAAGGTAGAGACTCCCTGACCCTCTAGGATTTCTCAGGGGGTTCCTGAAGGACTTCAACGGGCTCCCAAAAATATTTTTTCAAGAAAACGCACACGTCGACAAACAAACAGAAAAAAATATAGTTAAACAACATGTTTGAGAGTTTAGATGTTGGTTGGCTCTAAAAAGAGCCGTTGTGTTTATAAAGTGTTTTTGGTACCTACAAGTAAGTACTGATGCAGAGTCGTAAATTCAAAAGGAAGACTCTATTCCCCTCATCTGTAAAATGTACACCATCTCTCCTATAGATGCATTGCATGTTGTAACGCAAGTTGTTGTGGTATATAGAACCCATGCCATAGTCTCTGAGGAAAGCAGAAACAGACTTATTCACATGTTTCCTTGCTTTCTCAATCTGTGGGCAATATTGGTTGGACCAGTTCCATTTTTGTCTTTGGCATATATTTGAATATACAAAGGCAGTTTGTGGAAAAAGTGACATCAATTGCCCGAAGGTGTCCTTTAAAATCATTTCGAGACCTAACCCAGTCAAAGTGCCCAGGTCATTTCCACCACAGTGCAAAATAATGAGGTCAGGGTGTGGCCTATGTAAAAAGGATTTTACCAATGGTATCAATTGGTGACATTTTAATCCTGTCTGACAAATCCACATAATATCCACATTTGGTAAATCAAGGTTGAGAAAGCATCTATTTGCTGCATACCTTTTACTCTTGTATATACATCTGTGTCCTATAACCTGAACTTTTAGCATTTTGAAGTCAGATCCAGTAGTACTCAGATGGGCACTGTAAGTGAAATGGCAGTTAGAAGCTGAAAGTTTATAAAAGAATGTGGATGAGGTTCAGTGCACTTGAAAAACTACAAATGATTGGTTGTTTTTTACAATTCAAGATTGAAAACTAGGGTGCATGCTAATGTTTTTTTTAAAGGGATATTGCTATTGGTTGAGAAAAAATCATCAAAACTAACAAAGCAGTGGATAAGCAGGTGTATTTGAAGGTCAAACAGCATTGCTGGTTTTATTTGCAACATTGAGATATGAACTTCTGACCTGTGTCTTCAACCAGGTGCAGTATGAGGTGTTACCATGTACATGAATATGAGTCTGAAATGAGAGGGAATCTGTGCCATTATTCTGAGGCTGCAGTGACAGAAGCATTATTCAGAGATTCTGCATAAGAAAATCTGGTTTGTGACTGCCACTGTTCTAAATCTTCAAAAGCATTTTTAAAGGTGAGCCTCTAACTCTTTTTCACTGCATTTCTCCTTTTATTATGCCTTAGTCACTATAACTGCTTCACTCCCTCACAGTCTGTCACTGTCCTTATTGTTTCTCTCTCACTGTTTTCTTTTCTTTCCACTACTCTTCCTTTTCTTTCCTCTCTCTTTCTATAAATGATTTCCTCTCACTTACTACTTTTTACTTTCAATAATTATGTTTTTTTTTCCTTACTCCTCTTCCCTCATCCTGATATCTAATGCCTTACTGTTACTGCTTTTCATTCACTCTCAGTACTTTTTCCTTATTCTCCTTCCTCACTTTCTTTCCTTCAACTCTCTTTCTTGACTTCCTGTAGCGTGGGGGTGTGAACAGGCTGGAGCCTTTCTATCGGGGGATTATGAACAGGCTGGAGACTTGGTTTGCGTAATGAGGGTTTTATTCGGAAAAAGGTTTTTCGAGTCCTGAATGTCAACCTTTCCCTTGCAAAGTCTGCCCGGTCCAAGGTGGCGTCCGTTCTGTCCGAGGATGACGAGGTCGTCCTCTTTCACTCCAACCAGGGGATGTTACTGCCTTCTTCTTAGAGCCGATACAAAAGGGGATGATGGACGGAGCGTTTTAACAAATCAAACACTCACCCCCAGTCAACTGATCTGGGTTTAATCCATCACCATTCTTTAGCCCACTCTGCCACCCCAGTTCAGACATGGCTATATGCAAATCAGTCTGACCCTGTGCCTTGTGGCAACAGTTCTGAAACTGGGATGGTGCAATGAGCTAAAAAACGGTGTTGGATCTAGCCCTGATCTCTTGACTGGGTGAGAGTATTCTGCTTAATTCAGAGACTCTGTCCCTCACCACCCCGTGTTGTAAATAATTTTGTCCACCCTAAGCTTGGAAGGGTATACTCAGACATGAGTCCCTTGCTCATTGCACCATCAGGATTCAAGCAAGCCGGGCCGAAGACGGCTGTAATGCCAGAAACCGGTCCCCGGAAGCTTGTTTCCTTCCCAGTGTAAGAATTGGCCTGAAACTGGGATGGTGCAATGAGCTAAAAAACGGTGTTGGATCTAGCCCTGATCTCTTGACTGGGTGAGAGTATTCTGCTTAATTCAGAGACTCTGTCCCTCACCACCCCGTGTTGTAAATAATTGTGGGAACCGTCCAGCCCGAACTGCCAAGCCATGTCTTCCCTGGACCGGAAACAAGCATCCTGGAACCGGTTTTGGATTCATAATCCTCATCAGCCAGGCTATCTTGAATCCAGTGGCCAAGTGAACAAGGGACTCACGTCTGAGCATACCCTGCCACACTTAGGGCGAACAATGCGATACAAAAGGGGATGATGGACGGAGCGTTTGAACAAATCAAACACTCACCCCCAGTCAACTGATCTGGGTTTAATCTATCACCATTCT
This sequence comes from Lissotriton helveticus, assembly GCF_964261635.1. Lineage (NCBI taxonomy): Eukaryota > Metazoa > Chordata > Amphibia > Caudata > Salamandridae > Lissotriton > Lissotriton helveticus. The sequence goes on from NC_136064.1 coordinate 144,137,945, forward strand.
TTAGTTCACTCAGCCATAGATCTCTGACAATCGCTCTACAAAGTGATCAAGAACAGGCCGAATCTTAAAAAGACAGTCACAGACAGTGTGATCTTGTGTCAATGCTAAAGCATTATCCACAAAATGCAGCCAATTACAACTCATAATTGCAGGAAATATGGCTGTTGCCATTAAGGGACTGGTTGACCAATATGAAGCCATGGCCGACTTCCTTATCAAGCCCATCAGAAAAGTCAAAATCAAAAACTTCTTCATCTCATCCAGATTTGTGGGAGTCCACCGGGTAGCTCTAAAATGGGGCCTATGTCTGGCATTATTGTCCCTCAAAATCTGTTCAGCATACACATTAGTCTGCTCAACAATCTCAGCCAAAAATGCATCATGCATGAACAACTGAAAAAACTGTGGGGCAGATTTACAATAACTGGCGCATCCTTGCATATCAGCAGGGATGTGCCAGTTATTGTGCGTCACGGCTCCGCCACCATGGATGCGCCGCATTTACAGTGTTGTGCACCATGGGGAAAAAATGGACAGATGCGTGAAGCATCTGCTGCCGTAAAGTTGGCACATTGCTGGAGTTACGTCACAAGCGCGATTCAGCTCCAGCAAGGCTCGGGGGTGTCCTATCCTTAAAATGCTGCATCAATCCTTACGCCTGCTTCAAGCAGTTGCAGGATTTTGACGCAGCATAGCCCTAAAAGTGGCTGAGTGAAATCTTGTAGATTTCACTCAGCCACTTTTAGGAGGCGTTCCTGCGCCGGAACGCCCCCCCCCCTGAACATGAACGCCTACATGTGGCGCAGGGCTTTACAATGTGATGCATCTCCCAGTTGCGTCACGTTGCAAGTACTCCACACCATGGCGCTGGATTTGCACCGCTGCTGCGTCACAAAATTGACACAACAGCAGCTTAAAAGAGGCGCAAGGGGCTTGTAAATCTGCCCCTGTGTAGGCAAAAAAATAATCACAATCCACTCTACACCCTGCATCACCACTGAAGGCAGGAAACACTGGCTGCACCATGTTTGGATCAACCCAAAGTCCAGCACTTACAGTAGGAAGCCTAGCAGCCTCAGGCTGCAATCCAGATGCCTCTTGCACCATCGACACATCAGTGTCCTCCTCTAAAACAGGCACTTCATCCCCACTGAGAGTAGCTGCACTGAGAGTAGCTTCATCATCATACGATTCCTCGTGGACGAAAAACTCACTGCCAGAATCTTGCACTCCCTCCTCTCCCTCAGACGCTCTGTCAGTCTCATAATCCTGCTCAGAGGAATATTCAAGAAGCATACCAACCACCTGCTGAGCAGTAATTCCACGGCTAGCCATAATGCTTACTAATAAAGGTAACTTGTCAAACAAGTAAACAACAACAAACACTTTGTAAAATAAGCAATACACAAAATGTGTCTTTTCTCACAAAGACCTATATACTCTAAAACTATGCCACTCACTTGTCAGAGCAGCTCCAATCACCACCACCTACACTGCACAGACACAGTAAGGACCAACAATATCCCACAAAAAAAAGAAAATTACACATAAGACAATGCAACTCACATCGCAAAGATTTCATGCTCAAAACACTAACTACATATGCTGCTATTATGGCACCACTTACAACAAATGTCATTCATGCATGACAATAATACTCATTTGGAGTAAACACAACAAAAACGTGTTTCTTACCAAATGAATGCAACTACGCAAAACTGCAGCACTGTGGAAACCGCAAACAAGAATCAAAAGCTTACACTAGAGTAAAAAGGAGAAAAAATATTCCAATCACATATGCAAATAATGCACCAGTCCACACACAATCCACCAGCCAAGCTAAAGGGTAGGTGGGCCTAAGATTATAAATAAAACCATGGCAGCCTGTGGGGGTAGGGGTGATGGAAGGGGGCTTGTGGTTCCAAGTCGGGAAACAGCTGGAGCCACTGATGCCCTGGCCAGCCTCTTTCTGGTAATGGGTGCCTATGAAGGGGCACCAGGGAGCAATGGGCCAGGGTTCTCAACACCTCCAGAACATTGAAAAACTACAGGCATCCCAAGACCAGACACTTGAGCGTTTCAATGACCTAATGGAAGAAGGCATAGGGGTGCTGAGGGAGATCATCACCCCTCTCTGCCAGGCATTTCCACACACAAGTACCCCTCCCTGCGTGACATCTCCATCTGGGCCCTCAACATCTGCACAAGCCACATGTATGGGCGCTGAGCCTGTTGGAAAATCCTCAGTGCCCCAGGAGCCTGCAGGTATTGTTCCCGCCCCCCATACATCGGCTGCATCATCCAAAGAAATATAAGGGAGGGTCGGATGGCAATGCACAAACCCCAGCCAGTAAAAAACGACACACCTGATATCCTTCTTTGTGTGCCAAACATTCAGTTTCTGACTTTTTATCCCAAATGTTCCACCTCAGATGGAAATGCTCTTAGACTTTGCAATCTGATAATTGTGGCCATGATTTGGGGGATTTCAACCAACAACACTTTCAACATCAATACCAGCTCATGTTGTGCCTTTGACATCTGTCTAAATTGTTGTCTCATGTTATCACTCTGATGAAGGAGTAATCAATTAGTTCAAGAAGTACATGTAAGTTGTAACTTACATGCCACAAAGTCCATCAAACGTGGCACCAGTATAATTATACAGATTCAGCGTACCATGCAAACTTTAGTCCATGGTACCTATTTACAAATAGTCAATTATATGAACAATCCTCACGCGTTGGAATCCCACTCAACAATTTATGTCACCAACCTATGTTGTTGTGTTCAATCAAAAAAACAGCAATTTGGGAGGAGCTACATCAGACAATGAAAACTTCAATGTGAAACACAAATTGTATTTGTCTGCTGCACCTGGTGCCAGATCACAAACACCATAAATGATATGCACAATCAGTAGACTAAAGAAAAGAACTCAGGTCTGTACTACTGGCCAGTGCAAACAGGTCCTATCACAAGGTGTGCTGCATTATATGCTAGATAATAACAGAATAGATGTTCCTTAGGCCAATTATTTAACCTCAATTTCACAATTATGCAATTGTCACAATAGTGAGCATAAATTCAGTTTTTCAAGGCAGTACAAATCTTAAATCATTTGTATTTATTAAATCCAGAGGATATATGAACACATTATATCTCAATCCATTTTTGGCAACTCAAAGAGGTATACTGTATTTTCAGTTTGTAAAAATATGTACACAGTACCACAAGACACTTTTGTAAAGAATATGGACAGTATTGAAATATCTTCCATATATACATACATTTTGTAAAGATTATATACACAAAATTATAAATCACTCAATGTTGATGCTATTTACAAAGAAGTGCCGTTGCGTCGACATTTCGGTCTCATACAAAACAATATAACGAGACCATCATCAGGACATAGGTTGCGCAATGGACCTATAGTGAAACAATATAAATATCATTCATAATTAAATCTGTACATCATCTTGAAAAACAACAACTATATAGGTCTACCCACACAGAACCGATTAGTGGAAAAATACTAAATAAGAAAGTGTCAACACCTGTGTCCAAGGGTTAAAAAAAGGGGGGGCTATTTACAAATATACATATATACACAGTGGTCATGTCCCAACTTGACATGCACCCACACCATAGTGCCACCATATGAGACAAGAAATATAGATGAATACTCACTGGACAACCAATGGAATGAACTCTAATCCTGTTGAAAACATAACAGATATCCAACAATGTCTACACTCGTCAAACCAAATGAGAATGGACATGGGCAATACCATATCAGCGTTTAATAACGGGGAAACAACAACAGGGAGGTCCTACCTTTGAAAGTGTCTTAACGATCACTATCACGTAGGGGCACTTGGCTCTGCTCCACTTTATCTGTGATAAAACAAGCGCACAGTCAGCTACATATCGTCTTATACAAACTAAGGCGAAACCGAAACTCTAACCGCCAAGACAGAGAGTACTTACTTGGCAGCGAGTAAATCAACAGCGAAAACAGTCAGGGTCGGAAAAAACACGAGCCGATGCTGGCGTTTACCCAGAGTATCATGGGCAAGCTCGCGGTCACGTGATGATGCGTGATACGTCATGGCGGCCATTTTGGGATAAAAATAGTGCCTGACTATGCCACAGGACAATGTTAAGGGCCAGGCAGGGAACCAAAGAATCAAACCTGACGTCCAACTTGAGAACTCGCGGTCACATGGTATAGTGTGACAAATCATGGCGGCCATTGTGCGACAAATATCACGCCTGACTTAGCCTATCACCGCTATAGGGGGTCAGGCACAACAGCAATAATCCATACAATCGATCAGAAATAATGAATGGAATTCCACTAACTAGTCTTAGATCATTCAAGGGATTAGTAACACTTAGAATTAAGGCAAAGATTACTGTCAGGCACAACAGCATTAATGAATAGAATGCCACTAACTAATCTTAGATCATTCAGGGGATTAGTAACAGTTACAGTTAGGGCTAAGAATTATAAAAATAGTAGTCCAACTTGCGACTACAACGAACCATCATTGCACAGGTATGGAATTCAGAAGTTTACACAGATAATTTCAACGCAAAGTTGCCAAAACCTGCCACTCAACAAAGGAGTTTAATCCCTTGGACACAGTGTTGGCTGACCAAATCCAACTATTTTCTTTCTGTTTCAGTAGACGGTCAATGTTACATCTCCTTTTTGACTGTCTAACAGTCTCCAAAACAAACCATTGCATATCACAGGGTGCATGTTGTTTTTGTAAATAGTGTTCCACTAGAGGGGCTGTTTCTATCTTGCATCTAATTCTAGACTGATGTTGTGAAATGAAATGAAATTAGATTTCTTATGCGCATGGCTGCCCAAGAGCGTCCCAGCGCTAACACACACAGCTAGCTTCCAAGGTCCTCGGTAACAGATCTCATATTTCTCGTGGGAAAAGGAAGGTCTTTAAAGCTTTCCGAAACTTCTGGAGACAGGGTTCCAGACGGAGAGCAGCAGGAAGATCATTCCAGATCTTGGCTACGTTCACAGAGAACCTCCTGCCTCCTGAGCGAGTTCTCTTTACTCTGGGGATGGTCAGTAAATTGCTCCCGTCAGAGCGGAGGGAACGCGAGGACTTGTAGGGGCATATCAAGTCCCTGAGGATAGGGGGGCCAATTCCCTGGAGAGATTTAAAGGCGATGGAAAGGGCCTTAAATTTAACTCTCTCCCGGATGGGGAGCCAATGGAGAGCTCTAAGAGCAGGCTTAGCCGAAGTTCTTTTTGCCGTGCCTGTCAAAACCCTGGCCGCCGCATTTTGAACTCGCTGAAGGGTGTTGAGGGCTGATTCAGGGGCACCAAGCAGCAAGGCATTGCTGTAGTCCAGCCTTGACAGTATTAGCCCCTGAATCAGAAGTTTCCTTGAGCTAAAGGGGAGAAGAGGCAACACCTTTCGGACTGAGCGTAACAAACCATAGCAGATCCCTGCCACTTTCTTCGTTTGTACTCTGAGCGTCAGGTCTGGCTCTAACCACACTCCCAAGCTTTTAATCTCATTCTTGGGTTGGGGCGCTTCACCCAGGCCGGGGGGCCACATGGTTTTGGGGAGGGAGGTGGAGAGGTTGCCCACCATCATAAGTTCCGTTTTGGAACCATTAAGTTTCAGCCGAGATTCTGTCATCCAGGCCATGATAGCTGTCAGACAGCACCCAAATCTTTCTGCCGCATTTTCATGGTGAGATAGCGAGACAACAAGCTGGGTGTCATCCGCGTAGGTCACTATTTTCACCCCGAAAGGTGAAACCACATCCTCCAGCGGGGCCATATAGATATTAAAAAGCGTTGGGCTCAACGAGGAGCCCTGCGGGACTCCACACTGGAGGGGGATCGACTCAGACACGTTGGTGCCATCACAGACCTGGTAGGACCGACCAATCAGAAAGGAAGTTATCCAGCTTAAAGCCTGGCCAGATATTCCCATCCTAGTAAGGCGCTGAATAAGGATACCGTGATTAACGGTATCAAAAGCCGCGCTGAGGTCTAAGAGGACCACAGCTGCGGATCCTCCTGCATCAAGAATGCGTCGGGCTTCCTCCACTACTGCAATCAGGGCAGAGTCAGTCCCCTGGCCAGGGCGAAAGCCTGTTTGCGAATGCTTGAGCAGGTTGCGGCCTTCTAGGAGTGTGGACAGCTGGCGGTTGACAACCTTTTCTGCAATTTTGCCCAGGCCCGGCAGCAAAGAAATAGGGCGGAAGTTCGCCAGATCGTCAGGGTCAAGTCCTGGCTTTTTAGGGAGAGCCTTAACCATCGCCTTCTTCCAGCTAGGGGGAACTTCCCCACATCCGAAGGAGGCGTTCAGGAGATCCGTGGCCCGTGAGGAGATGGTCTGTACAATCCGCTTAAGAACATAGATGGGCATAGGGTCCGAGGGGGAACCACTTTTAAGATTGGTTAACTCTTTGCGGAAGTCTTCCTCAGTTATGGGAGTGATAACTTCCCACAGAGGGCTCGCACCACTCGCGACCTGGGTGGATGACACAGAGGGAAGAGTATTAAGAGGAATACTTTGTAGAATTTTCCTGACCTTGTTATCAAAGAAATGTGCAAGCTCATTGCACCGAGCTGTGCTCGTAGTTTGTGGCAGTGAAGGAGAGGGGGTATTCAGGAGTTCCTTAACTATAGTAAATGTCTCTCTAGATGAGCTGGAAGCAGTCCTGATTCTCTCTTCATAAAAGGCCGCTTTCGTGCGGTTGCAGGCTAGCTTATATGTCCTCATGGCTTCCTGATAGGAGACTTTACTATTGTTAGACCAATCTTTCCGCCAAACGCGTTCCAGACGTTTGCAGACTTTTCTAAGGTCGCGCAGTTCAGATGTGTACCAAGGGTTTTTAAACCCATTACTTTTCTTGGTACTACACTTCTTAGGAAGCACCAAATCCAGTGCTTTTAGTAACCAATTATGAAAATTGCGATCTGCTTCAAGGGGGTTCGAAAGTTTGGCAGGAATAGATTGTTCGAGGGCAGTAGTTAGGTCGTCAAAGGACAGTTTGGGCCAAGGTCTATGAGAAGAACGAATAGAGCCTTTACATTCAGATCTAGAATCCATCATGATTGTCAAATTAAAAGGAATAAGAAAGTGGTCTGACCAGGGGAGGGGACATGGCGGTGAGGCCTCCAGAAGTGAAACATTGGAAAATAGAGGGTGATTCTTTTCCTTACTTCTTGTGTGGTTTTTCCTATATAGTATAGCGAGCAAGGACATTTGATGCAGTATATAAAAAATTTTGTCAGACAGTTAGTGTGGTTTCTTAAAGTCCAGTTTTTTCCATTAATGCAGCACGTCTTAGTTATTGTTGTGGTTTGGCACGCAGTACATGAACCACAGGGAAAATGTCCCATTACCGGTGGTAGGCCCCAGATGTTTTGGATGGTACTTGCGATCGGTTCTTTATATGCTTTTACCAAATGGTCCCTTAGATTACGTGCCCTTTTAAAGGCAAAGCGTGGTACTGGCAATTGTGGTTCAATCTTTCGGATCAGATGCCAATTGTTTGTTATAATTTTCTTGATACGGTTGGAATCCGATCCAAAAGTAGTGACACATGTCAGGAGCAGGATCTGGTTTAGTGTTTCCTTCAAGAAGTGACTGCCTATCATAATACCACGCTCTTTTCCTTGAGCGTTTTACAAGTCTGTAAGGATAGCCTCTCATTACTAGTTTGGTCTGCAGTATTTTTGCCTCTGTGAAATAGTCATTCCGTTTGGTACAGTTTCGTTTGATCCTTAGAAACTGTCCAAAGGGCAGATTATCACGTAAGTTACGTGGGTGATGGCTCGTATATTTTAGCAACGTATTGCGTGCTGTAGGTTTAGTAAAGAGACTTGTGGATAAGTGTCCTACATCATCCCATATTTTGAGATCTAAAAAATGTATCGATTCTTTGTCATATTCAATTGTGAATTGTAAATTACTATTCTGTAGATTCAGCCAACTGTGAAAATTCTGTAATTCTACTAGTGAACCGTCCCAAATTAAACAGACATCATCTATATATCTTAAATATTCCAAAATATGGTTCTTAAATGGGTTGTCCTTATAGATCACTTTTTCTTCAAATGCAGCGACATATAGATTAGCTATGTCAGGGGCAAAAATTGCCCCCATTGCTACTCCCTTTATTTGTACATAGAACGTGCCATTGAAACTGAAATAGTTGTCGTTTAATGCAATTTTGGCACATTCAGTAATAAATTCTGTTGGAACTTGATGTGGGCGAGGTCTATTATTCAATACATCAGTGATTACATTGAGTGCCTCTGTTTGGGGTTTATTAAGATATAAACTTTCAATATCCATAGTAACTAGGAGATTGGTTTGGGCATTATATTCTTTTCCCTCTAGGCGATTTATGACACTAGTGCTGTCTCTGGTGTAAGATTTAGTGAGTATTACGTCAGATTTTATAAAATAGTCCACATATTCCGCTAGCGGTTGGAGTATCGATTGACAACCTGCTACAATCGGTCTACAGGGTGGTTTTTTGTCGTCTTTGTGCACTTTGGGTAAAGTGTAGAACGCAGGGGTAGAGTAGTCATTTTTGTTTAAGTAATCAAATTCTTTACAGATTCAGCGTACCATGCAAACTTTAGTCCATGGTACCTATTTACAAATAGTCAATTGTATGAACAATCCTCACGCGTTGGAATCCCACTCAACAATTTATGTCACCAACCTATGTTGTTGTGTTCAATCAAAAAAACAGCAATTTGGGAGGGGCTACATCAGACAATGAAAACTTCAATGTGAAACACAAATTGTATTTGTCTGCTGCACCTGGTGCCAGATCACAAACACCATAAATGATATGCACAATCAGTAGACTAAAGAAAAGAAAACAGGTCTGCACTACTGGCCAGTGCAAACAGGTCCTATCTTGTGGTGTGCTGCATTATATGCTAGGTCATAAGCATATGTCAGTGGTGTGGCACTTGTACCATGCAATGAGGACACACATCTAATGCTATATCATGATGGAAAACATATTGCAAAAAAAAGTCCACACAATGGGATAAAAGTCCATTGGTGTTGTAGCAACTTCCATTCCTGCTATTGCAAGCAGGTGTCATAACAGATATGTATCCTAAAAGTCTGTACCACACATTCCCAGGATCAGTCCATATCCAGGTTGAACTTAGACATAGCATCACATGCATGGTGACAGCACAACTCAGAAACTCCCCTCAGTTGAGGACATGCCAAAGTAAGCTGAAACAACAAAATTAAATCAGATTAGCAAGGATGATTCATGTCTCACAAGTAAGACCAAACTGGAACTTCATCCAGAACAATGTTACTGTTCACACTAGTTAGGCATGAATGAAACAGTGTGCCTGTGACTATAACCATAAGCAAAACATGTCCTGCACAAATCTTAGCACACTTATCCTACACTCTGATGTGTTCTTACACATAGTCCACACAGACACACAACAATAAGCACTGTAGAATTGTAAAGGCATCCCAGTGCATACTTACAGTCATGTAAACATGTTTTTGATAAGCTGTTGTCACAAGTCAACTCCTTCTCCTCACCAATGTCATGTCTCTATATGATCCTGAGGCTTGAGCCGGGAGAAAAACGCTGCTGCTATCATTTTAGATATCGTAATTTTACCATTGTTTCATTATTACCCTGTGTTCACGAGTTTTTAAGCCTTTAATGTGATTATTTCAGGTCAGTTTTTTGAATGCTGTTAAAACTTTGCTACTTTTGCACTGAAGCTGTTCGAGCCCTCTTTAATTAAAAACAGTACCTACTAGTATATTGGGAAGGCACTCTGTGATCTGGGTGCTTGATTCATCTGCCGAGGACATCATCAACAAGGAAAAGGCAACCCATAAAAAGGTACTGTTAATTGCATTCAAAGCCCCCTGGCTAAACACATACTATACAACAACAATGGGAGAGGCAGGGAGATTCAAGGACACTCACTCAGTCCCCGGTCAAGTACGTATAAACAAAAACAGAGAGGTCAAGTCAGTTTCAGAAACCACAAAGCGGAGTCAAATGAGAATCGCACACCCACTTTGGCTGGGAAAGAAAGCCCTCACACACCGACCTAGTCAGTGTCATGCTTCATCATCGGGCCCCACCAAAGAGGCCGATTGCCTCTTTGGTGTGCTGCGACTCCAGAAAGACTGCGGAGCTGGTTGTGTGAGAAGGGCGTGCTGTGAGGTAAAATTAGAATTAAAAGTGCCTAAAAAGGTATCAGAATAATAAATTTTAATAAGTGATCCCTAAGGCACAGAAAAAAAGTATTATGTGTCTGAATTTAGCTGCCAAGGTATTAGGATTGGTTAAATTCAGAAATACATTACATCAGTCAACATGTTTCTGCCATATGGGTGGTTTCAATTTACCAAGGCATTCATCAGGACTAAACCCCGGCGGTATAGACACTCTAATCATCCATCCTAACCTGGGGACGTGAAAGTGAAAATCTAAAAAAGGTGAAAAAGTGCTAAAAAAAGGAGAGCGGGTTGCTCAATCCAAAAAACTCCAAATTGTAGAGTATCTCAGCACTTTAACACAGGGCGCTACTTGCACCATGGGTCTCGGGAGGGGGGTTGGAGCGTACCTGGCACATCGCCCTCAACGCTCACAGCCCACTGTAAACCTGCATGTAGCCTCAATACCGGACCCCGACGACTTTTGACCTCTCTGTTTTTGTTTATATGTAAACACATACTATAACAGCAGTTCACTCTGTATTCTTGAGGGAGTTAGACCAATTTGATTGGGACCTTGTTGCTTATTATTACCCCTACCCATTATTATCGATTTCTATAGAATGAGTAACTTGGGTAAAAAAACAAAAACTCCAGCAGCAACACAACCAAACACCAGACTGCAGGCAGCAGTATCACAGCCTCTACCCAGCTTAACAGCAATCGACAAGATGGTGCAAAAAACTATAGGATTTGTGGCTACTGCAATCGAAAATACTGAGAGAAGACTATCAACTACACCCACATTATGTTTGCAAAACTAGGGAGGTGACTGTTCAGTTATTGCAACTGATGCCCTGGACCAAAACTCCTACCAAACATCGTCCTATGTAGAATTGCCCTGTACACAGGCGCCTATAGAGACTCCTATAGATGTAGAGGATCCACCTATTGTTCTGACTTCCCCCTTCCCCAGGGAAACCCCTATAGTAGGTAAACCACGCCCCAGGAGAAAGAAAGAGAGCCTTCCAAAAAAATCGGGCAAAAAGATTTTGGCCAATCACAAACTGGTGACCCCAGTAGTTAATACGTCGCATCTGCCCTCAGGAATACCGTGCTGGGTCACTAACATGGTGGCTGACTTGCAAGCATCCTTGGAGCAGACCATTGTTACCCATATTAAACCCTTGGTGTCAAAGCTTGACAGACAATCCTCTATCCTAAATAATAAGGGGGTAGGGATAACAAAGTCAGCTAATCCCTTGGGAAACTCTGCACCCTTATTTGATTGTGATTGCGGAGGTACACCTAATAATACATCTAGTGACAGGGTAGCTTTACTAAAAAAAAACTCAACACAGATTAAAAATGCAGGAACTCCAATAATTATCACTAAGCCTGCACATGCTCTACCTCCCCCCCTCCTAACAGTAACACACACGGCCAAACTCACCAGGCAGTGGGAAACTCCACTGCCAACATTGATAAAACTAGATCGAAGCCGAAGGAGAGTAAAAATGAAAGTAAAACTAGTACTCCAACGATCAGGAATGTACCACCTAAAGCTACTCCTTGCCAGTTGCCAACCATTAACTTACCCCCGGAAGCACTACCATACGTGGTAGCCCTCACAGGAGCTCCAGTCTTAAGCGATGGGAAAAGAGAAAAGGAGATCGATCTGAAAAACAAGTGCATCCAATGGTTAAGTACAAACAGACCCCTACCCCCAAATGTCTTAGGGGAAATACTGCCAGTTTCAAGAATAGATTGGATAGGGAGGGGACCAAAAACAGTGTCAGGAGATGCTGTAATAATAAATTTTAGGGACACCTCTGCTGTGGACCACATCTGTAATGCTCCCTTCCGCAGGTCAAATTCCCAAATACGCCCGCTACACTTGTCATTTTTTTACCCTACTCCCAACTGGAGATTAACCCACTCCAATGGGACTCACTATAATAGGGGCATTTATCCTCCATCAAATAGAATGCAACATAGGCAGACATTCGGGGAGGACATGTTCCCATATAATTCTACACACCCGCTCCAACCCCATTGGAACAGGTTTAGTCTGCTGGAGGAGGTAGATTGACTCATATCGAAAGGAAATTCCCCATTACAAATCATTAATGAAGAGTCCACTAGAAGACGGGTTTTGGGGGAAAATGTTCCATCTACCTCCACCGGGGATGATTCAATATCTTACTCTTCGATGAGGGAGGGGACCAAAGAAAAGGGGAACCTGGACAGCCCCCTTGTAAATGGAAGGGGGGATGTACAAGGTTCTGACAAGGCAGTGGAAGGTTGCTTGTAAATTCTTTCCTGGAACATAGCCGGGTTAAAAAACAAACTGCTCACAACAGAGTGGGACTCCTTCATGGCTGCTCACGATATCTGCCTGATGCAGGAGACCTGGGCAATCGTGGAGAGCACCAGTCCGGCCTTTGCAACTTTTGATATCCTTGCAGTATCTACAGGTAGAGGCCGCCCTTCGGGCGGACTATCAATATGGATAGGCACTCATTTGGGCATTCAGGCCAATCAAATACTAGTTAAAGAAGCATTTGCAATGTAATAGGTTTAACATTTGCAAGAGTTAGAGATATTGGATTTGTAAATGTAAAAGTTTTCTAATCATGGTATTTGGTGTAGAGTAGTTGTACGTTATGTGTAATAATATTATCTGGTATTTTGTGCAGTGAAATTATGTGAATGGAAAGTATGTGGTATTTAGTGTATAGGAATTATGTGGAGTGGGGTTATGCGTTTTCAAGAGTAATTATGTGGTATTGTAGTCTGTGCTGTGGAGTGGTAGCCCCAGGTTTAGTCTTCCTTGTTTCCATAGAAGGAAAATTATAAACTCATTGAGACACAAAAAAGAAGGAACCACTGAGGAGCACTTCTGGACCTAGTCAGGGGTCTGAGCAGGGCCACTGGAATTATGTGACTGTTCGACTGCACCAATTTTCACATAATTAAACATTTTCCAAATATTTCATCATCTACTGCCTAATCTGCAGATTTGAAAAAAAGAAGTCTTCTTTCTAGCTCAAATGTGGCGTGGCGGAAGGCCCTTTGCAAAGCTGGAATTGTCATGTGTTACTTATTGCATAATGTGGGTGTTAAACTGTTTCTAATGGTGCACAAACCTCTGTTCTTTCTGTGCATCTCTTGCCTCGCTCTGCATTTCTTTTGCTTCTTTCTACACCATTCTTCCTCTTTCTGCATATGTCCTACCTATGTAGGCACAGTTAGAAATTAGCATTTAAAAAACCTTTGAAATTCACTGAAAGAAACATAGGTTTCAAGGATGTTTTAGTTAGAAATTAGCATTTAAAAAATCTTTGAAATTCACAGAAAAAAACATAGGTTTCAGATACATTAAAGTTAGAAATTAGCATTTAAAGAACCTTAGAAATTCACGGAATAAACCACTGGTTTCAGGGACGTTATAGTTGGATATTTTAGTCGAACAAAACCAGAGAAATTTGGCCATTATAGTTAGTTGAGATAACTATAACTCGTGCCCCCACAATGCATTGCTGGTGACGTCACATGTTACATCACCTATGACATGGTCAGTGATATCACTGATGACATCACTGATGATATCATTGATGACATCTTCCATGTGATAATCTGATACACCTCCTCACACCCTACTATAAACTTTGATTCACCAACTCGAAAATACAGACAACCATTTTCTAAACAAAAGACACACCAATAGCAGTTACTACTTACCCACTCACTGATTCCTAGGTCTACACACACATCTACCCATTCACCCATACTGTTGTTCATACACGCAGTCACTCATCAATACAGCACTATCATATGCACTCATATACCTAAACAGACACTCAGACACCACAACTCACCCATAGAGTTACTTACACACAAAGTCAGTCATGCAAAGAATCAATCACTCTCCCATTTACTCACACACAATTATTCACAAACTACCTCACTTATGAATACAGATAGTAACACATACTTACTCTCTTATACAATCACTGAAACAAACACACACTCATCCATACAGCCACTCTCACAATCACTCACTCTTACATTTAATCATTTATATAGTCCAACACTCATATATACTACTTTTCACATATGTAGTTACTCACATATGTACCACTGAGACATCTAAACACTAACCACCCCACCAGCCCTTAACAGATGCACTCTTGAACCCATACACCCAGTGAATCACCCACTCACACATCTACGCACAAAGTCACATACCCCCACCCACCCACACAGACACTCAGGCACCCATACAGATATTCAATCAATCAATAACCCATATAGACACTCATGTAGCTCCTCCCCAACCCATGCAGCTGCTTACACACCAACTGACAGACTGATACTGACATTCACACAGTTTAGTCACTAACCCATGCATTCAGTAAGACATGTTTAATCACTCACTTATACAGTCAGTCACACACCTACTAAATCATACATACATACACTCATACGCCCACTCATTCTTCAATACACATTGGCATATATATATATATATATATTCACTGAAAAAACCATAGGTTATAGACCATATATAGTTAGGAATTAGCATTTATAAAACCTTGAAATTCACTGAAAAAACCATAGGTTATAGACCATATATAGTTAGGAATTAGCATTTAGAAAACCTTATTTTACTCACACAAAACCATTGAAATTCCATATATAGTTAGTTGCACTAACTATATATCGCGCACCCGCAATCCACTGCTGATGATGTCACATATTACATCATTCATGACATGGTCAGTGACATCACTGATGACATCACTGATGACATCATCTAGTGTCTGTGTGTTTTTGTAAAGTTGAAATACGTTTTACATATTGAAGAATGACTGGATGGATGGAAGACTGAGTGTGTGTGTGGCTGGCTGGGAGGTGTGTGACGCTGAGCATATCAATGTGTACTTGTATCAGTGATTGTATAAGAGAGTAAGTATGTGTTAGTATATGTGTGAAAAGTATGGTGTTCTGTGTTTAACTATAGATGAGGAAATCGAAGTGTGATTGATTCTTCACAGGACTGACTAGGTGTATGAGTGCATATGATAGTGTTCTAATAATAACTGACTGTATGTATGAGTAATTGTATGGGTGAATGAGTGAATGTGTGTGTAGACGTACGAATCAGTGAGTGCGTATGTAGTAACTGGTATTGGTGTGTCATGATGTCATCAGTGATGTCATTTGAGATGTCATCAGTGATGTCATTTCAGATGTCATTAGTGATGTCATCAGTGATGTCACTGAAGTATGGTGTTCTGTGTTTAACTGTATAGATGAAGAAATGGAAGTGTGATTGATTCTTTACAGGACTGACTTGGTGTGTGAGTAACTCCATGGATGAGTGGCAGTGTGTGACTGTCTGGATAGGTGTATGAGTGCATATGATAGTGTTGTAATGAGTGACTGTATGTATGAGTGATTGTATGGGTGAATGAGTGAATGTGTGTGTAGACGTAGGAATCAGTGAGTGCGTATGTAGTAACTGGTATTGGTGTGTCATGATGTCATCAGTGATGTCATTTGAGATGTCATCAGTGATGTCATCAGTGATGTCATTTGAGATGTCATCAGTGATGTCATCAGTGATGTCTCATGAATTATGTAATATGTGACATCATCAGCAGTGGATTGCGGGTGCGCGATATATAGTTAGTGCAAATAACTATATATGGAATTTCAATGGTTTTGTGTGAGTAAAATAAGGTTTTCTAAATGCTAATTCCTAACTATATATGGTCTATAACCTATGTTTTTTTCAGTGAATTATCAAGGTTTTGTAAATGCTAATTCCTAACTATATATGGTCTATAACCTATGGTTTTTTCAGTGAATTTCATTGGTTTTTTAACAGCTAATATCTGTAGCTGTAAAATGTATTCTTCTTTAAATCCAAAAATATATTTTATATGTTTATGAATAATTTTTTTTTTTAAATATTTTTTTTTCTTCGTTCCCGCTTCGCGAATCGGGAAGCTTCCCGTTAGCTGACCTTGATGCCGCGAAATAGACCGCGAGCCGGTAAACGTTTCTTTACCGCAACTGCCGCGTTAGAAAACAACATCGTGACGCCTCCCGTCCGCATGACGTTTCGCGTTGTCGCGTGATACGTCATATGACGTGCTACGTTAGCGAACTGGTACGCTTACCGAGTCGCAAAGCACAGGTTTCTGGAAGCAAACCGGGAGGCCCTGCAAAGCGCTTAACGTAAACACAGCAGGTCATGTGACTTGGTAATAACACTTTTCATTGGTTCATTTCACTTTTGGTTTCCTAATGATGTAAGACTAGGTCATATAATCTAAAATGAACACTTTTCATTGGTTGAGAACTATTGTTTTTCCCAAATGATGAAAATCCCTCCTTCTTTCCTCACTCTGATTTTCATCATTGTGAGAGAAAGACCCTTTGTTACCAGTGAGCAATGGCTTCTTTAGTAGCTTCAGCTGGTGCTTCCCCACCACCTCCACCACATCCAAGGAAGAGTGGACCACCTGCTCAAGTTATAATTCAGCAAGAAGAGGAAGAAGAGGAACAGGACGACGAGCACGAAGAGAGACACTTTTTGCCTGAGGAGCCCAGGACGTCTCACCGGAAAGAAAACTTCATTTGGCAATTTTTTTAAATTCCCAAAGGTCAGAAAAAAGTAAATGCAAGATACGTAACTTGCCTTATATGTCAAGATAGACTGTCCAGAGGGACCGAGAAAAAATACAGTTTCGGAAACTATACAATGCATCGCCATATGACTAGGTGGCATCCTAATAACTACAGTGCTGCACAGTTTCGTAACGACCTAGATAATCTCCCTATTATGGCCAGAAGATCTGTTGTACCGGAAGTAACGGGACCAGAGGGCAGGGAGATGGTGCCAAATATACAAACGAGATTTCGTGAAGTAAAACAAGTCTGCGTACATTGGAGTGGATTCATTGGCTACGGAGAAAGAAGCATCACTCTGATCAACAGAGCTATTGACAATCATGCTCATGTTTGTCCGAAACGCCCCAAACAATAAATTCTTTTTTTTTTTTTTGTTGCTCCTGTTGAGCCCTTTACAATGAATCGTTTTCGTTGCCCCCTCCGAAAAAAAACCCAAATAAATATAAAACTGTTCAGAAAAATTCAAAAAAGTCAAAAAATGTTCAGAAAAATAACAAAAAAAATATAAAACAACAAAAACAATAAAAAAAAAGTTCTTTTCAGAACTACCTCCCCGGTATTAAAAAATTGGTACAATATTTGGAACTGTGCCAACCTCTATTTCTCTTAGTTCGCTTCCCAGTTCGCTCGCCGGTACGCGAACCGGAAGTGAACCAAAATTAAAAAAAAAAAAAAAAGAACAGTAAGTATAAGGGAAGGAAACAGACACTTATGTTAAAAGAAAGACAGCTATAGGGGAGTAAACTAGAGATACTATTACCCGTAATCCACTGCTGATGATGTCACATATTACATCATTCATGACATGCTCAGTGACATCATCAGCAGAGGATTGCGGGTTTTTTGGCAATGTGCCTTATCCACGGTTTAATAACGCTGCCTTTTGCTTTATATAAGTTTTCAAATTGTATGAAATATATACCAATAGGTCGTTATGAACCTTTAGGTAGTGCTTTTCTTCATGATGTCTGGTCGCTTCCATACACATACAGATGTTTCAAAGATGATCAAGAAGTTTATCTGAATGGAGAGGAATGCACTGAGACGCCAGATCATTCACTAATGTGTAGGCACATACAGTTACACGGTTCATGCAACAAACACCGACCAAATATGGCTTGCGTGTTGCAAGGCACGCCAGTTCCTGCTATCATCCCCACGTTCAAGTTGTTGGAAAATGGTAGTTATTTGATGCTCAATAATGAAGATTGTTCTGGGTTAATTAAAAGTATTCCTTTTATCGTAACAGTAAGTGAACGGGTTATTTGCTGCAGAAATGTTCTATTTCCTCCCACACATGAACATAGGGAGTTTTCAATCTGGCCACAAATACCAACCTTGGGAGCAGATTTCAACGGCATGGCAAGAATAAGAGCTCTTTTGTCTCAGAGAGAGGTGGCCTTGAGTTCGGCCCGTGAAACTTTCGTGCTTCACATAGCGAACAACCGTACAGAGGGGCCGACCCTTTTCAATACTGATTCGCCTTCGGACTATCTTTAACGCGTCCTCCACAAAGGCCCTGGCGCACTTTTTTAAAGTTGTTACCAGTGGTCTCGTGACTTCATTTGAGAAAATCTTTGGAGTCATCCCTGCTTTCTTTCATTCTATTTTTTCCACTGTGCTTCGTGGATTCCCATTTTTACTTGCATTACCAGCGGAAGCTCTTGTGCTTTTTTACATTTTTAAATATGGATGTCCCTCCTGTGCAAGCTCCCGCCCTGCAGCTGCTGACATTGTTCCGCAATCGCATGCTAGAATATTATGGCACAATGCCGTTGGCGATATTAAGCACGGCATATGGATTATCTTTTCGATTCTCCTACTTCACCTGTGTCCAGCCTGTATTTCACTGCCTGACCTGTGATTTCGATTGGGCCATTGATTTGTGTCTCTGCGGACCGGTTTCTCCTGACGTCGACTTTAATCACTGATGACTCCTATCATTACTCACGAGTTGGTTTGTCCTGGCGAAAGGATTATGGCTGTGGCATTGATGCATGGACTAATTGGTCCCTGGAATTTACTGGCGGCAACACAGTCTTTCTTGGAACAGAGCTTTCTTGAAAACCAACCGAGCTGTCCTCTGATGGTGATAGAGGATCCGGTGCTGGGAGAGCACGTATGTTCTTTTCCGCTTTTAAATTGGATGGCTGAACTCTTTTCGGATGAAGACGGTGACTTCCTATTGGAGGCTGTTGCAGCTTATTTTGCATACACAGTTATGTCATAGACCTTTTTCATGTTTGATATGCTGAGTACTAGCATTTCATTGACAATTCATTGACTTATTTGTCAAGTTTTTATTATTTAGCTTGCCTATTGGCTTAAGACTCGATAAAGTACTTGGCTGTTTTATTTTTCTTTAGCATTACATTTTCCTAGTTTTTAATGTTTTACCTTGCGGACCGTCCACATATAAAGTTGCAATCTGCTCTCATGAGATGGCACTTCTATTATCTTATTCAGTTCGTTTCCGGATCATGGGGAGGTGTCATCTAGGTCCTGGATATCTTTACACCGTGTTAAGTTAGCATGGGCTCATTACCGGTTTAAACGCCATTTTTCCTTTTTTGCAACTTCTGCACACGACACTTAGTTGTTGCTTTAGCTTTCAACCAAGTAGTTCATCGTGGTTTACATGAGAATAATATGTTATTGCTCTACTATCTGCTTTGCTTGTTAAACTATATCTGTACAGCGAGTGCTGAAGTTTCAAGAACAACACGATACAGAATTGTTATGAGGTCTGATCTCCACGACTTCATACTCATAACATAAGTGCAGCTTCTGCCAATTCTGGGCATGAGGCGGGTTTTATATTGCTTTGCCGAACACACATACACAACAGTTGATGCGGTTCACATGAAGAGAGAGCTGGTGTATGCTGATGTGATTCCTTCAAATCTAAGACACTAAAGTATGGGCACGCCCTAAACCAACACAAACAGACCTTCTTAGCAAATAATATAATATGTGTATTAGGGAGGGTGAGATATAAGCAGCCGCGGGCCGTGGAGGGAGTTACGGTGGGGCAGGGAGGCGGGGAGGGGGAGGGGCAGGGTGGAGCCCTCTCCACCCTGCCCCTCCCCCTCCCCGCCTCCCTGCCCCACCGTAACTCCCTCCACGGCCCGTGGCTGCTTATAAGTGTTGCTAACTCTTATTCATTTACAGCATGTTAACATACTGTCACCATTCGCTTTTTATGTACTAGTAACTATGCTGGTAATTTTGCTACTGATAATATGTGTACTTGTATTATCTAAGATACTACGCCTGAGAAGACGGCATTAGTAAATAAACATTTCAAATACACATGTGTTCTTCTTAACTCCATGTTCTGGTTTCTAAGAAATATATAACGACCGACTGTTCATGAGTTCCACGTATCCTGAGGTACTATAAGTTCATATTCTGGATTGTCTAAACATTGAGAGTTTGTTATATCCAATGTGACACTGTACTTTGCTTGCTAAGGGGTTTTTGATTACTAAGGTGAGTTTTGGGGCACCCTAATTCGCCGAGGTTCCAATCCTCTGTCCACAGTTCTGTGTGAGAACAGAAACCCTGCGACAGGGGCACCCCCGACCCTTGCTGGAGCTTCATCACACTTGCGATACAACTCCAGCAATGTGCCACCTTTACGGCACAGATACATCACGCATCTGTGCTGTTTTTGCCCCATGATGCGCCGCATTGTAAATGCAGCACACCATAGGTGACGGAACAGCGGCACAGAATGACTAACACATCCCTGGTGATGCGCCAGTCATCATAAATCTATCCCTATGCTTCTTATCTTGTTAGAGATGAACCGCCATATGTATCATCAAAGTTTTTTGCATTTCCTAAATAGCGAACTTTAAGGAATAAATAGCGATTCTTTACCATTCCTAGTTTGCGATGAGCTATTTGCTAATTACAAATTACCCATTCATTTCCTTCATTTCCATAGGGCGGTTGGACTCACTTTTAGCTCGAACGGCTGAATGGATTTCCACGAAACTTGGCAAAATTGTAGGGACTGGTAGCCCGATGTGCCTTTGCTATGTCTCAAGATATATGCTCCAGTGGTTTTTACGAAAATTAACTTTGAAAAATATATATTGGGCTACATTGGCCTATATATATGTTGGAGCCCAAATGTAGCCCAATGTAGCCCAATGAAGCCCAATGAAGCCCAATGTAGCCCAAAGATGGCCGCCAGAGACAAAAAAAACAAATGTAGCCCAAATATCAGCCAGATGTAGCCCAACTATAGCCCAGTGACAGAATGACCAATCAGCTTTGCAAATCTCCGTTACGCGAAGCGCTGTTACAGATATATATCTTTTTTTGAACGTTAATTTCTCAAAATCCACTGGAGCACATATATTGAGACCTAGCAAAGGCACATCGGGCTACCAGTCCCTAATATTTTACCAAGTTTCGTGCAAATCCATTCAGCCGTTCGATTATTATTATATATTTTTTTTTTTGCCCCGCGGGGCCCTTTTAAAACCTCCACATCAAACCTAGGGGGTCAGCGAGGATCTACTATGCCCCCTTATGGTCATTTGCCCCTTCGCTTTGGCCTCCTCTTGTCTCTCGATCCTACCAAGAGACAAGATGGCGGCCGCTACGGACTGTTTGGAATGTTTACAGACGCCGGAGAACCAATCAGCTTCGCTTCACAAAGCTCCGTTGCGCGAAAAGTACGCGTACTGGAGCGCTGCCCGGTCCGCTGTTACAGATATATATCTTTTTTTAAACGTTAATTTCTCAAAATCCACTGTAGCACATATATTGAGACCTACAAAAGGCACATCGGGCTACCAGTCCCTACAATTTTGCCAAGTTTCGTGCAAATCCATTCAGCCGTTCGGGCTAAAAGTGAGGCCAACCGCCCTATGGAAAACTCAATGTTAAAAACACGTTTTAGGACCCCCCTTTTTTCTCGACCCCCCCTGGACGAACCCCCCCCCAATTTTCAGGGGCTGCTCAGAAACAAAATGTGCCATTTTCCTGAAAATTTCAGCCAATTCCGTCCACAAACGCCAAAGTTATTTGACATAGAATTTTCAAAAATCCCATAGAGAAAAAATCCTAACTATATATACCTACTGGCGACCGCCAGTAGGTAATATATATATATATATATATATATATATATATATATATATATATATATATATATATATATATATATATATATATATAAAACATATTTAAACATGTTAGAAACACTCAGTCACTGGATAATGTCATCAGTGATGTAATTTGAGAATTCATCAGTGATGTCATCAGTGATGTCACTGTCCATTTCATGATTGATATAATATGTGACGTCATCAGCATTGGATTGCAGGGGCATGAGTTATAGTTACCTCAACTAACTATAGTCGTCAAATAACTATAACGTCCCTGAAACCTGTTTTTTCAGTGAATTTCAAAGGTTTTTTAAATGCTAATCTCTAACTTTAACGTCCCTGAAACCTATGTTTTTTTCAGTGAATATATATGTGTATTTGATCTTTATTTCAATATTCCATAATTAGTTTTCATACTCGTGTATTAATAAAGTCCACTTCACCCATGGGGTTACTTTGGCACTTAATATCAGATGATCATCCTTGCGCACTCATTTTATTAACCTTAGAAGGATGAAAGTCCTGAATAAAGCGGGCATTGGAACCTGTAACCATGAGTACAAATACCATTACATGGATTGGATGCATTGGACCCTTGAGCTACCAGATTGATCTGCCATGTCGGTCTTTTCTTCTGCAGACTTTTGAAGAAGTGAGATTACACTAATAAATGATTTATGGATATCAGTTGTGGATACTTTTGGCCTGATTTAGGGCTTGGCGTTGGGTTACTCAGGCACAACGGTGATGGATATCTGTCTGCCAAAATATAAATCCTATTAAATCATAATGGATTTATATTTCTGCAGATGAGATATCCATCAACATTGTGACAGAGTAACCCAACCGCCAAGATCTACATCAGGCCCTTTACTTTTTTTTTCAATTGGAAATAGGCCTTTGCATTAAGTACTGTTTTGTGTTCATATTTGGCCTCCAAATGATGATGTAACATTTAGGAATAAAGATACATCCCAATAGTCCTGCACTCGATGACAAGATGGCGAAGATCTCCACGGCCACCAAATACTTTCCGTTGGTGCTGAGATACGCTGGGATAAAGGAGATCCAGACGGCCAGAAACACAAGCATACTGAAGGTGAGGAACTTGGCCTCATTAAAACTCTGAGGCAAATTGCGTGCATGAAATGCAACCACAAAGCTGACAGTGGCCAACAATCCCAGATATCCCAACATCAGATAAAAGAATAGAACAGAGCCCTCGTCACACTGGAGGATGGTGGTGTCCTGTATCTGTATCTTAACTGGGAACGGAGGATCAAGGAGCAGCCAGACTGTGCAAATCAGGACTGGAGCAAATGAACACAGAAGGACCACTCCAACAGGCATTCTGGACCCAAGCCACCTTGAAGACCGGCTGGTGGGATCGCGAGCATTGAACGCTATAATCACAGTGATGGTTTTGGCCAGAATGGAGGAAATGCTGATGGAAAAGATAATCCCAAATGAGTTTTGTCTGATCATGCAGGAAACCCCTGTGGGACGTCCAATGAAGGTGAAGGGAGAGAGGAAACAGAGCATGAGGGCGATGAGAAGCACATAGCTGAGTTCTCGATTGTTTGCTTTGACAATTGGTGTGTCCTGGTACTTCTTGAAGATGCAGAGAATAAGCAGAGTTATTAAGAAGAGGAGGCTGGTGAGGCATGAAAATGTGATTCCCAAAGGCTCCTCAATGGACAGGAACTCAACAGTTGTGAGATCACATCGGGTTCGTTCTTCATTGGGCCAGTGGTCTTCAGGACAAGGCCAGCAGTCAGGGGAATCTAAAGTAAAGAAAGGAGTTAGTTACTGATTACAATATCTGTACTTAGGAAGTCACAATTTGCTCTTGTTCTGAATATGCAGCTTTGTGAGCCAAGGAATTGTCCCTCCCTCAAGTGTCTTTTCTGTGGCCCGTTGGAGAGAAAAGACTAGCAAGAAAAGAGTTAGGTCTTATCAGCCTCATTCCCATTCCCTCTGAGCTATGTTATTGAGGGGTACAGCCTGGATATGTACAAACCTACAGGCGACAGGTTCGGTTCATGGGGACTGGATGCCTGACCAATACTGCCAGCCATTGACTACAACAAGATATATCTACAAATAAATAACACGTCCTCTGGTTTCTGCCGCTGTATAGAGATTTGAATGGCAACTCTAAATTGCTTGAGTGGAATAAAGACTGTAAAGTCTCCCACCAATCTGTCTGATTTTACTCAGGTTGTTAAATACTAAATCAGGACTTCCAGGTACAGCGGCGGTGCCGACAAATAACAATAGTTCTTAATTTCACCTGAGGGATTGCCAGTGGTTAGACTTTTTGTGAGCATTCGTCCCTTCACCTTGTGGATTTTTGATTGACAGTAGTAAGGCTGGAAATCTGAGACAGTGCTACAATGTTTGTGATTTTTAGAAAGTAATCCATTTGCCATTCATAGTGCATGTCTATGGGTGCCCATGTGCTACTTGTTTGGTAATCTGGTTACAAAGAGGACTATTTTCAAGAAGTGGTGCACCCTAGTGCAGCAAGCAAAGTTGCTGCACTGCATTGTGTCACCTAAAGAGAACAGAACTGTGCTACATCTACAAAGAAATGTTGCAGTCCTGCTCTCTCTATCTGGTGTACTTTTGGTTACCTAGAGCCAATGCAGGAACCCTTGGGTCATTGGTCAATGGTGTCTGCGTTATAGTCAAGCTGTACCTTCCCTCACAAATGGTATCCTCAGAAGCATTCTCCTCTTTGTTTGTGGCCGCATTATGAAGCACACACTCACAGAGGGAAGGGAATATAACAAGGAGAAATTTAAAAAAGATCTCCTTGTACCTCAGTGCCAGGCAGGTGCATCATGTTTACAACTCTCTGGAATGCTGCAAAGTCATAACATGAAGCACAATGCATTACATTGCTTCTTCTTACTAAGCCAGCAAATTGACATGGCTTTGTAAATACCAAAAAAGGATATCATGTAGGAGTGCATCAAAAGGTGACGCAACCGGATGCAAAGCAAAATATTTGTAAAATATATTTAAGTAAAAAAAAAAATGAACAAGTTGAAACTTCTTAGTGAAATGAGGATGATAAGAAACACCAACACAGACATAGCACACCCGGCTCAGGGACCCCAGATGCAACAACCAAGCCAATAATTTAGAGGGTGTGACAACCCCCACATCCCCTCTGAAGAAACACACCTGCGTAAGAGGGTGAAGCAGAGCTCTGCTAGATCTGAGGAGTGGAAACATCCCCTCAGAGTGCATCAACTTTAAGTGATATGAGTCTTAAGTGATCATACAAAGCAAGCATTAAGGTTCTCAACGCCGCCAAGCAACCACTTTTACTTAGAATAACTTAAATCAATTTGTGCAAATCGTTTCAAGGAGTTTGAGGGAAAAAAGGAAAGTCTGAGTATTTTTCCTTTGCCTGTCATCAGCATGAGACATTGAACCCTTGAGCTAACAGTCAGATGATGGAAGAAGACCATATTTCCCACAGAGACATTGTCCAATTGATCCCAAAAACAACTATATAGGAGCTATATGAATGCCCTGGTGGAGTCACAGAGTCTATTTTTCTTTGTCATTAAATGTATTCCAGACCTGTGACCAGTGCTCACATCAGGAATTCACTAAGTAGTTTTGAGTACCAGCCCTCCATCACTAAAAGGGGTGCAGTAGTCATGAAAATAGCTGCAGGATTGAGGGTTCTGTGGTAGACTGTGAGGACTCACTCCCCCATTGCCTCTACAGTCAAGGAGCCCTTTGAGGCCTCATGCATGGGACACTCAACCCACTGGCCTTTTGTATATGTGTATATGCACTGCAATTGAAGCACTCACCAGGTGACTTAAGATTTAAATATACCACCAAAAGTCCATTGTAACGCTGCTTGAAGTTGTCCAGAAGCCATGTATATGTGTAAAAAGGTAAAGAAGGTCAAATCATTTTCATTTAGAAGAATATCTCAACTTAGAGCTTTTCCCTTCATCTAATTGAAATATATTAAACTAGCAACACTGCAAAATGACATGAGAAACAACAAGCACTGAGCTATTCACAAAAATACATTAATACACTCAAACCAGTATCCAATTCCAATGCCATTGTCACCATGGATACACTCAAAGCAGTAACAATGAATCGTACAAAAAGTTGATGGGTGGAAGGCTTGAAATAATCTCAGTCACGGGTGTTTTCTGGGGTCCGCATCGCAGTCCATCATTATATTGCACACCATGCCGACCCAGTCTGAGCCCACCCATATGCAAATCAGCCTTGACCCACCCCTATGAATTCAGTCCATCCTGAACTGCCAGGCCAGGATCCCCTGAACCTAAACACAAGAACACCAGGTATTAAGCTTAAACAATAATGAGACATTACAGCCACTACCTGTCAAGCGTGGATGAAATTTTGTCATACCCAGGGCAGCACCCTCACTGGACACAAAACACCATTTTTCATGGAGAACCCATATTGTGCTGAAAAATGATAAAACTCCTTCCCTTTGATGGACTGGATCAGTGTTACACTACTATAAGTGTTATCATTTGAAGAGTGACTATGTGTAGTCTCAGCATGGTAGCCAGTTTGTCATGGGCGATATTGCGAGAAAGAAAATGCTCTCCCTGCCAGCTGTTTCAAACGTAAATACAGGAATAATCAGGAATTAGTGGGCCTTTTAGGTCACTGGTTCTCATTTCAAGGCACCTGCTGCACCAATGTGAGCTGTGTGGTCTCTTGTGTTCAAACGGAAGCCTGCCTTCTGTAGCATTGGCTACTAGTTGAAACCATCTCAGAGTTAGCAGCTCTCATGTACTTAGAATATGAACAGCGTATGGCAATGATCAAGGTTATGCAAGGTGCAATGAAAACCAAACTCGATGCTAGTACACGGGCTGTGCCTTTATTCAATGGGATAGTATAGCCAGGGGGTTCACCCAAACATAGTCACTGGGACCTGGGTCGTAACAGTACTGAGAGGTCCCAGTGTGAAATTGGCAATAGACACAAAGTAATCAAAAAATTAGAAACACAATGAATGAATCTACACTGTTTTTATTCACAATGTAGATATTTGTTAGGTGTAGTATCTGACAGTACACATTCAAAAGGTTGTGTAGTGCCCCAGGGGAGAAGGGGAAATAATAAGGTGAGTATAGTGTGGATAGGGAATCGTGACAGTAAAATCAACCAAATATCGTAGATGCATTTGTATGTCAGGTTCAGGTTCAAAAGCTTTATTCGATTTGTAAAACAAACCATACAAGCAAGACAGATTTACATATTTAACATTGATTCTAAAATTTCATCAAGGTCACCAAATCTAAAAACTATCTAAAAACCATCATAGACATAATATGTTACAGTCTAAAAACATAATTTGACCAGTACAATTTGGATTTGGACGATACACAGTCTATTGCCTGATAAAAACTAAATTCACTTATAATACATACAAATATACAGACAGGAAGACAGAGTTAAAACACAGTCAAATGCATCAAATGACTATGGCTTTCCTGGCAGCTGTACATTTTAGTATATATATGACGCAACAAAAAAACAAATATCCAGATCCTTTAAAGAGGATAGTAGCTGTAAAGCATTCTTTGTAGAACGAACATTATTTTTTAAAAGGATGGGTTTTAGATATTATATCCTAAAAGAATGGTAAAATTTACAAAATAATAAAAAGTGTCAGCAACTCTGACGTGAGATGTTATCACAAGGGCATACGGTATCGGATCTGGCTTTCATTACAGGGAATGCAACAAGATGGTGTACGATTCCCAACCTTAAGCGTGTTAAAACAAACCGGTGATAATTACGAGTAACACTAAAAAGATAAGGTTGGAAACCGGTAATTGGATTACATTCCCGGTAGGACATCACAGATTGTAACGTTCCAGACACCCTGTCGCGACACTCCTTCTTGTGATTTAAAATTTAGAATTTAAATTTAGATACAACAGATTTGGGGTCAAGAAATATGTCAAACTTAAATAGGAGATTGAACCAGTTGTGTATGTACTTAAGCCACATGATACGCGAAGAGTGGTCCAACCTGAGACAATCAAGGATAATCTCCTGGGTAAATTGTGTTTCAGTCTTGGCCCAGATTGAGCGCCATAGCAGCAAGGGACGTAGTGCTGCTAAATCAGATATAAATTCGATTCCGACTTCTTCGTGAATCAGTTCTACTGATGCTGAAGGTGGTACGCACAACAACTTTCTGAGGAACTTATTTTCTTCTCTCTGCACAGTTGGACCAACGCAATGTCCCCACACCCCCGCACAGTACAGCACTGATGTAACACATTTACATTATAGATGTTCATCATATCTTTGATGCTCCTCACCCCAAGTTTAGATGAAAATTTAAAAATACTATTAGTGGACCTTATCATTTTTAAGCTGATATTGTCGAGCTCGGGTTGCCATGTCCCATCGCTTGCATAAGTAATTCCTAGATAGCAAAAGGTTTTAACTTGTGTCATCTTAACCTTTTCTATACAAAGCTAGAGTTAGCTTTCTTAGCTTTCATCCCACAGGACATTACAAAGGTTTTAGATTTATTTACTAGTAGTCTCCTACTTTCAATAAACAACATAAATCTGTTGATAAGACGCTGTAAACCAATCTGAGTGCGAGACAATAACACAGCGTCATCCGCATACAATAAGATTGGAACCGGTTTCCCTCCTATCAATGGTGCATCTGCGGGAATCTGGCACAGAATGGAATCAATTTGGTTGATAAAAAGAGAAAATGAAAGGGGGGCCAGTACACAGCCCTGGCGAATGCCTCTTGAAACTTTGAAAAAAGGAGTGCATTCGCCTAGGGGACCATAGCGCACCTTGCATGACAATCTCTCATAGAGCCTGGCCAGGAAATGAACAATCTCCTTGGGTGCTCCCGACTCTATCAGGACCTGCCATAGTATAGAGTGGTCAACCAGGTCAAACGCGCTACTCAAATCCGCGAAACAAAGAAACAGGCTGCCTTTTTTAACTTCTGTACATTTGTTAATTAAAAGATCTAGATTGACACACTGTTCAAGTGTCCCCATGCCTTTCCTGAAACCGTATTGGACCTTAGTTAAAATATCCCTGTCAGTTGCCCAGGTTTCCAGTCTCTTCAGCATAATTCGACTCATTCGACTTATGTTCCCGCTAGGAACCTCCGGTCCTCGGCGAAATCGCTCCTCACCGTTCCCCGAGTGCGAAGAGCTAAATGGGGAGGTAGAGCCTTTTCTAACTTGGCCCCAAGCTGGTGGAATACGCTTCCTTTGGAAATCCGGACTCTACCGTCAATTCATTCATACAGAAAGGTCCTGAAAACATGTTTTTTTGGCAAAGCATACCCCTAGCTTTTGGTTCCCCCTTTTTTAATTTTCATTGTTTTGGTAGGCGCCTTGATGCCTTTGGGCAAAGTTGCGCGTTTATAAATTTTATTCCATTCCATTACCTTGACTGATGCATCCAACAATGAAATGGGACGATAATTACATGCCTCCGATTTGCTGCCTTTCTTAAAAAGTGGTATGATGACCGACTGTCCCCATGATGGTGGAAAGCAGCCCTCTGCTGCTGCTTTAAAAAGCCTCTCCAGAATGGGCGCCCACAGATTCATTTCGGTTTTAAATAGGTCTATTGGTACTCAGTCTGGGCCCGGAGCCTTTCCTCCTTTACTATTGGACAGGCCTTCATAAACCTCATCCAGGCTTATTCCCAGTGGTAAGGGCAACCAAACAGAAACCTCATGAGCCAGGGTTTCTAAAGACTTCCCGTCTGGATTGAAAATATTAGTATAATGTTCAATCCATGCATTGCAAGCTACATAGGATGTTAGTTCCGGGATACCGTCTGTGTTTAGAAAGGGGCTGTTAATAGTCTCCCAGTAGAGTTTGCTGTTTTGCGTTTCAGCTGCTAAGTTTAAATTATGCCATGCTTCTTCTTGCAGGGCCTTTTTCCTATTGGAAAGGGCCACCTTGTAATTGGCACGCAATATTTTGATGTTAGTGTTGTTGCGTGGTTTATTACTAAGTGCCTTTTTTAGTTCACCTAGGGACGATGTGCAATGTTTGTCAAACCAACCCAACCTAACAACTCTATTTTTTGTCTGTTTCTTTTTTAATATTCCTTCAATGGTTGTGTTTATCCTAATAAAGCTTGAAAGCAGGGTTGCAGAATTGGTGACGTCTCCAAGACAATAATTAATCTCATTTCTGCATTTTTCTACTACCTCCTTATGTTTTTTCACTGGGTCGATTCCGGCCCATCTGATCCTTGGGCCGTTCGGTCTCGTGGGGACTATGTCCGTGAGGCAGATTTAGTTATTGAATGGCTTTGTTCCCCAACCCAATAGCGTCAAAGAGATACTATTATGATCACTTAGGATTTCTTCCCTAACCCACAGATTAGTGTATTCGCTATTATTGGACATCAAAATGTGATCAATATTGGTGTTGGCATTCCTACCTGTGAATGTAGGACAAGTAAGATTGAGCTTGTTCTTGTTACAACTAAGCAAATCTAGGTCAAATTTGACTAGCAATTTATTTATTATCGAGCCATAAATACAGTGTGGGAAGTGTAGGCAATCCACACTCTGGGCCACGACACTGCTGCCCATCTCTTTTCTAAAACCACAAGGGTTACCCACTGCTAAAGGGCATGGCTGAATGTTAAATTCGCCAGCCCAAAGGATGACTGCCATTCTACGTGAAGTTGCCGATACCCTTTTGATTTCGCTTTCCAGGGGGAATAAAATATTTTCCCTCGAGGCGTCAAAATTGTTGTTGTAGAAATGTACAAGAATTAGATCTTTACCCTTGCTAGATTCCATCCGTAACACCTGACTGTGTGTTCCAACAGCAGAATAACTTTTGGTTTTAAAGTTAATCAATTTGTTGGAAATTAGTAACAATAGGCCACCCTTTGCTCTACCTGATAAGGAATTAGAGGCGTTTAGACAAAGAGATGAGTAGCCTTCTACATAAATAGGTTCTTGACACCACGTTTCTTGAAGGCAGATGATGTCATGGCCAGCCCCGATAAACTCCTTCCAAAACGGGGTATTCAGTTTACCTGTGATACCGGCTATATTCCAGGTAATAATTGTGTAACCCACAGCTGCAGCTGCAATTATGGTATCACTTTCTCGTTGTGGGGCAGGCATTTTATCAAGGACACCCAACTTGGTACCTATGGATGCTACCATTGACTCCTGTTGAACCGCTAATAGGTCTTCTACTATATCAGGTATCCTACCTGGGTTAGATGTACCCGCTATCTGTATAGGGATGATTGGGTCATTAAGTAAATTTGGTGCTATAGAGATTTCAGAGTGAGTAGCTAAAGCACTCCCTGGCTTCTCATCAGGCCCTAGTACCCCCTGGGTCTTGTTAATGCTATATAGGATGGCTGACGGTCAATCGACCATTTCCAGGCAATCATATCTATTTTTAACGGGAATACCTCACCATCCCTCCTTTGTATGCTGATCTCTACTAGGATACCACGGCCGAGGTTCCCACTCCCTACTCCTATTCCTCTGAGTATACCAGGGACCCACATAGTTCCAAGGGCGCTCTGGTGGTTGCACCCAATTTGGGGCTATCGGGTACTGGTGGCTACGCGCAGGTGGATAAAAGTAGGAGAGGCGATATGCATCAATCTCCCCTTTCTTGGCCAGAACTGGCCATGAACAAATATAATCCACAGTGTCTGGATCATCGCAGGTTACTATAATACAGTCTCCCTGTGTACTTTTGGGTTCAGCCCCAATCCACGAGACTCTACGCACCGCTGAGATTCGACTTAAATAAGGGAGTTGTAGGGGCCTATTTAAGCTGAGCCTTCTGTAAGACCTTGTTCCGGAGGGACCAGGATGGTTCCTCTGTACTTATAGGCAGTTCAGGGACCCCCGTAAGAATGACAGTGTAGGGAAACACTTCTGGCGGTAAATGGACGGGGCGTTTGGACCTGAACCCCCTCTTTCCCTCGCTCAGTGGATTCGATGGATGGTACTGTGACATTAATGGAAGAATGGGCCTCCGATTCGATGGCTGGGGAGGTCCCTTGTTGGGGATAGATTGGGTCGGGGTGGTCTGGGAGGGGGTAGGCTGAGAAGAAATAGTAGCCAGAGTCTTAACCGTAGGCCCACTCCCGGGAATAGTTGAAGAGGCGGTTTGTGGCCCTTTGGGCTTGGTTTGATTAGATTGAGCTTTTGTCGCCATGGAAGGTTTAGCTCCACAGTCCAGATGAGCCCCTTGGATTCCTGTTCTAGGGGGATTCGTTATACCCACCCCGGGGTTTGCTTGACCCAAGCTATGCTGATTCAGTGGCTTCTGGGAAAGTGTCGCAAGTTGTTTTTCTATCATAATTATGCTCCGTTCTAGGGGTTGCAGATAATGCTTTAATAGTTCCCTGAAACTTGCTAAAAGCTGGGAGTTAGCACTACATGAGCTACATGTACCCCCCTCCGTGCCCATGGTCGTTAAATTTACTGTTGGTTCTAGTAAATTAATAAGTGAAATATTGGAATCACTTGGAGCGCCATGTGGCGGGGGAGCAGTTGCCCCCTTCTTGTTAGTTGCTATAACTTTTTTTTTTTTAATTGCCCTTCTTTTTTTCATTGCCCTGTTTAGGAACAGCGCCCTCCTTTGCCCCCTTAAGCTGGTTCTCGAGACCTAGGTCTTGAGTTAAAGTAGCTGGAGGTCTGGAGTTTTCTCAAGGTTCCCCGTAGAGTCAAAGTCAGAAGAGATTGGTAGCTGACAAATCAACAGTTTTCGGGATGGAGTGAACCTCTACTAAGACGTTTGGTTGCAGTAGGACCGGAATGGACGAAGCTAATTGAAGTGGGGATAGCGCTGAGGCTATGGGGCCCATCGAAGACCTCCTAGCAATTGCCAGGTCATGTGACACCCTTCGCTCCAGCAGGGAAATGCTTTGATCGATGGCCTCGTTAGTTCTGGAAATAAATTGGTCAAGCGGACCAGTGATCAGAGCAGTTTTTGTCGCCGTCTTGCTTCTGGTCCCCCTAGTCATGATGGCAAGACAGAGTACCTTACACAGTAGTTTTGAGATGAAATTAACTGGAATTAAGGAGTGTGAACAAGTGTACCTTTCATTGAAAGTTTGCAGACCGGATCATAAAGCCAAGGGGGGCGGCCCAGCCCAGCCTAGCTCGGTCTAGAATGGGCTAAAACGGGCCCACCCTTGGCCCGGGCTTCGCCCGGCGTCCCGCGAGGCGGGGCCGGTGATGCTTTTGAGCGCCTCCTTGACCTAGTGCTGAAATCGAATATGTCTTCTCCAGTTGATTCATCAGCGTTTATCTGTGTTTTCATGAACCTATGGAGAGTTAGTATTATTGCCATGATCACGTGTTGCAATTGAATATGTCTTCTCCAGTTGATTCATCAGCATTGTTCCGTGTTCTAACTGTGTTTTAATGTCACTCTGATTGTCCCTGTCATGTTAATTACTGCGATTGGCATTCCATTCCCCTCGAATGCGCGTATCAATATTTCCTGATTTAGTAACAATTCATTGCGAACAAATGCCTATGCTGTTATCACAGGTTATTTTTGTAATTATATAAGAGCCTTTTTTTTTATAATTGTTCCTAAAATATTCTAATTTATTTCGAGCACGATGTTTATTCATAGGATCTCTATTACTCGCTCTATCTGCCGATCGGTTGCTGCCATTAGTCTTTCTGCAGTGTCTATACGCAACCCTGCGGTCACGTGATGCAGTAACCTTAGTTACTGCCACAACCAGGAAGCTCCGTTCGCCATTGCCGACACGAGCAGACAAGACACCAGATTCACTCGGCTACCGGTGAGTGTCTTATCCCGACATACCTATGGCCCTCTGTAGTCCAGACTTAGGGTTTGACGGCTACTAACACGACATCCGTGGTTCCTGTTATTTTCCACAGATGCTGCCCAGCTGCCTCTCTTTACTACAAGCCCACGGGGATTTGAACAGCCTAAATCTACCTTTGGGTAAGCTGTTCTATTTACCGTCCAACACGGACTCGTGTTTTCTCCCTGTTGCCACAAATCTAAAATCGACCTTTTTCCTTCGATATTCATTCCTGTGTCCACCGTCCCCGGGCTCTGATTCGATTCTACCGCTCACGCATGTCCTGACTGTGAGTCAATATTTAGTTCACATATATTGTTAATGAGCTGTACTATCATGTTTTAGCTATTAAACGATGTCAGTAATGATATGTCCATCCCTCCATTATTCTAGACCTACGGGTCTCCGCTAGTCTTTAACATTCTATTTAGTTTAACACAAATTCCTCAATAATTTCTTTCATCTCTTTATTTTAAGATTTGAAGATCTCACCAGATGAGGTATTCCGTCCTTTAAATAGAAGACGAGCATCAATTGAATTGATTTGGTATGCTCTATCCCTAATTGTGTGCTATTTCAACTACTCATGTTGTGACTCATGACCTGGAGTTCATCTATGATTAAGTAACCTCTGTGATATATATTGAACAGGTTGCCTGCCCCGCACCCTGTCCTGATGAAGACCCCACAGCAAGGGTACTACTAATTCCTGCAATAATCTGAGGGTCGAAACGTCGACAATTGCTCCTTGCCTATCAGCTTCACGCCAAAACTTCAACATTAATGTATTATGTGAAGCATGATTCATATTTAGTGATGTATTGCACCTATGGTCTTTTTGTTTTTGTATATTGAAATTGACATACACATGCATCTACGTTATTTGGTTGATTTTACTGTCACGATTCCCTATCCACACTATCCTCACCTTATCACTTCCCCTTTTCCCCTGGGGCACTACACAACCTTTTGAATGTGTACTGTCAGATACCACACCTAACAAATATCTACATTGTGAATAAAAACAGTGTAGATTCATTCATTGTGTTTCTAATTTTTTGATTACTTTGTGTCTATTGCCAATTTCACACTGGGACCCCACCTCTCAGTACTTTATTCTATGGGAATCATTGACTGCTCACATGCTCACCTCAGATATTTGATATAACACACCTTCTTGGCTTTAAGAAATTGGACTATTGTTTGCGGACCCACCTCTAGGATAATGACAAGCCTTATAAGGGCAAACCCACAAATTTACTAATTTAACCTAGGCCCATCCCTCTGATAGCTATGGCACAATGCAGTCAAGCTTCACTTAGGGCAATGTGCAGTATAATGATGCATTACCAAACAGCCATGAAGTAGAAATGCAACACAATAAAAATCCAAACTAAAATAGAAAGTAGAGTAATCCATTAGAAAAACATATTTGCCCAAAATAGCAAAAATGGAATATGGGAAAAAAGATATGATCACTGTGGATGTATATATGTGTTACGACCTATACACACTTGTTTCATGTGCTGATTAGCGACTACAGGTATCAACAGGAGCCCAGATAATGTCTTGGGAATGATTGTATATTCGATTCCAAAAACTTTAATATATTCTTTTTTTTTTTTAAAGGGAAACCTGAAACGAGAGTTTTTTAAATTTTAAGTAGGAAAAGCGCCAAGAAGCAAAAAGTACTAATAATAGTCAATGGTTGACCTGTTGTCAGTAGTAGAGGAAAGCAGAAAAATCTTCGACTCAGGAGGTTCCACTGCCATCATTCTTCTCGACCTAAGCGCAGCGTTCGACACGGTGAACCATGTGACCCTAATTAACCGTTTAAGGAACATAGGAGTCACAGGCACTGTGCTTCAATGGCTGCACTCCTTCTTAGAAGAACCTTTCAGGTTTTTAAGGAGAAAGTTATATCTGAACCGGCCAACTTAAAAAGTGGGGTTCCGCATGTCTCCTCTCTCAGCCCGCCCCTTTTTTTTTTTTTTTTTTAGAAAACCTTTATTTACGAAAAGGTGCACACAGCTAATCAGCCAAACATCCCGGAGGCATGGCAGCAGAATCGAGAACCAAACAGATACGGCACACACAGGAGAACAATACAGGATGAAAAGGGTTAAATTTTTTCCTTTTTTTGAAAATAAACCAGGATATACACAATAAAGACGTGAAACAGTGCAGTACATTAACGAGAAGAGAAGACAGAAAAGAAAACGGGAGGGGACCGGGTACGGGATCTGAGGTAAATTCGTTCGTCGGGCCGGCAGAGAAGCAAGTCCAAAGCCAGAGACGACAGCAATTATAAGGAATCAGTAGAGGCAGGCAGACCAACCCTGGGTACTCACGACTGACGCTCCCCCCCCACCCC
The DNA here is from genome assembly GCF_964261635.1 of Lissotriton helveticus. Taxonomy (NCBI): domain Eukaryota; kingdom Metazoa; phylum Chordata; class Amphibia; order Caudata; family Salamandridae; genus Lissotriton; species Lissotriton helveticus. The sequence goes on from NC_136064.1 coordinate 144,174,252, forward strand.
CTGACGAATCCAGTGACAGGAGAAACTAAACGGCAACAGTCCCAGCCCCGTCCAAAAGTCCCAACAATAACCCGATATACTGGTCCCAGACCCAGAAGGAGAAAAAGAAAAGAGAGTCAAGTGCAACCAAAAAATAGAGAAAAAACAAAAAGGGCCATAGAAACAGAAAACGGAACAAAAAGCACCCCAACCCCAACCCCCCACCCTGCACCTCTGCAGACGGCTACGGCCCACCCCCCAGCAGCGTGCCTGTCGCCCAGCAACCAAAAACCCGAAATATAGGAGAAAGAGATCTATAAAAGGGAGAAAAGAAAAAGGTAAGAAAGGAAAATGAAAATGAAGGGAGGAGGAGAGTTGCACAATCCCTCAGCCGCCCCCCCCCCCCGCGACATGAAACCCTAGTCATTGACCAATCAGCAACAAACAAGTACTAGACGGCAGTAGCCAGGGAGAACGCCTAATCCCGCCCCATCCCCCAATACAAGAAAATGGTGGACCCCGGTACTTCACAAGTGTCTAGCATAAGCAATGGACATAAGTCTCACCCTTGACCTCTACGAACGGTAACTCCAGGTTCCTCATATCGCACCAGCCCATCCACATGACAAATCATAAGTCCAGCCAGTCCACAAATCTGCGCGGCGAGTCCGACAGAAAAACGAAAACCACCACAATCCACCTCCGCCATGACACTCGCTCCGAAACGACCAGTCCCTGACCACCTCAGGTTCCACCTTGCCACACAGCTCACACGGTCGAGAAATACGTGCAGCCTCCGTCGGGTCACGATTTCAACCAAGTCAGTAGGGGACGGGCATGTGGGCACATTCACAAGTGAACTCGCCAACGTTGGCGGGCGACGCGCCATGGCGGCGGGTTCCGCCGCGCACTGCAATCCAGATAATGTTATCCAGGCTCCGACACTGGATGGGCCACGGTCCACAGAGTCCTGGGGCAAAGCGGGAGAAATGACCAGCGTAGGGGGGCCCAACAGAACTGAGTCTTTGCGCGATCGGGCAGTTTCGGTGTCATCCGCGATCGTCTCGTGGGACAGAGCGGCCACGTAGGAGCGCAAATCCCCAATGGCGGCCAGAACGGTTCGCAATGAGGGCCCTCCGTCACCCCGCACCTCCGCAGAATGATCGACAGCAAACATCGGAGCGCCCCGCAGGACACCCAAGTCTATCAAGGAAGTGCGAGTAGGGCAGGCGGGGGGAGCAGGCACACTGACCAGCGACACCGGGGTCCCCTGGACTGGGGCCCCACCCCGGCGGACGGGCTGCACCAAGAAGGGGACCCCCGACCCCCGGGCCACCCACAGGGCCAGTACTCCTCCGCAAAGCGATTAGAACCGCTGGCATGCACCAATCCAGGAGCTGGTCGCTCTGTACGACAATGGACCGGACCGTGTCAGGGTCACCCAGCCGCTGTTGTTGTGTTGTACCCCAGCTAGATCAGTACTCGAGGTCCCAGCTTTCGGACAATGGGAGGCCAAGAACTTCCACTCGAGATAGCTCCGTCAATCCGGGATGTAAAGTCTCCGGGATCACACCATCAAAGGCAGCAACAGGTCACAGACACGGGGGTGAGGCGAGAAGGCAGGATTTATAGCAGGATATTCAGTCGCAGGAGAAGGTCGACGGAGCCGAGAACTTATGCGACCATCTTCATTCGGCAGCAAGCTCCTCCTCCCCAGCCCGACCCTTTTTAACATTTATATGGCCCCCTTGGCAGCCATAGTAGCCCCTTTGGAATCCGCATAGTGACCTATGCGGACGACACGCAACTGGTGGTGGCACTCAATCAGGCAGAACATAACACCAACAGTCTCTATACCTGCCTAGAAGACATTTCAAAATGGATGGATATTTCACAGCTCAAGCTCAATGGTGGAAAAATCGAGATTATGGTCTTATGTAACCACAGCAGCTTCTACCCCAATTCAATGTGGCCTTCACGCATGTGTTCTCCCCTTACCCCCAAGACCAAAATCAAGAGTCTGGGTATTTGGTTGGACCAGGAGTTGAATTTTACTACACAGGCCAGGTAGGCAACAGCAATTTGTTCCGGCCTGCTCAGAATGGCCTGAAAACTCCTCCCTCTTCTTCCCCCACCAGCAAAAAAGGTATTGATACAATCCCTATTACTCTCCAGGCTGGACTACGGGAATGCCCTATACCTAGGCTCCCCCTCCCCAGTAATGGCGAAACTCAACTTGGTCCAGAATAGCGCAGCCAGATTACTGAAGGGCACTTCCAACAGACAATCCGCAATACTTTCTCTCCACTGGCTCCCCGTGCATGAGCGCATTCAATTTAAATCGCTGTGCATTGCCCATAAAACTCTGTCAGTAACAGGTCCCTCCATTAACTCAGCCCTGATCCTTCCTTATAAGGCTAACAGAAAACTTTGGTCAGATAATTTGCGTCTGGCCGAGCTACCCAGAATAAAAAGAGCCAGAAGTGGCGGACGACTGTTCTCCTATAATGCCTCCAAACTCTGGAATTCCTTGCCACTCCATTTATGTCTGAGCCCCAATAACCAGACCTTCAGAAAACAACTTAAGACCCTGCTGTCTCCCTAGTCTGTCTCCATCCATGTTGGTCCACAGCGCTGGGACACCTGTGGGTAGCCACGCGCTTTATAAGTACCCATTCATTCATTCATGTATTTATTCATTCATTCATTCATTGTGGTAGATCCAGTACAATAAAGTCAAAGCTTTTACCTTTAGAATAGAGTCCTTTAAGTCACACTCCACCATGTGGGTATTCTTCTAAAGCCCCTGAGAACCTCAGGGGAAGCACTTAGAGACTCTCGAAATGTCACTCAGAGGACAACTGTTTTTTTTCAAAAAAAGTTACCTGGCCACCAATTTCAGTGCTGTTAATTAATACTGCAGATTCGAAATACAACGCAAACAATCATTGTACTTTACTTTCATATTTGTATTGATTAAACTTCATTTTGAACAACTATTCATCACTCTTGATGCATAGGAGGAATACACATTTCATTCAGTATATTGTGTGACTCAAAATTATATGAAAAACATTTTACAAAAACATATTAGAAAGTCAAAAACAAAGACAAAACACTGTGGTATTTGCATCAATTAATTATACCAGTCCAAAATTTCAACAATTGCCTGTCATAATTCTAATTCTATGTGGTACTATGACAGGCAGACTGCGGGGAAAATTATTTTTTATAAAAGTTCGCTCTCGGGGTATATTTCAATTATGACACCCTGACTAGAATCCCATTCAATGTTGGTCCCTCCCAGACGATTAAAGACGGATAACGGCAGGGATCAGTCCAGTTGCCACTGATTGCCTGGGTAGATGCAAGAAATACCAATTGTAGCTTTAACAGATGGTCAACCTTATGAGCCTTGGAGTCTGCCGCATTGCTCTGGGTGGAAGAGAGGGCAGAGCCAGGCTTTCAGGGCTCTTTTCAGAATGCTGACAACAGGTATGGCCTTTTCTGATCTTCCTCAGATTCCAAGAGTGTTCTCAGGTATGTGCCTGAAGATGCCCTAAATCTGTCTGCTAATATCTAGTGTGTGGGAAGGACTCTGGGCATGCCGTAACCAAAGGGATAAAGCTCTCTACAGTTTGGTCATTTTAGAGATGGTGAGTGTCTTTGGCCACACTCAACTTGGGTTCTGAGGGCTGGTTTTTTGTATGGAGAGTGTATTATGGTAATCCTTTTATCCCACATCCAACACTAAAATCCAGTTTACGGCAATCACTGTACATACAAAATTCCCAGAGACTGAAGACTGGTAGAATAAAAGGGTTTTTCAACAACATCCAGAAATAGGGCTTTGGCATTTGGCTTTGGCGGTCTCTAGTAGGTAGTTATAGTTAGGACCTATTATCCATAGGAAAAGCGTTTTATGATTTGCAGTTTGACAAATCTTCGTGAAAGTTTCAAAACTAATGGTTCACTCAGGTCAGCTCCTGTCTTCATCAAGCGGGGGTTGAGAAAAAAGAGGGGTCCCAAAACGTGTTTTCTCCATGTTAATTTCCATAGGAATTTTGAAACAGGCTGCAGCTCGAACTGCTGAACGGGATTACACCAAATCTGGCAAAGAGGTTGGTCTTGCTCCAGAAAGCATGATTTTTTCAAATGGTGTAAATCCGTTCAGTATTTCCTGAGAAATGTAAAAAATAAAAATATTGATATCTGAGCACCGAGGAGTGTTTGCCAACCCTCCAGGCATGAGCTTCACTTTGATTAGCTGCCATAGCTCTCAACCAGAATGTGTTGGCAGCCATCTTGTGACTCAGTACCCCCTTTGGCAAACTGATCTGTAATTCAAGTGTGAATTTGCCTCTGACAAGGTCAGCTATGCAGCCTTCTTAGCCCCTGACTTACCCAACCCTTCCTCCGGTCTCAAAAAATATGGGGAAGCCTATTCACATGCAAAAAGAACAAATTGATGGACAGAATGCAAGACCATGTCATACATTCACCCCAGTACAGAGATCTGGGCCTAAATCAATAGTTTTTTTGCCCCCCGTGCCATTCCAGTTTGGACCCAGCCATATGCAAATCAGTGTTGACCTTGCACCCAACGGGAACAGTCCAGCCCGAACTGCCAGGCCATGTCCTCCCTGGACTGCAAACAAGCGTCCTAGGACCGGTTTCGGGCTGTCAGCCCTCATCAGCCAGGATAGCTTGAATCCAGTGGCATGGAGAGCACTGGACCCACGTCTGGGAATTTTCTTCAATTCAGAGGGGGACCCCACATCAATCTAAGGCAGGTAGACGGGGAAAGAAACATCAAAAGCAGAACGGGTACCTGCCCTATGGATTTGGACAGAAAGGCCTAGGAGAGGTCCAAGTGTATTAATATAGAGACACCTAAGCCCAGGCAAATTACACCACACAGACAGATTTATTCGTTTTGTATCAAAATTTATTTTTCATGAGTAGATTTATTTTAAAGACTGCCTTTTTTTGCTGATACATAAATATGTTTCGTGGGTTAACCTACACCGTAATAAATAGACACAATTATAAAAATAAATATAAATAGTGGTTCAGATTCCGCTCTAACATATCATCAACATTCATACAACATTCATTCTCAGATCAAACAGCACCAAGCGATGATGGTTGTGAATAACATGGGGACCGATGGTTCGAGGTCCAGGTAGGTTCTGAGGGTTCCTAGATATAAAGGTTTAGAGGTGGCACTGTAATTATCAGCTTATGATGGGAATATTCCAATCATAAGCTGATAATTACAGTGCCTCTTCAAGCTAGACGAAAAAAACCCCTCCCGTGATAAACCAGGTAAACACCTCTAAACCTTTAACATCTCTGTTTTCAGCACTTCTATTAAATCTATGTGCAGCCCCCAGTCAGACCCCCCACTTTTGTTATTCTTGCCTACCAGCAGTCCCAGTTGAGTATAGCCCTTAAACTGTAACTTCATTGTTCCCCTTCTTTGTAAATAAATACCTCTATGATGCTATGAATGTGTTCTGCAAGCCTAGTCCCGACCGCCCACAAACTGGATGTCCGTAGTCTGAATGTAGATGTGAGCCTATCTAGTTTACACCTAAACCCTCGCAAAAATGTATATACACCTAACCACTGTTTTTAATGTTTATTTCACAGAAACCTTACCTGTTTGTGGTTCCCCTTCCGCCCTTCCACTGTGCCCTGATGAAGGTGTAGTCCCGAACGGGACCATACACCGAAACGCGCGTAGGCGCTTGTTCCTATCTAGGAACCCTCAGAACCTACCTGGACCTCGAACCATCGGTCCCCATGTTATTCACAACCATCATCGCTTGGTGCTGTTTGATCTGAGAATGAATGTTGTATGAATGTTGATGATATGTTAGAGCGGAATCTGAACCACTATTTATATTTATTTTTATAATTGTGTCTATTTATTACGGTGTAGGTTAACCCACGAAACATATTTATGTATCAGCAAAAAAAGGCAGTCTTTAAAATAAATCTACTCATGAAAAATAAATTTTGATACAAAACGAATAAATCTGTCTGTGTGGTGTAATTTGCCTGGGCTTAGGTGTCTCTATATTAATACACTTGGACCTCTCCTAGGCCTTTCTGTCCAAATCCATAGGGCAGGTACCCGTTCTGCTTTTGATGTTTCTTCCCACGTCTGGGAATACCCGTCCCACTCAGGGGGACAAATGCAAAAAGAACAATTGATGGACAGAATGCAGAACAATGTCATAGATTAACCCCATTCACCTCGGGAGGCCGAGGCTGGCACCCTACCCACAGAGAAACCTCAAGAAAGCTGCGGTGAAGTAGAGGGGGCAAACATGGCTTTATGTCTCCCTTTCAACAATGTTTTAGGCCTCTATCCAAGCCGCTTATGGGCTGTAATGTGTCCCGGAACTGTCTATGCCCTCCCTAATCACCAGAGTCCATGTTTTATTCATGGCGTGGGGGAGGCAGTGCAATAAACATGAAAATATGTATTCTGTCACCATGACATCATCGGAAGAGGAGGGTTGGGGGAATGAAGGAGAGCACCACAGTGCTGAGAGTGGCCCATCGCATACACCACTTCACTAAATGCGCATACGTAGCAAGGCTGAGCAGTCAGTGTCCTCCTTTGAGAGTACAAGTATTTACCATAAAACACACTTTGAATTTCTTGTTCTTAAGTTTGTTTTGTGGTGTATGCTAGGACTTAATTTGTTTTTTCTTCTGTTGATATGCTTTTTCCTTTTTTGCCTTTTTTCTCAATGTAGGTTTCCATAAGTGTTACATGGTGCTGCTGCACTTATGCTGCTTTTTGATCTTTACATCTTCTAAGTGTGAAATAAGCCTTACATGTACTCAGTGAAGTATATTTATAAGTTCATGTAGCAAATGAATCATAAAACTGTTTTAGTAAAAGAAACATAAACATCAGACTACTAGAGCAATGAGTTTCATCCACAGCACGAAGCCAGGAATATGTGGAGGGGCCGCAGGCTGGTGCACATGGTGCGCTCAGGAGGCCCTCCTGTGGAGGGGTGCCTTCAAGAGACCCTCTGTGGATGTGGCAGTGGGCTGGTGCACATGGTGCTCTCAAGAGGCCCTCCCGTGGAGGGGTGCCTTCAAGAGACCCTCCGTGGATGTGGTAGTGGGCTAGTGCACATGGTGCTCTCAAGAGGCCCTCCCTTGGAGGGGTGCCTTCAAGAGACCCTCCGTGGATGTGGCAGTGGTCTGGTGCACATGGTGCGCTCAGGAGGCCCTCCTGTGGAGGGGTGCCCTCAAGAGGCTCTCTGTGGAGGGGGCTGTGGGCTGGTGCACAATGTGCTCTTAAGAGTACCTCCCATGGAGGGCTGCCCTCAAGAGGCTCTCCATGGATGGGGCCATGGCTGGTGCACATGGTGCTCTCAAGAGGCCCTCCCATGAAGGGGTGCTTTCAAGAGACCCTCCGTGGATGTGGCAGTGGGCTGGTGCACATGGTGCTCTCAAGAGGCCCTCCCGTGGAAGGGTGCCTTCAAGAGACCCTCCGTGGATGTAGCAAAGGGCTGGTGCACATGGTGCTCTCAAGAGGCCCTCCCGTGGAAGGGTGCCTTCAAGATATCCTCCGTGGATGTGGCAGTGGGCTGGTGCACATGGTGCTCTCAAGAGGCCCTCCCGTGGAGGAGTGCCTTCAAGAGACCCTCCGTGGATGTGGGCTGGTGCACATGGTGCTCTCAAGAGGCCCTCCCGTAGAGGGGTGCCTTCAAGAGACCCTCCGTGGATGTGGCAGTGGGCTTGTGCACATGGTGCTCTCAAGATGCCCTCCCGTGGAGGGGTGCCTTTAGGAGACCCTCGTGGATGTGGCAGTGGGCTGGTGCAAATGGTGCTCTCAAGAGGCCCTCCAATGGAGGGGTGCCTTCAAGAGACCCTCCGTGGATGTGGCAGTGGGCTGGTGAACATGGTGCTCTCAAGAGGCCCTCCCGTGGAGGGGTGACTTCAAGAGACCCTCCGTGGATGTGATAGTGGGCTGGTGCATATGCTGCTCTAAAGAGGCCCTCCCATGGAGGGGTGCCTTCAAGACACCCTCCATAGATGTTGCAGTGGGCTGGTGCACATGGTGCTCACAAGAGGCCCTCCCGTGGAGGGTTGTCCTCAAGAGGCTCTCCATGGATGGGGCCATGGGCTGGTGCACATGGTGCTCTCAAGAGGCCCTCCCGTGGAGGGGTGCTTTCAAGAGACCCTCCGTGGATGTGGTAGTGGGCTGGTGCACATGGTGCTCTCAAGAGGCCCTCCCATGGAGGGGTGCCTTCAAGAGACCCTCCGTGGATGTGGCAGTGGACTAGTGCACATGGTGCTCTCAAGAGGCCCTCCCATGGAGGGGTGCCTTCAAGAGACCCTCCATGGATGTGGCAGTGGGCTGGTGCACATTGTGCTCTCAAGAGGCCCTCCCGTGGAGGGGTGCCCTCAAGAGACCCTCCGTGGAGGTGGCAGTGGACTGGTGCACATGGTGCTCTCAAGAGGCCCTCCCATGGAGGGGTGCCTTCAAGAGACCCTCCGTGGATGTGGCAGTGGGCTAGTGCACATGGTGCTCTCAAGAAGCCCTCCAATGGATGGGTGCCTTCAAGAGACCCGCCGTGGATGTGGCAAGGGGCGGGTGCACATGGTGCTCTCAAGAGGCCCTCCCGTGGAGGGATGCCTTCAAGAGACCCTCCGTGGATGTAGCAAAGGGCTGGTGCACATGGAGCTGTCAAGAGGCCCTCCCGTGGAGGGGTGCCTTCAAGAGACCCTCCGTCGATGTGGCAGTGGGCTGGTGCACATGGTGCTCTCAAGAGGCCTTCCCGTGGAAGGGTGCCTTCAAGAGACCCTCCGTGGATGTGGCAGTGGGCTGGTGCACATGGTGCTCAAAAGAGGCCCTCCCATGGAGGGGTGCCTTCAAGAGACCCTCCGTGGATGTGGGCTGGTGCACATGGTGCTCTCAAGAGGCCCTCCCGTGGAGGGGTGCCCTCAAGAGACCCTCCGTGGAGGTGGCAGTGGACTGGTGCACATGGTGCTCTCAAGAGGCCCTCCCATGGAGGGGTGCCTTCAAGAGACCCTCCGTGGATGTGGCAGTGGGCTAGTGCACATGGTGCTTTCAAGAAGCCCTCCAATGGATGGGTGCCTTCAAGAGACCCGCCGTGGATGTGGCAAGGGGCGGGTACACATGGTGCTCTCAAGAGGCCCTCCCATGGAGGGATGCCTTCAAGAGACCCTCCGTGGATGTAGCAAAGGGCTGGTGCACATGGAGCTGTCAAGAGGCCCTCCCGTGGAGGGGTGCCTTCAAGAGACCCTCCGTGGATGTGGCAGTGGGCTGGTGCACATGGTGCTCTCAAGAGGCCTTCCCGTGGAAGGGTGCCTTCAAGAGACCCTCCGTGGATGTGGCAGTGGGCTGGTGCACATGGTGCTCAAAAGAGGCCCTCCCGTGGAGGGGTGCCTTCAAGAGACCCTCCGTGGATGTGGGCTGGTGCACATGGTGCTCTCAAGAGGCCCTCCCGTGGAGGGGTGCCTTCAAGAGACCCTCCGTGGATGTGGCAGTGGGCTTGTGCACATGGTGCTCTCAAGAGGCCCTCCCGTGGAGGGGTGCCTTCAGGAGACCCTCGTGGATGTGGCAGTGGGCTGGTGCACATGGTGCTCCCAAGAGGCCCTCCCGTGGAGGGGTGCCTTCAAGAGACCCTCCGTGGATGTGGCAGTGGGCTGGTGCTCATGGTGCTCTCAAGAGGCCCTCCAATGGAGGGGTGCCTTCAAGAGACCCTCCGTGGATGTGGCAGTGGGCTGGTGAACATGGTGCTCTCAAGAGGCCCTCCCGTGGAGGGGTGACTTCAAGAGACCCTCTGTGGATGTGGTAGTGGGCTGGTGCATATGCTGCTCTAAAGAGGCCCTCCCGTGGAGGGGTGCCTTCAAGACACCCTCCTTAGATGTTGCAGTGGGCTGGTGCACATGGTGCACTCAAGAGGCCCTCCCGTGGAGGGGTGCTTTCAAGAGACCCTCCGTGGATGTGGCAGTGGGCTGGTGCACATGGTGCTCTCAAGAGGCCCTCCCGTGGAGGGGTGCCCTCAAGAGACCCTCCGTGGAGGTGGCAGTGGACTGGTGCACATGGTGCTCTCAAGAGGCCCTCCCATGGAGGGGTGCCTTCAAGAGACCCTCCGTGGATGTGGCAGTGGGCTAGTGCACATGGTGCTCTCAAGAAGCCCTCCAATGGATGGGTGCCTTCAAGAGACCCGCCGTGGATGTGGCAAGGGGCGGGTGCACATGGTGCTCTCAAGAGGCCCTCCCGTGGAGGGATGCCTTCAAGAGACCCTCCGTGGATGTAGCAAAGGGCTGGTGCACATGGAGCTGTCAAGAGGCCCTCCCGTGGAGGGGTGCCTTCAAGAGACCCTCCGTCGATGTGGCAGTGGGCTGGTGCACATGGTGCTCTCAAGAGGCCTTCCCGTGGAAGGGTGCCTTCAAGAGACCCTCCGTGGATGTGGCAGTGGGCTGGTGCACATGGTGCTCAAAAGAGGCCCTCCCATGGAGGGGTGCCTTCAAGAGACCCTCCGTGGATGTGGGCTGGTGCACATGGTGCTCTCAAGAGGCCCTCCCGTGGAGGGGTGCCCTCAAGAGACCCTCCGTGGAGGTGGCAGTGGACTGGTGCACATGGTGCTCTCAAGAGGCCCTCCCATGGAGGGGTGCCTTCAAGAGACCCTCCGTGGATGTGGCAGTGGGCTAGTGCACATGGTGCTTTCAAGAAGCCCTCCAATGGATGGGTGCCTTCAAGAGACCCGCCGTGGATGTGGCAAGGGGCGGGTACACATGGTGCTCTCAAGAGGCCCTCCCATGGAGGGATGCCTTCAAGAGACCCTCCGTGGATGTAGCAAAGGGCTGGTGCACATGGAGCTGTCAAGAGGCCCTCCCGTGGAGGGGTGCCTTCAAGAGACCCTCCGTGGATGTGGCAGTGGGCTGGTGCACATGGTGCTCTCAAGAGGCCTTCCCGTGGAAGGGTGCCTTCAAGAGACCCTCCGTGGATGTGGCAGTGGGCTGGTGCACATGGTGCTCAAAAGAGGCCCTCCCGTGGAGGGGTGCCTTCAAGAGACCCTCCGTGGATGTGGGCTGGTGCACATGGTGCTCTCAAGAGGCCCTCCCGTGGAGGGGTGCCTTCAAGAGACCCTCCGTGGATGTGGCAGTGGGCTTGTGCACATGGTGCTCTCAAGAGGCCCTCCCGTGGAGGGGTGCCTTCAGGAGACCCTCGTGGATGTGGCAGTGGGCTGGTGCACATGGTGCTCCCAAGAGGCCCTCCCGTGGAGGGGTGCCTTCAAGAGACCCTCCGTGGATGTGGCAGTGGGCTGGTGCTCATGGTGCTCTCAAGAGGCCCTCCAATGGAGGGGTGCCTTCAAGAGACCCTCCGTGGATGTGGCAGTGGGCTGGTGAACATGGTGCTCTCAAGAGGCCCTCCCGTGGAGGGGTGACTTCAAGAGACCCTCTGTGGATGTGGTAGTGGGCTGGTGCATATGCTGCTCTAAAGAGGCCCTCCCGTGGAGGGGTGCCTTCAAGACACCCTCCTTAGATGTTGCAGTGGGCTGGTGCACATGGTGCACTCAAGAGGCCCTCCCGTGGAGGGGTGCTTTCAAGAGACCCTCCGTGGATGTGGCAGTGGGCTGGTGCACATGGTGCTCTCAAGAGGCCCTCCTGTGGAGGGTTGCCTTCAAGAGACCCTCCGTGGATGTGGGCTGGTGCACACGGTGCTCTCAAGAGGCCCTCCCGTGGAGGGGTGCCTTCAAGAGACCCTCCGTGGATGTGGCAGTGGGCTTGTGCACATGGTGCTCTCAAGAGGCCCTCCCATGGAGGGGTGCCTTCAGGAGACCCTCGTGGATGTGGCAGTGGGCTGGTGCACATGGTGCTCTCAAGAGGCCCTCCCATGGAGGGGTGCCTTCAAGAGACCCTCCGTGGATGTGGCAGTGGGCTGGTGCACATGGTGCTCTCAAGAGGCACTCCCGTGGAGGGGTGCCTTCAAGAGAACCTCCATGGATGTGGCAAGGGGCGGGTGCACATGGTGCTCTCAAGAGGCCCTCCCGTGGAGGGGTGCCTTCAAGAGACCCTCCGTGGATGTGGCAGTGGGCTGGTGCACATGGTGCTCTCAAGAGGCCCTCCCGTGGAGGGGTGCCTTCAAGAGAACCTCCATGGATGTGGCAAGGGGCGGGTGCACATGGTGCTCTCAAGAGGCCCTCCCATGGAGGGATGCCTTCAAGAGACCCTCCATGGATGTGGCAGTGGGCTGGTGCACTTTGGTCCTCTCAAGAGGCCCTGCCATGGAGGAGTGCCTTCAAGAGACCCTCCGTGGATGTGGCAGTGTGCTGGTGCACATGGTGCTCTCAAGAGGCCCTCCCGTGGAGGGGTGCCTTCAAGAGAACCTCCATGGATGTGGCAAGGGGCGGGTGCACATGGTGCTCTCAAGAGGCCCTCCCATGGAGGGATGCCTTCAAGAGACCCTCCATGGATGTGGCAGTGGGCTGGTGCACTTTGGTCCTCTCAAGAGGCCCTGCCATGGAGGAGTGCCTTCAAGAGACCCTCCGTGGATGTGGCAGTGGGCTGGTGCACATGGTGCTCCCAAGAGGCCCTCCCGTGGAGGGGTGCCTTCAAGAGACCCTCCGTGGATTTGGCAGTGGGCTGGTGCACATGGTGCTCTCAAGAGGCCCTCCCGTGGAGGGGTGACTTCAAGAGACCCTCCGTGGATGTGGCAGTGGGCTGGTGCCATTTGGTCCTCTCAAGAGGCCCTGCCATGGAGGGGTGCCTTCAAGAGACCCTCCATGGATGTGGCAGTGGGCTGGTGCACATGGTGCTCTCAAGAGGCCCTCCCATGGAGGGGTGCCTTCAAGAGACCCGCCGTGGATGTCGCAGTGGGCTGGTGCACATGGTGCTCCCAAGAGGCCCTCCCGTGGAGGGGTGCCTTCAAGAGACCCTCCGTGGATGTGGCAGTGGGCTGGTGCTCATGGTGCTCTCAAGAGGCCCTCCCGTGGAGAGGTGCCTTCAAGAGACCCTCCGTGGATGTAGCAAAGGGCTGGTGCACATGGAGCTGTCAAGAGGCACTCCCGTGGAGGGGTGCCTTCAAGAGAACCTCTGTGGATGTGGCAGTGGGCTGGTGCACATGGTCCTCTCAAGATGCCCTCCCGTGGAAGGGTGCTTTCAAGAGATCCTCCGTGGATGTGGCAGAGGGCAGGTGCGCATGGTCCTCTAAAGAGGCCCTCCCATGGAGGGGTGCCTTCAAGAGACCCTCCGTGGATGTGGCAGTGGGCTGGTGCACATGGTGCTCTGAAGAGGCCCTCCCATGGAGGGGTGCCTTCAAGAAACCCTCCGTGGATGTGGGCTGGTGCACATGGTGCTCTCAAGAGGCCCTCCCGTGGAGGGGTGCCTTCAAGAGACCCTCCATGGATGTGGCAGTGGGCTTGTGCACATGGTGCTCTCAAGAGGCCCTCCCGTGGAGGGGTGCCTTCAGGAGACCCTTGTGGATGTGGCAGTGGGCTGGTGCACATGGTCCTCTCAAGAGGCCCTCCAATGGATGGGTGCCTTCAAGAGACCCTCCGTGGATGTGGCAGTGGGCTGGTGAACATGGTGCTCTCAAGAGGCCCTCCCGTGGAGGGGTGACTTCAAGAGACCCTCCGTGGATGTGGTAGTGGGCTGGTGCATATGCTGCTCTAAAGAGGCCCTCCCGTGGAGGGGTGCCTTCAAGACACCCTCCAAAGATGTTGCAGTGGGCTGGTGCACATGGTGCTCTCAAGAGGCCCTCCCGTGGAGGGGTGCCTTCAAGAGAACCTCCAAGGATGTGGCAAGGGGCGGGTGCACATGGTGCTCTCAAGAGGCCCTCCCATGGAGGGGTGCCTTCAAGAGACCCTCCGTGGATGTGGCAGTGGGCTAGTGCACATGGTGCTCTCAAGAGGCCCTCCCATGGAGGGATGCCTTCAAGAGACCCTCCATGGATGTGGCAGTGGGCTGGTGCACTTTGGTCCTCTCAAGAGGCCCTGCCATGGAGAAGTGCCTTCAAGAGACCCTCCGTGGATGTGGCAGTGGGCTGGTGCACATGGTGCTCTCACGAGGCCCTCCCATGGAGGGGTGCCTTCAAGAGACCAGCCGTGGATGTCGCAGTGGGCTGGTGCACATGGTGCTCTCAAGAGGCCCTCCCGTGGAGGGGTGCCTTCAAGAGACCCTCCGTGGATGTGGCAGTGGTCTGGTGCACATGGTGCTCTCAAGAGGCGTTCCCGTGGAAGGGTGCCTTCAAGAGACCCTCCGTGGATGTGGCAGTGGGCTGGTGCACATGGTGCTCAAAAGAGGCCCTTCCGTGGAGGGGTGCCTTCAAGAGACCCTCCGTGGATGTGGCAGTGGGCTGGTGCACATGGTGCTCTCAAGAGGCCCTCCCGTGGAGGGGTGCCTTCAAGAGACCCTCCGTGGATGTGGCAGTGGGCTAGTGCACATGGTGCTCTCAAGAGGCCCTCCCATAGAGGGGTGCCTTCAAGAGACCCTCCATGGATGTGGCAGTGGGCTGGTGCACTTTGGTCCTCTGAAGAGGCCCTGCCATGGAGGGGTGGCTTCAAGAGACCCTCCGTGGATGTGGCCGTGGGCTGGTGCACATGGTGCTCTCAAGAGGCCCTCCCGTGGAGGGGTGCCTTCAAGAGACCCTCCGTGGATGTGGCAGTGGGCTGGTGCACATGGTACTCTCAAGAGGCCCTCTCGTGGAGGGGTGCCTTCAAGAGACCCGCCGTGGATGTCGCAGTGGGCTGGTGCACATGGTGCTCTCAAGAGGCCCTCCCGTGGAGGGGTGCCTTCAAGAGACCCTCCGTGGATGTGGCAGTGGTCTGGTGCACATGGTGCTCTCAAGAGGCCCTCCAGTGGTGGAGTGCCTTCAAGAGACCCTCCGTGAAATGAAATGAAATGAAAAGGGGTTTTGTTGAGCACTACAGCTGCCCTGAGGCGTCCAGGCGCTAGGACTAGAACAGTGCCTTCTAGAGAGTCAGTCCAGAGATGGTCTAGTTAGTTGAAAAGAAAGGTCTTGAGCTGTTTACGAAAGCTAAACAGGTTGGAATTGGTTCTCAGATGAAGGGGGAGAGTATTCCATAATTTAGAAGCATTGTAGGCAAAAGATCGGCCTCCTGCTCTAGCTCTCTGAATCCTGGGAACTTTAACCAGGATGGCATGTGATGGACGGGGTTGTTTGTTCGGTTGGTAGGGTGAAATTAAGGAGTAACTAATTTCTGGGCCAGATTTCCAATATGCTTGATGAGCAATACACATAGATTTAAACTTGACTCTCTCCCTAATGGGAAGCCAGTGCAGACCTCTTAGACCAGGCTTTATCGAGATTCTACGTGGGATTCCAAGCAATGTGCGGGCTGCAGAGTTCTGAGTCCGCTGGAGTTTTTGCAGACTGTACTCAGGCGCCCCAAGGTACAGGGCATTACTGAAGTCAAGGCGGGATTGATCACTATCTGCTTGGCCTCATAGGGAAGAAGTGGAAGAATTCTTTTTATCATCCTAAGGAGGCAAAAGCAGGTCGCTGACACCTTGGTCGCCTCTGTATTGAAGGTCAATGATTTGTCCAGCCACACCCCCAGACTTTTTATGTTATCTCTGGGAGTGGGAGGCGCGCCCATGCTCAAAGGCCATAGCAGCTCCAAGGTGGAGGAGGCTGATGGGCCAAGGAGCATAAGCTCCGTTTTATCGTCATTGAGCTTCAAACAGGACTTCGTCATCCTACTCTTGACCTGTTCCAGGCATGTTGTTAAATTGGACTATTGTTGGAGGCCGTTCTTTTGCACAAGGGAGACCACTAGCTGGGTGTCATCCGCATAGGTAATGATGTTAATACCATGTGGACGAACAATCCCAGCCAGCGGTCTCATGCATGCATTGAAAAGCGTTGGCCTCAGTGAAGAGCCCTGCGGCACCCGACAGCCTAAAGGCTTGCTTGAAGAGACAGATATGCCTTCAAAGACCTGGAAGGTTCGGTCACTTAAGAAGGACTTGAACCAGACCAAGGCTTCTCCTGATATTCCTAGGTCAAAGAGACGGCTTAGAAGGATTTTATGGTTTACCGTATCAAAGGCGGCGCTCAGGTCAAGGAGGATCACTGCCACTGATCCTCCCTGATCCAAGATCCGCCTCGCTTCCTCTGTCACGGCCAACAAGGTAGTCTCCGTCCCATGTTTGGGGCGGAAACCCGTCTGGGAAACATCAAGCAGATGGTTACGCTCGAGGAACTGAGTTAAAAAGATGTTAATGTGTTTCTCGAGGATCTTGGTTACCCATGGGAGCAGTGAGATCGGTTGATAGTTGTTGGGATTGCCCCGATCAATAGCGGATTTCTTCAGCAATGCCCGTACCATGGCGTGCTTCCAGGCCGGTGGTACCGTCCCAGTCATTATGGAAGAGTTCAACAACTCCATAAGTGTGGGAAGGATGGCTTTATTGGCTAAGACCAACGTGCTAGGAGGAGCAGGGTCATATGGGGAGCCAGATTTTATTTGATGTATTAGGAGCTCGAGTGTTTCAGGATTCAGCAGAGGAAGGTGGTGTAAGTTGATTTGAAGAGAGTCTTCTGTTTCCGTGGCCGAGTCAGATCTTTGAATGGGGAGTTCTACAGCTTGGTCCGGGAAGGAAAGATAGATTGTGTTTACTTTATAAAAGAAATAGTTAGCCAATTCATTACATCGGGAGAGTGGGTTGTAATTGACTGCCGAGGGGATGGAAGCCTGGTCAGAGTTTTTACTATCTGATATATCTCTTTAGGCTTGGACTTGGCTAACATTATCTTTTCATTGTAGTAGGCCAATTGTATGGCTTTTATTTCAGATTTATAGGTCCTAATGGCTTCCCTGTAAATGGCTTTGTCCGTAGTGTCGTAGGTCATGCGCCACTTTCTTTCCAATCTCTTACAGAGACGCTTTTTTGTCCCTGAGCTCTTCTGAATACCAGGGCGCTGTTTTTCGCTACCTTCTTGAGCCAGAAGTACGGAGGGGAAGTTTGGAGTCCAAAGAGCTTGTAATCCAATCGTTATATAAATTATTATTAAAGAGGGGGTCGCAGGGGGGTGAAGGTCTGGTAGTGGTAAGGGTATTGGTCCAGTTATCTACACGAAGCTTAGACCAATTTCGTGTTTTACGTGGGATAGAAATGAGAGATGGTGATTTATATGTGGTCCAGGTACGAGGGATCAGGAAATGATCTGTCCAGGGGAGGTGACTAATAGTGCCCACTTTGAGATGTTCACAGTTACTAAATACTGTGTCTAAGAGGTGACCTTTAACATGTGTTGAGGAAGGGACAAGTTGCTCCAGTTGGATTGCAGCCAGACTTGCTATAATTTCTGTGGCGATGGTATCTAAGGTGTTATCAAAATGGACATTAAAATCTCCAAGTAGCGTAAAGTTTGAAGGAGATGTGACCAATTCTGCCACGGCAGAGGGGAGAGCTATTTGAAAGTGTTTGATTGTGGATGTGGCAGTGGATGTGGATGTCGGTTTTATCCACACTATGTGTGGGAGGGTATGCTCAGACGTGAGTCCCTTGCTCATTGCACCATCAGGATTCAAGCAAGCCGGGCCGAAGAAGGCTGTGATGCCAGAAACTGGTCCCCTGAAGCTTGTTTCCTTCCCAGTATACGAATTGGCTTGGTAGTTTGGTTTGCCCTGTTCCCATTATGCACTGGGACAGGAACAGACTAATTTGCATATAGCCAGGTTCTGAGCTGGGATGGTGCATTGAGCTAAAAAACGGTGATGGATTAAAACCATGATCTCCTGACTTGGTAAGAGTATTCTGCATCATTCAGAAACTCTGTCCATCACCACCCCCTTTTCCAAAATAAGTGGATGTGGAGGTGGCAGTGGCCTGGTGCAAATGGTGCTCTCAAGAGGCCCTCCCGTGGAGGGGTGCCTTCAAGAGACACTCCATGGAGGTGGCAGTGGGCTGGTGCACATGGTGCTCTCAAGAGGCCCTCCCGTGGAGGGGTGCCCTCAAGGGGTCCTCCATGGAGCGGGCAGTAGACTTGTGCACATGGTGCTCTCAAGAGGCCCTCCCGTGGAGGAATACCCTCAAGAGGGCCTTGTGGATCATTATTGTTGTTGGTATTATTATTTTAAACTAATTGTACATTGAACATTTTATTTAAATTTAAATTTTCTTGGTTATACAATACAGACAAATTGGAACTTTTAGTAATACTGTTTTAAAGATATAAGAAGAGTGGTTTCCTTATTATTATCATCATTATGATTACTGTTGTTGTTGTCATTGCATTCTAGCAGCACAACACAGATATTTACACACAACGTAACCTACACATTTCCATCTGGGTGTATACCAGAGTAGCGTGTTGTTACCCCTTCTCAAAGCGCTTTAGAGCGTCGTCAAGCTTGTAAAGCGCCATACAGGTGTAAGCATTATACAATACACAGATCATGTTATTACTATGGATGTAGGTCAGTAACTTACAACGCTGCCATTGCAAAGCAAGTCGTTACAACGACTTGCGTTGGTGTGCACGGATTGAGAATTGTTATAATTTTATATTCCAACACCAGCCCACGTAACAGTAGGGAAGGTGTTCGAATATAAAATTACAATATTCCTTATCCAACAGCGCCATCCAGCGCAAGTCGTAGTAATGACTTGCGTTGTAATGGCATTGTTGGAAAGGTAGTGCGGTGTAAACACCGCATTGTAAACGATGTTTTCCATTACTACTATTACTATCTGCACTGTGTTTCATGCTGGTATGTGCACTTTAAGTCGCTTTCACTTGTTTGCGATTCCTCGTGACTTCCTGCTTCTGCATCGGACACACTCGCCCAGTGGTGCCTTATAATGTTTGAGAAGAGCAAGGGCGCCTTTCATCTCGTACTCAGGGGAACGCCTCAAATTTCGTGCAACGAAAACTGATTATTTAATGCCTACACACCTCCCTCAGGCCTCCTCCCAAATTCAGCTGACTCTATTACATCGGTCTGCTCTCGGTGAGCTGTGAAATCCACACTCTGCAACCTCTCCTGCCCTGCCTACTCTTACCATTCCTGCCTGCTCCCAGACTGTTCACAGCACCTCTGCCTGCTACCTGTAAACTTCCTGCAATCAGGATCACTCCCTTCCAGCATTCCTGCAGCACTCTTGCCTGCTCCCTCTGAACAGCCTTCATAGGAACAAACTCTTCTGTAGCCTTCCTGCTTCCAGCATCCCCAGAGCACCCCTCTATTCCCTGTGAGCAACCTGCATGCGAACAGACTCCTCCATTCCTGCCTGATTCCAGCCTCTCCACAACATTCCTGCCTGTACCCTGTGAATACCATGCACTCAGGATCACACCCTTCCAGACCTGCGCGTTTGTAAGATACTCTTCTGCTCCCTGCGGACACCCTGCCCTCAGGATAACGCTTGTTCGGACTTGCTTGTTCCCAGCATCTCCAGAGCACCCCTGCCTGCTCCCTGTGATCACCCTGCTCCCAGGAGACGTCTCCTCCAGTCCATACCTGCCTGCTTCCCACATCCCCACAGCAGTGCAGCACACCTGCTTGCTCCCTGTGAACACCCTGAACTCTGGAGCACTCACATCCAGTCCATACTGCCTGCTTCCAGCATTCCTGCCGCACCACTCCCTGTGAACAGCTGAGTTTCTTTCCCGCTGCTCCACCAGCTGCCTGCACCCCTCACCTATACCTGCTCCCAGACACTACCCTTGAGCCTGTTCTCCGTGTAGCTTGAACTCTTCATTCCCAGTTACTCCCACCTGCTGTGCCTGCTCCACGCCTCCTCCATGTGCATGTGCAGGCCCGCAGCCTCCCTCCCTGTGCCCTAGATAGGGGCTCGGAACACTCCCTGTGCCGCCAGTCTACCTTGGAGCCAGGCCTGGGTGGGATCGGACCGGAGTCCGGAGGCCAGGCACGGCTGACTCCCTTGAACCCTGGCAGAGTTGGGGAAGCGATGCGAGATGGACCCTTCAAGGAGCTGAGCACCCCCAAGGGCCCCCCAACACAGACATGCTCTTCGCCTTGCTGTCCCAAAGCGAAGCCCTGAGGAAAGGTGACAACAAAAATATCGTCAATGAAATGTGTCCGGGGGTCTTGGGGGAGGAGGTGCGTGGTTTCAACAAACAGCAAACAAGTGCGTGTTTCATCAGACTGTGCAGTATGTGTAGGCATGGTCACCTTCCCGGCACCCACACAATTACAGAAATAACAGAGCAATTTTAATGCAGATACATGTATCGCCTTTGTATCTGTTGATCACAGAAAATATAATTATCTGGCAAATATATACTGTGTGTTTTATAAAACTGAACCAAACCCTTGTAACACAACCTGTTTATTCTGTCTATATTTCATTTCACATCTGCTACACACTCCTGTAATGGTTGTACGACATCACAACGCAGGCTTTTACCCCGCGTGCCATTACAACGCTGTTTTTACAACGCAAGTCGTTACAGCGACTTGCGCTCTAAGCCCTGGATAGTGGAATAGTTTAATTTTCTATTCTAACTCCATCCCATGTTACAGTAGGGAAGGTGTTGGAATAGAAAATTAAACTATTCCTTTTCCAACAGCGCCCTCCAGCGCAAGTCGTTGAAACGCAGCGCGTGGTAATGGTAAGTGCTCTGAAGTGGCCTAAAAGACGTTTAGCGCTTTTTAAAACATCAACAAATAAATATGTACACTATATGTGTGACACAATTATTAAATTCATACATAAATACAAACAGACCCCCTTGTTCACTCATATTTTATTGTTTTTTATTGTTTTGTTTTCTGGGTATTGACAGGACATAAGAATAGTATTAACTGGTAAGATGTGCCTATAGTCACATGAAGTAGGCACAGACAGAAGCCATATCTAATCAGTCTTGAATGAGGAGTCTTATCAAGGATTTGTACAGGAGCCTTATCCACGCCCTTTAGTTTAAAAGGACCCTCTAGTCACCGGGACGGCGTTGCTAGTCACTCCCATACTAAATAATTGACCTGCACACTGCGCTTGTTTCTGTTTATTTATTCCACTAGACGAGTAAGAGCTTTATTTAAATGATAACATATTTTATCCTGGTCAAGGCTCCCATTTGCAATGAGACATATAGATCTGCTAGATAAAATATAAAGTTTAGAATAACATTACTAGAGCACTTGACACCAGAGGCATTTTCTAATTGGTATCCCACAACTTCATCACTTGTTTGTATTTTCTGTTTCTTTACATCTTTTCATTTCGCTTGAATTTTTTTCTGCTTTTGAGCCCCACTTGATTCATCAACATATTTGCATTTGAAACACACAACAGGTTTTTCATAAATAGGATATTCACCTAACGGCGGTGCATAAAGTCTTCTTAAGCGATTATATTCTCTTACACAATTTACTACAGCACTAACCTTGTTTTCATTGAAATCAATTAAATACAAACCAGACAAAGTTGTAATTAGAGATAATGCAACATATGCCATTCCCTCTTTAAACACAGTTCTTCTAACATTTACTAAAGCATTATCTACACTTAAACCTTGAGATTTATGAATGGTTATTGCATATGCTAAACAGAAAGGTAACTGTTTTATACGAGCAAACAAGTCTTTTACCAGCAAAAAACGAACAGAACAACGCCCAATCTGTTTGACCACTATAATCTGATCAAATTTAATTTTCAAGAATTCAATTGCATTTCTGTTTTGATATTTTACAAATTCAACAACTTTCCAAATTGCTCCATTCACTAAACATTCTTCAAAATTCAAATTACGCCTCAAAATTACCCAAAAATGTATACAAACATCTACATTTGTTCCAGAACCTGCAGTTTTTGATACAGACTTTTCCAAAGAATCCAATTCAGTCTGTAGTAGGGGTGGACGGCAAATTTTGGCATTTTCGTGTTCCACGCGGAACGGGAAAATGTCAAAACTTCTGCGATCCGCGGCGGAACGGTAGCATCGTCATTCATAATTGGCAGGGCAGGATTCTTTCTGGCACAGTGCTCCTGTCACACAAATTAAAGCTCAACAGGAAGCACTTACAAATATAAATAAAGCAGGTGCCTGAGTTTAAGCCCAAATTCAGTAACTCATTACTCAGCCCAAAAAAATTGTGAGCTTTGTCGAGGCTGGACAGGTGTGCTTTTTCCGCATACCTGCTCTCGAAAAATAGCTGTGATGCTTGATGGAGGCCTTTGCATCCTTGACTTTCACGAGCGCAATCCCCTTGCAGTTCCTGTGACCAGGAGCATCTTTCTCCTCATCTGCTGCTCTGATCGGTCCATGACCTTTTATAACCACGAGAGGCATGTGAACTAGCATAGAAGCCCCGCCCTTTGGCCGCACGACACACACTAGCAGCGTGCACTGTCTTCCCACCCTTTACCCACTATGATGGACAGCTCACTCAAGGGACCCTGTCGCCCTTCGGCACAATGGCAAAGTTACACACACTGGAGGCAACTCTTTGGCCCTTTACGCAGCTGTAGTGTAGGAAAAGCACTATACATTTACCCAACGAGGTAGCACTTACTTATTAGCCAGTAGAAAGAACTCCAGTTGAGTAGAGGTATCGCACAAAACGGTGGCGTCTTCTTGGATAAATACAGGGCAGAATTCATTCTGGCACGATGCTCATGTCACAAAAATTAAACCTGAACAGGAAGCACTTACAGATATTATAAATAAAGCAGTTGCCCGAGTTCAAGCTCAAATTCAGTGACTTATTAATCAGCCCAAACGAATCGTAAGCTTCGTTGAGGCTGGGCAGGTGTGCTTTATCCCCATATCTACCCTTGAAAAATAGCTGTGATGCTTGATGGAGGCCTTTGCATCCTTGACTTTCACAAGTGCACTCCCGTGCGGTTCCTGTGACCAGGAGCTTCTTTCTCCTCATCTACTACTCTGATCGGTCTCTGACCTTTTATTAACACAAGAGAGGCATGTGAACTCGCAAAAAAGCCCCGCCCCCGAAATCTCTGTGTTCGCTGAGATTTTTTGGAGTTTCGCGATATTTTGCGAAAGGCAATTTCGCAAATTCCGCCCACCCCTAGTCTGTAGTTAATTTGAAAGAAGAATTGTTATTCCTTGATACTTGATGTTATTAATAACTTCAATGTGAACTTTTTCTTGATTTTCCAATTTCAGAAGCTCTTGATTAAATGATGCACTGTAGGCATTAAGCAAACTATAGACTTTTTTCTGCAATTTTCTTGTACATTACTACTGCTGGTGTGTTTTCAGTTGTAAACAAGTTCTGTAGTAGACAACTTTGTGAAGCTTGCTTACCATGTTTGCTTAGAGCACCAATTCTTACATCTTTCAGAATACTTCCATAATTTTCATCACTTGCCTGTCACATATTCTGAGTAAGTTCTTTATACTCAAAATTTAACCAGAGATTCACATTTCCAATACTTCCCAAAGATTTCCTAGTGTCTTCATTTAGAAGAGTTTTAAAAACTGGTTCTCCTTTTAGGAGTTAGTTTTAGCAGATCTCCAAATACAATTAAATGTTTTCCTCCAAAGAGAACGTCGTAATCTGCTTTTAGTATGTTGCATTCTTAAATGTACGAAAGCAGGCATCAAGTTTGACACCATGCTCACCTCATCAATAATGAAAAGTTTCATTTTCTTCAGAACTCTTGACACTTCATAAGAAGCTTCTCCAGACAATTTCTGATATTCTAATTTATTATCATGTTCAACTGGTAACATCAGTTGTGCAGTAAAATTGTGCATAGCTAATCCAGTTGGTGCTGTTACCACACAGGATAATTGTGAACCAGTAGTTTTTTGAGGATACCTGGCCAAAACTTTATTTAAACAACTTTTACCCATTCCAGCTTTTCCACTGATGTACATCAGAATAGGTTTAAATGATGAATATACACATTCTTTTTTTCATGTAACAAATCATGCTCTATCTGTTCTCTCACTTGTACATATATTTCTTTCTGTTCAATATGTACTTGTTCTTCTAACTTTTCTAATGGAATATTGTCCTCTTGTGCTTGTTGCCTTGCAATTTTGACTTCATGCATAGCAATCGCTGCTTCATTTTCCACTATTGGTTGTCCAAGTGGATCTTGACTACATGGACCAGAACTTTGACTATCTTGAGAACTTTCATTAGCAACTTCAGCTGTTATAGTCTTTTCCTGTTCAACTTCATCATTCAACATTTTTAAATATGTATGGAAAATTGAACATGCAATGCTATCTTTACATGCATTAAAAGAAACTTCGTAGCAGTCAAATTCTCCAAGTAATTCAATGTCTCTACGCCATGGTTTGAAGAATTGGAGAAGTGCTAAATAGTAAAAGTATCTCTTATCTGGTGTTTCACAACTGAGTTTCTTGTGGTTTATAAGGTTACCTGTTTTGTGTTTTAATAAACATCCGTGACATCCAAAAACTGCATATTTTCCTTCTTTAAAATTCTGTTTAACATTTCTTTTAAAACTGTAATGTTGAAGTACTTCATACAGACATAACTGTTCCAGATGTGGACCCCTTTTAGGATAGCATGTATCCAACATATTGGCTTTAAGAATTTCTGTACTGTCTGGTTCATTTGCTACTAAGTATTCAACTTACCCAACTGATGCCTCGTGATTTTGAATATAAACTTAAAGAGCACAAGGAGCTAAGGCTCTTCTCTTCTGCAATGTATTCCCACATTTATTTCATCTCGTTTTTTTCTGATATTGTTATATATGATGTAACGTAGCGTGCAACAGCAATTGAGTTGTCTGCAACATACTGAATGTCCATGTTTGCATTCCACATTTTTAAAATAACCGGATTGTAGTCATTAATATACTTTGACAGTTCTGTTCTTTTTAAGTTGTCGGTATTCTTTGGAGATTTGCAAGTTATTGTGTGGCTTACAGAAGAAAAAAAAATGCTTTACTCTTCCTTTAGAAATAACAGGACATGGAAATCCAAACCAACACTTAATATAAAATTTTACTTTAGTCTTGTATTTTTGTCTGCAGTACTTTCCACAACGGTGATTTTACAAACGTAAAACGTGCTGTCTCAAGCTTCTATCTCCTCCTTCTCTTGGAATCTCACATGTCACATACTGTTCAATGAAAGACAATACTATTTCATCTGAATCAGTTCCAAATTTAGGTGCATCCTCTTTCCATAGTAGAATAATAGCATATCGGTACTGCTTTCTCCAAAAGAAATCAGTAACTTTTCCACGAGGTGGATTCTTTTTATTGCGGATAAAATACATCATAACTTGAAACCTATGATTAAAATATCTGCACACATTTACAGGATCAAAAGAACACAGTTCTCCAGGTGTCTTCATTTCAACATTTTTTATATTGTAATTTGCTTTTCGTAGAAATTCAAGCAAATCTTCCCATGCATCCTCCGCACAGCTAAGTGTCACAACCCATGTTGGTGTACCTGAGTTCCTTAACATACACTTCAGTTCTCCATGATGATGATACCAATCTTCATTTGTTCCTCGTTTACATGTCATCAAATTAATTAACTGTGCTTCTAAATTTTCATCTGTTTGTTAAACTTTCTCCACAAATTCTTTTGCTGAAAGAAGTGGTTGATGAACTCCAGTTGTATGTATGTGGTTCACTGCATAGGACAGAGAAGACAGATCACTTTCAAACAAAAAATGAAATATATATGGAATACACTGTTGAAATCTAGGATCTTCAGATAATAATCTTGTTGAGCGATATTCTGAAGCTGGAATCTGTACAGGTAGGTCATTATGTCGTCCACCTTCTCCATTAGGAAACAGCTGTGGAAAACAACGAGCTTCCAAGCTTTTCTCCCATACACTCATTGGAGTTCCCTCTGCTTTTTTAATTTGAAATAACTCAATGCTGTTTCTTATTACTTCTTTTGAATGTAGAGGACATATTGTGTAATGTTCAAAAATCTCTTCACTGCTTGACTTGTCCACTTTCTCTATTTGACCACATGAAATTTCTGATTCATCTTCCAAGCGTATTACCTGTTCTTCCACATTTACACTTTTATAATAAATATTGTTCTCCACAAGATATAACATAGCATTTTGAAGTTTATTAACATCCACACATACTTGCCATATTTTCTGACTCTTTGTTGGTACTCCATTTACTAGAATAACTACTGCTTCATCTTCCTCTTTCGCTCCATCAACAATTTCAATATTTTTCCTAAATCCAAAGGTAAGTACACCACTCTTCCTTTCAGCCCTCTTTGCAAGTCTGTTGGTGGCAGTTTACCTGTTTTAGGCTCCATGCGAATTATAGTTTAAAATGGATGAACAGATTGAATTAGAACTGACTCACATGTATTCAAATCTGCCAGTTCCTCTGGAGTAGCTACTAATTCTAACCTATTATGTTCTGCTCTAGCGGGCATTTTGTTCTCTTCTAATTTTGTATAAAAATAATTACAAACACGTTGATCACTGCCTAACTCAAATTGACCTTCCACTAACAAGTAATTTGCAAATACCTTCCATTTATCATTCTTCTTCTTTTCCTAGATTGATTTTTATAATTAGTACGTCAATAACAAACACAAACATAGTTTGGAATTTCAGAGCACACTTTGTTAAACATTCCAATTCCTTCTTCAAACTGATCAATCCTAATCACTTTCCCATCTTCTTCAACATCTGTAATTGTCAAACTTTCACTTTCTATTCACTGCTCTTCTGAACCAAAATATCGCAACTCAATATCATCACACTTTTTTTGTACAACTGATAAAGAACCCTGTAAAAGAGCTGTATTCAGTTTACTTAAATATAATGCAGGACTTTTTAGATAGTACACTTTTATTACAATGTTCTGCATTCCTGAATTGGTATACTGCTAACATCCTCACGTGATGAAAAACACTTTTGCAGACAAGCCAGAAAATGCCCATGTTTCTCA
This sequence comes from Lissotriton helveticus, assembly GCF_964261635.1. Taxonomy (NCBI): domain Eukaryota; kingdom Metazoa; phylum Chordata; class Amphibia; order Caudata; family Salamandridae; genus Lissotriton; species Lissotriton helveticus. The sequence continues at coordinate 144,201,132 of NC_136064.1, forward strand.
TTATATTTTCTTACATTACATGTCTAGTCCTTTTCTGTACATATTCTAGTAACATATTTCACATTATATCAATATATTTCTGTTGAATACGACAAATACTGCTACAACCCCACTTTTACAGAGGAGCTTGTGTGTGTTTCCCTATTAACTGTTCTTCACTAATACCAATATTTTCCTCTTTTGGAACAGGACAACCATTCTAAACTTCGTAAAAACAACCTCTAGTATCAACTGTAAATGGTAAACTATTTTCTTGCAAATACCTCTCTTCAATAAAGGAGGGTTCACTAGTAGTCATATGTTTCCATTTTCCACTGAAGATTTTACAAAAGTTGCTTCTGTTCACAAGTCTTTTATTTTTACTTTTGTCTTTCAGAATCTTCATTGTTTTATCCAACTGTTTCATCCTCTTCAAAATCAAAATTTATATTTTTTGTTTTAACTTAAAAGCAGTATCCACTATGCTTTCAAAATGTTGTTTTTGTTTGAATTGCAGAACTTTCTTTTTATATTTGTGGCATCTTTTTATTAAATTCTGAATTACTCTATTTTTAAAAGTTTTTGACGAATTTCTTAAATTTTTTTTGTCTATGGGTAACAAAAACTCTTTCCTTATCATGATTTTTTTTCTTGCAATTTGAAGTCTAAGTCTGCTTCTTGTTACTTGAATTTTTTTTTCTTTTTCCTTTGTGTGATGTTATTTTCATTAAATGTTCGTAATACCTTTTTTTAAATTGACTAGAGTTTTACCAGAAGAAAATCTTTTTGTAGTTCTCTCATTTACTTGTAATCCACATTGTTGACTTTTCTTTAAGTAGATTGCCTATTTGTCTTTTTTTACAGTTCTTCTAGGCATTTTCAATTTTTAATCCAAGCAAAATAATTTTCTGAGAAAATATTTTTCAATTGTTTGTTATAACTGTTCAATATGGTAAAATAAGCACATACAATTAGATAAGTTCTACTGGTGGCTTGCAGAGGGAATGCTGCATGGTAGTGTAGTGGAATAAGGGAGCAGTAGGGTGGCAGGTAGTGTCACCGGACATACAGCACATATTTATTAAATTATTTAGATTCACCTTCCCATTTTATATGTGACTCCACTACCTCCTACTTTTCACCTCTCTTCCCGCCCTAGCCCACCATCCCATGCACCCCACCACCCCACCATCCCTTCCTCTGCAACCTACTACAGATAACCTTGTAGATACTATTTTGAAACATTGTTCTCTGTATACTTAGTGAGATATTCTCAACTCAACAAGACGTCCTCCCCCACGGGTTTATTCATAGAGGAAGAGCTGCGAGCTGACTGGCTGGCTGGTAGAGGGAACGCTGGGGCCCCTCGGCTTGCAGAGGGAGAGCTGCGGGTCAACTTGTAGAGGAACAGCTACAGGGCGACTAGTATAGGGAGAGGTACGAGCCGCCCACTTGCAAAGGGATAGCTGCGGGACGGTCATGTGGGGAGAGGGAGCTTGAAGGGGGTATCTGGCAGGGAGAGAGAGCTGCAGTATATTTCCAGTGTTGGCTTGCAGAGGTACAACTGCGGGCCTGACGGCTCACAGATGAAGACCTACAAGCCAACTATCTGGCTCGTAAAGGGAGAGATGCGACCTGTCAGCTCCAGAGGGAGATCTGTGGGCCGGCTCGCAGCTCTTTCTCTATGAGCCAGCCTAGTGGTTCATAGAGGGAGAGTTGCGAGCCGGTGGGCTGGCTCATAGAGGAAGAGCTGCGAGCTGACTGGCTGGCTCATAAAGAGAGACCTGTGGTCCGTCGGCTCGCAGAGGGAGAGCTGTGGGCCGTCTCGCAGAGGAACAGCTGCGGGATGACTGGTATAGGGAGAGTTGGGGGCCGTCGGCTTGCAAAGGGATAGCTGCAGGACGGTGATGTGGGGAGACGGAGCATGAAGGGTATCTCGCAGAGAGACAGCTGCGGTATATTTCCAGTATTGGCTTGCAGAGGTACAACTGCGGGCCCGATGGCTTGCAGATGAAGAGCTGCAAGCCAATCGGTGGTTTGCAGAGGGAGAGTTGCGGGCCAGCAGGCTGGCTCATAGAGGAAGAGCTGCAAGGCGACGGCTGGCTCGTAGAGGGAGAGCTGCGGCCCATCGGTTTGCACAGGGAGAGCTGCGGGCCGGCTTGCACAGGAACAGCTGTGGGCCAACTGGTATAGGGAGAGGTACGGCCATCGGCTTGCAAATGGTTAGCTGTGGGACACTGATGTGGGGAGAAAGAACATGAAGGGGGTATCTTGCAGAGAGATAGCTGCGTTATATTTCCAGTGTTGGCTTGCAAAGGTACAACTGCTGGCCCGACTGCTTGCAGACGAAGAGCTGCGAGACGACCGGTGGTTCGCTGAGAGAGAGTTGCGAGCCGGCTGGCTGGCTCATAGAGGGAGAGCTATAGCCCGTCGGCTCGCAGAGGGAGAGCTGTGGGCCGGCTCACAGAGGAACAGCTGCGGGCCGACTGGTACAGGGAGAGGTGCTGGCCGTCATCTTGCAATGGGATAGCTGTGGGAAGGTGATGTGGGGAGAGGGCGTGTGAAGCGTGTATCTTCCAGAGAGAGAGCTGTGGTTTATTTCCAGTGTTGGTTTGCAGACATACAACTGCCGGCCCGAGGACTTGCAGAGGGAGAGTTGTGAGCCGAATGCCTGGCTCATAGATGGAGCGCTGCGGCCTATTAGCTCGCAAAGGGAGAGCTGCGGGCCGGCTCGCATTCCCGGGCATTGTACATTATATCTAGGAGTATCCTTAAATTATTCAAACCACGCGTACATATACAAAGCAAGGTACATATTTACTTTGTGTATTTGCTCTCCATGGAGTGTCTGCACATTGTGAACTTGCTTGCAGTACAATACCTCCCTTATATTCAAATATACCTCTCTGCGTGAATAATTAGTACATATTCTGTACACATAATATATCTTTTTTTTGTTTTATCTGCCTTAAATTAATCACAGATATATATCCCACCCCCCTCCGTTCACCACTATTTCCAGACCGAGCATCATTTTCAAACGTAATTTTCACCATTCTTTAGCTCACTCCACCACTCCAGTTCAGACATGGCCATATGCAAATCAGTCTGACCCTGTGCCTCATTTAAACCCAGATCAGTTTGCTGAAGTGCTCTGTCCATCGTGAGTCCCTTGCTCACTTTGCCACTGGATTCACAATAGGCTGGCTGATGACGGCTGAAATGCCAGAAACCGGTCCCAGGACGCTTGTTCCGGTCCAGAGAAAACATGGCTTTGGCAGTTTGGGCCGGACTGTTCCCATGAGGCACAGGGTCAGACTGATTTGCATATGGCCATGTCTGAACTTGGGTGGCGGAGTGAGCTAAAGAATGGTGATGGATTCAAATCAGATCAGTTGACTGGGGATGAGTGTTCGATTTGCTCAAACGCTCAGTCCATCATCCCCTTTTATATTGCTTTGTTCGCCCTAATTTGGCAGGGTATGCTCAGACGTGAGTCCCTTGCTGACTTTGCCACTGGGTTCAAGCTAGCCTTGCTGATGACGGCTGAAATACCAGAAAACGGTCCCAGGATGCTTGTTTGCGGTCAAGGGAAGACATGGCTTTGGCAGTTCGGGCTGGACTGTTCCCATGAGGAACAGGGTCAGACTGATTTGCATATGGTCATGTCTGAACTGGGGTGGCGGAATGAGCTAAAGAATGGTGATGGATTCAACCCAGATAAGTTGACTGGGGGTGAGTGTTTGATTTGCTCAAATGCTCCGTCCATCATCCCCTTTTGAGTCGCTTTGTTCGGCCTAAGTTGGCAGGGTATGCTCAGACATGAGTCCCTTGCTCACTTTGCCACTGGATTCAAGCTAGCCTGGCTGATGACGGCTGAAATGCCAGAAACCGGTCCAAGGATGCTTGTTTCCGGTCCAGGGAAGACATGGTTTTGGCAGTTCGGGCTGGACCGTTCCCATGAGGCACAGGGTCAGACTGATTTGCATATAGCCATGTCTGAACTGGGGTGGCAGAGTGAGCTAAAGAATGGTGATGGATTCAACCCAGATCAGTTGACTGGGGGTGAGTGTTTGATTTGCTCAAACGCTCCGTCCATCATTCCCTTTTGTATCGCTTTCATCGGATGATAAGGCATTTTGTTATATTCAGTAATGGGTTCATAATTGGCCTCATACTGCCCACTGTGAGGTTTAAAATCTCCCTCTCAATTAGATAATTGTGTGTTCTTTAGGATCGTAGATATAGCACCTGTTGCAAGAAAGTGTTTAAAGTCATAATATCGACTAATTACTATGTTGATTTTTATGACTGCATTTATACTGTCCCATATTTTTTTTATTTTTTTTTACCAACTAGTTGGTTGTATTGATGGAAATTCATAAACATTTTGCAGATCCCAAGATGGCGCTCTTGGTTTAGAAGCACCTTAGTCTTATTTCAATAGCTATGTATGCTGCGAGAGGACTTTTGTTTTGCGCCATTTTTCAAGCGGATGTCTGCTATTTATAGGTCACGGCTGACCAGTTCCGGTCTTACTGCCGGAGAGACTTGGGTTTCTTCATGGACGTATGCTGGGCCCTCTTATATGGTAAGCGGTCCATGGGGAGTTTTGCCTATGTAGAGAGCTCTAAGTAATAGTTATATTTGGATTCATGTTTGGTTCCGATTAGAAACACTGAGTTTGGGAGTCTTTGTGTAGTGCAGTAACAAGTGTTATGTATATGATTACACACATAAAAGAGTAATTACAGGCTCTAATACAGATCTGGTCACATTTCATATCTGACAAATATATATCGAGTTGCAATTGGTGTCCGAGAATTATAGCTAGAGCGTTGTGACATCCCATATCAATATGTTACTACTAAGGGATTTAGAAATTGATGCCTGTCTATGATATACGTAGACTGGCAGGCCAAGTAGTGTAATGTATTTTTTGGTGGAAAGCATATATTTCCTGTCCAATAAGACTTATAGGTCCTTCCTTTATAATTCACAGATTCATACTCCGTAACCATTAACTCGAGGATGTTGCCCTGCATACCAAAGTAGTATATTACGGAGCCCGGACTATTGTGTCTTGCTGATACTAGAACAAAGAATTATTAACAGAATCGTGCAGACTTTGCTGGATTTGTATTTTAGAATGATTTGTATCAGGATTAGCGCATGAGTATTGAGTTACTCTTTTGAATCTCAATCGTTAATATGTTTTTTTTCTTAAAAAATCACGTCCCAGATGGGAGGGTATTCTTGTGAAAATATAGCTGCCTGAGAATTGAGCAAGTACCAGAAGAGATCCTTAGGTATAGTTACCTCAGCCCAATACTAAACAATTATGGAATAGGTAATTATGCAATCTAGTCGTCTTTATAATATCTTGTCTTTTTAGACTATATGCTGACCTTTTAAAATTCACCAGTGTTTGATCCCACAAGAGGTTGCCTGCCAGCATAATTATACTTGTTTCTTATAATGTCAACATATTTATAGTCACTCTGGTATTTAAATAGTTGTGTGGCTAAAGGAGTAGTAGGGTATCTTTATTATTTGGACTATGTCGTTTATGCACACAGCTTTGAGTGGAAATTAAGGGACTATTATTTTAAGCATGTCTCAACTCCTTTAGTTCTCACTTTTTATTGAGTATCTACCGAGGAAACTTGTTCTCTTAATATTTTACTTTATGCATGTGTAACTCTTTTCGGTTTTCTTTTTCTACTGAATAGCTTTTGAAGAAATTTGCTCTCTCAATTGGTGAGTATTTGGAAGTATTGGGAGGACGAATATGGTGTGGTGTGGGTTTTATTAAGTGTCAAATTGTCTGTGCTTGTTGGAAAAAAAAACATACCTTTTCTTGTGTTTTTTTAAAAATGTTGGTCCAGTCAACGATTTAAATTATAAGTTGTGGGCTCATAACGTGTAACTTGGATGTTTTTTCAGGTCCCTTGGGTTTTATGAGACTTATGTGGGTGTCTGGTAATGTCGTGACGAAGGTGGTTTGACTACTCTTCATACACTGCCGAAAAGCACATCAACCCTATGTTCAGACCCTTTTTGAACATATTATTTAATCTGGTCGTGGAGATTCTACTATCTACAATCTCCCCCTTTGAATGAGTTGTGTAATTGTGTTTTATCCAGGGGTGTTCTTTGTTGAATAATATAATAATATAAATGTGTTGTTTGTATTTGTTGTGATAACAGGATTCAACTTTTATTGTAAAGTACACACTTTACTATGAAAAAAGTTTTAAAGATGCAAAAAGGACAAAAAAAATGAAATTTTATAAAATGTATAAAGAAATGAAATAAACAATGATAATCATACTATAAATGTCGATGTCATTGAATTGATATAATCACTTTTTGAGCCCAATAGGGATTTAGTACTTATTATAAATGAAAGATAGGCCTTGAGGGAGCTTTTCACAGTAACATATTACATCATTCATGACATGGTCAGTGACATCACTGATGACATCACTGATGACATGGTATCAAAGGGGAGGAGTATTGGGCTATTACTACTCTAAGAGAGTAGAAGGTCCAGTCACGACGTGCCCAAATGATACGTCTTTACAAAAATTTGCTGTGTTGTTCCTAAAGAAGGAGAGGAAATGGTACAGTCTGTGATGCAGATGATTAAGGCAGGGTGACCAGGAGGTAACCCTGGGAATCCATTTTGTAGCATTTAATGCCCTCACACACCCTTTCAGGTGTTATGCTTCGTCATTTGGGCCTGCTCATCGTTGGGTCGGCGGTGCAATACCCAACGGGCAACACCTCATAGAGGGGCTCTTTGGCGGAGATCTTTTTCCAACAGCCGTGTGGATGAAGTGCGGGTATGGGGCCAGAAATAAAGGATAGACGTGGTGTAGTGCATTAAAATAAAGCTATTAGCGTAGACAGTTTTTTGCACCACTAGATACTTGCTAATTAGTCTCCTGGGTCCTGAAGAATCTCTACGATACAAAAGGGGATGATGGACGGAGCGTTTGAACAAATCAAACACTCACCCCCAGTCAACTGATCGGGTTTAATCCATCACCATTCTTTAGTTCACTCAGCCACCCCAGTTCAGACATGGCTATATGCAAATCAGTCTGACCCTGTGCCTTGTGGGAACAGTCCCGCCCAAACTGCTAAGCCATGTCTTCCCTGGACCGGAAACAAGCATCTCACATACACATGTAAAAGGCAGTGTATGTGAGAGTTGGAGTATATAAATGACTATATGAGAGTCAGTGATCGTGAGAGTGGCTGTAAAGATGAGTATGCACTTGTATCAGTGATTGTATACGAGAGTAATTATGTGTTTCTGTTTTAATAAGTGATGTGTTGTGTGTATAACTGTATAGGTCAGTAAATGGAAGAGTGATTGATTCTTTGCATGACTGACTAGGTGTGTCAGTAACTCTGGATGAGTGCTGTTGTTTGAGTGTCTGTGTAGGTGTACATATGATAGTTTTGTATTGATGAGTGACTGCATGTAGAGTGATTGCATGGGTGAATCAGTGGATGTGTGTGTAGACCTAGGAATTGGTGTGTGCATATGTAGTAACTAGTTTTGGTGTGTCGATGGTTTCAAAAATGGTAGTCTGTATTTTACAGTGGGTGTATCAAAGGTTACATTAGAGTGTGAGGATGTGCATCAGATTTTCACGTGGATGATTTCATCAGTGATGTCACTGACAATGTCATGAATGATGTAATATGTGACTTCATCAGCAGTGCATTGCGGGGCTCGCGTTATAGTTAGCTGAACTAACTATAATGGCTTAATTTCTCTGGATTTGCATGAGTGAAATAGCCAACTAGCTATAAAGTCCCTGAACCCTCTATTTTTTTCAGTGAATTTCAAAGGCTTTTTAATGCTAATTTCTAACTATAATGTGCTTGAAACCTATGTTTTTTTCAGTGAATTTCTAGTGTTTTTTAAATGTTAATTTCTAACTATAACATCCCTGAAACATATGTTTTTTTCAGTGAATATACATATATATATATATATATATTTTATTACCAAGGCTCAGCATTCGGAAAAGCACACAACAGCAGGTGAGGAAAAATCTTCATTTTATTTGCATTTTGAAGGTTACTTTAGTCCATCATTGTTCCTGATAGCCAACGCGTTTCAGAGCTGTCTGCTCTTTCTTCCTGGGCAATGGACTAGGGGTTTGATAAGGCTTTGCCCCATGCTTCAGCTGAATTAAGTAGTAGCCGTTTCAGGTGTGCTCACTTAGTAGTCTCTGCGCACTTGCAGTGTATGCTGGGACATGAAGTTTTAATCTGCCACATTTTTCGCCATTAGTGGGTTCCGCCAGTTCATAATATTAATACAGGATCACAGTGATTAAGTACGCATCACTGCGATGTCATTTGAGATGTCATCAGTGATGTCATGAGTGATCTCACTGACCATGTCATTATGATGTAATATGTGACGTCATCAGCAGTGCATTGCTGGCACACGAGTTATATTTAGCTGAACTAACTATAACGGGGGAATTTCAATGGTTTTGTATCAGTAATCGTACTGTACGCGTGCCTGCGCATACGTTACGAATAAGTTTTGACGTTCCGTGTCGCATCGGCGCTTCTGCGTGACGTCATGTACGTTTGTATGGTGCACCGTACGCATACTACGCAAACGTTTCTTAATGTTTCAAAATATATATCTATGTATTTAATGTAAATATTAAGGCAAGACATTATCGGAGATAATCATGAAAATTGTTTTTATTTACTTTTAATAAGCGCATGTTACTTATAAAAGCAATTACGCAAATCGAGGGGGTACGTTGTACATACGCGCATCGTAAGCGTACCGTACGCGCACCCCATGTGACTTCAAAACAAGAGATTTGATTGATTCAGAACATTTCCTATTCCAATTGTTGAAAGATACCACCCATTTTAATCATTCTTCGTTGACTTTCACTGAAGAACCATCTCTTTTCTGGAGCTCCTGTGTTTTTAGAAGAGAACTTTAATATGGCTGCACATCAGGAAGAAGATACTTCTGAACACACTTCAGAAGAGGAATTTCTGGCTGAGGATGCACAGCCAAAAAGGAAGGAGGCTTTGACTTGGAAATTTTTCACATTTCCAGATGGTGAAAAGAAGGTGAATGCTGCCAAGGTCACCTGCAAGGTGTGTGGGACCACACTATCTAGAAGAGATCCAACCAAAAAATATTCATTTGGAACCGCCAGCATGGTTAAACACGTGAAGACCCTTAATCCTCGCAATTGTAAATGTAAATGTAAATGTAAATGTGTTGGACTTGTAAAGCGCACAGCTGCCCGTGAGCGTCCCGGCGCTGAAGACCGCTGGGGAACTCGTCCTGGCTTTCCCTGTGAGATGGTCCCTTATAGGTATCTCCAAGGTGAAACCAGGCATCACCGGCATCTGTGGGGGGCCGTTGTAGAGATGAGGCAAGCTTAATGCCCAGAACTGCCGAGTGTGATCCCTGGTTAGAATAGGCACCGAGGCGAGAATTGTTGAGTCCGCTGACACTGGTCCACAACCCGGCCGCGTCGGGAATTGAACCCTGGTCCCGGGCCGTTCTCTGCTTCCGGGTCTGCCGCCTCTAACCAGTGAGCCACACCTCTCCACCTCTCCAATTGTGCGAGAGTTTTATGTGATAGCATGCGGGACGACCCTCCACCAGCTGTTGCCAGCACTTCAACAGCGCCATCCACAGCACCATCCAGTCCATATCCGGACATCCATCCCAATTTTGGAGACTTGATAATTCTTTGTAAATTTTGCAAAGAGACATTGTGCTATGAGGAACAATCAATTGATTTGATTTGCAAACGCAAACAGGAGCACCGTTGCTCCCGCCGTTAATTTTTTTTTGTTTCTTTGTTCCCATTGGAGACTTTCTGGTTTGCACAGTTCCTTTTTTTACCTTTAAAAAAAAAACTGTTTAAAAAATAAAAAAAAATTCAAAACTACCAAAAAGACAAAAAAAGACAAAAAAAAAGTTATTTTAAGAACTAACTTCACTGGTCAAAAAAAGAGTTATATTAGTATGATAGTGTGTAAAAGTTTTTTTTGAATGACTGTGTAGTGCATAAATGAATGAAAGAATACATTAGTAGTGTATGATGAATGTGAAAGTGTAGAACTATAAGGAAGTGCTATAAGGTTCAGTTCAAGTCAGCTTTATTTCGATTAATAAAAAATCATAAAAGCACACAGACACAGTAACATAATCAGGGAAATTCAATTGCAGTAAATTAATAATACTGTTTAAAATTGGGCAATTTAAAATATGTACATAATTTAAAAAGAAAAGCAGTTTTTCAGTAGATTCATAAATTGTCACTAGAGGTATTATGTTGTCTGTTCGTAGTACATTTTTTAAAATGATAAGCAGCCACCAGAAAATTTGCAACACCAAACATAATTAGCGGGGAATCTAATTTCTTAAGGTAAAGAAAAGCTGGTTTCGCTTGGACAAACCCCTTGTTTTTAAGTAGTGGGATAATATATTTTTTCCTAGGCAAATCGTGAAATTTACAAAAAAACATGAAATGTAGAGTGTCCTGCAAAGAATAACCATCGCAGTTACATACAGGCAAATCCTTGGGCTTAGCCCACACCTTAGAGTCGTTTAACAGGAGGTGAATCTGGTTAAATCTTAGTTTGGTAAGTAACCAGCGATGAAGAGGAATTGACACAACTTTTAAGTAAGGTTCAATACAAATAGTAATCTTAGAGATGTAGTGCTCCCTCACTGTTAGTTTCACAAGTTCACTGCTCTCCCGCTCTAATTCTCTGTGTTTAATAAAAGTCGTTTTTAGCCATACCAGGTCGGCTTTAACAATACAATCAGGTTTCAAAAATAAATCAGGACGGCCCAGGGAGCTTAGGGTATTATTGATGTATGCTAACCACGGAATATTTTTCATCTTGTCCATACGTAGGCAGTCCCTTAAGATTGTATGGTTCAGGGTTAGGTTAGGATTTAACCAAGTTTTTAGCCACATCATGATTGGAGATTGTTTGATGATGTCACTTATATACCCCTGACCTAGCTCCGTGTGGACAGAAAAAGTGGCCGTGGATTGTGGTAGACCAAGAAGCATACGTAAGATTTTATTTTCCTCTACCTGAATCGCTACTTCATTGTTGGTGTAGCCCCATATAGAAGCCCCATACCTCGCTATAGCAATTGTTTTGGCTCTGTAAATAGCTAGCATGGCTTCTGTGGGTTTGCCGCCCAGTCGTTTGGCAAAACCTGCGATGGCATTAACTTTAACCGATGTTTGGGGTCCCCATGTGCCATTTTCGTCGTAAACCACCCCTAGATAGGTAAAAGTTTTAACGCTGGAGATGGGTGTGTTTGCGCAGAAAAAGGACTTCAGCTTTTTGTTCTTCCTCCCACCCACTGACATGACATGTGATTTGTCTGTGTTTATTTTCAGGTTGAGGGAGGTCATGAAGGCGTCAAAAGCTGTCAATAGTCTTTGTAGTCCAAGAGGTGTTCGTGCCACAAGCACGGCGTCGTCCGCGTAAAGGAGGACCGGGGTGGACAGCCCTCCAAAACGCGGGATGTCTAATGTCGCCAGATCCAGAGTGGATTCGAGATGGTTTATGTACAATGTAACCAGCAGTGGGGCAAGGATGCAACCCTGTCTCACCCCTCTGGTTGACTTAAAGCCAGCGGTACAAGCTCCCCCCTGAGTCATCCTGATTGAGGCTTCCCGATCCCGGTGCGCCCCAGCCAGAAAGTGTACCAGAGAGTAGTCCATCCCTAGGTCCAAGAGAATTGTCCACAGCCTGGACCTGTTGACCAGGTCGAAGGCGGTGGACAAGTCCATAAACCCTAAGTAAATAGAGCCTCTTGATGCCATGGTGTACTTGCCCAAGATCAGGTGTAGGTTAAGGCACTGGTCCTCAGTCCCCCTTCCCCTTCTGAACCCATATTGGGCATTAGATAGGATATTATTGCTGGCAGCCCACTCATCGATTCGAGCCAGTATCACTTTCCCCAGGATTTTAAAGGAAGAATCGATGAGTGAGATGGGGCGATAACACCTTGGGTCTCCCCGTTGGCCTTTCTTGAAGATAGGAATAATGGTTGCCTGTGACCAGGAAGCAGGCAGATTATAAGTGGTGGCATTATTGAAAACATTTGTCAAGATTTTGGCCCAAAAAGGGATATTAGCTTTGTACATATCGGCTGGGACGCCATCTGGGCCTGGAGCTTTTTTCCCTTCGGTGTTGGTTATGGCCTTTTCAATTTCTTCCACGGAGAAGGAAAGTGCCGTCGGGGGTGAATTAGTTGCGAAAAGAGTGGGAAATTCACAAACATAATCACTCCTATAGATGATTTTAAAATGAGCTAACCAATCTTCCTCGCTAATGTTGGCCTCCAAATTATTATTTACTTCACCGGTAAAGAGGGGATTATTTATTATGGCCCAAAAACTGGCACTATCTCTTAGTGTAGCGTTTTCCATAAGTGCAGACCATGCCTCCTTTTTAATGGCATCCTTACGTGCATGGGTAATGGTTTTGTATTCTTTTCTTAATCTGGACACTTCCCCTTATCCCTTGGTGATTTTTTAAGTTCTGCCAGGAGTCTAGTGTGTGCTTTTGAACAGGCTCTATCGAACCAACCCTTGTGAGGCTGAACGTTCTTTCCGGCTTTGGCTGTGAGTTCATTAGAAACTAATGCACACAGAGTTGTATAAGCAGGGATCACTTCCTCCCCCTGTTTTGAACTGTCTAGGCAAATGTCTATTTCTTTGCGGGCTATACATGTAATATTATTAAAAAAGTCTTCGGGAACTACTTTGGTCCACTTCACCCTTCTGCCTTGGTCCGTGGACCGCACAGCCGAGACTAACGGTTTAATGTTTCCTTCCTTGATCAAACCAACAGAGTTAGCGAGTTTAAGGATAACTGGGTTGTGATCACTGAAGGCAGCCACAGCTGCATTATAAAAAAGAACCAGATTTAATAAACCAGGGGAAACAAAAATGTAGTCTATAATTGATTCAGAGTTTCTTGCGCTATATGTCATGACACGGTCACTAGTGTCATTAAACCCAGGTTCATAAAGATCAACAGTAGATAAGAGATTTTCTAAAGCATGACCTTTAGAGCTGTGTTCAAAATGTTGGTAGTGTGCAGAGGTGGGACAATCTATATCTTCTATATGGCAAGAGAGCTCGCAGAGGTGAGTATTAAAATCCCCCATGACTATGGTGTGCACAAAGCTTGTTTGCCTTTCTTTATAATTAATCAAAAAATGCTCTATAAGGTGTTTACTTACAGTATACTGTAGTACTTCCGAAGCATTTGATTGTAACATATGTACATAAATATATTACAAATCTATGCTTCCCTTTGCACTGCTTGTGAAAGTGCCTACGTGAATTTGTAAGTGTTAGGGGCAGATTTACAACCCCCTTGTGCCTCTTTTACGTCACTTTTCTTAGGCAGTGGCGGCACAAAATATGCACCATGGTGTGGGGTATTTACAACGTGAACCTTCTGGGAGATGTGTTATGTTGTAAAGCCATGCGCCAGAAGAAGGCATTCCTGCGCAGGGGGGGGTGGGGCGTTCCGGCGCAGGAACGCCCCCTAAAAGTGGCAGAGTGAAATCTACAAAGTTTCACTCAGTCACTTTTGGACCCATGCTGCGTCAAAACCCTGCGCCTGCTTGAAGCAGGTGTAAGGATTGACACAGCACAGTGAGCATAGGGCCCCTAGAGCATTGCTGGAGGTGCGTTGCACTTGTGACGCAACTCCAGCAATGCACCGCCTTTACGGCACAGATGTGTCACGCATCTATGCCGTTTTTGCCCCATGGTGCGCCGCATTGTTAATGCGGCGCATCCATGGTAGTGGTGGCATGGCGCACAATAACTGGCATATCCCTGAGAATGTGCCAGTTATTGTAAATCTGACCCTTAGTGTTTTAATGCAGTGAATGGATGACTACACACTGCAACCGGACCCACGCCACACCAGCACCCACCAAGCCGAACTCCAGCAACACCCACCTGAAGTGCATCCTGCTCAACACCCGCTCCGTCCACAGACACGCCGTCGAGCTCTGGAACCTGCTCGACAACACAGCCCCAGACGTCGCCTTCCTCACGGAAACCTGGATGAACGCCTCCTCAGCGCCTGACATCGCCATCGCCATCCCGGACGACTACAAGATCATCCGGAGGGACCGCGTCAACCAGACAGGAGGAGGCATCGCCATCATCCACAGGAACACCATCCGCATCACGACCGACACCGACGATACCCTCGCACCCGCCGAACACCTGCACTTCCAGATCCACGTCAACCCCAAGACCACCCTCAGAGGCACCCTCATTTCAGACCCCCGGGACCACGCACACAATTCAGCGAAGACATCGCCGACTTCATCAGCCCGCACGCCCTCCCCTCCGCCGACTACATCCTCCTCGGGGACCTCAACTTCCACCTGGAGAACAACAACGACCGCAACACCACCACCCTGCTGGCCAACCTCGCCAACCTCGGACTCAAGCAACTGGTGACCACCCCCACCCACTACGCCGGACACACACTCGACCCGGTCTTCTCTTCCAGCAAGGACATCGCCTTCAGCCACGCCACGGGACTCCACTGGACGGACCACAGCTGCGTCCACTTCAGCTTCAGAAGGACCACGTTCCACCATCACCAGCAACAGGTTCCCCGCAGAAGCTGGAACAAGATCACTGCAGACCAGCTCACTACTTCCCTGAGCAAGAACCCTCCTACCAGCACAACGAACCCCAGCCAAGCGGCCACCAACCTCACGAAATGGATCAGCGACTGCGCAGACGACCTCGCCCCTCTGAAGACCCCGCCGAGCAGACCCGGCAGCAAGAAAGCACCATGGTTTAACGACGAACTCAAGAGCTCCAAGAAGAACTGCAGAGCACTCGAGAAAACCTGGCGCAGAGACCCAACACCGGACAACATGACTGCCCTCAAGCTCGCCACCCGAAAACACCACCAACTGATCCACGCCACCAAGAAAACCGCATTCAAGGAACGACTGGACAACAATGCACACAACAGCAAAGACCTCTTCAACATCGTGAAAGAGCTCTCCAACCCCAACGCCGGAAACAACGCCATCACCCCTTCGCAAGACCTCTGCAACTCCCTCGCCTCCTACTTCCACAACAAGATCGCGGACATACACAACAGCTTCTGCACTCAACCGACGCACGCCACGACCGAACCACCGCCCCCCACAACCACCCTCCGCGCCTGGACCCCGATCAGCACCGAAGACACCGTCCACACGATGAACTCCATCCACTCCGGATCTCCGACAGACCCCTGCCCTCACCACGTCTTCAACAAGGCCGACGCTGTCATCGCACCCCACCTGCGGGACATCATCAACACCTCCTTCGACACCGCTACCTTCCCGGAGAGCTGGAAACACGCCAAACTCAGCGCCCTACTTAAGAAGCCATCAGCCGACCCCACCGACCTCAAGAACTACCGCCCCATCTCGCTGCTCCCGTTTCCGGCAAAAGTCATCGAGAAGACCGTCAACAAGCAACTGGCCGCCTTCCTCGAGACGAACGGCTCCCTCGACCTCTCGCAGTCTGGCTTTCGGGACAACCACAGCACCGAGACCGCCCTGATCGCAGCTACCGATGACATCCGAGCCCTGCTCGACAACGGAGAAACAGCGGCCCTCATCCTCCTGGACCTCTCCGCGGCCTTCGACACTGTTTGCCACCGTACCCTAGTACAGCGCCTCAGCAACGTCGGAATCCAGGTCCAGAAAAGGGGGTGGTGATGAACAGAGTGTCTGAATTAAGCAGACCACTCTTACCCAGTCCAAAGATCAGGGCTTGATCCATCACCGTTATTTATCTCACTGCCCCATCCCAGCTCAGAACCTGGCTATATGCAAATTAGTCTGTCCCTGGCCCAGTGTATCATGGGAACAGGGCAGACCAAACTACCAAGCCAATTCTTCACCAGAAAGGAGACAAGCTACCGGGGACCGGTTTCTGGCATTTCAGCCTCTTCGGCCCGGCTTGCTTGAATCCTGATGGAGCAGTGAGAAAGACACTCTGTTCATCACCACCCCCTTTTCTGAATCGTTTTTGGCCACTATAGGTGTGGCAGGGTATACTCAGACATGAGTCCCTTTCTCACTGCTCCATCAGGATTCAAGCAAGCCGGGCCGAAGAGGCTGAAATGCCAGAAACTGGTCCCCGGTAGCTTGTCTCCTTTCTGGTGAAGAATTGGCTTGGTAGTTTGGTCTGCCCTGTTCCCATGATGCACTGGGCCAGGGACAGACTAATTTGCATATAGCCAGGTTCTGAGCTGGGATGGGGCAGTGAGATAAATAACGGTGATGGATCAAGCCCTGATCTTTGGACTGGGTAAGAGTGGTCTGCTTAATTCAGACACTCTGTTCATCACCACCCCCTTTTCTGAATCGTTTTTGGCCACTATAGGTGTGGCAGGGTATACTCAGACATGAGTCCCTTTCTCACTGCTCCATCAGGATTCAAGCAAGCCGGGCCGAAGAGGCTGAAATGCCAGAAACCGGTCCCCGGTAGCTTGTCTCCTTTCTGGTGAAGAATTGGCTTGGTAGTTTGGTCTGCCCTGTTCCCATGATGCACTGGGCCAGGGACAGACTAATTTGCATATAGCCGGGTTCTGAGCTGGGATGGGGCAGTGAGATAAATAACGGTGATGGATCAAGCCCTGATCTTTGGACTGGGTAAGAGTGGTCTGCTTAATTCAGACACTCTGTTCATTACCACCCCCTTTTCTGAATCGTTTTTGGCCACTATAGGTGTGGCAGGGTATACTCAGACATGAGTCCCTTTCTCACTGCTCCATCAGGATTCAAGCAAGCCGGGCCGAAGAGGCTGAAATGCCAGAAACCGGTCCCCGGTAGCTTGTCTCCTTTCTGGTGAAGAATTGGCTTGGTAGTTTGGTCTGCCCTGTTCCCATGATGCACTGGGCCAGGGACAGACTAATTTGCATATAGCCAGGTTCTGAGCTGGGATGGGGCAGTGAGATAAATAACGGTGATGGGTCAAGCCCTGATCTTTGGACTGGGTAAGAGTGGTCTGCTTAATTCAGACACTCTGTTCATCACCACCCCCTTTTCTGAATCGTTTTTGGCCACTATAGGTGTGGCAGGGTATACTCAGACATGAGTCCCTTTCTCACTGCTCCATCAGGATTCAAGCAAGCCGGGCCGAAGAGGCTGAAATGCCAGAAACCGGTCCCCGGTAGCTTGTCTCCTTTCTGGTGAAGAATTGGCTTGGTAGTTTGGTCTGCCCTGTTCCCATGATGCACTGGGCCAGGGACAGACTAATTTGCATATAGCCAGGTTCTGAGCTGGGATGGGGCAGTGAGATAAATAACGGTGATGGATCAAGCCCTGATCTTTGGACTGGGTAAGAGTGGTCTGCTTAATTCAGACACTCTGTTCATCACCACCCCCTTTTCTGAATCGTTTTTGGCCACTATAGGTGTGGCAGGGTATACTCAGACATGAGTCCCTTTCTCACTGCTCCATCAGGATTCAAGCAAGCCGGGCCGAAGAGGCTGAAATGCCAGAAACCGGTCCCCGGTAGCTTGTCTCCTTTCTGGTGAAGAATTGGCTTGGTAGTTTGGTCTGCCCTGTTCCCATGATGCACTGGGCCAGGGACAGACTAATTTGCATATAGCCAGGTTCTGAGCTGGGATGGGGCAGTGAGATAAATAACGGTGATGGATCAAGCCCTGATCTTTGGACTGGGTAAGAGTGGTCTGCTTAATTCAGACACTCTGTTCATCACCACCCCCTTTTCTGAATCGGAATCCAGGAGAAGGCACTGGAGTGGATCATCTCCTTCCTTGCCGGAAGGACACAGAGAGTCCGCCTCCCCCGTTCAGATCGGAGGCCACCAAAGTCATCTGCGGCGTTCCTCAAGGCTCCTCGCTCAGCCCAACACTCTTCAACGTCTACATGAGCCCCCTCGCAGCCATCGCACGCCAGCACAACTTCAACATCATCTCCTACGCCGACGACACCCAGCTGATCCTCTCCCTCACCAACGACCCCGCCACCGCCAGAGCCAACCTACACTAAGGGATGACAGACGTTGCCAAGTGGATGATGAACAGTCGCCTGAAACTGAACTCGGACAAGACGGAAGTCCTCATCCAGGGATCTTCACCCTCCGCCTGGGACGACTCCTGGTGGCCCCCCGCCCTGGGCAGCGCACCCAAACCCACAGACCACGCACGCAACCTGGGCTTCATCCTGGACTCCTCCCTCTCTATGACCAGACAAGTCAACGCCGTCTCCTCGTCGTGCTTCAACATCCTGCGCATGCTACGTAAGATCTTCCGATGGATCCCCACCGAGACCAGGAAGACGGTCACCCAGGCCCTCGTCACCAGCCGTCTGGACTACGGCAACTCCCTCTACGCCGGAACCACCGCCAAACTCCAGAAGAGACTCCAGCGGATCCAGAACACCTCAGCACGACTCATCCTGGACATCCCCCGCCACAGCCACATCTCCGGACACCTGAGAGACCTGCACTGGCTCCCGGTCAACAAGAGAATCACCTTCCGGCTCCTCACCCACGCACACAAAGCCCTACACAACCAAGGCCCAGGATACCTCAACAGCCGCCTCAACTTCTACGCTCCCAAACGCCAGCTTCGATCGACCAACCACGCCCTCGCCGCCGTCCCCCGCATCCGAAGAGCCACCACAGGAGGAAGGTCCTTCTCCTACCTGGCCGCCAAGACTTGGAACTCCCTTCAGACCCACCTCCGCCTGACGCAAGACCACCTCGCCTTCAGGAAGCAGCTCAAGACCTGGCTGTTCGAGCAGTAGCGGACCCCCTCCCCCCAGCGCCTTGAGACCCTCCGGGTGAGTAGTGCGCTATATAAATGCTTTGATTGATTGATTGATTGATTGATGAATGAGTCACTACAACAGTGCAACTGCAGTGACAGAGCGCTTGGTGAAAGTGTAAGGATACAGATGGGGGAATAGAAGGTGTGAAACACAAGTGGGCAGGTGGATACAAGACTGCATGCACAGTGCATAGAGGTCTGTAGCTGTGTATGTCCTAAGGCATACTTTTCTGCATGAGTACTTGGGTACTGACTGATTGATTACAGTTCTGCAAGGAGAGTGCCTGACTGAATTTATAACTGCTTCAGTTTTAGCACAGTGAATGGATAACCACATACTGCTGAAAGGGTAACTACAATACTGAAACAGCAGTGACAGAGTATTTGCTGGAAGTGTAAGGATAAAGACTGGGGTATTGAAGGTATAAAGACAAGTTTGCAGGTGCATAAAAGACTGCATGCATAGTGTATAGGGGTTTGAAGCAGTCTATGCCCTTAGGTCTACTTTCTAGCATGAGTATTTAGGTACTGAGTGAATGATTACAGTCCTGCAAGGAGAGTGCCTGACTGAATCTGGAAGTGCTTCACTTTTAGCACAGTGAATGGATGAGCACATACTGCTGAATGACTCACTAAAATACTGAAACAGCAGTGACAGAGTGTTTGGTGGATGTGTAAGTATACAGACTGGGAAATTGAAGGTATAAAAGACAAGTGTGCAGGTGCATAGGAGACTGCATGCATAGTGTATAGGGGTTTCAAGCAGTCCATGTCCTAAGGCCTACTTTTCTGCATGAGTGGAAGAGGTGTGGTGAACTTACCTGGGTGCCTGACTCCGGGCCACAGGTTCACGGTTCAATCCCTGGCTCTGGCGGCAGGTTATCCCAGCATCATGTGACTCTGGGCAAAAGATTGCTTAATCTTCCCGATGGCCCCAAGCGCCGGGACACCTCCGTCGGAGGTAGCTATGCGCTGTACAAATGCTGGCATTTAAATTTACTTAGGTACTGATTGGTTCAGATGCTCCGTCCATCACCTCCCCCTTTTGTACCGCTTTGGCCGCCATAAGTGTGGCAGGGTATGCTCAGACGTAAGTACAAAGACTTCCCTTTACACTTGACTTGTCACCAGGCTTAAGGCCTTGTCTCTGTTCTGTGGTAAATAAATAATTAATTACCGGTACTATTTTTCTATGCATTAACTAAAACAGATAGCTCAATAAAGAAGAGGCAGGATCCGTGGAATCTGAGTCGAACAAGCTTTAATTTAGATAGCTCTAGCCAATGGACCATCGGGTTCCATCACCTGCGAAGGTTCAGGAAGGGACAGACACAAAATAAGAGGGACTGGCATGGAATGGCAGCTGCCCCGTCTCATTAACATTATACAGAATATATAGTAAAACAGGATAATTGCATTGCATACAGTAGGCGTAACAAGTGACAAACATAAGATAAGAACATATGGGCGTGCAAAGAAGGCGTGCACAGGGCGTGCACGGAGACATGTGATGAAAACGTCACAGAAATGTCATAAATGGGTGGATACATGGAGGGGGCTACCTGGGCAGCTGGAACCTTTAACCTACTGGTGCGCGCAAACGGGCCATGACGTGTAACTGAGGAGAGCTGGGGGCTCTGACTTCTGCACTAGAAGAGGAGACTAAAGTCTGGGATGTCAGGACGACATGTACCTATAGCATATCTGGTATCTTGTGTTTGGAGAACATGTTGATAGAATCTAAAAGTCATCAGGGTAAAGGCTACTTGACACTAAGGCTGGTGCATGCATATATTCTACATGTATTGCGTGTGCTATGAATCTTTTATGAATACTAATTCAGTAATTCTCTTGCATGGAGACAGGAAGACTAGACTTATAGATGAAGATGTTTATGCGGTTCGTTAGCTTAGGAATGTGAAACCGGGGAGCAGAACTGATAACTAGAGGCATAACATATTCTTGGCAGACAGGCAGGCAGGCCAGGCCGGGCACCGTGCTGCTTGGCAGAAAGTAAGTGAAGGGTCAGAGATGCGGGAGGGGCTGCATCGCTCCTCGGAGTGGTTTCAGGAGACTGGAGCTTGAATCTGGTGTCCGGGCCCCATGAGGCCTAGAAACGGGGACAACTCGATGAATTAACGTGCACAATGTAAAACGTTGGCAACATAGGCCTAATACTCGTTGCTTTCACGAAGACTGGATAACTGGCATACTAACGTTGGACACAACTATAATTGCGTCTTTATTCGGGCAAGGGGGAACATATGCATATCGATCATGCACATATGACATATAATGGGGAACACGTAGGGACACATGACAGGGCAAAATTCAATTTTCCTCAGCTCCAGGAACAGTTTTCACTCATCATGAAGTTCATGCACTGACAAAAGCAGCTACTGGCTATGATTATGCCTCCAAACTTCAGAGTCCACTGTGGCGGTTCCGTTAGACAAGAAATGGACCTCGCGGTAGTTCCTACCTCGATGGAGTCTGTGATGGGTTTAGCTGGTCGCTGCCCGTCACTAAAACCTCAATAAACCCAGATTTGGTCTCCCGCCAGGTTGGTCCCCAACGATGTGGAGATAGTTGGTGCGGTTCACTCCGAGTCGCACGAACAGGCGGTTGGCTATAAAGTCTGTGGGCAAGAGGTACAGGCAAATGAGGACAAAAAAAAAAGCAGCTACTGGCGGACTAAAGCTAGTTAGACTCTAGGAAATTCAGACAGGGTAAAGGTAACTTAAAAAAATAATTCCTAAATATTAATCATAAATCTAACTACACCAATTCCAGGTGAAGGAGCAGTTTGTGGAGACAACAGACTTAGGGGAGCAGACATGGCTGAAGTTTCATGTGGTGCCTCAGCAGCATTGGTGTACTAAGAGGTATCAGGAAACAGGTTTATTGTGACCTCCCTGCAAGAACAAACACCATGATTGTCAAGACCTGGAATTGATTTAGGTGTGGTCAGACTGGCCAATTAATTTTTGTTGAGTCTTTGCATTGTGGCCTGAAAATAGTGAATAGGTCCACTGCTGCATATCTCCTGGGAGCAATTTATTGTGTATGTTTTGCTTGATACTGACAGACTTGTTCCCTGGCATACTGCATGGGGAAGATTCACTGTAAAATTGTGAATACCTTTGACTAATGCAGAGCTCCAAGGAATAGCCAGTTTATGGGCCTCCCACAGCCCACCTGGTTTTTTAAGGGGCAGATCCCCATCAGGGGAGTCTTTTCTTGGCTCACAGCTGAACAACCTAAATTCCATTTCTTTTGAGGATGGAATCCAGTTGCATGTTTTTGTAGCCCATGTGGAGTTAGCTACTAGCCGGGGTTTAGCAGTATTGTCTCTGGCAAATTCCTTTCATGTCTTTGCAGCATACTGAGAGGAGGAGGCCTAAAAGGAGAGATGGAAGCCACACCTAAACCTAGCTAGGCCACTTCCATACCCACCCCCTGGTTCACTACCCACTTCTACGGCACCCTGTTCAAAGGCAGCAGCAGTCCCGGAGACAAGTAACACAAGTGACACAATTAGTATAAAAATAAATAATTAAATGAAATAATCAGCATTGTGGCAGTTTTTCCTGAATATGGAATCCAAAGAGAGAGTCCAAATATTTGACCTGATGGAGAATTGGGCGATGGGAAATGCCTCTCCTTCCCAGTCTTAAGAAATCTTGTCAAGCCTCAAGAGCCTGTAGATATTTTGAGTCTGAGATACATAAAATCCCTTCTCAGACCATGCAGTTATTTCAATAAAGTTCAAAATCAAAGATCGCGCATTGATGGGTATCTGACAAATCCCTTCTTCTTGATGAACAGTGGGTCTGGCATAAGTGCCTTGCATTAGAGGAATTCCTAAAACGGAATATTAACACAGCTTCGACGTTTTTGGTATGGAATGCTTTAAAAGACTTCTTCAGAGGGGAAGAGATGGCATACTCACCCTTTAGGAGAAAAAGCAACAATGACGAATGACTCCAGCTACAGATATTTTGCCTGCAGTAAAGTAACCACCTGACCCCTGCAGCTCCGAGTAGCGTGGTAGAACAAACACGCTAAACAGGGACCCATCACCAATGGCTCCAGACATCCCTTCTGTGGAGTCTGCCTCCACCTCCGGCCAACCAGCTCCTGTTATGGCCGCAACTGCCGAACCACCAGCCTGCTGTAACAGCGCTAAGCCCAGCGTCTCCATGGCAGAAATCCTGAGCCACTCTCCCCTTACCAGCTCGCCGCCAGTGTCCACTGCTTTGAACAAACCCCGTCCGCCGCCCAGCCCATCTCGCCTTGAGTCATGGAGCATGTCGAGAGCTCATGTGACCATCACTGCTTCTTCACCAGGAATTTCTGAGACCACGGTGGAGCTAGAGGATACCTCACATATCCTGCTACAACACATTCTGGAGGAACTCAAAATCATGAAACTGTCCCAGGAAGAAGAGCAAAAGAACACTGTATCCCAGTTGGACTCTATTCAATCTTACATTCAGCAACTTTCATCATGCATCACGGATGCAGAACAGCGTGTATCAGACCTTGAAGACAAGATCCCTCAGCAAACTGACCAAGTCACCAAATTACAATAGGAGCTCATCAGCTTGCAAATCAAGGTGGATGATGCAGAAAATTGATCATAAAGATGCAATCTCCGTATAGCAGGGGCAGCACAAACGGCAGTTCAGTAATAGAAGTTGTTTCTGACATTATATCTAAACAATATGCCCTGAGGCTGAAACACAGAAGACCAACTTTACTATCACTCGGGCCCATTATGTCCCTGCAGTCCAGTATCCCAAAGCCAAATGTCCAATCCCAAAGCCAAATATCCAAGAACTATTATTGTAAACTTTGGTGACTTTAGAATTAAGGATAAGATGTTGGCGCTTGCCATCGGTTATAAAGTATACCAGACTTTTGATAATGTTTAATTTAAAGTTTTCACAGACATGTCTGCCTCTTAACTATGGCACAGGAAGGAGTTCAGCGGCATGATTAACTCTTTTCAGCATCTAGGGGCCTCAGCTGGCATTATCCAGAAATCCAAATTGAAAGAAGTGCATAGGGGGGGGGGGCTGTGTTTCACATTCTGTTGAGATGGTGCAGGAGTTTTCACAGTCCCTCCAGCAACAAGGGTGTGAAAATATTGATTAGCTTTATGCTTAAACTTAAACTCCTGGGCAAGAATGATGGGGGATACATGGGTATTGTATTGTCCCTTTTTTCTTTTTTTTTGCCACTAGCTGTCATCAGTCACCCACTCACCGCTTTGGGTTCCATGCCACAGCACCCCACCTTAGGAAAGAGAGGGAGGGTTAGCAAGGCCCCAGAGTGGGTGGAAGGGGGTAGGGAATCACCTTCAAAGGGGAGAGGGCCCCCCAGGGAGCCCCTGACTGTTGGGGTTTCCAGAGCTAAGGGCGTCCAAGGGATGGTTGTTGAGGGGTCACAGGAGAATGGGTCACTAGAGGGGGGGAACTAAAAAAGGAGCAAACATGCAGAAAGGTCCAAGAAACATTTTTTTCTTTTTTCTTGCTTTCACACACTATCTATTTCACAAAAATATCTACTAAGTCATTGAAGGTAGTGTCCTGTAGGGTAAATGGTGTTAGTACTAAATTGAAGATACAATCCATGCTGACTTGGTTGAAATCCCTACAAGCTAGCATAATATTTCTCCAAGAGACACCCTATAAAGAAGGATCCCTATGGATAAGGCTCCTGTCTATATTCAACACATGTTTTATTCTTCTTCAAATGCAGCCATTAGGGGGTTACCATACTATTAGCTAAAAACCTCTAATGTGAAATCACAATGATGCATAGAGATCACAGTGCCAGGTGGCTCTGGGTGCAGATGAAGATCTCAGACAAGCTCTTTACCTTTGTAAGCTATTACGGCCCTTTTGAAGATTCTCTTGCAACACTACAGTCTTTGTACCATTTTGAAACTGTTTAGTCTGGGCATTTTGTGTTAGGTATTGATTTTAATGTATTGATCATTCTGAGTATAGATTGTTCCTGTACTTATAAAGCACAGACTAAACCGAGAAGTTTAGAAGGCAATGCTAAGACCTAATATGCGATTTCACATTGGTCGACTGCTGGAGAGATTAATTCCCAGGCAAGAGACAATACACATGCCATTCAGGAACATTTCACTCTTCCTCTCGGATTGATCTTTTCCTGATTTCTCATACTCTCTTAAAAGTGAGTCTGAGATACATAAAATACCTTCTCAGACAATGCAGTAATTTCAATAAAGTTAAAAATCAAAGATCGCGCCAAGATGTGTATTTGAAAAATCCTCTTGACAAACAGTGGGTCCAGCATAAGTGCCTTGCATTAGAGGAATTCCTAAAACTGAATATTAACACAGCTTCGACGTTTTTGGTATGAACTGCTTTAAAAGACTTCTTCAGAGGGGAAGTGATGGCATACTCATCCTTTAGGAGAAATAGCAACAATGACAAATGACTCCAGCTAGGGAAAGAGCAACAGCAAGTTACCTTGCTCTCCCTACCCCAGAAGGCAAAGTTAAACCCCCCCAGTGAAGCTCAACCTACACGATTTCTTTGTATCTCAGAAAATCTTGAGCCATGATTCAGTTTTGCAAAAATATATGAAGACGCAATCACATAGGTTAGACGACTAAGCGGAGATCTAATGCCAATTGCATAAAAAAAATAGACCCGGTCACTTCCAAATCTACTTCGCATCCCTATGAGATTTCAGAAGTCTTTCTTATTCATTACAAGGAGCTCTACTCCGAGATGCATCCCACCATCCCAGAGGCTGCTCTAGATTGGTTAGGTGGGATAAATATTCCCACATTATCCTCTCAGCAAAAAACATTTTTGCATGCAGCCATTTCAACTGAAGAAGTTATCCAGGCGGTGAATCTGTTCCTGGCAGCAAAAGCCTGTGGGCCTGATGGAGCTTCTATTGAGGTCTATAACATCCCCCCCACCCAATTTTAAATTTTTTAGGTTTCATTATTCAATGGGATCCTAGAAGGGGACCTATTTCCCAGAATATTTACCCAAGCTGCTGTCATCAGTTTTGTTAAAAAGGGGAATTTGGAGGATGAGGTTAATTCATATAGAACTATTAGTCTACTAAATGCGAACTATAACATTTTTACTAAAATTCTTGCAGGTAGGCTTTCACAAGTTGCTCCCTCACTTATCGACTGTTACCAAAATGGCTTTCTTAAAGATAGGCTTTTGGCTTCCAACACCCATTACTTGATTCAGTCGACTGATTACTTTATCACTAATAAAACCAAAGACGCAATGATAATGCTCAACGCTGAAAAAGCGTTTGACAAATTGCTATTCTCAACAAATTTGCAATCTCTGTTGAATTCTGCCAGGTGGCAAAAAAAATATACCTCAATGCTACGGCTTCTATAATTATCAATGGTCACATGGCTGGACACATTTCTATTAGCGGGGGGACGCATCAAGGCTGTCCCCTATCTCCTGTGCTATTTTACCTATTAATTGAGCCTCTGGAATATGTTATTAGGCAGGATCATGCAATTGCCCCCCCCTGTTCCTGGATCCCCCAAACTCAAGCTATTTGCACACAATATGGCCCTCTATCCAGCAGCTGATAGAGATAATATAGCGAGAGCTCTTGCCAAAATAAGTGATTTTACAGATATCAGATACAAAATAAATCATTCTAAATCAGAGGTGCTACTTTTTAATTGCTCTTTAGATATTATGCCTCCGCAATGCAGGAGCACTAAACTACTAACTCTATAATTTACTTGGAGTTTTTAGTGAGTACCCAACTTAAGGACTTATAACTGTTACATTTTATTCCCACATTAAATCAAATGCATAATTTGGTTAAACAATGAGAAAATCTCTCAATATCAATTATGGAACAAGTCACTCTCATTATTTAGTTATTTGTATTACTATTTTCTAATTTAATGTTTAAGGTTCCCAGATCCTTCTTCAACTCCATTTACTCAGAATTTAGACAATTTATTTGGCTTGCAAATAAAATGAGAATTAGATTTCAAGCGCCACAATTAGTAGTGGAAGATGGAGGCCTTGCCCCACCGGACCTTTGGCTAGACTATCAAGTCTTGTTTATCAATTGGTTGAACAATAATAATTCAGAGAACATGCTTGATGGCAATTTCTTACTTACCATAATGCTCAAAGAATTCGAGATCGGCCTTGATCCTTTTTTATGCACACCTAAACATCCCAAAAAGTCACACTATAAGATTCCAAGAGTTATCACTTTGCATTTAAAACAAATCTTGTGAAGTATATGGAATCCCGTGGCTCCATCCCCAGATGAAACTAGAGGAATTTGTTGCTCTGGGGCTCAAATGGTCTCCTCAGAACTGAAACCAGTGGACAAACCTGGGGTTTCATGTATTACAAAACTTCTATAAAAATAAGAATTGTCTATCCTGGCAGGAAGTTTTTAATTATAAAATTAATATAAACTGCCTCCTGATGTTCAGCTATGTACGGATTAAGCAGTTTTGCTCAGGTTTTATCATCACAGAAGACAGTGATGTGTCACTTCTTAGGAAGGCACATTCCGTATCAAGAATTAACGGGATAGGTAATTGGTATCAACTATTTAAATCTGTGGAGAATAAACAGGTGATTGCAGACCTTCTTGAGAGGGTGGACTCCGCTGCTATGGGCTGTAACTTTAATCTTCAGCAATGGCAGAATTATAACAAAATGAGCTGCAAGACAGTAAGGATTGATAATTTAATAAGGATGGCATGGTTCAGTAAATGGATAGTTAACTGTAACCATGATAGACTTCACAAAATGTTTCCCACTGTTGATCCTAGATGCTTTCGATGTGCACTTGCAACCGGGGATTGGCTTCACATTGGGTTCACATGCAACCACTTAATGGACTTCTGGCAACATGTCTTTTCAGAAATTAGTACCAATTTAGCTATTAACCTCCTTCTGGTCCTCCGGCAGCTCTATTTGTTAGAGCAGATATAGGTGAAGAGCTAATCCTGGGTCAATGCCAATTAATTGTTATTGCAATATTAGTAGCAATATCACTTATCTCAGCCAATTGGAAATCCAAGGTGATCTCGACAATTTCCCAATTGTTTACTAAAAATGCAAAGAATTTTCAAGTGGGAAACCCTCTATCGAAAAAGGGTAGGCTCCGTTGTCAAACTTAACAGAATATGGCGGAACTGGAAATGAACTCCTTTAGCAATTGGCATATGATAATGCAAGAACCAGCCAGGTTTATCTGAGGTATTTTACCAACTGCAATTAATTTCTTATGTACTGTTCTTATCTAATTTTCTACTTTTACGGTGAACTTTGCACTTTCTTGACATTATAATTTCTAAACTTGTTATACACGTTAGGGAAAACCTTTCCTTTGCTCTTCTTTTCTAGAGGAAAAAAATGGGAAACTTATCTCAACCACTTTAATATTCGGAATCAGATATGCAAATATGTGTTATCAACAGAATTAAATATACCATATGTTATATACTTTTTCTATGTACTATGAATTCTCTATGCGGAGTTTATTTTTTTATATACTAGATTCCCAATAAATTTAGGATTCTGTGATTTTTGCAATTGCATTAAACAGGTTGTTTTAATTCTGTATGGACCTTTCTTTGCTACATTGAAAATAAAAAAAGTAACAACATCTAACTTCACAATTGAATTGGATTTTTATTAAATATTAAAAACAATTGTTGGACAATTTCTCTGGGTTGTCCCAAAACCAAGTTACAAAATATATGATCTGGGCAACCCAAGCCTTCTAGTGTAAAAATATCTTTTGGAGGCTTGTCAACATAGGGACATGCCAACATTACATTTCTACATGTCCCACTTTTAAAAGCCAGCCACCCTACCTTTTGGGCTACACTGTCAGTTGCCCAACATTTGGATCAACACTTGAAGATTTCCTCAGCTCTGGATAGTATGAACTTCACAGTCTTGGTCTGCTTGAGGAAAGGGTGACCTAAGTAGCCATGATGTCACTGACAAGTGAATGTCAAGCACGTAGGGCCAAAGAGGCAAACAAACCCCTTCTAGCAGCTTGGAAATGTGGCAATAGAGGAACCAAAAGCACTTTTGAACTGAAAAGCTAGGTCCAAGACTTGGAGGGCTGCTGAGAAAGAACAGAAGACAAGACGAATGTGAGAATGTCTACAGACTGTGGAGGAGAAGCAAGGAAAGAAGAGACTGGCATGAATTCAGGAGACAAGTTATAAAGAAAACAGTGAGGAGCTCAACAAAATCTAATACTCCAAGCATTACCACACAAGGAGCAGATGGATTTCTTCCTTATTATAGCTGAAGACCAGAAAGTTGCATCAAGGATCTATGCCACCATTTTGGATTAGCAAAAGGCCATAGGTAAGAATTACATGGTGGCCATCTTGGAACAGGTACCTCTTAAGTTACAGAATTGCTTGGGATAGAAAGAAAGAGACTCAACATGGACACACAGCTGGAGTCTCTGCAGGACATTTCCTAAAAAGAGGAGTGATGTGCCTCCATG
Source organism: Lissotriton helveticus (assembly GCF_964261635.1). Lineage (NCBI taxonomy): Eukaryota > Metazoa > Chordata > Amphibia > Caudata > Salamandridae > Lissotriton > Lissotriton helveticus. The sequence goes on from NC_136064.1 coordinate 144,230,556, forward strand.
TTATACCTGTGCCGACAGGTAGGTTTAGATGGTGGTGGCAGGTCAGGCCCTGCCGCCCCACCTGAGGATGCACCCCATCCTCCCAAGTAAGGTGGTTCCTCTGTCTAAAGACTTGCTTTTTCAGGCCAGACTGCAGGTGTAAACTGCAGGCCTGGAGCCGTGGTTTCATTGCCATGATGGTAGATGCAACAATAAGTTACATTTACCTTTTCATGCCTTGGATGTCCTTTCTATACCATATAATGCAAAATTACAGGGGAGTTAAATATGTCAATCGAGGACTCGCCAATCTGTACATGTCTCAGTGGTCAAGGCTGAGGACAGCTGTGCTCCAGTGTGCAGAATCCAACAACCAGCAATTCAATTTAGCAAAAACAATGAGAATGACCATGAAAAATTGAACATTTTCACACAGTGGCTCAGGGCAACAAGGTGTCATGATTTTTATATGTTAGCAGTGAACATAGCATCTAAATTGCATCTCCCAAATGAGGAGGTAAAGGTGAGACACATGAAAGACAACTAGGCTGAAACCATGATGAGGTGCTCATGTCAAGACTTGACGATGGAAATGCTCTACTCACAGGTACTCCCAAGTCACACATGGCTCTGAGACCAACAGCAACTCCTTTTACGGGAGCAAAAAGAAAAATTCAGTCACTTCAACCTATGGCTTCCTATAGAAGTGGCACACATTTTCAAAATGATCTGCATCACACACAAAGCCAGATACCTTGCAGCACAAAAATACAAGGCTCAAAAATGAATCATGTGAAGAGGCGGCCACTCCCTTTGAAGCCATGATTCCTTGTTCCTGGAGTCACCTTTGTTTAAAACACAAAGACACATATCTTAATCATTTTGAAATGGGCCTCACAATTTGGAAACAGATTCCCCCTGCATTATGTACAAATATCTATTTTAAGTCATTCAAAAATTATCTGAAACTACTAGATACTTTTTATTTTTTATATCCCACTTTTTTTTGTGACTTTGCCTGTTTCACTACATATTTATGCAAAGTTTTTACCAAATAAGTATCACTCTGCAAACGCTATAAGTTTACATGCTCCATGTGGCCAAGAATATATTTTTATATAATGTTGCTGTCCTTGTGTAAAGGGGTCTGACACCCTTTAATCTCATACACACCCATATGAAAGTTCGATAAATAAATACATACAAAATAAATGGAGACAATCTTCTATTAAATGGCAAAACTCTGAGGTTGGTTCACGCACAGCAAGGATTTGACATAATCCATCAAGAGCAGTAGCCAAAATCACCCACACCAAGTGCCAAGCTATGTTTTCCTATCAGGTCTTTGGTGCCTTGTCCAGAGTACATGACATTCATGGCTCTCCTTATACAGTACAACTGATGGTGACATACACTCCCAGGGTGCTGTTCAATGTTATAGTCCACTGACTCCACTGATGCTTCAGTGGCCAATTGTACCCTTGGAGCAAGGGATAATAGCTCCAGGACAAGAGGACATTCCTAAAATGTATTTAAAGGAATCTGGGTAATAATTTCATAGATATTTCAGCCTGGCAGATATTAATGTTTCCACTGTGGGCCTGCTTGAGTCTTGACAGCAATAGACATGCAGTCCTTCATCTTGTGCTTTTCCAAACACAGCCATGACCCACTCCGATGAGCTTTAGTGATGTATGTTCATCAGACTCAAAGGATACTCACCTGTCTCATTTGAAATCTCACCAGCAGAGCAGGGGACACAGTCAAAGCAGCAGACAGGCCAGCCTTTCCTTGCTGACTGTCTGAACCCAGGGAGGCAGCTCTCACTGCAGAAGGAACTGGGAGTCTGCGGAAAGGAAGAGATACAGAAACCATAAATCACATGATAAAAAATAAGTAAGATAAAGAGACTTCTGAAACAGAGTCACGCCATACCACAGAACCTGATACTATTCAATACACACCATTACAAGCCAAATGACGCTGAACCCACTCTATCACTTCTACATCTATAACCGGATGATAACCAGAGGTTATGTAACAGGGGAGGGGAGCGAGAAATTGTCTGGACATAGACACTGTCTCCAAAGTTTAAAACCATGGGTCAAAAAGACTTATACTCATGGTCAAAGGGAGCCCCCCAATGTCAACCAACATGGAACAATTAATGTTTTTTTTTAATATCCTATTCAACTCTAATAATGCTCACCCTGGTACTTATAAATCAGTATAGACTCAACTGTATTGCAGGGAGCACTTTAAATAGTTTCCTATCGGGTCTTCGAACTGCTAAAAATATGTCTGGGACTCCTATGTGTCCCTTTAAGGACAGGGGTCTGTTGGATAGATAAGAACTTAAAGTGGGTGTCTGTGTGACACAACACCATATCTCGTGTCCACATGTTTCAGCCTATTTCCATAGGACAGTTAGGGTACAAGCCTTTCTACAGGTCTTGATTTATTGCTCTTGGAAATTAATCAAATCAAATCAAAACCAACTTTATTCGGTTTTTCATATTTGTAGAAATACCATAAAAGTTCATAAATACATTATTTATACAATTTCTATTTTTTTTAAAATCTGTTTGTCATTTTACTGTACAATTAAAAACACAATTTACATATAATTCGCAGTTCATACAAAAATTACCAGAACATAATATGCCATTTCAGTATTAATTTTTTATCTACGTGTGTTCTTGGTATACTATCTCTTCCAGTTCGGATCAATCAGCACCCTAGGATTTGAAGTAGATATTTGTTTTTATCAGAGATTGGTGTGATGGCGAATACAAAATTTAAGAAAACACACTATCATTTTTGCTACACTTTCATCTTCAAGATACTGAAGCACCAGATAAGCTGGACGACATTGGCGCATCCCCAGAGTTCTCAGTAAAGGCACTATCCATCGTCTACGTGGTATACTATAAAACTTACAGAAAAGGATTACATGTATGATGGATTGTGCCGAAACAGAAGCACAGGGGCAAGGCGACGAGTTTGATGACCAGTCATTTTGAGAGGGGAAAGATACAATTCGATGAAACGTATTGAATCTGAAACGGGTCAACAACGATTTTTCATACTGATTTAGTCTATATAACAGGTATGGTTCAATAGAAATGACAGTCTGAACTAAAAGACCCTGCTGGACTGAAGGTTTCCCTATCTCTTTTTGCAAACGCAGGTGCCCCAGATGTGACAGACAGGTTTTCTTCAAGTCTGATTTTGAGATTTCTGCTATTGTTGACGATTCAGAGAAGAATTTTTCGTGGCCTAGATCTTTCAGAAAAGCCTTAACATATGTCAACCATTTTATCTTCCCCGTGTTTCCAAGTTTCATAATGTCCTGTACAATTGATCTTATTAGATGGCATTGCTCCGTTACCCAAATGCGTCGCCATAGCATAACTGGTTGAGTTTTTATAGTGTCAGATATATAATCTAACGCAAGCTCAAGATGGCACCCGTATGTGATGGAGCTCTTCGGGACTGCAAGTAAATATCTTAGGAAGGAATTTTCAATTTTTTGCAGATCGTCTGTATTTACAGTTCCCCAAACCCCTGCACCATATATGGCAGTACTAACACATTTCGCTTTGTAGATTTTCAGCAATTCCGCTGGTGGTCTCTTACCCAATTTTTGTGCAAACGATTTTAGTGCTGTAGTTGCCCTTAAAATGCCAGTTTTCTTGCATTAATTGCTTCTCTCCACTTAAATTTTTCATCAATCACAATCCCCAGATATGAATAGGTTGTAGTTCTGTCTAATGCCACACCATTCACATAAATATTCTTAACTTTTCTAGTTTTTTTCCCAGCATGCATTGAGTATGTTTTTTTTTACATTTATTTTAAGATTCAGGCTTGCCATGAAGGCGTAGTATTTATCTAAGACTCGTTGTAGCTCAACTGGGGTTCTGGCGAGAATAACCGCGTCGTTGGCATATAACAAAGCTGGTATCTGCCGACGACCGATTGCAGGAAGGTCTTTACTGCCCTCGAGCATTGCAGCCTCGAGCCCATTCGTGTACAGGGTAAATAGGAAGGGGGCCAGCACACACCCCTGTCTGACCCCCTTTTCCACTTTAAAACTGTCCGTTAATTGCCCCTTGATCCCGAATCTCACTCTTCCAGTTGCTCCTGTATAAAGTTCACGTAGGAAGTCCACAACTGGGGGGTCTACTCACATCTGAAGGATGATTTTCCACAGCTTTGAGTGTATGACACAGTCAAATGCTGCAGTTAAATCCACATACACCATGTATAATGCGGTCCCCTTGGCCTGTACATATTTTCCTGCCAGCAAGGTCAAATTCAATGCCTGGTCCACTGTACCCAACCCCTCCCTGAACCCATATTGTATCTCAGAGATGATGTTCTGGTTGTTTGTACACTCCTGGAGACGGTCGAGAAGAATACGACCAGCCATCTTCCCGAGCGAATCCAGGATTAAACATTAAACCCTCCTCTTTAGTGGCATTTAGCACATTGGTCAGTATCGGGGACCACAGATCTAGATTATATTTGAAGAGGTCCACTGGGACCCCATCTGGTCCCGGGGCTTTACCTGATTTCGAGTCTTTTATTGCTTTGAATACCTCGTCATGCGAGACTTGTAAAGCTATGGGGTAGTTGACCTGGAGCAGGTGATCTACAAATTCAATTCCCTGGACATTCTCATTACTAAAGACTTTGGAAAAGTGATTCACCCATTCCCTGGCATCAATAGCGACGTCTAGGGATGGTGAATCTACCCTTTCTGACAAAAAAGGGGACCTAACTATTTGCCAGAAGGCTGCGCTATCCTTTAATTTGGTACTTTTGCACAGTTGATTCCATAGGTCAGCTTTTAATTCCTTCTTCCTTATTTTTAAGGCTGAGGCATATGCTTTTCTTAATCTAACAACCTCCCCTCTGTCTCTCTTCTCTCTAGTCAGTGCCTCCTTTAACTGTGAGTAAGCTTTAGTGAATGCTGGGCTAAACCAGCCCTTTTTTCACGTCTATTTTGTTTATTTGTTCTAGTAAGTTCTTTCCTTATATTTTCTGAAATAATATCGTAACTAGCCAGAACCTGTTTTGAAGATGTCAGAGAATCGAGACATTTTACAATAGCTTGTTGGCTTTGTCTAACTATTTTTATAGTAGTTAGTCCCTGGTCAACTTTTCCCCATTTTAATGTGAAGCCATTTAAGCGGTCTATTTCTAACTCCTGCTGGTCTAATAAGTTCATTATTTCCTGGTCATCAAAAAGTTTTGGTTCAGATAAAGCAATGGTAATGGAGAAGTGGTCACTAAGTGGATTTTTTATCACTTCAAAGGTTTCAATCTTTGACACTTTACATATAGACACCAAGACGTAGTCTATCAAGCTTTCTTGGCCCCTGCCATTAAATGTTGGGACAAATGTGACTGGAAAAATCTTTGGCTCATTTGCAAAACCCAACTCTAACTCCATCATGATTGTCGCCTTCTGTTGAATGTAAAAAATGTGTTATATTATTTTCATCATTGTCATTAATCTCACAGTTATTACTGTTGTTATTTCTGCATAAGTGCAGATTGAAGTCTCCACCCCAAATTAATGTGAGTGATTTCTTTATGTACTTTGTCCGAAGGTCTTGCAAAAAAAGGGAAATCTCACTTATTAAGTTAGTTAAATCATTTGAATTCAGGTTGTTATAGAAGTTTACTATTACGTAGACCACTTGTCTACTTCTTTGTAATATTATTAGTTGGTAATTCTCTTCTAACTTCAGGGGGGAGATGGCCTCACATTGCAGAGTATTTGGATGTACGTAATTAGACCACCCTTACTTCTACCGGAGGTTGATCTCTTCGCTTCGGAGAAGTATGTCTTATATTCAGGTATATGTATCGGCTCACTAGCCCAGGTTTCCTGGAAGCAGACTATATTGCTCAGGTTTAATTGGTTTAACAAGTTATTATTGGTGTGTTTCGCAAACAAGCCTGCTATGTTCCAAAATGTGAGATGTAGCCTAGAGTCAGATAGTTTGAAATGAGATAGGGTCGTTTGAGGGATAGATTTAATGGGGACTATTGGTGATTTATCGATTTCGAATAGGGGGTATTGACCCGAAGTAGTTATGGTGTGTGTTCCAAGAGTAGATACCATGAGTACATTCCCTGTTACTAGGTTTTTTTCTTTTAATGTTTCTCCTATATTTATTGTGCACATGTTATCCCCCGCCCTCTGGTAACAGTTCAGTCAATCGTTATAATCTAGCCCAGATAATGCATTAAATCTGTTGTAAGTGGGGCTATTAGAGAAATTGCATAGTTCCACATGAGATTGCCGCCAATGGTCATCTCTATGATCATACTGGGGCATTGTGGGAGGGTAAGGATGGTGTGTCAGATATGCTTGGATTGGGGCATGGTGCCACTGGACTGGGCCATTCAGGTGATTAGATTGTTGATTCTGGTGACGAAATGAAGACCTAAACTTAGTAAAAAAGTGTGGGTCGTGGGAGGGTGCAGTGGGGTTAATCGCCACGTTCAACTTTGGGAAGATCAGGTCTCTATAAAAATAACCCAGTGGGAGAAGGGTGGTGTTAAATTCCCATGTAGATGGTGGGGGTGCACTGGCCAAAGCATTTTCTGCCCATTGGGGGTTCTTAAAATTTACAGTTATGCAATCCCCCTCAAACTTTTTCCTAAGTAGGCCTACCCATCCCACTCTCTGGGTATGAATAATCTCCCTTGCCCCATCCATTGGGAAATTGCAATTAGCAATTAACCAATGTAGGGTCTTGTTCTTAAGGGATGTAGGGGTTTCATCCTGGACGTTCCTAAGTTTCGGAACATTGACCAGGACCAGCACATACGCCCCGCATTCAGGCGGCAAGCTAAAGCGTGGAGGTATCTGCCTTGTATTAGATGCCACATTTTGGACTGGCTGAGATCTTTGGGGATTTGAAACAGAATTATCAGTTAGATTAGATAGAATCCCCTTACTCTGGGCAGTATTTTGCCCCTTCCCTGACTGTGTAGCTACTTTGATCATATGTGGGTTAGCATTTTGATTGACAATGATGTCTGCTGCCAGTTGGTTTGCGGTGGTTCCTTTACAGGGAACTTGTGGAGGTTTGGGCTTAATAGTTAGAATTGGGACTGAGGGATTCTTAGGTTTGGGGCATGTGGATTTAGAGGAACTTGTCTTAGATCCCGCACTAACTTGCACCCCGGCGCTAGAGGTGTTTTTAATGGAGGCACTTAATTCAACTAGCAGCTTTTCAATTCGTGCAAGTCTGGATTCTATCGGGGACAAGTAGATACTAAGAAGGTCACCCATTCTTTCCAGCAGTTGATCATTTGTAGCATTTATGTCGAGTTTGACCCCCGGAGCCAACGGAGTCCCTTCAGACTCTTCGGTTACAATCAGTATGGGCACATTTGTTCCCTCTACGTTTGGGTGTAAGTTAGTGCCCTTCCTAGGCTTTCGCTTTTGCATGATAGGTTTTCTAACCTTAGGCATGCTAGGCTGTGTTGTGTGTTTAGTTTGTTTCTGAATTGCACCCTCCCGCCTGCCTCTTAACTGCCTTGTGCTACCTTCCACTGCTACATCTGGTGTGAGATTAATGAGCAGTTCATAGGTTCTTTCCAGTTCCATGCTAGATTCTGAATCTGAGTTGATTAGGGAATTTGATGCCGATAAATTAACCTAATTTGGTATGCTATGAATATCAGCACAGGTATCAATTTTAGATCCCGCATGGACATTTCTAGCATTAGCTGGTGTTCTTGCCAAAGCAATGCATCCGAGGGAAGATCGTTTAGCGAGGGCTAAATCTTGCGAAACCCTACGCTCCAGGAGTAAGATGCCTTGATCTATCGCGTCGTTGGCCCTTGTTATGAAATTATCTATTGGACCTATCACTGGAGCCCCCCCGGCTGCTGTTTTACTTCTACTGCCCCTAGTAGACATCGTATTGGGTTAGAAGTGTGTATGTTGTCCCAAGGAGAGTGTAACTCAAACCCAGTAAAAGCGGATGCTATTGTAATGGGCTTAAACCCTCCCACTTTCCCCACAAAATGACAATGATGGCAAACGTTTTCCTTAAAGGGGAGGGTATTGCAAAAGGAAAAAGTAACAGAAAGTGGGCAAATGGAAAACACAGTACCAATCTAGGCGCAGTATAAAACTCAAATACAATGCAGTATATAATATGGTTATAGTCACGTAAGTGTATTAACAACTGTAACTGGGACTCTGCAAAATAGGAAGATACAGTAAGCAGTATGCCGTGCGGTGTTAATCACAAGTCCACCTGATTTCCCTCATATAATAGGCCAAGTGTGTAGATGTCCAACAGATAGTCCAAAATAGGAGGTGGAGTGCGGTAATGACGTACCTTGAAGGGGACGTGGATGGCAATGTTAGGGGGATACACCCGGCCCGGACTCCTCGACCTCTGAGGGCCTCAGAGGGCCCGCCCTTGTACCGGGCTTCTCCCGGCGCGTCCCGCTCACGTCTCGCAGAGCGTGGAGCAGGGCCAAACAAATAGGGAGTATGGCGGTCCGGGGGCAGGGCTCACAGGGTGCGCAGGCCAGGTGACCACGGCCGTGCAGGGACTCCTGGGAGAGTGAGACCCTGCAGCGTGATGTTCCTCCACCTGTGGCAATACAATTAGCCCAACCGCCTCACCAGAGATGCCACCTCCCAGCAAGACGAAGCAAAATGAAGCGGCACCCGCGAAGCGGCACCCGTGAAGCGGGTGCGGCAATGAGTGGGGGCGGAAACAGAGCCCACCGGTCCACGGGTCCAGGGAGCCAAAGAAGGTGCTGACGAAGTCCTCAGGCGTTTTTTAGTCAGCGCGCCAGCAACACCAGGTAAAAGAGAAAGAATCCCCTCTTGGACATTATTATATTAGACAGTGTACCGTCATTTCCGTATTTTGTCTGGACAAATACAACATGACACATGCACAGGATGTACTTGCCCTCTTTCTCTTGAGCATGCATCTATTCCTGCAAGTAATGTAATATACTATTCTCATGGGTTCAGTTCATTATCATAGTTCAGCATCACTTTTTATTCATACATGCACATTTCATATGTTTGCAAATACACAGCACCCTGGCATGTACCTGCATGTAGTGTATCCATCAAGGGTGGTACAAGAATCATAACAAGTCTCTGCTGGTAGACGGACTCTGTGCAATATCGGTAGCTACTACACTCTCTGGCCTGAAAATTCTGCATGGCAGAAAAGGTGAAAACTACACATTCCAAACAAACTAGTGATGCACACACCTGAAATTAATTAATTACACCTGCAAATCATTCCTTTCTGACCACATGAACGTGGCCAAAATGAAGCCTCCATTCCAGGCGGAAGGCCATCCAACAGCTCGTCGTGGTGGTCCGCTCGACATCTGAGGCATCAGTCTAACCTGGAACCTCCATATTGTGCTACAGTCAGTCTAACTGACGACTGCAGGTGGGATCGAAATCCACACAATGAGGGCGTGCCTGCTCAGGCACCGCTGTAGGGAATACAAAGCACCTTTCAGACAGCCACTTCATGTCAGTTCTTCTGCCATGAAAATGCTGGTGGAAAGGGTCTTTTGGGGTTCCTAGAAGGGCCCCTTTTCCCTTTTGGCCCTCTGCTACGGGCCCGGGGAGCCACTTGTGGGGGCCCCCTAAATATTCATGCACTTTGTTGCAGGCCAGCAACAATAGGAGAAATACACTTTCCAACCACTGTGAAGGGGTTGCATAGTAATTTGAGAAGCAGAACTGCTGGCTCCTTGTCCAGCGGTCCCATTTGTGACACAATGTCCGTCAGAAGCGCATCTGACTGGCAGCGTAAAGAGGCCCTTAATCTTTTCCACACTGCTGCCTTGCTGCTCCTGCATCAATGCTTTAACTAAGCTGCTTGTGGTGAAGAGAAAGAGGAACGTCTCAGTGGATGAGACAGAGATGAGAGTGTATTTGTAGTGTCGAAGTAAAAATGCTGAATGGGCAGCCCCAGCATCATCAACGCAGAAGGTACCCTTATCACAGCAGTTGACTGACAGGGTGAACACAGTGGGGGAGGATGTCCGGACTATGTCTGATACTACAAACAATTAGGATGAGAAGGGTTGAGTGATGGAGATGTTCACTGGGATAGAGGTGGAAGGCTGTCTTCCTGGAGGATCAAAAGGATTCTGTCTATACACCCACATCACCTAAATGGGCTGCATGTGAGACAAACTTAGTGGCTCTCGGCACTGTTTGACATCGAAAGAGCAGGAATTCACCTTATTTGAGTCAATACAGGGCATTCCTTCCCTTTCCCTTGCATTGGAACCCTGTTGACAGAATGAAGTCAGTACAGACACCCTTGCACCATGGTGCAAGGGTGCCTGTGTTGCATGCAGGGGCCAATTCCAGCACAACATAAATCCTGGGAGCCATATTCCTCTTTCTATGTGTGCTGCAGAATGCGCCACACATGGTAAGAGGATGAAACATGGAGAAATTGAACTATTTCTCCTCGTAACGCCTCCCTTTGGAGGTCTAACATTTTGGCACATTCCCAGGTTTACAAGTTCTTCTAAATCTGTGGATGCATCAAAATCCATGAGAGTTGTGTGGGACAACCCACTCAATGCCCACGGAGTGCCGTCATAGGTTAAAGTAATGTAATGAATCAGTTTGCGCTGCGTTGTGTTACTAAAGAGTTTTGATGCCACTCAGAGCCACGCAAAGTGGCTTTGTGAGACTTCAAAACTCTGACTTGAAGGTTTGTGTCATACATGTACCATGTTGCGTGGTACAAACATGATGCAATCCTCTCATAAATAACCCCTTAATGTGATGGCAGTTAATACATAAGTTATAAGTGGAGAAATGTGGCTCACTGGTTAGAGGAGGCAGACCCGGACGCTGAGATCAGACCCTGGACCAGGGTTCAATTCCCGACGCGGCAGGGTCTTGAGCCAAAAAATGTCCACCGACTTGGTAATTCTCGCTTCGGTGCCTACTCGAATCACAGGTTCACACTCTGCAACTCTAGGCAATAGCTTGCTTAATCTCCATTACGGCCCCCCGCAGCGGGAGGCCTGGCTTTCACCTTGGGGATACCCAGTAGGGGCTATCTCACAGGGAAAAACCAGGACTGGTTCCCAATGCAAAGCGCTTTGAGACCTGGCTGTGATATTGCGCTATATAAAAACCCATCCATCCATCCATCCATCCAATACATAAGAAACAACATCCATACTAAGGGGTAGATTACAATGCCATTCAGAAAGGCTCTGTATCAGATTCGGGTCTGCTGAACCGTCTTTCTGACCGATTTAGAAAGGTTTCCAATGACCGATTACGATGTTCATAATGGGTTCGGACTTTCTGTATTGGTTCTGGATGGCATTCGGGGGAACAAGTCATTCAGAGCTGACTCGCAGAGGTCCACAGACCGCAATTTCTGCCCAATCGATTATGATGTCAGATTTGGACTGCCTTTCTGAATCAGTTGTACCGACTCGGATTGGCTGTCAGCACCTGACTTTGTGGGCCCGTATGGTGCCCCCCCCTTCACCCGGGTCCATGAGAATAGGGCCTGTGGGTGTATCCAAGTGACCCCCCTTTCCAACCATGCACAGTGCGGCAGGCACAAAGGGTTGCCTGCCACAGGGTTCATGATTTTCCCCACCTAACCCTTTTCTTCAATGGTAGTCAGAACACAGGCTCCCACTGAAGTCAGGAAACATCATAATTAGTCAGTTGGTCTCACTGGATATGATTCAGTTGGAAACCATTCTGAGACCGATTCAGTCAGAATGTTTTCGATCAGCAATGTAATTGTAGTCTAAGTGTAAGAAAGAGTTTTCTCTTAGCAATTTAGTTCTGAAAGCCAATCCCTGTTGGATCTTTACCATACTGTGAATTGTAGACTAATGTTTTTCAATCTTTGTAAATCAAAAACAAATTTTCCTGCTCATCATGTGTGACATTTCTCTGTGTTCTTCCTGTCACGTGATTGATCAAGTATTAAAGATTCATAGATTTTTCCTTGTTTGTGTGTCCATTATACCTGCATTGATTAGTATATACCATATATATGTTCAATGATAACATTACATGTATTTTGATGTAACCTTTTTAACTTTCTACTTACATTTTTCACATACAGACTGAGTGAATCCTTAGTTAGTGCAGAAGTCCAGGTACACCCAGGAGCTTGATGGCAAGGACCATTTTACCACCAACAGACCTCAATAACTGGTCAGTGCTAGAAAGAAGTGTTTCTCATGTAGTAACAAAATATTACTCAATTCTTTATGTATGTTTAGTAATAGCCATTGCTTGGTTCCGGACATAAGAATCACTATATGTATTGTTCATGTTAAATGTTGTGTTTATTTTACATTTAACCATAGGTAGAGGTACTTCTGCTCCTCACAATGAGATCACACCTGATCACGCACCACTCAGCAGGAGGATGGTAGACACTGGTAAATTGACTCAATTATTTCTTCACAAATAATGTATTTCCTTTTTTAATGTTTGACCTATTTGCAGAATGTGTTTTCGGCACATCCCTGTTGTAATTAAGCTCATTATGGAAGGTCATGGTTTCAATGATTTGAACCCTTTTACAGATGATCTCCAACTTTTCACTTATAATATTTATTTTGTTTTCAAAGTAATTGATATTGTGTTGTTTAAAGATGAAATGCTCAATCCTTTTCATTTTGTCTTATATTAACACTTACAATTAGGGCCGTAATACAAGTTTGTTAGCTATTCTGCGCAGATGATAAAACACAATATTATGAAATTGTGGGGAACAACATGCAGATGTTGGTGTTTAATGCACCAATATCTGCATGATAAGGTAAATACTGTATAACTTCCCCAGAACAATGTAGGCAGATTTGACATGCTGAAAATTCCAAAAAGGTTAAGGTACTTAACGCAGCTGATGATTATTTTATGGATTAAATACCCGTTTATGTTTCCGACCCCTAGGCAAACATGGATTTGTTGTGTACCATTTTAGGACCCTATTGTAGTTTTCCCGATTTATGGCCTTATATAGGTATAGAAAACACCATATCGTTATATAGGCATATAAATCATAACCATATTTGGACATAGCTCATGCAGTCCAAATACGGCAGGGCTACTTCCACTAGTTCCGAAAATCTACAAAGATTTATTGGAATACTCGGGTCCAGCAGCTAGGAACTTCCCCTTGCTCGAGAACTGACTTGTCCAAGAACTCATGGCGTTTTCAAAGAACTGAGACTCTTTTATGACGTTATTATGTCCACCTTTACGTCAAACTTGGCAACTTCAAGGTATAAATATGCTCACACTTGCCTTAGCAAACACACGGTGGTTTGGAGCAGTTCGACTATCTACTTGCCCGACGCATCCTGCTACAGCAAGTGCCGAAGGAAGCCGACACTCCAGGAGACGCACTGAGAGAGACGCTGTCTTTTCTCCTGCCGAGAAATCCAGCTCCAGTGTTTCCAAGCTACCCTCGCAGATTGTTGGGAAATCGAGTCCTCAGACTGACCTTCTCCATTCAAAATCAAGGTACAGAGCTGATTAGACCCTAAGAGAAATCTTGGACAGATTCTTGGCAAAAGAATACTATATTTATGCTGCACCACGCTTACTTCTTCCCTCGTACTAAGCTTAGGTTAGGTACATCGAGGTAGGCGTATTTTAGAGGCACCAGTTGAGTACTTTTAGCCTCTGTTATTAATGTATGTATTTATTTATGGTTTAGGAACAATACAATGCTCTTACAATATTATTTTATTCTACTCTTTCTACTGTATGCATTATATATTGCAACCAGTTTTACGATTGTAGCAGTTAATTTTTTATGCCTGAGAAAGAAGACTGTTCAATAAATCCTTTTATTGAAAACATGGCACCTCTGGTGAAACGAAGCATGCATGATTGACTGAGTGAACTATCTATCTATTGTTTCCACGACTCTGAAGATCAGTTTTATCTTGGGGAAACAAAGTTGTCATGTTTATGCGGTTGTCAGAAACTAATCCCTTCTTGTGTATTCAAGAAAGTTTCTAGTGACCTCTGAGGTATTCTATTCATGGATTATCTTTCCACAAGAAAATCCAACAACACATGTGTTCCAATTCTACAAAGTAGAGGAACATCCAACGGAATACGTACCTTTCTAGGACATTGAAATTCCACTAACTTATCAAGAGCATCAGCTCTGGTTTAAAGGCGCCCCCACAACATCAAAATCACATTACCAGGCTCGGTCCACTAGGTAGCCCAGGATCAACATTGCCGGTACTAGCTAGCTATACATTACATCCTGCCATAGAACAAATGACAAGTCCAGAACTGTTAGTTCAGCTAAAACAAATTAAGTTAGGATTTTTTTGAATAGGGATTTCTGAAAATTCTATGTTGAATAACTTTAGCGTTGATGGATGGAATTGGCTGAAATTTTCAGGAAAATGGCACATTTTGTTTTTGAGCGTCCCCTGAAAGTTTGGGGGGGGTTCGTCAAGCGGGGGCCGAGAAAAGAGGGGGGTCCCAAAACGTGTTTTTAACATTGAGTTTTCCATAGGGCGGTTGGACTCACTTTTAGCTCGAACGGCTGAATGGATTTCCACAAAACCCGGCAAAATTTTAGGGACTGGTAGCCCGATGTGCCTTTGCTATGTCTCAAGATGGATTGGTGTCACTACAACGCATGCTTTTACCACGCATGCCTTTACAACGCGGTTTTTACCACGCAGTCCATTACAACGCATAATGCTTTTAGGCGCTGGATAGTGAATTATTTAATTTACTATTCCAACTCCAGTCCCCGTGGATAGCAGGGAAGGTGTTGGATAGTATATTAAATACATTCCCTATCCTAGAGCGCCCCCCAGCGCATTGCGTTGTAATGGTTTGCGTGGTAAAAGTTGCGATGTAATGGTAGTGCGTTGTAAAAAATTCGTTGTAACCGTGCTACACCCTCAAGATATATGCTCCATTGGTTTTTACGAAAATTTACTTTGAAAAATATATATTGGGCTACATTGGGCTATATATATGTTAGAGCCCAAATGTAGCCCAATGTAGCCCAATGTAGCCCAATGTACCCCAAAGATGGCCACCAGAGACAAAAGAGCCCAAATGTAGCCCAAATATCAGCCAGATGTAGCCCAACTATAGCCCAGTGACAGAATGTCCCAGAGTGTTCTAAAGAACAACTAGAGCGCTAACAGTCTTACTTATGACAAAAGTATGGCACACCTGAAGTCATCTTGAATGGAATAAAGTGTTAACACTTAAAACATTTAATTTTCAAAGGAACAAAATGAGGGGTTTCATTTTGCCATAGAAATGTTATATATATATAAAAATATATTCACTGAAAAAACCATAGGTTATAGACCATATATAGTTAGGAATTAGCATTTACAAAACCTTGAAAATTCACTGAAAAAACCATAGGTTATAGACCATATATAGTTAGGAATTAGCATTTAAAAAACCTTATTTTACTCACACAAAACCATTGAAATTCCATATATAGTTAGTTGCACTAACTATATATCGCGCACCCGCAATCCACTGCTGATGATGTCACATATTACATCATTCATGACATGGTCAGTGACATCACTGATGACATCACTGATGACATCTCAAATGACATCACTGATGACATCACTGATGACAACATCCAGTGACTGTATGTTTCTGTAAAGTTAAAATATGTCTTACATATTGAAGAATGAGTGGATGTATAAGTGTCTGGACGAAGGATTTAGTAGGTGCATGACTGAATGTATGAGTGAGTGATTAAATGTGTCTCACTGAGTGCATGGGTTAGTGACTAAACTGTCTTAATTTGTGCATCATTATGTCTGTTGTTCTGTAAACTGCTGCATGTGTTGATCAGTAGCTATATGAGTAACTATATGGGTTATTGATTGATTGCCCAAGTATTTGCATGGGAGACTGAGTGTGTGTGTGGCTGGCTGGGAGGTGTGTGACTCTGTGCAGATCAATGTGTACTTGTATCAATGATTGTATAAGAGAGTAAGTATGTGTTAGTATATGGTTGAAAACGTAAGGTGCTCTATGTTTAACTGTATAGATCAGAACATGGAAGTGTGATTGATTCTTTACAGGACTGACTAGGTGTGTGAGTAACTCCATGGATGAGTGGCAGAGTGTGAGTGTCTGTATAGGTGTATGAGTGCATATGATAGTGTTGTAAAGATGAGTGATTGTATGTATGAATGATTGTATGGGTGAATGAGTGAATGTGTGTGTAGACGTAGGAATCAGTGAGTGCGTATGTAGTAACTAGTATTGGTGTGTCAATGGTTTCAAAAATTATACTCTGTATTTAACACTGGGTGTAACAGAGGTTTTATTAAAATGTGAGGAGATGCATTGTATTGTCACATGAATGATATCATCAGTGATGTGGTCATTGATGTCAAATGAGATCTCATCAGTGATGTCATCAGTGATGTCATCAGTGATGTCATTTGAGATGTCATCAGTGATGTCATCAGTGATGTCACTGACCATGTCATGAATGATGTAATATGTGACATCATCAGCAGTGGATTGCGGGTGCGCGATATATAGTTAGTGCAACTAACTATATATGGAATTTCAATGGTTTTGTGTGAGTAAAATAAGGTTTTTTAAATGCTAATTCCTAACTATATATGGTCTATAACCTATGGTTTTTTCAGTGAATTTTCAAGGTTTTGTAAATGCTAATTCCTAACTATATATGGTCTATAACCTATGGTTTTTTCAGTGAATTTCAATGGTTTTTTAATAGCAAATATCATAAGCTGTCGAATGTCAAGTACGTGGTAAGTGAAAACATTTTCGTGTTTATGCACACTGATCTGCTTTGAATGGTGCCCCCCCCCCTCATTTCTATTAGGAGTACTCTCTCTTTGCAGATAGTGAAAGGTAGTTAACGCAGGCCTTTGCCCCCGTTGTAATCCGTCGTGCCTGCTTCTCTCTCCATTTGATTGATTGTTATCCAAGTATTTACTGTTTTAGAATTAGTTCTCTTTGGTTCATTCTCTATTTACAAACAAACACAGAGTCGCAATACTCTGTTTAGTCTTTGCAGATAACGAAAAATCGTGTAAAAAAAAAGAAAAGGAATCGAGCAAAATCAGTAGGCCACTAATGGGATCTCTTTTTGACCTCGCTAAAATAGAAACATTAGGAACAACCCCTCATGACAAATACAAAACTAGTGAGATGAACTGAACTCCACACAATGATGGCTGCAAAACAGCTCGGCTCCGCCACCCACCCCGCCCAAAATAACGATAAAGAGCGGCTGCCATGATTGGTTGCGGAATGGCCACGACGGAGCTACGAAATGATGCTGCTCTCATGCTAACCCCAGCTTCAGTCTGAAACATCCAGAAACACTGTAGACTACCAATTCGATCAGTTCCGGTAGCGCCCCAATGTAACCCGGTAGAGAAGAACTAGCCCTCCCCTCTTTGACTGATGGTTCTTGTTGCCTGTCCCTTCTGTTCTCATTTAACAGAACTATTTAGCCTGCTGAAAGGGGTTGTGTTCCGACCGCTGGTTGGTGGAGACATTTTGACTATATTCTGGACCTGCGTTGTCGCGTAATGCGTCATATGACGCGCCGCGTTAGCGCATCCGGAAGTCATCCGGGGCGCGCAGCGCGTAACGTAAGCATAACAAGTCATGTGACTTGTTAATAAAACTTTTCATTGGTTCATTTTACTTTTCTTATTGTAATGATGAAAGGCTTGGTCATATTACTAAAAATGACGCTTTTCATTACTTCCGAACATTATTTTTTCTAAAATATATGTTATAATGTTCCAGGCTAATGTACTTTCCCGGAAATTTTACAACTGTCCTGCAAGTAAAATATATTCTTTTTTCGAGAAAAAGAGCGTTTCTTCGTCCCATGACGGAGCCGTTGAGCAAAAGAGGGTCGACCTGCTGTCTTAGTCGCCGATACGCCTGAATATGAGATTCTTATCGATCACTTTATGTTGCAGGAATAGAAAACACAACAGCCCTTGACCATTTATCTTTACTGCGTTCCTTCGTATTATACCTTTTACCCTTCATGTAATTGGTCTGCTTTATTTCACTTGCCTTTTAATGATTCTAAAACAGTGACTATTATTAAAAACTTTACCAATGTATATACTACTACCATGTTTTCTTTTAAAAACCTTTATTGTGAAAATTTCATTATACAAACACGAGCCTATAACCACGTGGGCCGGCCACGGAGCAAACTGTAATCGTATATGATGAGTAGACATTTACACTGTAGAGGAACGTAACGGGCGGGCCATTAGGTTGCAAGAACTAAGGTGTCTAACAGTTACGGAATCGGTGGACGTACATTTTATAATTAAAATACGACAGGGCCAGTTACAATAAAATTATCTAGATATACATTTGCGGGCAAGTACCATGGGTGACGTTAATTCGAACTTTCAACAGTACAGTAATCAATAACACATCAGAACTTAATATCAATAGGGATGTCGAAATATTCAATCAATTCTCGTCCCCGCCCGCCATGTGCTTCAAAACTGCATACGTATCTCGTGATTTCAAGGTTCTGCAACCAGTACACAACAAGGAGTTACGAGTCCCATTTATTCCGGCGCCATTTTGGGTGAGGACGGGCAGGTCCAGGATATAGTCAAAATGTCTCTACCAACCATCGACTATGATGATGTTCATATGCTGTATTTATTAGAGTAACACTCATCTGTCCACATGAAATTAATTTGCCACAATCTAAACATGTCATTTTAATCTTTCCAAAGTTCTTCTAAATATTTGGGACCGTTTCCCTTGCCTCTGAAGCTCTCAGTGCCACTTCTTTGATGAATGTACTAGCAGGTCAGGGGTTCTCCTCCAAATCTCTCTTTTATGCAGCACTATAATTAATTGGTGCCACCTCTCCATATGACGATGCATGGTATAGTTACCACAACTATATTTTTTTTCGGTTCCTCTGGAGAGTTCATCGTGGCAGATGAAGCGTGTAACGTACCGGGCATTTACCTTTTTTTGCATGTACAGGAAAGGAAAAAAAAATCGAGCGTCCGAGTTTTGAAAGGAAAGATAAACAGCCGTTTGTGGCCCTCACTACACCGTTCTCCTAGTGAGTCTCACATTGTTACATTTAGGAAGAATGTTGAAGAGTAGTATGTTGAAAATCTGAAGCCATTGTTCTACAAACTCTCAACCAGCCTTGGATGGAAAAATCCTGAAGAATGTACAAACTGAAAACCAGTTTTTGTCTGTATAGCATCAGCAGCAACGCTTGAGTCAGCTTTGTGTGAAGCCGCCATTTTGATTCAATCAATAGCGTCCCCCTGCACACATTCAGGGACCTGGTCGTGTCTTCAGGTCAAACGGATTGTGGGACAAGATGCACAAAGGAAAAGGAAAAAAGTTCCGCCGGACCCCGGGAGGTGGCCGCCTATGTCATGGGCGATCTTAGGCCACACCAGGGCAATAGTGAAGCTGCAGCAGGTGCAAATAAGCTTCAGACAGTGTTACAAGCGCTGCTCAGAACTCTCAACTATGACACCACCTCGGTGCCATCCGGATCTTGGCGCCTTGTGCTGGTTCCGGCCTATTCACACATCGGTCCGCTACTGACGCCACATCACAGGCCAACGGGGCACCCCACGCCGACTTTCGGTGCAGCATTGTAGGATGGCCACACCAGTGCGGCAAATTGCTGGACACCACCTCGGTGCCATCCAGATCTCGGCGCGTTGTGCTGCCTTCGGCCTATTCGCCACAAGTGCGCACGCAACTCAGCTGCATAGCGAGTGAAACACCAAGGGGCGCCCCACTGCAGCCGAGGAACCTCCATCTTGGGGGCGACGCACAGCATCACATTGCTTTCCAATGCAGTCAGATCCTCAAACAGCCCCCACTGACTGACGCGAACTCACAGGCCAATGGGGCGCCCCACGCCGACTTTCGGCGCAGCATTGTAGGATGGCCACACCAGTGCGGCAACTTGCTGGACACCACCTCGGTGCCATCCGGATCTTGGCGCGTTGTGCTGCCTTTGGCCCCATTCGCACATCAGTCCGCTACTGACGCCATCTCACAGGCTAATGGGGCGCCCCACGCCGACTTTCAGCATTGTAGGATGACCACACCAGTACAGCAACTTGCTAGACATCACCTCGGTGCCATCCGGATCTCGGCGCCCCACTGCAGATGAAGTGCCTCTCAACTATGAAACCACCACGGTGACATCCGGATCTTGGTGCGTTGTGCTGCCTTCGGCCGATTCGCACATCGGTCCGCTACTGACGCCATCTCACAGGCTAATGGGGTGACCCACGCCGAGTTTCAGCATTGTAGGATGACCACACCAGTACAGCAACTTGCTAGACATCACCTCGGTGCCATCCGAATCTTGGCATCTCAACGCCTAGTGGTATCTTCCATACAGAAAATATTGTTACGCTACCTTTGGCCCCATTCGCACATCAGTCCGCAACTTAGACATCACCTCGGTGCCATCCGGATCTTGGCATCTCAGCGCCTTGTGGTGTCAGTCAGAAAATATTGTTGCGCTGCCTTTGGCCCCATTCGCACATCAGTCCGCTACTGACACCATCTCACAGGCCAACAGGGCGCCCCACGCCGACTTTTACCATTGTACGATGGCCACACCAGTGCCACAACTTGCTAGACATCACCTCGGTGCCATCCGAATCTTGGCATCTCAACGCCTAGTGGTATCTTCCATACAGAAAATATTGTTACGCTGCCTTTGGCCCCATTCGCACATCGGTCCGCAACTTAGACATCACCTCGGTGCCATCCGGATCTTGGCATCTCAGCGCCTTGTGGTGTATTCTCTTCAGAAAATATTGTTGCGCTGCCTTTGGCCCCATTCGCACATCGGTCCGCAACTTAGACATCACCTCGGTGCCATCCGGATCTTGGCATCTCAGCGCCTTGTGCTGTCTTCTACTCCGAAAATATTGTAGAAAGTATTGTTGCGCTGCCTTTGGCCCCATTCGCACATCAGTCCGCTACTGACACCATCTCACAGGCCAACAGGGCGCCCCACGCCGACTTTTACCATTGTACGATGGCCACACCAGTGCCACAACTTGCTAGACACCACCTCGGTGCCATCCGGATCTTGGCATCTCAGCGCCTTGTGGTGTCTTCAAATCAGAAAATATTGTTGCGCTGCCTTTGGCCCCATTCGCACATCGGTCCGCTACTGACGCCATCTCACAGGCCAACGGGGCGCCCCACGCCGACTTTCAACATTGTAGGATGGCCACAGAAGTGCGACAACTTACTAGACACCACCTCGGTGCCATCCGGATCTTGGCGCGTTGTGCTGCCTTCGGCCTATTCGCACATCGGTCCGCTACTGACGCAAACTCACAGGCCAACGGGGCGCCCCACGCCGAGTTTCAGCATTGTAGGATGGCCACACCAGTGCGGCAACTTGCTACACACCACCTCGGTGCCATCCGGATCTTGACATCTCAGCGCCTAGTGGTGTCTTCTATTCCGAAAATATTGTTGCGCTGCCTTCGGCCCCATTCACACATCGGTCCGCTACTGACGCCATCTCACAGGCCAACGGGGCGCCCCACGCCGACTTTCAGCATTGTAGGATGGCCACACCAGTGCGGCAACTTACTAGACACCACCTCGGTGCCATCCGCATCTTGGCGCGTTGTGCTGCCTTCGGCCTATTCGCACATCGGTCCGCTACTGACGCAAACTCACAGGCCAACGGGGCGCCCCGAGCCGACTTTCAGCATTGTAGGATGGCCACACCAGTGCTGCAACTTGCTGGACACCACCTCGGTGCCATCCGGATCTTGGCGCGTTGTGTTGCCTTCGGCCTATTCGCACATCGGTCCGCTACTGACGCCGCCTCACGTGCCAACGTATTTTCTCCGCATTTTATACCCTATGCCGCATAACAGGTCATGTGACTTGTTTATAAAACTTTTCATTGGTTCATTTTACTTTTAGTTTCCTAATGATGGAAGGCTTGATCATATGACCTAAAAACAACACTTTTCATTGGATGAAAACTTTTTTTTTTTCCCAAACGATGAAAGCCCCACCTTGTTTCTGGGTGTTTCAGACTGAAGCTGGCGTCAGCATGAGAGCACCACCATCTCGTAGCTCCGTCGTGGTCATTCCGCGAGCAATCATGGCAGCCGCTCCCCACCAGAAGCCTGCAGGAGTCGGGGCCCCCAAAACTTTTGATGAATTCTCAAGGCGGCGGGACGCTTTCGAGAATGGGGTCCAAGACCTAGCAGACAAGCGTCCGATTTCCAAGGTGTCCCAGGGCCATTTCAGTGGACCAGGCCCAAAAAGGAAAGAGCCTGCCGCCATTTTGAGAGTCCTGTGACAGCCGCCTATCGCTGCACCGCAAGAGTGGGCGCAACTCAGCTGAATTGCGGCTTTTGACACAGTGGACCAAAAACAGACGGAATGGCAACTGAAACGGTAAAGGGGCGCCCCACTACAACAGATGACACTCCACCTGGAGAGGCCCGTTCACGCCGCCTCCCCCGGGGCGCCCCACGCCGTTATTCGGAGCAGCATTGTAGGATACCAAAACCAGTGCGGCAACTTACTGGACATCACCTTGGTGCCATCGTTCTGCTGCCTTGGAACTATTCGCACAACAGTTTGCTACTGATGACCCACCCCCCCCGCGACGCCCCACGCCGTTATTTGCTGGGTGGCAACTTACTAGACATCACTTTCGTGTCATCTAGATTTCAGCGCGTTCTGCTGCCTTGGAACTATTCGCACAACAGTTTGCTACTGATGACCCACCCCCCGCGACGCCCCACGCCGGAAATCTGGACGTTGTGCTGCGTTGGGACTATTCGCACAGCCGACCGCTACTTCGTTGTTTTTCCCTAAAAATGTTTATATGTTATTACTATTTTTGTTTTCTTGTATATATTCATAAATTATTAAAGTTTTATAATCTTACTACTTTGTCGGAGTGCTATATATTTTTAATGTGACACATAATTGTAAAAACTTTGATGTACAAAGAGTCATCCCTAGAATCTTCCGCTTCACGCTCGGTCCCCTCCCCAATCACAATACAGGATGGTTTTCAGATAATAGCAACGCTTCTGCTGTGACGGATCTCATCGAGTGTGGGCCTTGATCTACTATAACTCCTTTGAAGAGGGGTGATTCTTTACAGCTGTGGCCATAAACTACATCTGCAGGGCTAGCTGATACCCTAGGACCAGCCTGGACAATCGGACACAGAGGAAAAGGAGTGTCAGAGGGTGCGGTAGTGAATAGGGCGAAAGGGAGGTGTCGGGCGGGCACAGGGTGTGATTCTCAGGGAAGAGCAGCGCAGATGGGGGGAGGTTTATTACCCATGCATAAGACAGAGAGCGGGGGTGACCACTGCCTGGGGGAGATGCTTGCGAGGGTGGGGAGCCATGCTAAGGATCGACAGCGTGCACAGAGTGGGTCTGGTCAAGGCATCTAAAATGGCTGCCGTGCACGACAAAAGTGTGGCATTTGAAAAAAGACAAGATGGCGCAGACAATGTTTTTCAACACTTCCTGATTTCCTTCGAATCGAATGTTAACAGACGTTGGGGCATATTACCAAAGTTAAGCGATATTTATCCCTAACGATGCATTGCAAAGATTTTTTCACCGTCAGAAATTATCGCAGATAAACCTTGCTATTATCAAGGTTTATCGCAAATACGATAAAAAACGACCGCAATGCATTAATATCGCTGAAAACTCAGCGATATTCATGCATTACCGAGCTAATCCTCTTAGCCATGTTATCCACCTCCCATTGGAGAACATGGCTAAGAACTGCTCAGGGCAGCTGTTACTTTTTGGAGATATTCGCGCTTATCTCGAATATTTCCAAAAGTTGATAATAGGAGATAGCGATGTTAGCGACTGTTTCCAGTCGCTAACATCTTGGCATGCCCACTTTGCATGTCATTAGTGATAAATATCACTCACATGCAAAGTGGGGCCCAAGATGGTCGCTATCTCCTACTAGCCGTCGCTAACTGGTGTTAGCAACAGCTAGGTAATACAGATATAATTTTATCTCCGCGAAGCGGAGCGCTGTTACAGATATATATCTTGTTTTTGAACGTTAATTTCTCAAAATGCACTGAAGCACATATATGAGACCTAGCAAAGGCACATCGGGCTACCAGTCCCTAATATTTTACCAAGTTTCGTGCAAATCTATTCAGCCGTTCGATTATTATTATTATTATTATTTTTTGCCCCGCGGGCCCTTTTAAAACCTCCACATCAAACCTAGGGGGTCAGCGAGGATCTACTATGCCCCCTTATGGTCATTTGCCCCTTCGCTTTGGCCTCCTCTTGTCTCTCGATCCTACCGAGAGACAAGATGGAGGCCGCTACCGACTGTTTGGAATGTTTACAGACACCGGAGAGCCAATCAGCTTCGCTTCGCAAAGCTCCGTAACGCGAAAAGTACGCGAAGCGGTGCGCTGTTACAGATATATATATCTTTTTTTGAACGTTAATTTCTCAAAATCCACTGAAGCACATATATTGAGACCTAGCAAAGGCACATCGGGCTACCAGTCCCTACAATTTTGCCAAGTTTCGTGCAAATCCATTCAGCCGTTCGATTATTATTATTATTTATTTTTTTTGCCCCGCGGGGCCCTTTTAAAACCTCCACATCAAACCTAGGGGGTCAGCGAGGATCTACTATTCCCCCTTATGGTCATTTGCCCCTTCGCTTTGGCCTCCTCTTGTCTCTCGATCCTACCGAGAGACAAGATGGCGGCCGCTGCGGACTGTTTGGAATGTTGACAGACGCCGGAGAACCAATCAGCTTCGCTTCACAAAGCTCCGTTGCGCTAAAAGTACGCGTCCTGGAGCGCTGCCCGGTCCGCTGTTACAGATATATATCTTTTTTTAAACGTTAATTTCTCAAAATCCACTGTACACATATATTGAGACCTACAAAAGGCACATCGGGCTACCAGTCCCTACAATTTTGCCAAGTTTCGTGCAAATCCATTCAGCCGTTCGGGCTAAAAGTGAGGCCAACCGCCCTATGGAAAACTCAATGTTAAAAACACGTTTTGGGATCCCCCTTTTTTCTCAGCCCCCCCTTGACGAACCCCCCCCCAAATTTTCAAGGGCTGCTCAGAAACAAAATGTGCCATTTTCCTGAAAATTTCAGCCAATTCCGTCCACAAACGCCAAAGTTATTAGACATAGAATTTTCAAAAATCCCATAGAGAAAAAATCCTAACTATATATACCTACTGGCGACCGCCAGTAGGTAATATATATATATATATATTATGTATTACTAAAAACGATAAATGAAAGTGATTATTTTTTTCTGCAATTTACAGCAAGCAATTTCAAAATAAAATGGCTCACAATGAAGAGACCGTGGCAATTTCTTTTGAATTGTCCACTACATTGATTGAAATTGAGAGCACCAATAATGAAATATTGTCACAAGGAGGACATGACTTGTATGATTCCATTAGATTGATTGAAATGGACAGCACCAAGAATGAAATATTGTCACAAGGAGATGACTTGAATGATTCCACTACGTTGATTGAAATTGAGAGCAGCAATAATGAAATATTGTCACAAGGAGGAGATGACTTGTATGATTCCATTAGATTGATTGAAATGGACAGCACCAATAATGAAATATTGTCACAAGGAGGAGATGACTTGAATGATTCCACTACATTGATTGAAATTGAGAGCACCAATAATGAAATATTGTCACGAGGAGATGACTTGAATGATTCCACTACATTGATTGAAATTGACAGCACCAATAATGAAATATTGTCAGAAGGAGGAGATGACTTGAATGATTTTTTTGATCAATCTCTTGATGGCGAATTTATCGAGTGTTTGGAGACCATAGAGTTACAAGAATCATTATTGCAGACTTTTCATGAGGACATTGCTGATGAGGACATGTTACTAGTTCTTTCAAATTTTGAAAATTCTGGAGAATAAATTTATATTTAGAAATCAAAAATTGTTTGAGACATTATTAATTTTTATTTTTAATTTATGAGGTTGTAGCGAAGTGATTGTAGTATAAAATGAGACTTATAGTATAGAGTGCAACATTTTTATGTTACATGGTAAGTTTACTCATATTTATTATTATTTTGACATCTCTTCTTCATCTCCGGCCTCCTTTCTCTCACTGTGTGTCTCCGATGCATCTTATCGCTGCTATTTTGTGTAATTACAGAAGAGAGTAAAATAAAATAGTTCGGAACGTGAAAAGGGGGCAAAGTAGAGTACTCCTCACCCCCTAGGCCTTTTTAGGCGGTCCCAAAAGGATCAGTTTCTGCTTTCCTGAGAGATTATGGTATGAGTTCCATATACCACAATAACTTGCATTACAACATGCAAGATATGTATCTCATATTACCAACTTTTGGAGATATTCGCGCTAAGCGTGAATATCTCCAAAAAGTAACACCTGCCCTGAGCAGTTCTTAGCCATGTTATCCAATGGGAGGTGGATAACATGGCTAAGAGCATTAGCTCGGTAATGTATGAATATCGCTGAGTTGTTAGCGATATTCATGCATTGCGGCCGTTTATTATCGCATTTGTGATAAACCTTGATAATAGCAAGGTTTATCTTCGATAATTTCTGACGATGCTTAGCGGTAAAAAATTCGTTGGTAAGCATCGTTAGCGATAAATATCGCTTAACTTTGGTAATATGCCCCAACGTCTGTTAACGTTCGATTCGAAGGAAATGAGGAAGTGTTGAAAAACATTGTCTGCGCCATCTTGCCTTTTTTGAAATGCCACACTTTTGTCGTGCACGGCAGCCATTTTAGATGTCTTGACCAGACCCACTCTCTGCACGCTGTCGATTCGTAGCATGGCTCCTCACCCTCGCAAGCATCTTCCCCAGGCACTGGTCACCCCGCTCTCTGTCTTATGCATGGGCAATAAACCTCCCCCCATCTGCGCTGCTCTTCCCTGAGAATCACACTCTGCGCCCGCCCGACACCTCCCTTTCGCCCTATTCACTACCGCACCCTCTGACACTCCTCTTCCTCTGTGTCCGATTGTCCAGGCTATCAGCTAGCCCTGCAGATGTAGTTTATGGCCCCAGCTGTAAAGAATCACCCCTCTTCAAAGGAGTTATAGTAGATCAAGGCCCACACCCGATGAGATCCGTCACACCACACGTGTTCCTACTATCTGAAAACTATCCTGTATTGTGATTGGGGAGGGGACCGAGCCTGAAGCGGAAGATTCCAGGAATGACTCTTTGTACATCAAAGTTTTTACAATTATGTGTCACATTAAAAATATATAGCACTCCAACAAAGTAGTAGGAATATAAAACTTTAATAACATATAAATATATACAACAAAACAAAAACAGTAAAAACATTTAAACAACGAAGAGACCGTGGCAATTTCTTTTGAATTATCCAATAGATTCATTGAAATTGACAGCACCAATAATGAAATATTCTTGTCAGTAGCGGTCTGTTGTGCGAATAGTTCCAAGGCAGCAGAACGCGCTGAAATCTAGATGGCACGAAAGTGATGTCTAGCAAGTTGCCGCCCAGCACATAACGGCGTGGGGCGCCGCGGGGGTGAGTGAGTCCAGTAGGCACCGCAGCTATTCTTACCGGCATTGCAGAATTACTGCTGGGGACAATGCCTGTGCTGTAGCAGGGTCACAGCAGAAACAACAAGGATTCTGTTGAAGATGTTGTTGGTTTTCAATTTGAAAACAGTTCTGGTGTCAACTGCTATGCTAATGTAGTGGTTAATGTTTTGTTTTCTCTAGAAAATGTAAAAGAGGGGGAGGCAGTCCGAAGTTCCGTTAAAAGGGCAAAGGAAAGGATCGGTGGTTTGAACTATCAGTCAAAAAGGGGAGGGGGTGCAACAATTTTTCCTACCGGGTCACACTGTGCTTTCACCGGAAGTGAGGTCTGCAGGATTCTAGTAATTCAAAGTGAGGCTGGCGCCGACGTCCCGCGGATACAGTTTCGTCACTCCACGGGTGATCATGGCAGTCATTCCCCATCGGGGGTCGGAGACTCCCGCGGCTCCTCTAGAATCTTCAAGGTCGTGGAGGACTACGGTGGTGGAGTCAACCAGTGACCGGGCCATTTCTTTATGCTGGGCCCGCTCTTGCCAGGTCGACCGCCATTTTGAGAGTTCGGTAGCTACTGGCGATCGCGGGGTCAAATGAGCGGACGGGCTCCACCCTGCCGGGCGAGACGTTGCAGCATGGCCACAGTGGAAGAACTCTTTTCCGGGCGCCTGGAGCGCTGAGGGTGCAGCTGGGAAGCCTCCACTGGGGAGGCGGGAGAGGCCTGTTCGCACCGTCTCTCCCTCCCAGTGCACCCCACGGCGTCTCGCTTGATATTTGTTATGGCCGGACCAGGCGATGAGGACGAGGGGGGGGGGTCGGAGGCATGTGCAAGACATCCCCCCCCAGGGTTGTTGCAGCAATTATACAAGAAAGAAGAAGTGTCCCGTCCGTCTTCGGGCCGGGCTTCCGGTAGATGTCGGCCGGACGCCCCTGGCTCTGGCCCCATGAACGGGTTTCTTGGTTTATCGGCTGCAGCCGGATCCCGTCGGCCTCGGCCCCCCGACCGTTGGTGGCCGGACCGGAAGAGCATGTGGCGGGACTACCTGCAACTCTCAAGGGCCACCGCGGCCAGACTGGGAGAGAGAGGGGAGGGTCGAGGAGACATTCCCCCCCCTGCAACTGTTCAGCGTTGTAAAGGCAATCCCCTGGCCGGGTCCCGCTGGTCTCGGCCTCTCCTCCGGCTACACCCTACGTTAGGATCTCCTGGCCGAGGCGTGGCAGCAGGACCTGCCTTATATGGGCTGCTCCCGGCTGGGCGTAGCCGGAACCCTGCCCCACCTGGGAAGTTTCCAGAGTGGGGGCGGATGTTCTACTGACTTGCATTTTCCCTAGTCTATCGATTTTTTGGGCGTGGCAGGCGGTGGGACAGCGAGGGGTGATTTGGTTTCTCTTACTGTTTTTCTGGTCTCTCACCAATGGCATATTTTAACGTTTTCTTGTTTCTAGGACATTAATAGGTTTTATCATTACGTTATGTTATCGTTTCTTTGTTCGTTGTTTAATAAAAGTTCATGTTCATCAGTGGCCTACTGATTTTCGTTTTCCTATTCTTTTCTTTCCAGGTTGTTTCATGCTAAAGTTTCTGTTAACAGGATACAGTGATCACTTCGTTATTATTGCATATGTCCTTTTCACTAGGGGTGCTCTCTGGTCGGGCCAGATGACGTATGTCTAGTAAATGGTCCGGGTGAAACAGGTGCATCAATCAGTGGGGAGTAGATAGGCATGACAGATTACAACGGGGGAGAAAGGTCCGCATTACGTACCCTTTCACTACTTGCAAAGATTTTCCTACGTTTATTTGCAAACAGGGAATACCTCCAAAAAGAACTAATTCCCAAACAGTCAATGTTCGGACAATCAATCAATCAATGAGGAATGAAATAGGTACGACGTGTTAAAGGCTTGCGTTACCTACCCTTCACTATCTGCAAAGGGAGAGAGAATATTCCTATTCTTCCTCGTTTGCAGGCAGAGAAGATCCTTAAGAGAACCAACTTCGAACAATTCAATGCTCGATTCAAACAATCAACAAGGGGTACTGTGAACACAAATGAACGCCGCTTATGTACATACGCATTGCTATTTTCAACAGGTTGTTCCTAATGTTTCTATTTTAGCGAGGTCAAAAAGAGATCCCATTAGTGGCCTACTGATTTTGCTCGATTCCTTTTGTTTTTTTACACGGTTTTTCGCTATCTGCAAAGACTAAACAGAGTATTGCGACTCTGTGCTTGTTTGTAAATAGAGAATGAACCAAAGAGAACAATCAATCAAATGGAGAGAGAAGCAGGCACGACGGATTACAAAGGGGGCAAAGGGCTGCGTTAACTACCCTTCACTATCTGCAAAGAGAGAGTACTCCTAATAGAAATGAGGGGTGGGGGGCAGCATTCAAAGCAGATCAGTGTGCATAAACACGAAAATGTTTTTACTTACCACGTACTTGACATTCGACAGCTTATGATATTTGCTATTAAAAAACCATTGAAATTCACTGAAAAAACCATAGGTTATAGACCATATATAGTTAGGAATTAGCATTTACAAAACCTTGAAAATTCACTGAAAAAACCATAGGTTATAGACCATATATAGTTAGGAATTAGCATTTACAAAACCTTGAAAATTCACTGAAAAAACCATAGGTTATAGACCATATATAGTTAGGAATTAGCATTTACAAAACCTTGAAAATTCACTGCAAAAACCATAGGTTAGAGACCATATATAGTTAGCTGGACATTTTATTGACATAAAACCAATGAAATTCCATATATAGTTAGTTGCACTAACTATATATCGCGCACCCGTAATCCACTGCTGATGATGTCACATATTACATCATTCATGACATGGTCAGTGACATCACTGATGACATCACTGATGACATCTCAAATGACATCACTGATGACATCACTGATGACATCTCATTTGACATCAATGACCACATCACTGATGATATCATTCATGTGACAATACAATGCATCTCCTCACATTTTAATATAACCTCTGTTTCACCCAGTGTTAAAAAGAGTATAATTTTTGAAACCATTGACACACCAATACTAGTTACTACATACGCACTCACTGATTGGTACGTCTACACACACCTTCACTCATTCACCCATACAATCATTCATACATACAATCACTCATCTTTACAACACTATCATATGCACTCATACACCTATACAGACACTCACAGTCTGCCACTCATCCATGGGGTTACTTACACACCTAGTCAGTCCTGTAAAGAATCAATGAGACTTCCATTTTCTTGTCTATACAGTTAAACATAGAGCACCTTACATTTTCAAACATGTACTAACACATACTTACTTTCTTATACAATCATTGATACAAGTACAGATTGATCTGCACAGAGTCACACACCTCCCAGCTAGCCACACACACACTCAGTCTCCCATACAAATACTTGGGCAATCAATCAATAACCCATATAGTTACTCATATAGCTACTGATCAACACATGCAGCAGTTTACAGAACAACAGACATAATGATGCACAAATTAAGACAGTTTAGTCACTAACCCATGCACTCAGTGAGACACATTTAATCAGTCACTCATACATTCAGTCATGCACCTACTAAATCCTTCGTCCAGACACTTATACATCCACTCATTGTTCAATATGTAAGACATATTTTAACTTTACAGAATTATACAGTCACTGGATGTTGTCATCAGTGATGTCATCAGTGATGTCATTTGAGATGTCATCAGTGATGTCATCAGTGATGTCATTTGAGATGTCATCAGTGATGTCATCAGTGATGTCACTGACCATGTCATGAATGATGCAATATGTGACATCATCAGCAGTGGATTGCGGGTGCGCGATATATAGTTAGTGCAACTAACTATATATGGAATTTCATTGGTTTTATGTCAATAAAATGTCCAGCTAACTATATATGGTCTCTAACCTATGGTTTTTGCAGTGAATTTTCAAGGTTTTGTAAATGCTAATTCCTAACTATATATGGTCTATAACCTATGGTTTTTTCAGTGAATATATATATATATATATATATATATATATATATTACCTACTGGCGGTCGCCAGTAGGTATATATAGTTAGGATTTTTTCTCTATGGGATTTTTGAAAATTCTATGTCTAATAACTTTGGCGTTTGTGGACGGAATTGGCTGAAATTTTCAGGAAAATGGCACATTTTGTTTCTGAGCATCCCCTGAAAATTTTGGGGGGGTTCGTCAAGGGGGGGCCGAGAAAAAAGGGGGGTCCCAAAACGCGTTTTTCCCATGTTAATTTCCATAGGGCGGTTGGCCTTACTTTTAGCCCGAACGGCTGAATGGATTTGCACGAAACTTGGCAAAATTGTAGGGACTGGTAGCCCGATGTGCCTTTTGTAGGTCTCAATATATGTGCTCCAGTGGATTTTGAGAAATTAACGTTTAAAAAAAGATATATATCTGTAACAGCGGACTGGGCAGCGGCCCAGGACGCGTACTTTTCGCGCAATGGAGCTTTGTGAAGCGAAGCTGATTGGTTCTCCGGCATCTGTGAACATTCCAAACAGTCCGTAGCGGCCGCCATCTTGTCTCTCGGTAGGATCGAGAGACAAGAGGAGGCCAAAGCGAAGGGGCAAATGACCATAAGGGGGCATAGTAGATTGTCGCTGACCCCCTAGGTTTGATGTGGAGGTTTTAAAAGGGCCCCGCGGGGCAAAAAAAAAAAAAATAATAATAATCGAACAGCTGAATGGATTTGCACGAAACTTGGCAAAATTGTAGGGACTGGTAGCCCGATGTGCCTTTGCTAGATCTCAATATATGTGCTCCAGTGGATTTTGAGAAATTAACGTTCAAAAAAAGATATATATCTGTAACACCGCACCGCTTCGCGTACTTTTCGCGTTACGGAGCTTTGCGAAGCGAAGCTGATTGGCTCTCCGGTGTCTGTAAACATTCCAAACAGTCCGTAGCGGCCGCCATCTTGTCTCTCGGTAGGATCGAACAGCTGAATGGATTTGCACGAAACTTGGCAAAATTGTAGGGACTGGTAGCCCGATGTGCCTTTGCTAGGTCTCAATATATGTGCTTCAGTGCATTTTGAGAAATTAACGTTCAAAAACAAGATATATATCTGTAACAGCGCTCCGCTTCGCGGAGATAAAATTATATGTGTATTACCTAGCTGTTGCTAACACCAGTTAGCGACGGCTAGTAGAAGATAGCGACCATCTTGGGCCCCACTTTGCATGTGAGTGATATTTATCACTAATGACATGCAAAGTGGGCATGCCAAGATGTTAGCGACTGGAAACAGTCGCTAACATCGCTATCTCCTATTATCAACTTTTGGAAATATTCGAGATAAGCGCGAATATTTCTAAAAGCTACCACCTGCCCTGAGCAGTTCTTAGCCATGTTATCCAATGGGAGGTGGATAACATGGCTAAGAGCATTAGCTCGGTAATGCATGAATATCGCTGAGTTTTCAGCGATATTAATGCATTGCGGTCGTTTTTTATCGTATTTCCGATAAACCTTGATAATAGCAAGGTTTATCTGCGATAATTTCTGACGGTAAAAAAATCGTTGCTAAGCATCGTTAGGGATAAATATCGCTTAACTTTGGTAATATGCCCCAACGTCTGTTAACGTTCGATTCGAAGGAAATCAGGAAGTGTTGAAAAACATTGTCTGCGCCTTCTTGTCTTTTTTCAAATGCCACACTTTTGTCGTGCACGGCAGCCATTTTAGATGCCTTGACCAGACCCACTCTGTGCACGCTGTCGATCCTTAGCATGGCTCCCCAACCTCGCAAGCATCTCCCCCAGGCAGTGGTCATCCCCGCTCTCTGTCTTATGCATGGGTAATAAACCTCCCCCCATCTGCGCTGCTCTTCCCTGAGAATCTCACCCTGTGCCCGCCCGACACCTCCCTTTCGCCCTATTCACTACCGCACCCTCTGACACTCCTTTTCCTCTGTGTCCGATTGTCCAGGCTGGTCCTAGGGTATCAGCTAGCCCTGCAGATGTAGTTTATGGCCACAGCTGTAAAGAATCACCCCTCTTCAAAGGAGTTATAGTAGATCAAGGCCCACACTCGATGAGATCCGTCACAGCAGAAGCGTTGCTATTATCTGAAAACCATCCTATATTGTGATTGGGGAGGGGACCGAGCCTGAAGCGGAAGATTCCAGGGATGACTCTTTGTACATCAAAGTTTTTACAATTATGTGTCACATTAAATATATATATAGCACTCCGACAAAGTAGTAAGATTATAAAACTTTAATAATTTATAAATATATACAAGAAAACAAAAATAGTAATAACATATAAACATTTATAGGGAAAAACAACGAAGTAGCGGTCGGCTGTGCGAATAGTCCCAACGCAGCACAACGTCCAGATTTCCGGCGTGGGGCGTCGCGGGGGGTGGGTCATCAGTAGCAAACTGTTGTGCGAATAGTTCCAAGGCAGCAGAACGCGCCGAAATCTAGATGACACGAAAGTGATGTCTAGTAAGTTGCCACCCAGCAAATAACGGCATGGGGCGTCGCGGGGGGTGGGTCATCAGTAGCAAACTGTTGCGCGAATAGTTCCAAGGCAGCAGAACGATGGCACCAAGGTGATGTCCAGTAAGTTGCCGCACTGGTTTTGGTATCCTACAATGCTGCTCCGAATAACGGCGTGGGGCGCCCCGGGGGAGGCGGCGTGAACGGGCCTCTCCAGGTGGAGTGTCATCTGTTGTAGTGGGGCGCCCCTTTACCGTTTCAGTTGCCATTCCGTCCGTTTTTGGTCCACTGTGTCAAATGCCGCAATTCAGCTGAGTTGCGCCCACTCTTGCGGTGCAGCGATAGGCGGCTGTCACAGGAGTCTCAAAATGGCGGCAGGCTGTTTCCTTTTTGGGCCTGGTCCACTGAAATGGCCCTGGGACACCTTGGAAATCGGACGCTTGTCTGCTAGGTCTTGGACCCCATTCTCGAAAGCGTCCCCTCCGCCTTGAGGATTCATCAAAAGTTTTGGGGGCTCCGACTCCTGCAGGCTTCTGGTGGGGAGCGGCTGCCATGATTGCTCGCGGAATGACCACGACTGAGCTACGAGATGGTGGTGCTCTCATGCTGACGCCAGCTTCAGTCTGAAACATCCAGAAACAAGGTGCGGCTTTCATCGTTTGGGAAAAAAAAAAGTTTTCATCCAATGAAAAGTGTTGTTTTTAGGTCACATGATCAAGCCTTCCATCATTAGGAAACCAAAAGTAAAATGAACCAATGAAAAGTTTTATAAACAAGTCACATGACCTGTTATGCGGCATAGGGTGTAAAATGCGGAGAAAATACGTTGGCACGTGAGGCGGCGTCAGTAGCGGACCGATGTGCGAATAGGCCGAAGGCAATACAACGCGCCAAGATCCGGATGGCACCGAGGTGGTGTCCAGCAAGTTGCAGCACTGGTGTGGCCATCCTACAATGCTGAAAGTCGGCGTGGGGCGCCCCGTTGGCCTGTGAGTTTGCGTCAGTAGCGGACCGATGAGCGAATAGGCCGAAGGCAGCACAACGCGCCAAGATCCGGATGGCACCGAGGTGGTGTCTAGTAAGTTGCCGCACTGGTGTGGCCATCCAACAATGCTGAAAGTCGGCGTGGGGCGCCCCGTTGGCCTGTGAGTTTGCGTCAGTAGCGGACCGATGTGCGAATAGGCCGAAGGCAGCACAACGCGCCAAGATCCGGATGGCGCCGAGGTGGTGTCTAGTAAGTTGCCGCACTGGTGTGGCCATCCTACAATGCTGAAAGTCGGCGTGGGGCGCCCCGTTGGCCTGTGAGATGGCGTCAGTAGCGGACCGATGTGTGAATGGGGCCGAAGGCAGTGCAACAATATTTTCGGAATAGAAGACACCACTAGGCGCTGAGATGCCAAGATCCGGATGGCACCGAGGTGGTGTGTAGCAAGTTGCCGCACTGGTGTGGCCATCCTACAATGCTGAAAGTCGGCGTGGGGCGCCCTGTTGGCCTGTGAGTTTGCGTCAGTAGCGGACCGATGTGCGAATAGGCCGAAGGCAGCACAACGCGCCAAGATCCGGATGGCACCGAGGTGGTGTCTAGTAAGTTGTCGCACTTCTGTGGCCATCCTACAATGTTGAAAGTCGGCGTGGGGCACCCCGTTGGCCTGTGAGATGGCGTCAGTAGCGGACCGATGTGCGAATGGGGCCAAAGGCAGCGCAACAATATTTTCTGATTTGAAGACACCACAAGGCGCTGAGATGCCAAGATCCGGATGGCACCGAGGTGGTGTCTAGCAAGTTGTGGCACTGGTGTGGCCATCGTACAATGGTAAAAGTCGGCGTGGGGCGCCCTGTTGGTCTGTGAGATGGTGTCAGTAGCGGACTGATGTGTGAATGGGGCCAAAGGCAGCGCAACAATATTTTCTACAATATTTTCGGAGTAGAAGACACCACAAGGCGCTGAGATGCCAAGATCCGGATGGCACCGAGGTGATGTCTAAGTTGCGGACCGATGTGCGAATGGGGCCAAAGGTAGCGTAACAAGATTTTCTGTATGGAAGATACCACTAGGCGTTGAGATGCCAAGATTCGGATGGCACCGAGGTGATGTCTAGCAAGTTGTGCCACTGGTGTGGCCATCGTACAATGGTAAAAGTCGGCGTGGGGCGCCCTATTGGCCTGTGAGATGGTGTCAGTAGCGGACTGATGTGCGAATGGGGCCAAAGGCAGCGCAACAATATTTTCTGACTGACACCACAAGGCGCTGAAATGCCAAGATCCGGATGGCACCGAGGTGATGTCTAAGTTGCGGACTGATGTGCGAATGGGGCCAAAGGCAGCGTAACAATATTTTCTGTATGGAAGATACCACTAGGCGTTGAGATGCCAAGATTCGGATGGCACCGAGGTGATGTCTAGCAAGTTGGTGTGGTCATCCTACAATGCTGAAACTCGGCGTGGGTCACCCCATTAGCCTGTGAGATGGCGTCAGTAGCGGACCGATGTGCGAATAGGCCGAAGGCAGCACAACGCGCCAAGATCCGGATGTCACCGTGGTGGTTTCATAGTTGAGAGGCACTTCATCTGCAGTGGGGCGCCGAGATCCGGATGGCACCGAGGTGATGTCTAGCAAGTTGCTGTACTGGTGTGGTCATCCTACAATGCTGAAATGTAGTGGGGCGCCCATTTACCGTTTCAGTTGCCATTCAGCTGAGTTTCGGCTGCTCTTGATGCTATAGCGACAGGCGGCTGCAAGAGGACTCTCAAAATGGCGGCCTGTTCTTTGGATTTGGGCATGGTCCACTAAAATGGCCCTGGGACACCTTAGAACTCGGACGCTCGATTTTTTTTTCCTTTCCTGTACATGCAAAAAAAGGTAAATGCCCGGTACGTTACACGCTTCATCTGCCACGATGAACTTTCCAGAGGAACCGAAAAAAAATATAGTTGTGGTAACTATACCATGCATCGTCATATGGAGAGGTGGCACCAATTAATTATAGTGCTGCATAAAAGAGAGATTTGGAGGAGAACCCCTGACCTGCTAGTACATTCATCAAAGAAGTGGCACTGAGAGCTTCAGAGGCAAGGGAAATGGTCCCAAATATTTAGAAGAACTTTGGAAAGATTAAAATGACATGTTTAGATTGTGGTAAATTAATTTCATGTGGACAGATGAGTGTTACTCTAATAAATACAGCATATGAACATCATCATAGTCGATGGTTGGTAGAGACATTTTGACTATATCCTGGACCTGCCCGTCCTCGCCCAAAATGGCGCCGGAATAAATGGGACTCGTAACTCCTTGTTGTGTACTGGTTGCAGAACCTTGAAATCACGAGATACGTATGCAGTTTTGAAGCACATGGCGGGCGGGGACGAGAATTGATTGAATATTTCGAGATCCCTATTGATATTAAGTTCTGATGTGTTATTGATTACTGTACTGTTGAAAATTCGAATTAACGTCACCCATGGTACTTGCCCGCAAATGTATATCTAGATAATTTTATTGTAACTGGCCCTGTCGTATTTTAATTATAAAATGTACGTCCACCGATTCCGTAACTGTTACACACCTTAGTTCTTGCAACCTAATGGCCCGCCCGTTACGTTCCTCTACAGTGTAAATGTCTATTCATCATATACGATTACAGTTTGCTCCGTGGCAGGCCCACGTGGTTATAGGCTCGTATTTGTGTAATGAAATTTTCACAATAAAGGTTTTTAAAAGAAAACATGGTAGTAGTATATACATTGGTAAAGTTTTTAATAATAGTCACTGTTTTAGAATCATTAAAAGGCAAGTGAAATAAAGCAGACCAATTACATGAAGGGTAAAAGGTATAATACGAAGGAACGCAGTAAAGATAAATGGTCAAGGGCTGTTGTGTTTTCTATTCCTGCAACATAAAGTGATCGATAAGAATCTCATATTCAGGCGTATCGGCGACTAAGACAGCAGGTCGACCCTCTTTTGCTCAACGGCTCCGTCATGGGACGAAGAAACGCTCTTTTTCTCGAAAAAAGAATATATTTTACTTGCAGGACAGTTGTAAAATTTCCGGGAAAGTACATTAGCCTGGAACATTATAACATATATTTAAGAAAAAATAATGTTCGGAAGTAATTAAAAGCGTAATTTTTAGGTGATATGACCAAGGCTTTCATCATTAGAATAAGAAAAGTAAAATGAACCAATGAAAAGTTTTATTAACAAGTCACATGACTTGTTATGCTTACGTTACGCGCTGCGCGCCCCGGATGACTTCCGGATGCGCTAACGCGGCGCGTCATATGACGCATTACGCGACAACGCAGGTCCAGAATATAGTCAAAATGTCTCCACCAACCAGCGGTCGAAACACAACCCCTTTCAGCAGGCTAAATAGTTCTGTTAAATGACAACAGAAGGGACAGGCAACAAGAACCATCAGTCAAAGAGGGGAGGGCTAGTTCTTCTCTACCGGGTTACATTGGGGCGCTACCGGAACTGATCGAATTGGTAGTCTACAGTGTTTCTGGATGTTTCAGACTGAAGCTGGGGTTAGCATGAGAGCACCACCATTTCGTAGCTCCGTTGTGGCCATTCCGCAACCAATCATGGCAGCCGCTCTTTATCGTTATTTTGGGCGGGGTGGGTGGCGGAGCCGAGCTGTTTTGCAGCCATCATTGTGTGGAGTTCAGTTCATCTCACTAGTTTTGTATTTGTCATGAGGGGTTGTTCCTAATGTTTCTATTTTAGCGAGGTCAAAAAGAGATCCCATTAGTGGCCTACTGATTTTACTCGATTCCTTTTCTTTTTTTTTACACGATTTTTCGTTATCTGCAAAGACTAAACAGAGTATTGCGACTCTGTGTTTGTTTGTAAATAGAGAATGAACCAAAGAGAACTAATTCTAAAACAGTAAATACTTGGATAAGAATCAATCAAATGGAGAGAGAAGCAGGCACGACGTATTACAACGGGGGCAAAGGCCTGCGTTAACTACCTTTCACTATCTGCAAAGAGAGAGTACTCATAATAGAAATGAGGTGGGGGGGCACCATTCAAAGCAGATCAGTGTGCATAAACACGAAAATGTTTTCACTTACCACGTACTTGACATTCGACAGCTTATGATATTTGCTATTAAAAAACCATTGAAATTCACTGAAAAAACCATAGGTTATAGACCATATATAGTTAGGAATTAGCATTTACAAAACCTTGAAAATTCACTGAAAAAACCATAGGTTATAGACCATATATAGTTAGGAATTAGCATTTAAAAAACCTTATTTTACTCACACAAAACCATTGAAATTCCATATATAGTTAGTTGCACTAACTATATATCGCGCACCCGCAATCCACTGCTGATGATGTCACATATTACATCATTCATGACATGGTCAGTGACATCACTGATGACATCACTGATGACATCTCAAATGACATCACTGATGACATCACTGATGACATCTCATTTGACATCAATGACCACATCACTGATGATATCATTCATGTGACAATACAATGCATCTCCTCACATTTTAATATAATCTCTGTTTCACACAGTGTTAAAAACAGAGTATAATTTTTGAAACCATTGACACACCAATACTAGTTACTACATACGTACTCACTGATTCCTACGTCTACACACACATTCACTCATTCACCCATACAATCATTCATACATACAATCACTCATCTTTACAACACTATCATATGCACTCATACACCTATACAGACACTCACACTCTGCCACTCATCCATGGAGTTACTCACACACCTAGTCAGTCCTGTAAAGAATCAATCACACTTCCATTTTCTACTCTATACAGTTAAACATAGAGCACCTTACGTTTTCAACCATATACTAACACATACTTACTCTCTTATACAAACATTGATACAATAACACATTGATCTGTACAGAGTCACACACCTCCCAGCCAGCCACACACACACTCAGTCTCCCATGCAAATACTTGGGCAATCAATCAATAACCCATATAGTTACTCATATAGCTACTGATCAACACATGCAGCAGTTTACAGAACAACAGACATAATGATGCACAAATTAAGACAGTTTAGTCACTAACCCATGCACTCAGTGAGACACATTTAATCACTCACTCATACATTCAGTCATGCACCTACTAAATCCTTCGTCCAGACACTTATACATCCACTCATTCTTCAATATGTAAGACATATTTTAACTTTACAGAAACATACAGTCACTGGATGTTGTCATCAGTGATGTCATCAGTGATGTCATTTGAGATGCCATCAGTGATGTCATCAGTGATGTCACTGACCATGTCATGAATGATGTAATATGTGACATCATCAGCAGTGGATTGCGGGTGCGCGATATATAGTTAGTGCAACTAACTATATATGGAATTTCAATGGTTTTGTGTGAGTAAAATAAGGTTTTTTAAATGCTAATTCCTAACGATATATGGTCTATAACCTATGGTTTTTTCAGTGAATTTTCAAGGTTTTGTAAATGCTAATTCCTAACTATGGGGCTCATTAGGATGGCGGACGGAAGAGCCACCGCGGCCCTGGAGTAGGCGGAAAAAGCCTTTTCCGTGTCCGCCTGCCGCGGATACTCCGTCCGCCATATCAGGATAGGAAAACGTGTCAAATTTCCGTCCGCGACGGAAGAGCACGCTCCGCCGCCGAACTACACACGAGACCGTGGCGGACGGAACACATCCGGATGCCCCGCCGTACGTACTGACGTCGAAGACCGTCCCCCAAATCAAGATGGCGGAAAATACACATAAAACCGCAGCGGAAAAACAACCTGTCTGAACACGGCGGAATCCCCACTGCGAAGACAGGTGACATAGCAGAGATACCCACCGCAAGCTGACCAACACCATGGACCCAGCGCTACACGCTTTCCCGATGCTCTTCGCGATCCACCACGTCCTAGTCATGGCCCACCATGGACGACGACGCAGGTAAGGCACAAACCATTGGCCGTCTGCAGGGGAATACCAGTAAGGGACGTGACGTAGGGAGGGGGAGTGTCATGTTACCGAAACCACTGATGAGAAGCAAATACAAATACACATTAGTAGTACGCAAGCAGGAATGACAACGACAGACCACGAGACCTGATAGACTACCTTTATTGTACAAAATAGGGGTTAAATCACAGTGTATGCGTGAGCATGGGCAAAGTGGGCACCACAGCAGCTACATCATTGGCAGTCAACGAGAGGGCAGTATGCAGTATCAGAGCATCAACAGGGCATTGTGCAGTACAGAGCAGGTACATCATAGGCAGGTAACGAGAGGGCAGTATGCAGTATCAGAGCATCAACAGGGCATTGTGCAGTACAGAGCAGGTACATCATAGGCAGGTAACGAGAGGGCAGTATGCAGTATCAGAGCATCAACAGGGCATTGTGCAGTACAGAGCAGGTACATCATAGGCAGGTAACGAGAGGGCAGTATGCAGTATCAGAGCATCAACAGGGCATTGTGCAGTACAGAGCAGGTACATCATAGGCAGGTAACGAGAGGGCAGAATGCAGTATCAGAGCATCAACAGGGCATTGTAGAGTACAGAGCAGGTACATCAGAGGCAGCACGTGAGAGGGGCTAAGTGCATCAACAGTCCATTGCACAGAGCAGGCCCATCAGAGGCAGCACGTGAGAGGGGCTAAGTGCATCAACAGTCCATTGCACAGAACAGGCCCATCAGAGGCAGCACGTGAGAGGGGCTAAGTGCATCAACAGTCCATTGCACAGAGCAGGCCCATCAGAGGCAGCACGTGAGAGGGGCTAAGTGCATCAACAGTCCATTGCACAGAACAGGCCCATCAGAGGCAGCACGTGAGAGGGGCTAAGTGCATCAACAGTCCATTGCACAGAGCAGGCCCATCAGAGGCAGCACGTGAGAGGGGCTAAGTGCATCAACAGTCCATTGCACAGAGCAGGCCCATCAGAGGCAGCACGTGAGAGGGGCTAAGTGCATCAACAGTCCATTGCACAGAGCAGGCCCATCAGAGGCAGCACGTGAGAGGGGCTAAGTGCATCAACAGTCCATTGCACAGAGCAGGCCCATCAGAGGCAGCACGTGAGAGGGGCAGTATGCAGTATCAGAGCATCAACAGGGCATAGTAGAGTACAGAGCAGGTACATCATAGGCAGGTAACGAGAGGGCAGTATGCAGTATCAGAGCATCAACAGGGCATTGTGCAGTACAGAGCAGGTACATCATTGGCAGCACATGAGAGGGCAGAATGCAGTATCAGAGCATCAACAGGGCATTGTAGAGTACAGAGCAGGTACATCATAGGCAGGTAACGAGAGGGCAGCATGCAGTATCAGAGCATCAACAGGGCATTGTGCAGTACAGAGCAGGTACATCAGAGGCAGCACAACTACGTGTCCCTACCAAACCGTCACAGGGACCACAAGAGTGCCACACAGTTCTCAATGGACACACCATGTGAACTAACATTTGAGTGAAGTGTACAGCACCTCACATCACAGAATCAGGGGGACTGCGTGAACTACCTGCCTCGGACACACTGGCAGCACCAGCAACAGGAGTGTGAGACACAGCCACAGCCCGAGTGACACACACATGGGCCACGGACCCAGACACACTGGCAGCACCAGCAACAGGAGTGTGAGACACAGCCACAGCCCGAGTGACACACACATGGGCCACGGACCCAGACACACTGGCAGCACCAGCAACAGGAGTGTGAGACACAGCCACAGCCCGAGTGACACACACATGGGCCACGGACCCAGACACACTGGCAGCACCAGCAACAGGAGTGTGAGACACAGCCACAGCCCGAGTGACACACACATGGGCCACGGACCCAGACACACTGGCAGCACCAGCAACAGGAGTGTGAGACACAGCCACAGATGTAGTCACTGACACGTGAGCCACTGACCCAGACAGACTGCCAGCACCAGAAACAGGAGTGTGCAACACAGACACAGATCTCCTAACTGACACGTGAGCCATAGACCCACATACCCTGCCAGGATCTGCAACAGGAGAGGGCACAACTGACACTGTGCCACCATCTGATACATGAGAGTCAACTGCACCAGCGCCACTGGGACTACTGAAATGATGAGCCACAGGGCTGTATGGGCCAGGAGGCAGGGTGGGCCTGGGAGCTGGGGATAGCTCACCTAGAGCCAAATCGGGGTTGGCAGGTGTCAATGGTGTGTGTCTGCGTTTCTTAGGGAGGTGTGAGTGCACCCTGGACAGGACAGGACTGCCAAGTGGTGGGGACTCCAAAGAATCACCACCCAGCATAGGTGGAGCAACTGCTGCCGGGGATCTTGTTTCGGGGGACGTGCTGGAGCCTGCCTGCCGTTTGCTCTGTGCCTGCCGCCTGGACTCGGAATGATGTGTAATGGGGGATGCAACAACAGGGGACACCCTCCTCTGCTTCTGACTGGCCTGGATGGGAGTGGAGGTATGGGGGGACTCCGCCGCGGAGACATCAGTTTGGCGTTTAGTAGAAAACATCAGCCTCAGTGATGTATGCCTGTCCTTGATAGCGCCATTGTCCATGCGAGATGCCTTGTCCGTAGGATGTGCCTTATCCTTAGGTGGAGTGTTGTCTCTGGATGTAGCCTGTGCCCTGCTCGCCGCCCTGTTCCTGCCAGCAGACTTGTCGTCTGTGGTGCACCTGTCTCCAGCAGACACCTGCTCTCTGTGTGTGTCCCTGCCCTTGGGAGTGGTCCTATCCACTGCTGTGGGCCTGCTCTTG
Organism: Lissotriton helveticus; assembly: GCF_964261635.1. NCBI lineage: Eukaryota > Metazoa > Chordata > Amphibia > Caudata > Salamandridae > Lissotriton > Lissotriton helveticus. The sequence continues at coordinate 144,274,501 of NC_136064.1, forward strand.
GGAGTCTCCCTGCTCTTAGTAGGTGCCTTAGTCTTCTCACTGTCCTTGGGAGTGTCCCTTACCTCTGCTGTGGGCCTGCTCTTGGGAGTCTCCCTGCTCTTAGTAGGTGCCTTAGTCTTCTCACTGTCCTTGGGAGTGTCCCTTACCTCTGCTGTGGGCCTGCTCTTGGGAGTCTCCCTGCTCTTAGTAGGTGCCTTAGTCTTCTCACTGTCCTTGGGAGTGTCCCTTACCTCTGCTGTGGGCCTGCTCTTGGGAGTCTCCCTGCTCTTAGTAGGTGCCTTAGTCTTCTCACTGTCCTTGGGAGTGTCCCTTACCTCTGCTGTGGGCCTGCTCTTGGGAGTCTCCCTGCTCTTAGTAGGTGCTTTAGTCTTCTGACTGGCCTTGTCCAAGGAACAGTCCATGGACATGTGAGTATCCCTTGCCTTGGGAGTACCTTTCGTGTTGAATGCCTGTGTAGCTCCGGAAGGCATGTCCCCCAACAACACTTGTGGATCCTGTGTGTGTACTCCAGTGCATCTGACGTCGTCTACGTGAACAGAGTTAGCTGATCTAGGGGATGGGGTCTGTGCCCTGCGTGCCCTGACGTGCTGTCTGACGCTGCTTCTAGTGCAATAACCTGTATTTGAGTCCTGCTCAGAATAATCACTACCCCCTGAGACATCCAGCGGTGTAGATGGTGAAACAGAAGTAGCACCCTGTTCGTTCGACTGTACTATTGCAGACGACACACTGCTTGCCAATGACTGCACTGTCCTGTGTAGACCTGCAAGATCGCCATGCATCCCTTCCATGAATGCCACCACCTGCCCCAACTTCCTATCATGGTCCTGGAAAGCATTTGTCATATTGGTCTGCCCCACACACAGCTGTCGCAGCAGATCAACGGCCTCAGCACACAGTGCATTTTGGCTCACCGTGGCAGGGGCAGCGGTGCCTGCACCGAACGCCACTCTGCTCCCCCTACTCCTCCGGCCACGAACAGTACATGGTGCAGTTGGCGGAAGTGTGGGCCCTGTGTGCTGTCTTACGACAGAAGGTGATGAGTGCCCACTCCCAGTCTGTGTCAACAGTGCAGGCTCACCACGAGTGTCCGACGAGGAGGACGATGGTGTCTCCACATGCGAGTCCTCAGGGACGGTCCTGTCCCCCTCTCCGGCGCTGGCCTCCTCCGTGTCAGTCTGCGTGTGTGCGAAGTCTGAGCCGGACTCATTTCCTCGGCTACTCTCCACCGTCTGTGGCTGAGTGTCCTCTGTCAAAGCTGAAATGCACAGAAAAGATGTGTGAGTCATGGGCACACTCACGTACAGAAGGAACAGGATAGCCAAATCACATAGCAGACAAAGGTTTAGGAGCCCTCATCCTGCACATGGCCCACCCCTACCAGTCATCCTCACATTTTCTGCCATGGGGCCATGGACCACTAGGGGATGTGCTTTTACACTCAACTACTAAGCAAGTGGCGTGTCAACATGGCGGACCTGGATGTCAAATGAGTACCACCCAATGGGACCAAAATGGCTTCACAGGCATACATACGCAACACGGAACTCAATAGTGTGTCTGTGCACCAATACATGCATAGCACTCACAAGTTTCCTACACAGACAGTATGCTCACCGCTAGTTTGCTGTTGATCGGCACTCAGACGTTCGGCCAGTTCAGGATGCGTCACTGCAATGATACGGTGCATGAGAGGGGTCATGGAGCGTCGGGACAGACGGGGCGTCCTTGGAATCAGGCCCAGTGTTACTTCCGCTACATTCTTGCTCAGCCTGGAAATGTCGTCCCAGCGTTTGTGGCAGTGTGTATGTCGTCTGTTGCACACCCCCAATGCCCGTACTTCCCGTGCTATGCTCCTCCACAGGTCCTTGCGAAGGTGCAGCTTGACCTACCATGATGGGAGACAAAAGGGTGTAAGTCAGTGGACAGGTGGCCTGTCACACACATAGGGGCAAGACGTTACTGTCAGCAGCCATGCACAATCAGGAACATATGTCTAGCCCACACTACACAGCTAAGATAGAAATAGGCCTGATCATTTGGCCCCCTCATGCACACCAACATGTCCCACACTGCACTTACCACCCGTCCCGGTGCGCCGTAGAGGCGTCCATAGTTGCGGAGTACACCGTCCACGAGGACATCAAGCTCCGCGGCGGTGAAGGGTCGAGACCGGATCTCTTTGCCTCTCGACATGGCAAGATCACGGAGTATGGCACTAGAGCAGCAGTCGGTGGTCAGCTCAGCAGCAGCAGCAGGTCGAGGTGATGGCACTAGAGCAGCAGTCGGTGGTCAGCTCAGCAGCAGCAGCAGGTCGAGGTGATGGCACTAGAGCAGCAGTCGGTGGTCAGCTCAGCAGCAGCAGCAGGTCGAGGTGATGGTCACAGGCAGCAATGGTCCCCAGGGTAGGAAGTTTCATTTTGGCCAAGACACATATATAGGGCCCTCAGCACGTGTCAGTGGCATACGTCGCCAGCAATTGGTCAGCCCTGGAAGCGTGATCGTGAAATGGGCCAATGACTGGCCCTGTTGTTGCGGTGCACAGCTTCCGCTACTTGCGATTGGCCGTATGCGGCCAGCGTCCCTCTTCCCATTGGCTGCATGTGCAGGGACCGTCACGGGCCCACATCGGCAACCGCACGTGCAAGCCTCAGGCACGGATGCTTCAGTTGCAACAATGTACTATCACTGGCGCCTCCATGGCGGTGCACGTACACAGCGGGGGAGGTGCAGGCCTATACACCCTGTAGATGTACTCAATGGACATGCCAGTTCATGACCCCCCTTACAGTCACCTTGCATCATCCACCGTACACCGGCCGGAGCGGCCGGCCCTTCCACTACCGCCGTGCCAGGCCCTGCCCAGGACCGCCGTGCCGGCCATGGCAACCACCGCCATTGCACGGCCCTTCCACTACCGGCGTTCCCTGGCGGTCCGTGCAATGGCGGTTGTTGCCATGGCCGGCACGGCGGTCCTGGGCAGGGCCTGGCACGGCGGTAGTGGAAGGGCCGTGCAATGGCGGTTGTTGCCATGGCCGGCACGGCGGTCCTGGGCAGGGCCTGGCACGGCGGTAGTGGAAGGGCCGGCCGCTCCGGCCGGTGTACGGTGGATGATGCAAGGTGACTGTAAGGGGGGTCATGAACTGGCATGTCCATTGAGTACATCTACAGGGTGTATAGGCCTGCACCTCCCCCGCTGTGTACGTGCACCGCCATGGAGGCGCCAGTGATACAACATTGTTGCAAATCGACCATCCGTCCCGGATCCTTGCACATGCACTTGCCGGTGTGTGGGCGTGACGGTCTGTGCACGTGCAGAAAATGTGAATGTCGAAGGCGGCCCGCGTATGCCCAGACGTAAACAGCGGATGCAGTGCACCGCCATGGCGTGGTCAATGTTAGCATCTTAGCCGATGATGCACCTTGTACCATTGTCTGCAGCTGCCTGCTCACGGTTGTGTGCGTGATTGCGTGGCTACACATGTCATGCTCCATCCCATGTGTGTCCATACCATGGGCATCGGTGAGCCACAAGTGTCCATCACGTGTGCATGTCCACATCGGGTAGTACCCTACACAATTTTGTCGTACCTCACATGTACACAGTAGATCCCGTATGTATGGGCACCTGTGAATCAGTTGTCAGTGAGTGGTATGTGTCAGATGATGACTATGGTGGGGGTTCTGTTGTGTACTGTACATGTGTGTTGCCTATTGTGTCCCCATGCATGTGATGTCTGTATGCCCACCATTCCTGGTGTTGCCATTGGTGCATCATGATATGGGGGGGTGGGGGGGTGTTTAATTTAGTATGTGTGCATGTACTTACATGTGTGCATGTGATGTTGGGCCTACACATGTGGGTCATGTCACATGTCTGGTTGGCAGTGATGTTGAGGTGAGACAGTGTGCATTGCACATGTTGCTAAACATCATGTTGCTAGTGGATGCACATTGTTGCCACGTCGATCCATGTTGTCCTGACAATCAGAGGAGTCACACATATGACAAGCATACACTGGATACTACATGTTGGTAGAGGGCGTTGACATGTGATTGAGGTGCACACACATGCGTTGTATGTGATTTGACTTCCATTCCATCTACCCCCACACAGGAGGGCTCCAAATGTCCATCGCCCATACACTGTGCTGGAGGATATGGTGGACGAGGAGGTGATCCGGAAATTCAGGCTGGATCGCCGTCGATTGTTGGAACTTGTGACCCTATTGTCTCCTCACCTGCAGCCGCGAAGAAACTATCCAGGTTCCATGACACCCACGCAAAAGGTGATGGCGGCACTCCATTTCTTTGCAACAGGCACATTCCAGTACACAGTTGGAGATGCCGGGGGAATGTCACAGGCCATGTTCAGCACGGTACTCCGGGATGTACTGACAGCCATGATGCTGTACAAGCATGACTATATACATTTCCCTCAGGCGGCGGACTTGGCAGCGGTCAAAGCTGACTTCTATGCCCTGGGTCGTATACCACACGTTGTGGGTTCCATTGATGGCACGCATATCGCTCTCATTGCACCACGGGCACGTGAGCAGGTGTATAGGAATCGGAAACACTTCCATTCCCTGAACGTGCAGGTGGTGTGCCAGGCCGACAACATCATCTCACATGTGTGTGCAAGATTCCCTGGCTCTGCACATGACGCCCACATCATGCGGAGCAGCATGGTCCCCCAACTGATGGCTAATCTGCGTCCGGCACAAGCGTGGCTTGTTGGTGAGTATGCTGTGGTGACAGGAGTGATATCTGTGTGGCATGGTGTGACCCACAATGCAGGTTGTGATGTTTCTCTCTCTCTCTCTTCCACCAACACAGGCGACTCGGCGTACCCAAACAGGCCTTGGCTGCTCAGTCCCTTACGCAATCCCACTACAGCTGGAGAAATGAGATACAATGATGCCCATGGTAGGACACGTCGAGTGGTAGAACGGACATTTGGCCTGCTGAAGTCTAGGTTTCGGTGCCTGGATAAGACTGGAGGGGCCCTGCCTTACTCACCAGGCAAAGTATGCAAGATCGTGATAGCGTGCTGCATGCTTCACAACCTGGCTGTGCGCTATAACATTGAACTGCTCTTGGACCCTGATGAACTGCAAGTTCCTCGCCCTCCCGACCCAGCCATGTCAACTGATGAGGATAGTGGTGAGGAGGAAGGTGTGGACCAGAGGCGCCAGATCATTGATCGCTACTTCCCTTGATTGTGAGTGTGCTCCTCTTGTGCTGCTTGGGTATGCCCTGTGAATGTGTGCTGGTGTTGTGGCATAGTGGTGTGCTTCATCTCTGTGTTCTGCTATGTGATGCATGCATGTGTGTGTGTGTGCTAAATTGTGGCCAATGCACGTCTCCATGATGTGTGTCGTCTCATCCATTACTGTTGTGATGCGTGTGGGTTGTTATATGTTGCACTGCAGTGTGTTCTGATGAGTGTGATCATGTTTCCTGACGTGTCTTTGCGGTTTCTATTTTCCCTAGGTCACTCCCGCAGCGCCATGATTCTGTACCAGTTGGATACCTGTACCTAGTAACATCTGTTTCTGATGCATTCATGTGAATAAACATGGAGGCAACACATGATTGAGTGAGTAAGTGGCTTTTATTTACAAATTGTGCATGGGTGTAGGTGCATATTTACAAATGAGTGAAGGGGTGGGGGAGTGAGAGTAGAAGGTTATGGCAGATGAAAATTCCGTGCGGACACCACATAGGGTGGTGTCTGCCTAGTACAGCAGGCCTGTGGCAGGTGGGACCGGATAGTTGCCAGGGTGAATGGCATGCGCAGGTACTGGTACAGTCATTTTCTGTTCCTCTTGGAGCGTGTGGCAGCTGCTTCCACACTGCTGTCGCCCACTTCCTGCCTCGGACGGCCCCTCCGTCTTTGTGCCGGTACGGAGTCAGCTGGTTGCGCTGGGGCATCGGGTACCACATCCGCCGCAGGTGGCGGTGGCGGTGGCGTTGTTTGTGGCCTGATTGTCCTGGTGAAGATGTCCACTAGTTGGCCAAGCCGCCTCTCAATGGCCCCCAACATTGCAGTGTTATCTACAAAGTCCTGGTGGGCCCGGTCTGCCTGTGCCTGACCACGTTGGTAGCTCACCTCCACCCTGCCCAGTGCCTCCAATGACTGTTGCACTGGATTGGGTGTGTTGGTATCCTCCCGTCTTCTTTGGCGTATGCTCCTGCCTGCCGGATCTGGACTTGCATCTCTGCCTTGCCTCACACTCTCCCTGCGTGGCTGGCATGGCGCTGGCACGGCGTTGGCCGTTGGGTTGGGCAGGGTGGCAGGGGCAGGAGTGGTGGTAGTAGTAGTGGTGGTGGTGGAGGTGGTGCTGGTGGTGGCTGTGCAGGTCACAGTGGCCGGTGTTGTCACAATGGCAGAGGCCGTAGTTGTTGGTGCAGGGGTGACCTGGGAGCCAGATGGCCCTGGCTGGCTGCTTGTGCCGGGATCATCCTCTGCCCCGGAGGTGGCTGGCCAATCGTCCCCTGAGACGTCTGTGATTGGCGAGTCTGGAGGGCGGGTGTTGCTTCCAGCTGTCAGATTAGGATGACCTGCAAAACAAAAATGTGAGGATGAGTAATGTGGACTTGACAGGTTGTTTTCACTTTTTTTGCCGATTCTGTCTGCACTGGTACTCACCCCACCCACCACCACCACCGCCATCCCTATGGACATGGGGGCCTGTTGGGAGTTGTAGTTCCATCCCCTCACACCCACCACCACCACCACCACCGCCATCCCTATGGACATGGGGGCCTGTTGGGAGTTGTAGTTCCGTCCCCTCACACCCACCACCACCGCCATCCCTATGGACATGGGGGCCTGTTGGGAGTTGTAGTTCCATCCCCTCACACCCACCACCACCGCCATCCCTATGGACATGGGGGCCTGTTGGGAGTTGTAGTTCCATCCCCTCACACCCACCACCACCCACCACCACCACCACCACCGCCATCCCTATGGACATGGGGGCCTGTTGGGAGTTGTAGTTCCATCCCCTCACACCCACCACCACCGCCATCCCTATGGACATGGGGGCCTGTTGGGAGTTGTAGTTCCATCCCCTCACACCCACCACCACCCACCACCACCACCACCACCGCCATCCCTATGGACATGGGGGCCTGTTGGGAGTTGTAGTTCCATCCCCTCACACCCACCACCACCGCCATCCCTATGGACATGGGGGCCTGTTGGGAGTTGTAGTTCCATCCCCTCACACCCACCACCACCGCCATCCCTATGGACATGGGGGCCTGTTGGGAGTTGTAGTTCCATCCCCTCACACCCACCACCACCACCACCACCGCCATCCCTATGGACATGGGGGCCTGTTGGGAGTTGTAGTTCCATCCCCTCACACCCACCACCACCGCCATCCCTATGGACATGGGGGCCTGTTGGGAGTTGTAGTTCCATCCCCTCACACCCACCACCACCGCCATCCCTATGGACATGGGGGCCTGTTGGGAGTTGTAGTTCCATCCCCTCACACCCACCACCACCACCACCACCGCCATCCCTATGGACATGGGGGCCTGTTGGGAGTTGTAGTTCCGTCCCCTCACACCCACCACCACCGCCATCCCTATGGACATGGGGGCCTGTTGGGAGTTGTAGTTCCATCCCCTCACACCCACCACCACCGCCATCCCTATGGACATGGGGGCCTGTTGGGAGTTGTAGTTCCATCCCCTCACACCCACCACCACCCACCACCACCACCACCACCGCCATCCCTATGGACATGGGGGCCTGTTGGGAGTTGTAGTTCCATCCCCTCACACCCACCACCACCGCCATCCCTATGGACATGGGGGCCTGTTGGGAGTTGTAGTTCCATCCCCTCACACCCACCACCACCCACCACCACCACCACCACCGCCATCCCTATGGACATGGGGGCCTGTTGGGAGTTGTAGTTCCATCCCCTCACACCCACCACCACCGCCATCCCTATGGACATGGGGGCCTGTTGGGAGTTGTAGTTCCATCCCCTCACACCCACCACCACCGCCATCCCTATGGACATGGGGGCCTGTTGGGAGTTGTAGTTCCATCCCCTCACACCCACCACCACCACCACCACCGCCATCCCTATGGACATGGGGGCCTGTTGGGAGTTGTAGTTCCATCCCCTCACACCCACCACCACCGCCATCCCTATGGACATGGGGGCCTGTTGGGAGTTGTAGTTCCATCCCCTCACACCCACCACCACCGCCATCCCTATGGACATGGGGGCCTGTTGGGAGTTGTAGTTCCATCCCCTCACACCCACCACCACCACCACCACCGCCATCCCTATGGACATGGGGGCCTGTTGGGAGTTGTAGTTCCGTCCCCTCACACCCACCACCACCGCCATCCCTATGGACATGGGGGCCTGTTGGGAGTTGTAGTTCCATCCCCTCACACCCACCACCACCGCCATCCCTATGGACATGGGGGCCTGTTGGGAGTTGTAGTTCCATCCCCTCACACCCACCACCACCCACCACCACCACCACCACCGCCATCCCTATGGACATGGGGGCCTGTTGGGAGTTGTAGTTCCGTCCCCTCACACCCACCACCACCGCCATCCCTATGGACATGGGGGCCTGTTGGGAGTTGTAGTTCCATCCCCTCACACCCACCACCACCGCCATCCCTATGGACATGGGGGCCTGTTGGGAGTTGTAGTTCCATCCCCTCACACCCACCACCACCACCACCACCGCCATCCCTATGGACATGGGGGCCTGTTGGGAGTTGTAGTTCCGTCCCCTCACACCCACCACCACCGCCATCCCTATGGACATGGGGGCCTGTTGGGAGTTGTAGTTCCATCCCCTCACACCCACCACCACCGCCATCCCTATGGACATGGGGGCCTGTTGGGAGTTGTAGTTCCATCCCCTCACACCCACCACCACCCACCACCACCACCACCACCGCCATCCCTATGGACATGGGGGCCTGTTGGGAGTTGTAGTTCCATCCCCTCACACCCACCACCACCGCCATCCCTATGGACATGGGGGCCTGTTGGAGTGATTTCGACGTTGGTGAGTATGTGGACTGCATGCATGGGTTGGGGTCTGGGAGATGTGTCTTCACAGTTGTGTGAGGCACACCATGTAGTAGTGCTCGTGGTGCTTGGTTTGTACTTACCAGCCTCTTCTCCCTCAGGAAGTCCATCAAGGCTCTCAGGGTGGATGATGGTCATCACCTTGTCCTCCCACTCGGTGTAGGGTAAGGGCTCCGGAGGGGTTCCACCGCCGGTGTGATTAGCCCGGAGATGGTTCTTGGCTCGTATGGCTTTGACTCGGGTCTTTAGATCGTGCCACCGCCTCTGGATGTCCTGCTTCGTCCTCGGGACGCTCCCGGAGGCATTCACCCTGGTGACTATCCGGTCCCACATGCTGTTTCTCCTGGCTATGCTGGTCTGCTGCACTAGGGCCCCGAATAAGTGGGGTTCCACACGGATGATCTCATCTACCATAACCTTCAACTCGGTGTCAGTGAATTTGGGGTTTTTTTTTGGTGCCATGGTGTGTGGTGCTCGGGGTGTGGGTTTGCGTGGATGGGGAGGTGCAGGTGTGTGGTGTGTAAGAATGGTGTGGTGGAAGTTTGTGTGGTGGGTGTGTTTGGGTGTGGGTTGTGTGAATGCTATTTCTCTTTGGTCTCAGTTCAGTGGTGTGTCCTGCTAGCAGCTATGCTGTGATGCAGAGGAGTTGTGGAGTGGGTGGGAGTTCTTTTATGGTGTGTGTCTAGACCGTGTCTGAATGGGTATTGGCAGTCAGGTGCTAGGTGGGAGTGTTGCCAGGTGTGGATTGTGTGGTGCTTGGCGGTGGATCATTGTGTGTTGTGATTGGTTTGGATGTTTGCGGTGGGTGGGCGTTTTTTTTCGTGTGTTTGGTGATTAACTTCCGTGCCAATGTATGGCATTGGTTTGACAGTAGGGATGTTGTTTGTGTTGTCGTTCCGCTGTGGTGCACGGATTCTCGGTGCATTGGTACCGCTGCGGACGTGGATGGCGGTGACTACCGGGGTACTTGCGGAGTTATCCTAATAGCGGACACGGACATTGCGCAGGTATCGCGGGGGTGGTGGATGTATTCGCGGTCATGTGCGTACGCGGCGGTCGGTGTTTTTACTGTTCCGTCCGCCTGCCGCGGACTCAGGTGTACTCCGACCGCCGCGGACGGGGATTGGTGTGCTCCGTACGCCGCGGTCGGCGTTTTTTGCATGTTTTATCCTAATTGCTGTTGCGGATTTTCCGCGGACAGGTCCGGAGTATCTAGCCACCTTCCGCGGCGGACGGTACACGTTTCCGTCCGCCATCCTAATCGACCCCTAAATATGGTCTATAACCTATGGTTTTTTCAGTGAATATATATATATATATATATATATATATATTACCTACTGGCGACCGCCAGTAGGTAATATATATATAGATATATATATATTCACTGAAAAAACCATAGGTTATAGACCATATATAGTTAGGAATTTGCATTTACAAAACCTTGAAAATTCACTGAAAAAACCATAGGTTATACACCATATATAGTTAGGAATTAGCATTTAAAAACCTTATTTTACTCACACAAAACCATTGAAATTCCATATATAGTTAGTTGTACTAACTATATATCACGCACCCGCAATCCACTGCTGATCATGTCACATATTACATCATTCATGACATGGTCAGTGACATCACTGATGACATCACTGATGACATCTCAAATGACATCACTGATGACAACATCCAGTGACTGTATTTTTCTGTAAAGTTAAAATATGTCTTACATATTTAAGAATGAGTGGATGTATAAGTGTCTGGATGAAGGATTTAGTAGGTGCATGACTGACTGTATGAGTGAGTGGTTAAATGTGTCTCACTGAGTGCATGGGTTAGTGACTAAACTGTCTTAATTTGTGCATCATTGTGTCTGTTGTTCTGTAAACTGCTGCATGTGTTGATCAGTAGCTATATGAGTAACTATATGGGTTATTGATTGGTTGCCCAAGCATTTGTATGGGAGACTGAGAGTGTGTGTGGGTGGCTGGGAGGTGTATGACTCTGTGCATAGATGTATGGGTTCAAAAGTGCATGTGGAAACAGCTGTATGGGTGGTTGACTGTGTGCATGACTGTATTGGTGAGTGAATAGATATCTCAGTGCTACATGTCAAAGTAAGTACATATGTAAAATACAGTACATGTGAGAGTTGACATATATAAATAACTGTGCATAAGAGCCAGTGAATGTGTGAGTGGCTGTATGGATCATTGTGCTCTTGTATCCAGGATTGTATAAGTGAGTAAATATGTTTTTGTATATGTTTGAATAAGTAAGGTGTGTATAACTGTATAGTTGTGAAAATGGAGCTGTGATTGATTCTTTGCATGACTGACTAGGTGTGTAAGTAACTCCATGGATGAGTGACAGTCTGTGAGTGTCTGTTTACACTGAGTGTATCTAAGGTTATATTAGAGTCTGAAGAGGTTCATCGTATTATCACATGAATGATGTCATCAGTGATGTGATCAGTAATGTCAAATGAGATTTTATCAGTGATGTCATCAGTGATGTCATTTGAGATGTCATCAGTGATGTCATCAGTGATGTCATTTGAGATGTCATCAGTGATGTCATCAGTGATGTCACTGACCATGTCATGAATGATGTAATATGTGACATGATCAGCAGTGGATTGCGGGTGCGTGATATATAGTTAGTACAACTAACTATTTATGGAATTTCAATGGTTTTGTGTGAGTAAAATAAGGTTTTTAAATGCTAATTCCTAACTATATATGGTGTATAACCTATGGTTTTTTCAGTGAATTTTCAAGGTTTTGTAAATGCAAATTCCTAACTATATATGGTCTATAACCTATGGTTTTTTCAGTGAATTTCATTGGTTTTTTAAAAGCTAATATCTATAGCTGTAAAATGTATTCTTCTTTAAATACAAAAATATATTTGATATGTTTATTAATAATTTTTTTAAAATTTTTTTTTTGTTTCGCTCCCGGTCCGCGAACCGGGAAGCTTCCCGTTAGCTCAATTTGATGCCGCGACCCGGTCCGCGAACCGGTAAAAAATCAACATAGTGACGGTATCGCGTTGCCGCGTAATGCGTCTTATGACGTACTGCGTTAGCGCACCCGGAAGTGCCCCGGGGCGCGGACCGAGGCGCGAAACGCAGCTCCCCGGAAGCGATCCGCGGCGCGTCGCGAAAGCGCGACGTATCGCGTTGCCGCGAAATGCGTCTTGTGACGTATCGCGTTAGCGCACCCGGAAGTGTCCCGGGGCGCGGACCGAGGCGCGAAGCGGAGCGACCCGGAAGCTAACCGGGGAGCGTTCCGCAGCGCGTAACATGAGCGTGAGAGGTCATGTGACTTGTTAATAAAACTTTTCATTGGTTCATTTCACTTTTGGTTTCATAATGATGGAAGGCTAGGTCAGGTGACCTAAAAATAACACTTTTCATTGGTTGAGAAGTATTGTTTTTCCCAAATGATGAAAACCCCTCCTTCTTTCCTCACTCTGACTTTCATCATTGTGAGAGGAAGACCTATTTTGCTTGTTGGAAAATGGCTTCATTGGTTGCTTCAGCTGGTGCACCCCCACCACCACCTCCACCTCCTCATGGGAAGAGAGGACCACCTCCCCAGGTCATTACCAACACTGAGGAGGAAGATGAAGAAATGGATGAGGAGGGAGAAGAACCACAGTTCTTAGAAGAGGTGCCCCGGGTTTCCAGAAAGAAAGCCAGTTTCATCTGGCAGTTTTATTCGATCCCTCCTGGCCAAAAAAAAGTCAATGCGAGGTATGTCACCTGCCTCATATGCAAAGAACAATTGTCCAGAGGGACGGACAAAAAAAATAGCTATGGAAATCACACAATGCACAGGCACATGACAAGGAAGCATCCACTAAATTACAGCCGGGTGGAAATAAGGGATATGCAGGACAATCCAAGACCAACTCCTGTGGCCAGACCAACAATACCGATTTCTCTAACACCAGAAGAGGCACGGGACACTGTGCCAAATATTCAAGAAAATTTTGGGCACATGATTCACTTATGTATGCACTGTCGTGCATTATTAGCTTGTGGCAACATGAGCATCAATGCACTCAGCACTCAACCTGGCGTATGAACACCATGATTGCCCTAACCGCCCCCAGTAATTTTTTTTTGCTCCTGTTGAGCCCTTTTCAACGCCTGTTTTTTGTTGTTCCCCCCCCCAAAAAAAAACCAAAAAAAATATAAAATCGTTCAAAAAATACAAAAAAAACAAAAAAAATTCAAAAAATAAAAAAAAATATAAAACAACAAAAATATTTAAAAAAAAGTTCTTTTCAGAACTACCTTCCCTTTCAAAAAAAATTGCTAGAATGTTTAGCACTCTGGCAAGCTCTATTTCTTTTGGTTCGCTCCCGGGTTAGCTTCCCGGTACGCGGACCGGGAGCTAACCCAAAAAAATTAAAAAAAAAAAAAAGTGTAAGTATAAGGAAAGTAAACAGAGAGTGATGTTAAAAGAAAGACAGCTATAGGGAGTAAAGAAGAGATACTGTTTAATAGATTTATTTACCGAAGAAAAGACAGAAGAGGGTATAATTGTGAAAAACAAAATAGATAACGAAGTGAAAGAAAAAAAAAGAGAGTATAACATTAACAAAGAAGAGTTTCTTGGAGAATGTGAGTGAATGTTCAAAATAAGATTAAAACATGAGGAATAACAGAGAGAAAAAATAGAAAACAGAAAACAAAAAATAACAGAAAAAGATTAATTGAAACAGCAAAGAAATGTAAGTAACATAGAGCCATATCATCAACATAGGCAATAAAAGTTTTGCAGCTTTTATTGGCAGAAATGTGTCGCTAAAGCTGCTTTTGTGGCAGAAAACTGCCGCTAAAACCACTTTTGCACCAGTTTTCTGCCAATAAAAAGAGCAATAATTTTATTGGCTGTGTTCATAATATTCCCCTTAGTGTGCTTCAACTACACAGAGAAAGCATTATGAACAAGTAGTGATAGAGTGATCAGTCAAAGACACTAAGAGTAATAGAGACGGAGTGAGGGAACAAGAGTGAGGAACTATGAGAAGAGAGGGACTGAGAAAAAGAGTGGAAGGAGTTGAGTAAGTAGGTAATAGAGAAAGGAATGAGGGAAGTAGCAAAGGCAGGAAACTGAGGGTTAAAGAAATGAAGCAGTGGAACTAATAGTAGTTAAATGTGATAGAAATGTAACGAAAAGAGTACAAAATATTTACCTTATAATTGTCGTTAAATTACTCACTTTTTGTTTTTATACTTTCAATCTGTGAAAGAGAGAACAAACATTTGAAAAATATTAAAACATGTATTTAAAAATTAGAAAAGACAAGGGAAAAGATTGAAGGACAAACAGTTTTTCAACAACTTTGACACTTACAGAAGCTTCTGCTTCTCCAGGCCCCCTACACAGTCCTAAAGATATACATTTTAAACTAACAGTATCTTGATGCAGATGAAGTGAGGCCTATCTTAAAACATGGTGCATCTTTTGCATTGCTGTTGTTTCAGAAAAGTGTCGCAAGACACTAAAATTTTAAATAATTGCTTCAGGATGCCAATAAGATGTCTACTATCCAGAGGTTTGTTTGAGGTGAGGCCTACTCAGGGTTGCAGATGAGATTTACACTTGTTGAAGAGTACAGAGGAGATAATACATGTGAAGGTCTACCAATGAAGTGAGTCATGTCCACTGCACTCTTCAACAAAGTCCAAACCTCCTATGTTTCCCTGGACAGACCTAAACTTGATCTGCACAATGTGATTCGTAATGATAGGAAACACAGGTGATGTAATTGAAATACGTGCAATTTATTTTGCTCATTTCACAATCACATCACTTGTGTTTCCTTTGCTTAGGTATCTCATTGTGCAGATGTAGTCTAGCATACGAAAGAATACACAGAAGTGCAACACTGCATGCAACAACTTTGACACTTACAGAAGCCTCACCTTCTCCATGCCTCCTACACAGTTCTACATATACATCATAAATGCAAACAGTACAGAATTAATTATACATGTTAAATGGTTTATTTTTGCTGTTCTCAGAATGTATGAAAATTCACTAAAAACAGTGACTTGAAGGTATTCATCATATAACAGCGGGGAAAAAAAAACACAATCAAAATGATTGTGTTTAAAAAACCCATACAACATAAGAAATCAAAATTCAGAACTCCTTAAAGTTAACTTACTTTCCATGACGTCCAAGGATGTCCTATGAACAGCTTACACTCTTTTGTGCTGTTATTACTTTCAGCCCGCCACTTTCTGAAAGAAAATCTCCATCGTTTTTAAAAACACGTTACATGCAATAAATGACTTCTTGCTCTCTACCACAAGTTTCCACAAGGCCAAATCTGGTCAGAGCCATTTATAACTCTTGGATTTCTTGTAAGCCAATCCCGTCATTTGGCATTTCCGCAACTTTCAGAATTAAAATGTTGAAGATCATTTTCACAATCCTGGAATAGTAATATCTTCCCCTTCTTGCTCAGTCATGTTCTACATTTCCTATGACACTGATACTGCTTACTATGAAGCAGACTTACACTACCTCTATGACTACTACAATTATTTAATTCTCTACATCACTTTTAATCACAAAGCAATGTAAAACAGTAGACAGCATTGCAGACTTACATTCCCTCTACTCCATGTTTTGATTGGCTGCTTCAATTAGCTTATAAAAAGAAACAGTTTTTCTGAACTCATTCAAAGTGCACGTATTTCTCCATGACGTCCAGTCCTATGGTTAGAAGTTATGTCTCTGAACTACACTTATCCTCAAGGCCAAATTGTGTAGGAGCCATTAGAACTTCTTGAAATTAAAAAGATGTTGCAGAGTAAGAGACAAATCTCAGAGATTATAATAGTAAAATTGTTTAACAAGAGTAATATTTTGCAGCTATTATTTAGCCATGTCCAGCAATGCTGAGCAGGTGAAGACTATGTCTAAATTTTCAGTGAACAGGACTCATCTCTTCTTAACCTTGGATAAGCCTCACCGACTCTGTGTGTCCTGCACATACTTAAATGTAAGGGGGCAGATTTATGTTAAATGGCACATCCCCAGGCATGCACCAGTTAACGTGCACCACTACTCTGCCACCCATGTTGTGCCGTATTTACAATTAGATAGAAGAAAGCTTTGTCAAAACCCTGCGCCTGCTTTAAGCAGGCATAGGACTTGACGCAACATTGTGGAGATGGGGCACCCCTGAGCCTTGCTTGAGCTGCATCGCACTTGCGATACAACTCCAGCAATCACTACCTTTACAGCACAGATACGTCACGCATCTGTGCCATTTTTGCCCCATGATGCCCCGCATTGTAAATGCAGCACACCATGGGTGGCGGAACAGCGGCGCAGGATGACTGACACATCCCTGGTGATGCACCAGTCATCATAAATCTATCCCTAAGCTTCTTATCTTGTTAGAGATGAACCGCCATATGTATCATCAAAGTTTTTTCCATTTCCTAAATAGCGAACTTTAAGGAATAAATAGCGATTCATTACCATTCCTAGTTTGCGATGACCTATTTGCTAATTACAAATTACCCATTCATTTCCATGCAGCAGGAGGCCCATAGGAATGAAGCTGCAATTTGCGATTAGCAATTTGCTCATCGCAAATTAGGAAGAAAAAACCAAGGGTGCAGGGGTGTCTCAAGAACACCCTGCTGCACCCCCTGAAAAAGAAATTTGGGGGCATATGGCGCACATACATGCCCTAAGGGCATGTATGGGCGTCATATGGGACCTTTTGTTTTTTGGAAAAAAAGCTTTTTGAAAAGAATTCACAAATTACCACCAACTAGAAGTTGGTGGTAGTTTCCAAATCCTTAATGTCATTTTTTTACATATTTTTTGTTTGATACATTGCATTTAAGTAATCACAAAATTTGCAAATCCTTCAGTGCAATTGCAAAATAAGGAATAGCAAATTTTGCTACTCCTTATTTTGCATCAAACTTGTTTGATACATACCATTTGTCTAATTAACATTCGCAAAGGCCGAAATTCGTAGAATTTTGATCTTTGCGAATGCTAATTAGCTTGATACATATGGCCCCAAGTGAGACCTGTCTTGCGACATGGTGCATCTTTTGCATCACTGCTGCATCGGTTTCATGTGGTACTTTTTTTTTACACCATGACATATCTGCCTAAATGCATCAATTTGTAATTTTGTCGCCTCATAGCAAATCTTTTGCACCGCTGCTGCATCATAAAAGTGACGCACAGTGGCACAAAAGAGGCATACACCTATCATAAATCTGTCCCTAGCATTTTAAATGATTAATCCAGGATGACAATAAGGTGTGGCCTATCCAAAGGTTTGTTTAAGGTGAGGCCTACTCAGGATTGCAGATTAAAGTTACGCTTGATGAAGAATACAGAGGAGATAATATATGTAAAGGCCTACCAATGAAGTAAGTAATGTCCACTTTATTGCGCCAGTCATCATAAATGTATCCCTAAGCTTCTTATCTTGTTACAGATGAACCACCATATGTACCATCAAACTATTTTGCATTTCCTAAATAGCAAATTTTAAGGAATAAATAGCAATTCTTTACCATTCCTAATTTGCAATGAGCAAATTGCTAATTGCAAGTTACCCATTCATTTCCATGGGCTAGGAGGCTCATAGGAATTAATGTTGCAAGTTGTGATTAGCAATTAGCTCATCACAAAATAGGAATTTTTTCAAGCGTGCAGGGGTATCTCAAGAACACCCTGCTGCACCCCTGAAAAAGAAATTTGGGGGCATATGGCACACATACATGCCCTAAGGGCATGTATGGGCGTCATATGGGACCTTTTGTTTTTTTGGAAAAAAATGCTTTTTGAAAAGAATTCGCAAATTACCACAAACTAGAAGTTGGTGGTAGTTTCCAAATCCTTAATATCATTTTTTACATATTTTTTGTTTGATACATTGCATTTAAGGAATCGCAAAATTTGCAAATCCTTCAGTGCAATCGCAAAATAAGGAATAGCAAATTTTGAATTAAGGACATTTTAAGTCATTTCCACATGTGCAGTGTTTTCAAATTATGATTTGAAAATCGTTTTTGGGGAAAAGTAATGGTTTGCAAATTTATGACAAGGACATAATGGTGTATGCTTCTCTATAAGGCATTTCAGTGTCTCTGATGTCATTTTTCCCATATTACATTATAAGACCTTTCCCCATGGAGCACATTCCTTGTAAATATGCTCCCACCTGTGCATGGCGAATTTAGATTTTGACTGTTTGAGTCACATAGCCATGTTAAAAGTGACCCAAAAAAATTGCAAACGCTTTAAAAAAACACATTCATGTGTCTTAAGGACATTTTAAGTCATTTCCCCATGGACAGTGTTTTCTAAGTGGCGCAAAAGAGGCATACACCTATCATAAATCTGTCCCTAGCATTTTAAATGATTAATTCAGGATGACAATAAGATGTGGCCTATCCAGAGGTTTGTTTAAGGTGAGGCCTACTCAGGATTGCAGATTAAAGTTACGCTTGATGAAGAATACAGAGGACATAATACATGTAAAGCTCTACCAATGAAGTAAGTGATGTCCACTTCATTGCGCCAGTCATCATAAATGTATCCCTAAGCTTCTTATCTTGTTAGACATCAACCGCCATATGTATCATATAACTATTTTGCATTTCCAAAATAGCGAATTTTAAGGAATAAATAGCAATTCTTTACCATTCCAAATTTGCGATGAGCAAATTGCTAATTGCAAATTACCCATTCATTTCCATGGGCTAGGAGGCTCATATAAATGAAGGTGCAATTTGCGATTAACAATTTGCGCATCACAAATTAGGAATTTTTCCAAAGGTGCAGGGGTGTCTCAATAACACCCTGCTGCACCCTTGAAAAAGAAATTTGGGGGCATATGGCGCACATAAATTTTAACAACATTCCTTTACCTCAAAAACGATTTTCAAATCATAATTTCAAAACACTGCTGTAAAAAAGTAAGAAGCTTCTTTGTATAAAAAAGGGTAATTTATTTCAAGTAAGTAGAGGGAAGCACAGCACATCCGTAAGGTAACAGGTACAAGGTAATATAACCGTTGGGACAGAATCTGGAACCAAGGATGTAAGATGCAGGCACGCATCATACATTCCAGGCTCCAGCACAATGAGGTAATCACAGTAAAATAAACAAGCAGTGGAAAAACAAGAATGCAACACATCTTACCCCAATAAAGAAAAATCAACACAGATACCTGCTAGGAGTTTTCTTGGGTCTAACATCAGATTTAACCCTAGAAGCAACAGACAAATCATTACGAGTTAAACTCTGGAGTGGTACATTAACTTGCACATGAGGAGAAACATTGACATGTGCAGGAGGAGGCATATTGATCTGCACTCGTGATGGTGATGGAAGAGAGTTAGAAGAAACAGGACACCTAGCAACCCTACGAACATTCCAAACCCTCCCATCTTGTGTGGCAACACAGTTTTTAAATACCTTGACCACTTTAATAGGAGGAAAAAACTTGGAGAAGCCTTTAACCAAAAAACCAGGTTTCTTTACTCTCACCCACTCCCCAACAACAAAATCATGAAGTTTAACATTCATTTTAGAATCAAACGCCTCTTTCATACACTGTTGTTTACCTTCAACACGTTTGGCAACACTTTCAACGTCAACCTTGGGGTCATTCCTGTTAAGTTTCTTGACCCACCAAGGGCAAATGACAGACGATGGTTCTCTACCCTTCAATAGTTTGAAAGGGCTCACACCAGTGACTGAATGGGGTGTGATACGGTAGACCCAAAGTCTTTTCCTGACAACATCTAACCAAAGATCGTCAGAAGAACCAATCCCTGAAATACAATCCTTGAGGACACGATTAAAACGTTCTACCTGGCCATTCTCCCTAGGCTCGTACAAAGAGACAGTATGATGTTTAATTCCACAGCAGTCAAGAAACTGTTTAACCTCAGAGGAGATTAGTTGTGTACCGTTATCAGTGACAAAGGTCTCTGGAAAACCTTCCCTAGCAAAAGTCTCTTTCAAAAAAAATAAAATAACCTGAGAAGAAACACTATTTACAAATTTAACTTCAGGCCATTTCGAATGGTAATCAACCAAAACGAGGGCAAAGCGGGCATTGGAAGGCAACTGTTTGAAAGGGCCTGAGATGTCAAAAGCCACCTTTTGCCAAGGGAATTTAGGCCACGCTACAGGTTTAAGAGGAGCAGAAGACACATGAAGCATTTTATCGCTGTTAATACATTGAGAACATTCCCTTACCATCCTATCAATCATTTTGTCAATACCCGGCCACCAGAAGTTTTCTCTAACCAAACGTTTCATAGATGACATACCAATGTGACCTTGGTGAGCCAATAACAAAATCTTCTCTTGTAAAGAGGCAGGAGGAATTAGCTTACCAGTCTTGAAAAGAAAACCACCAAACTCTTCAATCTCCGAAGCAATCTGAGAAAAAGAAGCCAATTCAGAAGGAATGGACTTACTATTTGGCCATCCATCTTTTACAAGGTTCAAAATTTGTTGACAAACAGAATCTTTTCCCATCTCTTTAAACCACTCTTCCTCAGTCAAAGTTAAGAACTCCTGAGATATACAATCTTCAATGGAAGCAACCACATCAACATCTAGATCACTGGTAGAAACCTCATTCTCACTACATGGTAACCTGGAAAGGAAATCTGCCGTGACATTGCTTTTACCAGGAACATAAATAACCTCAAAGTCATATTCCTGAAGACGTGAAGACAAACGAGCAATTCTTGCAGTCGAGTTCCAACCACCCCCAGGAGACAAAATTCCTACTAACGGTTTGTGGTCCGTTCTCAAAACAAATCTGTTTCCCCACACATAATTTCTAAAGTGTTCTACAGCCCAAATGCAGGCTAGTAACTCCTTTTCGATAACAGAGTATCTTCTTTCAGTGGAAGATAGGGTCCTAGAGGCAAAAGCTACGCACCACTCATCTTTTCCAGCACTCTGACTTAACACAGCACCAATGCCATACAAACTAGCGTCCACAGTGAGGATACATTTCTTATTAATACAAAACGATTTAAGAGTGGGAGCATTAACAATCTCACTCTTAATTTGTTTGAAAGCAATATCCTGCCTGTCTGTCCACACACATTTTGCTGAATTCCTAGTCAGTTCTCTTAGGGGTTCCATCTTGTTAGCGAAATTTTGAATGAATTTACTATAATACTCGCATAACCCCGCAAAAGAGAGCAATTTTTCTTTAGTATCAGGAGCCGGTGCTTTCATAATGGCATCTACAAGATTTTTTTTTGGTACTACCCCTTCTCCAGAGAGGGTATGTCCTAAATATTCTACTGATTTACAGAAAAATTTACATTTGCTAGCCTTAATAGTTAAACCAAACAGTTCTAACTTTGCACAGACATCTTTAAGATGAGTTTGATGTTCACAGTTGTTTTTGGAAAATAGAAGAATATCATCTTGAAAGCATTTGACAAATGTTAGGTCTTTAAAAATGTGATACATTGCCCTTTGAAACACTGAAGCCGCTGAGGCTAAACCAAATGGCATCCTCCTAAACTGAAATAATCCATGAGGGGTGATGAATGCAGTAAATTGTTTAGAGTCTTCAGTGAGTTCGATCTGGTGATAAGCAGATCTAAGGTCTAATGTTGAGAATACACTTGCCCCGTCTAACATGCAAAGCATTTCATTTATGTTAGGAAGTGGGTGACAATCTGTAACCAAACTCTTATTAAGTGCTCTTAAATCTACACATAGCCTAATACTTTTATCAGGTTTAATGGCTAAAACAATGGGGGAAACCCATTCGGACGATTCCACTTCCTCAATTATACCATCTTTTACCATGGAATCCAGCATGTCTTTAAGTTCATCCCTAATACTAATCGGTACTCCTCTTAATTTCTGTTTAACAGGTACAGAATTGGGTTTGATTTTGATCCTGTGACTAAATCCATTTAATTTGCCTAATTTGTCTGAAAATACTTTAGGAAAACTACTAGAGATCTCTGTGAACTCCAGTGATTCAGTAGAATCTCCATCAGATATAGCTAGAACTAACACAGGATCTTTAAGTCTAGGGTTTAAGGAAACACCAAGTTTTGCTTGATCCCTCCACCCCAATACATTTACTCCTTTCCATGCAACATAAAGTTTTATACAAGCACAACTTCCTTAAAGCCAATAAAATTGATCCTGGACCCATCAAAATTGAAACCACCTATGTCAGGTTTCGATAAAGAATCAATGTCAATTAAATCTCCAAAGGACTTAATACAATACTCATGTGTGATGATGGTCCAAGGAGAACAGGAGTCCACCATAAGCTCCAATATTTTTCCCAAAATAGTAACAGGACTCCTAGGAGAAGATAGTGTGTCTGTTTGAGACAAGTCTATAAATTCTTGTACAGAAACAACAATACTAAATTCCTTAATATCTGAATCATTACAAGCTTCATCATTTACATATGATACATTTCCAGAAGGACATTTATATGTAGAAAAGGAAGACCTTTTAGTGTCTTGAAATGGTCTTGCAGGAGTCTTACACAATTTGGAAAAATGTCCAGAGCGTCCACATTTATTGCATTGTCTAGTAATGGCTGGACAATGTGGAAAAGAAGCAACGTGGTCAGGATTACCACATCTGAAGCAAAAAATTTGTCTAGCCCTTCCATCACTCCTATTGGCAGGCACAACATTTCTCTGTTCCTGGGGTTTAACTACACTAACTTCGCTAGAAGAGGTAGAATTACTCAAAGAGGTGGAAGCAGTAGATACTTTATCTAGTGTTTTTATCCACTTATCCGACTGTTCAAGAGCTTTAGCAGTACTAATCGCTATTTCCAAACTAGGATCACCTAAGATCCACAACTGCTCTTGAACCTTCTTACTCTTTACGTGTACAATAATCTGATCTCTGATCATTTCGTCAGTCATAAGGCCAAAGTTACAATGTAAAGATAAAGCACGTAAAGCTGTAAGAAAATCATCAAAACATTCTTTTTCATCTTGAACCCTGGTATAAAACTTAAACCTATTTAGTGCGACACTAGTAATAGGCTTAAATCTCCCTTCAATCCTAGAAACTGCCTCATCATAAACATTGCTATCACCCCCCGATCTTACATGAGGTAAAGTTCTAAAAACTAATTGTCCTTCTGAGCCAAGACAGTGTAGAAATATGTTTTTTTTCCTCTCCGCAGACATGCGTTCTCCATCCATGGCTTTGAGATATGTGAAAAATTCCTCTTTCCATCTTGTCCAAGGAATAGGTGGATCACCTTTCGACTGTAAAAACTTAGATGGTGGATCAAATTGCATGTTAAAATAATAGTTAAATAATTGCCAGAGAATAATACAAGAAGCAAAATTAAAAATATCAAAAATATCCAGTATGTGGCAGTCTAATAAAGGAGCATAAACATTCACTGAAGATATCCACAAAGAGTAAGAAGGTGAAAACAGTCTTGAGACAAATAATGTAAGTCACTGAGAGTGAAAAACCATAGCCTTAATGTTTTCCAAACAGTACCTCAATGTTTTCAATGTTTTCAAACAGAATCTTAATATTTTCAGTTTTGTGGTAAATAAATAAATAATACCTCTATTTTTGAATAAATAAATGAATAACAGATAGCTCAATAAATAAGAGTCAAGATTCGAGGTAGTAGGAGTTTTGCAGGTTTAATACAGCATAAGGACAGGAACAGGACAACCTGCACAGGAATAGGATGGCAGCGCTGCCGGGGGCAGAATCGGAACAAGGACCAGGATAACTTTTTAATAACAGTACATGAGCATATATACATAACGCAAACACATAGCATTACATTGCAATAGGCGTAGCAGTGGGTGGAGCAAAGGGTGTGACGCGTAGCAGTCGCGAAAGATAAGGGTGAAAGTAGGTGTAACAGGGCGTATACATAGACATGTGATGCAAACGTAACAGAATATGTCATAAATGGGGCGGAAACATGGAGGGGGCTACCTAAGGAGCCGGGACCTCTGACCTGATGGTGCGCGCAAACTGGCAATGACGTGTTACTAGGGGAAGCTGGGGGCTACGAACTCTGTGCTAGGAGCAGAGACTGAAGTCTGGAGAGTCAGGGCGACATGTACCTAAGCAGTATCTAGTATCTGATGTTTAGAGAACATGTTGATATAAACTATAAGTCAGGAGGGGAAATGCTAACTTGATTCTAAGACTGGAGCATGCATTATTCTACATGTAGTGCGTGATGAAGAATATTAAATGACCCATTAAATGCAGTATTTCTCTAACGTGGAGACGTGAAGGCTAGACAATGACGGGAACTATTGATGCGATTCAGTAGCTTAGGAATGCAGAGAAGGAGGACTGAACTGATAACTGGAATCATAACATACTCTTGGCAGACTCAGAGGCAGAGCCAGGCTGAGCCGGCCACTGCAAGGCAGGAAGTAAGTGAAGGGTCGAGGATACAGGTGGGGGCTGTATCGCTCCTCAGCGAGGCTTCAGGAGACAGGAGCTGAATCTGGTGTCCAGGCCCTTTTGAGGCCTAGAAACGGGGACTTTACAATGGAATAACGTGCACACTGAGAAACGTGGCAACGTAACTTTACATAGGCCTGATATTCGTAGTATTCACGAGAACTGGAAACTGACATACTAGAGGTGGACACAACTGTAATTGCGTCTATAATCGAACATGGGGAATACATATGCATATTAATCATGCACAGATAACATATGATGGAGGACGCGTAGGGACACAGAACATGGCAAAATTTACTTTTCCACATTCCCTCCTTGTCACTACGTTTCCTTCAGGAAACATCAATATTCATGATACCATCTATCATTTCATACAGTATCATTTGCTCGTCTCGAATTTTCTTGGAACAGGATCTAGAACGGGGCTTGGGACTAGGAACACATGATGTAGCACAAATGCCGCAAATCGCAGGGCCACATTGTATACAGAGGCAGCAGCCGAATATGATCGCTACTGCGATACCTAGAAAGGACAAGACTTTCCATCCCCAAGCGGAAATTATATTCCAGAACCAACCGGACCATGTCCAGGTGCCTGGATCTTGATGTAACAGATGGGCAATTTTATGGAGTCTGGTTATAGCTGAATAAACAGACGGCGCGTTATTTGGAATGAAAATGCAGCAACTAGATCCGATGACTCTACAGGCCCCGCCCCTATCGGCCAATATGACGTCAAGGACGAGACGATTCTGGAGCACGACAATTCTCATAAAGGATTGTTCTTCGGTTAAATTACTTAGAGCAGAAGTAGTCTCAATTACTACTGCTTCGAGTGTTCTGGTTAATCTACGTATCAGTTTACTATTCACAACTGTACCTAAATAAGGGAAGACACCTTTATTGATATCTATATATTGTTCTAGAGTAGTTTCAGTATAATCGACAATCGGGAGGTTTCTCTTGTGTCTAGTATGTACTAGGTGGGAATTCCTATGGTAGTCGGGTGGGGCTAGAAAAACTGGTGGCAGTAGGAAGGCAATGTAACAGGTTCCCTCCCAATCGAGGGGCAGACGAACATATGCGGTCTGACCACAAACAAAATAAGAATGACGTGAAGCTTTGAAAATAGATTTCCCACTGTCACTATACTTGACAATAGTAGTACAATCACTATGTCCTACATGTACGGAACCATTACTTCTAACACATAATTCGCCTTTGACTGGTAGTACTGAAATAGCAGGTAAGTCTGGAGTAGTATCAGACTGAACATTCAGGACCATGAAATTCGAAGAATAATTACCTAAATTGTAAACTTCATTTTCTAGATCTAACCCTGTTCTGTGGGGAAGACCTTGCTTGTCTGGGAAACATGTACTGTTAAGAAAAGACATATCTGTTGAGGATGACGTTAACGTGGACCATGCTCCACATGAACCATTATGTGAGAATGGATAAGGAAAGAGTGGCAGAACTCCCTTCGGTGTCTGGAAAGGGGGGAGTCGACCACACACCCAACAATTAGTGGCATTGCTGGTCTGGTGTGAATAATGTAACATGCGGATAAAAGAGTTGTTACGCATAGCGAGGCGGTAAGAGAGTTCATGAGGAGGCAGATCACTAAACGTGTGCTCTACTGTAACATTAGAAGGCTTATTTACATGAGAAACTGGAAAATACAGGTAAAATGCATAACTGGTGCAGGAAATCATAATACTGAGAAATAATATGAAACATAGAAAAACGATACATCGGATTGAGTTTTGACTAACTCTCTCACTATGGGGGTCTATTTTATACATGTCAGAAACCGGTCTAACCGTTTCACCTAGGGGAGGACTTAGACAATCAAACTGGCTGACTTATTTTACTAGACCTTAATTTGAGCTTATACTCCTGTTGCGGAGTTTTCTTTAACAGGGAGGGTGCAGTATCATTGTCTTTTGCGGGACAGTCCTTAAGAATAGTACTTTGGCAGTCCTTAGAATCCTCGGAAATGTTCTTTGAAATTGGTTTCAATCCATAAAATTTTTTAATATGCGAAAGATGCACCCAGCCTTTGCGTCCCTCCAACTTCACGGCTGTACGGGTGGCGAGGAGGACCTGTCGGGGCTCCTTCCAGCGAGGCTCCAGCGGACTTGAGCGATCGAAATTTCGCACTAGGACCATGGATCCTGGAACGATTTCATGCGGTGCCACCTCGGTATTGTCTGGAAATGCGGCGGCAACCTGTGAACGACAAGAGTTGAGGGCAGACATCAAGGAAGCTAGGTAATCTGTCAGCATATTACTTGAAACATCGGTAATACTTCGAGGTCTAGGTGTACCCCACATGTTAGGGGGGCGGCCGAAAACGACCTCATACGGGGACAGGCCTGATCTGGAATGTGCGACCATGCGCATATAGAACAAAGCAACTGGCAGAGCTACTAGCCAGTCCACACCTTTCTCTTGACAAACTTTTGCAATTCGGATTTTCAGGGTCTGATTATGTCTCTCTACGAGACCGGCTGCTTCAGGATGGCGTACACAATGGAACTTCCACTGGTACCCTAACAACAGGGAAACATGCTTCATGAGTTCAGATGAGAATGGCTGGCCGTTGTCAGAATATACGACTCTAGGGAGTCCATAACGGGGGAAGAACTCACGAACCAACTGCCTGGCAGTGGTCGCAGCTGTGTAATCTGGAACTGGATATGCCTCTGTCCACCTGGACAAAGCGCATACCACTACGAGGACATACTTGAAACCTCGACATCGCTCCATCTGAATATAATCCATCTGGAGGACTTCAAAAGGGTGGTCAGGGGGCTGGAATCCACCTTGTTCCACCGGGACACTTTTACCTGGATTGAACTGACAACATATCATACAGGTACGGACTTTCTGCTTGGCTGCAGCTCGTAAATGCTTGTTGAACCAAATATTCTGGATACTGTCTAACATAGCTTTCTCTCCTAGATGTGCTGGACTATGTGCGGTATTAATAATGACTTGAACCATAGAGTCGGGGAGAAACCATGTGGCTCTACCCTTCGTTAACCATCCTTGATCTGTCTGGACCCCTCCTTGTTCGGACCATTTCTTGATTTCATCGGGAGTAGCATGTAACTGGATGTCTATGACATCTTGAGTAGGGTCCTTAACTGTCATACAGGTAGTCAGATCTGGAGTGTATGTCGGTGTCTTATTAACTGGAATGTCTGGAGTCTGAGCTGTAAGCTTGGCTGTGCGATCTGCTAGATCATTACCTTGGGAAATAGTGTCAGTAACTTTCGTATGTGCTTTGCACTTCATGATAGCAATGGATGTCGGTAAATGTATGGCATCTAACAGAGCTTGAATAAGGAGACCATGCTGAATCTTGGTTCCATGAGAAGTCATGAAACCTCTCTCCTGCCAGAGCACTCCGAAGTCGTGTACGACTCCAAATGCGTAACGTGAATCGGTGTAAACATTAACTTTCAGGTTCTTGGCGTGTATGCAGGCTTGAGTCAGAGCAACTAGCTCTGCTGCTTGAGCAGACAGGGTGTCAATACGGTGTGTTTCAATAACTTCAGTGTCAGTAGTCACTGCATACGCGGCTACTAGTTCTCCTGTACTTGTTCTCATACATGAACCATCCACATAAAGTGTCAGGTCGGGATCTGGTAATGGAATATCTGTCAGATCTTGTCTTGGCTTTGTCATGATGTTAACTACTTCCACACAGTCGTGTGTGGCAGGATTCAAAGTAACTGATGGTAACAGTGTAGCAGGATTTAGGACGTTGCAGCGTCTGATTTCTATGTGTGGCTGAAACAGTGTCAATTCATAACCTGTTAAACGTGCAATTGTCAAGTGCTGAGTTTGTGTTCGGTTTAAAAGAACTTCCACAGAGTGTGGGACTTGTACTGTCAGGGAGTGTCCTAATACTATGGAATCACTTTGTCTGATAGCTAGTGCTGTGGCTGCAACTGACTTGAGGCACGCAGGCAGAGCCTGGGCTACAGGATCTAATGTGCTCGAAAAATAAGCACAAGGCTTGTATTGTCCTGCTTGATCTTGTGTGAGAACAGATAATGCTGTACCTTCGCGTTCAGAAACGAAAAGTGTAAAAGGCTTACTGTAGTTCGGTGTTGCTAGAACTGGAGCTTGACATAGGGCTTTCTTTAACTCATTGAAACTGAGTGTATGTTCAGATGTCCAAGGGAGGACAGTCGATACGGCTGCCTCCTGTGTCGTTAACTGTATCAGTGGTTTAGCTAGAAATGCATACTGAGGAATCCATTGTCTGCAATAAGAAGTAAGGCCGATAAAAGCACGTACCTCCTTCTGGGTCTTGGGCTGAGGAAGACTCGCTATTAACTGGATTCGGTCTGGTGTCAACTGCCTACCCCTCTTGGACAGTAAGTGTCCTAAGTAGACCACTTGCTGGACACAGAATTGAAGCTTAGAAGGGGACACCTTGTGCCCCATCTCGGCAAGGAAATACAATACTGTAAGTGAGGCTCGCTCGCAAGCACGTTCAGAACGGGCTGTGATCAGTAGATCATCGACATACTGGAGCAGGGCAGTGTCAGTTGGCATGTGAATGTTGTCTAGTTGTCTCTTGAGTGCTTGACTGTAAATACTAGGACTTTCTGTGAAACCTTGAGGAGCTCGTGTGAACATATAGCTCCTTCCATTTAAACAAAATCCGAAAAGAAACTGGCTGTCTGGATGAATGGGAACACTAAAAAATGCGTTCTTGAGGTCTATGACTGTAAAAAATGAAGCTTCGGAATCAATGGCTGTCAATAGGGAAGAGATATTTGGGACAACTGGGTACTGGGGAATAATACATTTATTAAGCTCTCGGAGATCAATCACTAATCGATATACTGGAGGTGCATTTGGATCAGTACGTTTCATAACAGGAATGATCGGAGAATTGCATACATTGGAGTCAGTTTCTACAACTACTCCTTGAGCCATGAGCTCGTCAATAATTTTGGATAAGGCTGCTACAGCCTCAGGTGGCAATCTGTACTGTCTGATTCGTGGCAGAACTACACCTGGCTTGAGAGTCACACGATGGGGTGTGATTTGCATATAACCAACATCAGTTGGACCTTGCGCCCATAGATGCTGCGGGACATTGGACAATCTTGGATCAAAATCTCGTAATACATAGTGACCCTTGAAGTCACGTAGGAACAATCGTATTCCCTCTGGGGAACAGCATATAACTGCACCTAATTCTTTCAGTGTTTTAATGCCTAATAGATTTTCTGGACATGACTTAGTAAGTAACAGGTCAGTAGTGCGGGACAATGGACCTACTTCTAGAGTAACTGGCTTTGAAATTTCATTTACAATAGGTTTTCCTGAAAATCCAAGGGAAACATTTCTAGAGCCTGAGAGCGGAGCCCCTGGAACTTCGGCGTGACTTATAGTGGTCCTACTTGCCCCTGTATCAATCAGAAACTTTCTGTCTTTCCCTAGTACTTGACTATGAACATAGGGACCTTCTTGATCTACAGGTATCTCGATGAGAGGCAAGCCTACCTCCCTCTCTAGGCTGTTTCATGAATACGGTTGATACTCTGGATACTCGGACTGTGCATACTGATACATCTGCTGTGTAACATGCTGTGTTGCAGCAATAGGCTGCGGTACAGTAACTGTCTGTTGTGCATTCTGTGGCTGAGAAGTCTGTGTAACTTGTTCTTGTCTAGGCGGACGTGGTCTTTCTTTAGTCTTACCAGTAGCTATGTTGTGTTTCAGAACTGCACACTCGTTTATAAAATGACCTGGCTGTTTACAATAATTGCAGTTTCCTTTAACGGGAGCTGCAGGATGACTGGCTTGATTCGGACCCCTCTTCTGACTGTCTTGAGGAACGGATTGTGCAACTAGTACTTTCATTTTCGTGTCTTTCATACGTTTTCTCTCATGATCTTGCTCTTCTCTGATCCTATTCTGGTGATATTGAAGCATCTGTAACATCTGGGATGGGGTATTAGCTTGCCAGGTACTTTCGACTTTCAAAACTCGATTCTTAACTTGTGGACTTGAATTCTCGACTAGTTTAGTAACAAAAAGATGAGGGTACGACTCACTACTTGTCTTGAGGCCACTGTTTATGGTAAAACATTTCTCAAATCTGGAATAATAATCACTAATATCTTCATCTTGTTTCTGTTTACAGGCTGAGATTGCATCCCAGTCTTCCTTTTTAGTTGCTAATAGTCTGGGCAAAACTTGTATTAATAGTTCAGGTAATTCTTTACATTTATCTCCAAGACCGGTACCTGGTACTCGTGCCTTGTCTTCAGCTTCTAGAACTGCCCAATCGATCTTTTTCTCTCCCACCTCCCATTCTTACGATTGAGTTTCTCATATACCCCTGCGGGCAACAGGACTTTTAACATTTTAATAATATCTGGATACGTGTATTCTCCCATACGGAGCATGTCTTTTAATTCTCGGTGGAACCCTGCTGGATCTTTATCATGACAGGGAATTAACTTTTTCATCTCTAAGAGTTCCATCTTTGTGATAGGGGTGTAAACAAACACTCGTTGCATTTCACCACCCTCTGTCTTAACTGGATGCACTTCTCGTAACGGATTCTGTCTGTCTATGTAAAAGGGTTTACTTTCTGGGGGTGAGACATGAACAAAATGCGGGTTCAAAAACATACTATATTTGTGGCGCTGTTCTAGAATGACACTAATCAAATCGGTACCTAAACCTTTCCATTTGTACTGGAGTAACTCGTTCAGGACATCATGTAACGGACCTGGATCAGAATGTTGACCCTCATACAGTGTAATGAGGTGCTGGATCATATACATACCCGCCAGTCGTTGCTCGGCTGGGGGCATTTTCAGAAACATTTGTGCCACTATTTCGTCTGGAAAAGTGGTAGAATCAGTAGTCCATCGGACTGCTGATCGGACTAGTTCTTGTTCATGCATGGTACTTAACTCACTATAACCGATTCGTGATTTCAGAATGTGATCGGTGGCTTGAAATACTTGTTCTAGAGAACCTTGTTCTGGTGCTGAATGGTGAAAAATTGACTTGTGTTCTAGGCGCAAATGGCGATCTGGAAATCTAGATTTTCCTACATACGCTATTCTGTCGGGATTCTCGTCCTCTACCTCTTCTGTAGAAGAGTCATTTTCTTTCTCGCTTACTTGTGCTTCTTTACGTTGTTCGTGTAACCTTATTATTTCTTTACGAATTTTCTTGTACATACTCTCTATACTACCGATAGTCTTATGCTTACCCTCGGCTATATTATCACTCCACCTTGTCAGGACTTTCATTTCGGCTCGATCTTTGGTCGGATAATCTTGTTCTCGTATTAAACAATTAATCAGAAACTTTAATATCATGAGCTGGACTTCAACTTTTCTTTGGCACATGACGTCACTAATACTTTCTGGATCATTCCCTGTACGGATGAAACGATATATTCTGTCTAGATCTTCTTTCATATCTGGTAGGGTAACTAGATACTCGGTCACTTTTCTCACGCGTAATGAATATAAAACCATACTATCCTCGCCTGGGACTGGATCATAGCCACATTCGTTAAGGGCTTTTCTTATTTCTGCAACAGACTGATATCTGGGCGTACGCTGTGACGCTTGTGCATGTAATTCGGCTAACGTTAAGCGCTTGTGTGGCGGCGGGGTTTGAGGAGGACCTCCCCCTGCGGCCCCTAAACTAGAGTCGTCTACTGATGCTCTTCGTCCTGGCAGAGTGGGAAATGGAAATGTAGGCTGGACTTGTATGGCGGGCTGGACCGGGGGTACCGTAACAGGTACTCCGGTGTCTGGAGGAGCGGGAAGTGCCTGATTTACAGGGACTGGCGGAGTAGTAACAGGATTTGCATATTCTGGGACTGTGTCGTCCAAATAGGACGAGATGAAAATATCAGCTGCGGTCGGTTTGTGACGTAGCTTGGTCGGAACTAATGGTGGCGGGAAATTACTGGATGCCTCCGGGGTCGCTTTTGGCAAGCCCTCGGCAAGAAGAGGATACATACCCTTAATAAGAGCATGCCTCTGTCTGTCTGACTGTTCGGTTTTAACTCGTTCACCAATCTCGATTAATTCCCTTTCTTGGGCTCGTTCCAAGGATTCTCTACTTAATTCTGACTTTCTGATTTCTTTTTCGGTTCTTTTATGAGATTCTTTGCGCCATAACTCAATGGCATCTTTCTGTGACTGTCTGGCTTTCTTTTTCCATAATGCTTCTTCTACTCGCATGATGCACTCGGCATCCCATGTGCCTGATACAGGCCATCTATACTTTTCCTCTAACTGTTTGGTATACTCTACCCATAAATCTAGATACAATATGGCGCTTATGCCATGCTTCTGATACATAAAATGACCTGGACTGTCCCTAGGCGGGACAGGAACTGCTGCTTCTAGCAGACCTTTTCTAGTTTTTAACTGACGCAGTTTTGAAAAGAGCGGCATGACTGAACTATAATCTGGACATAATACAATACACAATAAACACGAGAATCACTTCGCACTCATACCACGACATTAAAATACATGAAGAACATTCAGAATAACAGTTCGAACAGAATACTACCTGGAATACGGAAAACAGAATACATGAATTTTCTCGAGAACAGAACTGACTAGAACAGGAACTAGATGCACTGCTGAAACAGTACGAAACTTACCGGTCTCATACAGAGACACGTCAGGACCCGTATCCACCGGAGTGGACACTTCGTTTGTGGGTCTGTGTACCACCAACCCATGGACCAGAGTCAATTAGATTGACCCTGTCTAGATACTACCCCAGTAATGGTACTCACCGGGCAGTAAGAACGGAAGGCATCGGACTGGACTGGACTGCTTGGACGCCGGACGGACGAACTTCGGACTTCTGTTATGGGTGGGCCTCCGGATACCTCGGACCTTGGACTCTCGGCTTGGGCTCTGGTCGGGACTCGCCGTGTTCCTCCACCGTCTCGTCTGGATGCTGGACCGCCTCCTCCGTCTCCTCCGTGGGCCTGAGGGATACTTGAAGCAGAAATATCTGCCGGTGCGCAGAAGAGTTCCGTCACGACTGCAGAGGGTCAGGGGGTCGGCGTGGCTTCACCGACGCGTGGGGAAAGGGCAAGTCCCTGTTCTGGCGCCATTATGTGGTAAATAAATAAATAATACCTCTATTTTTGAATAAATAAATGAATAACAGATAGCTCAATAAATAAGAGTCAAGATTCGAGGTAGTAGGAGTTTTGCAGGTTTAATACAGCATAAGGACAGGAACAGGACAACCTGCACAGGAATAGGATGGCAGCGCTGCCGGGGGCAGAATCGGAACAAGGACCAGGATAACTTTTTAATAACAGTACATGAGCATATATACATAACGCAAACACATAGCATTACATTGCAATAGGCGTAGCAGTGGGTGGAGCAAAGGGTGTGACGCGTAGCAGTCGCGAAAGATAAGGGTGAAAGTAGGTGTAACAGGGCGTATACATAGACATGTGATGCAAACGTAACAGAATATGTCATAAATGGGGCGGAAACATGGAGGGGGCTACCTAAGGAGCCGGGACCTCTGACCTGATGGTGCGCGCAAACTGGCAATGACGTGTTACTAGGAGAAGCTGGGGGCTACGAACTCTGTGCTAGGAGCAGAGACTGAAGTCTGGAGAGTCAGGGCGACATGTACCTAAGCAGTATCTAGTATCTGATGTTTAGAGAACATGTTGATATAAACTATAAGTCAGGAGGGGAAAGGCTAACTTGATTCTAAGACTGGAGCATGCATTATTCTACATGTAGTGCATGATGAAGAATATTAAATGACCCATTAAATGCAGTATTTCTCTAACGTGGAGACGTGAAGGCTAGACAATGACGGGAACTATTGATGCGATTCAGTAGCTTAGGAATGCAGAGAAGGAGGACTGAACTGATAACTGGAATCATAACATACTCTTGGCAGACTCAGAGGCAGAGCCAGGCTGAGCCGGGCACTGCGAGGCAGGAAGTAAGTGAAGGGTCGAGGATACAGGTGGGGGCTGTATCGCTCCTCAGTGAGGCTTCAGGAGACAGGAGCTGAATCTGGTGTCCAGGCCCTTTTGAGGCCTAGAAACGGGGACTTTACAATGGAATAACGTGCACACTGAGAAACGTGGCAACGTAACTTTACATAGGCCTGATATTCGTAGTATTCACGAGAACTGGAAACTGACATACTAGAGGTGGACACAACTGTAATTGAGTCTTTAATCGAACATGGGGAATACATATGCATATTAATCATGCACAGATAACATATGATGGAGGACGCGTAGGGACACAGAACATGGCAAAATTTACTTTTCCACAGTTTCCAGATGATAGACAACCGTTTTCTCACCGAAAATGAGGAAATCCTTCGTGAATTACATACACCGTGACTCTGCCGTCAAGGAAACCAATGCGGAAAGTCTTCGCACTCGGGAATCAGGTTGTCAAGGAAACACAGTAAGCCTGCGTGAAGCAATGCGCGATCCTGCGCGATGATGCGTGATGACACACAAAGGCCGGTTGTCAGCAGCCAATGAGAGAAGGTGAAGGCTGGTCAAAGCCGATTGGATAAGCGCATAAAGGCAGGTTACCAGTAGCCAATAGAAGACGGCAGGCACTTCGGTGTTTGCTGACGTAGAGCAGATGCTGTTTTTTTGACGGAGGAAATGGGAAAACACGAAGAAATTTCTAAAAAATGAAATACTTAGCGCAGCTTGACTGGATTTGAAGTAAATTCGGTGTAGAGAGTTCCGCTTCACTTCTGAAGTAGGTGAAGAGCTTTACGAGGTTGATGACGTGGATTCTTTGAATTTCTGCTCCTGTGCTTCGAAAAGATGTGGCAGAAAATAGATGAAGGTCCGTCGTCGCCAGTGTAAAAATGTAAGAAGCTTCTTTGTATAAAAAAGGGTAATTTATTTCAAGTAAGTAGAGGGAAGCACAGCACATCCGTAAGGTAACAGGTACAAGGTAATATAACCGTTGGGACAGAATCTGGAACCAAGGATGTAAGATGCAGGCACGCATCATACATTCCAGGCTCCAGCACAATGAGGTAATCACAGTAAAATAAACAAGCAGTGGAAAAACAAGAATGCAACAACTGCACATGGGAAAATTACTTAAAATGTCCTTAAGACACATAAAAGCGTTTTTTGATTGCCTTTGCAGCATGTTTGTATCACTTTTAACATGGCTATGTAACACAAACATTCAAAATCTAAATTTGCCATGCACAGGTGGGAGCATATTTACAAGCAATTTGCGCCACAGAGAAAGGTCTTACATTAAAATGGGAAAAATAACATCAGGGACAGTCAATTGCCTTATAAAGAAGCATACACCATTATGTCCTTGTCATAAATTTAAAAACAATTCCTTTTCCCCCAAAACGATTTTCAAATCATAATTTCAAAACACTGCACATGGGAAAATGACTTAAAATGTCCTTAAGACACATGAAAGCGTTTTTTGATTGCCTTTCCAGCATGGTTGGGTCACTTTTAACATGGCTATGTAACACAAACATTTAAAATCTAAATTTACCATGCACAGGTGGGAGCATATTTACAAGCAATTTGCGCCACAGAGAAAGGTCTTACATTAAAATGGGAAAAATAACATCAGGGACAGTCAATTGCCTTATAAAGAAGCATACACCATTATGTCCTTGTCATAAATTTAAAAACAATTCCTTTTCCCCAAAAACGATTTTCAAATCATAATTTCAAAACACTGCACATGGGAAAATTACTTAAAATGTCCTTAAGACACATAAAAGCGTTTTTTGATTGCCTTTGCAGCATGTTTGTATCACTTTTAAAATGGCTATGTAACACAAACATTCAAAATCTAAATTTTCCATGCACAGGTGGGAGCATATTTACAAGCAATTTGCGCCACATAATTCATAATTTTCTACTTAAAGCACACTATTCTCTATCTAAATTAAAGAAATATTTTCTCACCTTAGCAAATACTTTGAGTTTGAAAACAGTCTCAGAAACACACCAATTTGTCTTCAGCAGAGCAAAAGGTATGCACTCCAGAGTCTGCAGCTATCAAAAGCACAGAAATGCTGTAATTCTTCACACATATCTCTCATGTCACCCAATCAAAACTCTTCCCTCACTTTTTTTCAAATGAAAACCCTTCCCCACAAACGCCAAAGTTATTAGACATAGAATTTTCAAAAATCCCATAGGGAAAAAATCCTAACTATATATACCTACTGGCGACCGCCAGTAGGTAATATATATATATATATTACCTACTGGCGGTCGCCAGTAGGTATATATAGTTAGGATTTTTTCTCTATGGGTTTTTTGAAAATTCTATGTCTAATAACTTTGGCGTTTGTGGACGGAATCGGCTGAAATTTTCAGGAAAATGGCACATTTTGTTTCTGAGCAGCCCTTGAAAATTTGGGGGGGGTTCGTCCAGTGGGGGCCGAGAAAAAAGGGGGGTCCCAAAACGTGTTTTTAACATTGAGTTTTCCATAGGGCGGTTGGCCTCACTTTTAGCCCGAACGGCTGAATGGATTTGCACGAAACTTGGCAAAATTGTAGGGACTGGTAGCCCGATGTGCCTTTTGTAGGTCTCAATATATGTGCTCCAGTGGATTTTGAGAAATTAACGTTTAAAAAAAGATATATATCTGTAACAGCGGACCGGTTAGCGCTCTGGTTCGCGGACTTTTCGCGCAACGGAGCTTTGTGAAGCGAAGCTGATTGGTTCTCCGGCGTCTGTCAACATTCCAAACAGTCCGTAGCGGCCGCCATCTTGTCTCTCGGTAGGATCGAGAGACAAGAGGAGGTCAAAACAAAGGGGGAAATAACTATAAGGGGGCATAGTAGATCCTCGCTGACCCCCTAGGTTTGATGTGGAGGTTTTAAAAGGGCCCCGCGGGGCAAAAAAAAATAATAATAATAATAATCGAACGGCTGAATGGATTTGCACGAAACTTGGCAAAATTGTAGGGACTGGTAGCCCGATGTGCCTTTGCTAGGTCTCAATATATGTGCTTCAGTGGATTTTGAGAAATTAACGTTCAAAAAAAGATATATATCTGTAACAGCGCACCGCTTCGCGTACTTTTCGTGTTACGGAGCTTTGCGAAGCGAAGCTGATTGGCTCTCCGGTGTCTGTAAACATTCCAAACAGTACGTAGCGGCCGCCATCTTGTCTCTCGGTAGGATCGAGAGACAAGAGGAGGCCAAAGCGAAGGGGCAAATGACCATAAGGGGGCATAGTAGATCCTCGCTGACCCCCTAGGTTTGATGTGGAGGTTTTAAAAGGGCCCCGCGGGGCAAAAAAAAAAATAATAATAATAATCGAACGGCTGATGACCATAAGGGGGCATAGTAGATCCTCGCTGACCCCCTAGGTTTGATGTGGAGGTTTTAAAAGGGCCCCGCGGGGCAAAAAAAAATAATAATAATAATAATCGAACGGCTGAATGGATTTGCACGAAACTTGGTAAAATATTAGGGACTGGTAGCCCGATGTGCCTTTGCTATGTCTCAATATATGTGCTTCAGTGCATTTTGAGAAATTAACGTTCAAAAACAAGATATATATCTGTAACAGCGCTCCGCTTCGCGGAGATAAAATTATATGTGTATTACCTAGCTGTTGCTAACACCAGTTAGCGACGGCTAGTAGGAGATAGCGACCATCTTGGGTCCCACTTTGCATGTGAGTGATATTTATCACTAATGACATGCAAAGTGGGCATGCCAAGATGTTAGCGACTGGAAACAGTCGCTAACATCGCTATCTCCTATTATCAACTTTTGGAAATATTCGAGATAAGCGCGAATATCTCCAAAAAGTAACAGCTGCCCTGAGCAGTTCTTAGCCATGTTATCCAATGGGAGGTGGATAACATGGCTAAGAGCATTAGCTCGGTAATGCATGAATATCGCGGAGTTTTCAGCGACATTAATGCATTGCGCTCGTTTTTTATCGTATTTGCGATAAACCTTGATAATAGCAAGGTTTATCTGCGATAATTTCTGACGGTAAAAAAATCTTTGCAATGCATCGTTAGGGATAAATATCGCTTAACTTTGGTAATATGCCCCAACGTCTGTTAACGTTCGATTCGAAGGAAATCAGGAATTGTTGAAAAACATTGTGTGCGCCATCTTGTCTTTTTTCAAATGCCACACTTTTGTCGTGCACGGCAGCCATTTTAGATGCCTTGACCAGATCCACTCTGTGAACGCTGTCGATCCTTAGCATGGCTCCCCACCCTCGCAAGCATCTCCCCCAGGCAGTGGTCACCCCCGCTCTCTGTTTTATGCATGGGTAATAAACCTCCCCCCATCTGCGCTGTTCTTCCCTGAGAATCACACCCTGTGCCCGCCCGACACCTCCCTTTCGCCCTATTCACTACCGCACCCTCTGACACTCCTTTTCCTCTGTGTCCGATTGTCCAGGCCGGTCCTAGGCTATCAGCTAGCCCTGCAGATGTAGTTTATGGCCACAGCTGTAAAGAATCACCCGTCTTCAAAGGAGTTATAGTAGATCAAGGCCCACACTCGATGAGATCCGTCACAGCAGAAGCGTTGCTATTATCTGAAAACCATTCTGTATTGTGATTGGGGAGGGGACCGAGCGTGAAGCGGAAGATTCCAGGGATGACTCTTTGTACATCAAAGTTTTTACAATTATGTGTCACATTAAAAATATATAGCACTCCGACAAAGTAGTAAGATTATAAAACTTTAATAATTTATAAATATATACAAGAAAACAAAAATAGTAATAACATATAAACATTTTTAGAGAAAAACAACGAAGTAGCGGTCGGCTGTGCGAATAGTCCCAACGCAGCACAACGTCCAGATTTCCGGCGTGGGGCGTCGCGGGGGGTGGGTGATCAGTAGCAAACTGTTGTGCGAATAGTTCCAAGGCAGCAGAACGCGCCGAAATCTAGATGACACAAAAGTGATGTCTAGTAAGTTGCCACCCAGCAAATAACGGCGTGGGGCGTCGCGGGGGGTGGGTCATCAGTAGCAAACTGTTGTGCGAATAGTTCCAAGGCAGCAGAACGATGGCACCAAGGTGATGTCCAGTAAGTTGCCGCACTGGTTTTGGTATCCTACAATGCTGCTCCGAATAACGGCGTGGAGCGCCCCGGGGGAGGCGGCGTGAACGGGCCTCTCCAGGTGGAGTCTCGTCTGTTGTAGTGGGGCGCCCCTTTACCGTTTCAGTTGCCATTCCGTCCGCTTTTGGTCCACTGTGTCAAAATCCGCCATTCAGCTGAGTTGCGCCCACTCTTGCGGTGCAGCGATAGGCGGCTGTCACAGGACTCTCAAAATGGCGGCAGGCTGTTTCCTTTTTGGGCCTGGTCCACTGAAATGGCCCTGGGACACCTTGGAAATCGGACGCTTGTCTGCTAGGTCTTGGACCCCATTCTCGAAAGCGTCCCCTCCGCCTTGAGAATTCATCAAAAGTTTTGGGGGCCCCGACTCCTGCAGGCTTCTGGTGGGGAGCGGCTGCCATGATTGCTCGCGGAATGACCACGACGGAGCTACGAGATGGTGGTGCTCTCATGGTGACGCCAGCTTCAGTCTGAAACATCCAGAAACAAGGTGGGGCTTTCATCGTTTGGGGGAAAAAAAAAGTTTTCATCCAATGAAAAGTGTTGTTTTTAGGTCATATGATCAAGCCTTCCATCATTAGGAAACCAAAAGTAAAATGAACCAATGAAAAGTTTTATAAACAAGTCACATGACCTGTTATGCGGCATAGGGTATAAAATGCGGAGAAAATACGTTGGCACGTGAGGCGGCGTCAGTAGCGGACCGATGTGCGAATAGGCCGAAGGCAATACAACGCG
Organism: Lissotriton helveticus; assembly: GCF_964261635.1. Taxonomy (NCBI): domain Eukaryota; kingdom Metazoa; phylum Chordata; class Amphibia; order Caudata; family Salamandridae; genus Lissotriton; species Lissotriton helveticus. Next base: position 144,314,967 of record NC_136064.1, read on the forward strand.
CCAAGATCCGGATGGCATCGAGGTGGTGTCATAGTTGAGAGTTCTGAGCAGCGGTTGTAACACTGTCTGAAGCTTATTTGCAGCTGCTGCAGATTCACTACGCGCCAAGATCCGGATGGCACCGAGGTGGTGTGTAGGAAGTTGCCGCACTGGTGTGGCCATCCTACAATGCTGAAAGTCGGCGTGGGGCGCCCCGTTGGCCTGTGAGTTTGCGTCAGTAGCGGACCGATGTGCGAATAGGCCGAAGGCAGCACAACGCGCCAAGATCCGGATGGCACCGAGGTGGTGTCTAGTAAGTTGCCGCACTGGTGTGGCCATCCAACAATGCTGTAAGTCGGCGTGGGGCACCCCGTTGGCCTGTGAGTTTGCGTCAGTAGCGGACCGATGTGCGAATAGGCCGAAGGCAGCACAACGCGCCAAGATCCGGATGGCACCGAGGTGGTGTCTAGTAAGTTGCCGCACTGGTGTGGCCATCCTACAATGCTGAAAGTCGGCGTGGGGCGCCCCGTTGGCCTGTGAGATGGCGTCAGTAGCAGACCGATGTGTGAATGGGGCCGAAGGCAGCGCAACAATATTTTCGGAATAGAAGACACCACTAGGCGCTGAGATGCCAAGATCCGGATGGCACCGAGGTGGTGTCTAGTAAGTTGTCGCACTTCTGTGGCCATCCTACAATGTTGAAAGTCGGCGTGGGGCGCCCCGTTGGCCTGTGAGATGGTGTCAGTAGCGGACTGATGTGTGAATGGGGCCAAAGGCAGCGCAACAATATTTTCTACTATATTTCCGGTGTAGAAGAGACCACAAGGCGCTGAGATGCCAAGATCCGGATGGCACCGAGGTGGTGTGTAGCAAGTTGCCGCACTGGTGTGGCCATCCTACAATGCTGAAAGTCGGCGTGGGGCGCCCCGTTGGCCTGTGAGATGGCGTCAGTAGCGGACCGATGTGCGAATAGGCCGAAGGCAGCACAACAATATTTTCTGACTGACACCACAAGGCGCTGAGATGCCAAGATCCGGATGGCACCGAGGTGGTGTCTAGCAAGTTGTGGCACTGGTGTGGCCATCCTACAATGGTAAAAGTCGGCGTGGGGCGCCCTGTTGGCCTGTGAGATGGTGTCAGTAGCGGACTGATGTGCGAATGGGGCCAAAGGCAGCGCAACAATATTTTCTACAATATTTTCGGAGTAGAAGACACCACAAGGCACTGAGATGCCAAGATCCGGATGGCACCGAGGTGATGTCTAAGTTGCGGACCGATGTGCGAATGGGGCCAAAGGCAGCGCAACAATATTTTCTGAAGAGAATACACCACAAGGCGCTGAGATGCCAAGATCCGGATGGCACCGAGGTGATATCTAAGTTGCGGACTGATGTGCGAATGGGGCCAAAGGCAGCGTAACAATATTTTTTGTATGGAAGATACCACTAGGCGTTGAGATGCCAAGATTCGGATGGCACTGAGGTGATGTCTAGCAAGTTGGTGTGGTCATCCTACAATGCTGAAACTCGGCGTGGGTCACCCCATTAGCCTGTGAGATGGCGTCAGTAGCGGACCGATGTGCGAATAGGCCGAAGGCAGCACAACGCGCCAAGATCCGGATGTCACCGTGGTGGTTTCATAGTTGAGAGGCACTTCATCTGCAGTGGGGCGCCGAGATCCGGATGGCACCGAGGTGATGTCTAGCAAGTTGCTGTACTGGTGTGGTCATCCTACAATGCTGAAATTCGGCGTGGGTCGCCCCATTAGCCTGTGAGATGGCGTCAGTAGCGGACCGATGTGCGAATAGGCCGAAGGCAGCACAACGCGCCAAGATCCGGATGTCACCGTGGTGGTTTCATAGTTGAGAGGCACTTCATCTGCAGTGGGGCGCCGAGATCCGGATGGCACCGAGGTGATGTCTAGCAAGTTGCTGTACTGGTGTGGTCATCCTACAATGCTGAAACTCGGCGTGGGTCGCCCCATTAGCCTGTGAGATGGCGTCAGTAGCGGACCGATGTGCGAATAGGCCGAAGGCAGCACAACGCGCCAAGATCCGGATGTCACCGTGGTGGTTTCATAGTTGAGAGGCACTTCATCTGCAGTGGGGCGCCGAGATCCGGATGGCACCGAGGTGATGTCTAGCAAGTTGCTGTACTTGTGTGGTCATCCTACAATGCTGAAACTCGGCGTGGGTCGCCCCATTAGCCTGTGAGATAGCAGTTCTTTGGATTTGGGCCTGGCTCGTCTGCTGTAGTGGGGCGCCCCTTTACCGTTTCAGTTGCCATTCAGCTGAGTTTCGGCTGCTCTTGATGCTACAGCGACAGGCGGCTGCAACAGGACTCTCAAAATGGCGGCCTGTTCTTTGGATTTGGGCCTGGTCCACTAAAATGGCCCTGGGACACCTTAGAACTCGGACGCTCGATTTTTTTTTCCTTTCCTGTACATGCAAAAAAAGGTAAATGCCCGGTACGTTACACGCTTCATCTGCCACGATGAACTCTCTAGAGGAACCGAAAAAAAAATATAGTTGTGGTAACTATACCATGCATCGTCATATGGAGAGGTGGCACCAATTAATTATAGTGCTGCATAAAAGAGAGATTTGGAGGAGAACCCCTGACCTGCTAGTACATTCATCAAAGAAGTGGCACTGAGAGCTTCAGAGGCAAGGGAAACGGTCCCAAATATTTAGAAGAACTTTGGAAAGATTAAAATGACATGTTTAGATTGTGGCAAATTTATTTCATGTGGACATCTGAGTGTTACTCTAATAAATACAGCATATGAACATCATCATAGTCGATGGTTGGTAGAGACATTTTGACTATATCCTGGACCTGCCCGTCCTCGCCCAAAATGGCGCCAGAATAAATGGGACTCGTAACTCCTTGTTGTGTACTGGTTGCAGAACCTTGAAATCACGAGATACGTATGCAGTTTTGAAGCACATGGCGGGCGGGGACGAGAATTGATTGAATATTTCGACATCCCTATTGATATTAAGTTCTGATGTGTTATTGATTACTGTACTGTTGAAAGTTCGAATTAACGTCACCCATGGTACTTGCCCGCAAATGTATATCTAGATAATTTTATTGTAACTGGCTCTGTCGTATTTTAATTATAAAATGTACGTCCACCGATTCCGTAACTGTTAGACACCTTAGTTCTTGCAACCTAATGGCCCGCCCGTTACGTTCCTCTACAGTGTAAATGTCTATTCATCATATACGATTACAGTTTGCTCCGTGGCCGGCCCACGTGGTTATAGGCTCGTATTTGTATAATGAAATTTTCACAATAAAGGTTTTTAAAAGAAAACATGGTAGTAGTATATACATTGGTAAAGTTTTTAATAATAGTCACTGTTTTAGAATCATTAAAAGGCAAGTGAAATAAAGCAGACCAATTACATGAAGGGTAAAAGGTATAATACGAAGGAACGCAGTAAAGATAAATGGTCAAGGGCTGTTGTGTTTTCTATTCCTGCAACATAAAGTGATCGATAAGAATCTCATATTCAGGCGTATCGGCGACTAAGACAGCAGGTCGACCCTCTTTTGCTCAACGGCTCCGTCATGGGACGAAGAAACGCTCTTTTTCTCGAAAAAAGAATATATTTTACTTGCAGGACAGTTGTAAAATTTCCGGGAAAGTACATTAGCCTGGAACATTATAACATATATTTAAGAAAAAATAATGTTCGGAAGTAATGAAAAGCGTAATTTTTAGGTCATATGACCAAGCCTTTCATCATTACAATAAGAAAAGTAAAATGAACCAATGAAAAGTTTTATTAACAAGTCACATGACTTGTTATGCTTACGTTACGCGCTGCGCGCCCCGGATGACTTCCGGATGCGCTAACGCGGCGCGTCATATGACGCATTACGCGACAACGCAGGTACAGAATATAGTCAAAATGTCTCCACCAACCAGCGGTCGGAACACAACCCCTTTCAGCAGGCTAAATAGTTCTGTTAAATGACAACAGAAGGGACAGGCAACAAGAACCATCAGTCAAAGAGGGGAGGGCTAGTTCTTCTCTACCGGGTTACATTGGGGCGCTACCGGAACTGATCGAATTGGTAGTCTACAGTGTTTCTGGATGTTTCAGACTGAAGCTGGGGTTAGCATGAGAGCAGCACCATTTCGTAGCTCCGTCGTGGTCATTCCGCAACCAATCATGGCAGCCGTTCTTTATCGTTATTTTGGGCGGGGTGGGTGGCGGAGCAGAGCTGTTTTGCAGCCATCATTGTGTGGAGTTCAGTTCATCTCACTAGTTTTGTATTTGTCATGAGGGGTTGTTCCTAATGTTTCTATTTTAGCGAGGTCAAAAAGAGATCCCATTAGTGGCCTACTGATTTTGCTCGATTCCTTTTCTTTTTTTTTACACGATTTTTCGTTATCTGCAAAGACTAAACAGAGTATTGCGACTCTGTGTTTGTTTGTAAATAGAGAATGAACCAAAGAGAACTAATTCTAAAACAGTAAATACTTGGATAACAATGAATCAAATGGAGAGAGAAGCAGGCACGACGGATTACAATGGGGGCAAAGACCTGCGTTAACTACCTTTCACTATCTGCAAAGAGAGAGTACTCCTAATAGAAATGAGGGGGGGGGGCACCATTCAAAGCAGATCAGTGTGCATAAACACGAAAATGTTTTCACTTACCACGTACTTGACATTCGACAGCTTATGATATTTGCTATTAAAAAACCATTGAAATTCACTGAAAAAACCATAGGTTATAGACCATATATAGTTAGGAATTAGCATTTACAAAACCTTGAAAATTCACTGAAAAAACCATAGGTTATAGACCATATATAGTTAGGAATTAGCATTTAAAAAACCTTATTTTACTCACACAAAACCATTGAAATTCCATATATAGTTAGTTGCACTAACTATATATCGCGCACCTGCAATCCACTGCTGATGATGTCACATATTACATCATTCATGACATGGTCAGTGACATCACTGATGACATCACTGATGACATCTCAAATGACATCACTGATGACATCACTGATGACAACATCCAGTGACTGTATGTTTCTGTAAAGTTAAAATGTGTCTTACATATTGAAGAATGAGTGGAAGTATAAGTGTCTGGACAAAGGATTTAGTAGGTGCATGACTGAATGCATGAGTGAGTGATTAAATGTGTCTCACTGAGTGCATGGGTTAGTGACTAAAGTGTCTTAATTTGTGCATCATTATGTCTGTTGTTCTGTAAACTGCTGCATGTTTTGATCAGTAGCTATATGATTAACTATATGGGTTACTGATTGATTGTCCAAGTATTTGTATGGGAGACTGAGTGTGTGTGTGGCTGGCTGGGAGGTGTGTGACTCTGTGCAGATCAATGTGTACTTGTATCAATGATTGTATAACAAGGTAAGTATGTGTTAGTATATGTTTGAAAATGTAAGGTGCTCTATGTTTAACTGTATAGACAAGAAAATGGAAGTGTCATTGATTCTTTACAGGACTGACTAGGTGTGTGAGTAACTCCATGGATGAGTGGCAGACTGTGAGTGTCTGTATAGGTGTATGAGTGCATATGATAGTGTTGTAAAGATGAGTGATTGTATGTATGAATGATAGTATGGGTGAATGAGTGAAGGTGTGTGTAGACGTAGGAATCAGTGAGTGCGTATGTAGTAACTAGTATTGGTGTGTCAATGGTTTCAAAAATTATATTCTGTATTTAACACTGGGTGAAACAGAGGTTATATTAAAATGTGAGGAGATGCATTGTATTGTCACATGAATGATATCATCAGTGATGTGGTCATTGATGTCAAATGAGATGTCATCAGTGATGTCATCAGTGATGTCATTTGAGATGTCATCAGTGATGTCATCAGTGATGTCACTGACCATGTCATGAATGATGTAATATGTGACATCATCAGCAGTGGATTGCAGGTGCGCGATATATAGTTAGTGCAACTAACTATATATGGAATTTCAATGGTTTTGTGTGAGTAAAATAAGGTTTTTTAAATGCTAATTCCTAACTATATATGGTCTATAACCTATGGTTTTTTCAGTGAATTTTCAAGGTTTTGTAAATGCTAATTCCTAACTATATATGGTCTATAACCTATGGTTTTTTCAGTGAATATATATATATTCACTGAAAAAACCATAGGTTATAGACCATATATAGTTAGGAATTAGCATTTAGAAAACCTTATTTTACTCACACAAAACCATTGAAATTCCATATATAGTTAGTTGCACTAACTATATATCGCGCACCCGCAATCCACTGCTGATGATGTCACATATTACATCATTCATGACATGGTCAGTGACATCACTGATGACATCACTGATGACATCTCAAATGACATCACTGATGACATCATCCAGTGACTGTGTGTTTCTGTAAAGTTTAAATATGGTTTACATATTGAAGAATGAGTGGATGTATAAGTGTCTGAATGAAGGTTTTAGTAGGTGCGTGATTGACTGTATGAGTGAGTGATTAAATGCGTCTTACTAAATGCACAGGTTAGTGACTAAACTGTCTGAAAGTGTGCATCAGCATGTCTGTTGTTGTGCAAGCTGCTGCATGTGTTGATCAGTAGCTATATAAGTAGCTATATGGGTTATTGATTGGTTGCACAAGTATTTGTATGGGAGACTGAGTGTGTGTATGGCTGGCTGGGAGGTGTGTGACTCTGCAGATCAATGTGTACTTGTATCAGTGATTCTATAAGAGAGTAAGTATGTGTTAGTATATGTTTGAAAATGTAAGGTACTCTATGTTTAACTGTGTAGATTAGAAAATGGAACTGTGATTGATTCTTTACAGGACTGACTAGGTGTGTGAGTAACTCCATGGATGAGTGGCAGAGTGTGAGTGTCTGTATAGGTGTATGAGTGCATATGATAGTGTTGTAAAGATGAGTGATTGTATGTATGAATGATTGTATGGGTGAATGAGTGAATGTGTGTGTAGACGTAGGAATCAGTGAGTGTGTATGTAGTAACTAGTATTGGTGTGTCAATGGTTTCAAAAATTATACTCTGTATTTAACACTGGGTGTAACAGAGGTTATATTAAAGTGTGAGGAGATGCATTGTATTGTCACATTAATGATATCATCATTGATGTGACCATTGATGTCAAATGAGATATCATCAGTGATGTCATTTGAGATGTCATCAGTGATGTCATCAGTGATGTCACTGACCATGTCATGAATGATGTAATATGTGACATCATCAGCAGTGGATTGCGGGTGCGCGATATATAGTTAGTGCAACTAACTATATATGGAATTTCAATGGTTTTGTGTGAGTAAAATAAGGTTTTCTAAATGCTAATTCCTAACTATATATGGTCTATAACCTATGGTTTTTTCAGTGAATTTTCAAGGTTTTGTAAATGCTAATTCCTAACTATATATGGTCTATAACCTATGGTTTTTTCTGTGAATTTCATTGGTTTTTTAAAAGCTAATATCTACAGAAGTAAAATGTATTATTCTTTAAATCCAAAAAGATATTTTATATGTTTATTAATAAATTTTTTTAAAATATTTTTTTTGTTTCGCTCCCGGTCCGCTAACCGGGAAGCTTCCAGTTAGCTCAATTCGATTCCGCGATCCCGTCCGCGAACCGGTAACAAATCAACATAGTGACGGTATTGCGTTGCCGCGTAATGCGTCTTATGACGTACTGCGTTAGCGCACCCGGAAGTGCCCCGGGGCGCGGACCGAGGCGCGAAACGCAATTTCCCGGAAGCGATCCGCGGCGCGAAAGCGCGACGTATCGCGTTGCCGCGAAATGCGTCTTGTGACGTATCGCGTTAGCGCACCCGGAAGAGTCCCGGGGCGCGGACCGAGGCGCGAAGCGCAGCGAACCGGAAGCTAACCGGGGAGCGTTCCGCAGCGCGTAACATGAAAGTTAGAGGTCATGTGACTTGTTAATAAAGCTTTTCATTGGTTCATTTCACTTTTAGTTTCATAATTATGGAAGGCTAGGTCAGGTGACCTAAAAATAACACTTTTCATTGGTTGAGAAGTATTGTTTTTTCCAAATGATGAAAACCACTCCTTCTTTCCTCACTCTGACTTTCATTATTGTGAGAGGAAGACCTATTTTGCTTCTTGGAAGACCTATTTTGATTTTATGAAAATGGCTTCACTGATTGCTTCAGCTGGTGCACCCCCACCACCACCTCCACCTCCTCATGGGAAGAGAGGACCACCTCCCCAGGTGGTTATCAACACTGAGGAGGAAGATGAAGAGATGGATGAGGAGGGAGAACAACCACAATTTCTTGAAGAGTTGCCCCGGGTTTCAAGAAAGAAACCCAGTTTCATCTGGCAGTTTTTTTCCATCCCTCGTGGCCAAAAAAAGGTCAATGCCAGGTATGCAACATGCCTCATATGCAAGGAACAATTGTCCAGAGGGACGGACAAAAAATACAGCTACGGTAATCATACCATGCATAGGCATATGACAAGGAAACATCCCTTAAATTACAGCCGGGCGGAATTAAGGGATATGATGGACAATCCTCGACCAACTCCTGTGACGAGACCAGCAACATCGGTTTCTTTATCACCAGAGGAGGCACGGGAAACTGTGCCAAATATCCAGCCCAATTTTGGGAACATGATACACTTATGTATGCGCTGTCGTGGATTATTAGCTTGTGGCAACATGAGCATCAATGCACTGAACCTGGCGTATGAACACCATGATTGCCCTAACCGCCCCCAGTAATTTTTTTTTGCTCCTGTTGAGCCCTTTTCAACGCCTGTTTTTTGTTGTTTCCCCCCCCCCCAAAAAACCAAAAAAATATAAAATCGTTCAAAAAATACAAAAAAAACAAAAAATGTTCAAAAAATACAAAAAAAATATAAAACAACAAAAATATTTAAAAAAAAGTTCTTTTCAGAACTACCTTCCCTTTCCAAAAAAATTGCTAGAATGTTTAGCACTCTGGCAAGCTCTATTTCTTTTGGTTTGCTTCCGGTTTAGCTTCCCGGTACGCGTACCGGGAGCTAACCAAAAAAAAATTTTTTTTTAAAAAAAAGAGTAAGTATAAGGAAAGTAAACAGAGAGTGATGTTTCAAGAAAGACAGCTATAGGGAGTAAAGAAGAGATACTATTTAATAGATCTATTTACCAAAGAACAGACAGAAGAGGGTATAATTGTGAAAAACAAAATAGATAACGAAGTGAAAGAAAAACAAGCATTGGCATAGCCAATAGGTATCGACTTTGGGACCTTCTAAGTCTTTAGTTATGCAGCATAATATCCTTGGTGCAGCAACATCAACTGTTGCATGGCTAAACACGTATAAAGTCCCAAAGGCGAGACCTATTGTCTATGCCAATGCTTGTTTCTTAAGTAGAATTGCAATACGTATGGCTCTTCCATGTAAAAAAATCTTATCTTGTGCTCTAAAGATTGCTAAAGTCTCGACAGAGAACAGGCTAGATTGTAAGTAGGGTAAATTGCGCTTGGTGATCTGTTTGAGGGAGCGTCTGCTTTGCCTGGTGTCTTTGGAGAGCAATTTTGATTGTTATACTGGACAATATAGCCCTAATGTAAATAACATAGGGGCATATTATCAACATAGGCAATAAAAGTTTTGCAGCTTTTATCGGCAGAAATGTGTCGCTAAAGCTGCTTTTGCGGCAGAAAACTGCCGCTAAAGCCGCTTTTGCACCAGTTTTCTGCCAATAAAAAGAGCAATAATTTTATTGGCTGCATTCATAATATGCCCCTTAGTGTGCTTCAACTACACAGAGAAAGCATTATGAACAAATAGTGATACAGTGATCAGTCAAAGACACTAAGAGTAATAGAGACGGCCCGAGTGAACAAGAGTGAGGAACTATGAGAAGAGAGGGACTGAGAAAAAGAGTGGAAGGAGTTGAGTAAGTAGTTAATAGATAAAGGAATGAGGGAAGTAGCAAAGGCAGGAAACTGAAGATTAAAGAAATGAAGCAGTGGAACTAATAGTAGTTCAATGTGATAGAAATATAACGAAAAGAGTACAAAATACTTACCTTATAATTGTCGTTAAATTCCTCACTTTTTATTTTTATACTTTCAATCTGTGAAAGAGAGAACAAACATTTGAAAAATATAAAAACATGTATTAAAAAATTACAAAAGACAAGGGCAAAGATTGAAGGACAAACAGTTTTTCAATAACTTTGACACTTACAGAAGCTACACAGTCCTAAAGATATACATTTTAAACTAACACTATCTTGATGCAGATGAAGTGAGGCCTATCTTAAAACATGGTGCATCTTTTGCATTGCTGTTGTCTCAGAAAAGTGTCGCAAGACACTAAAATTTAAAATAATTGCTTCAGGATGCCAATAAGATGTCTACTATCCAGAGTTTTGTTTCAGGTGAGGCCTACTCAGGGTTGCAGATGAAATTTCGAGTTGTTGAAGAGAATAGAGGACATAATACATGTGAAGGTCTACCAATGAAGTGAGTCATGTCCACTGCAATCTTCAACAAAGTCCAAACCTCCTATGTTTCCCTGGACAGACCTAAACTTGATCTGCACAATGTGATTCGTAATGATAGGAAACACAGGTGATGTAATTGAAATACATGCAATTTATTTTGCTCATTTCACAATCACATCACTTGTGTTTCCTTTGCTTAGGTATCTCATTGTGCAGATGTAGTCTAGCATATCAAAGAATACGCAGAAGTGCAGCACTGCATGCAACAACTTTGACACTTACAGAAGCCTCACCTTCTCCATGCCTTCTACACAGTTCTACATATACATCATAAATGCAAACAGTACAGAATTAATTATACATGTTAAATGGTTTATTTTTGCTGTTCTCAGAATGTATCAAAATTCACTAAAAACAGTGACTTGAAGGTATTCATCATGTAACAGCGGGGAAAAAAAAACACAATCAAAATGATTGTGTTTAAAAAACCCATACAACATCAGAAATCAAAAATCAGAACTCCTTAAAGTTAACTTACTTTCCATGACGTCCAAGGATGTCCTATGAATAGCTTACACTCTTTTGTGCTGTTATTACTTTCAGCCCACCACTTTCTGAAAGAAAATCTCCATCGTTTTTAAAAACATGTTACATACAATAAATGACTTCTTGCTCTCTACCACAAGATTCCACAAGGCCAAATCTTGTCAGAGCCATGTATAACTCTTGGATTTCTTGTTAGCCAATCCCATCATTTGGTATTCCCGCAACTTTCAGAATTAAAATGTTGAAGATCATTTTCACAATCCTGGAATAGTAATATCTTCCCCTTCTTGCTCAGTCATGTTCTACATTTCCTATGACACTGATACTGCTTAATATGAAGCAGACTTACACTACCTCTATGACTACAACAATTATTTAATTCTCTACATCACTTTTAATCACAAAGCAATGTAAAACAGTAGACAGCATTGCAGACTTACATTCCCTCTACTCCATGTTTTGATTGGCTGCTTCAATTAGCTCATAAAAAGAAACAGTTTTTCTGAACTCATTAAAAGTGCACATATATCTCCATGATGTCCAGTCCTATGATTAGAAGTTATGTCTCTGAACTACACTTATCCTCAAGGCCAAATTGTGTAGGAGCCATTAGAACTTCTTGAAATTCCACAGAGCACAACCCGAGATTATTTCCCTAAAATTTTGGTTTTAAAAACACCAGGTAAGAGTTTTTAAGGTCATACGGCAATTTTTTTTTGAAAATTAAAACAGAATCATTGCAGAATGACCAGCCATTTCTAGACTTTAAATAAGCTGTGTAATGTCCTGATGATATTGAAGGGCCGTCATGATATATAATTGCTATAGTTACAAAAGTCCTTCCTGATATTGACAACTGCGAAGCTACAAAATTTTTTATTAAAGTTGTCAATTTTGTTCCATCAGGCCTACATCGTTGGAACATTAAAATGACGTACTGGCCATATGTTCGTATAAATAATGTGGACATCATTTCAGATTTACATTGGCTACACTCCATGTTGTGATTAGCAGCTTTTACTAGCTTATTAAAGGAGACTGATTTACTGTCTGGCAAAGTTAAATATATAAATCTTTCTGAGTCTACACTAGTAGTACTTGATACCATACAGTTCTCGCAGTCATGCTGCCATTGATAAGAAAGCCCAAACAGCTGATCTACATCTACACCTTCAGCATGTAATACATCAAGCATATACATTAAAAACTCCTGACAATCTTGCTGAATATTTTGAGAGAATTGTGTTTGGCCTGAACATCTGTCTAACATATTTCGAATTTCAGACACACTTTCTATGTTTCTTCTATCAGTGGTACATTTCTCTAACACAGAATTTAACAAACCGCAAAATCTTTGATCAGAATTGACCACAATCTCTTCTTTTACATTTTTTAGAGAAAACAAAACATTAATTACTACATTAGCATAGCAGTTGACACCAGAACTGTTTTCAAACTGAAAACCAACATCATCTTCAACAGAATCCTCTTTGTTTCTGCTTGTAATTTTAGGTTCATTCACTTTTTGTCTTTTTGCTACAACCTCCCCAGTATTGTTCTCATTTCTTCGTTTCCGGCCTACCAGACGTTTCTCAAACAAAGGAAACTGAGGCAAATGTGGCGCATACTCTCTTCTTAATCTATTGTATTCCTTAACACAATCTAGATCTGCACAAATGTTTCTGACATCACACTCAATCAAGTACAATCCCGATAAAGTTCTAACTCGTGACAATGCCACATATGCCATACCCTCCTTGAACACAGAACTGCCAATATTCACCAATGCACTGTCTACACTTAAACCTTGCGATTTATGGATTGTCACCGCATATGCCAAGCAAACAGGGAACTGTTTACGGAGAACATATAAGTCTTTTACAAGCAAAAATCTAGCAGAACAACGAGCAATTAGCTGTACTTCCTCAATGCCATCAAATTTAATTTTAAAAAATTCAATTCCATCTCTATTTCTGTATTTCACAAAATCAACAACATTACCCATTGATCCATTTACCAGACCTCTTTCAACATGTAAATTCCTTCTTAAAATTATACGGCAGTTCAAGCACACATTCAGAGTCTTTTCAAAACCTGCAGTTTTAGATATACTCTTCTCTAATGAATCCAATTTAGTTTTCAGATTCTCAGACAAAATAATTGTTGATCCCATATGCTCTACTCTATCAATAGCTTCCAGTTTCACAATCTCTTGCTTTTCTAAATGCAACATTTTGTTGTTAAATTTGGCACATTCTGCAAGAGTTGGCATCAAACATATTCCAGATTTCTTTTCAGTAATTTTCTGAAAAATATTCTCAGGCACAACATCTTGTTCTGGATATAAATTTGACAGTAATCGTGCATTTAAAACTTCTTTCCCATGCTCAGTCACTTTTCCAATTCTAACATCTTGTAGAATAGTCTTGTAAACTTCATCCTTCGCCTGACGCATATTTTCATGCAGTTCAGCATAATTGAAGTTTAACCATATATTGACGTTGCCAATGCTGCCTAGGCACTTCCTGGTATCCTCATGCGTGAGCATTTTGAACACAGGTTGCCCTTTCACTGGTGTCAGCTGCAGAAGATCTCCGAAAACAATGATGTGTTTGCCAACAAATAACACATCATACTCTGTTTTGAGAACTTCTTGCATCCTCAAATGCACAAAGGCAAGCATGACATTGGAAACCATGCTTACTTCGTCAATGATAAGAAGTTTCATTTTCCTCAAGATTCTTGAAACTTCAAAACAAGCATCTCCAGATAGCTTGTGATATTCTAATTTGTTGTCATGCTCCACTGGCAGCATCAGTAAACGATGTAAAGTAATCCCTTTAATATTATGTGCTGCCAGTCCAGTTGGAGCAGTGACAACACAAGACAGCGATGACTCTGTCCTTTCCTGCAAATAGCATGAAATTGCTTTAATGAGGAAACTTTTTCCAGTTCCCGCTTCTCCACTCACGTACAGTCGGACAGGCTTCAACGACGTACATGAGCACTCTTTCTTATCATGACTTAATCCATGATCAATTTGCATGGTAACTTCGTCATATATTTTCTTCTGCTCAACGTTGAGTTGCCTTTCCAACTCTTCTAAGTTAACCGCATCCTCCTGAGCATGTGCCATGGCTCTTTCCACTTCATTCATAGCAGTGGCAGCTTCATTTTCAATAAGAGGTCCTCCTAGTGGATCCTGACTCAATGAAGCAGAACTCTGACTGTCCTGAGAACTGTCTCTGGCAATCTCGGCTGCAATCGTTGCTTCCTGCTCAATTTCCGCATTCAACATTTCTACATATTTGGGAAAAGCAGGACATTCTATGGTCTCCTTGGCGGCATTGAAAGAGTCTTCGTAACAGAGGAAATCTCCAAGCAGTTCCTCTTCTGCACGCCAAGGCTTGAAAAGTTGCAAAAGTGCTAAATAGAAAAACTCCTTTTTTTCAGGAGATTCGCCACTCAATTTTCGATGGTTTATCAAGTGGCATTTTCTTTGCTTGACCAGACATCCCTCACTTCCTATTACAGCATACACTCCTTTCTCAGTATCTTCTTTGATGTTCCTCTTGAATATGTAATTTTGCAGAACCTCATACAGACAAACATTCTCTAGGTGACTGCTTCGATTTGGATAATATGTATCCAACATGTTTGTCTTCAAAATGTCGGTACTGTTTGGCTCCTTTTCCGCCAAATACTCAATTTCCCGCACAGGTTTGAGAACTCGATTACGCGTTGCAGCAAGACCAAGACTCGCCCAAATGATACTCCTGGACTTGGCATAGAGACTTGCTGAAGACAACCGGTCAGAACATTCGTACGCTCCGATTTCTCGATGCGACAACATCTTCAGACTGAAACTGTACAACTTCTTGCTGAGGCTCTTTTCATGGGAAATGTCCTCCCACATATCCTTCAATTCTGTCTTCTCTTTTTTGGTGATGTAAGACGTCACATACTGAGCCACAGCCATACAGTTATCAGCCACAAACTGTATATCCATGTTAGCATTCCACATGGACAAAATCACCGGGTTGTAGTCGTTGATGTACTTGGACTCTTCATTCCTCTTCAAATTGTATGTGTTTTTAGGTGATTTCTTCATCACATTA
Source organism: Lissotriton helveticus (assembly GCF_964261635.1). NCBI lineage: Eukaryota > Metazoa > Chordata > Amphibia > Caudata > Salamandridae > Lissotriton > Lissotriton helveticus. Next base: position 144,330,087 of record NC_136064.1, read on the forward strand.
TGTCGCAGCGAAGACATCAAACTGTTTACTCTTCCTTTAGAAATCACCGGTCGTGGAAAGCCGAAACGACATTTGGTGTAGAACTTGTCCTTGTTTCGGAATTTACGACGGCAGTACTTTCCACATCGATGGCTTTGGAAACGCAGAACTTTTTCTCTTAGGCTTTTCTTCTCCTTTGCGTTTGGAACAGCACACGTAGAATACTGTTGGATGAAACTCATCACTGAGTCTTCTGGATCCGTTCCAAATTTAGGTGCATCCTTGATCCACAACAACATATGTATATGAGGAGCACCTCTTGCTTGGTACTCCTTTCTCCAGAAGAAATCCAACACCTCTCCAAGAGGTGGATTCTTCTTATTCATGATGAAAGACATCATAGCTTCAAATCTATGATTGAAGTACCTACATACATTGACTGGATCCAAAGAGCACAGTTCTCCGGGTGTCTTGAATTCAATGTTATCTACGTTAGCATTTGCCTCTCGTAGAAATTGAAGTAAGTCTTCCCAGCCATACTCGGCACAACTCAGAGTGAGGAACCATGTGGGAGTACCTAAGTTCCTCAGCATACATTTTAAATCACCATGACGACGGTACCAGTACTCATTAGTACCACGCTGACACGCCATGAGATTAATCAGGTGAGAATCCAAAATACTATCTTGGACATTCACTTTATCCATAAAATCACTTGCCGAGATGTTTTGCATGTGTATACCACTTTTCAAGATGTGGTTCACTGCATATGACAGTCCAGACAGATCGCTTTCAAACAGGAGATGAAACAAATAAGGAATGCATTGTCGAAACCTAGCATCTCCTGCATACAATCGCAAAGTCCGGTATTCAGAAGCAGGAATTTGATGAGGTCGCTCATCATATCTTCCTCCCTGACCTGTTGGAAAAAGCTGTGGGAAACACCGAGCTTCCAAACTTTCCTCCCAAACACTAATGGGACTCCCTTTGGCTTGTTTCATTTGAAACAACTCAATAGCATTCCCCATGACTTCCTTGGAATGCAAAGGATGAACACTATAATGTTCATATATTTCCTCACTAGTAGAGGGTTCTACTTTCTCAATTTGACCAGCACACAAATCGCTATCCTCTTCCTCACTTACTTCCTCTTCTGCAACATATACATTCTTATAGTATTTATTATTTTTTTTCAAATACAATGTTGCCTTTTTAACTTTCCTAACATCTACTAAATCTTGCCATATTTTCTTATTCTTTGTCGGAACCCCATTAACTAAGATAACCAGAGGTTCCTCTTCCACTTTTTCTACTCCAATTGTGTTAATGTTTTTCTTCAAATCTAGAGGCAAATAAACAACTCTTCCCTTTAATCCTCTCTGTAAATCTGATGGAGGCAATTTCCCTGTCTTTGGCTCCATTCTTACAATAGCCTGAAAGGGATGGATACTTTGAATCAAAATAGATTCATAAGTATTTAAGTCCTTCAATTCAGAAGGAATCTCAACCAATTCCAGATTATTATGAACTGCTCTAGCAGGCATCTGGTTTTGTTTTAATTTGTTACAACAATAAGTACACACACGTTGATCCAATCCCAAATCAAAACAATTTTCTACCATCAAGTATGTTGCAAAATCCTTCCATTCACTATTATTTTCCCTTTCACTTTTTGCATATAAATCCACTAACTTAGTCTGATTCTTATAATAAGTGCGTCTACAACACACACAAGTGAAATTAGGCCTCTCACTTCATTTCATGTCAAACGTCGCAATTTCCCTCTGGAAATTATCTGTACTGGAAACATGTACACTATCTTCCAAATGACCCTCTACTTCTTGCTCAATTTCAACATTCTCCTCTTTACTTCCAAAGTAACAAAACTCAATTTCTTCACATATATTCTTCACATCTATTTCAGAACCATGCAAAAGAGCAGCACATAATTGTTTCAGCATAATTGCTGGACTCTTAGCATAATACAACATTCTAACTAATTTCCTCACTTTGTTATGATGCACTGCTAGCATCCTGAAATGATGAAAAACACTCTGGCATACTCTCCTGGAAAGACAAGCCAGTGAATGACCATGCAAACCTGTCACTTCTCTTACTCTGCAAGGATCTAATTCTTGCAACAACCTCATTTTCTGCTTCAAACTTTTTTTGTTAAATGACCGTACAAAATCACAAAGCAAATTGATGGAATCCTGTCGCACACTGCAAATACTACTACACTTCCAGGTGTACACAGGACCCGTAGCACGTCTTCCTAAAACCTCATTACCTAACAACTCTTCTGCCTCTGTTGTCACAAGTTTTTCTTTTTCAACTGGACAACCATCTTTCACTTCATAAGCACGACCACTGATGTCAACTGCATGCACCAAATCATTATCCTGGAAATAACTCTCTTCATTAAAAAATGCCTCACAGCTTGAACTATGCATCCATTCTCCAGAAAAAACTTCACAAAAATTACTACGATTAACTATTCTCTTCCATCTACTATTTCTTTTGAAATCAAAAATTGCCTTGTTTAGTTTCCTAATTCTATTGATTATCAAAATAAATAACTTACGTTTAATTTCAAATGCCTGATCAATAACTTTCTCAACTTTTTTTTTTCTCTTATAAAAAACTAGTTTCTGTTGACCTTTCTTAATATTTTTTAACAAATTGCCAATTATCCTGTTGCGGAACATTCGTTTACGAATCTCCCTAAACTGTTGTTTCCTTCTACTATCATGCACAGATTTATCTCTTGCTCTAGCAGTAACATTTTCCATTGTCCTTTTCTTTCCATTTGATTTACTCCTCATGTTATGGACTGAAACATTTTCTGTAGTAATATTTTTTTTATTACAAATATTTCTTATGAAATATTTAGAGCTCTTACCCGGTGCTTTCTTCGTGGCTTGAGAAATCTTTTTGTTAGAGGACTGCTGCATTTTTTTTTTCTCCTGCTGTCTTTGACGTTTTGCAGCCTTTATCTGTCTTTGTGTTGTAGGCATATTAAAATCTTGAAATGATCTGCAGTTGAATCTGAGGAAAAATATAATAAAAAATGTTAATAAAGATTATTATCAAACAGTAAATCAGTAATAGTGATCAAAAACATAACACACTACTTGACATTTTAATTTGAAGATTTTTTAGTCATTGCCATTTTTACAATACAGAAATACCAGAAAAGAAATGACATTTATATTTATGTTACCTATGCTATTTTATATGTGAATCTGATCTAATTTTATGAGCATATTTTAATATTTTATTGAAAACACTACACATAACCTGTTTTTGAAGGTGTCTTTATTTTTAAATTAAACGGTTTACCTTTTTACTTTTTATTGATTATAAATTTTAAAAATAAATGTTTATAATTCCAAAGGCTCAAGCAGGTCAGCTTCCCATCCTATATCATATAATTCGGACAAATCTGCATCCTCATCACGCTCTTCTTCATCCTCAGGATTTAAATCATCCAAGGGATCAACATCCACTGATGTTTCAATTACGAGTTCAATGATGAGGTCAAAATCAACTGATTGCTGATTGTCGCTCATGTTGATGTTGTCTTTATCTTTAAAGAAAGATAACAACAATGAGATGTTGCAGAGTAAGAAACAAATCTCAGAGATTATAATAGTAAAATTGTTTAACAAGATTAACATTTTGCAGCTATTATTTAGCCATGTCCAGCAATGCTGAGCAGGTGAAGCCTATGTCTAATTTTTCACTGAACAGGACTCATCTCTTCTTAACCTTGGATAAGCCTCAACGACTCTGTGTCCCCTGCACATACTCAAATGTTAAAGTGCAGATTTATATTAAATGGCACATCCCCAGGCATGCACCAGTTAATGTGCACCACTGCTTTACCACCCATGGTGTGCCGCATTTACAATCAGATAGGAGAAAGCTGCGTCAAAACCCTGCGCCTGATTGAAGCTGGCATAGGTCTTGACGCAGCATTGTGGAGATGGGGCACCCCTGAGCCTTGCTGGAGCTGCATCGCACTTGCGATACAACTCCAGCAATGCACCACCTTTACGGCACAGATGCGTCACGCATCTGTGCCGTTTTTGCCCCATGCTGCACCACATTGTAAATGCAGCACAACATGGGTGGCGGAACAGTGGCGCAGGATGACTGTCACATCCCTGGTGATGCGCCAGTCATCATAAATCTATCCCTAAGCTTCTTATCTTGTTACAGATGAACTGCCATATGTATCATCAAAATATTTTACATTTTCTAAATAGCGAATTTTAAGGAATAAATAGCGATTCTTTACCATTCCTAATTTGCGATGAGCAAATTGCTAATTGCAAGTTACCCATTCATTTCCATGGCCTAGGAGGCTAATATGAATGAAGGTTTAATTTGCGATTAGCAATTTGCTCATCACAAAGTAGGAATTTTTCCAAGGGTGCAGGGGTGTCTCAAGAACACCTGCTGCACCTCTGAAAAACAAATTTGGGGCATATGGCACACATACATGCCCTAAGGGCATGTGTTGGCATCATATGGCACCTTTTGTTTTTTTGAAAAAAAGCTTTTTGAAAAGAATTCACAAATTACCACTAATTTACCACAATAGTTTCCAAATCCTTAATGTCATTTTTTACATAGTTTTTGTTTGATACATTGCATTTAAGTAGTCACAAAATTTACAAATGCTTCAGTGCAATCGCAAAATAAGGAATAGCAAATTTTGCTACTCCTTATTTTGCATCAAAGTTGTTTGATACATACCATTTGTCTAATTAACATTCGCAAAGGCCGAAATTCATAGAATTTTGATCTTTGCAAATGCTAATTAGCTTGATACATATGGCCCCAAGTGAGGCCTGTCTTGCGACATGGTGCATCTTTTGCATTACTGCTGATTGGGTTTTATGTGGTACGTTTTTTTTTTACACCATGACATATCTGCCTAAATGCATCAATTTTTAATGTTGTCACCTCATAGCAAATATTTTGCACCACCGCTGCATCATAAAAGTGACGCACAGTGGCAGAAAAAAGGCATACACCTATCATAAATCTATCCCTAGCATTTTAAATGATTAATCCAGGATGACAATAAAGTGTGTCCTATCCAGAGGTTTGTTTAAGGTGAGGCCTACTCAGGATTGCAGATCAAAGTTACGCTTGATGAAGAATACAGAGGAGATAATACATATAAAGGACTACCAATGAAGTAAGTAATGTGCACTTTATTGCACCAGTCATCATAAATGTATCCTTAAGCTTCTTATCTTGTTACAGATGAACCACCATATGTACCATCAAACTATTTTCCATTTCCTAAATAGCAAATTTTAAGGAATAAATAGCAATTCTTTACTATTCCTAATTTGCAATGAGCAAATTGCTAATTGCAAATTACCCATTCATTTCCATGGGCTAGGAGGCTCATAGGAATTAAGGTTGCAATTTGTGATTAGCAATTAGCTCATCACAAAATAGGATTTTTTTCAAGCGTGCAGGGGTATCTCAAGAACACCCTGCTGCACCCCTGAAAAAGAAATTTGAGAGCACATGGCACACCTACATGCCCTAATGGCATGTATGGGCGTCATATGGGACCTTTTTTTTTTGTTGAAAAAAATGCTTTTTGAAAAGAATTCGCAAATTACCACAAACTAGAAGTTGGTGGTAGTTTCCAAATCCTTAATATCATTTTTTACATATTTTTTTTTGATACATTGCATTTAAGGAATCGCAAATTTTGAATTATTGACATTTTAAGTAATTTCCACATGTGCAGTGTTTTCAAAATATAATTTGAAAATCGTTTTTGGTGAAAAGTAATGGTTTGCAAATTTATGACAAGGACATAATGGTGTATGCTTCTCTATAAGGCATTTCAGTGTCTCTAATGTCATTTTTCCCATATTACATTATAAGACCTTTCCCCATGAAGCACATTCCTTGTAAATATGCTCCCACCTGTGCATTGCAAATTTAGATTTTGACTGTTTCAGTCACATAGCCATGTTGAAAATGACCCAAAAAAATTGCAAACGTTTTAAAATAACACATTCATGTGTCTTAAGGACATTTTAAGTCATTTCCCCATGGACAATGTTTTCTAAGTGGCACAAAAGAGGTATACACCTATCATAAATCTGTCCCTAGCATTTTAAATGATTAATTCAGGATGACAATAGGATGTGGCCTATCCAGAGGTTTGTTTAAGGTGAGGCCTACTCAGGATTGCAGATTAAAGTTACGCTTGATGAAGAATACAGAGGAGATAATTCATGTAAAGGCCTACCAATGAAGTAAGTGATTTCTACTTCATTGCGCCAGTCATCATAAATGTATCCCTAAGCTTCTTATCTTGTTAGACATCAACCGCCATATGTATCATATAACTATTTTGCATTTCCAAAAAAGCGAATTTTAAGGAATAAATAGCGATTCTTTACCATTCCAAATTTGCGATGAGAAAATTGCTAATTGCAAATTACCCCTTCATTTCCATGAGCTAGGAGGCTCATATAAATGAAGGTGCAATTTGCGATTAACAATTTGCTCATCACAAATTAGGAATTTATTCCAAAGGTGCAGGGGTGTCTCAAGAACACCCTGCTGCAACCCTAAAAAAGAAATTTGGGGGCATATGGCGCACATAAATTTTAACAACATTCCTTTACCTCAACAACGATTTTCAAATCATAACTTCAAAACACTACACATGGGAAAATTACTTAAATTGTCCTTAAGACACATAAAAGCGTTTTTTGATTGGCTTTCCTGCATGGTAGGGTCACTTTTAACATGGCTATGTAACACAAACATTCAAAATTAAAACTTTCCATGCACAGGTGGGAGCATATTTACAAGCAATTTGCGCCACAGAGAAAGGTCTTACATTAAAATGGGAAAAATAACATCAGGGACAGTTAATTGCCTTATAAAGAACCATACACCATTATGTCCTTCTCATGAATTTAAAAACAATTCCTTTTTCCCAAAAACGATTTTCAAATCATAATTTCTAAACACTGCACATGAGAAAATGACTTGAAATGTCATTGAAACACATGAAAGCGTTTTTTGATTGGCTTTCCTGCATGGTTGGGTCACTTTTAACATGGCTATGTAACACAAACATTCAAAATTAAAACTTTCCATGCACATGTGAGAGCATATTTACACACAATTTGCGCCACAGAGAAAGGTCTTACACTAAAATGAGAAAAATAACATCAGGGACAGTCAATTGCCTTATAAAGAACCATACACCATTATGTCCTTGTCATGATTTTATAAACAATTCCTTTTCCCCAAAAACGATTTTCAAATCATAATTTCTAAACACTGCACATGGGAAAATGACTTAAAATGTCATTAAAACACATGAAAGCGTTTTTTGATTGCCTTCCCAGCATGGTTGGGTCACTTTTAACATGGCTATTTAACACAAACATTCAAAATCTAAATTTTCCATGCACATGTGAGAGCATATTTACAAGCAATTTGCGCCACAGAGAAAGGTCTTACACTAAAATGAGAAAAATAACATCAGGGACAGTCAATTGCCTTATAAAGAACCATACACCATTATGTCCTTGTCATGATTTTATAAACAATTCCTTTTCCCCAAAAACGATTTTCAAATCATAATTTCTAAACACTGCACATGGGAAAATGACTTAAAATGTCATTAAAACACATGAAATCATTTTTTGATTGACTTTCCAGCATGGTTGAGTCACTTTTAACATGGCTATATAACACTAACATTCAAAATCAAATTTTTCCATGCACATGTGAGAGCATATTTACAAGCAATTTGCGCCACATAAATCATAATTTTCTCCTTAAAGCACACTATTCTCTATCTAAAATAAAGAAATATTTTCTCACCTTAGCAAATACTTTGAGTTTGAAAACAGTCTAAGAAACACACCAATTTGTCTTCAGCAGAGCAAAAGGTATGCACTCCAGAGTCTGCAGCTATCAAAAGCACAGAAATGCTGTAATTCTTCACACATATTTCTCATGTCACCCAATCAAAACTCTTCCCTCACTTTTTTTCAAATGAAAACCCTTCCCCCCTCTGCCATTTCTGGCTATTTTCCATAGCAACCACCTCTTGGAGAAACTCTGGTGTTTGCAAGTTCACACAACAATGTTGCAATTGAACTCTGAACTCTCAGTGCACCTGCATATCCAGTGCTTTCTTTCATTTAATGATTTTTTATTGACCACTCAAAATACATCTCTCAAACAACACATCTGTACACCCTAACTTTCTGTTTTCATCAATCAAAATCCACCAATCACTGTTACTGCTTCATGAACACAGAAACTCCATAGTTTTTTTCATTTCAAACTCTCATTTTTTCAACTGCCATTTCATTGCCACACTTCATCTGACTGCAGGAGAACCTTCTCTCACCATGTTTTCTGTCTGGATTGTTGGTCATAGTTATATTCACTGGGCTCAAAGGTACGTTGAAAGCAGGAATTTACCTAACCTCAATTTACAAGATGTGGAAATTAAGTGGTTTGGCCACAGAGGATTAAAATGTCACCAATTGATACCATTGGTGAAAACCTTTATGCATTTTCCCAAACCTGACCTGTTAATTGTGCACTGTGGAGGTAATGACTTGGGCACTTTGACTGGGGTAGGTCTGGAAATGCTTTTAAAGGACACCTTTGAGCAATTGATGGCACTTTTTCCTCAGACTGCCTTGGTATATTCAAATATATGCCAAAGACAGAAATGGAGGTGGTCCAACCAATTTTGTCCACAAATTGAGAAATCGAGGAAGCATGTAAACAAATCTGTTTCAGCTTACATGAGAGACCATGGAATGGGCTCCCTGTACAACAATAACTTGCGTTACTACATGCAAGATATCTACAGAGGAGATGGAGTTCACTTCTCAGATGAGGGCAACAGAATTTTCACTCTGAATTTAAGAATGTGCATTGGTACCTACTTATAAGTACCTAAATGTACCATAAACCCAAAAGCTCTTCTCAGAGCTACCCTACATCTGATCACTCACAATTATTATTTAACTCTAACATTTTTCACTAATTTTCAACAAAATACGCTACCGGGGCCGCTACCCGGTACGCGAACCGGGAGCTAACCTCGCGAAAATGTTTTTGAAATTTTTTTTTTTCGCACATATAAGCCTCCTCAGCCACCCTCAGAAAACCTAGGGGGTCAAGATAACTCTACCGTGCCCCCTTCTACCCATTCTGAACATTATTTGCCCTCCATCTTGTATCTTAATTCGACCGAAACACAAAATGGTGGACTCCTGGAACGCTTAAGGTCCGCGAACCGGGGCGCTCAACGGTTCGTGTACCGGGTCGCTCCCTGGGAAGCGCACCATCAAAAAAGGTGGGAAAGTAGTTCACACAAAAGCCACTTGAGATAATTTCACCAAATATAGATTAGCTCATACTACATACCAATCCCTACCATTTTCACAAATTTGATTGGAATTCCATTTAACCATTTAGCCTGTAGACCTCTCTAAATACCGTGAGGTAAATTACTTCACAAAACACATCTGAAGTGTTGGAATTCACAACCAATTAAAATGTTACTTTCATTTTCTACTTTTTTTACCTGACATTTGATTGGTTATGTACCCGAATATATATAAAGGAAGAGAAGGAAACACAGCCATTTTGACTACTACTTCCTGGTGTACATTTCAATAGGATTTTCATTAATAACTTCAACTTATTTTTAAAGGTAAGTTGTTATTTTTAAAACTGAAGTATATTGTGCACTTTAATTAATATGGCAAACTTTTTCTGTTAGTTATATACTATCCCTCTGTAGTACTTATACATTTAGATACAATCACTCTGATACTATACACTGCCCAAAGATAAATTCACTGTTAAAAACTGCCTATCTAAAATTAATCCCAACATTGCCCTACCTCTACTAATATATATTTTTTTTATGCAAAGTTCAGGGAAAATGGAAAGCGAACAAAAAATTTCATTTGAAATTGTCCTTCCAGAGTCCAACACAGAAATCATTGATCCAAATGAGATTGAATTTATGGATGAAACTTGGGACCAAGAACTACTGCAATGTGTACAAGCAGTAGATAACCTCCTTGCAAATGAGGACATTTTACAACCTCAGAGACTACAATGTATATTCCATGATAATTTTGAAATTTCTGACAATGAAATGTTAGAAAGTTTAATAAAATATGAAACACAATAAAAAATGCTTAAAAAAAAAAAAAAAAAAAAAAATAATCAACAAAAACAACAATCAATTAACATACAGCATTTGAAAAGTCTATCATTCATTTTTCATTGCAGTACGCTGCCCAGAACGCTTCCCGGTTCGCGTACCGGGCGCTACCCACGCAAAAAAACAAAACATTTTTTTTTATTTTTTTTGCCCCGCGGGGCCCTTTTAAAGCCTCCACATTAAACCTAAGGGGTCAGGGAGGATCTACTATGCCCCCTTATGGTTATTTCCCCTTTTGTTTTGGCCTCCTCTTGTCTCTCAATCCTACCGAGAGACAAGATGGCGGCCGCTCCGGACTGTTTGGAATGTTTACAGACGCCGGAGAGCCAATCAGCTTCGCTACGCGAAGTTTTGGTACGCTCCCCGGTCCGCGAACCGGGAGCTGCCCAGTCCGCTGTTACAGATATATATCTTTTTTTAAATGTTAATTTCTCAAAATCCACTGGAGCACATATATTGAGACCTACAAAAGGCACATCGGGCTACCAGTCTCTACAATTTTGCCAAGTTTCGTGCAAATCCATTCAGCCGTTCGGGCTAAAAGTGCGACAGACCGCCCTATGGAAAACTCAATGTTAAAAACACGTTTTGGGACCCCCCTTTTTTCTCGGCCCCCCTGGACGAACCCCCCCCAAATTTCCAGGGGCTGCTCAGAAACAAAATGTTCCATTTTCCAGAAAATTTCAGCCAATTCCGTCCACAAACGCCAAAGTTATTAGACATAGAATTTTCAAAAAACCCATAGGGAAAAAATCCTAACTATATATACCTACTGGCGACCGCCAGTAGGTAATATATATATATATATATATATATATATATTACCTACTGGCGGTCGCCAGTAGGTATATATAGTTAGGATTTTTTCGAATAGGGATTTCTGAAAATTCTATGTTGAATAACTTTGACGTTGATGGACGGAATTGGCTGACATTTTCAGGAAAATGGCACATTTTATTTCTGAGCGTCCCCTAAAGGTTTGGGGGGGTTTCGTCAAGCGGGGGCCGAGAAAAAAGGGGGGTCCCAAAACGTGTTTTTAACACTGAGTTTTCCATAGGGCGGTTGGACTCACTTTTAGCTCGAACGGCTGAATGGATTTCTATGAAACTTGGCAAAATTGTAGAGACTGTTTGCCCGATGTGCCTTTGCTAGGTCTCAAGATATGTGCTCCAGTGGATTTTGAGAAATTAACGTTCAAAAAAATATATATATCTGTGACAGCGTCCCGGTTAGCGCCCCGGTTCGCATACCAGACGCGTAACGGAACTTCGCGAGGGGAAGCAGATTGGCTCTCCGGTGACTATCAACATTCTAAACAGTCCGGAGCGGCCGCCATCTTGTCTCTCGGTAGGATAGAGAGACAAGAGGTGGAAATAAACGAAGGGGGAAATGAATGAAAGGGGCAAGGTAGACCCCTCCTGACCCCCTAGGATTGATGTGGGGGCTATTAAAGGGCCCCACGGGGCAAAAGAATAAAACACATTTTTTTTCGATTTTTCGCGGTGGAAGCGCTACCTGGTACGCGAACCGGGTAGCTCACCGGTAGCGTAACGGGAGTCGGTCATCTTGTGTTTCGGACGAATTTAGTCACAAGATGGAGGATAAACAATGTTGGGAATGGGCATAAGGGAGCACGGGAGACATATCCTGACCCCCTAGGTTTTCTGAGGGTGGCTGAGGAGGCCCATATATGTTAAAAAAAACACCTTCTTTTTTTCAAATTTTCGCACGGTTAGCGCCCGGACCGCGCACCGTGTAGCGTTCCGGAAAGCGTAACAAGGGGAAAACCAAGGGAAATAGTAAAATAATATTTTAGAGTGCTTTGTGGTAGGGTAGCTCTGAATAGAGCTGTTGTGTTGTGTGGGTGATGTAAGTACCAACATGTAGGTACCAATGAAGAGTCTAAAATTCAATGTACACCGTCTCCTCTGTAGGTATTTTGTATGTTCTAATATGGGTTATTTAAATGTAAATGTGTGGAAAAGCACTTCATGCTTTAAAGCAATTGTATTTTTGAACTGATTGTTCTTTCCTCTTAGTCCTCCTCTTTGGTTTTTTTCCCCACACTCTTCTTCAGCCTGATAGTTGATAAATTTGTTCCCTCAAAAAATTTATATACATAAAAAAATTATATTAAATACATATAAAATATATTTTTCCTTTAAAAGAAGAATACATTTTACAGCTTTTGATATTTGCTATTAAAAAACCATTGAAATTCACTGAAAAAACCATAGGTTATAGACCATATATGGTTAGGAATTAGCATTTACAAAACCTTGAAAATTCACTGAAAAAACCATAGGTTATAGACCATATATAGTTAGGAATTAGCATTTACAAAACCTTATTTTACTCACACAAAACCATTGAAATTCGCATATATAGTTAGTTGCACTAACTATATATCGCGCACCCGCAATCCACTGCTGATCATGTCACATATTACATCATGCATGACATGGTCAGTGACATCACTGATGACATCACTGATGACAACATCCAGTGACTGTATGTTTCTGTAAAGTTAAAATATGTCTTACATATTGAAGAATGAGTGGATGTATAAGTGTCTGGATAAAGGATTTAGTAGGTGCATGACTGACTGTATGAGTGAGTGATTAAATGTGTCTCACTGAGTGCATGGGTTAGTGATTAAACTGTCTCAATTTGTGCATCATTATGTCTGTTGTTCTGTAAACTGCTGCATGTGTTGATCATTAGCTATATTATTAACTATATGGGTTATTGATTGGTTGCCCAAGTATTTGTATGGGAGACTGAGAGTGTGTATGGGTGGCTGGGAGGTGTATGACTGTGCATAGATGTGTGAGCAGTTGATTCACTAGATGTATGGGTTCAAAAGTGCATGTGGCAACAGCTGTATGGGCGGTTGACTGTGTGCATGAGTGTATTGGTGAGTGAATTGATATCTCAGTGCTACATGTCAAAGTAAGTACATATGTAAAACACAGTACATGCGAGAGTTGACATATATAAATAACTGTGCATAAGAGCCAGTGAATGTGTGAGTGGCTGTATGGATCATTGTGAACTTGTATCAGGGATTGTATAAGAGAGTAAATATGTGTTAGTATATGTTTGAATAAGTAAGGTGTGTATAACTGTATAGTTGAGGAAATGGAGGTGTGATTGATTCTTTGCATGACTGACTAGGTGTGTGAGTAACTCCATGAATGAGTGAAAGTCTGTGAGTGTCTGTTTACACTGAGTGTATCTAAGGTTATATTAGAGTCTGAAGAGGTTCATCGTATTATCACATGAATGATGTCATCAGTGATGTGATCAGTAATGTCAAATGAGATGTCATCAGTGATGTCATTTGAGATGTCATCAGTGATGTCATCAGTGATGTCACTGACCATGTCATGAATGATGTAATATGTGACATGATCAGCAGTGGATTGTGGGTGCGCGATATATAGTTAGTGCAACTAACTATATATGCGAATTTCAATGGTTTTGTGTGAGTAAAATAAGGTTTTGTAAATGCTAATTCCTAACTATATATGGTCTATAACCTATGGTTTTTTCAGTGAATAATAAATATACATAGACATTTGGTACAATACTTATGAAACACCTATCACACCAACATAGAACAATCAATAAGAACACAATGTCATAAATTAAATTCACAAGGTCAAAATCAGGTTGAGTGAGTATATGGTTCTTTTAATCCACAAGGCTTTCTCCAAGTCCAGCCAACACGTGTTTCGTCGTAAGGGCAGGTACCCACGACTTCATCAGGGCTGGGAAAAAACAATACAAACATATATTGTAGTCCCGCCATACATCGGGCAATGTTTATGCTAAACATCTAATTATTTGGTGATCTTTAAAACATGGTGTCATGCAAGTGGGTTTACTTTGTCCACAGATGACAGAATTATTTCTTGCATAATAAGGGTGAGTGCTGGTGAACAGGTATAGAAGGGAGGATGGAAGATACGACTCCCAAAACGGAGGATGAGAAATACCTCCACAGGAGGCAAATAGGTACCCCACAACTTATGTGAGTCATTTCATTCACCGGTAGCATCAAATTTCCCGGCATCACACCCGCACTATGCCTCACTATTAGTCAGTATGCCAGGAAACCTATGTGGATATAGTCGCATAATTATCAGTGCAGAAACTCCCTTAGTAGGTGAAACTTCACTATAGGAGAGAACATGATTATAGAGAATCCCGTGCTCAAGATATGTTTAAGACTGAGCAAAATAGCTCAGGCCTACCTGATAATCCATCGGTGGTAAGCTGTGTGCTTGTAAGTTATCATAAGGTGTCAGAATCGTATATCCTCAATATTAGCACCAGTAAAATATATAATGTTCTGGCCAGAAACGTACCTTCTGGCTGGTTATAATTCTGACCCAGCCTCACACTGCCGGGTGGATAATTCTTTCAAAGCACGGGTCTGTCCTTCAATTCACGCTGCGGGAAAATATGTAAATATCATGTATTACATATTACCCTGATAATTGGTAAGTCAATAGTCATTTGACCTTTTCAGCAATGATTATATTAACCGATTCCTAAATAACCTTTTTAAAGTCATTAGAGTTCCCATCAATCTGTTGTTATATCTACAATACTTATGCATCTCAATCGCTTACCTATATATTGGTAATGTGATAATGTCACCCATGATGCGACCAGGATCACAAGGTATGGATCCGATTATTCAATGGTATGAATACCAATTTTTCTTCACGTTGTTTGTAATTAATAACGTCGTTATCCCAGCTGTAAAAACGAAACACACATACGGACATCCATTAGTATTCCGTTTGTGTGACCCCTCAAAAGAGCCTGCTACACCTTCAAAATTATCGTAGTTGTCCTTACCTTCGAATTAAGAAGTTTCTGGGAGAAAATTCAATGTAGCTTGTGGAGCCGGTCTCTCCATTATTTGGAAGAACCGCGTCTCCATACCCGGAAGTATTTTAAAGCAATCTGACCTTCCTGCTGTCAAAAAACTAGACTTTCGATATTACCAGCGTATTAAGCCGACATTTTGGGTCAGTAAAAGTAACTTCCCCACGATTAAAGATTAAACACCTGGTCGGGGCACGCTATTAGCAACCAAAACCGGCAATCGGCTAAACACAACACTATTAATCTGAATATGTTGTGACTCAATATTTTTTCAGAAAACGTTATCCTATTCAATTTAAATTATCGTTCTCATAGTAAATTGCTCGGAATTATTCCTCTAAATAAAATAAGTGAAAGGCGATCATCGTGGGGTATGGCATACATTGATATTAATGAGGTGCACCCGTATAGAATTTAGGATGCTATCGGCACCGGTAATGTATGACACAGAAATGTGGGGCAAATAAAGTACATGTAGTGTAGATATAGTGTAGAGCATTAGGCCAGAATATTCATATTCCAGATTTTAGTTATGAAATAACAAAATTAATACATGATAGGTGAGGAAGAGACGTTACATTCTTTACAATCATTTTACTTGTACTTATGTCTGAATACAAAAGTTATTTCATACAGTACTTCTCTAGTGTGTGGTTAGCTTGAGGCACATACATCTTGTTGTGATTGCATTTCTGTTATCATGGAACAATCACACTGACACACAGAAATACCCATATGTGATGATTTTGACGAAAAGGAACAGCATATTAATCTCCTAAAAAGTAATGTAGTTCCTGGTCCGAGTTCATCCCATATTCAACTGCCCGCATTGTAAGTATCCATGTTGCCTCTCTACGGCATAGAGATAGTTCTCTGTTGCCCCCTCTTGGGTCATTTCTGACCTGATCAATGGCACAAACCCAATAGTTTTGTTCTTTCCTTGGCTGGGACATTCATTTACATGTGTGGCAGTATTATATCTTGCGTCATGGTGTCTAATCGCTCTTACATGTTCAAATATCCTATCTTTGAGGGCTCTTTTTGTGCTACCAATTTAGAAACTTCCACATTTACAGGTAATCATATATTTTACAAAACAACTGTTGCAATTAAGCATTTGTTTTATTCTAAATTCTCTACCCATGTAATTGCGGAATGTTTTCGTTTTGTTCATTGCCATAGGACATAGTTTGCACGTCCCACATTTGTAAAAGCCCACGCAACTCTGCGTCAGGCAATCTGGTGTTATCTTAGGCGTAGATGAATAAGTGGGGCTCACCCAAGATTTGATGTTCTTACCCCTTCTATATGTGATGAGGGGCTGTTTGGCGATGCAGTTGTTAAGGGATTTGTCATTGTTCAGTATTCACCAGTGTTTCTTCATGCTATTTCTTAATGCGATTGCTGCATCATCATAATTATTGATGCGTCTGATTTTAGTATAGCCACTGTCTACATTCTGTTTGTGTTTCAATGTGGCATCTCTAGGTATCTTGTTGATTCTCTGTTCGGCCTTCGTAATTGTGTCTGCATCATACCCTCTAGCTTTAAATCTATTTCTCATCTTTGTCTTGCATTCTGAGAAGTCTCTGTCTTTGCTACAATTCCTCCGTGCTCGTGTCAGTTCTCCAAAGGGAATGGATTGGAACTGATGTTTTGGATGTGAACTACCAGCATGTAATATGGCATTGCATGAGGTTGGTTTTCTATATAGTTTGCTCTGTATTTTGTTATCCTCAATAAATAGTGTCAGGTCCAGAAATTCAATCTGAGTCCTGCTCATGGAGTAAGTAAGATGTATTCCCATCATGTTGGAGTTTAAATATTCACAGAATTGTTTCAAGCTATTCATATCTCCTGACCAAATAAGTAAACAATCGTCAATGTAACAACCCCAATATATGATGGATTCACTCCATTGTGTGCCACCAGGACCCCAGATCCACTCTTCCTCGAACCTGCCCATGAACAGGGTCGCGTAGGACAGAGAGAATCTGGACCCCAAGCCACACCCTGCTTTGGTCTGTACCAACTGGTCTCAAATAGAAATACATTATTCTGTAATATGAGCTCCATCATCTTCATAAGCATCTCTGTGTGAGCCCACTGAGGTGCAGGTCTTTTATTGAGAAATTTCCTAGCAGCCATGAGACCTAGATCTGTCCTGATGTTAGTATGTAGGGAGGTTACATCTAAGGTGGCCATAATCATACCATCCTCCCATGGTACATCCGATATGATGCTTAGAATGTGCTTGGTATCTTTGATGTATGCTGGTAGATTCCGCACTAATGGTTGTAAGAAATTGTCCACGTATTGTGACAATCTCTCCGTTGGACCCCCTATGCTGGAGATAATTGGCCTCCCTGGTGGTGTTTGGGCATTTTTGTGTATCTTCGGGAGTGTGTAGATACATGGGGACCTCGGTTTGTCTACCCTTAGATATGTACATTCCTCCCTACTGATTCTGCCTTCATGCCACCAACTCTTGAGATATTTGTTGATGGTGGCCGTCAAGGGTCCTAACGGGTTCTCCCTGAGTTTCTCATAGCAATTTATGTCTTTGAGTTGTGTCTGCCCCAGGGAACAGGGAGACATACACAAATCAATGGTTGATCTCTTTAAATTTACAAGGAAATTGAAACCTCAGTGGGCTCACAGGGAGATGCTTATGAAGATGATGGAGCTCATATTACAGAATAATGTATTTCTATTTGAGACCAGTTGGTACAGACCAAAGCAGGGCGTGGCCATGGGGTCCAGATTCTCTCCGTCCTACGCGACCCTGTTCATGGGCAGGTTCGAGGAAGAGTGGATCTGGGGTCCTGGTGGCACACAATGGAGTGAATCCATCATATATTGGGGTCGTTACATTGACGATTGTTTACTTATTTGGTCAGGAGCTATGAATAGCTTGAAACAATTCTGTGAATATTTAAACTCCAACATGATGGGAATACATCTTACTTACTCCATGAGCAGGACTCAGATTGAATTTCTGGACCTCACACTATTTATTGAGGATAACAAAATACGGAACAAACTATATAGAGAACCAACCTCATGCAATGCCTTATTACATGCTGGTAGTTCACATCCAAAACATCAGTTCCAATCCATTCCCTTTGGAGATCTGACACGAGCACGGAGGAATTGTAGCAAAGACAGAGACTTCTCAGAATGCAAGACAAAGATGAGAAATAGATTTAAAGCTAGAGGGTATGATGCAGACACAATTACGAAGGCTGAACAGAGAATCAACAAGATACCTAGAGATGCCACATTGAAACACAAACAGAATGTAGACAGTGGCTATAATAAAATCAGACTCATCAATAATTATGATGATGCAGCAATCGCATTAGGAAATAGCATGAAGAAACACTGGTGAATACTGAACAGTGACAAATCCCTTAACAACTGCATCGCCAAACAGCCCCTCATCACATATAGAAGGGGTAAGAACATCAAATCTTGGGTGAGCTCCACTTATCCATCTACGCCTAAGATAACACCAGATTGGCTGACGCAGAGTTGCGTGGGCTTTTACAAATGTGGGACGTGCAAACTATGTCCTATGGCAATGAACAAAACAAAAACATTCCGCAATTACATGGGTAGAGAATTTAGAATAAACCAAATGCTTAATTGCAACAGTTGTTTTGTAATATATATGATTACCTGTAAATGTGGAAGTTTTTACATTGGTAGCACAAAAAGAGCCCTCAAAGATAGGATTTTTGAACATGTAAGAGCGATTAGACACCATGATGCAAAATATAATACTGCCACACATGTAAATGAATGTCTCAGCCAAGGAAAGAACAAAACTATTGGGTTTGTGCCATTGATCAGGTCAGAAATGACCCAAGAGGGGGCAACAGAGAACTATCTCTATGCCGTAGAGAGGCAACATGGATACTTACAATGCGGGCAGTTGAATATGGGATGAACTCAGACCAGGAACTACATTACTTTTTAGGAGATTAATATGCTGTTCCTTTTCGTCAAAATCATCACATATGGGTATTTCTGTGTGTCAGTGTGATTGTTCCATGATGACAGAAATGCAATCACAATAAGATGTATGTGCCTCAAGCTAACCACACACTAGAGAAGTACTGTATGAAATAACTTTCGTATTCAGACATAAGTACAAGTAAAATGATTGTAAAGAATGTAACGTCTATGCCTCACCTATCATGTATTAATTTTGATATTTCATAACTAATATCTGGAATATGAATATTCTGGCCTAATGCTCTACACTATATCTACACTACATGTACTTAACTTGCCCCACATTTCTGTATCATACATTACCGGTGACGATAGCATCCTAAATTCTATACGGGTTGCACCTTATTAATATCAATGTATGCCATACCCCACGATGATCGCCTTTCACTTATTTTATTTAGAGGAATAATTCCGAGCAATTGACTATGAGAACGGTAATTTAAATTGAATAGGATAACGTTTTCCGAAAAAATATTGAGTCACAACATATTCAGATTAATAGTGTTGTGTTTAGCCGATTGCCGGTTTTGGTTGCCAATAGCGTGCCCCGACCAGGTGTTTAATCTTTAATCGTGGGGAAGTTACTTTTACTGACCCAAAATGGTGGCTTAATACACCAGCACGCTGGTAATATCGACAGTCTAGTTTTTTGACAGCAGGAAGGTCAGATTGCTTTAAAATACTTCGGGGTATGGAGACGCGGTTCTTCCAAATAATGGAGAGACTGGCTCCACAAGCTGCATTGAATTTTCTCCCAGAAACTTCTTAATTCGAAGGTAAGGACAACTACGATAATTTTGAAGGTGCAGCAGGCTCTTTTGAGGGGTCACACAAACGGAATACTAATGGATGTCCGTATGTGTGTTTCGTTTTTACAGCCGGGATAACGACGTTATTAATTACAAACAACGTGAAGAAAAATTGGTATTCATACCATTAAATAATCGGATCCATACCTTGTGATCCTGGTCGCATCACGGGTGACATTATCACATTACCAATATATAGGTAAGCGATTGGGATGCATAAGTATTGTAGATATAACAACAGATTGATGGGAACTATGATGACTTTAAAAAGGTTATTTAGGAATCGGTTAATATAATCATTGCTGAAAAGGTCAAATGACTATTGACTTACCAATTATCAGGGTAATATGTAATACATGATATTTACATATTTTCCCACAGCGTGAATTGAAGGACAGACCCGTGCTTTGAAAGAATTATCAAGCCGGCCGTGTGAGGCTGGGTCGGAATTATAACCAGCCAGAAGGTACGTTTCTGGCCAGAATATTATATATTTTACTGGTGCTAATATTGAGGATATACGAATCTGACACCTTATGATAACTTACAAGCACACAGCTTACCACCGATGGATTTGTGGTAAATAAATAAATAATACCCTATTTTTGATAGCATAACAGATAGCTCAATAAATAAGAGTCAAGATTCGAGGTAGTAGGAGTTTCTGCAGGTTTATTACAGCATAAGGACAGGATCAGGACAACCTGCATAGGAATAGGACAATAAGGCCCGGCAGCTGCCGGGGCTGGGTCTGGGATGAGCGCGCTAACATTTAATAACAAAACATTGACTTATATACATAGCGCAAACACATAGCAGTACATTGCAGTAGGCGTAACAGTAGGTGGAGTAGGAGGCGTGACGCGTAGCAGTCGCGAGAGATAACAGTAAAAAGAGGTGTAACTGGGAGTATACATAGACATGTGGTGCAAACGTAACAGAATATGTCATGAATGGGCGGAAACATTGGAGGGGGCTACCTAAGGAGCCGGGACCTCTAACCTAATGGTGCGCGAAAACTAGCAATGACGTGTTACTAGGAGAAGCTGGGGGCTACGAACTCTGTGCTAGGAGCAGAGACTAAAGTCTGGAGGGTCGGAGCGACATGAACCTAAACCCTATCTGGTATCTACTGTTTAGGGAACATGTTGATATAAACTAGAAGTCATGAGGGGAAAAGCTAACCTGATTCTAAGACTGGACCATGCATTATTCTACATGTAGTGCGTGATGAAGAATATTAAATGACCATTTAAATACAGTATTTCTCTAACATGGAGACGAGAAGGCTAGACAATGACGGAAACTATTGATGCAGTTCAATAGCTTAGGAATGCAGAGGAGGAGGACTGAACTGATAACCGGAACTATAACATACTTTTGGCAGACTCAGAGGCAGAGCCGGGGTGCACCGGGTACTGCAAGGCAGGAAGTAAGTGAAGGGTCGAGGATACAGGTGGGGGCTGTATCGCTCCTCAGCGAGGCTTTCAGGAGACAGGAGCTGAATCTGTGGTCCGGGCCCTTTTGAGGCCTAGAAACGGAGACTTTATAATTGAATAACGTGCACACTGAGAAACGTGGCAACATTACTTACATAGGCCTGATATTCGTAGTATTCACGAGGACTGGAAACTAACATACTAGAGGTGGACACAACTGCAATTGCGTCTTTAATCAGAAATGGGGAATAACATATGCATATTGGTCATGCACACATAACATATGATGGATGGGGCGTAGGGACACAGAACATGGCAAAATTTACTTTTCCACATTCCCTCCTTGTCACTACGTTTCCATCAGGAAACATCAATATTCATGATACCGTCTATCATTTCATACAGTACCATTTGCTCGTCTCGAATTGTCTTGGAACGGGATTTAGAACGGGGCTTGGGACGGGGAGTACAAGAGGTAGCACACATGCTGCAAATCGCAGGGCCACATTGTATACAGAGGCAGCAGCTAAATATGATCGCTACTGCAATACCTAGAAAGGACAGGACTTTCCAACCCCATGCGGAAATTATATTCCAGAACCAACCTGACCATGTCCAGGTGCCTGGATCTTGGTGTAACAGATGGGCAATTTTATGGAGTCTGGTTATAGCTGAATAAACAGACGGCGCGTTATTTGGAATGAAAATACAACAACTGGATCCGAGAATTCTACAGGCCCCGCCCCTATCGGCCAGTATGACGTCAAGGACGAGACGATTCTGTAAAACGACAATTCTCATAAAGGATTGCTCTTCAGTTAAGTTACCTAGAGCGAAGGCAGTCTCATCTACTACTGCTTCAAGGGTTCTTGTTAACCTACGAATAAGCTTACTATTTACAATTGTACCTAAATAAGGGAAAACACCTTTATCTATATCAATGAATTGCTCTGCAGCGGTTTCAGTATAATCGACAATCGGGAGATTTCTCTTGTGTCTAGTGTGTACTAAGAAAGAATTCCTATGATAGTCAGGTGGGGCTAGAAAAACAGGTGGCAGTAGGAAAGCAATGTAACAGGTTCCCTCCCAATCGAGGGGCAGACGGACATATGCAGTTTGACCACAAATAAAATAAGAATGACGTGAAGCTTTGAAAATAGATTTCCCACTGTCACTATACTGGATAACAGTAGTACATTCACTATGACCTATATGTACAGAACCATAACTACGGACACATAATTCGCCTTTGACTGGTAGTACTGAAATAGCGGGTGAATCTGGAGTAGTATCAGACTGGACATTCAGAACCATGAAATTCTACGAATAATTTCCTAAATTATATACTTCATTTTCTAAATCTAAACCTGTTCTGTGGGGGAAACCTTGCTTGTCTGGGAAACATGTACTGTTAAGAAAAGACATATCTGTTGAGGATGACGTTAGCGTGGACCATGCTCCACACGAACCATTGTGTGAGAATGGATAAGGAAAGAGTGGCAGAACTCCCTTCGGTGTCTGGAAAGGGGGGAGTCGACCACACACCCAACAATTAGTGGCATTGCTGGTCTGGTGTGAATAATGTAACATACGGATAAATGTGTTATTACGCATGGCGAGGCGGTATGCATATTCGTGAGGAGGCAGATCACTAAACGTGTGCTCTACTGTAGCATGAGCAGACATATTTACATGAGGAACTGAAAAACACAGGTAGAAAGCATAGCTGGTGCAGGAAATCATTATGCTGAGAAATAATACGAAACTCAGAAAAACGATACATTTAATTGAGCTTTGACTGACTCTCTCACTATGGGGGTCTATTTTATACATGTCAGAAACAGTCTAACCGTTTCACCTAGGGGAGGACTTATACAATCAAACTGGCTGACTTATTAGACCTAAGCTTTAACTTATACTCCTGTTGCGGAGTTTTCTCTAACAAGGGAGGGGTTGTAATAAAGTCTTGTGCGGGACAGTCCTTTAAAACAATGTTCTGGCAATCCTTCGAATCCTGGGAAATGTTCTTGAAAATGTTTTTGAAGACTGGTCTAGATCCTTTGAAAAGTTTTACATGAGAAAGGTGGACCCACCCCTTCCTGCCTTCCAACTTGACGGCAGTTCGGGTGGTCAAGAGGACCTGACGTGGCTCCTTCCAACGTGGTTCCAGCGGACTTGATCTGTCGAAATTTCTGATCAGCACTAGGGAGCCTGGAACGATCTCGTGCGGTGCCACCTCGGTATTGTCTGGAAATGCGGCGGCAACCTGTGAACGACATGAGTTGAGGGCAGACATCAAGGAAGCTAGGTAATCTGTCAGCATATTACATGAAACATCGGTAATACTTCGGGGTCTAGGAGTACCCCACATGTTAGGGGGGCAGCCGAAAACGACCTCATACGGGGACAGACCTGATCTGGAATGTGCAACCATACGCATGTAAAACAGAGCGACTGGCAAAGCTACTAACCAGTCCACACCCTTGTCTTTACATACTTTTGCTATACGGATTTTCAGAGTCTGATTATGCCTTTCGACTAGTCCAGCTGCTTCTGGATGGCGTACACAATGGAACTTCCACTGGTACCCTAACAACAGGGAAACGTGTTTCATGAGTTCAGATGAGAATGGCTGGCCGTTATCAGAATATACGACTCTAGGGAGTCCATATCTAGGGAAGAATTCACGAACCAACTGCTTGGCAGTGGTCGCGGCTGTATAATCTGGGACTGGATATGCTTCTGTCCATCTGGACAAGGCGCATACAACTACAAGGACATACTTGAAACCTCGACATCGCTCCATTTGAATATAATCCATCTGGAGGACCTCAAAAGGGTGGTCAGGGGGCTGGAAACCACCTTGTTCCACCGGGACACTTTTACCTGGATTAAACTGGCAACATATCATACAGGTACGGACTTTCTGCTTGGCTGCAGCACGTAAATGCTTGTTGAACCAAATGTTCTGGATACTGTCTAACATAGCTCTTTCTCCTAAATGTGCTGGACTATGTGCGGTATTGATAATGACTTGAACCATAGAATCGGGGAGAAACCATGTGGCTCTACCCTTCGTTAACCATCCTTGATCTGTCTGGACCCCTCCTTGTACAGACCATTTCTTGATTTCATCGGGAGTAGCATGTGACTGGATATCTATGACATCTTGTGTAGGGTCCTTAACTGTCATGCATGTAGTCAGATCTGGAGTATGTGTCTGTGTCTGATTAACTGGAATGTCTGGAGTCTGTGCTGTAAGCTTGGCTGTGCGGTCTGCTAAATCATTACCTTGGGAAATAGTGTCAGTGACTTTCGTATGTGCTTTGCACTTCATGATAGCAATAGATGTCGGTAATTGTATGGCATCTAACAGGGCTTGAATAAGGAGACCATGCTGAATCTTGGTTCCATGAGAAGTCATGAAACCTCTCTCCTGCCAGAGCACTCCGAAGTCGTGTACAACTCCGAATGCGTAACGTGAATCTGTGTAAACATTAACTTTCAGGTTCTTGGCATGTATACAGGCTTGTGTCAGAGCGACTAGCTCTGCTGCTTGAGCGGACAGGGTATCAATACGGTGTGTTTCAATAACTTCGGTGTCGGTAGTCACTGCATACGCGGCGACTAGTTCTCCTGTACTAGTTCTCATACATGAACCATCCACATAAAGTGTCAGGTCAGGATCTGGTAACGGAATATCTGTCAGGTCTTGTCTTGGCTTTGTCGTAATGTTAACTACTTCCACACAATCATGTGTGTCTGGATTTGAACTAACTGATGGTAACAGTGTAGCAGGATTCAGGACGTTGCAGCGTCTAATTTCTATGTGTGGCTGGAACAGTGTCAATTCATAACCTGTTAAACGTGCAATTGTCAAGTGCTGAGTTTGTGTTCGGTTTAAAAGAACTTCTACTGAATGTGGGACCTGTACTGTCAGGGAATGTCCTAAAACTATAGAATCACTTTGTCTGATAGCTAGTGCTGTGGCTGCAACTGACTTGAGGCACGCAGGCAACGCCTGGGCGACTGGATCTAATGTGCTCGAAAAATAAGCACAGGGCTTGTATTGACCTGCTTGATCTTGTGTGAGAACAGATAATGCTGTACCTTCGCGTTCTGTAACGAAAAGTGTAAAAGGCTTACTGTAGTTCGGTGTAGCTAGAACTGGAGCTTGACATAGGGCTTTCTTTAACTCGTTGAAACTAAGTGTATGGTCAGATGTCCAAGGGAGGACAGTCGATACGGCTGCCTCCTGTGTCGTTAACTGTATCAGTGGCTTGGCTAGGAATGCATACTGGGGAATCCATTGTCTACAATAAGAAGTAAGGCCGATAAAAGCACGTACCTCCTTCTGGGTTCTGGGCTGGGGAAGACTCGCTATTAACTGGATACGGTCGGGTGTCAACTGCCTACCCCTCTTGGACAGCAAGTGTCCTAAGTATACCACTTGCTGGACACAGAATTGAAGCTTCGAAGGTGACACCTTGTGCCCCATCTCAGCTAGAAAATACAGAACTGTAAGTGATGCTCGCTCGCAGTCACGTTCAGAACGGGCTGTGATCAGTAGATCATCGACATACTGGAGCAGGGCAGTGTCAGTTGGCATGTGAATGTTGTCTAGTTGTCTCTTGAGTGCTTGACTGTAAATACTAGGGCTTTCTGTGAAACCTTGAGGAGCGCGTGTAAACATATAGCTCCTTCCATTTAAACAAAATCCGAAAAGAAACTGGCTGTCTGGATGAATTGGAACACTAAAAAATGCATTCTTGAGGTCAATAACAGTGAAAAACATGGCTTCGGAATCAACGGCTGTTAACAGGGAAGAAATGTCTGGGACAACTGGATACTGAGGAATAATACATTTATTAAGCTCTCGTAAATCAATCACTAATCGATATACTGGGGGTGCATTTGGATCAGTACGTTTCATGACTGGAATGATCGGAGAATTACATACATTGGAGTCAGTTTCTACAACTACTCCTTGAGCCATGAGCTCGTCAATAATTTTGGATAAGGCTGCTACAGCCTCAGGTGGCAATCTGTACTGTCTGATTCGTGGTAATACTACACCTGGTTTGAGAGTCACACGATAGGGTGTGATTTGCATGTAACCTACATCAGTTGGACCTTGCGCCCATAAATGCTGCGGAACCTTAGACAATCTGGAATCAAAATCTCGTAATACATAGTGACCCTTGAAGTCACGTAGGAACAGACGTATTCCCTCTGGGGAACAGCAAATAACTGCACCTAATTCTTTCAATGTCTTAATGCCTAATAGATTTTCTGGACATGACTTAGTAAGTAACAGATCAGTAGTACGGGACAATGGACCTACTTCTAGAGTAACTGGCTTAGATATTTCATTAACTATGGGTTTTCCTGAAAATCCAAGGGAAACATTTCTTGAGCCTGAGAGCGGAGCCCCTGGAACTTCGGCGTGACTAATTGTGGTCCTACTTGCCCCTGTATCGATCAAAAACTTTCTGTCTTTCCCTAATACTTGACTATGTACGTAGGGACCTTCTTGGTCTACAGGTATCTCGATGAGAGGCAAGCCTACCTCCCTCTCTAGGCTGTTTCATGAATATGACTGATACTCTGGATACTCGGACTGTGCATACTGGTACATCTGCGATGTAACGTGCTGTGTTGCAGCAATAGGCTGCGGTACTGTAACTGTCTGTGGTGCATTCTGTGACTGAGGAGTCTGTGAAACTTGTTCTTGTCTCGGCGGACGTGGTCTTTCTTTAGTCTTACCAGTAGCTATGTTATGTTTCAGAACTGCACACTCGTTTATAAAATGACCTGGCTGTTTACAATAATTGCAGTTCCCTTTAACGGGAGCTGCAGGATGACTGGCTTGATTCTGACCTCTCTTCTGACTGTCTTGAGGAATAGATTGTGCAACTAGCACTTTCATTTTCGTGTCTTTCATACGTTTTCTTTCGTGTTCTTGCTCTTCTCTAATTCTATTCTGGTGATACTGGAGCATCTGGAGCATCTGGGACGGAGTATTTGCTTGCCAGGTGCTTTCGACTTTCAAAACTCGGTTTTTAATTTGTGGACTTGAATTCTCGACTAATTTGGTAACGAAAAGATGAGGGTACGACTCACTACTTGTCTTGAGACCACTGTTGATACTGAAACATTTCTCAAATCTAGAATAAAAATCACTGATGTCTTCATCTTGTTTCTGTTTACAGGCTGAGATTGCATCCCAGTCTTCTTTCCTAGTTGTCAATAATCTGGGTAAAACTTGAATCAATAATTCTGGTAATTCTTTACATTTATCTCCAAGACCGGTACCTGGTACTCGTGCCTTGTCTTCAGCTTCTAGAGCTGTCCAATCGATCTTTTTCTCTCCCACCTCCCATTCTTTTTCCTTTAACTTTTCATACACCCCTGCGGGTAGCAGGACCTTTAACATTTTAATGATATCTGGGTAAGTGTATTCTCCCATACGGAGCATGTCTTTTAATTCTCTATGGAACCCCGCTGGATCTTTGTCATGACAGGGAATTAATTTCTTCATTTCAAGGAGTTCCATCTTTGATATTGGAGTGTATACAAACACTCGTTGCATTACGCCACCCGCCCCTTGGACTGGGTGGACTTCTCGTAGCGGATTCTGTCTGTCTATGTAGAATGGTTTACTTTCTGGGGGTGAGACATGAACAAAATGCGGGTTCAGGAACGTTCTATACTTGTGACGCTGTTCTAGAATGACACTTATTAAATCGGTACCTAGACCTCTCCATCTGTACTGGAGTAACTCGTTCAGGATATCATGTAACGGGCCTGGATCAGAATGTTGACCCTCATACAGGGTAATGAGGTGTTGGATCATATACATACCCACCAGTCGTTGCTCGGCTGGGGGCAGTTTCAGAAACATTTGTGCCACTATTTCGTCTGGAAAAGTGGTAGAATCAGTAATCCATCGGACTGCTGATCGGGCTAGTTCTTGTTCGTGCATGGTACTTAATTCGCTATAACCGACTCGTGATTTCAGAATGTGGTCGGTAGCTTGAAATACTTGCTCTAAAGAGCCTCGTTCTGGTGCTGGATGGTGAAAAATAGACTTAGGTTCTGGACGTAAATGGCGATCTGGAAATCTGGATTTTCCTACATACGCTATTCTGGCGGGATTCTCGTCTTCCTCTTCAGGATCAGAGACACTCTCTTTCTCGCTTACTTGTGCTGCTTTACGCTGTTCCTGTAACCTTATTATTTCTTTACGAATTTTCTTGTACATACTTTCCATGGCACTAATGGTCTTGTGCTTACCCTCGGCTATATTATCACTCCACCTTGGAGGATTCTCATCTCGGCGGGATCTTTAGACGGGTAATCTTGTTCTCTTATTAAACAATTGATCAGGAACTTTAATATCATGAGCTGAATCTCGGCTTTCCTTTGAGACATAATCTCGCCAATACTTTCTGGATCATCCCCTGTACGGATGAAACGATATATTCTGTCTAGATCTTCTTTCATATTTGGTAAGGTGACTAGATACTCGGTCACCCTTCTTACGCGTACGGAATATAAAACCATATTATACTCGCCTGGGACTGTGTCATAGACACATTCGGCAAGGGCTTGTCTGATTTCTGTAACAGACTTATTACTTTTGGGAGTACGCTGTGATGCTTGAGCGTGTAATTCGAGTGCTGATAAACGCTTGTGTGGCGGCGGGGTTTGAGGAGGACCTCCTCCTACGGCCCCTAGACTGGAATCGTCGACTGACATTCTTCGTGCTTGCAGGGTCGGTAATTGTAACGTGGGCTGAACTTGTATGGCAGGCTGACCCGGGGGTACCGTAACAGGTACTCCGGTGTCTGGAGGAACGGGAAGTGCCTGATTTACAGGGACAGGTGGAGCGCGAACTGGATTTGCATATTCTGGAACTGTGTCGTCCAAATAGGACGAAATAAAAATATCAGCTGCGGTCGGTTTGTGACGTAGCTTGGTCGGAACTAATGGTGGCGGGAAATTACTGGGTGCCTCTGGGGTCGCTTTCGGCAAGCCTTCGGCAAGGAGAGGATACATACCCTTAATAAGGGCATGCCTCTGTCTGTCTGACTGTTCGACTTTGACTTGTTCACCTATCTCGATTAATTCTCTTTCTTGGGCTCGTTCTTGGGATTCTCTACTTAACTCTGACTTTCTGACTTCCTTTTCCGTTCTTCTATGCGCTTCCTTACGCCATAACTCGATGGCATCTTTCTGTGACTGTCTGGCTTTCTTTTTCCATAATGCTTCTTCTACTCGCATGATACATTCGGCATCCCATGTACCCGATACGGGCCATCTATACTTTTCTTCTAACTGTTTGGTATACTCTACCCATAAATCTAGATATAATATGGCGCTTATGCCATGTTTCTGATACATAAAGTGACCTGGACTGTCCCTAGGCGGAACAGGAACTGCTGCTTCCAGCAGACCCTTTCTAGTTTTTAACTGACGTAACTTGGAAAAGAGCGGCATTCTAAACTTGAATCGGAAACACAATACAATACACGAAAAACAATAACAATTGGGAAAACAATTCAGGCATACCACGACGTTGAAAATACATTAAACAACATTATGAATAACATTTCGAACAGAATACTACCTGAAAATACTGAAAACAGAAACAGAACAGAATTCTCGAGAACGGAACAGACTAGAGTTACTGGATGCACTGCTGTAACAGTACGGAACATACCGGTCCCATAAAGGAACGCATCAAGACCCGTATCCACCTAGGTGAACACTTCGTTTGTGGGCTTGGGTACCACCAACCCACGGACCAGGAGTCAATTTAGACTGACCCTGTCTAGACACTACCCCAGCAATGGTACTCACCGGGCAGCACGGAACGGAAGGCCTCGGACGGGACTGGACTACGACGGACTTCGGACTTCAGTTACGGGTGGGCCTCCGGATACCTCGGACCTTGGACTCTCGGCTTGGGCTCTGGTCGGGACTCGCCGCGTTCCTCCACCGTCTCGTTCGGATGCTGGACCGCCTCCTCCGTCTCCTCCGTGGGCCTGAGGGATACTTGGAGCAGAAATATCTGCCAGTGCACGGTATGGTTCCGTCACGACTGCAGAGGGTCAGGGGGTCGGCGTGGCTTCACCGACGCATGGGGAAAGGGCAAGTCCCTATTCGGGCGCCATTATGTGGTAAATAAATAAATAATACCCTATTTTTGATAGCATAACAGATAGCTCAATAAATAAGAGTCAAGATTCGAGGTAGTAGGAGTTTCTGCAGGTTTATTACAGCATAAGGACAGGATCAGGACAACCTGCATAGGAATAGGACAATAAGGCCCGGCAGCTGCCGGGGCTGGGTCTGGGATGAGCGCGCTAACATTTAATAACAAAACATTGACTTATATACATAGCGCAAACACATAGCAGTACATTGCAGTAGGCGTAACAGTAGGTGGAGTAGGAGGCGTGACGCGTAGCAGTCGCGAGAGATAACAGTAAAAAGAGGTGTAACTGGGAGTATACATAGACATGTGGTGCAAACGTAACAGAATATGTCATGAATGGGCGGAAACATTGGAGGGGGCTACCTAAGGAGCCGGGACCTCTAACCTAATGGTGCGCGAAAACTAGCAATGACGTGTTACTAGGAGAAGCTGGGGGCTACGAACTCTGTGCTAGGAGCAGAGACTAAAGTCTGGAGGGTCGGAGCGACATGAACCTAAACCCTATCTGGTATCTACTGTTTAGGGAACATGTTGATATAAACTAGAAGTCATGAGGGGAAAAGCTAACCTGATTCTAAGACTGGACCATGCATTATTCTACATGTAGTGCGTGATGAAGAATATTAAATGACCATTTAAATACAGTATTTCTCTAACATGGAGACGAGAAGGCTAGACAATGACGGAAACTATTGATGCAGTTCAATAGCTTAGGAATGCAGAGGAGGAGGACTGAACTGATAACCGGAACTATAACATACTTTTGGCAGACTCAGAGGCAGAGCCGGGGTGCACCGGGTACTGCAAGGCAGGAAGTAAGTGAAGGGTCGAGGATACAGGTGGGGGCTGTATCGCTCCTCAGCGAGGCTTTCAGGAGACAGGAGCTGAATCTGTGGTCCGGGCCCTTTTGAGGCCTAGAAACGGAGACTTTATAATTGAATAACGTGCACACTGAGAAACGTGGCAACATTACTTACATAGGCCTGATATTCGTAGTATTCACGAGGACTGGAAACTAACATACTAGAGGTGGACACAACTGCAATTGCGTCTTTAATCAGAAATGGGGAATAACATATGCATATTGGTCATGCACACATAACATATGATGGATGGGGCGTAGGGACACAGAACATGGCAAAATTTACTTTTCCACAGATTATCAGGTAGGCCTGAGCTATTTTGCTCAGTCTTAAACATATCTTGAGCACGGGATTCTCTATAATCATGTTCTCTCCTATAGTGAAGTTTCACCTACTAAGGGAGTTTCTGCACTGATAATTATGCGACCATATTCACGTGGGTTTCCTGGCATACTGACTATTAGTGAGGCATAGTGCCGGTGTGATGCCGGGAAATTTGATGCTACCGGTGAATGAATTGACTCACATAAGTTGTGGGGTACCTATTTGCCTCCTGTGGAGGTATTTCTCATCCTCCTTTGGGGAGTCTTATCTTCCATCCTCCCTTCTATACCTGTTCACCAGCACTCACCCTTATTATGCAAGAAATAATTCTGTCATCTGTGGACAAAGTAAACCCACTTGCATGACACCATGTTTTAAAGATCACCAAATAATTAGATGTTTAGCATAAACATTGCCCGATGTATGGCGGGACTACAATATATGTTTGTATTGTTTTTTCCCAGCCCTGATGAAGTCGTGGGTACCTGCCCTTACGACGAAGGCCGTGTTGGCTGGACTCAGAGAAAGCCTTGTGGATTAAAAGAACCATATACTCACTCAACCTGATTTTGACCTTGTGGATTTAATTTATGACATTGTGTTCTCATTGATTGTTCTATGTTGGAGTGATAGGTGTTTCATAAGTATTATTAGATCTACGGATCATCTGTGGGTAGGGATGATGACCCATACCTAGGCACCCAACAACTAAAATAAGTAGTACAACAAATACTGATATTGCCGATATTTAGTGTAGCGCCACTACCATCCAGGATTATCATCCCCCTTTGTGTGCTCTATTAATTGGTACAATATGTCATGCAGACTCTAACAGTCCAGCCTGATATAAGGATTCCACAGCACACCCCTCATCAGGGGAACACAAACAAAATCTCACCACAGACTATACAGTCAGTCATCGGTAAGTTGCCCGCAAAAAGGGAACAAATTCCATTCTGGTTAGCTAAAAAAATTACTCAAATAGAGGCAGTATTTCCCGATAGTACACCTCATGAGAAACACAGGATTCTAACAATCTGTTTACCAATGGGGATAGCACCACACGTGGAGGACTGTGACACTTTGGGTGCAATCTTTGCTTCAATCTACACAAAAACACATGGTGTCCTGTCTATGGCGGTTATACCAGATGTACTAAGACAGATTCAAAATGAATACGGACCAGAACCGGCCTTGAATCTTGGTATGAAATTACTGAAAGATTTCAAACAGGTCTCAGCTATTATTAAAGGTGAAGCAGCATCCGTGGCAATCCGCCAAAAATTAAAGATTTTCAACTGTATTAATCATATGGCCACTATCCCTAATATAGGATTTGATTTTTTGTATATTTTTATTCGAGTCTTTTTAAATATCAAATGTGAGGTGTTAGAATTAATTTTCAGGTAGATGGAGTTGTCATTTAACATATTAATCATGTTACGTTCATAGTTGCCTGAAAATTAATTCTAACCCCTCACATTTGATATTTAAAAAGATACAACATGTGACAAATGAGGCCTTGTCTAATGAAGAAATCAGGCCTAAGGAATATTACTTTTTAAACTTGAATACAAATAAAACAGCATGTATCTATGGGCTGCCAAAGATACACAAGACTGTGAATAACCCACCGTATAGACCTA
The DNA here is from genome assembly GCF_964261635.1 of Lissotriton helveticus. NCBI lineage: Eukaryota > Metazoa > Chordata > Amphibia > Caudata > Salamandridae > Lissotriton > Lissotriton helveticus. The sequence goes on from NC_136064.1 coordinate 144,363,562, forward strand.
TTGTATCTACAATAGAACCATAACATAACCATTATCCAAATTTGTTGATCATTATTTAAGGCCCAATATACCAAAAATCAAATCCTATATTAGGGATAGTGGCCATATGATTAATACAGTTGAAAATCTGAATTTTGTGGCAAATAGGGACATTCTTGTAACCATGGATATTGAGTCCCTTTCTAGCAACATTCCTTTTAATGAAGCTATCTTGGCAAACGATTGGTTTATTGACAAATAAGATATAGTTTGCCCCAAGAGATTTCTGATTGATTGCCTGTTTATTGTTCTAACAGAGAACATTTTTGAATTTGGAGACTTGCTGTACCGTCAGATAAAGGGAGTAAGCATGGGTGCATCACTTGCACCATCAATAGCAAACATTTACATGTCTGCTTTTGAGGATAAATGTATCGATCATGAGATCGCTCCTTTTTTTGAGTCCATCTCCCATTGGTCCAGATATATAGATGATATCTATTTTGTCTGGACCAATGGGAGGGAGTCTCCAATGGATTTTCTCGAGTGGATTAACCTTACTGATGTCAACTTAAAGTTCACTGCACAGTACAGTACTGAGCAAGTTGAATTTTTGGATCTTTTAATAAAGAATGAGAATAACAGATTAGAAGTTGATCTATACGTGAAACCCACGGCACGCAATACGTTGCTCCATTTTAGTAGTTTCCACCCCAGGAGTCAGCGTGAAAGTATTCCTTTTTCACAGTTCCTCAGGGTCCTTAGAAACTGCACGAATCTTAGTGACTACGATAAACAGGCTTCTGTTATGAGAAAAAAGTTTATGGACCGAGGTTATCCGCAAAGACTTGTTAGAAACTCCTATAAAAGAGCGCGATTTTATGATCGCGATGCCTTGTTAAGACCAAAGAAATTAGCTGCTAATGACCAACTTGTCTGTGTTACTAGACATTCTACTTTGAATGAACGTATCAGACAAATCATTAATGCCAACTGGCATATTTTGAACTGCAATCCAACTTCCAAAAATAATTTTGTGAAACCTCTCTTTGCACATAAGAGAAATAAAAACATCAAAGATCGTATTGTCCATTCTAAATTTGGAAAGAAGTCAACCTCTGATGGATTGAATCAAAGGTCCTTGTTAAACAATCTACCAATAAGTGGGACAGTTAAGTGTTCGCATGTAAATCTTGTACTAACATTCTTGCAGGTGAACACTTCTCCCATAATGGATTTTCCACCAGAGCATGTGAAGTCTGGAATTGTAAAACAGCTAATGTTGTGTATTTCATACTATGCCCTTGTGGTTTAGGCTACGTCGGAGAAACCTGCAGATCTATTCAGGTATGCCTAACAGAACATAGATCTGCTGTTAAAACAGGCAAGCTTACAGCACCTCTAGTGAAGCACTTTTTAGAACATACCCATAAGGCAGATGATTTTCAATGGCGCATCCTGGAAAGAATTAGAATACCTGACAGTAAGGGCGGTTGCGCCATTCGAAAAAAGAAAGAAGTCTATTGGATTTTTGTTTTGAATACCTTTAAACAGGGATTAAATGGCGAAGTTCCATGGGAAAATGCGATATTTTAAACCATACCGAGGGTGGTGGTTTGCCATTTAAGACTGCTTAGATTCTGATACAACCATTATGTTAATATTGTCTCAGTAGGTGAATTAGGGTTTAGTATTATTATTCCTTAGTTCATCTGAATGAAACTACGAAACTGTGAGCATAATTAGATTCGTTTTGCATGTCTTTGACTAAAATATGTTTGCATATAATATCTGGCATTCCTATTTTGGTCCCTCGTTGCATCGTCATTTGGTGGTTAATACCTCATCGTAGATAATGATGTTTCATTATTACAAGATTTAGTATTATTTCACAAAATTGGTCACATCTTCTCTTTTTTCCCCCTCATTTGTATCGCGATAAGCCCTACAGTTTTCGCGTTATATTTTACCTATTCGCTGCGGTTTCTTTAAAACCTTCTCACGTAGCTAGTAACATGACTACTACGATATGTGTATTTAAAGCCTAACTAGGCTTTGGGCAGGTGATACACAATCTAACCGCCGGAAGACGCCGAAAGCCATCTTTTGTTTCGGCGCCCGTTTATCATGAAAGCGGCCGCGTTCTGGTGAGTGGCGTTTAACGAGGGGCTCAGATTTAACCAATAAGCTCAAAATGCAAAGCGTAGCAGTATTTTAACTGAGTATAAAACCTAATTTATTATTTCTATTTCGTTTAGACTCGTACATTTGGAGCTTGTACCCATGGTATAGAACCAGAGAAAACTAAACCGAATGTGAGCATTTCAGCTGGCAATCAATGCACGTTTTTGCTTGCCTTACCGAAAGAATTTGAATTATCTACAATTATATCAGCGACTATATTGAAACCGCTCCTGGTAAGTAAGGTTTATTAATTTCTAATGTGTGACCTAGGAGAGTTGTTGTGCATATCAGACACACACAATTAAGTATCTTAACATGTTGTGTCGTTCTTTCTAGACTTCTCACGTTAAAAAGTCGTCAGTCGACGGGTCTGAAATATGTGCTACCGGCTACCTTCCGATTATCCTTTGATACAAGAGATAAATATTTGGTGATAATCCTAATAATTGTGAAGGTAAATAAATAGAGTTTTCACTTAAAATATCTGTGGGCTAAAAATAATTTAGAATAGAAGAGTATGGGCCAGATGTAGGTAATTTTAGTTTACCACTTCTTAAATACCGAATCATACCGATTCGGTATTTAAGAAGTGGTAAAATAGAGGGGGGAGATGTAGGTATTTCAGATTAGGTAAATACCGAATCGTTAAGATTCGGTATTTACCGATTCTGTAAATACCGATTCGGTAATGCCCATTGATTCCTATGGGCATTGAAGCAATGGGCATTACCGAATCGGTATTTACAGATTCGGTAAATACCGATTTCAGCAAGGGTGCAGGGGGTGTCACTTTGACACCCTCTAGCACCCCAAATTCAGGCATGTGTGCCATGTGGCACACATAAATGTATGTGTGTCACATGGCACAGGTGTGCATGCACAGATGTGCATGCACACCTGAATTCGGTATTTTACCACCCAATTGGATTGGGTGGTAATATACCGAATTCTGAAGGCCTGTAGCACTGTAAACAGTGCTACCTACATCTGGGTTTTACCAAATCGGTAAAATTACCGATTCGGTATTTTACAGATTCGGTAAATTTACCGTTTCGGTAAATTTACTGAATCTGTAAAATATTGGCCCCTACATCTCGAAATCCAATTACCGGTCGGTAACGGCCGAAATCGGCCGTTACCGACCGGTAATTGGCGACCTACATCTGGCCCTATATCTTTTGTTTTGTACTCTTTTTAGATACGGTATATTAATTGTTTAGGAAACATTGCCTCGAAGAGATTATATCCAGAATCCGTCTTCGATTGCGTTCATTTGGCAGAATCACCTTTTATAACCCAGCGATTAACTTTTAATCGGTGAGCATATCGTTAGGTTTATAATTTGCTGACATCAAACTGATGTATAGTTTGGTTATAAATGTATTCCCCTGGGAATAATTTTAATAAATGCTTCCTTTTCGTTTTTGTTTTTATTTGTTCCAGTTAGACAAAAACCGCAATAGTTTTAAACTCAGCTATATCGAATTCAAAAATAATATTGGTTCACTAATATAGTGACATCGAGTGCTGACATGTGGAACTGATCCCCTTTTTCTGAGTAAGTCCCTTACTGCCATTATAGTAATTGTTTAGCATGTCTTTCTATTGGGGTCATTGAATGATACCCGTAGAAAGTGGGGATTTTGACCTGCTCTGTACTGACAGTTTGCACGTTTTCTGATGACTCTTTACTACTTATAGTTTCATTAAGATGGCTGCTAATTTATCCTTCCCTTGTACACTAGTTATTATAATTAGGGATTATCAGTACATATGGTGAGATTCTGCTGATAATTGTTGGAACCATGTTACTAGGGCCTGCCATTCTAGGTCCCCTAAAATGCAACTGCTCAAAATTTCCTATTTTATATTTGAAATTCGTATACTGTGTTGGTTCTATATAGAGGGAAAGGGTTGCTGGTTAATTGAATTGGATTATATATTTTAATAATGCATTTGATGAATGTTTTTTATAATAAAAAAACAGTTTTTTAGTTAAAAGGATGAAAATTCATGATTGTTTTCTTGTTTTTAATTGTATATTTCAGAATAATTTGTGGCTCCTGAAGAAGGCGTTCTCCCAACGCCGAAACGCGCGTCGATATTATTGATTGCCACTTTTTGATTTTAATTGAGTATATTAAATTGTGTATTTTATTAAATTTAGTTTTCACCATTGTATTTTGTCAAATATTAATTATGTTTTTTATGAATGTCCAATTAAAGAAAATATAGTTTTATAATAGATATTGTTTCATTTGTTTTCTCCTTGCAATTCTGTTTTCCTTTATGTTGTTATGATTGCCTAGGTTTGATATACACATATTGCACATAAAGTCGGCCATGGCTCAGCCCCTACTTATATCAAGGACCGGCTGACTAAATATACGCCTAACAGGACCCTTCGTTCTGCTGAGGCGTGCAATTTGATATGTCCTAGGTTCAACCTGGCATCAAAGGGAGGCAGAGCGTTCTCAAGCACGGTCCCCCGAGCATGGAACCTTCTCCCAGCTAAACTGAGGAAAGAAACTAATCTTCTTCTCTTCAGGAAGAATCTAAAGACGGCGCTCTTCTTGGAAGCACGGGGGCCACTGTGAGTGGGTGGCGTGGTGCTCTTAACGGTGTTGTGTGTCCACTGATAGAGCTTAGATACCTCAGGGTGATAAGGCGCTCTACAAACTTATAATAACATTAACAATAACATTAACCTATCATCAGTGAACATCATGGCCATTCCTCTTCCTGATTGAATAGCATGGCATAGAACTGATTATGGCATTTATGGTCCTGTCTAGGTTCTGAAGATTCCACACCAATTTAAGGTTCCTTGAGTGATTTTGTTTCACCTAGCACATTTTCTGATGATGATGGCAGACTCAGAAATGTCAGCAAAATTTACAAAGCACCTGTACTGGAAAGAACAACCGCCTAAGAAGAAACTACATTTAGGGGTATAGCAAGAACACATTACACATGATGCATCAAAAACACATTCAGAGGTGCAGTAAAGGAAAAACACATGATGCCTAAAACATTCAGAGGTGTGAGGAAAGAAAACACATGATGCATAAAAATACATTCAGAGGTGCAAGGAAAGAAAACACATGATGCCTAAAACATTCAGCGGTATAATACCAAGACACATGATGCATCAAAAACATTCAGAGGGGCAAGAACAAGGAAGACACATGATGCCTAAAAACATTCAGAGGTGCCAGAACACAACTCAATAGCGCAAAAATACATGATGCATAAAAACATTCAGAGGTGCAAGGAAAAACCACACAATTGCGCAAAACCTTACATAAGCCACCACCTTTGGAAGTCCCTAGGCCAACTGGCCTTGTTGGGGCTAGGACGCCCTGTGTCTCAATGTCAGGGGCCTAAACGTGGCAGCTGCGCACAAAGTGCTGGGCAGCTGTAGACAATCCCAAGCGCCTAAACGGTGCAGCTGCCCACTAATTGCTGGGCAGCTGGGAATCAACAAAAACTGCGACAGGGCCCTCACTGACCCTTAGGCGCAAACTGCGCCCACTGCTGGAGCCACACAGGCTCTGAAAACCACTCGTGTCCACCAAGAGCCTCACGGGGCTCTAACCAACCACTGCCATCCGGGGCGCCCTGACTCAAGTGCCTCAAACCGGCACCGCAAGGAGCTTCCCCCTGGCCCGACAACACTCACCGGGCTCCTTCAGATGCAGGACGGGCGCCGGGATCCTCTCCAGTCCACCGGGGACCCTGGCCGTGCAGCGGAAGAGCACCCAAACCTCGGAGCGCTCTTGGACATCACGGCTGGTGCCTGCAGTGCTCTCCCTTCGCATGGGAGCCCCGCACAGGCAAGCGCCATCCTCCTTCCGCCCGCTTCTCCTTCCGCCCGCATTCCTCTTCCTGCTTCCGTCCCGCGGGCCCCGCCCACAACCAGGCGGGCCGTGGACGCGGCGGACATTATGAAAAACGGCTCGGGCCGCCGCGGCGATTCTCCTGGTGCCACATGAGGGGTGGGCACCCTCGAAATCCCATTAAATTACCGTAGTGAGGTAGGCACTCGCAAAGGGGCCCCTGAATGGGAGAATACCCGTGATAATAAAAATAAAGTGCACACGAAGCACTCGAGGCCACACAAAGGGCAGGAGCGCTTCCCACACGGGATAAACACAGCGCTCTGCCAGAAAGGTAAAAGTAAAGCGCTCCCAAGCGCTATGAAGCCATATGCAGCGCTCCCAGCACTAGGACAGCAAACAAAGCGCTTCCAGGCAATTTAGGCTCTAATAAGCCCTGGCAAAAGCAAGAACAATTTCCCAGGAGTTCTGGAGGAGTAAAAGTGGAGCAAAACAGCTCCCTGCAAAGAAGAGTCCTCCAGCAACCAGGAAACTCCATCAGATGTCCAGGGGCTGGGCAGGGCCCAGGGATTCCCCTGGGCCCAAGCAGCAGCATGCCCCTGGCAAGATTCAAGTCCAAAAACAGGAACATTTTGGAAGGGGACACCGCCCCTTTTTATACAGAGAAAAGTCTTTGAAGTCTTTGTGCAAGTGGGCCCTGAACCTGGTCTAAACCAGTTCTTGGGTGTTGCTGGAGCCCTTGGGCTTCCTGGCTTCCTTCTTTCTTTCAGTATAAGGGACAGAGGTGACAGTCGCCCAGCGGGAGGGTGGAGCAGGCATTGTCGCCAGGCAGGCACAGCCCCATTCACTCCCAGGTGCTATCTCCTCCCACTTCCCTGGCAGCAGATGCAGCCTTTCATCCACGGGCTGACTCAAACAACCTCCTGGGGGCTCCCCAGCCCCTGTCACCCTCAAACCAGACAGTCAATCCACAAGCAGGCCCGGGCACTCCTGGGCCAGCCTCACCAGCCAATCACACGCCAGCCATAGACTACACAAATATGCCAACTTCTAAAAATGGCACTTCTAGACTAGACACAATCATGCCGCATATACCATTGCGCAGCATTCAATCTCATGAGTTCGCACATATCAAACTCGACCCTGCACTCCCCAGACATCAGGGACTACCATGGGCATACATATTCCCCATTCATTCCTATGGGAGGGCAGGTCACTCACCACACATACACAGAGAGAACACGCACTTTACACTGTACCACAGTAAAAAAGTGCGCAAAGGCCTAAAATCACCAACACCAGGTTCCAGAAACAGGCTAGGAAAAAGCAAAAAGTTTCGGGGTGAACCTGCCAGAAGGGCCAGGTCCAACAGTTAACAACTCTGTCATCCAGAATTTATTCTTTGGACAGCATTGTATCCTCTGCCATAGACATAATGGAACAGGACTTGCTATTGTTACAACATGGCCAGTCTCAATTACGTTCCATAATGCTGCTAGGCTGGACATTACAAAACCTTCGTTCTGGCTATGTGCCTTGGCTTCTAATCAACACCACGTCATTGTTTACTGGGTTTAACTGGGTTTAACCTTACAGATAAACAAATCTCTTTGGCACAAAGGTGAGCAGCCTATACGGTTCAATTCACCATCCAATCAGACAAGAAGGGAATAGATTTCTTGGATCTGTCCATTGTGGCTGAGGATGAGAAACTATACATGACTCCATCTGAACGAAATTCGTTACTACAGTATTCTAGTCATCATCCCAGAGACCTCATAGATAACCTTCCTTTTGGCCAATTTCTGAGGATCCATCACAATTGTAGTAAAAAGGAGGACTATATGGCCCAATCCGACAATCTGATGTCACGCCTAATCAAACGAGGATATCCCAAGCTACTCGTTAAAAAAGCAAGAAAGAGAACATGGTTCAACCCCAGAGAGTCTCTCCTGGAACCAACCGAACGCTACAATAACATGGAACAACGTTTGATATGTGTAACAACCTTCTCGACGAAGAGTAATGCTATCAAACGCATAATCAATAAACATTGGACTATGATTGGAGAAGATCTAGGAAGTACAATCACTCCGATGCATTCCTTAAAGAAGGCCAAGAATATACGGGACCATGTTGTATCCTCCTTTTTGACAACACCTATCACTCCGACCCTACCAACTATGTGGAACCTGCCACCCATTGTAGGCCATTTTCACTGTGGCACTTGCAAAGCCTGTCCACAAGCCATTCAATCCAAAGAATTCTGTTTCAGACACCACCAGATAAAACTAAAATCACATACTAATTGCAATACTACGGATGTGATATACTGTGTAACTTGCCCTTGTGATCAAATCTACGTGGGACAGACACAACAGAAGGCTAACGTACGGTTTCTACAACATTGCAGCCGAATTAGTTGCGCGGTCTTGGGAGCACCTATGGTTGACCATTGCATCAAAGAAAAACATCCACCTGAAAGTTTGAAATGGATTGTTTTGGAACATGTAAAACTTGGCCTTAGAAGAGGTAGTATAGTCCCAATTCTGAATACGAGAGAATTGAAATGGATTAACTTTTTTATTCTGTCTCCAACGGACTCAACGAATCTGAAAGCAGTTTTGAACAATTAGCTAACCTGTCCCCCACCCTTGTTACTCATTCCTACTGTATTCTATACCTACTATTCGGGCCTGCACTTTTACCACCTTGTTGGCAGGTACGTGCTCCCATCATCTTCTGCTATAGGCTTTGGCTTTGTTGTTGTTAATGTATATGACAGGTTGTATGTCAGCAAATATCTGCAGTTGGACGTGTTTACCACCATGTTTTGGTAGGTATACGTCGTGTATTTTTTACCTAAAATGCATTATAATCCAATATCCTACTGAAGTAACACAGGCTTTTTAACCTTTCTTCAATATTTTTATTATTAATTTTCTCAGTGGTTTCGTGGGTGTAAGAGATAAAAACCCCTGATGTCCACGTATTTCCATGAGCGCTAACGTTTACTTTTCTGGCTGAGGAGTGCTCCAGTATTTTTTGCAGAATACCTATGAAATTGAGACGTATCATCAAACTCTTCTTGTATAAGAGACGAGTGGTTGCCTACCTACCGAGCACTCTATAGTCTCTTTTCACTTTTCTCGCACCGGGTCGAAGCCACGCCCCCTTAGTGCCGTTGTTTATCTCCCTGTTGGACTGTATGCACGAATAGCCTTTCGCGTTATTGGTGTGCTGGTGTGCTTCGGGATTACACCATGGAGATGTTGGACTCCACGGGGACTTCCACTCAGTGGTAACCGTGTTCCTCCTGATTCTCGCCCCTTAGATATCCGGTCCCGAGAGTTTCAAGTCGTTGGAACTTTTTTCACCAATAGCGGAGCTGTCTGTGCCGCCATTGCCATTGTACAAAATGCACCTCGACATGTTGATGGGTAAGATCCTCAACCTGACATTAAATACACGGAGTAGCCTTTGCCTTTTCTGACTCAGTTGTAACCTCGTCTCCCTTTTACTTCCGTCCCATAGATATTGTGACACGAGAGCTAGTGGCTGTTTGAAACCACTTAATGAATAGCGGAACTGCCTTTATTACCTCTGGTACTCTTAACGAGATTAGGTAAGGTTGTTTTCCTGGGAAAAGTCCCCCCCCCTTTTTTCTCTGTAAGTTTGTTAGTTAACATCATGATATCACAGTTAGTGGTAATCATGTTTTCCCGACTCTCGTCTTTTTAGATTATTTGACCCGAGAGGCAGTTTTTTCACAATTATTTTTGAGACTCTCTGCGATTGAGCAACCTGCTTTGCGTCATTTCATTCATGGGCAGGTGAGCTTGGTCACTGACAGTGTGGTTTCTTTATAATCTGGCTATTTTTGATACTTGTTTTCCAATAAGAACACTGTATCTTTTAGGAATGCCCGTTTAAGACGTTGTGACTAATATTCGGACGGAAGCCTCAATCTCCAATCCACACACCAACCGCTCTCCCCCACTTTTTGAATTACAAACGGATAGGTAAGCTGTCATCTTTCACATTTGGGATGTTTATGTTTATGTTTATGTTTTTGAGATTTTTATTGCACGCAAATACCCAAAGGTGTCTCGGCGCATATCGGACTCCCTGAAATGGAACGCTACCAGATGAATCATTGATTGAATAACCAAGTTTTCAAGAGTTTGCGGAAGATGGTAAGGGTAGGACTAGTTTTGATGGGCAGCGGAAGAGAGTTCCATAGCCTGGGGGTGGCGACTAAGAAACGTCTATCTCCCCAGCTAGTGGTTCTGGTGCGTGGGACAGAAAGAAAGTGAGTGCAAGCCAAACGAAGAGATCTTTGCGGAACATAGATCCGAAAAGCCTCTTTGAGGAACCTTGGTCCAGAGTCATGGATGGCCTTGTAGGCAATGCACCGTGCCTTGAACTTTATACGACTCTTAACTCTTAGCCAATGCAGATGGTGTATGGCCATGGAGGTGGGGCGGCGGCTAGGGATGCCAAGCAGAATTCTGGCCACTGCATTTTGCACCGATTGTAATTTGGATAAGATCTGTTCTTGTGTGCCAAGAAATAATCCATTTTTGAGAAAACAAGAGTGGTAATCAAAGTTTTCCCTGCTCCTGAAGGGAGATATGACAACAGTTTTTTGATCTTCCTTAGCATGAAGAAAGACGATGAGACCACAGCATTCACGTGGTATTTAAACAGCAGCTTCTCATCGAACATAACACCGAGGTTTCTGACCTTGGCAACCGGAGTCGGGGGTGATCCCATTTCACTGGGCCAGCAGATGGAGGACCATTCCGGAGCAAGATTGCCAAAGGTCATGACATCGGTTTTGTCCGAGTTTAACTTCAAGAAATTGCTTGACATCCATGAACTGATGGTCCTCATTCCTTCCTGGAATATTGCGGCCACAGCTGGTCCATCTTTGTGTGTCGCCAACACCAGTTGGGTGTCATCCGTATAGGTGGTTAAACGTAGACCCTGTGCTTTAATGACTCTCACCAGATCCACCACATATATATTAAATAATGTGGGGCTTAGCGAAGAGCCGTGCGGCACCCCGCACGGAAGGGTGAAGATAGGCGAGTAAAAAGTGCCTAGTTTACTGTTTGTGTACGATTTGCCAGAAACGAGGCGATGAGGTCCCTGGCAAGATGAGTCACCACCAAGGATGTGATACGGTCGATCAAAATGGAATGATCGACCATGTCAAAGGCAACAGATGAAACCAAGATAACTTGTACTCCTCTGGTCATTCTTAGAATGTATTAAAAATGTTTGTTTCTCCCTTCAGTGAGCATCCACATCATTTGGGTACATCGTTCATCAATATATAGAAGATTTCTGGTTCCTTAGTTTTAAGGTAACTAATATGCATAAATCACGGACTGACGTGTTTGAGTATAGATGAGGAGTATTCGGCTTTAACCTTCCCTAGGATACCGATAAGGTTTTTGCTTGGCTGACATGGCTATTAACCCATAACTGTGTTTCAAACTGTATATGGACTTATTCCACTGAGGTCCTTACCGTCCTGTTGCATGATTCTCTGTTCTCTGGTATGTGAGTTTTCCCTTTTTAAAAAAAACGTGTTGCTATGTGGTGTACCCACAATGTTGAGTGAATGATCTCTATCGAGACCTCTCACTTTCTGATTGAAGTTTCTTTCCTTACCCTTAGGAGAATTGCCCTTCCCCCCTCTTCCCTACCTCTCTCTCCTGAAGAAGACCCTCGCTGCAAGGGGCACCTTCCCTGCACTTTACTTTGGGTCGAAACGTAGACTTCTACCTTACTTCACAAGCTTCTACCGCTAGCATGATGCATACAGCTGTCTCAGGAGCATGGTTTCCATAAAGTCTATTTTACTGATTTATACATTGTGTATGACCCTGGGATCAGGAGATCATCCAGAAAATTCTGTTGGGAACTTTAAAATAATTGTATATATTGTTTTTCTCCCCTTTTTTATCTAAGATTACAATATTGTTTGTATATCCTCACCTATATTTCACCCCCTTCCCCCGCCCCACCTTCCCCCCTCTTATGTATGGACACTTATTTATAATAATTTTCACAAAATGTATTTTTCTGAATGTATAGCCATTTAATATGGTCCTGAGTACATGGTGAATTAAAACTTTGTATATCATTTGTTGTCTCATGTATGTACATATAAATAAAGGCAATGTAGACGCCATTAGGAAAACGCGTGAACAATGGTACATGTGTTTTCTAGACACAGTGGAAAAGGGGCTAAACTCAAAAGAAGATTGGATGAAAATTGTCGCCAACAATTGAAAAACTGAAGGAGGCTAATTAGACTTACAGCAGAGGGATACAATATATATCTGGCAAGAATAATAAGAATACTGGACAACAATATGAGAACTCAAACTTTACAGATAATGTTAACCCTGAAAAAATAGTAGCCGGTAAAAGATGAAGCTCCAATCGAAATGAAGCAGAGCTTTAAAACATGAAAACGGTAATAATTTTACAGATGACCAATACGGTTTGGTTTAACAAATAAATAAAACCAACAAAGAAATATAGGACACAATAGCGGGAACCTCTAATAAGATCAAGATTTTATTCGTATTAGTTCCACGTAAAACAGAACGAGGTTTGTCTGTATTTAAAAACAAGGTGTGATTTACGTACACAATAGTAGATACAAACGAGGCGTGCAACGCTGAGAACATGAAAACGAGGCGTGCAGCGCAGAGGTATGACAGGAAGCGGAAATTGAACAAAGTCCGCCGAGAAACAATGGGAAACAGCTGAGCAATGAAAATTAAACCAATCCTATAGGTATATAAGGGTAGAGTGAAAGGAGAGGAAGTTCGAGCCCCTTTTTGAAAAAACAAGACGAAGCAGAGTGAAACGCTGGTCGGGTGTGGAGGAGCCTAAGCAGTAACACGCAAACGGTAAGAAGCGGCACTACCACGGAGCCACCCGCGCCCTGATATAAAATACTGAGAGATTTAGGGGGTTATAGTATTTAGACCTAATCGAGCCCCTCTGTCTCCACTTCATCCCATTAAGATGATAAAACGTCGGTGTACGGCGTAAATCATCCACCCCTGCAAGACGCTGTTACTCGAGGATAGAGGTGGGTCATAGAACATACGAATTAGAGTAATTGACCAATAAATGAGGATCATTTGAGTAAGTCCACAATGTTACTCTCCCATAGATAAAATTGAGCACAGATAACAACGCCACGCTAGCAAAGCAGGCAAGGTCGGAGTAGCCACATGACCCAGAAAACTCAAAAAGAAACAAGAACCTAAACAGGTAAATCACCAAAAGATAGTTATATGTCTCAATAAAATGTCAGTTGAGTAGGATAAGAAATATGATGGTTGTATGTATAATAAAAACAGAAATACTCCTCCTCCTAGAGATATTTTTCGTGGATGCCTGTGCAAGACCCAACCATATTGGAAAAGAGGAATCATTACAAAAGCCCACAGCAATAACCCAGGTAAAAACAGGGTGAATTAGGATTCGGTATAACTAGGAACCATCCTTTGTGGGACTAATATATAAAAATAAGAACAACTCACATTACTTCTAGATCAGCCCTTAATTTGATGATGTGGATACTGAATATCCAGAAGAGCGATACCACATACATGAGATAAAAGGTAATATCTGGTACAAATACGATAACAATTTTTCCAAGAGGCTACAGTAAGGAGGGAGGTCAGATGTAACATACAGAATGTTAATCATTCTGTAATATTTTCAATTGGCCCGGTATATTGAAGGGTGGTCGACTAACATATATATTAAAAGCACACATGTTAAAGCTGGATATATGGATGTTCGAAAATGTTATGGCAAATTTAGGTACTATGAGAATGTACATGCTATTAAAGCAAAATGAAAATACATTTTTGACCTTAAACTACAGATCTTATAAAATGTTTAGAAATGGAATACATAGAATTCATGGCTTACAGGTACTATGACCCGTATGAGGGTCATCTGTTACAGTATTAGAAACCAACAAATTAACACTGCACGTTACATCAATTCGTACCAAAACCATATGGAGAGTGGGTAAATCCAGCGGCAGGAAATATTGTATATAAAATGCTGCTTGAGATGAAACAACACTGAATGTACACAGGGTAAAATGTACCGATATATGTGAAAATGCGAATTCACAAACAGAGTAACAAATACTGACAGCAATATGTTTACTCACAGGATTCTTAAACCTCAAGGCAACCACCCAGTGCCGATGACCAAGAGAGACATAATAATACAGTCTTGAAAAAGATGGCACAGAATTAAAACAAGCCATCGAAACGCGTCGACGCCACACAATTTGCACAATTGAGTAATCCTACCTATCCTGTATATTGCAAGAATTAAATGTGCCCGGGATTGGTTGTCTGAAATTAAGATACTCAATGTGCTTATTGCAAATGACAAATCATATTGTCTTTTTGTTTGTCTCTCGTTTATGTTGTGTTTTTATTTGATAAATCATGTGACACTGTCAGCTACGGCTCAAAGTGGTATCTCATGTTGACAAACCTTGTTTTATTTAACACTGTGAAAAATTCCTTTTTTTAGTATTAATTGTGACTTGGTACAATTATTTTTATTATGAGATGTCTCTATGTTTTTAATACAATAATACATTTGATACAAGTTTTTATATATATACATGTTGTGTCGTATTTTGCAAATGTAAATGTCCAAAATTAACATGTGGGTTTGATGAGCTAATCCTGCCAAGGGAAACTTCTATTTTCACTGTACATATAAATGTGCCATTATTCGTTGTAAATTTCTTTTTTCCCCTTTCCCAGTCTGGGACCACTCTGTCTATAACGCTCATTTACCCACGTCCCAGTGACTTATATGGGTCAACCCTGTCTTTCATAATATACGGTGCTGAGCATAGAAAAACTTGAGAGATTACCATTGACCGTTTCTGAGAAACCAGCTGTTGAATGGATAATACATGGCACCATCACGATACCAGTGACGATTTTCCAGTTTCAGTATTGCTTAAAACACATACCAGCAGGCCTGTATGAAAGGTTGGGTAAAGAATACATTAAGTCAACCTGGGATTTACCATACACACACAAATGTTGGAGTGGGGGAAAGGAGGTATTTCTTAGTGGTAAAAATTGTAAAAACTCACTAAGAGGTACACTGTTGTGTCAAGGTATTAATTTACACGACGCCTGCTAGGGTTCTTCAAATAACCTTTCTTGCCACCTGCAGGGTTTGCCCACAGCGGTTATAGAATCAGTTTTTAGGCAGCTTTCCAATGGTAGCTACATAATGTTAAATGATCACAGCTGTTGTGGAATGATGCCAGGAATAGCCTATCTAGTTAGTGTGTCAGTCAGGGTCACTTGTTGTATGCAAGTATTGTTTCAAAAAAGCAAGACAGACGGGGAGTCACCGCTATGGCCTTCACTGAACATCTCTTCTATACGAATTGATACTAGAAGAATGAAAGCCATTCTTTTACAGGACTTCTGCAGAGATACATGCATTATTATCAATAAGCTGCCCAATACATTTCGTAGAAATGTTAGGTTGTATCGTAAACATTTCTGATACCTGTGGTATTGTACATGTATTTAAGGTGATTTTTTCGGGACTGTTAGCACTGTTTGAAGCAGTCCCAGACATTTTTCCAAACTTCGTGTACTCTGTGTTCGGTGGCCTCCCTGTCATCTTGGGACTCGAAGCAGGGATACTATTTTTGCTCCTTCTGCTCCGATATGGCAAGTCCAATCACCAACGATACCCAGATTACCATGGAAAATGCTATCCTGGAGATGCAGTATCGTGAAAGCATAACACAGATCCTTGGCTTGGCTCTTTAAGAGATCTGAATACCACATGGTTTCTGTCATTCAGACCAATCTGGCAAGATTGCATCTTACCTGTTCTACGATGCTTGCTTTGTGGAGAGGAATGCATGTTAGATATCTGTCTAACACTACCATCGGCAATGCCAACTGATAATGATGCATTACTAGGTCCGGTAACGAGTCATGTGTTGTGTTGACCCCAACGGCTACCAATCCTGATGACGGCATTCATTGAGATCTCACCGGCAAATCCAGCTGAAGGTGTGATATGTGGACCTACAGGCACACAGGTAACATCTGCTATGAACATTGCTAACGCGGCAAATGACGCTGACGGCGATGCTTCACATATGTGCACAATTGACCTTCTTAATGAAGTGGTTGAACTTTCATGGTCTGTGGTAGACGATTTCTTTGCCAGCCTAGACGATTTAATGTTTTCTCCTGACACCGAGAATAACTTTTGAAGTTAGCACACAGCGTTCGCTTGAAATCTGAAGTTCGACCTTCACTTGTTTCATCACAGAAAACTTCTGAACTGATTTCACTTTTTCCAAAACACAATGAACTTTGGCTCAAAGCAATCTGCTTAAAGTAGAACTATTCTTAGAGAACAAGAATTCTTTGAATACTTCCTAAGAACAATATTCACCTACTATGCAGAACTATAAGAAACCCGAGACAGTTTGTATATTCTGCTATGGGATGGTCTCAACTTTTTCTTCTGTAACTAAGAGCCATTTCATAAATGTAAATTCCGTGATTCATTGGGTTAGCCTTTCCCTTATTACAATTACATCATTTCCTTTTTAATGCGTACTATGCAAATGCTTATGTTTTTGTGAGCAACCATTTCAAATGCATTTTATATTTTTTTTGGGGGGTTGTAAACACATGCTCTAGATTATATGTTTTAGTGCTTGATCTTAGATGAACATGGTAATGTGGAGTGGGTGGTGTGTACCATTTTAGGACCCTATTATAATTTTCCCGATTCATGCCCTTATATAGGTATAAAAAACCATATCCTTATATAGGCAATGAAATCGTAAACATATTGGGACATAGTTCATGCAGTCCAAATACGGCAGGGCTACTTCCATTAGTTCTGAAAATCTACAATGATTTCTTGGAAAACACTGTTTCAGCAGCTAGGGACTGTCCCTTGCTCGAGAACTGACTTGTCCAAGAACTCCTGGTGTTTTCAAAGAACTGAGACTCTTTTATGACGTTATTATGTCCACCTTCACATCAAACTCAGTACCTCCAAGGTATAAATATGCTCACACTTGCCTTAGCAAACACACAGTGGTTTGAAACAGTTTGACTATCTACTTGCCCGATGCATCCTGCTACAGCGAGTGCCGAAGGAAGTCGACCCTCCAGCAAACGCACTGAGAGAGACGCTGTCTTTTCTCCTGCCGAGAAATGCATCTCCAGTGTTTCCAAGCTACCCTTTCAGGTTGTTGGGAAATGAAGTCCTGAGCCTGACCTTCTTTATTCCAAATCAAGGTAGGGAGCCAATTAGACCCTAAGAGAAATCTTGGACAGATTCTTGGCAAAAGAATACTATATTTATGCTACACCTCACTTACTTCTTCCCTCGTACTAAGCTTAGGTTAGGTACATCGGGGTAGGCATATTTTAAAAGCACCAGTTGAGTACTTTTAGCCTCTTATATATGTATGTATTTATTTATGGTTTAGGAACCATACAATGCTCTTACAGTATTATTTTATTCTACTCTTTTTACTGTATGCATTATATTTTGCAACCAGTTTTACGATTGTAGCAGTTCATTTCTTATGCATGAGAAAGAAGACAGTTCAATAAATCCTTTTATTGAAAATGCCCGTCTATCTATTTTCTCAGTACCTCTGGTGTAACAAAGCATGCATGATTGACTGAGTGAACTATCTATCTATTGTTTCCACGAACCTTCTTGTTTATTCGAGAAAGTTTCTGACCTCTGAGCTAGCTGGAACACACAAATTAAGTCTAGTATATTCGATAGAGACCTAGAGAACATTAGTCCTACGTCTAATCTATAGGATATATTATTCCAATGCGCAGAGCCTATTGGCAATATAGGAACTGCACTACAGATTGACACTCGGGTTGGAAATTATTGATCCAATCGCAATCAGGATCTTAGTTGCTTCAATATGTATGTTTTTTTTTAAATTTCAGCTTCTGTCAGGAAGAAGTCCTTAATCCTAACTACAGACAAATCTACATATAAGTGATCAGGAGGTATCGGGTGACTGAACAATTTTATGTATTTTACTAAGACATTACATACTTTACACAATACACAACTCTTGTAGACATTATTTAAACATGTATGCAATTCTTTTACATCATGTTATGGTGGTAAGCAGTTCCTACTAATACCTTGTGTAGTGTGTCTGCTTTTTATTTTTAGGTTGACATTAAGAACCAGGAAGTTTAATAAACCTTCAGCTTGAATTTCAAGCTGCTGGATTGAGGAAGTCTTTGTCCATTCCAGCTTCAAAGACCCAGGAATAGAAGGTGACCTCATGGGGATATGCAACTACTGTGGCTGTAGTTTTAGAGTTTAATTTTGCCTTTCACATGTTTATTTATCTCATCCCAGCTAATCTCTGAGCTTCCTCATGTGGGGTTTTATAAACTCCTTATTACATGTCATTCAAAACACAGTTGACGATGTATTCCATTAATCTGTTGTTTTTTAACCATTTAAAGGTGTATGTGATGTACTTCATCATCTGCAATCTTCTTTCACATACTGGAGACATTGAGTCGTCCGATGATATGAACCGTTTACAAGAGGAGGTAGCATGCAATTTGAGGAGCACCTATTGGTTCCCAAAACTAAGACTAGCAGTGAAGACCGCTTGGTATGTGTGACCACCTTTAATACCAAGAGTAGTGCTATTAAAAAAATGATCAACCAGCATTGGCACCTGGTATCAGATGAATTAGGTGATATGCCCCCCCCCCACATGCATTCTGAAAGGGTAAGAATGTGAGGGATCATGTGGTCAAATGCTTTCTGCCCCCACCCCACACTCTTGATCAAAGCACCCTATGGAGAATCCCACCTGTCAGAGGTCACCACAAATGTGGAGTCTGTAAAGCTTGCCCCATGACTGAGGAACTAACTGAATGCACCCACAATGAACAGACATAAACATTACAGGAACACAGTAATTGTAACACGACTGGCGGCATTTATGTTAATTTGTGCCCATATGGTTTTTTTGTATGTAGGGCTGATGATACAGAGAGTGAAATGTCGTATTCTCCAGCACTGCAGTCGTATTTGGTCTAAGGTGCAAGGGGCACCATTAGTTGAACATTTCACCGCTTTTGACCACGAAGCTGAAAGCTTGAGGTGGTGGATTATTGAGAAAGTGAAGCCTAACCCTGGAGGTGGTGACTTAGGAAGAATATTGAACATGCGTGAGTGTAGATGGATACACTCATTGGATACTGTCTCAAGGGGGCTGAATGAGCTTGAGGAGATCAACAATCAGGTTTCTGTGTTTAGTATTGGTTGAACCCATACACCCCTGTCCATTACTCTTGAGCGTGTTACACTAGGGCGCTAGTGTACAGCAACCCCTTAATGTTCCTTATTGCGGTGCTCTACACCCGCATGCGCCAACAGGTCATGTGCCTGTATAACATCTTAGCCAGACCTGGAATCTAAATGTGCATAATTGTATTTTTTGTTTTTAAATGTTTTCTTTCTCTAGTATACCATCACTATCTATATATGCTTGTGCGCGCTATAGAATTGTAGTTCATCACTGACATTGAGACCTGGAATCTAAATGTTCATAATTGTATTTATTGGTTTTAAATGTTTTCTCAACATGTATACATGCTTGTGCGCGCTATACAGTTATAGTTCATCACTGACATTGAGAACATTGAATTAGACTACATAATTTCTGTGACACTGACTATGCTGTCTTCATTCATTATATTGTTGTTCACTTTTTGATCATTACAAATGCATTACTATGCCCTAGTAGTGTTTAGGCCCATCGTGATTAGTTGAATTGTTCTTCACTGAATTGATGGGTGGCTGCACCCATGTAACACAGCCGCCCTGTTGTGCTACTGGCACAGTCTAACCAGAGGGTAGTCTTTCCTCCTTCTCCACCACACCAGCTATGTCGGTCCGACATTGACGCGATGCCGGTTTATGAACATCCTCGAGGCAACCGCGCTTGCATCCTCCAGCAAGACGCATTGGCACTGAGACTCAGACTTCATGCGGCCCGAGGTAAATTACTTTCAGGAATCCCGGCAACGCATATCGAGCTGCCGTTCCCAATCGCATACCAAAGGCTAATTTTAATATCCCTTCCTTTCAGCCTTGGAATTAATGTTCTGCCTTAATGAGGATCGTCCAAAACCCACGGACCAACCTCAACCCCCTGCTCAGATTGATCAGTTTGGAATATTTGTAGGTAAATCACAGACACTAGTGCCTTGCAGTAATTTCACACCCGGAGTTTTCTGCCACCGGGTTAACCAAAACCCCAATTGCGTTTCAGATCTTACATCAGTGAAACATACAAACATATCTGGTTCTGGCAGCACGGTCCCAGGTTATCATGGACAAAAATTTTTAAGAACTGAACTTGACACATCCCACGATTCTCTGAGGGGGTAAACCATTCATGACATACCCACTGATGCACAATTGGCAGCATTTTCCCATATCGTAGTGCAACATCCTTATTCTACTAATTCACTTCCTAGGGTACTCCGAAGCTCCACAACCCTATCCTGGGTTGCCCCATCCCGTCCTGAAGAAGACCCACATAGCCAAGGTCTAACTTACCCTTATGGCCCCAAGATGGGTCGAAACGTCGATGTCCCTTTAACAAACGGACTGGTCCCCGACCTCCATACCCAACCTGGCATATGGGAATATGTATATTTCTATATAGAAAACTGTGTCTAGATACTGTTTAAACTGCAATGTGGCCAGGCCAAAAAGGACGGTGATTAATAACCAGTCCACCCCTTCTTAAATTGTACTACACTGTTTTTTCTTTATGTCACCACCCTGAAAATGTTCTCTTCACCACTTCACACTTGTGCACTCTCCTTTACGTACGTTCCCCTTAGAGGAACCCTCACACTAAATGTAGAATGTATAGTAACTCGTTTGCTTCACCACTTGACATGAAAATAAAATGTACGTGGTTTTATAATTTGGTTTGTTGCACTTTCCTTGTTGTTGTTTGAATAATTTATTAAGTATCATGAGCAGACTTATGTTCCTTTAGCATGCTCGATACATGATTTACCGAATACACAAAGGATTACTGATTGACCTCTTGCTTATAAATAAGGTTTAGGACCATTGTTTTTTGTATCAGACTATCCTCCGTAACACCGTAAAGACACAACGCCATAACTATGCGCCGTCACATCCCGCATTTAAGTGCCTCCTGCCTATCCACGTCGTTATGCGGTCACAACAAAACTTTATTGAGAGTAAGCTCGACTTGACGCTCTGAAAATTGTGCTCGCTATTCAAAGGTCTATAAATTGTCACTGAATTAAGGTTAACCAATACTCACTACAAGAGATAGCAGCCTCCTAAAAGAGCACTAAGGCTAAGAACATGTAACACGTCATATAGGTGCTAACAATGAGAATGAAAGCGAAGCCTGCTTCAGAACCAGATAATTATATGGGGTGTCCAGAGGAATGAAATAAAAAATAAAAATGACAATAAGACTGAAAGTAAAAGTTGTACAGACATTGTGAGAACATGTGCAAATCCTGTACATACAAATGGTAATATATATGACTGTATTGTATGGGGATCACCTCAAAATGCTGCAGCCAGGCTGTTCCTCAACATCCCCCACTGCCTGCATAACTCCGAACACCTATGAGAACTTCACTGGCTCCCAGTCAACAGAGGAGTCACCTTCAAGAACCTGAACCACTGCCTTTCATTCCACGTACCCAGCAGAAACCTCTGCTCCGACCCCACTGGCCCTTGCCACTGTTCCTCAAATCCGCAAGACCTTTTCCTACCTCACTGCCAAACCTGGAACACGCAGTCTCTCCACCTCAGTCTATCACTGTCGCTAACAAAATTTAGGGAAAATCTCAAGACCTGTCTCTTCGACTTAAACATAGCCACTGATAATTACCAGGGCCGCATCCCAATCCATCATTTTTCTGTCCACCCTCCCACCTCTGTTTAGACATGTAGAAACCAGCCTTGGCCAACACCAATGGGAAGAGCACCTCCTGAGCTGGCAAGCCAGGCCCTCCCTTAACCGAAACACAAGCAACCCAAGAGTGGCTTCAGCTTACATAAAAGCTTATATTTGGAGGTCCACATTGAGCAGCAACATCTTGTTTAGGGAACGTCTTACTTCTTCCGATGTTCTAGAACCTCATGTTTGTCATTAGTGGTGTTTGCACAGTACACCAAGGAGATGATGGGCATTGGAATCCAGCAATTTGCAGTGTGAAGCAGTAACACTTTGTTGTATTGCTCCCTTAAGCATATTTAGACAATTTCCCTAAACATGGCTCTGTCCTACTCCTACCACATATGCTCTGATGAGCAGCATTTTAGTACAGTGTATTGTTTTGAAGATATGAGACCACATGTGGATGTCTAGCCTCAAACTGCCAATCCAGCAGTGAAGGAGGAAAAAGGTGAAGGATCAAAAACTCATTGAAGACCCCCTGAGCACATTTCTTCCTCCTTTAAGGGCATGATGTTAACGTTATCTTCCATGATCTTGTTACACAGCAGTGGCAGCTGCATCTTCTCCTGCTAATTTCACAGCTTAAGGCATTTAAAAGTAGTAAAGAGAAGCTGCTTGAGAAATATAAGTGAGAAATGATCTATCGCCAGGCGTTACTGCCTGCCTCTTCCCCCAAAAGATCCTCACCTGATTGTCCTCTGTGTTCCACATCATGGCATCTTCATCTATCTTGATCTGCCTCCCTTTAGGGGCTCTGGAGTCATAGGTCACCGCCTTCACCAGTCTGATGGAGCCCTCAGAGGACAGCTGGATGTTTATAAATTCAAACACCGCTGGCGCATCGCCATGTTCATCAAAGAAGATTTCCTCTCCGGAGCTGGTGTTAAAGCGCACACTCCTCACATAGTGCAGCATCTGAAATTAGAAACAACAGTCTGTTGGGAGGGTGGGCTTGATAATACGTCCTTGTAAATTCCCATAGAAGCCTATTTTCTGGTGTTAATATTAAACGCACTCATTAGCATAGTGAAAAAGATACAATAGCCAATGAAATTCAGACAAATGAAGGGCACAAATTCATGCACCTGGTGGTGATGAAGCCTGTGGTCCATGCACCAGACGTCTTCCCCTGATCTGCTCCTATCACAGATGAGAGTAAAACTGATCCACCTCACCGCCTAGCTATTGTGTCTAGTAATTCAACTCCAACTGGCTCCATCTCTGGGCTGACAGACCAGAGGTTTGATCCAACTCTGCTCCTCAGTGGGTCACAAAGACCTGCTGGACGCCATCATGTATTTTTATGGGGAAACATCCTTTACAACGCAACTTTTACCACGCAGTACCTTTACGACGCAACTTTTACAACGCAAACCTTTACAACGCATTGCACTGGGGGGCGCTCTAGGATAGGGAATAGGTTTAATGTACTATCCAACACCTTCCCTACTATCCACGGGGACTGGAGTTGGAATAGTAAATTAAACAATTCACTATCCAGCGCCCCAAAGCACTATGCGTTGTAAAGGCATGCGTTGTAAAAACCGCGTTGTAAAGGCATGCGTGGTAAAAGCATGCGTTGTAATGTTATACATCCATTTTTATAATAATGATTTCTTAAAAACTAGTGATCCGATTCACACCACAGCAAGAAAAGGCACTTTTTTGAGCATACATTCTGAGCACAAAATGTATTTTGGGAACGGTCACCAATGATTTCCCAAAATACGTAAAATCATATCATTATAAAATGATGAGACAGTAAAAGAATGAATAATATAACATTCAAAGTCATCTCACAAATGCTGATGTGATGAATATGCTCACCTGTAACATTATTTGTCATTTGTAATTCATTTATAGTCTGTAACACCAAGGTTGGGGTCTCGAGCTCTGCTTGTGGTTTCAGAGATATTCTGGTACTTACACTCATGAGGTACCCATAGCTGTACATAAACGTGTTTTTGAAGTGAACTTCAGATAAACAAGTGGTAAGGTACTATAACCAATCCTGATCATAATATCCCTCTAACGTAGCTTTTTCCAGTGAATATTTAGTGTATTTGCAAATGCACAGAGTTCCATATGCTCTTTATTACCATTGTTGAGTGTGCTACTCTCTCTCATACAGTAGATTTTCTAAATAGGTAAATGTTTTTTTTCATTTTAGAGTGCATTTGATACATTTTTCAACTGCATTGCTCACTTCCACATCATCTAGACTACATATACAAGTAAAGACATCTTTAAAATGGATCAGTCTATTAATAGAAAATCATGGGTTCCTAAGATCACAATCACATCTACAAAAAAGGTTAACATTTTGGGTGGACTGTGTGAATTTGCCACTGCATGGGCTGTTTGGCAAATTCTTTGCCCATGACCCCATATGTGGAAAAGCAACAATTAAGTGCAAAGTCCATAGCCCATGCCTAGTAAGATAAAACACATCCTGCATGCATATTATATTCGATAGGTAATTCTGGGTAGAATGTGGCAAAAAGCAACAGTTGAGATACTTAATTCCAGAAGATTTGGTGCATTCCCTATTTTCCCTTAGTACTTATCTCTGGCCTAAAATAATTATATTTAGCTCTCTTCAGCTGTAATTGAATAAATTGTTTGTGGCATCAAGAATGAGGTTGTTGGGGGCGTGGCTTGGCTACGGAGCGGAATGGCTGCCTGAAACCGCAGCTCCGCTGATCGAGCCCATGAATCCGATATTTATTAGCAAATCTGGTGTGAGAGCTCGGACCCCTTGACCCCCGGAGCGAGCGCAAGCCATAGGGTCTGCTTGGCGAACCTCTGAGGATTGCAGCGAGACAGGGCGGATGATAATCGCCGGCGTGTCACGTGCGGTGAAGAGGCCTGGCGTATTCGCGGACGCCGGGGGCTGGCGTGTGACTGCTGCCCGGAAAGAGCTCCACTGCGGAACAGGGGGATGCCGCACTGGTAATTTCCGCGGCCCCGGACGGGCTGACCTGACCCCACCGCAGCAGCTATCGACGGCCAGAGGCGCAAGTGGCGCTACACATACCTGACAGAAACAGAGAGGACGACACCAGAGACGGCTCTGCGCTGCACTGCGATCCGAGGCGCTCGACGCGCCATAGCCGATGAGCAGTAAGAGCACCAGCTGCGGATCGTGGTGGTTGCTGGCTGGGGACCCGTAGTGAAGACACGCAGTTGAGCGAACTTTGTTATATAGCCCTACAGGATACTTGGAACTCCGCTGGCAGATCGGGGCACAGTCGGACCCTGGGAGGAAGGAGATCAGACGGCCATCTTAGCCGTGGCGGTGCACTTGTCGGTGGGAACACACAGCAGACTTCCCACAGAGGAATGCCACTCGAAGCCTGACGCTGTCACACTGGGGCTACAATAACGGAGATAATTTGGCATAGCGTGGAACCCGTGCAGGCAAAAACAGGGTTCGCTGCGGCGAGGATCACACACACACGGCGCCCCGGAAAAAGGCGCGAACTTCCATTTTGATTTTGCACCTGGGCAACTGTAGAGGTACATCGGGACGCTGTGTGTAAAGTTGGGCGCACTAGAGGTTTGCTTCACAAGGGGCGGCGTGGAACAACGCGAATTGTTGCGCTGAGACCTGCCTGAGATGAAGAGGCTGCCCCAGGGCCACTCAGCGAACACGTTTGTTGTGATGGAGGTGCCGTGCGGTGCGGGCAAAGGGATTGCTGGCCGGCTAACTGCTGGATGCTCTAGACGCTGCGGCCAATATAAAGAGGCACCGTGTGTGGAGAGTATTGTGCCAAAACAGGGCCCTGGTGATACGTGGCGGAGGCACAGTCACATTGGCCTGATAGCTACGTTGGTGACCGACAATGGGCAAACCGGACACGAGACAACCGAGGCTCACTTTTGACAAATCCAAACAGAAAACGGTGGGCCAAGAGCAGCAAGAGGATACAATGTCCAAGGAAGATCAGGGTGACTCACAGGCTGCGGACATAAAAACTATGTTTCAGGAACAAAAAAATAGCTTACAGGGCATAGACCACAAGATGGATGACCTGGTGCACGCATGGACAGAATCACCAGAAGAATGGACAAACAGGAGGGTGGAGTCGGGGTGTTGGAAACGCGAGTGACTGAAACGGAAGAAAACCAAACTGCCCTGGACAAGAAAGTACGTGGTATGGACAAAGTGCTGGCGCTGATCCAACAAAAGAACAAGGATTTGGAGGGGCGCTCGAGACGCAACAACATCCGCGTCACGGGCGTGGCGGAATCGACAGATATTACCAGCATGGAACTGTTTGTCGAGGAAATGATGAAGGAACTATTTGGATCGGGTCTGTCACAGATGTTCCTGGTGGAACGGGCACACAGGACATTGGGGCCCAAACCCAAGCCAGGTGCTCCACCTAGGCCCATTATAGCACGTGTCTTGAACTACAGAGACGGAGATTTAATACTGCGCATGGCAAGAGACAAGAAGGATCTGCATTATAAAGGCAACCACATCGCAATATACCCGGACTTTATCATACTGGTCCAAGGTGCTCGGAGGGAATTTATACCAGCGAAGAAGATCTTCCAACAAATAGGAACTAAATACTTGCTGATCTATCCTGCAAAGCTTAGAGTACAGGGCCCAGGCAGACCCTCTTTCTTCATCGACGCAAAGGCAGCTTTGCAATATGCGAAACAACTGGCGAGAGACCAAAAGAATCAGGCGCACTCTGGGGAACCAGAATCGCAGGAGCGGCTGAGTGACATCGAGTGACGGCCGGGAGACTGCTTAGACATTGCACTGTAACTACACTGCTACGGCCGGACCATGGCCAGAATGCCAGACTATTATGCTAGAGGTTCGCCAGGTGCTCAGGAGAGACTATGCAGAGGTATGCGTGTAGGGGCGTGGGGGGTCCTAGAGTGCTTACACTCAGGCCAGCGCTCGATCACCCTGGCAAAAGTACAGGGTCAGTAGTAGATCAACCTACGTACCCTAGGGGATGATTCCCACTATTTGGTTACTAAGGGAGTTTTTCGAAAATGATTTGGTGATTGGGGGGGTGAACAGGGGGGTATTTGCACAACCTAATTGGGGGGTTGGAGCGGGAGGGGACTAAGTTGACATGAGTGCGGGATGTTCTGATGTTATATGTTTGTTTCAAAACGATGTGTACACCGAAGCGAGTAGTTGCGCCGCGCCAGGTACTTGGGACATTATGCTGCACGGTTGGCGACAACATCATGCCATGTATTATGGCTGGTCGGACGTGCAGAAATCTGAAAGACAGTTACGTTGTGCCACACCACATGTATTGGGCTGGACATATGCGAAGTTATATGAATATGATATACTGGGGGGAACATATCACTCACAACTGAAGCCGTGAAGCAAATAAAATGTCTCACCTGGAATGTGAGAGGTATGAATGATAGACGGAAGGCCAGACTGGTGCAAGCTCTCCTTCTGCGAAAGGAGATAGATATATGCTTCCTACAAGAAACCCACCTGACTGCTACCGCCACACACCTGCACAGTAGACGACAACCCTGATTTTTTCTGTGATCTATGGCATAAGATTCAGGCTCGTGGCCCGGCCGCGATAATGTGGGGGGGGATTATAAGGCTGTACTCTCAGACACAATGGACAGGCAGGGAGCGGTCAGAGAACAACACCCGAGGGCTGCTGAAGCGCTAGGCAATATCATAACAGATGCACAGTTAGTAGATTCGTGGAGGGTGTTACATCCATGAACTCGGGAGGGTACGTGCTTAACGATGCACAGGGCTGCGTGGTCTAGGCTGGACTATAGGCTACTATCCAGAGATTTCCATATTTTAGCAACTGAGGTAACACACATGCCACGGTCGCTGTCTGACCATGCCCCGGTTTGTTTGACACTGACTACGCCATCACAATATGTCCAACCGTTTAGCTGGAGATTCCCCTCCCGGGCACTGCGCGACCAGGTCTCCAAGCAGGAATTGAGAGACAAATTGGAGGAGTACTTCGAGCTCAATGAGGGTACAGTGGACTCCCCGGGCACCCTATGGGAGGCCTGCAAGGTGGTGACGAGGGCTACTGCATGTCACTGAAAACGGGGGTACTAAGATCAATAAGAAATACCTTAAGCAAATTAGAGGCGGAACTAGCTGAGATTGAATCTGCGTTGCAAGAAGCACCAACTGATAGAGTGCGTGCAGATTTCAGAATGAAACTTAATCAATATCAAGAGGAGGCGGATAGGGAAGTAGCATACCTGTGTGGTGTTGGGTTCAAATCAGGCCTACATACTCTGCTAAACTCTCGAACACCTTAGTATAGAAGTTGGCACGGACACTGGAAAAGGTAAAAGACAAGTTTATTAGGACCCCATGGGGTGGTGATACATTCCTACAGCACCCTTCGGCAATGTAAGAAGTAGCACACCGAACATCGATGCGCGACCCCTTTTATACAGTTTAATAGCAATAAAAAGATAGGCGGGTACAAGTTACACATTTTAGGTACATATAAGGTCATTTTTGGAACACAGCCAACATGTGGGAGGAGTTTCAACAGCACTGGTCAGTTAGTGTGAACATTCCTAAAGAGTGACCAATTGGTGCGTAATGCGCATGTGCGCTTGACCAGTACTAAAAATAGCCTGTTGCCGAGCAGACTAGTGACCATGGGTATCGAGAAAGGACAAAAGGGCACACTGACCACGAGGCAGCGTGTTCATAGGAAACGGAAGTCAGAGGGATTCAAATTGGCCCCCGTTCGTTTTGGTCAAGTTAACAGAAAAGACCGTGTAGCTGTGCTAAACGCTAACTCAGGAGCTGCCAAAACACAACAGACGGCCCTTTTAGCGTTTAGCAAAAGCTACCTCATAGTGAACGTAGTCGGAATGTTCATCCTCAATGTCAATAGCCATTATTTTCAATACTTCATCATTGATCATTTTCTCTTGCTTGACAATAGCTCGTTTGGACGGAATACAGGCTGTGATACATACAGAACATAATGTAGGGCCACATTGAATACATAAACAAAAGAAAAATAGTATTCCAATAAAAACACAGAGAATCGTTAATAATTTCCAACCCCAAGTACTAAGCAGGGTCCAGAACCAACCAGAAAAGGTCCTTGTTCCATTTTCTGGGTGGATCTCAGCAGCTATTTTATGTAATTTTGTAATCGAATCATATACAGAAGGTGAGTTATCTGGTACGTAAACGCAACAACTACTTCCGATGACGCGGCATGCTCCACCCCTATCAGCTAGTATCACATCTAGAACCATTCGATTCTGGAGCGCTACAATTCTGGTAATTTGTAATTCCTCAGTAATATTCCCTAAAGCAGAGGCAGTTTCATTAGCGACGGCTTCCACCACACGTGTAAGCCGCCTTATCTTCCTGCTATTCAGTGCAGCTCCTACGAATGAAAATAACCCCAAATTGAAATCTACATATTGTTGTAATGTGGTATCAGTCTGGTCTATTTCATCAAAATCTATTGTTCGTTTTACTCTGTTCAGTATGAAATCATGGTACAGAACATAATCATTGTGGTACATGGGAGGAGCAATAAATACAGGTGGTAATACAAAAGCTATATAACACGTTCCTAACCAACCCAATGGTAGACGGTGGTATCCCTTATTTCCACAAATGAAATATGTGTTACGTGAAGCTACAAATGCAATTCCAGTTGGTGTATCAAAGGTAAGTGTAACATTACATTCACTGCGGCCTACAGGGACTGTACCTTTATTTCTAATACACAAATCTGCTTTTGTATCGATAACGGTTATTATATGCATGTTTGTCACATTTATAAGTCTTTGATTCGTATATACACGAGGTGTAGAAACATTGTCCGGACGATATTCTTCCCATTCGAATTTAGTTCCTTCAGCGTGTGGATAGCCATCTTTATCGTTATAGCATATTTTATTCAACCGAAAAAGTAATCCACCTTTCGTTGGCCATCGCAGAGTAAAAAGAAGAGTGTACCAAGCATGACAAGAACCATTATGAGAAAACGGGAGAGGAATGAGTGGTGTTCCTCCCTTCTTCTGGTGTCCGGGCAACATTCCACATACCCAACAATTGGACGTGTTGGTCATATTATGAGTATGATGCAAAATCTTAATAAAGCTGTTGTTCAAATAAGTCTGCCTATGTCTTTCTTCGTGAAAAGGCAGAGTGAAATGAAAATGTTCAGATGGACTTGGAGTGGTGGGCAGCAAATGTTCTCGTACAGGAAACAACAGTTCTATAGTCCAGGCTAATACTGCGATCACCACTACGGTCAAGACAAACAAAACAGCACCAAGAATTCTCCCTTTTTGTGTCGAAGGAGATGCCATAGTTCACAAAACAATACTCTTCACAAGCAACACTAAGCGAGAAAAAATAAAACGATGGTTCTGAACCGAGGCTGCCGTTGATTTGTTCTCCGGGATTCAAGACGGGTGTCGCTACACTGGGCAGAACTGATCCCCCCCCTTGATATTCCCGGCTTCCGTTTCACAAACCTCAGAGCGGTTACCAACCAGTTTCAAAAACACAAAAGGAATCTTATTTCCTGGGGCGTAGATTGTACTTCACTTTATCCGAAACAACGTGGTCCGGGAAGGCTCCCTCCAATTCATCAGGCGTGACAGCTGGGCTCTTTTCTGTATCCAAAATCTTTCTGTAGTCGGATAGCACCACAGGGCTCACCAGATCCGGAGAGACACGTCGGCAATGCGTTGAATGTATCCACCGCTTCTTGTTGGTGACTCTGACAGCAGTTCGCGTAGCCAGCAGCACTTGCTCAGGGCCATGCCATCTCGGTTCCAAACTGCTGGATCGCTCAAATACTTTGACCATCACGTGGTCTCCAGGGCGGAGATCGTGAGCCTCACCAGTGGAGTTATCAGGGAGCGCCTCTCGAACCTGTTGATGAATAGAAAGCAAATCATTTGTCAATCGTGCCAGATAATCGTTCATCATTATACAAGGCATATCATGTATCAGACGAGGCTTTGGAACCCCCCAAATATTCATAGGCCTTCCAAACACCACTTCGTAGGGTGTGAGGCCAGATCGAGAATGTGGCACTGACCGAATGGACAGCAATGCCAGAGGCAAAGCGTCCGGCCATTTCAGAGATGTAGATGCCACTATCTTTGCTAACTTCAGCTTCAGAGTTGCATTGTATCGTTCTACTAAACCTGCTGATTGCGGATGAAAGACAGCATGGAATCGTTGTTTTATTCCCAATCCTTTCAGGACATATTCCACTACTTTTCCAATGAAATGAGGGCCATTATCACTCCACATAAGTTTACAAACTCCGTAGCGCGGGAAGTATTCCTTCAGTAACACCTTAGCTGTTGTCAATGCTGTATTGTCTTTCGTAGGGTAAGCCTCAATCCATTTGCTGAAGGCACACACCACTACTAGGACATACTTGAGATTATTACAGCGCTCCAGCTGGATGTAATCCATTTGTAGTACTTCGAATGGTGCAGTAGGTGGAACAAACCCACCTTTAGGAGTATGAGTCCCTTGTCCAGGATTGTGCTGCAAGCATATCAGACAGGTCTGCACTACTCTCTTAGCCGTGCTAGCAATGTCAGCATTTTCCCAAACTCGTGCAAGCAATTTAGTAATTGCGAGAGCTCCAATGTGTGCCAGCCCGTGTGTCATTTGCACCATTGTTTGTAAATAGGCCATGGGTAGTTTCCATCTCTCCATATCTTTACTACGCCAGCAACCCTCATCATCTAATACTCCTTCAGTGGCCCATTTCACAAGTTCTGCCTCTGATGCTGACTTCTGTATATCTAGTATTTCTTCTTTAGCATCATGCCACCGCTCAGCTTGTGACTTCACCACATACAACGGGAAATTATTTTGCAGCATCGCGGTCTCTCTTGCAATACGGTCTGCAAAAGCATTGCCTTGTCCTATTTTGTCCGTCACCTTTTTGTGTGCACTGCACTTGACTATTGCAACTTTCTCTGGGCATAACAGTGCATTAAGGAGATCGCGTACCAATTCTCCATGCATGATGTGTACTCCGTGTGAAGTCAGGAATCCTCGTTCCTTCCAAAGTAGGCCAAAATCATGCACTACTCCAAAAGCGTAACGACTATCCGTGTAAATGTTCACACATAGTCCAGCACTTAACTCACATGCCTTCGTTAAGGCTATCAACTCAGCCGCTTGAGCCGATTTTTGGGGTATCCGTGCTGCTTCTACCACAGTCTTAAGTGTCGTGATCGCATAAGCTGCGGAAGTCGTACCATCTGGTAACCTCACGCACGATCCATCAACCCACAGTTCCCCATCTACATCTGGAAATGGCGTATCCTGTAAGTCGATACGACCCTTTGTCTGTTCCTCAGTCAGAAAAACACAATCATGTTGTTCTTCCTTCTGGGTCTCAGCAACAGGGTCCGGCAATAAAGTAGCAGGATTTAGTGTTGCACATCGTTTTAGTGTGATGTGAGGCGCCAACAACGTTAGCTCATATCCTGTAAGTCGGGCACTGGTTAGATGCTGCGTTTTCGTTTGATTCAGTAACGCATCTACCGCATGGGGAACTAGCACCAACAATTTGTGTGACAAAACTATTCCCTCACTTTGTCGTATCGCAACTGCTGTTGCTGCAACTGCTCGAAAACATCCAGGCAATCCTCGAGCCACAGGGTCGAGTACCGCCGAGAAGTATGCACAAGGCCTCTGTTTGTCTCCGTGTGTCTGCACTAAGACTGACAATGCGCACCCATCCTTCTCGTGTACATATAATGTGAAAACCTTCGTATAGTCAGGTGTACCTAACACTGGTGCAGAACAAAGAGCTTGTCTCAATTGTTCAAAAGCATTCTGACATTCATCCGTCCATTCAATGGGAATCGGTATATCTTTAGACAACAATGCTAACAATGGTTTAACAATATGCGAAAAACCCAATATCCATTGCCTACAAAAAGACGTCAAACCTATAAAGGCGCGAACATCCTTCTGAGTGCGAGGAACTGGAGTATCTAGAATTGCTTGAATTCGATCTGGTGTCAATGCACGGCCCTCCTTAGACAAAAGATGACCGAGGTAGGTCACCTTTGGTCTACAATATTGCAGCTTTTTCTTCGAAACTTTATGATTATGTTTGGCCAGGAAGGAAAGCAAGGAAAAGGTACTCTTCTCACATTGTTCTGGCGTGTCTGCAGCAAGTAAGATATCATCTACATATTGAATGAGAACCACTCCCTCCTGTAAGTCAAAGGAATCAAGCTGTCTTTTTAATGCCTGACTATAAATGCTAGGACTTTCAGTATAGCCTTGAGGAACTCGACAGAATCTGTACGATTTATTATTTAATGTAAAGCCGAATAGATATCGACTGTCAGGATGTACAGGGATCGAAAAGAAGGCATTCTTCAAATCGATGACTGTAAAAGTAGTTGCCGTCGGTGGAACCAACGTAAGCAATGTGGTGATGTCAGACACCACTGGATACTGAGGAACTACTATCTTGTTTATTTCCCTCAAATCAATAATGAAACGGTAAACCTTAGCATCTGTATCTCTTTTAAGGATTGGTAAAATTGGGCTATTACAAACATTGTAGGGGACTTCCTCAACTACTCCTGCCGAAATTAAATCATCTACAATGTGTATCAAAGCAAGTTCACCTTCTCTGGAAATCTTATATTGTGGGACACGTGGCAGAGATGCTCCCTCCTTTACAGTAATACGCACTGGAGGAATTATCATCTGCCCTACATCCGTATCGGAAGTGGCCCACAACGTTTTCGGTAAGGAGGCCAGAACTTCAGATTCATGGACAAAACACACTCGCTCTAATTCCGGGTAATTCTCGTTCAACACAACTCGCACTCCTTCTGGGGCACAGCGAATAGTAGCTCGAAAGTGTTTTAACATATCGAGTCCTATAATATTATCTGGTGTATTTGGAGACAACAAAAAGGGACAAGGGGCAGCAAATTTATCAACATGAAATGTAACTGGTTGAGACAGTGGGCTAGAAGTAGGTGTTCCATCGAACCCTATTGCTGTAATTACCTCGCCAGACAGGGGAGCCCTTGGAACCAAGTATTTGGACAAAGCGCTACGAGTAGCTCCTGTATCGACCAGAAATTGATCAGTGGAACCCAGAACATGTGCTTCTATGTATGGACCCCTCTGATCAACTGGTACCTCAACCGATTCCACACCCCATCCTACGCAATCCTATGCGTAATGCTCATCCCGTAGTTCAGCAGGACCACCCTCATTGATCTGATATTGATTGCGATTATCAAACGTATTATAATCTGACTGACCACGACCCCTTGCTCCATATCCCCCACGATCATTCGTGCCATAACCTCCTCTTGACCCTCCATAATAACTTCTAGACCTTCCACTTCCTCGCCCCCTCAAATTACGCTGCTCTCGAAACACCGGACAGTCTGCAATCCAATGCCCAAACTGTTTGCAGTATGCACATTGATTCACAGAAATGTCAGAACGAGGGGGAGGAGCATTACTGTACGATCCTCGCCCCCCTCTATCGTTCCCTCTCGTAGCCTGAACCTGAGCTAACATTACCTTCGTTTTCAATTCCTTCGCCTTCTTTTCACTACTTTCTTTCGCCTCCAATTCCTGTCTTTCATAATATTGAGCCATAGTCAATAAAGAAGCAGGGGTTGCTGTGGTCCATGAACTTTCACTCGCTTTTAATCGTTTCGCAATCTCCGGTAGGAGATTAGCTACATATTTATCAACGAATAGATGCCTGCCAGTATCTTCTGTCAATAATTGACCACTGTAATCATGGAACGCTTCCTCGAAGCGAGAGAAAAAATCGGAAACGGATTCATCCGCTTTCTGCTTACAAGAGGCTAATATAGTCCAATCAATCTTTTTAGCGGGGGCAAGAGTTTTTAGTTTTGTCAGTATGGCCCCTGGAAGGTCTAATATTAACTGACACGGCTTACATGCTGGTTGTCTATCTAAATCAGCCTGAACAAGATCTTTCCAAGTGGCCCCGAGAGTCGTGAGGTCATCAAACCTACGAATCGCTCTCCACATATCAGGGGGCAATATCAACCCGAAAAATAGATCAATATCAACTAATGTCATGATACACGAAGAAATTGCACTTTCAACATTTTCATAAAAAGCCGCAGGGTTTTTACGGGGATCAGGTAAAGCATTCTTAAGCGCCATGACATCTGCTCTATTCCAAGGCGTATAAACCCAATTATATACAAAATACCCTTTCGCGTCTTTGGATCTTTTATCATCATCTGTGCCATCCCCTTTATGAGGGACATATAAAGGCGCAGCTTCTCGCATAGGTCTAACATTAATCGCAGCGATCTTATCTGGTTCAAAGATAGGGCATTCTTTGGATATCCCCGTCGCTCCGGACGCAGACGAATTCTTCGACTTTGCCACCTCCCGTAGTCGTGTCGCCTCATTACGTAGTTCAATCAAACGCTTGAAGAAGTCGTCCGCATCTGAAAGAACAAAAAGACCTTTACGAAAATTCTCACGACTCTTGGATATTTCCTTTGGTTCTAACTCAAGAGAATATTTTCTATACCGCTCAACAACTTCATCTCCAAAGTGATCTAAAAAATACAGTCGTTCCTTATCAGGCCACTGTTCCATTTGTTTAGTAACATCAGAAACAGTAACAGTATTAATATTTAGCTTTCGTGCAATTGAGCGTAATTCCGCAGCTCGTTCCGCATATAACCTGGTACGCTGTGTTCGATCACTATCCTCGTCCGAGTCCTCGTTCGGAGCCGTAGGTACGACGTACGGAGGCGGACAACGATCTAGTAAGGAAAAATCATCTATTTCATTAGTAAGGACCGGATAAAAGAGGACGCCTGATAGGGAATTGACCATTAACCTGTAAATTTCGTTCTCGTCTCTCCCTCTCTTTCTTTTCCTGTAATTCCTTCTCCTGTAGCTGTAAAGCTCTGTCATGTGCAGCCTTCTGCTGCACTTTCTCCGCCAAGGCTACCTCACGCTTCGCTCGTTCACGCACCTCTTTCTCCCACATACGCACACAATCAAACATATCTTGCCTAGACCTTCGCTGAAACAAACACTGTTCTACATACTGTACCTTTCGAAGGTCAAACGACCCATATAGTGGCCACTGTAATTCATGATCAGTTTTAGTATACTTATGCCATAATGTACTATACATTATTGGTGGAATACCGAATTTGACGTACATTTCACGATTTGGAGTCCCCTCTGGGGGAGCCGGCTGTTTTGCACTTAATCGATAATTGGTACCATTTTCAGAACAGCACATCCTACGGAGTGTGCTAAAAACAGGCATGTTTCAAAAAGTACCACGAAAACGCGGTACTACAAAAATGCCACCTAACACGGTGCACTGTTCAAATCAAATAAATCAGAGAAATATCCCTACATGCCTGCCTATGTGAGGTGCACTTCACATATTCAAATTCAAATTCAAAGATTCAAAACGTTAGCTAACAAATTCAAATTCAAATTCAAAGTTTCAAAAAGGCACAGTAAGTGTCAGTAGACTACCTCACCAATCAAAAGCTTACCAATTTTCTTTTCAAACGTCCAAAGTCCAACTGCCAAGTTCTGTGGTCAAATCAGCCAAAACGGCACATCACGACAATCCAAGATCAGAATCTCAGTCGAAGACCGGCGCCACCTGGAAGGTCAGATCGGAAGGACGGGAAAACACACCGTGGGTGCCGAGACTCGGGTCACTCAGTGGCAGCGTACGCGTCCATGGCGAGTTTCCTGACCTTCGTCACGACCTCTCCTTCGGGCATCCGAGTCGCCGATGAGTCCCTTCGTGGTCGCCAATTGTGGTGTTGGGTTCAAATCAGGCCTACATACTCTGCTAAACTCTCGAACACCTTAGTATAGAAGTTGGCACGGACACTGGAAAAGGTAAAAGACAAGTTTATTAGGACCCCATGGGGTGGTGATACATTCCTACAGCACCCTTCGGCAATGTAAGAAGTAGCACACCGAACATCGATGCGCGACCCCTTTTATACAGTTTAATAGCAATAAAAAGATAGGCGGGTACAAGTTACACATTTTAGGTACATATAAGGTCATTTTTGGAACACAGCCAACATGTGGGAGGAGTTTCAACAGCACTGGTCAGTTAGTGTGAACATTCCTAAAGAGTGACCAATTGGTGCGTAATGCGCATGTGCGCTTGACCAGTACTAAAAATAGCCTGTTGCCGAGCAGACTAGTGACCATGGGTATCGAGAAAGGACAAAAGGGCACACTGACCACGAGGCAGCGTGTTCATAGGAAACGGAAGTCAGAGGGATTCAAATTGGCCCCCGTTCGTTTTGGTCAAGTTAACAGAAAAGACCGTGTAGCTGTGCTAAACGCTAACTCAGGAGCTGCCAAAACACGACACCTGGCTAAGGACTGTCAAGCTAGGAGATATGGGGAAGGCGATCGAACTGGGCGCACATTGGCGAACATGCTGAAACCGCCAAGAGGGACGGACTATGTCTTGGAACTAAGGGACGCAGAATGCGACATGGTCAGAGAGCCCCAGGCCATACTTGATTCCATGACTACTTATTATCGGACACTATACACTTCCAGGGTGATGCCTGATGACCAGGTTCTAACAGATTATCTAGACACAATAGCCTTAGCGTGGTTTAATGATGGGGCCAGACAGTATATGGATTTGCCATTCACACAAGATGACATAAGAGCGATAATATCTGCCCTGCCGCCAGGTAAAGCACCAGGCCCTTGTGGTAAATAAATAATTAATTACCGGTACTATTTTTCTATGCATTAACTAAAACAGATAGCTCAATAAATAAGAGGCATGATCCGGGGTATCTGAGTTGAACAGGCTTTAATCAGGCATAAGGGAAGGGACAGGATCGGAACAGCCTGAAATAGAATGGCACGAGTGGCAGCTGCCCCGTCTTATTAACAGTACATAGTATATATAGGAAAACATTACAATTGCATTGAATACAGTAGGCGTAACAAGTGACAAACGTAAGATAAGAACACATGGGCGTAAAAAGAAGGCGTGCACAGGGCGTGCACGAAGACATGTGATGTGGACGTCACAGGAGTGTCATGAATGGGTGGATACATGGAGGGGGCTACCTGAGCAGCTGGAACCTTTAACCTAGTGGTGCGCGAAAACGGACCATGACGTGTATCTGGGGAGAGCTGGGGGGGCTCTGACTCCTAGCACTCGAAGAGGAGACGAAAGTCTGCGATGTCAGGACGACATGTACCTATAACATATCTGGTATCTTGTGTTTGGAGTACATGTTGATAGAATCTAAAAGTCATCAGAGCAAAGGCTACTGGACACTAAGGCTGAGGCGTGCATATATTCTTCATGTATTGCGTGTGCTATGAATCTTCTATGGATATTAATTCAGTAATTCTCTTGCATGGAGACAGAAAGACTAGACTATAGCTGAAGATGTTTATACGGTTCGTTAGCTTAGGAATGTGAAGACGGAGAACTGAACTGATAACTGGAGGCATAACATATTCTTGGCAGGCAGGCAGGGCACCGCGCTGCGCGGCAGAAAGTAAGCGAAGGGTCAGGGATGCAGGTGGGGGCTGCATCGCTCCTCGGAGTGGTTCAGGAGACTGGAGCTTGAATCTGGGGTTCAGGCCCTTTGAGGCCTAGAAACGGGGACAATTCGATGAATTAAGGTGCACAATGTGAAACGTGGGCAACATAGGCCTAGAAGCCTAATTCATGTTGCTTTCACGAGGAACTGGATAACTAACATACTAACGTTAGACACAACTATAATTGCGTCTTTATTCGGTCATGGGGGGATATATGCATATTAATCATGCACATATTACATAGGATGGGGAACACGTAGGCACACACGACAAGGCAAAATTCAATTTTCCTCATTCCCTCCTTGTGCCCTACGTTTCCATCAGGAAACATCAATATTCATGATACCATCTATCATTTCATATAGCATCATTTGCTCGTCTCGAATCTTCTTGGAACGGGACTTTGGACTAGGAATACAGGATATAGCGCACAAGCCGCAAATCGCAGGGCCACATTGTAAACAGAGACAGCAACTGAATATGATCATTACTGCTATACCCAGGAATGACAATACTTTCCATCCCCAGGCAGATATTATACTCCAGAGCCAACCGGACCATGTCCAGGTGCCCGGATTCTGGTGTAACTGATGGGCAATTTTATGAAGTCTGGTTATAGCTGAATAAACAGACGGTGCGTTATTAGGAATGAAAATGCAGCAACTAGATCCGATGACTCTACAAGCTACGCCCCTATCGGCCAATATGACGTCAAGAACAAGGCGGTTTTGAAGCACGACATATCTCATAGCAGATTGTTCCTCGGTTAAGTTACCTAGAGCGGAAGTGGTCTCATTCACTACTGCTTCAAGGGTTCTGGTTAGCCTACGTATTAGCTTACTATTCTGGACAGGATCTATGAAGAAAAAGAAACCTTTATTGAAGTCTTGATATTGTTCTAAGGCAGTTTCAGTTTGATCGACAATTGGGGACTCGGCCTCCCTTCTATGTCTAACGTGTACTAGATGTGTATTTCTGTGATAATCGGATGGGGCTAGAAAAACTGGTGGCAGTAGGAAGGCAATGTAACATGTTCCATCCCAATCTTGGGGCAGACGTACATATGCGGTCTGACCACACACAAAATAAGAATGACGTGAGGCTTTGAAAGTAGATTTCCCACTGTCACTATACTCGACCACAGTAGTACAATCACTGTGTCCTAGATGTACTGAACCATTCTTTCTGACACATAATTCGCCTTTCACTGGCAGAACTGTAATAGCAGGCAAGTCTGGAGTAGTCTCGGACTGAACATTCAATACCATGAAATTCGAGGAATAATTACCTAGATCATATACTTCATTTTCTAGATCTAACCCTGTTCTATGGGAAAGACCTTCCTTGTCTGGGAAACATGTTCTATTCAGAAGGGACATATCGTTTGAGGATGACGTTAACGTGGACCATGCTCCACACGAACCGTTGTGTGAAAACGGATAGGGAAAGAGTGGCAGAACTCCCTTCGGTGTCTGGAAAGGGGGGAGTCGACCACACACCCAACAATTAGTGGCATTGCTGGTCTGGTGTGAATAGTGTAACACTCGGATAAAAGTATTATTGCGCATGGCAAGACGATAGGATAACTCGTGAGGAGGCAGTTCACTGAATGTGTGCTCTACTGTAACATTAGAAAACATATGCACATGTGAAACAGTAGGAGGAAAATATATATGTAAAACATAGCTTATGCCTGTGATTGTAAAACTCAGAAATAATGAAATTAAAAGAGTAACAATGCATCGACTTCGAAGATCCTTTCGATAACGTATTCTCTTAGAGTTTCGACTAACTCTCTCACTATGTGGGTCTATCTCATACATGTCAGGAACCTGTATAACCGTTTCACCCGAGAGGGACTTAGACAATTAAACTGGCTGACTTACTAGACCGTAATTTTTCTTTATACTCCTGCTGCGGAGTTTTCTCTAACAGGGGAAGTTTAGAGTCAGTATCTGGGCAGTCCTTGAGAACGGGGCAGTCTTTGAAAAAAGTCTTTGGACGGAGTCCATGAAATCGTTTCACGTGGCTGGAATGCAACCAGCCTTTGCGGCCCTCCACCTTGATCGCGGTCCTCGTGGTCATCAGGACGAGCTTGGGTTCTTTCCAGCGGGGCTCCAGCGGACTTGAACGATCAAAATTTCTAATCAAAACGAGGTCGCCTGGTATGACCTCGTGCGGTTTCACTTGGGTGTTGTCTGGAAAAGCAGCGGCGACCTGTGAACGACAAGAGAGTAGTGCAGACATCAAGGAAGCCAGGTAATCTGTCAGCATATTACTGTCAACATCAGTTATTTTACGTGGCCTAGGTGTACCCCACATGTTTGGGGGACGACCGAAAACTACCTCGTAAGGGGACAGACCTGAACGGGAGTGAGCGACCATTCTCATGTAAAAAAGGGCGACTGGCAGTGCTACCATCCAATCTACGCCTTTCTCTGCGCATACCTTTGCAATGCGGATTTTCAGGGTCTGATTATGTCTCTCTACGAGACCAGCTGCTTCGGGATGTCGTACGCAGTGGAACTTCCACTGGTACCCTAACAGAAGTGATACTTGTTTCATGAGTTCGGAGGAGAATGGCTGGCCATTATCTGAATACACGACCCTCGGTAATCCATAGCGGGGGAAATACTCACGAACCAACTGCCTGGCAGTGGTCGCGGCAGTGTAATCTGGGACTGGATATGCTTCTGTCCATCTGGACAAAGAACATACAACTACGAGGACATACTTGAAACCTCGACATCGCTCCATCTGAATATAATCCATCTGGAGGACTTCAAAAGGGTGGTCAGGAGGATGGAATCCACCTTGTTCCACCGGGACACCTTTACCTGGATTGAACTGACAACAGATCATGCAGGTACGCACTTTCTGCTTGGCGGCTGCTCGTAAATGCTTATTAAACCAGAGGTTCTGAATACTGTCTAACATGGCTTTTTCTCCTAAGTGTGCTGGGCTATGTGCGGTGTTAATAATGACTTGAACCATAGAGTCGGGGAGAAACCATGTGGCTTTTACCCTGGTCAACCATCCTTGATCTGTCTGGACCCCTCCTTGTTCAGACCATTTCTTGATTTCATCGGAAGTAGCATGTGACTGTATATCTAGTACGTCTTGTGTAGGGTCCTTAACTGTCATACAAGTCGTCTGAACTGGGACGTCTGTCTGTGTCGAGTTAACTGGAATGTCTGGAGTCTGAGCTGTAAGCTTGGCTGTTCAATCTGCCAGGTCGTTACCCTGGGAAATGATGTCAGTGACTTAGGTATGTGCCTTGCACTTCATGATAGCGATAGCTGTTGGTAAATGTATTGCATCTAACAGAGCTTGAATGAGGGGGCCATGCTGAATCTTGGTTCCATGAGAAGTCATGAAACCTCTCTCTTGCCAGAGTACTCCAAAGTCGTGTACGACTCCGAATGCATAACGTGAATCTGTGTATATGTTTACTTTCAGGTTCTTGGCTCGTATGCAAGCTTGGGTCAGAGCGACGAGCTCTGCTGCTTGAGCAGACAGGGTGTCAATACGATGTGTTTCTATAACTTCAGTTTCAGTAGTCACTGCATACGCGGCTACTAGTTCTCCTGTACTTGTTCTCATACATGAACCATCCACATAAAGCGTCAGGTCGGGATCAGGTAATGCAATGTCTGTCAAGTCTTGTCTTGGCTTTGTCATGGTGTTAACAACTTCCACACAGTCATGTGTGGCAGGATTTGAAGTAACTGAGGGTAACAGTGTAGCTGGATTTAAAATGTTGCAGCGTCTGATTTCTATGTGTGGCTGAAACAATGTCAGTTCATATCCTGTTAAACGTGCAATTGTCAAGTGCTGAGTCTGTGTTCGGTTTAAAAGAACTTCCACGGAGTGTGGAACTTGTACTGTCAGGGAGTGTCCTAACACTATGGAATCACTCTGTCTGATAGCTAGTGCTGTGGCTGCAACTGACTTGAGGCACGCAGGCAGAGCCTGGGCCACCGGATCTAATGTGCTAGAGAAATACGCACAGGGCTTGTATTGTCCTGCTTGATCTTGTGTGAGAACAGATAATGCGGTACCATCACGTTCAGTGACAAAAAGTGTAAAAGGCTTACTGTAGTTCGGTGTTGCTAGAACAGGTGCTTGGCATAAAGCTTTCTTTAACTCATTGAAAACAAGTGTATGTTCTTGGGTCCAAGGGAGGACAGTCGATGTGGCTGCCTCCTGTGTCGTTAACTGTATCAGTGGCTTGGCTAGATATGCGTACTGAGGAATCCATTGTCTGCAGTAAGAAGTGAGGCCGATAAAAGCTCGCACCTCCTTCTGTGTCTTGGGCTGTGGAAGATGTGCTATTAACTGGATACGGTCTGGTGTCAACTGCCTACCCCTCTTAGACACTTGCTGGACACAGAATTGCAGTTTCGAAGGGGACACCTTGTGCCCCATCTCCGCCAGAAAATACAAGACTGTAAGTGACGCACGTTCGCAGTCACGTTCAGAACGGGCTGTGATCAATAGATCATCGACATACTGGAGCAGAGCAGTGTCAGTTGGCATGTGAATATTGTCTAGTTGTCTTTTAAGTGCTTGACTGTAAATACTAGGACTTTCTGTGAAACCTTGAGGAGCTCGTGTGAATTTATAGCTTCTTCCATTTAAACAGAATCCGAAAAGAAACTGGCTGTCTGGAAGAATGGGGACACTAAAGAATGCGTTCTTGAGATCAATAACAGTAAAGAACGTAGCTTAGGAATCAATGGCAGTCAATAAGGAAGAAATATATGGAACCACTGGGTACTGGGGTATGATACATTTATTAAGTTCTCGAAGGTCAATCACTAATCGATAAACTGGAGGTGCGTTGGGATCAGTATGTTTTAGAATCGGAATGATAGGAGAATTACATACATTGGAGTCAGTTTCTACAACTACTCCTTGAGCAATGAGCTCGTCAATAATTTTGGATAAGGCTGCTACAGCCTCAGGTGGCAATTTGTACTGTCGGATTCGTGGTAATACAACACCTTGCTTTAGAGTGACACGATATGGTGTAATGTGCATACAACCTACATCAGTTGGACCTTGCGCCCATAAATGCTGTGGTACATTCAATAATCTCGGATCAAAATCACGTAATACATAATGACCTTTGAAATCTCGTAAAAACAATCTCACTCCTTCTGGGGAGCAACAAATTAATGCTCCTAATTCTTTCAGGGTCTTAATACCTAGTACATTTTCTGGACAAGATTTCGTAAGCAACAAGTCTGTAGTTCGGGACAATGGACCAACTTCTAGGGAAACTGGTTTCAATATTTCATTAACAATAGGCTTTCCTGAAAATCCAAGGGAAACATTTCTTGAGCCTGAGAGTGGAGCCCCTGGAACCTCGTCGTGACTGATGGTAGTCCTACTTGCCCCTGTATCAATCAGAAACTTTCTGTCTTTCCCTAATACTTGACTGTGTACATAGGGACCCTCTTGGTCTACAGGAATCTCGATGAGAGGCAAGCCAACCTCCCTCTCTAGGCTGTTTCATGAATACTGCTGATATTCTGGATAATCTGACTGTGCGTACTGGTACATCTGCTGTGTAACGTGTTGTGTGGCAGCTATAGGCTGCGGTACTGTAACTGTCTGTTGTGCGTTCTGCGGTGCTTGCGTATTCTGCGAAACTTGTTCTTGTCTAGGAGGACGTGGTCTCTCTTTCGTCTTACCAGTAGCTATGTTGTGTTTCAGAACTGCACATTCGTTTATATAATGACCTGGCTGTTTACAGTAATTGCATGTCCCTTTAACGGGAGCTGTAGAATGACTAGTTTGATTCGGACCCCTCTTCTGACTGTCTTGTGGAACAGACTGTGCAGCCAGTACTTTAATTTTCGTGTCTTTCATACGTCTCCTTTCATGTTCCTTCTCCTC
Organism: Lissotriton helveticus; assembly: GCF_964261635.1. Lineage (NCBI taxonomy): Eukaryota > Metazoa > Chordata > Amphibia > Caudata > Salamandridae > Lissotriton > Lissotriton helveticus. The sequence continues at coordinate 144,408,197 of NC_136064.1, forward strand.
CCTGATTCTGTTCTGGTGATATTGTAGCATCTGGAGCATTTGTGACGGAGTATTAGCTTGCCAGGTACTTTCGACTTTCAGTACTCGATTTTTAACTTGTGGCAAAGAATTCTCAACTAATTTGGTAACAAAAAGATGTGGATACGATTCACTACTTGTTTTCAGACCGCTATTAATAATGAAACATTTCTCAAATCTAGAATAAAAATCACTAGTGTCTTCATCTTGTTTCTGTTTACAGGCTGAGATAGCATCCCAGTCTTCCTTTTTCGTGGCTAGTAATCTTGGCAAGACTTGTATTAACAATTCGGGCAATGCTTTAGCTTTTTCCCCAGGACCGGTGCCTGGAACTCGTGTGTTATCTTCAGTCTCTAATGCGGTCCAATCTATCTTTTTCTCTCCCACCTCCCATTCCTTTTCTTTAAGTTTTTCATATATGCCCGCAGGCAACAGGACCTTTAACATTTTAATGATATCGGGATACGTGTATTCTCCCATACGGAGCATGTCTTTTAATTCACGGTGGAACCCTGCTGGATCTTTATCGTGACAGGGTATTAACTTTTTCATTTCTAAGAGTTCTATTTTCGTGATAGGGGTGTAAACAAATACTCGTTCTAGATCACCCCCCGCTCCTTTAACTGGATGTACTTCTCGCAACGGATTCTGTCTGTCTATGTAGAATGATTCTCTTACTGGGGGTGGAACAGGAACAAAATGTGGATTCAGGAACGTTCTGTATTTGTGGCGCTGTTCTAAAATGACACTAATTAAATCGGTACCTAGACCTTTCCATCTGTTTAGGAGTAACTCGTTCAGAACATCATACAAAGGACCTGGATCAGAATGCTGATCCTCATACAATGTAATGAGGTGCTGGGTCATATACATACCCACCAGTCGCTGCTCGGCTGGGGGCAGTTTCAGAAACGTTTGGGCCACTATTTCGTCTGGAAACGTGGCCGAATCACTAGTCCATCTGACTGCTGATCGGGCTAGTTCTTGTTCATGCATGGTACTAAGCTCACTATAACCTATTCGTAGTTTCAGAATTTTATCGGTGGCCTGGAATACTTGCTCCAGAGAACACTGTTCTGGTACCGGAGGAGGAAAAACTTTCTTGTAATCTAGACGTGAATGTCGGTCGGTAAGTCTAGTTCTACCTACATACGCTATTCTGTCGGGATTCTCGCTGTCTACCTCTTCACTTGAAGAGTCATTCTCTTTCTCGGTTGCTCTTTTTACTTTCTCCTTCTGGTTTATACTTATAATTTCCTTACGAATTTTCCTGTACATACTTTCTATACTACCTTGTGTCTTATGTTTTCCCTCGGCTATATTGTCACTCCATCTTGTCAGGGCTTTCATCTCGTCTTTGTCTTTATCAGGATAATCCTCTTCTCTTATTAAACAGTTAATCATAAATTGCAGAATCATACTTTGAATCTCGACCTTTCTGTGTGCCATAGCTTCGTGAATGCTTTCTGAATTCTCCCCTGTACGGATAAAATGATATATTCTGTCTAGATGTTCCTTCATATCAGGCAGGGTGGCCAAAAAGTTGGCAACCCGTCTTAAACGTACTGAATACAATATCATGTGATCTTCACCTGGTACTGAATCATATATGCAATCAGTAAGGTGTCGCTTGAGGTCCGCGTATGTAGTCACTTTTGGCGTGTGCTGTAACGCTGCGTCTCTCAGCGTCATTCGTTTTACTTGAGGCGGGGTGGTAGGAGCACCTCCCCCCGCTCCTCCTGAACTAGAGTCGTCAATTAATACTGAATGTGCTGGTAAAGTGACTGGCAAAACACGTGGTGTGGACTGGTCCGGGGGTACTGGCACATGGACAGGGTTCCCGGGACCAGTGACTGGAGGAACAGGAATTACATTATTAACAGGGTGCTGAGGTTGAGCAGGCGGAATAGAATTTGCATATTCTGGGACTGTATCATCCAAATAGGACGAAAGAAAAATTTCAGCTGCAGTCGGTTTATGACATAGCTTAGTCGGGACCAATGGTGGCGGTAAATTACAGGGTACTTCCGGGGTTGCCTTCGGCAAGCCCTCGGCAAGAAGAGGATACATACCTTTAATAAGGGCATTTCTCTGTCTGTCTGACTGTTCTGCTCTAACTCGTTCACCTTCTTCTAGAAGTTCCCTTTCTTGGGCTTTTTCTGAGGATTCCCTACTTAATTCTGCTTTTCTGAATTTTTTTTCGGATCTTTTATGAGATTCTTTACGCCATAATTCTATGGCATCTTTCTGGGATTGTCTGGCTTTCTTTTTCCATAATGCTTCTTCTACTCGCATGATGCACTCGGCATCCCATGTACCTGATACAGGCCATCTATATTTCTCTTCAAGATTCTTTGTATAATCCACCCATAAATCTAGATACAATATGGCATCTAAGCCATGCTTGTGATACATGAAATGTCCAGGACTGTCCCTAGGAGGGACAGGAACTGCTTCTTCGAGTAACCCTTTTCTGGTTTTTATCTGACGTAACTTCGAAAACAGAGGCATTTTGGAGTTGTATTTGAACTAGACACAATACACAATAATCACAGTAATGAAATGGCAAACAAATCACTCATACCACGACATAGAAGTACATTAATAACAGTTCGAACAGAATACTACCTGATACACTGAAAACATAACACTTGAATTTCTCGAGAACGGACTTACTAGAATTACTGGATGCACTGCTAAAACAGTACAGAACATACCGGTCTCATAAAGAGACACGTCATACCGTATCCACCTAGGTGAATACTTCGGACTGGATCTGTGTACCCAAACCCATCGGACCAGGGACAAACTAATGAACCTGTCTAGATACTTCCCCCGCAACGGTACTCACCGGGAAGCAGAATTGAAGGCCTCGGACTCGACTGGACTGCTACGACGTCTGGTTACTACGCATGCGCTTCGAACTTCGGGCTTCGGAAACAGGTGGGCCTCCGGATACCTCGGACCTTGCTCTCTCGGCTTGGGCTCTGGTCGGGACGAACCGCATTCCTCACCGCCTCGTCTGGATGCCGGACCGCAGTCTCCGTCTCCTCCGTGGGCCTGAGGGAGACTTGAAGCAGAAATATATTCCAGTGCGCAGTAGAGTTCCGTCACGGCTGTAGAAGGGTCAGGGGGCCTGCGTTACATCGCCGGCGCGTGGGGAAGGGGCTCGTCCCTGTTCGGGCACCATTATGTGGTAAATAAATAATTAATTACCGGTACTATTTTTCTATGCATTAACTAAAACAGATAGCTCAATAAATAAGAGGCAGGATCCGGGGTATCTGAGTTGAACAGGCTTTAATCAGGCATAAGGGAAGGGACAGGATCGGAACAGCCTGAAATAGAATGGCACGAGGGGCAGCTGCCCCGTCTTATTAACAGTACATAGTATATATAGGAAAACATTACAATTGCATTGAATACAGTAGGCGTAACAAGTGACAAACGTAAGATAAGAACAAATGGGCGTAAAAAGAAGGCGTGCACAGGGCGTGCACGAAGACATGTGATGTGGACGTCACAGAAGTGTCATGAATGGGTGGATACATGGAGGGGGCTACCTGAGCAGCTGGAACCTTTAACCTAGTGGTACGCGAAAACGGACCATGACGTGTATCTGGGGAGAGCTGGGGGGGCTCTGACTCCTAGCACTCGAAGAGGAGACGAAAGTCTGCGATGTCAGGACGACATGTACCTATAGCATATCTGGTATCTTGTGTTTGGAGTACATGTTGATAGAATCTAAAAGTCATCAGAGCAAAGGCTACTGGACACTAAGGCTGAGGCGTGCATATATTCTTCATGTATTGCGTGTGCTATGAATCTTCTATGGATATTAATTCAGTAATTCTCTTGCATGGAGACAGAAAGACTAGACTATAGCTGAAGATGTTTATACGGTTCGTTAGCTTAGGAATGTGAAGACGGAGAACTGAACTGATAACTGGAGGCATAACATATTCTTGGCAGGCATGCAGGGCACCGCGCTGCGCGGCAGAAAGTAAGCGAAGGGTCAGGGATGCAGGTGGGGGCTGCATCGTTCCTCGGAGTGGTTCAGGAGACTGGAGCTTGAATTTGGGGTTCAGGCCCTTTGAGGCCTAGAAACGGGGACAATTCGATGAATTAACATGCACAATGTGAAACGTGGGCAACATAGGCCTAGAAGCCTAATTCATGTTGCTTTCACGAGGAACTGGATAACTAACATACTAACGTTAGACACAACTATAATTGCGTCTTTATTCGGTCATGGGGGGATATATGCATATTAATCATGCACATATTACATAGGATGGGGAACACGTAGGCACACACGACAAGGCAAAATTAAATTTTCCTCATTCTGATGGGCTGACGGCAGATTTCTATAAAGAATACGCTGTTATCCTGGTCCCTAAGCTACACCGGGTCTTTGAGGAAGCGTTAGAAGTAGGCATACTCCCACAATCGATGCGCGAAGCAATGATAATCACGCTACTTAAGCCCGATAAGGACCCCACCGATCCGGATTCTTATCGCCCACTTTCGTTAATAAGTTTAGATGCCAAAATCTATGCAAGGTTGCTGGCGGATTGACTTAAATATATGCTGCCGCAAATTGCGCTCTCTGATCAATCAGGTTTCGTGTTGGAGAGATCCACTTCGCATAACCTGAGGGTACTGTTTGGGCTCCTGCACTACCTGGACCCTAAGGTGCAGGCCGCAGCCGCATTACTGGATGCGACAAAGGCATTTGATTCTCTTGAGTGGAAGTTTCTGCTCACACTTTTTACTCGTATGGGCTTCAGTCCGCTGTTTGCTAAGAGAATAAGCATTCTGTATAACCTGACCGCCAGAGTGCGGGTGAATGGACAGATATCCGCTCCTATCTCTATCACCAGGGGGACTAGACAGGGGTGCCCACTGTCACCGTTATTGTTTGCTATTGCGACTGAACCACTTGCAGCGCGCATGAGGCAACACCATACCCAGCGAAGCATTGGTTTCACGTCACGAGGACTGCTAATATCCATGTACGCAGACGATGTTACCATATACATGATGAACCCGGTAGAGAATTTTGACCCACTGATGAGGGAGGTAGTGCGATACAGTGGTCTCACTGGCATAAATATAAACTGGTCGAAATCAACGATGTTGCCCTTGACAGACGGTACACTTAAATGCCACACTGAATTCCCAATAGATTGGGTTACCGATGAAGTCAAGTACCTAGGAATTAAAATAAGTCACTCTATCCAGGATATATGGCTGTCAAAGTATGGGGTGGCCATGAAATGGCTTGAAAGCAAAGTGGAGAAGTGGAAAAAACTGCCGCTGTCTCTGACGGGCCGCACAGCGATCACAAAGATGGTGGTGGTCCCCAAATTTCTCTATCTATTTGTAAACATTCCATTGCCCTTAACAATGGCGTTTTTTCGCCACCTTAGATCTGCTGTCATTACACTGGTTTGGGCAGGCAGACAACCCAGAGTTGCCTGGAACCTTCTCACACTTCCCTTCCACCAAGGAGGTCTGGCAGCCCCAGAGTTTGAGCTCTATGCGTACGGTGCACAGGCCCAATATTTAGGCGACTGGTAGCCCTTCTTTTGTTGCTGGCCAAGCGGCAAATAGCGATTAAGCATGGGCGTAAAATCTGCTCAGCTCGCGGATTTTTCGGATTTTCGGCAAATTCGCAATCGCGAATTTGTCGAAAATCCGTGAATTCGCTCGCGGCGGATTTTTTGCTTGGTGATACAATATTGCGGCGCACGGTGTGGTGCACCGCGTTCACTTTCCGTCATTCAGCGTTTGCCGAGTTGTTTTTCTCGATCATATTTTGCAAGTGCTGCGCCATTTTGGATCTTGCTGTGGGATCCCGCGGGAGTTTGGCGCCCGCGAATACGTAATCGCGGCTTGCCACCTTGCACAGCACGCCTCGCGAGAGTTCGCAATTGCGAACACGTAGTTGCGGGGGAAAGGAACAATCTCGCACTCGCGAAATAGAGATTTAGCAATTCTGCACAAGAAATCCACCAGCAAACAGGATAAACCTTCAGAAAATGATGATTTTTATCAGAATCACTCCTCAGGTTGACATTTGCATGGCCTTTTTTTTGCAAGGAGTCCATTTTTGGGGGGGGAGGAAGGAAGTGCCCCACATTCTCCAACTTCCTATTCCTGTCCAGCAGGCTCCTCCCAGTGCTTTCTTCAAGTGCTGGTCACTTTCATTTGGACCTTGACCTGGAAGGATTACTTTTTGTGGGTGCTGCTGGATATTTGGATTTGAGGCCTTTTTGACTTTCTGTGGATCACTTTTGGATTAGAAATCAACTTTCACAAGTAAGTTTGTTTGGGGCATTACAGTTGCTGCAACTACAATTTTGGAACTTTTTCAGAACATTAAATAAAATATATTGTGGGTAGCCACAGTATCCAGTAGGACCAGTGTTGGTTATGGGTGCATGATACAACTGTTTTGTTGAATTTAAACACCATTGAGGCCATGGATGGGCTGGGATTATGCTGATTTTTGTTGTTTTTGTCGTTTTTTTGGGGCTGCTGGTGGGGCCCTTTGCCCAGGGGTGGTGAGTGTTGCATGGGCCTCGTCTTTCTGTGGGGTGTCTTCTTGAATTTAAACACCATTGAGGCCATGGATGGGCTGGGATTGTGCTGATTTTTGTGTTTTTGTCGTTTTTTGGGGGCTGCTGGTGTGGCCTTTTGCCCAGGGGTAGTGGTGCTTGAACTGAGTGTGCCTGTGGTGTGGTCTCACTCTCTTTAATGTAAACATCCTGGATGGCATTGGATTGTGGTGATTTTTGGGTGTTTTTCTGTTTTTTTGGGGTGTACTGTTGATGTGGACTGGCCATGTGGGTGGTGGTGGTGGCCATCTTGAGTGCTGGCTGGTACAGGCAACATGTGCTTGGGGTGCAAGGGGCCATTTTGAAGAGAGGCAGTGTCTGAGGCCTGCACTTATTTTGCCTACTTTTCATCCATTATCCCCAGGGGTAGTGAGTGTTGCATGGGCCTAGTCTTTCTGTGGGGTGTCTTCTTGAATTTACCCACCATTGAGGGCATGGATGGGCTAGGATTGTGCTGAATTTTGTGGTTTTTGTCATTTTTTGGGGCTGCTGGTGGGGCCCTTTGCCCAGGGGTGGTGAGTGTTGCATGGGCCTAGTCTTTCTGTGGGGTGTCCTCTTGAATTTAAACACCATTGAGGCCATGGATGGGCTGGGATTGTGCTGTTTTTTGTGTTTTTTGTCATTTTTTGGGGGCTGCTGGTGTGGCCTTTTGCCCAGGGGTAGTGGTGCATGGACTGAGTGTGCCTGTGGGGTCTCACTCTCTTTAATGTAAACATCCTGGATGGCATAGGATTGTGGTGATTTTTGGGTGTTTTTCGTTTTTTTTGGGGTGTACTGTTGATGTGGACTGGCCATGTGGGTGGTGGTGGTGGCCGTCTTGAGTGCTGGCTGGTACAGGCAACATGTGCTTGGGGTGCAAGGGCCATTTTGAAGAGAGGCAGTGTCTGAGGCCTGCACTTATTTAGCCTACTTTTCATCCATTTTCCCCAGGGGGAGTGAGTGTTGCATGGGCCTAGTCTTTCTGTGGGGTGTCTTCTTGAATTTAAACACCATTGAGGGCATGGATGGGCTAGGATTGTGCTGAATTTTGTGGTTTTTGTCGTTTTTTGGGGCTGCTGGTGGGGCCCTTTGCCCAGGGGTGGTGAGTGTTGCATGGGCCTAGTCTTTCTGTGGGGTGTCCCCTTGAATTTAAACACCATTGAGGCCATGGATGGGCTGGGATTGTGCTGTTTTTTGTGTTTTTGTCGTTTTTTTGGGGCTGCTGGTGTGGCCTTTTGCCCAGGGGTAGTGGTGCATGGACTGAGTGTGCCTGTGGGGTCTCACTCTCTTTAATGTAAACATCCTGGATGGCATTGGATTGTGGTGATTTTTGGGTGTTTTTCGTTTTGTTTGGGGTGTACTGTTGATGTGGACTGGCCATGTGGGTGGTGGTGGTGGCCATCTTGAGTGCTGGCTGGTACAGGCAACATGTGCTTGGGGTGCAAGGGGCCATTTTGAAGAGAGGCAGTGTCTGAGGCCTGCACTTATTTAGCCTACTTTTCATCCATTATCCCCAGGGGTAGTGAGTGTTGCATGGGCCTAGTCTTTCTGTGGGGTGTCTTCTTGAATTTAAACACCATTGAGGGCATGGATGGGCTAGGATTGTGCTGAATTTTGTGGTGTTTGTCGTTTTTTGGGGCTGCTGGTGGGGCCCTTTGCCCAGGGGTGGTGAGTGTTGCATGGGCCTAGTCTTTCTGTGGGGTGTCATCTTGAATTTAAACACCATTGAGGCCATGGATGGGCTGGGATTGTGCTTTTTTGTGTGTTTTTTGTCGTTTTTTTGGGGCTGCTGGTGTGGCCTTTTGCCCAGGGGTAGTGGTGCATGGACTGAGTGTGCCTGTGGGGTCTCACTCTCTTTAATGTAAACATTCTGGATGGCATTGGATTGTGGTGATTTTTGGGTGTTTTTCAGTTTTTTTGGGGTGTACTGTTGATGTGGACTGGCCATGTGGGTGGTGGTGGTGGCCATCTTGAGTGCTGGCTGGTACAGGCAACATGTGCTTGGGGTGCAAGGGGCCATTTTGAAGAGAGGCAGTGTCTGAGGCCTGCACCTATTTTGCCTACTTTTCATTCATTATCCCCAGAGGTGGTGAGTGTTGCATGGGCCTAGTCTTTCTGTGGGGTGTCTTCTTGAATTTAAACACCATTGAGGCCATGGATGGGCTGGGATTGTGCTGAATTTTGTGGTTTTTGTCGTTTTTCGGGGCTGCTGGTGGGGCCCTTTGCCCAGGGGTGGTGAGTGTTGCATGGGCCTAGTCTTTCTGTGGGGTGTCTTCTTGAATTTAAACATCATTGAGGCCATGGATGGGCTGGGATTGTGCTGATTTTTGTGTTTTTGTCATTTTTTTGGGGCTGCTGGTGGGGCCTTTTGCCCAGGGGTAGTGGTGCTTGAACTGAGTGTGCCTGTGGTGTGGTCTCACTCTCTTTAATGTAAACATCCTGGATGGCATTGGATTGTGGTGATTTTTGGGTGTTTTTTGTTTTTTTGGGGTGTACTGTTGATGTGGACTGGCCATGTGGGTGGTGGTGGTGGCCATCTTGAGTGCTGGCTGGTACAGGCAACATGTGCTTGGGGTGCAAGGGGCCATTTCGAAGAGAGGCATTGTCTGAGGCCTGCACTTATGTTTCCTACTTTTCATCCATTATCCCCAGGGGTAGTGAGTGTTGCATGGGCCTAGTCTTTCTGTGTGGTGTCTTGAATGTAAACATCATGGATGGCATGGGATTGTGCTGATTTTTCAAGGAATCCAGAATTGGAAGTCAAGAAAACGTTGATGTTTCATCTGATGATGACGAGGAGGAAGAAGACGTGTCAAACACTTCACTTACACCCAGTACCCCTGTCAGCAGCACACCCCATGTGAGGCACACTAAGAGGGTTGGAGCGAGTGAGACACCAACGCGAAAAAGTTCACCAACGAGCATAATTGGGTCAACGAAGTCATTATCATCCCGTAAATGCTTGGTCCAGGGCAACATTAGTTTCAAAAAGGGGGTGGTGATGGACAGAGTATCTGAGTTAATCAGAACACTCCTACCCAGTCAACAGATCAGGGCTTGATCCATCACCGTTTTTTAGCTCACTGCACCATCCCAGTTCAGAACCTGGCTATATGCAAATTAGTCTGTCCCTGGCCCAGTGCATCATGGGAACAGGGCAGACCAAACTACCAAGCCAATTCTTCACTGGAAAGGAAACAAGCTTCCGGGGACCGGTTTCTGGCATTACAGCCGTCTTCGGCCCGGCTTGCTTGAATCCTGATGGTGCAGTGAACAAGGGACTCAAGTCTGAGCATTCCCTTCCACACTCATGGTGGCCAAAATAATTTCAAAAAGGGGGTGGTGATGGACAGAGTATCTGAGTTAATCCTACCCAGTCAACAGATCAGGGCTTGATCCATCACCGTTTTTTAGCTCACTGCACCATCCCAGTTCAGAACCTGGCTATATGCAAATTAGTCTGTCCCTGGCCCAGTGCATCATGGGAACAGGGCAACATTAGAACCATGTTTTCTTCAGACGCACCATATGAACGCAACCACCCACTGACGCGTCTGTATAACACTAAGCTGGCTAAAATGCTAGCTGTGGACCTTCTCCCTTTTTCTTTTGTAGAAGCGGTAGGTTTTCTAGAATTAGTGGCAACGCTCTGGCCTAAATGGAAGGTTCCTAGCCGGTTCTATTTTGCCAGAGTTGCGGTTCCAGCACTACATGAAGATGTGCTGGAGGCGATTGGGGCAGCTTTGCAGAAGAGTGCTGTTCACACTATACATCTGACAACAGACATGTGGACCAGTGGCGCAGGCGCTGATTACATGTGCATCACTGCACACTGGGTCTCTTTTTCAGGTGTTAAAGCAAAGCTAAACGCAGGTGTTGACCCGGACCAAGTTTTTAAAGCTGCTCGGAAACATGCAACACTAGCCATGTTTGGCTTGGAGAAAAGTCACACATCACAAAACATTTTGGACGAGTTTAACAAAAAGGTCTTTCACTGGCTGTCCCCCAAAAAACGCCAGATTCGTTATGTTTCCACGGATAATGGCGCCAATGTAGTTAAGGCCATGGCGCTGGGTGACTATTTCAGAGTGCTGTGTTTAGCGCACTGTATCAACCTGGTAGTTCAAAAATTCTTGAGTGATAAAGACAGTCCAGCGTGCGAGGTAATGGCCACCTGCCGCAAAATGTGCAACCATTTCAGCCATTCTTTTAAGGCCCGGAAGCATCTGAGGAGCCTGCTACTTGAACGTCGAATGCCAGTGAAAGCACTCATCCAGGAGGTGGCAAAACATTGGAACTCAACCTTCTACATGCTTGAGCGTCTGTATGAGCAGTATACGGTACTCGATCACTATTTCTTAAAAGAGGGTACAGCTCAGAAGCACCTGCGGATGGGTGCGGCGCAATGGGACAGAGTTAAAAGCCTGACAGACATGCTTCGTCCTTTTGAGTTCTTCACGCGTGCAGTCAGCCAGGAGGACTGTAATTTGGGAAAAGCTATCCCATTGTTGTGTATGCTGGAGCACCAACTGAAGGTGGTGTCTTCTGAGTTAGAAAAAGATGAAAAAAACAAAGACCCTTTTCTTTTGTCGGAGAAATTATTAGTGCGCCTACGTGGTGATGAACGTCGTAAAAAGATCAACTCAGAACAGCATTACATTTGTGCTACTATTCTGGATCCACGCTACAAAAAGGCGCTGGCAGGCCAAGCATTCTTTCCTTTTGCTGATGAAGATGTTAAAAAGTAGAAACGTTGGCTAGCCTGGTCAGCCAAGAGGTTTGAAAAAGAACGGCAGGATATTGAAGGAGAAGGCAGTACATCAGCATCAGCATCAGCAGGCCATCCCCAGTCAAAAGAATGCACTTCTGCACCTGTGGCTGTGGCACAAGTGACCTCTCAGCCGCTAAAGACACCGGCAACCGGATCATCTGCACCACACACAAGAGTAACATTGGCTGCTGAAGAGGATTGGCTAACTTTGCTTGGGTGTGGTTCTCGAAAAAAGGTCACAGGCACAGCAAAAAGTAAGCAAAGTGGAGGAACCGTTGAGGACCTTGAGTCGATGGTGCAGGACTATCTGAATGACTCAACAGAGGTCTTTCTTAATGATGAGCCATTGCAGTATTGGCATGGGAAAAAAAAATTGTGGCCACAGCTCTCCAACCTGGCTATAAACTATTTGTCTTGCCCACTCGCAAGTGTGTCTTCTGAACGTGTTTTCAGTGCTGCTGGTGGCATTGTAACTCCCAAACGGAGCAGCCTCTCGCCCAAAAATGTGGAGAGGCTAACAATGATCAAGATGAATCAGCACCTCATACCACCATATTACAAAGTACGAGAAAGCACGCCGCATGAAGACGAGGAGGACGGCAACGTAGATGAGGGGATTTGTTCTCTGTTCGGTGACGCTGACCTCATCCTGCCTGAATTCGCAGAGTATGATGACGAAATCTTCTTCTTTTTCCCTGACACCGAGCCCTGAAAATGAGACAATGAATCAATAACTTTCTTGTTCGTCCTTATTCACTTTTATTCCTGTGTGTCTGTCTTTCTTTGTTTTGCACAGTTAATTTAATTCAAACTTTAATGACCTAATCCCAAAAACAAGCCCATCAGCAGAACTGTCTTCACTTGTTTGCTTATTGATTTGAAGGTGCCGCAGTCTACATTCCTCAGGTTCACAAGTTCAGAAGAACATGCTCCTCTATCCTCCTCCTCCTATTTCCCTCAAAGCAGAGGGCTGGATTACGCCCAATGAAGAAAGACTCAGCACTTGTGGGGGTGTTCTACTTCTTTGCGGGTGAGTTGACGGCTCTGGGCCCATTGCTGTGAAGCTCTTATAACGGATAAAAGTGTTTTGGACCAAATATGAGGCGGAAATTTCTTGCCGTTTTTGCTGACTTGCTTGCCTTTGAGGTGCTCTTTGGCGGGGTTCCGGGTGTTTGTGGGTGAGTTTTGGGGTCTGGGAGCACTGCTGCGACAGTCTAATCTTGATTGCATTTGCTTTTCAGGAAATCCGTGGTGGAAAACAGGAGTTATGATGATGACCTAGCTGCACAGCGCATTTGGACCGAAAGCCGAGAGATATTGTAAGTATGAGATTTTGCTTTTTGGCTGTTTGAGGGTGTTGTTGCGTGCTTTTTTGAGGGTGGGTTGGCGGGTCTTGGGGCATTCCTGGGAAGGTCTAATACTGGATAGAAGTGTTTTGGACAAAATCCATAAGGAAAAGCCTTTTGGCACTTTTTGTAACTTAGGGTTCGTTAGGGTTAGCCCTAGCAGCAGGATTGCATGTGTTTCGGGGTGTTCTAGATTTTTGCAACTGAGTTCGGGGGTCTTAGAGCACTCTTGGAGCGATGCTGGCTATGGATACTTTTGCTTGCTTGCAAGTGGTTTGAATACAATCCACGGTGGGTAAGGGGGTATTTGGGCCTACTTTTACTTTCAAAGTACGTTTTGTCACCATTTTTCTGCTAGGCCTCGTTTTTTGAGATCTGATTTGGGGTCTTCTACATTTTTGCGACTGGCTTTAGTAAGGGTCTGGGTAGGAGCACTGCTGGGAAGGTCTAATTTTGTGCACAGTTTACAGTACACCTAGCTTGAGGGGAAAGATCCGCTAATTAATTTGGCCATACTTATTTATCCTTCAAAAGGTGACTCAGACAGAGTACGCAATTTCAAAAATATTGTACTGTCTATTAGGAAAATCAAAGTGTGACTTTTTGCACCACACAGCGTACATAACTTATATTTATTTATCAGTGGTATTGTAATAGCACTTACTGTTTTCCGTTCAATAATTACAGGCCGGGTTCCAGTCTGTGAATAGGGAAAAAAGATGGAGTCAGGCTTCACATTAACGAGTCGCAATTCAACATCCGCCAGGCAGGCAGTGGACAGGGTGTCTTCTGTCAGTGGTCACCAACATTGATGGACGAAGCGTCAGCTGGAATGGAGGAGTGCCACTAATAAGAGAAATTGTTTGCTGCATGCAACTTACTTACCAAATTCAACAGGACAACTCCAACAACACAACATTCAGATACAGTATCCATTGTTTTCTTCTATGAGTGTGACTGCATTTCTTGGATCTCGCTCTGCTTCTAAATTGATCCCAGATTTCTTTATCTTCAATTATTGTTTGTCCATGCTGTGCTTTTTTTTTCTTCTCTCAACAAAACCTACCCAAAAAGAAACCCCCATTCCCATCCATTTTCCAAACCCTAACCCTCTTCCCCCGGGCTGTGTGTTTTTTTTTGATGTGTGATTAAATGACATCAATATTTACACACACGTGCTGGGGAGGATAAGGTCATAGCAACAGGCTGGTGAAGGAATCTGAGGATATATTCTAGACTTACTCAGCTTCAGTACTATTTCTTGTAGTAGTAGGAGCCAATGTCAAATAAATTCAACGCAAGTACTAGTTATACTTGCAATACTTTACCATTTGTTAGGCTACATTGTGGCACTGTTCTAGTGTACTGTCACCTGCTATATTATATATCGTACCGTAACCGTTGTAATGCTACAGTAAGGACAAACCAGGTTTTGTTTTCTTTTTTTCCATAGGCATGCAACTGCCACTGTGTCACACCACTAGTACCACCGCAATGAGGACATTTCATCCGCCCAGGATTACCAACCTTAATCCCCATTTCCCGTGGAGCCAGCCCTGGGCCTAGCCCTACTTTCAAACACAAATTACAGGTAAGATAAGCGTTTGGTGGGAGGTAGTATAATGGAGTATTAGGACTAGACGAGAGATTGACGTTAGTAGTACTACTAAAGTCCTAGGACTCTTCAGGAAAACAAACTTACTGTTAAACCCCCACCCACCAGACTAAAAAAAAACAGGTATGGTCAGATAAAGTTTAAAAAAGTATATTTATGTAGCCCTAACAAAATAATCTCCCTCAAGACCCTCCCTAACCCCAACGATTGTCTTTCAAAAGTCCCAAAAAGAACCCAACTCCCAAATCCCACCCCCCAAAAGTCTCTAAAAAAAGGGCAAGGGACACTACACTACTGGAGGATGCTGTTCACTGTAGCGGCCAGGGCATCATACTCCTTGCGGAGGGTGGCATGGTCGAAGCGGAGGCCCTCCACCAAGTTCTTATAGTTATGGACCTCCTGCTCCAGGTATGACACTCTTAGGGATAAGCGGCGCTGGCGTGCCTTGCAACTCCTGTGGGGGGCAGCTGATGTCTTTGCTGCTTGGCGGTGGCGGTTGGCTTTGGTAGCCCGGCTCCGTACCGCTGCGCTGGCTGGCAGCCCGTGGGGGTACGGAGGAGGATGCAGCTGTCCCAGTGGAGGATGTTGTGGTTCCACCGGTTGACTGCGTGTCCTCCTCCTCCAGGGCCACCAGCCTCCAATATTTGGCGACAGTGGCATCCAGCCTCCATTGTCGGGCCATTCGAGCTTGCTCCCTCCGTGATGTCGATTTGGAAGGAGCAACTATATGAAGAAAGAAAGACATAGTCTGTAACCAATGCTCCTTAAGATTAATAACACAAAGTGATTGAGCCGAAAGTTGTGTCACAGTACAAGTAGCACATTGAAAGCACAGCACATAACTATTGAGGACAGTATCTATCTAACCTCCCACTTCTGCATCCTTGCTCTAACATTAGTGGGAGTTTAATGAACAAATTCTACGACCACTATGGACTTCCATTACAGTCGACTATGACAGTACAACAGTCTTATTCTTCTTCTTCTCTCTTGTTTAGGGAAATTGGTACGTTATCTTATGCAAGCCGGCAGAATGCCAGCGCAGTGAACTTGCACCTGAGAAAAACAGACGCACACCATGATGAGTGAGACAGACTTGCGTTACTGTACCGGTCCAGTACATGCACGTGGTGAAGCTATTACTTTTCTATTACGGGTGGCACTGAGAATACTCTGTTACAAGGGCTACTGCTTAATTAATTTACCTTTCACCCTACAGTGCAAATAAGTACTAGAAAAGGAAAATGAAGGAGCTAAATAATTTGATTATCTATCACTTCACATGGGATGTATTTGATGACATATGGGATGACTTTAGGTGCTTTGCTTATTATTGAGTGAACAGTGATACACCCACACATGAATGATGTACTACTACTAAACTAAAGTTATTAAGAGAGGTACGGAGTGTCCACCGTAATAACCGGATATATGCTGTGCTTGCAGTTGCAATACAAACTACTGCTACTATTCATGGTAGTATTGGACAAATTTACAATTTCTTTTCCTTGCCTTCCCTACACTGGAACGGACGTGCGGGGGCGGTGTTACATGCTCTTCAAGGTAACACTTAGTTCATCCAGTGACCATCTACTCTCTCTAGATACACATGTGCTAACTAAGAGTCAGATAATACCATGCTCCAGGCATCCATCCATTCAAAGTATATGCACACATACAGTTTCTGTTTCACCCACCCAGGCTGTTGTCCTTCCACCCATCCTTGCTTCATCATTGACCCAGCCATGCACCATACCATATTCTTTCCTTCCCAGCCACCTCGGGGGCCAAGCAAACACATATCATTCTTCTTTGCCAGCCATCATAACATTTCTCGTCCTTCCACACTTACTTACACCCTTCTTTCGCTTTTCGTTCATCCCATCCATCAAGTTCATCTAAGATCTTATTGGGATTCTTCTCACCAAAAACTTCACAGCTAAGTCGAAGTACATTTAGAGGAGGCTACTACCTGGTTGATTTATAATACACCCGTGCAGAAAGCACACTATGCAGTCTTCAATCTCAATAAGTAAGGAATATATAGCTTACCTCTTCCCGCCACCACCGTGCGAACCCTCACAGGAACGTCCGGCACTTGCACCGCCTCCTCCCCAGAGTCCTCGTCCAACACCACCACCTCCGCGCTGGCCCCGCCACCAGATGTTCCACCTACAAAGTACATTTAAGAATGTTAGAATACACCACTCACTACTATATAATATTTGTTCTAGGAGGAATAAACAAATGTTAAAAAAACGAAATACAATGTAATAATTTGTAACTGTCTACTCTAAAGTAAAAATGTCCCTTTTTCCACAAGAAATGTGTCCAATTAATCGTTAGCACTTAGCACTTTTCCATTTTCAGTTAAAAGTTTACTTTTATAACAAATTTGATTTTAATAAATGTGGTTACTTTTAATAAAGCTTTTAAACTTAAATAGACTCTGTGGTTTTTGGTCCTCCAGACTAGAGTGGATGAGCTAAAGGTTTTGGAATTTTTGCAAGCATGAGTGCCTCTGGCACTTCTTGACTCTGACTCCGTACTCTTGTCCTGCGTTGGATAATCTAATGATCATTGGGGATCAATCATCTGTGACTTTGGGAGCTAAATGACTCTGCCACACTATCTAGTCAGTAAGGAGATTGGGGGTTCTTCAAAGTCTGATATCACTGAGGTATGTGGAAAGAAAGTCTACCTGCGCCTATTATAATTGATAAACAATGCACTATTTAGTGTTCATAGTTCGGTTTGTGCAGATTTGTCCCTGCAACAGTAGTAGAATGGATTGTCCTCCTATCCAAACCAAAAGTAAACGAGTATCTTATTCTTTCTTGGTGGTCATTCACCTTTTTATTGTTGGCAATTGTCAAAGCATAAACATTTAGAAGACTTGAAAAGACATTATGGACAATCCCAGAGGACTGCACTCAGTGCTTAGAGCTATTGCTGACTAGAATGGGAGTCCAATGGAATTGCCAAATGTGCAATCTTAGTTAGCTACACAGACAGACTAATAAGAATAATCTAGTCATACCACAGGGAGTCATAGTCGAGGCAGGATAAGAATTTAGATCCAGTCTACAAGAAGATCAAAGACGATTTAGAAAAAATCTAATGAGGAACGCTAGGAAAAAATAGGTACTCTATATTAAAATTAAAACTTACTGGGGCCAGCAAAGGAGCCCTCGCCTGCCCGATCCTGGCCTGCATCCTCCTGAACAGCACCCTCCTCCTCCTCCTCCTCCTGTGTCCTCTTGCCCTTGGGAGGAGCTGATGTACAACATGAAAGAAAGAAAGACCAGAAAACATGGATGAGATTTGTCAACCAAATCAAACATTTCAAAAGAACAATAACAAAATATTTTAGAGAAATAGCAAATAGATAGACAACTATTCCACGGGATATATTGACCTATCTCATGTGGTATACTACGTTATTCGTATTGCCTGATTTGCGGACCGTTGACTTTGAAAGTTCCTATGTAACTCACTAAACAGACTACTAAAAAGATTTGCCTAGGCCTGGCAGGCAGCAGTCCGCAGCACGCAAAGTGACAGACAAAGTCCATCCTGCTTGCAGATCAGTGAATACTCAAACTATCAATCCACCGACCACCACCACTATTTCTTCTTATAGCCATGTGTCTAAAGGAAGGACTGGACTTCAGTCTGTTGGGGCTGATTTAGAAGTCCCTTGCGGCTCAATTTCCTCCATTGTTGCGTGACTTTTGTGACGCAGCGGCAGAACAAAAGAGTCGCCATGGTGCCGCGTATATATTAAAAAATAAAGCATATGGGAGATGCATCACGTTGTAAAGCCCTGCGCCATCAGGGGGCGTTCCGGCGCAAGGGAGGGCGTTCCTGCGCAGGAACGAATCCTAA
The DNA here is from genome assembly GCF_964261635.1 of Lissotriton helveticus. Lineage (NCBI taxonomy): Eukaryota > Metazoa > Chordata > Amphibia > Caudata > Salamandridae > Lissotriton > Lissotriton helveticus. The sequence goes on from NC_136064.1 coordinate 144,426,437, forward strand.
AAGTGGCTGAGGGAAATCTACAAGATGTCAATCAGTCACTTTTAGGACAATGATGCGTGACTCAAACCCTGCGCCTGCTTGAAGCCGACGTACGGCTTGATGCAGCATTGGGGAGATAGGGCACCCCAGAGCATTGCTGGAGCTGCGCCATCGTTGGCACGCAACTCCAGCAATGCGCCGCCTTTACGGCACAGATGCGTAAGGCTTCTGTGACGTTTTGGGCCAATGGGTGGTGGTGGCATGGCGCACAATTACTGCCGCATCCCTGCTACTTTGCAGGGATGCGCCGGTAATTGAAAATATGACCCTTAGTGTCTAGCATTACGCAGTTCTTTACACTACACTCATACATAATTTCTCAGGCCAATGAAATTAACACAAAATGCAAAACAAATAAGCATAGTAGCAAGCAAGGCTACTGAGAAGGAGAGCAGTGCACCTGAAATGCATAGAAGATTTTGAAATATAATTTACCTACAATGTAATCGGCAGCATTATTGCTCTTGGTAAAGAACACAGATTTGCAAATAACAGAGCCGGATAAAACAGATTAGTGATGAAATAGCTAGAAATAGCTACTACTACTCACCAAGCCCGGGGACCTCTACGCCGAGCGCGTCCAGCAAGTCCCGTTCCCGGTCCTGACATCCGTCCAGCGGTGGGTGGCCTGGTTATAGGTGCGCCGGACCCCAGAGAGCTTAAACATGGCCCGGCACACCTTCTCCCACCGCTTCTGGCGCTCCCGGATGCCATAGCCGGTTGCGATCTTGCCGCCTCCCAGGATGGTCTTGGGGAGGCGGCGCTGGACGTGGAAGATGAGTGCGGCCACCTCCTCCGCGCTAAAGATCTCCCGTGGCATCACTAGCTCCCCCCTCAAACGCCCGCACGGGAGCCGGGCACGGGGTGCGGGACCCTTCCCCTTCTCAGAGTGCTTCCCGGCTCCCTTTACCATGGTCTGGGCAGAAATGAGTTAAATAATAAAGAAGAAATAGAATAGGGAAGAAGAAAAGAAAAGAGTTTAAAAAAGTAGTTAAAAATTAACAAAAAGTAGCAGAAAACACACAAATATAGAGCTAGAAAAATAGAGGGATAGATAATAAGTAAAATAGATCAAATAAACTTCAAACAAGCAAAGGATGGCAGAGATTCAGAGAGGATACAGAAAGCATGCCCAGAACCATAGCAATGAATGAGAAACTAGATGGCCGCGCCCATTCACGACCGCGTGGGTAAGTTCGCGCGAGATTTTCCTCGCGATCACGCGCGAAATTGTACTAGCGAGCAGCACACTTTGCAAGATTACACATAGCGGCCGGAAACGGAATTACGTCACGCAAACAAGATGGCCGCGCCCGTGTACGACCGCTAGGGTAACCTCGCAAACGTATAGCTACAAGCGCGTTGCGAACACGCAAAAAATCACACGAACATACACGCCGCAAAAAAATAAATAGTGTATTCGCACGCATTTGCGGCTTCCAAAATCGATCTCACACGGATTTGCGCCCCGCAAATCACGCGAAATTGCAGAAAAACGATTTTTGCTAAACTGAAAGCAATCAGCAGGTGCAAAAGGTCAAACTTAACATTAGTAACCATTCACTCTAGTGCTTCCTGAGGGGCCCCTCCAGAGTTCAGTTGCCTATTTGCAACTATTCCATGACCCTGCTATGACCCAAACAGCAGGCTCATAGAATAGCTACAAGTAGACCATAAAGGTCCTGTGAAAAAAAATTGCACTGCAACAGAAAGCAAATTACAGATAAGGAAGGAAGCAGGTGCCAACCACACTGGAAGTTTCAAAATTACTGACACATTAATCACCCCCAAATTAAGTCATGGTAGTTGAAGAAGGGCAGGTGTGCTTGCTTTCACTGCAACAGAAAGCAAATTACAGATAAGGAAGGAAGCAGGTGCCAGCCAGACTGGAAGTTTCAAAATCACTGACACAATTAATCAACCCCAAATTAATTCATGGCAGTTGAAGCAGGGCAGGTGTGCTTGCTTTTTTTAACCCCCATAATCTACAGTGATAAACAAACCTAATGGGTGGTAGTGAGGATGTACCAGAGGGTGGCATGGGTGTACCAGAGGGTGGCAGTGGTGAAACAGAGGGTGCTGTGAACCTGTGATGATAAATCAGACATAGAAACAACATAGTCGCGGCCGTTGCGAGCCGAAAAGTAAGTTCGCAATTGCGAAATGGTCCACAAATCCTCGCGAACGCTCGCCAAGACAAAGAACGTAAAAATCCGCAAATCCGCGAGAGTTCGCGGATTTTGCGTATTGCGAATCCATAAATTTGCAAATTCGCGTACGCGAGATCTGCTAGATCCGCCCATGCTTAATAGCGATACACTGGAAGCGTAGGACTCCACCGAAAATATCTAGCTGGGTAAAATCAGCAATATACTGCAAGGACCAATTGTCTGCCTACTGGGACATGATGCCGCAGCGATCTAGGCCGGTAGACATATGGCAACCATTGGTGGGCTGGCTGGCAGGGGCGACAGGGAATGATAGTGATTGAGGGGTGGAGAGTAGGTTGGGCTGATGTGTGTATGTGTGTGGAGTGTAGTGCGTGACCAGACATAAGGAATAACGGACGGTGGACGACGTGTTAGTGTACATTCATTCTGGGCAATGCTCGATATTTTATGACACTCGTTAACAGTTGTTTTTATTGGTTATTTAGTTCTATACAAATGTTGAAAACTTGCACAAGTGTACGTCATAAATCCGCCTTGGCGGGATAACGCGCTGTAAACAAGCGGTCTACCTCCGGGTAGTTGGCTAAATAGCAGTGTACACATTGATGAGAACAATAAAGGTTTTGGAAATAAAAAAAAATAAAAAAGAATGAGGTTGTTATCTAATATTTGTGAAAAAAATCACATGGATTAACCAAGGGATTTTATCCCTCCCTCCTATAGTCAAGCACTCCCTAATGATGTCTTTGTTAAATGTTGTTCCTGTCTTAGCCCATATTCCCTTCCAGGGCAGAAGTACACTAGTGTAAATACTATCTCCTATACATGGAATTGCAAGTTCTTTATGAACAATATACGCTGATGTGGAGTGGGGTACCTCAAGGAGCCTCCATAAAAAGCTATTCTTTAAACTTTTTAATGTATCTATTGAACACAAACCCTCACAAAGCTGTCCCATAAATAGTTTTGCTAATACATGTAGTTTTATACAATTGTAGCATAGGTATTCTTGGTTTGTTTCCCAACTTTCCCACAAATCTAAAAATTGCTTCTGCATTTCTGCATTTCTGTTAATTTTAAGGCTAGCTATTTTTATATGAGGGTTACATATGTTCTTATTTATAAAATGGAGAGCCAGATAGTGAATCTCATTCTTAATATTTAATGTGACACACACCATTACATGCATTTTAGGTTGGTCAAGTTTCATGTTGCTTTCTTACATAAAAGTATTAAAACCTCACTTGATATCAAAACCACGTCATCTGCATATAATAAGACTGGAACTGGGTGGTTTCCTACTTCATGGGGATCAGCAACTATTTGTTGCCCCTCATGGCATCAGTAATGAAGGGAGCTGCAGTGTTGGCCCACTTAGAGCTGGGTGCGGTTTACGGTTTCCTAAGCTTCCATTGCAGCCATTAATTGAACTCCAGAGTAAACCCACAGTGCACTTGGCACATATGGTCAATGTATTCTACTAACAAACAGCTGCCTTCTCCCCCACTCAGATTTCAGATCCACTAAAGAAGCAATCTATGTGCAAGGTAACAAGTAAAAAGCAAGCCCCACTCGAGTCAGTGAAGGGTCGAGGGTCGTTTGAAGACAGTGGAGAGAGAAGACAGGCTGAATCGTTTCTGTATGCAAGTGGCAAGGAAGAAAATAGCAATCCCATGGTGATAGCCACTCCCTCTCGATAGAAACTTATATTCTTCAAGTGGCTTCTGCTACTCCCTCAGCAGAGGGCAGATGGAGAGGATCAAAAATGAACTATCCTGGGCAACCTTGGCATTCGAATCCCGGCTTAGTAGTTAAATCTCCGGATCTAACCATGACTCCTCAGGAAATAAATATTGACTCTCTTGCAGCACATTTCTTTACAAATCTTAAAAAATCAGGTGTGGGGGGCCTGTGCAGTCTGCAATAAGACCTCATTCTCAATCTTGATGTGTCCTTTGTTTTCTCCATCCAAGTATAATTTGAAACAAGGAGGCAAACAGACTTTCACTGCAGCTCCCCTATAACTTTTGGGCCAATGGGTGGTGGTGGCATGGCGCACAATTACTGCCGCATCCCTGCTACTTTGCAGGGATGCGCCGGTAATTGAAAATATGACCCTTAGTGTCTAGCATTACGCAGTTCTTTACACTACACTCATACATAATTTCTCAGGCCAATGAAATGAACACAAAATACAAAACAAATAAGCATAGTAGCAAGCAAGGCTACTGAGAAGGAGAGCAGTGCACCTGAAATGCATAGAAGATTTTGAAATATAATTTACCTACAATGTAATCTGCAGCATTATTGCTCTTGGTAAAGAACACAGATTTGCAAATAACAGAGCCGGATAAAACAGATTAGTGATGAAATAGCTAGAAATAGCTACTACTACTCACCAAGCCCGGGGACCTCTACGCCGAGCGCGTCCAGCAAGTCCCGTTCCCGGTCCTGACATCCGTCCAGCGGTGGGTGGCCTGGTTATAGGTGCGCCGACCCCAGAGAGCTTAAACATGGCCCGGCACACCTTCTCCCACCGCTTCTGGCGCTCCCGGATGCCATAGCCGGTTGCGATCTTGCCGCCTCCCAGGATGGTCTTGGGGAGGCGGCGCTGGACGTGGAAGATGAGTGCGGCCACCTCCTCCGCGCTAAAGATCTCCCGTGGCATCACTAGCTCCCCCCTCAAACGCCCGCACGGGAGCCGGGCACGGGGTGCGGGACCCTTCCCCTTCTCAGGGTGCTTCCCGGCTCCCTTTACCATGGTCTGGGCAGAAATGAGTTAAATAATAAAGAAGAAATAGAATAGGGAAGAAGAAAAGAAAAGAGTTTAAAAAAGTAGTTTAAAATTAACAAAAAGTAGCAGAAAACACACAAATATAGAGCTAGAAAAATAGAGCGATAAGATAATAAGTAAAATAGATCAAATAAACTTCAAACAAGCAAAGGATGGCAGAGATTCAGAGAGGATACAGAAAGCATGCCCAGAACCATAGCAATGAATGAGAAACAAAATGGCCTCGCCCATTCACGACCGCGTGGGTAAGTTCGCGCGAGATTTTCCTCGCGATCACGCGCGAAATTGTACTAGCGAGCAGCACACTTTGCAAGATTACACATAGCGGCCGGAAACGGAATTACGTCACGCAAACAAGATGGCCGCGCCCGTGTACGACCGCTAGGGTAACCTCGCAAACGTATAGCTACAAGCGCGTTGCAAACACGCAAAAAATCACGCGAACATACACGCCGCAAAAAAATAAATAGTGTATTCGCACGCATTTGCGGCTTCCAAAATCGATCTCACATGGATTTGCGCCCCGCAAATCACGCGAAATTGCAGAAAAACGATTTTTGCTAAACTGAAAGCAATCAGCAGGTGCAAAAGTTCAAACTTAACATTAGTAACCATTCACTCTAGTGCTTCCTGAGGGGCCCCTCCAGAGTTCAGTTGCCTATTTGCAACTATTCCATGACCCTGCTATGACGCAAACAGCAGGCTCATAGAATAGCTACAAGTAGACCATAAAGGTCCTGTGAAAAAAAATTGCACTGCAACAGAAAGCAAATTACAGATAAGGAAGGAAGCAGGTGCCAGCCAGACTGGAAGTTTCAAAATTACTGACACATTAATCACCCCCAAATTAAGTCATGGTAGTTGAAGAAGGGCAGGTGTGCTTGCTTTCACTGCAACAAAAAGCAAATTACAGATAAGGAAGGAAGCAGGTGCCAGCCAGACTGGAAGTTTCAAAATCACTGACACAATTAATCAACCCCAAATTAATTCATGGCAGTTGAAGCAGGGCAGGTGTGCTTGCTTTTTTTAACCCCCATAATCTACAGTGATAAACAAACCTAATGGGTGGTAGTGAGGATGTACCAGAGGGTGGCATGGGTGTACCAGAGGGTGGCAGTGGTGAAACAGAGGGTGCTGTGAACCTGTGATGATAAATCAGACGTAGAAACAACATAGTCGTGGCCGTTGCGAGCCGAAAAGTAAGTTCGCAATTGCAAAATGGTCCACAAATCCTCACGAACGCTCGCCAACACAAAGAACGTAAAAATCCGCAAATCCGCGAGAGTTTGCGGATTTTGCGTATTGCGAATCCATAAATTCGCAAATTCGCGTACGCGAGATCTGCTAGATCCGCCCATGCTTAATAGCGATACACTGGAAGCGTAGGACTCCACCGAAAATATCTAGCTGGGTAAAATCAGCAATATACTGCAAGGACCAATTGTCTGCCTACTGGGACATGATGCCGCAGCGATCTAGGCCGGTAGACATATGGCAACCATTGGTGGGCTGGCTGGCAGGGGCGACAGGGAATGATAGTGATTGAGGGGTGGAGAGTAGGTTGGGCTGATGTGTGTATGTGTGTGGAGTGTAGTGCGTGACCAGACATAAGGAATAACGGACGGTGGACGACGTGTTAGTGTACATTCATTCTGGGCAATGCTCGATATTTTATGACACTCGTTAACAGTTGTTTTTATTGGTTATTTAGTTCTATACAAATGTTGAGAACTTGCACAAGTGTACGTCATAAATCCGCCTTGGCGGGATAACGCCCTGTAAACAAGCTGTCTACCTCCGGGTAGTTGGCTAAATAGCAGTGTACACATTGATGAGAACAATAAAGGTTTTGGAAATAAAAAAAAATAAAAAAGAATGAGGTTGTTATCTAATATTTGTGAAAAAAATCACATGGATTAACCAAGGGATTTTATCCCTCCCTCCTATAGTCAAGCACTCCCTAATGATGTCTTTGTTAAATGTTGTTCCTGTCTTAGCCCATATTCCCTTCCAGGGCAGAAGTACACTAGTGTAAATACTATCTCCTATAAATGGAATTGCAAGTTCTTTATGAACAATATACGCTGATGTGGAGTGGGGTACCTCAAGGAGCCTCCATAAAAAGCTATTCTTTAAACTTTTTAATGTATTTATTGAACACAAACCCTCACAAAGCTGTCCCATAAATAGTTTTGCTAATACATGTAGTTTTATACAATTGTAGCATAGGTATTCTTGGTTTGTTTCCCAACTTTCCCACAAATCTAAAAATTGCTTCTGCATTTCTGCATTTCTGTTAATTTTAAGGCTAGCTATTTTTATATGAGGGTTACATATGTTCTTATTTATAAAATGGAGAGCCAGATAGTGAATCTCATTCTTAATATTTAATGTGACACACACCATTACATGCATTTTAGGTTGGTCAAGTTTCATGTTGCTTTCTTACATAAAAGTATTAAAACTTCACTTGATATCAAAACCACGTCATCTGCGTATAATAAGACTGGAACTGGGTGGTTTCCTACTTCATGGGGATCAGCAACTATTTGTTGCCCTTCATGGCATCAGTAATGAGGGGAGCTGCAGTGTTGGCCCACTTAGAGCTGGGTGCGGTTTATGGTTTCCTAAGCTTCCATTGCAGCCATTAATTGAACTCCAGAGTAAACCCACAGTGCACTTGGCACATATGGTCAATGTATTCTACTAACAAACAGCTGCCTTCTCCCCCACTCAGATTTCAGATCCACTAAAGAAGCAATCTATGTGCAAGGTAACAAGTAAAAAGCAAGCCCCACTCGAGTCAGTGAAGGGTCGAGGGTCGTTTGAAGACAGTGGAGAGAGAAGACAGGCTGAATCGTTTCTGTATGCAAGTGGCAAGGAAGAAAATAGCAATCCCATGGTGATAGCCACTCCCTCTCGATAGAAACTTATATTCTTCAAGTGGCTTCTGCTACTCCCTCAGCAGAGGGCAGATGGAGAGGATCAAAAATGAACTATCCTCGGCAACCTTGGCATTCGAATCCCGGCTTAGTAGTTAAATCTCCGGATCTAACCATGACTCCTCAGGAAATAAATATTGACTCTCTTGCAGCACATTTCTTTACAAATCCTAAAAAATCAGGTGTGGGGGGCCTGTGCAGTCTGCAATAAGACCTCATTCTCAATCTTGATATGTCCTTTGTTTTCTCCATCCAAGTATAATTTGAAACAAGGAGGCAAACAGACTTTCACTGCAGCTCCCCTATAACTTCAGGAAAACATTGTATCTATGGTAAGCAGATCAATCTCCTCAGACTCCCCAATGGATAAACTATTCAGCACACAAGGCAATAAGTGTCACACAGTCACACAGTCACACAGTTTCTAAATCTCCTCCACCTCGTTTGATTCCATTTTTAGAAAGTTCTCTTGACAATGTGAGAGCTCACAAGGGGCTTCATCTAAAACTCAATAAGATTAACAGCAACATCCAAAGCTTAATTTATTATATTTATTAATTAATTGGATCCAAAGCTTAATATCACTTGTGACAGGCTGAGAAAAGGATATCTAATAGTGAAGATTCTCAAAGCATGATGGATTCCTCCATTGCAAAGGACAAAGTTAACAAATCCAAACTAGAGATTAAGCTGGAAGATATTGAAAACAGAGCTCACTGTTCAAACTTACAAATTGTGGTGATCCCTGAAGGAAGGGAGAGTGCCTAGGCAAAGTTAAGTTTGTTTTTGATCTACTCAAACAATATGTGATTCCAGGACATCATAAAAAGGTAAATTACTTTTTTATCATGCGCTTGCTACTCATGCCTTCTTTCCAGCCAAAAACTTTAGGTATCCCGGTACCTTTGAGATCAATTTTGCCAGCTGTAAATTAATTGAGAAAATTCTCTCAAAAGGTATTCATTTAAAGGCTTCCAGAAAATGCACAATTTGTATTTAATATTTTTATGATATCTCAGCTGCCACAGAATGTCATCACAGAGAACTGAAAGCTGTGATTGCTTCCTTCAAACAAAAGGGAGTACAGGCTGCCCTGGCCAAGCAATCCAAACTCAAACTAATGTTTGAAGGGCATATTCATATTCTACCCTCCATGTAACAGGCCAATCCATCATTTGGAAGGGTAGAGATTATGGGAATTTTTGAGAACTCCTAAGATTACATTCCAAAAACAATGGAATTTCATTGAAGCATTTAAAGGAAAAATATTTTCATTCTGGAATATTACTTTTTTTGTTCCTTTATCTTCTTTTTTCTTTTCTTTTCCCTTTACCCTCCCTTTTTTTCATTTCTTCTATTTTCCTTTTTTGAGGGGGTGTGGTATTTGCCAATATAAAAATTCTGTAGCTGTGTAAATATGCTGTTACAAGCAGCATTTTTTATATAGGAAACGGCGGTTCTGGTGGAGCAATGTACTTACTTAGGCTAATAAAAATAAAGCGTAATAGCCAATATGCTATAAGGGTTACGTGTTAGCGAGAAAAGGCAGCAGACCACGAAGAATATAGATAAAGCAATTATGTTTATAAAGACACTTCAAATTATATACATTTCACAGATTTGTTTCAAAAATTGTTTCAGTGCACCGGTGTCTCAGTGTTTCAAAAGGAGAACCAAAAAGAAACTAAATAAAATATTGTGATTACATGTGACAATATTTACACGGTTTCTCAACAGTATTTTGTAGGAGGAAAAACGACTATTCTGGATAATTAACAGAAGCGATAGACAGACACTCATTATAGTCCTAAGTGCTGTCTGCAAAGTTCGTTTCCCATTTGCGTCAACGCGTTTCGACCGTGTTGTGAATAAAGGGTCTCGTCATATATAGTGTGGAGTGCCAACCATGTGAGTGAAGAAAGCATAAAAGCATTTACTCACAGTGAACCCAGCCGGTGTGTATATGACTGTGCACTTAGTGGAGTTGGATCTCAATGGAGCGCATCGATAATAGTGGGAGGATCTGGAGTGTTGCCTTACAACATGGTACCTTGTAGAGGCGGCTGGGAGGTTCTGGAGCCATGCAGAACAATCTGCACCCGCTTAGGATAAACAATGGCCTGCGTCCTCGATGGGGCGCGGTGCTGATTTTTAGGATAATACCTGTATGAGAAGCTTGTGGGCTCAGGAGCAGGACGAGTCAATCAGCCTGCTCTCGTGATGAAAAACGGAGGAACCCCTGTTACAAGCGGCATGGCAGTTTCCTTATGTAGTGCAGTTATGACTGCAAATCCATGGCACCCAGTTAGAGGCATGGGGAAGGGGGAATTGGAGCAGACTGCCATTCAGAGTCTGAGGTGGGCAAGACTCTTCAGGGCTCGGGCTCATGGATCTTTTTTAACTAGCAAGATATAGTAGTGGGAATGGGTTAAATAATAGGTTTCCATTTCTTGTGATGTTAGTGTGGTTTAGATTCTTAAAAGTGAGTGTAATACTATTTTAGGGAACACACCTTAAAGCCAGTGTGATATGTTTCCTATGGGAACTGTATCGATATTCCTGTTTCTGACCCTTGTCCGGTTAATTAATCAATAGTGGCCATACAACGGCACAGAAACCCGTTCTCTGATTAGGTCATAGCGCATGCTAACACATTAGGCAAGCACTATTCCTCCAGCCCCCATAGAAAGCATACCGAGTTCTCAAAACAAATCAAACCTCAAGCAACCTGGGAAATCCCCCGCAGTCATTGTTTTGATTTAGCCAAGAACTCCAGTAAAGAATGTAGGAACGACTAGTTCTTATGACATCCTTATTGACGTATTTATGTCCATCCTTACGTCAATCTCGGCACCTTTCAGGTATAAATATTACTGACATTGCCCTAAGCAACACACGGTGGTGGTGACGAGATTGGAGCAGCGAGACTTGCCGAGGAGCCCAACTGACAGCAAAGCCCACGGACGCTGCCCCTCCCTTTTTGACGCGCTGAGAGAGAGACGCTGCCTTTTCTCCTGCCGAGAAATCCAGCCCCAGAGTTCCCAGCCGCCCTCGCAGGCAACTGGGATATCGAGTTCTGAGATAGAGATACCAGCCCTCCAGCCTTCTAAATCCTAGGTACTGAACTGAATAACCCCTTACAGAGAATTCTTGAAGCAGACCCTTGGCAAAGCAAACTTAACTTAAACTGCGACTTATCTACTCCCGCCCACGTATTAGGCTTAGTTCAGGTACACTGGGGTAGGCGTAGTTAGAAGCACCAGTTGAGTACGATTAGTCAATGTATATATGTATGTATCTATTTTATCAATTTTAAAGTATCATATGGCTAAGAAACCATATCAATGCTTTTACAGTATTATTTTATAATTCTGTTTTTACTGTATGCACTTTACTTAACTATAAGTATTGCAATAATAGCGATTCATTTCTCTTGTACGTGAAAAGAGACTGATCAATAAATAACATCTTTTATTGAACACGCCCGTCTCTTCCTTTTCTCTACAATCTGGTGAGACTAAGAATGCACGTACTGACTGAGTAAAATAAGTTGTCTTTTGTTTTCACACGACACTAGAGATATACTCTTGATTAGGGGAGAGCAAAGTTGTCATGTTCTATGGTTGTCAGAAACTAAATCCCTTCTTGTCTATCCAGGGAGGTTAAACTCCTCCTTGCCTATTAGAGAAAGTTTCTAGTGAACTCTGAGCTAGCTGGCAAACACATAACTTTAAGTCTAATATCGTCAGTAGAAGACCTAGTTAACCACAGTCCTACGTCTATACTATTGAAGATATTATTCCAATGCGCAGAGCCTATTGGGATAATAGGAACTACAGTACATGGCGCCCAAATGTTTGGATAGGCGATAAATCTAACGTAAGACATTAGAGTAACTCATCCGTGCTTTTTCACGCAGACCCCTTTTCCCCATAATACTCCAAAGACGTCTGGAGTTGGTGAAAGGTTATATCCGCCAAACTTCGTAGGAGGAGACTCCTATGTATGGTTCTTGGTTTATTCAACGTTGAAGGATACACTGTTCCAAAATATTGTGCATCTAATCTTTGTTTCCATAGAAACCTGATCTGTAAATAAACAAAATAACCTTCTTGTCAGTAATGACAGAGAGTGAAGAAGAAAGGGAGACAGTTAGAGTAGCAGCTGAACTCATAGCAGCTGATACAAGTCTCCTGCAAACTGACCAGGCAGCAATACAAATCCCGGTCAACATAAGAAAAACTATAACTTTAAAACTTATGGAAAATGGGCTGACACCGAGAGGTGGCACAGTCATATTTGTAATTGAGGCACCTGAATATCGGCAGACAGAGGTATTCTATTCATGGATAAACTTTCCAGCCGCAAACGCTACAACAAAGGACTTCCACTATTACAAAATAGAGGAACCTCCGAATGAGTACACTCCTTTCGAGGAGGTGGAAATACCACTCAAATACCAAGAGCACCTGCTCTAGTTTGATGGCGCCCTAAAACATAATAATCACATCACCAGGCTCGGTCCACTAGGTAGACCAGGAGCAACGTGGCCGGTCCTAGCCGGATACACACCACATCCAGACATTGAAGAAATGTCTGCACAAGATCTTTTAGCACAGATAAAACAACTAATTAAAATACATAGACAATTAGTCCAATATGTAATGCGGACTTCAACGGTCCAACCAGCTATTAAAATTCCGCAGCTGACCCCTCATCAGGGGAACACAAATAAAATTACACCACAGAACATACAGCCTGTCTAGGTAAAGTACCCGCAAAACGGGAACAAATTCCATTCTGGTTAGCGCAAAAAATCACTCAAATAGAGGCAGTATTTCAGGATACCACCTCTGTTGAGAAACACAGGATTCTGACTATCTGTCTTCCAATGGGAATCGCACCACATGTAGAGGACTGTGACACTTGGGGTACAGTCTTTGCTTCTATCTACACAAAAACACATGGTGTTCCATCCATGTCAGTAATACCAGATGTGCTAAAACAAATTCAAGATGAATACGGTCCAGAACCTGCCTTAACTCTTGGTATGAAATTACTAAAAGACTTCAAGCAGGTCTCGGCAATATTACTAGCCAACATAAAAGGAGAAGCAGCAAATGTGTTGATCTGCCAGAGGTTGAAAGAGACAGATATAGCAGACCAACCATTTGAAATTGCCAGAATCATAGAAAAATCCTATGAGGAACTAGGAAGAGATAGTTTGGGTGGAATACAGGTGAAAGCACAACTAATAAAAAAAAATCCTGAAAAGGTATTTATTAAAAATAATCTAAACACTCAAAAAAAGAGCTGGGATGGAAATAAACAATCCACTCCCAAAGAAAAAAGATTCCATACCAGAGGAGGTCTCCTCGGCGGAGAGAAAGATCTCTGGACCAAGGACGCAAGTCTCCCCAGAGGGAGCCCTCTGTAAAAAAATACAACCTTAGAAATAGGGATAATATAAAGAAACCTGATAGATATCAAGATATTGATACACGTCCCTCTCAATCTTTTCAGACTTCCTCGCAGAAATCGGGAAGAAGAGGACGATCAGAAAACAGGGAAGAGCACGTCAAGTCCAAAGACAAAGAACCTGCTCATCAAAATAAAAAATTACAATTTCCAAAGAGGAAGGTAGCCAGTATTAAAGTAATCAACCATGCTGAGAATACTGAGGACACAGCTGAAAAACGGAGAATGGGCTCAGACAATGCTAGACAGCGCAGCAGAAGTGAACACGAATGAATACATTCAGGTGGAAACTGCAGATACCAGAGTTAGCAAACCTCATAAAATATATGAAATAACATTGCGTATAGAGGGGGATAAGACTAGGAAAATAAGGGGTCTCTTTTGGGATAATCTCTCCAAGGGCTATGACATCCTTCTAGCTGAAAAAGACTGGCCACCAGAGTTTGTCAGGGAGTCCCCTCATGGCGAAGAAATAATTATGCCTGCCTTCTCAAATCATATTCCAATACATAAAAAATATACACTTGCAAGAAAGTGGGCAGTAGCACAAGCTCCTGCATTATATAAAAATCATGTAGGATGGGATGAGGACTCTCCTCCTCACAAAATCCAGTTAAAATCACAACCTACTGCACAGAGGCAGTTCCCAATTAAGCAGGAAGCTAAAAAACAGGTAAAAGAGATCCTAGATCAACTTGAATACCAGGGGGTGATTGAAACTTGCACCTCACAAATGAACAATCCTTTGTTTCCTGTCTCCAAGCCAGATGAGTCATATCGTCTTGTTTTGGACTACAGGCACTTGAACTCATGTTGCAAAACTTTTGCAGTGCAAAACTCACACAGTGCAGCACTAATGAATAACATAGTGCGCAAAAAATACAAAACAACATTAGACATCTCTAATGGATTCTTTTGTCAAAATATAGCACCAGAAAGCAGATATTTGACCGCGTTCTCAATAAATGGCGCGCAAAAAAATTTCTGTTGTTTGCCCCAGGGGTTCAAGAACAGCCCAGGATTATTTTCAGCGAGAGTACCAGAGTTACTACAAATATATGATGACGAGGCATTATCTTATGTCGATGACATCTATTTAACAGATGATGACTTGGATACTCAATTGAAAAGAGTGAACACCATAATACTTGGGTTCGCAGCAGAGGGTTACAAATTCAACTTTAAAAAGTCAAGAATTGCCCATCTGACTGTCCTGTTTTTAGGATATGAATTATCAAGTGAAGGCAAAAGCCTGGCTGACAATTTCCTAGAGAAATGTGCTGTAATCCAAGCACCGAGAACACTAAAAAACCTACAATCAATTCTAGGTTTCCTAAATTTCGGAAGAACTTACATTCTAAATTATGCAGAGAGAGTTAAACCTCTCTATGATCTAATAAAACCAGATTTTAAAAGAATCAACTGGACTCAAAAACACACAGAAATTTTGAGATCCTTACAAACAGACATGTTAGTTAAAACAAAACTACAAACACGTGACAACACACGCAACCTTGTGATTCGAGTCATCCCAGGAAGATGCGGATTCACATACCTAACCTCTAATGAGGGAGAAACGGTACCAATTGCATACAAATCACACTTGTACACAGAAGCTGAAAAGACGTTCAGCATTAAAGAAAACATTGTTCATGCGGTTCAAACGGCTATAGCAAAAGAAAAATACCTAGCTGACGGTAGACGTATTACAGTCAGAACAGCAGAATCAGCCTTTGAGGCATTAACAACCCCATGTAATTTACCGACAACGGCATTGAATCCAGAATGGATACAATGGGTAAATTCTGTTGCTACGGACAAAGTAAAATACTATTTTGATCCGGAATTGAAGGAATTAAAATATCTAGAATATGGAAGAGAATATCCTCTGCCAATCGACATTCTGCCTTTACGACAGTACGCCTGTGTAATATATACAGACGGTCATGCTCAACCCTCAGTTTGGGGAGAACAGGCATACAACGCTACATGTGAGATTGTAAAAGACGTGTGGCGCGGAGGTAAACTGAGACCTCTATTGACAAAAACACACTCAGTGGAAAAAAATTCAGAAAAACAAACTGATATAATAGCGTTAAAAATGGCACTAGATAATGCCGATCGCGAATTCCCGACACTTATAGTGTGCGATTCGTATTACTGCGTCAAAACATACAATAACGATTTACAGAAATGGATTAAAAACGGTTACAAAGATGACACAGGTGCCACAATAAAGCAAAAAACGCTTTGGGAACAAGTAGTTCTTTTACAGAAAGAACTACCAAAGACTCACGTGATACACTCACTGAGTCATCAGCGTGATGGCGTTCACGTTGCAGGGAATTAATTGGCTGAGACAGCCACAGCGGTAGCAACTGAATCGGCTTCCGTAGCTACAAAAAAGCGTACAGTAGAATACATTGACGGTGAAACTGTGCTGGCAGTGAAAACATCATCAAAAGGCGACTGTTCAGCACTACCGATCAATTACCCACTCAATTATACATACATAATCGATGCAAACTCCGTCCCTTTTGCTCGAATCCCTGGAGTGGGGGATAGGGTAATTCCAAACACGGACAGGAGAGGCTTGTTAATAGCAGACGCACATATGGGTGAGGGTCTTAGACACCTCAAGCTTAAAGACTCTCTGGAAGAATTACAATCAGTATACTGGTGGCCAGGCATGAGCCTGCATCATCACATGTTTGTAAAAAACTGCCCAGCCTCCAACAGAGATCGCAGTGGCGAGAGAAACGGTATATTACCATGGCGTTTCAACCCCAGAATAAATAATGCGTCACGTTAACATGTAAAGGCTATCTTCACTTATAATGTAGACCCCAACTCTCGGCTGACGTCTGAACTGTTATAAAAGATTTGCGAGTCTATAATGGCATATACGCTAGAAGCATGCTACGTCTGACTAATTTCTTTCCTTTAGCTCTCGAGCTTATGGGGGGTGCCTGGCCAGAATGAGCATTGCATTGCGGGACTCTTCTCACTTTCTTCCTGAGGGAAACGGGATGGTGTAAAGAAAAAACCAAGGCATAGAGCAAATCTGTAACAGCAAAGGTATTAGAATCAGGAGCTGGGTGGGTCAAACATCTAATAAGTGTCCAAAGTAGTCTAAACAATCTGCCAAGAAATTCTCTGAGAGGTCTCAGTCCGTACGAACTATTGTTTGGGACTAGAATGTTAATCCAGGACTTAGATAGTCAGACTTCAGTGGTTAAAGAAAAATGCTTTGATATCAAAGATCGCTTAGCTATTTTACAGGACTTAAATGAAACAAGAAGAGACCTGAGCAACATAAAGTTGAAACAACAGCCAACAACCACTGAAGAGAAACCACCTGTCCCAGCAAGGCCTGTCTGGATTCCAAAAATCGGGGATCTGGTCAGAGAGAAGATCGCGGTAAAGAAGGAATTTGGGCCTTCTTACAGAAAAGCAGTTCCTGTCTTGTCTGTCAACGGGACAAGATCAGTAGTACTACCGCCCCTTGCTGGTAAAAAGGAGAACCGAGTTGTATCCATCGACCTGGTTAAACCACAATCATGTGGCCGATAACAAGTAGTAGGCCAAGTGGACTCCCAAGAAGTAGCAGAACACCAAAGTTTGCTACATCCACAGAGGTTCAAACTGAAAGACTGATCACATTTGAAAAATCTACAGTGAATCAACAAGGACTATGCAACAAAGCAATAGAACTTAAACCTCTTAAAACCCAAATCAAAACTTTTCATCAAGAAGCACCAACTTACAATGATGTAACAACAGACTATGCTAATGAAACAAAGCAAATTCTGAAAGTAAAAAGTGATCCAGAAGCAATTGGAACAATTGACAGAACAGCATCAGGCTACTTCATCAACTTCGATGATTTTTCTGAAGATCCAAGGGAACCAGAAGTACATCCATCAACAAAAACTTTTAAAGACAAAGCAAAGGAACTTTTTCAACAACTAAAAGAAACCTATCTGATTTCTCCATGGATTGAAATTTGGGTGGCATTTGGTACATTTATCCTCCTACTTTGGCTCATCATGGTACTATGTTTGGGACCTTTCATTGAGGGAAAATATGCTACAATGGACACAGCAAGCCAGAAAATCAACTTGGTCCTTAAACCACACACATCTTCACACATCGAGAAACGAGAACTTTCTTCAGTCAACTTCACAGTCAATCCTATACCCGGCGCGGTAGCATGGGACAAAACTGAATATGAAATATATGGTCCGGTTGAACTCCTGAAATATCCACACCAATTCAAGATTTCATTAAGTGACTTTGTGAAACCAAGCACATTTGCCGATGATTGGGATTTTGAAAGTATTAATGGTATGATGTCTGATCTTGTGATGTCTGCTAAATTTACAAAACATGATTATTTACAAGGTTCATCTAATTATGATGAGATGTTTTGCTATAACCACTATGGTAACCATTATCTGCATAAATCTACTCAGCCTAGAAATGTTTTAAATTTTTACCAATGGGAACATTGTGCAACTCCACCAAAAGGCAGTTTGAAATCATTTTATGATAAATATGCATACTTTTCAGGGTTTAACACAAGTAATCCAGAAACATTCTATTTCAAATTGTTAAATAAGACAGGAGTGAAAACTATGCTTACAAACACAAAATTGATATATTCAGACTAATTTTTTGAAAAAATGAATACATTTGGTTTGGATTTCTGGAACAGTAACATTGAAACGAAAACGATCTGGGGCACAAGAGATTGGCAAGTGCAAGGTATAGAATCATTATTTAGAGCCTGCATGATCCCAGAACAAATTATATTTTTGAATGACACGATTCAACAGACCACCTGTCTTGGTCTACCCAAAATCAAAGACTTAAACAAACCGTCTATTCCAAAGCCGACAACGGATAGTAATAGCACAACGAATGTTGAGATAGACGTAAACCATATTTTGAACCAAAACAGAACACATCCTGAATGGAAACAATGGTTGATCTGGCCCACAGACACTAATAACTGTCAAGACAGATTCCTGAACAAAATACAGGGGTTCAAATTGACCAGGCCAGACCCTAGATACGCCCAGAGACAACATCCAGGGATTATAACTACTTACAGTGTGGGAAAGCTCTGTCTTCAATGGCTACATACCTCCACACTGGCAGAAATTAAGCAACACCTAACTTTACTTCAAGAAGGTGCTGACTTGCGTGATTTCATTATGGGACCACGCAAACAGCGTCAAAAACGTTTCATAGCGGCCTCTATATATGCAGCTTATAACGAAGCTTGGAAAGAAACTCAAATTGAGACAGCAGAAAAAATACGGGAAATTGACCGTGTTAATTTGGAAAAATCACTTTCTGTTGTGGACAATGGGTTAATGACTCTGTCCTCCAGAATATATTCACTGGACAGCATTGTGTCTTCAGCAATCGATATATTAGAACAAGACTTACTGATGTTACAACATAGTCAGTCCCAATTACGTTCTATTGTACAGCTTGGCTGGACGTTACAAAATCTGCGTTCAGGCTATGTGCCTTGGCGTTTAATCAACACAACGTCATTATTTAATATCTTTAACCTTACTGATAAACAAATCAGTTTGGCACAGAAGGGTGCTGACTATACAATTCTGAGCATTGAAAAACTTGAGAGATTACCATTGACAATGTCATTGAATGGATAATATATGGGATAATAAATATTCCGATAACGACTTTCCAGTTTCAATACTGCCAAAAAAATATACAGGCAGGCCAGTATGAAAGGTTGGGTAAAGGATACATTAAGTCAACATGGGACTTGCCCTATACACACACATGTGTCAGTAATAAAGGACAGAGTGTATTTCTTAGTGGCAATAATTGTGCAAGATCACTAAGCGGTATACTTCTGTGCCAGGGTATTAGTTTACATGGGGCCTGTGAAGGGACTTCAAATAACCGTTCATGTCACCAGCTAGGCACACCTGCAACACAAATAGAACCATTCTTTAGGAGACTCTCGAACGGGAGTTACATTATAATTGTAGATCGCAGATGTTGCAGCCTATTGCCCGGAAAACCTTATCTTGTGAGCGTGACTACGAAGGTCATGTGCTGTGAACGAGTATTGTTCCCGAACGATACTCCAGACAGGGAGGCAAGGTTATGGCCTAATTTTAATTTCTCTTCTATTCGAATTGATAGTTTAAGCAGAATGAAGACTGTGCTCCTACAGACGCCAACCCAGTTAACGTCATCAAAAGAAACGTATGATCTCCAAGTTGCAAGGACAACGGCAGAGATTCATTCGCTACTATCAACAAATAACCCCCTACACTTCGCAGAATACTAAACGAAATCTTAAATATTTCTGATACGAGCGGTATCGCAAGTGTATTTAAGACAGTTTTTTCAGGCGCTTTGACCCCATTCAAAGCCATCCTTGGTATTTTTCCTAACTTCGTCCATTCCATCTTTGGCGGACTACCTCTCCTGTTGGGACTAGTAGCAGGCATCCTATTTTTGCTACTTTTGCTTCGATATGGCAAACCGTGTCACAGATATGACTCCAGCAACAATGGAAGAAACGATCCTAGCTATCCGCTACCGGGACCGCATAACTAAAGTCCTTGGATTAGCACGGCTACGAGATTTAAATATTACCTGGTTTCTTTCATTCAGACCATTGTGGCAGTCTTGTGTTATGCCTGTATTAAGGTGCTTGCTATGCGGCGAAGAATGCGTGTTGGACACCTGTCTTTCACTACAATCAGAAGTGCCATTGGATGCAGAGACTTTGTTGAGTCCAGTAAAGGCTCATGCATTGTGCTGTCCCCAGCGGCTACCTATCCTGATGACGGCATTCGTGGAAACTTCACCACTGCGATTGAAGGGTAGTGAAGTACAAGATGAAAGCAGCATCGATCAGGTACGACCATCTGTCAGCTATGCTGATCAAACAATCATTGAAAGCAATCATGCACAAGAATGCATGGTAGCGTCATTTTCCAACCTTGTCGAACTCTTACAAGAAGCTGTTGACTGTTTTTCGAACATCTTAATGATATGATGTTTTCACCAGAACAGAAGGAATGACTTTGAGCAACGTGCACACAGCGTTCCCTGAACTCTGAATTTGGCCTTCAATTTTAAAAAACACAGACACTAAGAATTTTTCTCCGAGTCTGCTCCTGCACACAGGAACTTTACTCCAAACACAAAATATTTACCTATCAGGCACTTATCTTCTGCTTAAAGTAGAACTATTCTTAGAGA
This sequence comes from Lissotriton helveticus, assembly GCF_964261635.1. Taxonomy (NCBI): domain Eukaryota; kingdom Metazoa; phylum Chordata; class Amphibia; order Caudata; family Salamandridae; genus Lissotriton; species Lissotriton helveticus. The sequence goes on from NC_136064.1 coordinate 144,447,124, forward strand.
ACAGAAACTTCTATTTTTAGGTACCTCTAGAGGACATTACCTCGACCTCTAGGTTGTTTACAAATAGAATTGCATTTCTATGTGATGAAATAGTCTCGCACTTTTTCTTCTGTATTAAGAGCCATTTCAGGTGTTATTTTCGCAAATCATTCATGCTGATATAAAATAAAATGTGCATCCTCCTTTTTAATGATTACACTGCTTGAATGCATACAGTAACTATATTCATTTTTCATGTGTTACGCGAATCCATTTTTTATATGCAAATTTATGTATTTTGAGGCGGTGTCAATACACATTCGAAAACTAGTTATGATATGTTATGTTTACTATGCTTAGGTTAGTAAATATGGACATAGATTCCGTGGAGTGGGTGTGATATGTTTCCTATGGGAACTGTATCGATATTCCTGTTTCTGACCCTTGTCCGGTTAATTAATCAATAGTGGCCATACAACAGCACAGAAACCCGTTCTCTGATTAGGTCATAGCGCATGCTAACACATTAGGCAAGCACTATTCCTCCAGACCCCTGATAGGCATACCGAGTTCTCAAAACAAATCAAACCTCAAGCAACCTGGGAAATCCCCCGCAGTCATTGTTTTGATTTAGCCAAGAACTCCAGTAAAGAATGTAGGAACGACCAGTTCTTATGACATCCTTATTGACGTATTTATGTCCATCCTTACGTCAATCTCGGCACCTTTCAGGTATAAATATTACCGACATTGCCCTAAGCAACACACGGTGGTGGTGACGAGATTGGAGCAGCGAGACTTGCCGAGGAGCCCAGCTGACAGCAAAGCCCACGGACGCTGCCCCTCCCTTTTTTGACGCGCTGAGAGAGAGACGCTGCGTTTTCTCCTGCCAAGAAATCCAGCCCCAGCGTTCCCAGCTGCCCTCGCAGGCAACTGGGATATCGAGTTCTGAGATAGAGATACCAGCCCTCCAGCCTTCTAAATCCCAGGTACTGAACTGAATAACCCCTTACAGAGAATTCTTGAAGCAGACCCTTGGCAAAGCAAACTTAACTTAAACTGCTACTTATCTACTCCCGCCCACGTATTAGGCTTAGGTCAGGTACACTGGGGTAGGCGTAGTTAGAAGCACCAGTTGAGTACGATTAGTCAATGTATATATGTATGTATCTATTTTATCCATTTTAAAGTATCATATGGCTAAGAAACCATAGCAATGCTTTTACAGTATTAAACTGTATTAAACTGCTCCTTGCCTATTTGAGAAAGTTTCTAGTGAACTCTGAGCTAGCTGGCAAACACATAACTTTAAGTCTAATATCGTCAGTAGAAGACCTAGTTAACCACAGTCCTACGTCTATACTATTGAAGATATTATTCCAATGCGCAGAGCCTATTGGGATAATATGAACTACACTACACCAGTACTTCCTCCTTACCAACACTAGGCTGCATTCAACATTCAACGTTCTTTTTTAGCTTCATCACAGGCCTGCAATTAGAGGCATAGTAATTCTTAATGTCAAAGAGCTATCGTGAGATATTTGGGGTAATACGTCAGCCAGACTTCAGATGGATTTGATGAAAACTGAAATGCAATTGAAGAATTTCACAAGCTTCTAATACCGATGATGAATCCTACAGAGGATTCATCATCGGTATTAGAAGCCATATAGAGTATTGCAAAGGATCTTCCTGATTCTCTGGAATTAAGGGCAATTTCAGTGTATTGCCAAATAACTTCTTGTGTTGACAACTGTCAGCATAAACCAAAATGTATCAAGATACTGAGGGGAGAGGAGTTGGCCTAATGGCTAGGGTGGTTGACCTTGATTCTGGGGAACTGGGTTCAAGTCTCAGCAATGACGCTGAACATCCTGTGATTCTGGGCAAATCTCTTAACATCCCCGTGCCAAACAAAAATGAATGTGTCCTCATGTAATGCAGGTGGTGCTCTGTAAAGCGCTCTGATATCCAATTTGGGTCAAGTCTGTGCTACATAAAACTCTGTAAAATTAACATTAAAAATTATAATCTAATAAAACAAGATTCAGCATTGATAGCTCCCTGGCGTGTTGGCACTCCAAAATTAAGACAACACACTTGCCATTCCAAAAGATACAACTCAGCTTCACATACAGACTTTTTTTTAATGGATCAGTGACATAATATGAAGCACACAAATAACATGACACACAAATATTGTGTCAAAAATATCATTGACACAAATATCATTTTTCTATACTTATAAAGGTAAGTACAAAAATATTGAGTAAAAAATACTGTTTACATTAGTACCAATTAAAAATAAGACAAAAACAGTGTTTTTCAATAAATAAACAGTTTAAAATAGTAAAACTTAAAAAAGTTTAATAAATATCTATAATATAATGTATATTACATACATGTAACACCTTCGCTATTAGCCCCCCCACCTGCTGTGCTAAGCCTTTTTTTGGCTATTTGGGGTAGGTTACCCTTAGGCTCCTGTAGCGTTTTGTCCACATAAGGTATCCATGCCAATTGTGCGTCCATTTCTTCCAATATCATGGGGATTTTAAAGGTACCCAGGGTGTGTTGATTTCCCAGGAGGGGACTCAGACATTTGCCAAAATACAGCTATATTTTCTTTTTAGGGAAACATTTGAAACAAGTGGTGCAGGAGAAAGCATCTGTTTTTTCCCTGCAAATGGTATCAACAGAGGGTTTATTGTGCTGAAATCACCATCTTCTAGGCTTTCAGGGACAGACAGACTTTTGTGAGAAAACAAAAATGTTTTACACAGTTTTGACATTTTACTGTGACAGCCTATTTTTTGTGTATTGAACCTCCTTCCAGTTAGGGGTTTGAAAGCAATACTGGATCCTGGAAAGCTATCCGTCTCAGAAAAGTTGACAACTTTCTGAATTCATCAAGGGGTCATTTGTGTATATCCTTCAAGGTTTTTTTGCATATAAACTAACAGTTGACAATGTGAAAAAGTGAAAATGAGTATACTGTTACATTTGTTGGACCCTTCTGGTTGTGGGGATATTTAGGACTTGTAGGACTTGTACGTTGACCAAGAATGTGACGTACCCAAAGCCGTCTTGCAAAGGTTTTTCATTTTGTGAAAAACAGGTGTCAAGGACACCTATGTATTTCCGAAATGGGAAAAAATATAGAGTTTAGAAGCAGTAGCTATTTTCACATCCCCAAAATTGTGGGTACCCATAATAGCATGTGAATTATAGGACATATTTCAAAGGGAATTCTTTTTTACACTTTGTTTTACATTTTGAGGGCAGACATGCAAAGATAGTCAATGGGTAATAACAGTTGATCTACAATTCTGTGTTCCCCTAAGTCTATCAATAAAAAGGTACCTTACTTTTGTGGGCAGGATCAAGTGCCCATGACAGGAAACAGCCTAAAACGCAACGTGAGAATCCAACATTTTTTACAGTGAAAACAGACTCTTTTTTCAAAGTGCCTAGCTGTGGATTTTGAACCCTAGCTCAGCCGGCAGCTAGGCAACCCGTATATTTTTTTAAACTAAACACCTCAAGGAATCCAGGAAGGGGTGAATTGAGTGTCTCTCACCAGGTACTGTTACCCAGAATCCCTTGCAAACATTGAACTTTTTATTAATCAAAAAGAGAAACAGACACTTGTTACACCTCTAGACCATTGGTATAGAAGATTTTTAGAGTAACCTCAAAAAACCCTATGCTGATGTGGTTGTGCGGTATATTTGTTTCATCCGCCCCGCATTAGGGTTGTTGGCAGTTATCATCGGGTACTCCAAAAGTAGTGGTGTTGCCCGCCTCAACCCGAGGCACCTCTGGTCTATTGTGCAGTGTCCAGAGAAGTGAGGAAAAAAGTGTGTAAATTAAATTCTCAAAAAATGAAAAAAATTGCTAAAAGACTGGAAAGTCACCCTTAAAGGCTTTTAATATTGGTGTGATTTCCAGATCGGTTTAAAATCAATGGGTACTACTTTATAGATCAAGTTACCAGATCTAGCAGTGTTATATATACAGCGTCGACATGTTTCAGCTCTCTGGGCCCGAGGGGTCTATAGAGCTTTCGTCAGGACTCACACACAAATATAAACAAAAAACTATTTACTCACACCATTTGTGTAGTATTACCAAAGTTGATTCCTGTTTTTATGTCAGGAGAATTGCTCCTCCGGTTTCTGTAATAGAATGGGGAGAGTACATAGGGAAATACACACTTGATTTATACATTCTAAATCGGGTTTCTGCGCTTGATGAATAAAATTATTATTCATTTAAGGAGACTTAAGATTTAGGAGGGGATAGGAGGTTCGAGTTGCTAACTGTTCAAGCATTGATCATGGTGTGATGGGTAGTCAATTGGTATATGTACAGGGGGTTAATATGTTTTGCCTGCATTAGTTAGATGGTAGCATTACGCGTTAGCTCTAAAAAATGCGCGCGTGCTGGGGCCAGGCTTCATGATCCAAGATGACCCTGCTAGGTTGTAGTTAGTTCTAGATCACGGGCCCCTCTTTATATATAGCCGGGATCAATAATTATGGTAGACCAGTCTCGCTAAGTAGAGTTGTTAAACCAAGCTGGATGAAGAGCCCGGTGGTAGATGGACATGCGGAATAAAATGATAAATGAGCTGTCCTACCTTACACCGGAGGGTCTCTTTCTTGCATCGGGGTTTTTTTTGCAGCTGCTTAGCCCAGAGCCGCGTGTGCTTAGAATTCCGCCTTGTGCTGACTCTGCCCCCGGAAGAAACTCCTTCAAGGGACGGTCTTGTTTTTAAAGGCACAGGGTTCCAACGTGGCTCTTGTTGCGTTTTTTGTCAAGAAAAACTTTATGTGGTCACCAAAAAGAAAATAGAGTGGGTTCTTTTATAAGCCCGGATCACTGTTCTTGAAGCGTGATTTTTTTGCTTTCAAATATTTACATAAGGCTCATGATGGTTAAGTTTTGCCGAATTAATGCAGTAAGAAAAGGCGTTTTTCCATATTTGCAGGAAGGCTTTCATTGGGGCAGATGTAACTCATAATCATTTGAAATTGCTTAATTTTGCAAACTGGTGCCACGGTATAAAATCATTAAGTCTGTGTTCGTAGGTCTTGAGGCGGTCCACCCATCTTTGCTCCTTTTCAAATAATGTTCTCTCACATCTTGCTGTCTTGTCCAAGAGCATTTCGATGACAGTCCAACGCATGTCGTCACAGGAGTGGCCTGCTTCGACGAAATGGGAACAGAGTTTTGTCGTGTTCTTCTTCAGTTTAATGTTGCTTTTGTGTTCGCCAATTCTTATTTTTACTTTACGGCACGTCATCCCAATGTATTGCTTACCGCAAGGGCAGCTGACCATGTAGATGACGTGTGTAGAGTTGCAATTAGTATGCCGGCGCTGTGTCCACATTAATGTTTCTGAGAGTTGTAATGATTTCGATATTGTTGTAGTTTTGCAGGCGACACAGGAACCACAGGGGTAATGTCCGGTTACGGGAGTCATGGTTGCATCTCTTGTTTTGACTGTTTGCAACTTTTTTGCTGGTCGGGTGTGTACAAGAACATCTTTTATATTTTTTGTTCTTCGGTTTGCAAATCTCGGTTTTGGCCAGTTAAATGATCCAGTATTGAGGATATGCCAGTTCTTATTAATCAATTTCTTTATTTCATATGAAGACTGGCAATATGTAGTCACACACGTAGTTAGATCCGGTGTAGGTACTTTTGGGAATGTTTGTAGGAGACATTCTCGCGGTTGGTTGCTCGCTCTTTTTCTACAGAATCTTATGGTTTTTTCCGTGTAGTCTCTTTTCCTCAGTTTATCACTCAATTCTATTGCTTGTGATTGATAGTCTTCATTGCTGCTACAATTCCTCTTCAAGCGCAAAAATTGGCTGTAGGGAAGGTTGTCCCTGAGGGGCTTTGGATGGTAGCTCTTGTATGATAATATGCTGTTTTTAGCCGTAGGTTTTGTGAAGGTCTTTGTATGTAGCACATTATCTTTTACGAATATTGTTAGGTCCAGGAAATCAAGGTTGTTACTGGTGGCAGTGTATGTGAACTTTAGCCAGGGATCCAGATGATTGAGCCAGTTCATGAAAGCCTGTAGATCAAGTTTAGTGTCCCAGATCATTATGATGTCATCAATGTATCTCTTCCAGTATAATATACTGGAAGAGAACATGTTGGTTTCACTGGCTATATGTTGTTCCTCGAAGTGGCTTACATAAAGTCCTGCCACCGATGGAGCGAAGGCACTTCCCATGGAAGTTCCATGGGTTTGGAGGTACAGGTCGTTTTCATAAGCAAAAAAGTTCTCCTTTAGTGCTAGCTTGCAGCATTCGAGTATAAAATGTCTCGGTGTGTTATAATGCCATTCTTTCATGAATAGGACATCTTCTAGGACTTGGAGGGTGTCGTCCTGGGGTAGACTTGTAAATAGGGCCTCCACATCTAAGCCCACCAGGAGCATCGTATTTGGATTAAATGCCATTTCTTTAATCTGAACCAGAAGATCGCGAGTGTCCTTCAAGTACGCTGGTGTTTGTTGGACTAATGGTTTCAGATATTCGTCCGCAAATTTTGAGAGGGGCTCTAGTACTGATCCGATGCCTGAGACTATCGGTCGGCCAGGTGGTGGAGTCCTATTCTTATGCGTTTTTGGCAGCGAATAGAAGTAAGGTGTTACGGGCTCTTTTGTCATCAAATATTCGGCCTCCTTTGGTGTAATCCACCCCTTGGTCTCTGCTTCATGGACCATGATGGAAATGGTGTTTGTAAGTCTCTCAGTTGGATCTATGGTGATCTTTTGGTAGAATCTCGTGTCAGACAGGAGGGCAAGGCATTGTAAATTGTATCCATTCTTGCTCAGAATAACTGTCCCCCCCCCTTGACTGCTGGTTTGATCACTATTTCATCGTTCCTTCTTAGGGACTCTAGAGCGGTACGTTCTTTTTTGCTCAGATTTTGATAGGCCTTCTTTTTGTTTTCCAGTCTATCTACACCATTCAGAAGTGCTTGTTCGAAGGTCTGTAATTCTGGGTGTGCATTTGTATTCGGGGGGTTGAAGGTGGATTTTTTTCTTAGACTGGTGTCTCCCTGTTGGATCATCCCGGTACTGGTGGTGTGGTTTGTAAAAAAGGCCTTCAATTTCAATGTTCTACAAAATTCTGCCAATTCGCACTTTAGTTTGAAGGTGTCGAGTCGAGGTGTAGGCACAAAACCTAATCCTTTATTGAGGATTTTTATTTGGTCCTCAGGTAACTGCAGACCTGAGAGGTTGACTACGAGGGATTGGTTTTGCTGGTGGAGGGATGGGTTGCTGCCATGCTGCGAGTCTGTACATTCCTCTGTTGGTCTTGCCATCTGAGTGACTTTTTTTTGCCTCTTGGTTGGTTTTGGCCTCTCGATAAAAAATGAGGTTCTTGTTGGTTGGTGTTCATATTTTGTCCCATTTGTTGGTCCCCCATTTGAGGCATCTGTTGCATTCCTGGGTTAAACGGGTCCATCCATCCTCCGTATGGAGGGATAAAGGGTTGGTAAAATGGCATATTGAAGCCTTGATAGTATGGTCTCTGCCATCTATTTCCTCTTCTTGGGCGCTGATGTCTATAGTTGTTCCTGCCTCTCTTTGGGAAATAATCATCTGTGCTGCTCACAGAGTTATTGGAGGAGTTGTTACCTGTTAATTCATTGTCTGATCCAGTCTCCTGCGGGGAGTATTCATCTGCAGTGTACGGGTGCATCTTTTCCTGGCTGAACTTTTTTAGGTCTTTCCCAAGTTTTTGTAATTTGCTTTGCATGATGAACTCGCGGGTTTTCTCCATTTCTTTATTTATTTCATCCAACCGTTGTTTGTAGATCGAGGGGTTAATGCCTTTCTTCAATTCCTTCTCACACTCTTCAATTTCTTTTAGAAGTCTATCTGAAAGCCTCCTTGCTGTTTTTACAATAAGGACTAAATAGTCTAATGTACACTTCCACGAAATTGACGACCAGTCCTTTCGGAAGACAAGATCACTTAGAAAAATTCGTGGGGCGTTGTTGACCCAAAGACCTTTTGGTGCTGTCTTAAACCTCAAGTACTACGTCATTATTATGCCGTGTATGGATGTTCAGATCTGTTCTCTTTTCTTTTCTGTCATCTTGTCCCAGTCATCTGCCTGTGCTAGGACTTCGGTTAGTTCTGTATTCTGTAGGAGCGGCTGGGCCGCTAAGATTTCTTCTATGTCGTTAGCGTCAAAACTCAAACCAGGATTTCCCTCCATAATTAGTCTCGTATGGGTATATATATATATGTATCATGAGATTGACCCTGTGTATATATATATAATATAATGGTATCCCGCTGCTGCACGCAGCTTAAGTAGTAATTGATCAAAAAGAAGGGATTAGGGATTGGGACATCTGTTTCATTCCCCTGGGTAAGCTAATTATTAATCAAAAAGAGAAACAGACACTTGTTACACCTCTAGACCATTGGTATAGAAGATTTTTAGAGTAACCTCAAAAAACCCAATGCTGATGTGGTTGTGCGGTATATTTGTTTCATCCGCCCCGCATTAGGGTTGTTGGCAGTTATCATCGGGTACTCCAAAAGTAGTGGTGTTGCCCGCCTCAACCCGAGGCACCTCTGGTCTATTGTGCAGTGTCCAGAGAAGTGAGGAAAAAAGTGTGTAAATTAAATTCTCAAAAAATGAAAAAAATTGCTAAAAGACTGGAAAGTCACCCTTAAAGGCTTTTAATATTGGTGTGATTTCCAGATCGGTTTAAAATCAATAGGTACTACTTTATAGATCAAGTTACCAGATCTAGCAGTGTTATATATACAGCGTCAACATGTTTCAGCTCTCTGGGCCCGAGGGGTCTATAGAGCTTTCGTCAGGACTCACACACAAATATAAACAAAAAACTATTTACTCACACCATTTGTGTAGTATTACCAAAGTTGATTCCTGTTTTTATGTCAGGAGAATTGCTCCTCCGGTTTCTGTAATAGAATGGGGAGAGTACATAGAGAAATACACACTTGATTTATACATTCTAAATCGGGTTTCTGCGCTTGATGAATAAAATTATTATTCATTTAAGTTAGCAACTCGAACCTCCTATCCCCTCCTAAATCTTAAGTCTCCTTAAATGAATAATAATTTTATTCATCAAGCGCAGAAACCCGATTTAGAATGTATAAATCAAGTGTCGACGCTGTATATATAACACTGCTAGATCTGGTAACTTGATCTATAAAGTAGTACCCATTGATTTTAAACCGATCTGGAAATCACACCAATATTAAAAGCCTTTAAGGGTGACTTTCCAGTCTTTTAGCAATTTTTTTCATTTTTTGAGAATTTAATTTACACACTTTTTTCCTCACTTCTCTGGACACAGCACAATAGACCAGAGGTGCCTCGGGTTGAGGCGGGCAACACCACTACTTTTGGAGTACCCGATGATAACTGCCAACAACCCTAATGCGGGGCGGATGAAACAAATATACCGCACAACCACATCAGCATTGGGTTTTTTGAGGTTACTCTAAAAATCTTCTATACCAATGGTCTAGAGGTGTAACAAGTGTCTGTTTCTCTTTTTGATTAATAATTAGCTTACCCAGGGGAATGAAACAGATGTCCCAATCCCTAATCCCTCCTTTTTGATCAATTACTAAACATTGAACTTTGTCAAAACAAACACATTTTTCTCATATTTCTGTGATGGAAAGTTCAGGAATATGTGTGGATCCACATAATGCCTTGCACCCTGCATCCCCAAAAGTCTTTTGATTACAATGGTTCCTCACTTGTGTGGGTAGGCCTATTGCCTGGGACAGGAAATGGCCCAAAACCCAACGTAAACACACCACATTTATACAGTGAAAACTGACGCTTGTTTGGCAAAGTGCCTAGCTGTTGATTTTCTACCATAGCTCTGTTAGCACCTAGGGAAACCTAGCAAACCTATACATTTTTGAAAACTAGACAATCAGGGAAATCCAAGAGTGAGGAAGTATTTTGAGTGGCTCGCACCAGGTTCTGTTACCCAGAATCCCTTGACAACTTCGAAATTTGTAAAAAAAAAAGAAATCCTCAGAATTCCTTTTATGGAAAGTTTTGCAATTTGCATGGATCCCAAAGTCTTCCCATAAAAATGGTACATCACTTGTGTGGGTAGACCTAGTGCCCGCATCAGGAAACAGGCCAAAACTCAACATGGACATACCACATTTTTAAATTGAAAATGGACTCTATTTTTTCAAAGTGCCTATCTGTGGACTTTGAACCCTAGCTCTGCCAGCACCTAGGAAAACCTAGCAAACCTATACATTTTTTAAAACTAGACACCTAGAGGAGTCCAGGAATGAGATGACTTGCATGGTTCTCACCAGGTTCCATTCCCCAGAATGCCTTGCAAACCTTGAACTTTATAAACAAAAAGAAATACTCATATTTCTGTGATGGAAAGTTCTAGAATCTGTGTGGATCCACAAACACCAACCCACCCCACATTTCCCAAAGTCTTTCTATAAAAATGGTACCTCACTTGTGTGGATAGGGCTAGTGCATGTGACAGGAAAGAGGCCAAAATGCAACATGGACACACCACAATTTTACAGTGAAAACTGACCCTTTTTTTTCAAAGAACCTAGCCTTGCCGGCACCAAGGGAAACCTAGCTAACCTATACATTTCTGAAAACTAGACAACTAGGGGAACCAGGAAGAGGTGACTTGTGTGTCTCTCATCAGGGTAAACCTCCTGCTTTAAAAAAAAGGATTCAACATATTTTTGCAATGGAAAGTTCTGGAATCTGTGTGGATCCACAAACTTCCACTCACCCCATATTCCCAAAAGTCTCCCAATAAAAATGGTACCAGGTTTTTGTGGGTGGACCTAGTGCCCGCAGCAAGAAATGTCCCAAAACACAACGTGGACACACCACATTTTAACAGTGAAAACTGTCCCTCTTTTTGTAAAGTGGCTAGCTGTGGAATTTTAACCCTAGTTCAGCCGGCACCTTTTGAAAACTAGCAACCCTATCCATTCTTTAAAACTAGCCACCCATGGGAATTCAGGAGGGTGTGACTTATGTGGCTCTCACCAGGTTCTGTTACTCAGAATCCCATTTAAACCTCAAACATTGTAAAAAATGAACACTTTTTCCCCACATTTCTGTGATGGAAAGTTCTGGAATCTGCTTGGGTCCACAAACTTCCACCCACCCCGCATTCTACAAAGTCTCTCTAAAAAAATCGTACGCCACTTGTGTGGGTGGACAAGTGCCAGAGGCAGAGATGGGCCCAAAACATATTGTGGAAACATCAAAATTACATATAATCTTGTTTTGCAAAGGAGCAACATCTGGGTTTTTGGCCCTGCGTTTGGCGGACATCTAGGGAAACTTAAAAATACCCAGACACTTCTGAAAATTAGACAGCATTGGGAGTCCAGCAAGGTGTGGCTTGCGTCAATCCCCCAACATTTTCATACCCAAAATCCCATGCAGACCTCAAATTTAGCAGGATAAAATATATTCCTCACATTTCAATGTGGGAAAGTTGTGGGATCACCAGTCTGACAGAAATTGCCTACCACCCTGCATTCCCAGAGGTCTCCCAATAAAAAATGGTTTCTCAGTTGTGTGTGTGGGTTAAGAACACACAACATGCCACGCAAAACTACATTCATCTGACTAAATGTACATTTTCTCAAATTTCTGTGTTGGAAAGTTGTAGGATCAGCGGCTGACTGAAATCTCCTACCACCCAGAGTTCTCCCAGGTCTCCCCAAAAAAATGTTACCTCACTTGTGTGGGTGGCTCAAGTACCTGTGACATGCAAGGGCCCAAAATGTATTGTGGAAACATCAAAATTACATATCAAGGGGGCATATATAGGTTTTTGGCTGCACACTTGGCAGACATCAAGGGAAACCTAAAAAATGCAGACATTTCTGAAAACTAGATGCCCATGGGAGTCCTCAAGGTGTGGCATGCATTGATCCCCCAACATTTTTCTACCCAAAATCCCCTGTAAACCTCAAATGTAAAAATAAAAATGTTCTCACATTTCTGTGTGGGGAAGTTGTGGGATTACCGGGCTGACACAAATTTCCTACAACCCAGCATTCCCCCATGTCTCCTGATAAAAATGGTACCTCACTTGTGTGGGTGTATCAAATACTAGGAACAAGTTAGGGCCCAAAACTTAATGTGGATTCATCAAATGCATCAAATGTGGATTATCAAATGTCACGAAATGACCTGTTTTTGCAAAGTGGAAACCTGGGTTTTTTGGGGAGTCCAGGGAGGTTTGTCTTGCCTGTATCCCCCAACATGTCCCTACCCAAAATCCCCTGCAAACCTCAAATATAGCTAAACAAAATCAAACTTTTCTAAAATATCTGTATGGGAATGCTGTAGGATCATTGGGAGACACAAATTTCACACCACCAGCCTTCTCCGAGGTCTCCCGATATCAGGGAAATCCAAGAGGGAGTAACTTGAGTGGCTCTCACCAGGTTCTGTTACCCAGAATCCCTTGACAACTTCGAAATTTGTAAAAAAAAAATCCTCACATTTCTGTTATGGAAAGTTCTGGAATTTGCATGGATCCCAAAGTCTTCCCATAAAAATGGTATATCACTTGTGTGGGTAAACCTAGTGCCTGCAACAGGAAACAGGCCTAAATTCAACATGGACATACCACATTTTTAAATTGAAAATGAACCCTATTTTTTCAAAGTGCCTATCTGTGGATTAGCGCTGCCGGCACCTAGGAAAACCTAGAAAACCATACATTTTTTAAAACTAGACACCTAGAGGTGTCCAGGAAAGAGATGACTTGCATGGTTCTCACCAGTATCCATTCCCCAGAATCCCTTGCAAGCCTTGAACTTTGTAAACAAAATGAAATACTCATATTTCTGTGATGGAAAGTTCTAGAATCTGTGTGGATCCACAAACACCAACCCACCCCACATTTCCCAAAGTCTTCCTATAAAAATTGTACCTCACTTGTGTGGGTAGGGCTAGTGCCTGTGACAGGAAACAGGCCAAAACGCAACATGGACACACCAAATTTTTGCAGTGAAAACTGACCCTTTTTTTCAAAGAAACTAACCTTGGATTTAGAACACTAGGTATTCCGGCACCAAAGGAAACCTAGTTAACCTATACATTTCTGAAAACTAGACACCCAGGGGAACCATGAGGAGGTGACTTATGTGGCTCTTACCAGGGTAAACCTCCAGTTTAAAAAAAAAAGAATTCAACATATTTTTGCAATGGAAAGTTCTGGAATCTGTGTGGATCCACAAACTTCCACTCACCCCAAATTCCCAAAAGTCTCCCAATAAAAATGGTACCACGTGTTTGTGGGTAGATCTAGTGCCCGCAACAGGAAATGTCCCAAAACACAACGTGGACACACCACATTTTAACAGAGAAAACTGACCCTCTTTTTGCAAAGTGCCTAGCTGTGGAATTTGAACCCTAGTTCAGCCGACACCTTCGAAATTCAGCAACCCTATACATTCTTTAAAACTAGAGACCCATGGAAATTCAGGAGGGTGTGACTTTTGTGGCTCTCACCAGTTTCTGTTACTCAGAATCCCTTTTTAACCTCAAACATTGTAAAAATTAAACACATCTGTGTGGGTCCACAAACTTCCACCCACCCCGCATTCTACGAAGTCTCGCTATAAAAATGGTACGTCACTTGTGTGGGTGGACAAGTGCCAGAGGCACAGATGGGCCCAAAACATATTGTGGAAACATCAAAATTACATATAATCTGGTTTTGCAAAGGAGCAACATCTGGGTTTTTGGTCCTGCGTTTGCCTGACATCTAGGGAAACTTAAAAAAAAACAGACATTTCTGAAAATTAGACACCGTGGGAGTCCAGCAAGGTGTGGCTTGCGTCAATTCCCCAACATTTTCATACCCAAATCCCATGCAGACCTCAAATTTAGCTGAAAAAAACCAAACTTTTCTAAAATTTCTGTATGGGAATGTTGTAGGAAAATTGGGTGACACAAATTTCACACCACTCAGCCTTACCAGAGGTCTCCCGATAAAAATGGTACCTCACTTGTGTGGGTAGGCATTGTGGCACCAACAGGAAATGGCCCAAATCGTACTCTGGAGACTTCAAAATTACCTATAATAAAACGACCTGGATTTGCTGAGGGGGGTCACATGGGGTTTTGGCCCCAAGCTCTCGGCCTTCTAGCAAAACCTACAAAAAAATAAAAATAGGAAATCCTTCTGCTGTTTAAAATATGAACTTTGAACTTAATACAAATTAAAAACAATATTTTTAAAGCACTATTATTGCACTAGATATTAAAAGCACAGATATTCTTACAAGTGATATTACTTACCTAAAAATCAATATTTATGTGTACAAAATGTCTGCTGCACGAATATTAATGAGTCACAATATTAAAAACTCAATATTTGTTTAATTAAATATTACTGACTTGATATTATGTCCAGATACATTTTTTAAAAGCACATACATTTTCTAGAGAACAAACCAAAATAGTTGACAATGCATTTTCAGATCATTCGTCAATTACCTTATACATATGTCTACTGATATTTGAGCGTCAGAGATCCAGATGCATCTTTGACACAACATTAATAACTGTGGAGTACTTGAGATCTGTTTCCCTGGTAGAGACAATTGTCTTTCAAGCTCAACAAAAATATTTGGAAATGGCGAAATGCACTCAGCTGTAATCCGCCTTAAATCCGAGTTCTAGGGAATTATATTTTACCACCTCTGTGGAAACCAGGAGTGGTAGCTCGGGCATGAGCCACATTTCAAGACTATTTTACATCTAGGGAGATCTTAAATCACAAGTCACACCTTAAAAAAGGGTAAGAAGAGAATGAGTGTCTGGGCAACACCGTGTGTGGTTAGAAAAATCAAAAAATCACAAGAACCCAATTAAGATGATCTCAGACCCTCAGAGAGGTACAAAAATGTCTCAACCTCAGGCAATAGCTGACACTTTCAAGACTACATCCGAATTCCTATAACCCCCCTTCAGAGATAGTATAAAGTTACCTAGATAGTGTTATCATGCCAACTGTTACCCAGACGATGATCTCCCCAATAACTATGACAAAACTACAGGAGGATTCCCATAGAAGCGTATCAAATCTATTCCTCCAAGTAAATACATTTATTGTTGGACTCTCTAGTTCAATTGCTAGGTAGTGCAAGTGAACAGGAAGCCATCTTATGTATATGTACTTGCCACTGGTCAATAGGAGTTTCTCACCTTGCGTTATTACTGATGCCAGTAGTGGATTTATTAAAACATGCACCTGGAGGGCACCTTAAGGTGTCCCCTGAAAACCTACCAGCCCCTTGGTGTGCTGGCTACCTGGTCTAGCCCAGTCTGCCGACAAAGACATGTCTCTAACCTCTGTAGTGGAAGCTTCACACTCTCTGAGGCCAGAAACTATTTCCAGAGGAACATGTCTACACCTCCCCCAGCAGCATGGCTAGTGATTTAGCATATCAAATCTACAAGTGTCAAAGCCCCTGCCTCCTTTGCTATGCAACCACGCCTTCCTCCAGACCTGGGAGATGCCCTGTCCTGCAGCCCATTTGGCAGAAGAACATGAAGGAAAGTAACTATTTTGGTAGGCGTGTTGCACCCTCAGGCTAGTCACAGCACTAAGGCTGGCTGCCTGATGTGCAACACCAGGGTAGGGTTCCACCATTTTGAATTTGGTGGAATTAGGAAGTCTGGGACAGGGTTATGCCCACTCTTTCCAGGAATTGCTTATATAGGGGGTGCAGTGACCAAAAGGGTAAGTAGCCCATTGGCTACTATCCTTTACTCCCCCTTATGCCTCTAAAGTAAGTATTTATGTGGCCTTCTGACTGCAGGAACTCAGATTCACCTACCAAAATAAAGAAGAGGACAAAGAAGAGCAGAAGAAGTAAGAAGTGTGGACTGTCTGTGGACTTTGGTACCGAACCTTGTCTACCTGCTCCTGTCTTAGAAAATGAATAACCCCACATTTCCTGCATCTCAGCATCCTCAAAACACCACAGAGGGCTGCCAGCACTTTACCAAGGTGTCAGCATCTCCAGGTAGTGGAGGATCCATGTCCCTGGAGCCTGAGGCAGGGATTGCAACATCTGTTTTGCCAAACTGCTGTCTACCTAGTCCACCGATGCAGCAGCCACCAATAAGGACGTCATCATGTTCTCAGAAGTTAGATACATCTCCCCACCAGGGATGGAGATACCAGGTCCCCCCAGAGGTCTTATGCACCTGTGGTAATGACCCCTTGCAGCAGCCAATGCTTGTTTAAAGTCCAACATCACAAAGGCTGACTAGCCAATGAGGTTCTGCAGAGGCCAGCATGAAAAGTAGCACTGCTGTCATGTTTTGCCACCAGCTCCAGGTTGACATAGAAAGGGAGAGCCTCCAACACAAGTAACCCACTAAAAGACCTAAATACCCGAGCCCCAAAGCCCGAATCTGAGCCTACCGACAGTGTCCCTTCATCCCTTAGACCCTCAAGAAGTACTGGCAGACTTGACCCAAAACCCCCCATATAGCCTTTTTGCTATAGGTACTTTTACCATTGACTTTAACAGTAGCATTCAAGACTACTCTTGTGATGGTACCTCTGCACCGGGACAGGCCAGGGCAGGTAATCAAAATTAGTGGTGGGTCTATGGTCCCTGCCCCCTATACTTACTTTAAGTCCAGAAGAGCAGTCCTGACAATTTCAAGTAGGTGTATGTGGTGTTTTTTCTCACATAAGATATCAATACCGCTTTCGAGGCTCATGGCTCAAATCTAACAGTTGTTGTTTTCTACTGCTTTTACTGTGAAAATGTATAACATCTAAAATACTTAACTGATACTCATGTTCTTGGTGTTAGAAAATAAATGTATAAAAATACATGTTATTTTTATGCATTGATATCAAGTTTCTTCTTGGCTGTGTCCCTAATTTTCTGACTCTTTGGAGCTCATTACGAAGTTGAGCCAAAATCTTCTGACCGACGGTCAGAAGCTTTTCAACTATATCAGAGCCCTTCCAAATGACTCATTTATTTACAGTCCAACCACCAAATTATGATGATTCAGACTCACTCGCAGAGTATTTGTGTCGGTCGGACCCACACCGTAAACCCCTATGGACAGAGATTCTGTCATCAGGATTATGATGTCGGTTTCAAACAGCATTTCCGCAGTGGCCTATCCGACATGGACAGTGTAGTAATCTCTTCTATTTCTTAAGTGGCATCTGTGACGTCATTGTCATGACAATGAAATGTACATGTATGAATGTCAGGAGCAAGTCAGTTCCTGGGAGCTGTGGAGATTAACAGTTAATAAACCTCTTCACTTACCTGCCTCAGCGTGATTACTTCAATTTGGCGACAAGGATGACTGACTGTTGAGTATCTCCACCCATGTGTGTAGCTCTTATTCCAGTCCTGCCTTTCCAGTTATCAAGTTTACTTGAAGCTGCCATTCTCTGTGAGGTGCCTTTCTCTCTGCTCATCCAGCTACTCTGCCACACCGATGGGATCTTGAAACTCGGTTTTTGATGAGGGAATCTACTGGTCAGTGAAGTACACAAGCGTCTCTGCTATCACGCACACTGTAAGACCATCAGCTGTGGGAAGACACTTTGCAAACATGAGTTATTCCCCTCTTCCTGTTTGGCGTGGTTGTAGACTTTTAACTGCATCTGTCTGTGGCGACACCTGACTTTCCGTAGTCCGACTGTGGTCTTTGAATCTGGCGGTATTCAAGGGTGATAGTTGCTGAGTCCCTGCGTGTCCCTGCAACCTCCTTCTTTCCCCTTGCTCTTCATGAACACTGAGATCTGTTCGCCTTCACATCTGCCACTTTCTGATGACATGGTACAACATACAGGCGGGGCCAGCGAAGACGAGCCTGCGTCACAGTGCGGTGTTCAAGCGTGGGTTTCAGGCCCTCTCAATGCTCATCATTCTGCAAGCATGTCTTCCAGGTCCTCTCACATCGATATTCTCCGTAGCGTTGAGTTTCAAGTCACACATGCACTTCACAGGGTGATTGTTTTGTAACAGAAGCGAGAAGAGGATACGCGTCATCTGATGAGGCAGTATGGCAGTGGTTTATTTACCGGTCAAGCAAGTATGTATCGTCTAATGAGATGTTGTCTAATGAGGCAGTAGGGCAGTTATTCATCTACCGGTGAAGCAAGTACGTCTCGACTAAGGTGACAATCAGGCAGCTATTTATGTACCGGTGAAGCCATGCTTGTGTATGTTGTAGGCAGTGTACACAGCCAAGTCTGTGGATCATTCAGGATTTGCCACAGGGATACAACTATAGAGAGATTCTTCACTAGGTCATTCCTGGGTATTGAGTTCTAGCCTTGTAGAATTTGGTATTTCTTACCAGTATAACACTTTCATGAGGCATTGAATATTAAGATCTTCACACATAAGAAAAAAGTACCTTGAATGAGATCGGTCTTCGGACAATCTAATACAGCCTGTGCTCATTTTAAATACTACAAAAAGAACAGCAATAAATAAATCAATATCCTCCTACCTGCCAGGGCTTTAGATGTTGTACGTTGGCACAGCTGCTGTTCTGGAAGGGTCCCATCCCAGGTGTGCATAAGATCAGGTCCTGCAGAGCTTGTGCCAGGGCGTACACTGCCAGATAGGTGTGATAAGTATAACTCATATCAGACAATACAAACATTGACTCCACATCTTCAAGCACCTCTGTGCCAGTGCACTGCAGCTCCCCATCCTTAGCATCCACTGGCACTGATCCTGAAGAGCTGGCATTGTTTGACCAGTTACACCCAAAGGCTGCCTCCCAGAAGGCATGGATGAAAATATCTTCAGGAAATCTGTGAGGGTGAAGGCTCTCTAGGACAGGCTTAAATTCAGGTATGTCTGGGGCATGAAGAGATGTTACCAGGGAACCATTTAATAGTGTCAAAGATGACCTTGGAAAATAATCTGCAATTACTGTTAATGCTAGAAAAATCCACATTCTATCAGTTACGTTTAGGTCGTTCAGCTCCAACAGAAGAGGTTTAAGTTCCATCTCATAACAATCGCAGATGATAACCTTGACAGAGGAACTCCTTATCTTCTCAGCGATGCTCCTCATCTTTTTCTTTGAGTACGTACCATGGATTTTCTCCCAGAATGAGACGCAGACTCCAACACTCTTCAAATCCTCTTTTAGAACTTTGCTCCACGTGTAGCTGATCTCATCATCTTCAGATATGAGCCCTATCCAAGTCCAACCAAAGTGCTTCACTAACAGTGCAAATGCCGTAGACTGAGGCCTCAAGGGTGGTACGGTGCGTAGAAATGATGGGAACTGGACTTTATCACTCAGCACATCGTGCGTTGCGGCATAACTGATCTAAAAAGTAAACACAGTGAACAGACTGTATCGTGGTATAATTTCCCTGAGCTTTAGCTATACTGCATTAAGGCCAGATGGTGACAGTTTCATTTGCAAGATTTAGTGAGATATTTACTACAAGCTACAACATGTAAAGAGATAAAAACTTTAACTTTTGTAAGGTATACCTATGTATCCAGCGCACCTTCTTACTAACTAAATACATGCTGAAATTGGATCCATACTTATATCCGATCACGCACCGGTTTTCATTGATATAGATCTTCCGTCCGAACCTTCTAAATCTTGTAGATGGTGATTTAACAATCATTCACTCAAAGATCCTATTTTTGTGGAATATTTTAAAAGTAGATTTCTTTCATACTAACACTACCCTGGACTTATCATATCACATTGGCTATATCATTGATTATGTAGCTGCTAAAAAGAAGACATTTTTTTAAGGAATCCTCATACTTATTACTGTCTATTAAGAAACTTGCACATGCCTACAATACTTCCAAAACTGACAACACTCTTAAGCAACTTGCTCAGGCTAAATTAAACTTCAACAGAAGGTCAACTGAAGAGGCATCTGGTGTAAAATTAAAGATTAATTCTAAATTTTATGGTGGGTTCAGCAGAGCAGGTAAAGTGCGAGCAAAGTATATAAAAGTTAAGTCTCAAGAATCTAAAATAGTTAATATCACTAAAGATAATGGTATCAATGATCTTAAAGATGAAGAAATATTGCTTTGTTTCACAGAGTTTTTAAAAACTTTATACACTCCTGAATCCTCTCTCTCTGATACTGCCTTGCATTTATTATTTGATTCTCTTCCTCCCCGTTCATCCCCCCCTCCAGACTGCTCTTTTGTTGATCGGGAAGGCTGCTTTAGCTCACTTACCTAAGAATAATGCTCCTGGTCTGTAAGGATTACAGCTGAATTTTACTCATGCATTTCTTAGTCTCTTCTCCCCCATCTCCTTTCCTTATAAAAGTACTTCATTTCCCAGAGCAAGGCCCGCGGCACCTTTTTGGAAGCAATGATATGTCTGATTCCCAGGAAAGACAAAGACCCCTCATCTTGCACTAATTATCACCCTATTTCCCTCATAAATTTAGATTGCAAAATGTTTGCTAAATTTCTGTCTCTCTGCCTAAATCATGTGATCCCCCATTTGATCGGCATTGAACAAACTGGATTTGTTAAGAGTAGGATATTGGCTGATAAATCTAGGTCTTTTTTTTAACATTATACAAGTCAAAAATACTTCATTTGGCCACAAAGGCAAACAATATCCATTACAAGGGCCCCATCATACAAATAATGGGGCATATTTACAATGTCTGGCGCATCTCTGCAAATCAGCAGGGATGCACCAGAATAGATGCGACACACAATTCTCCCCTTGCGCCACCACGGATGCCTCATTTATTATGCAGCGCACTGTGGCGCAAGGATAGGCAGATGCGTGTTGAATTTCGTGGCGTAAGAGCGGCCCATTGCTGGAGTTGTATCGCAAGCGCAGCTCATCTCCAGCAATACACAGGGGCCGCCCATACTTAAAGTGGTGCATCACTGCTTAAGCCTGATTCAAGCAAGCATAATGGTTTAAGGCAGTGGCTTTGTAAAACTGACTGTGAAATCTTGTAGATTTCACAGTCAGTTTTACAAGGCTTTCCTGCGACAGAACGCCCATCCTGCCACGGAAAGGCCACATAAAACCTGACGCTGGTTTCATGTGGCGCAGTGCTTTACAATGAGACGCATCTGCCTAGATGCGTCATGTTGTAAATAAGTCGCAAGTGACGCATTGAGGACAGCTCAAATGTGTTGCAAGGAGCTTGTAAATCTGCTCCATTGTGTAAACTAGAATGAATCACTTAACAAATAGAGAGTAAAACTCATTACAGAGAATCAGACAGCAGGTATTAGAATGGACATAAAATACAGCAAGTAAAGTAAGATACTAGAGTGATGAATACTTAATAAAACAACACATAATTACACATTAAACAAGCATTTACAATGCAACGGTTTCGCCTTTGGAAAAGTTAGAGCTATTGGCAATGTAAATGACAATGCCATTTATTTATCTGTTTTCAAAACCAACACATAAATAAAATGTTGTCATTTACAATGCCAATAGCTCAAACTTTTCCAAAGGCGAAACCGTTGCATTGTAAATGCTTGTTCTTAAGAGAAATGGATTCTGGCCTTTATTTTCTGTTGTAATATAACCCTTGAAGGCTTTGATAACTATGTATATATTTTTGTCTTTAGATGTTTTATTGAAATCGGTACGAACGCTCATAGAATTATCGTTTGTCCTGATGATGACCATTTAGTTTTACTAGGGTCAAAACGCCGTTGATGCACAGATGTGGCCGAAAATTGAAGAGGACGCGTTGTTTGCTTTGTGTTGTTTCAGTTTTGTCCAGAACTTCAGATTTTTGTAAACCTTTTTCCTCAGTCACTGGTTTGTCTACTCCTGGCACTGTTTATAGGTCTTGTTTTGTGTATTATGTTGAGCGCCTTTTTGTCATATATGTTTACAGATTGAACTATTTATTATTGTTAATAAAAACCTTTTACATGAATTATATGCATTCACACTTAGGTTTCTTTCTTTTTCTCTTTATCTTCTGATTCGTCAATGAAAATGTTTTTTGTGTGAATTTTTTTTCTCATATCTTTTCATATTTCTCACATTAGAATGTTTTTGTTAGGCCTTAAAAATTGGATGAATGTATTATGTCAACTTGAACCCTGGTTAGTATTCCAGTATTAACTATGCCACCGGCAGTGGTGTGTAGGCATGGTACCCAGGAAGGTGTGCCATGTTGACTCTTAGTTTAGCCACACCATAACATATAGCCTGCAATGGCAGTGTGTATGTGTTAGATGTGGGGTCCTTTAGAGAGACTGGTTTAGTATATGGTGCACACGTATTTAAGAGATGCACTTGCACTAATCCAGGCAACCCTTATGGTGGTTTTAGTAGTCCTTGATAACCATAAAAAGCTCTCAAAGTGGTAGAAGTGGAGAGTAGCCTTCAGGCGTATCTTGAAGGAGTGTTAAGCAGCTTATTTCACTAGAAGAACCCTTCTCAGAGAACCCCGAAGAATTCCCTTGGAGGCTGGAAGGTTGGCGAGCCACCCCACTCGTGGATATCCCGTAGACAAGGTAACCTACACCAGGGAAGCCAGGTGCATAGAGGTAAAGAGACGCAGGAAACCTCCATAGACGACAATGGTAGACATGAAGAAAAGCGTTTCTGGAGAAGCCCCACGACGAATCTGAGAACCCACCCACATGTAATTCCTTATGCACCCTAAGGGAAGGGTTGGAACAACTCAAAGGCCCCTCCAAGAGGAGGAGCTAAACAGAGGGGAGGATACTTCCATGTCGTTTGTCCAGTTTCGTGCTGGAGCTAAGGGCTCCCTGAACTGGCTCAAGCTGGAGTATGCCAAGAGGGCACCTAATGTGCCCTTCAAAGCAGTCTGGTGGCCCTGGCAAGCGCCCCCACCCCAGGCAAATACACTAAGTCCTGTCTGGGAGGTGGTCACGTCTCCCTGTGACAGGAAACTATTCTTCTACCTTCCACTGCTCGAGCTTGGCTCAGAAGCAGAAGGCCAAAATTGGGTTTGTGGTCAGCATCAGCACTAGCTTGCTGTCAGACCTTGAAAGGCTATAACAGGGAGTACAGATGGGTTCCCCACGGGACCCCCCCTAGTACATGGAATCATACTTCCAACACCGGAATCGGTGTTGTGGTATGCTTCCAACATGTTTGAATCCAAACATGCCTGGGTTCAGTGCAGCCACTAAATAGGGAGGCATATCGTAATGACTGATGTCCATTATATGTATTAAAATGGCTGACCACACTTACAAAGCCTTGAAAATCCATTATGGTGTTTGTAGGGGTGTCCTGCTCATGAAGGGGCACCCTCACACTTCTAATCAAACATCCTGCCCTCAGGACTGAAGAGCCTGCCAAAGGGTGACTTATAGGTTTTAAGTGTAGTGACCTCAGCTATAAGGGAGCACATCTGTTGTGAGTGGTGCTAGCAAAAACTCACACAGGGTGCAATGGCAGGCCTGTGGTTAGAGTTTGCGTGGACTTCCAAGGGTGGCACAACACATGCTGCACCCCATGGGAGACCCCTGGTGTACCTATGCCCTGGGTACCATAGCACCATATGCTAGGGACTTACATGGGTATACACCAGTAGCCAATTGTGGATGTCCATAAGTACTTATCAGGGTCAATTTAAGGAGGAAGCAGTGCCTGGGATCCTGATTTTCAGGATCCCAGTCAGACTAGGTCAAAATTAGACTGATATCAAGGAAAAAGTGAGATTAACCATGAAAGTAGATCCTACTTCTCTACAGTGGTACAATGCATTCTGCAGCCCTAAGGGATGCTCTCTGGTCACGAGGCACTCGGTACCACCACTTACAAGGGAATTATAAGTGGCCCAGAGGTGTACCAATTGTGGAAACAATGGTACAGTTATGGGAAAGAACATAGGTGCTGGGGCCTGGTTAGGAGATTGCCAGCACACACTCAAAGTACAGTAACCCCCACCTTTTTGCCAGATTTCTGATGCAACATTAACCCACTTTCCTACACGGTTGCTCACAGTGCCCTATGCTATAATGGGCAGAAGAAACGTGTAAATGCCACAGTAACAGACCAATGAATGAAAATGTCTGGCTGAAAGCCCATACAAGTATATTATACATATAATGTTGGCAGAATCAAAAGGTCCTGCCTACTGCCAAACCTAAAAAGACGTGCCCTGCTGCACTAGTTATCAAACTACCATCAGCTATCAGTCTCTCTGTTAGATGCCTTGAAAGAGTTGTATTGTAGTCAAACATTACTGTGGCCAGCAGAACCTGCAGCTCAGTTTTGTGCAAAAGAAAACACTGAGCAACCTCGGTAGACTAACAGATTGACGGTATCAGTAACTGCAACACAGCACCTCAAATGTGGGGGTGGGTCAGGCCAGTATGACGTAGTGGTCTATCTGGACGGCCTCGACTAAAAGCTTCTAGCGTGGAAAATTCCATAGACCGCCAAATTGCATTTCGAACGAGGCATTTCATAAGAGCAATACCAAACTTTGCTTCACCCCCACGGGAAACTGAAACATGCCAAGTACAGAAAAAAAAAATTCCTTTAAAGGTTTCCACCCGAAAGCTGTATTTCCATTAGTTTATGCTGCCAAATCCGTGTTGTTATTCCATGGCAGTTAAAAGGGTATTAATCCCTCCTATAAACTACATTATTTCGGATGAACACACAATTGTAAAAAACGCTGAAAGAATCACAGCACTTCCCTTGAAATAGGAGCAGCACATCCTGTACTGAGTGAGCTAGGGCCGCCTCCCCAGATTCATGGAGAAAGAGTGATAACGTAAACCACGTAGTGATGCCGCGATAGAGCAAAATGAAGGACAGGGCCCCTCCTTAAAATAAAGATAAGTATGGGCGCCCTCCAGATTTAAGCAGCTATCCTTTTGGCGAAAAAACCCCCAGAAAATTCAGCGCAAGAAAAACTTGATCAAAACTAATCTACACAGATTCAAGGTAATTTCGAAACACACTGGGTGGGCCCTTGATGTTTGATGAAGCAGGATACTTCATAAACTAAAAGCTCGCCGCTGACAAATGCAGTGTTACTTACATATACATTGTTTCCAATATCGGCAAATCTAAGCTTTTCACTGAAACTCATCCTTTTATCTTACATGGGTGGAGACATTGATTAGGAATATCCTCCACTAATTGCACTGGTTAGAAACCACTTTCAAGTGCCATACTTGTCGTGTCGTCATGCCTGACTGTCCAGTGAGACAGGTCAGGCAATGAGGAGGAGCAATGAGGGACAGGAAAAGGAGGAGCTATTTAGGTTGTGAGCCAGTAACTTCCTGGCAGGGAATAAAGAAGGTTGCCCCTGTTACAGCTCTGCGTCCTGTGGTTATTTGGGCGGGCTAAAGCGTGACAATGGCGACGAGGGTGGGATGAGCCAAGCCCCACACAACGTCGCGCAGCCCAGCCGAGCACCGGCCCCAACGACCAGCCAACAGCGCCAGAAAGAACGCGCAACAGAACGACGCCTGCGGCGGATCCTGGCTCACGGACGAACGGAGCATGCGAGAGCGCGCGAGGGTGTACCTGCGTGCTAGTGCCCAACTGCGGAGAAGTGAAGAGCCGCCAAGCGACGTGAGGCGCGCCAGTACCTGCCCCCCCCCGTGAGGACTGTGGACCGCAAGACGTGGAGAGCCCAGCCGAGCAGCGCTGAGGTGAGCGCGATGTCCCTGCATCCCTGCGAGGCCTGAAGACGGCGAGGGTGAGTCCCCAGCACACGCGACCGCTAGACAAGCCAGAGCGGGTCTGCACGTGCGCTTGAGACTGCTGAGAGCCGGGGAACATGGTGGCCATGTTGGAGTCAGGCGCCAGCCCCCAATAGACCCACGCGTCTCATACGGCGGCCATTTTAGGGTCAGGCAAGCCCTCAACAAACTCCTGAGTCCCACACGGCGGCCATTTTTAAGTCAGGCAAGTGACTTAAACACTTAAAAAGGCGGGAACACGGCCAAATACCTCACGCAGGAGTGGCAGAAGCCTATCATAAACTGAAATACTCATAAATACTACTAAAACACACAAGAACAAGAGAATACTGCTGGCAAGAAGCGCCAATACCTAATATACAGTGCCACCATGTCTGATACTGATGCTCAAAGTACGTCCTCGACCGGAGGTGCACCCACGCAACCCACCACGACGGCGATGCCTCAAATAGCGTCCATAGGAGCACCTTTCATGCGACAGCCACAACCGCTAGTGCTGACGCCTGGCAACACCATGGGCCCTGCATGGAAAACCTGGAGCGAGGACTTTGAAGATTACATGGAAGGGTCTCTTGTACAAGACTCCAAACGCAAGCTGGTTGCGCTACGGAATCTTGCTGGCCAAGAAATAGCACAAATAATCAAAGAAATGCCCAACGTTGCCACAGCCACCTATGATGAAGTGAAAGCTGCCCTTGACCGACGGTTCCTGCACAAGCGCAACGTCGATTATGAACGCTATGTATTCAACCTAGCGTCTCAAGAGAAAGGAGAGTGCATGGGTGATTTCATCACACGCATCAAAAGGATGACGCGTCACTGTGATTTCGAAAACTTCAAGACGGAAGATGCATTGCGGCTCCGAATCATTGATGGTTGCCGTTCAGAATCGCTACGAAGACGCCTCCTAAAGAAGTCCTACACACTGGAACAAATCGAAGAACTTACAAGGATTAACGACCAAGCAGAAGATCATGCTAAGAGGATGGAAACGCACAAGCCTGAACACAAAGACAAAGACCACAAAGAGCAGGTTTTCCGAATACAGTCGCGCACAAACATCCGCCCAGGGTCGAGTGCGCATAGGACAAGCAAGCATCACCGCAACTCTCGGAAATCATCGCCCCGCCGAGACTCACGACATACCAAACACACCAAACCTGCACCTGCCTGTTACCGATGCGGTCAGGATTACCCTCACTCAGGGCAGTGTCCGGCCATCGGCCAACGATGTCACCGATGCGGAAAAGACAACCATTTTGAGATAGCCTGTCAGGCCAGACAATCTGCCCGAAGGTCACCCACTCCACGATCTGACACCCGGCACCATGCCCGTGCTGTAACGAGAAGAGAGAGCCGCTCGTCAGACTCATCAAGCTCCAGCACCCGCTCGACATATTCTCACCAGCGCCACAGCCGATCCACAAGTGCGCCTCGCTCCCGTCATCACTCCACGAGGTCACGGGCTCACCGCTCTTCATCCAACAGCTCCTCAGCACTCACCACAGTGTCACAAGACAGTGACGAGTACGTCTGTAGAGTATTTGATTCGTCAACAGCCATGCAGGACAGTGACGAATACATATGCATGGTGGCTGATCCAGATCGACTCAAACGATACCCAAAACTGGACATCCTGATAGGAGACCATCCAGCGAAATTTGTCCTGGACTCAGGTGCCTCGTTAAATTACATATGTGCGCTAGAATACCAGAAGATGAAGAACCGACCCAAACTAGAGCCAGCGGCAGTCCGCATTTTCACATGGATGTGCCGGAAGCCATTACCATGCCTTGGCCGGTTTCACACCACACTGACTTTCAAAAACAGAAAAATTCCTGCATACGTCCACGTTGTAGAAGGACCAGACTTCGCCGACTGTTTGCTCAGTCTGCCTACAGCGGAACGACTGAAGCTGGTGGAGCTGCTATACATGACAGAAGACGCCCCTGACATCGTGGCCAAATTCCCCAAACTTTTCAAAGGTCTAGGTAAACTGAACCATTTCAAAGTAAAACTCCACATCAACGAAAACATCACACCTATCGCACAGCATCACAGGAAGGTGCCCTTCCACCTGCAACAGGCCTTTGATGACGAGCTACAAGAACTTCTACAATCAGACATCATAGAACGCACTTCCGGACCCACTCCCTGGGTATCACCAGTCGTGGTGGTCCCGAAGAAAGGACAAGACAATAAAGTCCGGCTATGCGTGGACATGAGAGCGCCCAACACCGCCATCGAACGGGAGCGACACCCAGGGCCTCATATCAGTGATATGATCACAAAATTAAATGGTGCTACCATCTTCTCCAAACTTGACCTGAACAAAGGTTACCACCAGCTGGAGCTCCACGAACAATCGCGCTATATCACGACATTTACCACGCATCAAGGCTTATTTCGATACAAGCGCCTGAATTTCGGCATTTCATCAGCCGCCGAAATATTCCAGGAAACCATCCGGAAGGTCATACAAGGGATCCCGAACTCCTTCAACTACAGCGACGACCTGCTGGTGTTCGGCAAAGATCAAGTTGAACATGACACCGCGCTGGATAGAGTGTGCCACGCGCTACTGCAAGCCAACTTGACACTGAATGCCGAGAAGTGCGAATTCCACAAAAGCACCCTCAAGTTCTATGGACATACCTTTTCAAGTGAAGGCATGACACCAGATCCCGACAAGGTAGCCGCACTTGCTGACACTCCGACACCCCATGATGTAAGTGATCTCCGCTCCTTCCTAGGAATGGCGAGCTACTGCGCGCGATACATCCGCGACTACGCCACCATCAGCTACCCGCTCCGAGAACTGACACGTCAAGGACAACCCTTTGAGTGGTCACGAGCGTGTGCCAAAGCCTTCGAAGAAATAAAACAAGCGGTGGGGTCTGCCACTAACCTAGCATACTTTGACACGAACAAAAGGACAGAGATCACTGTTGACGCCAGTCCGGTGGGCCTGGGGGCCATTCTTGCCCAATACCGTGACCATTCTGATCAACGACACATCATTGATTATGCAAGTCGCAGCCTCACGGACACGGAAAGAGCTTACTCCCAACCGGAGAAGGAAAGCTTGGCTGTGGTGTGGGCGTGCGAACACTTTCACCTGTTTGTATACGGAAAACATTTCACCATCATTACGGATCATCAAGCTCTCCTTACAATCTTTGGCAATCCCAACGCCAAGATGCCACCTCGCATCGAACGCTGGGGTTTGAGACTCCAAGACTATGTGTTCACAATTGTTCACAAACCAGGCAAAGCTGAAAACCCCGCGGACTATATGTCCCGCCACCCGTTGCCGAGGGCCACTAAACCTGAATCCCTGGCAGACGACTACATCCATTTCGTCATTGACGCAGCGTGTCCGCCTGCAGTTCCTCTGGAAACTATTCAAACTGCATCTGCCTCCGATCCACTGATTCAAACTGTCATGACCCACGTGCGCAACAACTCCTGGCGCAACGCACTGAACACCGCGCCTGGATCAGATCCTCCACTGCACGACCTCACAGCGTTTCACCGCGTTCGTGAGGAGTTGTCCATCAGTGATACTGGTCTTCTTTTGCGAGGGGGAAGGATCGTGATTCCTCATAACCTGCGACAAGGCATCATTAATCTAGCCCACGAAGGACACAGAAGCCTGAATGCCACAAAGAAAACTTTGAGAGAACGGGTCTGGTTCCCCTCTCTCGACTCCATGGTAGAGACAACCTTAAAAGACTGCATGACGTGCCAACTAGTGAGTCGTGAGGAACCACCAGCACCTCTTCAAATGTCCGAACTGCCAGATGAAGTGTGGAAGCAAGTAGCGGTTGACTTCTTTGGACCGCTTCAGTCTGGACAATACATCATGGTTGTCATGGACGAATATTCAAGATTTCCCTTCGCACACATGATAGCATCTACCAGAGCAACTGCTGTCATTCCTGTACTGGACGACATCTTTGCAGCATGGGGCGTCCCCGCAAGAGTCAAGTCCGACAACGGGCCTCCATTCAATGGCCATGAGTTTGCGGAATTTGCGAAGCATCTCGACTTCAAACACCACAAAATAACTCCACTGTGGCCGCAAGCAAATGGTATGGTGGAGAGATTTATGGGTACTTTGAAGAAAGCCATCCAACAAGCAGAGATAACACGTCGAGATGTCCAACAAACTCTGAACGAAGTACTAAGGGCCTACCGGACCACCCCCCACAACACCACGAATCAATGTCCAGCCACAATAATGCTGGGAAGGACACCGAGAACAAGAGTGCCCATGGTAGACACCAGGCCTCAATCAAGGACCGTCACTGTGGACCACGAAACACTAGTCGACATTGACAGGAATAAGAAGCAGAAAATGAAGACCTATGCAGACAGTCGCCGGCACGCCAAAGAAGCTGATATCCGCGAAGGCGACTGGGTCATAGTGAGAGGAGACCGGCGAACAAAAGCAGATAGCCGATACCTGAACCTTCCCTTACAAGTTCACAAGAGGAAAGGAACCATGATCACAGCCAAAGCTGATCACAAGCAAATAACGAGAAACATATCTCACTTCAAAAGACACTATCCAGTGAACATGCATGAGTCATCGTCAGGCCACACGTCCAGTGACTCTACCAGTCAAAACGATAACACTGAGATCCACCATTATCAGCAGCCGAGATCGGCCAACAGTCCAGAGCGACGTCGACACACGCCAGAGAGAGAGACTCGCCCCAAACGCCTGGTGAGGAAACCACGGCGACTCGTCGAAGAAATGTAGCACCACTTCTTTGAACAAAAGGGGGAGATGTCGTGTCGTCATGCCTGACTGTCCAGTGAGACAGGTCAGGCAATGAGGAGGAGCAATGAGGGACAGGAAAAGGAGGAGCTATTTAGGTTGTGAGCCAGTAACTTCCTTGCAGGGAATAAAGAAGGTTGCCCCTGTTACAGCTCTGCGTCCTGTGGTTATTTGGGCGGGCTAAAGCGTGACAATACTTAGCGATGTACGAAAACTATTTAGTACTACTTCTCACTCCAAATAACTGACTAAATATCCACCACTGTCAACAACAGCTATATAAATACAAACCTTTTTCTTCCTCTACCGTTCTGCAATCATCCCAAATAACTGACTAACCTATCCACCACTTAAAATGCACTTGCATGTTTCACTATACTAATTCAACACTAATCCTCTGTGGGTCCCGGAGTAGCGTGCTACTCGCCGAAAAAGCGCTTCGACGCCTCGTCAGAGGTAGTAAGCGCTATATAATTACAATACAATACTTACACGAGTCACTATACACTCCTCATTAGAGACTCTGATTCGCCTCAGAAAGTGACACTTGTTGTGTCCCGAGGTAAACACTTCACAAGCTTTGTATAGTCTGTCTGGCAGCACGTCATCATGTATTATCATAACAAAGATAACTTTTAGACCGCACGTACAGTACATCCCTCTCGGAAGCTCCGAACTGACCTTCCTGCTCCCAGCTCGCCAGGGACTCGGGGTCGCTGCGGCGGACACTGCCCAGGAGCTCGGGAGGCAGGGGCTCCATTTTCCGCGTCCCCTGGTGGGCCCCGTCCCCGCGGGCCCCCGCCTCGGCTGCCCCCCGGCAGTGCTCTCGCAGCTCCCGCGGATCCAGCGCGGACAGCTCCGCCAGCAGCGCCGCACGCCCCTCCCGACCGAGCTCCGGCCAGAAGCGCAGGAGCTGCGGCTGCCCGGCCTCCTCCAGCCAGCGGCGGACCTGCTCCAGCGAGGCCATGGTCCGCGGGGTGGGTCACTCGAGGGGTACCGGTATGTGAGAGGAGAGACCGTCTCTTAATGGGAGCCCGCAAACAGTTTCAAGAGGAGGGAAGTGATCCAGGGCCTGGGCGGGGCCTCGCCTCGGCCGGGCAGCACGAAGCAGTCACGCGCCCCGGCACGCGTCACCGCCCCCTTTCCCGCTGCTGCTCATGGAAGTTAAGTTTATTTATTTATTTTATTTAATGCGATTTTATATGGCGCGAAAATTACCCGGTGTCAGAGCGCTTTTCAAAAGTACCAGTTGCGTTACATAAGGACTTTGGATCACATGAGTTACATAGGAGATACAAACAGAAAACAAGTCAGGTCCCGGGCCGCGCTGTGATTGGCTGACGTCACGGGGGTGTCCCGGGCCGGCAGCCAATCACAGCGCGGCCCGGGAATGACGTCACGGGGGTGTCCCGGGCCGGCAGCCAATCGCAGCGCGGCCCGGGACAAAGGGGCGGGGCTTTAAAAAAGCACCAGAAACGCCCCCGAATCGCGTTTTCAAGAGAAAGCGCGATTGACAGCCTCTGTCTCCCAATGGCTAGCCTCCATTTATGGAGCTAGCCAATGAGAGGCAGAGGCGGTGCCGACATCCCTACTGTAGACAATAGTTTTCGATCTGGGAGTGGCACTGCGTGCCCCTCGCCAGGTCGAAACCTAAAAATGCTCAGTAATACATATAATGTTGTAACCATGTTTAATTAAATGTCACACAACTACTGCTGGGACATCTTCTGCCTAAGTCTTTAGGTCCCTAGCAAAAACTTGCAACCCCAAAGCACACCACAGGGGAGGAAAGCATTTGTACAAATAATAGTGCAGTCCTAACATGGACAAAGATAGCATTTCAAAGTAACGGCAGTGTGAATTTTTAGCGCAGGAGGGCCGACAATTAGAACAAAAAGATAAAATGCAAGTTAACCTGTTCAGAAAAATTGTCACAAGGACAAGGCTTTAGGGTACCAGACGTTGAGCAACCCTTGGGGAGGGGTAAAAACCAGGGTACCTGGTTCAGCCAAAATCTGGTTAGAACCAAACAAATTTTGCTTATTAGAGACGAGTGACAAATAGGGCTGTGGGCACAAACTCAAAGTGATATACCTTCTCACTGAATGCTTGGCTAATTCCGTGCCCCCCTATTTGCCAGATGCTTAGCCAAAAATGTCTGATTTATATCCCTGATGGCTGCTGGACGTCAGGGTCTAGGTTTAATATACATATCAGGGCAGCCCAGCCACTTCAATTGCTCCATGATGTATTTTAGCCATGGAATACGTGGGGCCCCCTCGTCCGTTACTACCTACTGGTTTAAAGTGGCAGTTGTGCTCAACTAGATTCTCAACCAACATATCAGCAGTACAGCAGTGATAAGGTCAGAAATATACCGCAGACCAAGCTCTTCATGCAAAATAACAGCAGGGGTGTTGGAGGGGACCACAAGAAGGCCACACATTCATTTATGTTTGACCCCCTGAATGCCCCTTGCATCCTTGCAGCCCCATACATCACACCTGCATGTGGCCATAGGAATACAATTTTCTTTAAACACCTTGAGCAGGGCGAGTGTTGGTTTGGACCCCAGCCTTTTGGCATAGACCCACCCTTCCCCAACTGCTCTTGCCAAAACTTTCTTTTCGAGATGTCTGTTCGCAACCCTGGTCCCAAAGTTGTCAAACAACATCCCCAGATAGGGGAAGGTAGACACTTTTGTTAATTAAACCCCCTACACCACAGTTTTTTTGCTGCCCATTGTCATAGTGTGAGAGTTTGATAAATTGATGGCTAAATGAAGTGAGTCCATAAAATCGATAAAAACATTTCAAAGATTTTGGAGACCTACAGCGGTCCTGGCAAACAATACAGCATCCTCCGCATACAATAGTGTGGTGACATGCTCTTGAAATGTCTTTAGTGCTGCCTGAGAGGAGGTCCCCTAGCTAATTAATGTAGAGTGTGAATAGCAGAGGGGCTAACATGCACCCCTGCTTTACCCTTCTCTTGACCTCCCAGGGGTCTGTCATGCTGCCATCCCCCTCAAACCTTACTGCTCTTTGCCCAGCTCCACCAGTATCTGCCACAGCTTAGATCAGTTCACACGGTCAAATGCTGATGCTAAATCCTTAAATCCCATGTGCAGGGTGCCCCTTATGACTAATGTAGACTACTCGACTACCACATTCAAATTAATACATTGATCGAGCATCCGTTTGCTTTGCCTAAAACCATACTGTATGTCACTAATAACATTGAAATCTTCTAGCCACAATGATAAACAATTCAAAATTAGCTTTGAGATCAAAAAAGGTCTGTAACAGGCAGGATCAGCCCTTGAGCCCTTTTTAAAAATCTGGATAATGAAAGCCCTCGCCCATGATGGAGGAAAAGCGCATGTGCCAACCGCATTTAAAACCTGTCCCAGTATTGTAGCCCAGACCTGAGGGTCTACCTTGTACAGGTCAGCTGGTACCCCATCTGGACCCGGAGCCTTTGCCCCAGATGTAGCAAGGATAGCTCTGTAAATCTCATCTGCATTAAAAGGAAATGGTGCATTAGCTAAGCTGGGGTCCCATTGTATCTCTTGCCCTTCCACATCCTTACCACTGTACATCCCACCAATGTTGTGTGCAATCTAACATTTACTGTATTAGAGAAAAATGAGCTTGTGACCACTTGTTACTACTTGCTTGTCCGAGATCCTCAATGGCCTTTTCCTTGATGGATGTCTTCCTCTGCTGAATTGCATGCATATAAACCCTCCTGCAACCCTTACTCTCACCTTCATCTCTCGGAATTTGTTTAAGTGCCAACAGTACCTTCCTATGGGCAATGGACCAGGTGCCATTAAACCACCTCCTGACCTTAGGGCCCTTGCCCGTACACGGAAAGGTTAGATTGGTGTCTATCGGGTTAGTTAATATTCCAAAGGCATTTAGAATGACTCTATCCTGTGCATTGGTATCCATACATGCTGGAACCTCAACTGCACACTCCACATGCAGGTTATCTAAGAACCTTTCTGGTACCACCTTCTCCCACTTCAGCCTGTTTGAATGATCCTTGGTACTAATGTCGGAGTCGGGGATACCCCTACCCTCTTTTTCATGGAAAACAGATAAAAACAATAGTTCAAGCATGAAGGGGGTATGATCACTGTGATTGCTCCAGATAGAGCTCCGTATATGGACTGGAGGGGCTAAAGATGCACGGACCATTATGAAATCAATAATGCTAGAGCATCCCCTGCCTACAAAAGTGGGGATGGGGGTGTTCTCTCCCGTTTGCTCTATACAATACAAGTTGTTTGCAGAAGGAAGCCCTTCTGTGAGTATACCTGACTCTGTATATTCAAAATGTGTGATTAATGATAAAAAGTCCCCTAGAGCCTTAGTAGAAAGATAGTTAAGATAGCTCTGGTGGATGTTAAAGTCGCCTAGAATTATTATCTCAAAATCAGAATGTTTCTTCTTTCTGTAATAATAAAGGAAACCCTCCAGGGCAACCAGGTGTTCTGTCGTGGAACCTCTAATGAAAAAGTTATAATAATGAATTATTAGTGACAGGTACTGATTCTTGAAGGACAACTCTATTGCTAAAATATAAGGAAATAGGCTCATCTTGCATCCTCAATCGAGAGAAACCAATAAAAGAAGCCAACCCCTGCCTCGACCCGCAGTCGAGGGGATTGCGTGCTTAAAGAATGAGGTAAACCCATCCAAAAAGAAACTCTCAATCAAATGGCCACTCTGGGAAGTACTAATCTAGGAGGGAGAGCAGACTCTGGCTTCCACAGCAAAGGAGTATTATAAACTCTAGTGGATACTAGCGTGGATGAAGGGGCACTAGTAGGTGCTGGACTAGACCGTTAACTGTGGATTCCTGGATGAGAAAATAGTGTAGGAAACACAGTCCAGAGATCTTAAAACTTGTGCTTCAACCTCAGCCATTTATTGTCAATCAATGCCATCAAGCCCCTGTAAACTTTGCAGGGTTCAAATCTATTAGCTAGAGGGAGGACTAGTCCTGGGTTACTATTCTGTGTGACGTAAATGATCTAGTTGCCTGATGCCATGCACTATTTAAAGAACAAATGGTAGGGGAGTACAAATTCTGAAGGGGGACAATCCTAATCATAGTTTTGGAACTACTCCTAAGCTCACAATCTGTAAGTGCTCTAGCTTTGGTATAATGGCTCATATTAACTATAACACAATTCCCCTTGATATTTTTCACAACTCTGTGTCTTACCCAGACCACTCCTCCAGCCATGATGCTGTCCAGGGATAGCCTTTAGCCGTTGACAATGTTAGTATTACACCGATGAGTGACCTTATGAATAAGATCCAATGTAGACTTCTTAATACCCTGCGAAGCTGGGGGAACTCCCAGTAAAATTACAGCCAAAGATGCTGATTCCGGGGACAGATCTTTGATATCATGGCTGCCAGCTTGAGACTTAGTAAAATTAATTGAAGCTAGTGTTTCAGGTAACCACCCCTTTTGTAGTAATATAAATATGTTGGATTTCTGGTCCCACTGGTGCCCCTTGCCCCTTCAGTTACCCTTTGTCTCAGATGCTCAATATTCTCAGTGTTTTGAGATTCAAGGGACGCCTGAGTTACACTACTGATCACTGCTGACGAGCCCGCTATCTCTTGTGTCCCCCTAACAGACAGGTGCAAAGTAGTGGTCCTAGAAAGGCTGATGGGCCCACCCCCCTCAGGCTCCCTAGCAATGGAGTGGCAAGGTACTATTGGAAGAATAACAGCAAGCCTTGCTTCTAGAGCTTCCAGCTTTTGCCATATTGGTGCTAAAAGCTTAGCAAACATGGACTCCAATCTTGGGAGGAGTGAATCAATAAACTGGTCTGAATCAGTACCATTTGACCTTTTGGACTAAACATTCCGAGGGGCTCTGTTACAGCCTATTTTCTTCCTCTTAGTCTGGGGCTAGCAGTGTCCTCACCCACCAAAGTCAGAACTGTGCAAGCATTAGGATCCACTGGGATGAAATAAGGGGAAGTGAAGATATCATCCAGGGACTTGCCTCTCCCACTCCAAGGCTATCCCTTATGAATTGGGCCAAAGCAGATTTTCCAGTCTCCAAGGAAAGCCTCCTTTCCATCATTGTAGGAGTGTAGGGTCTGCTTCCTATGGTTACCCCCACTTTTTGATGTGCTTCGCTGGTTTTTCAACTTTAGTGTGGCAGTGGGCCTGCTAATCAGGCCCACAGCCTAGTTGTACTCTCTCTAAATTGATACCAAGTACTTTAGGTACATACCAGATTTGTTACTGAGGCACCCTTGTTACCCCTGTATGGGGTACCTTAGGTACCCAGGGCATGGGGACTCCAGAGGCCTACCAGGGTCTGCAGCATGTATTGTGCCACCCCTGGTTAGCCTTCCAAACTGACACCCCAGGTCTGTACTTACAGCCTGGGTAAGGTGGTGTAAGCACCCCTTACTTGGATCTAGTATACCTATATCTACCTTATATATAGACACATAGTAACCTATAAGTCACTCCTATGGTTGGCCTTGACAATCCTGGAGGCAGAGTGCTTGGTCTTGTGTGAGAGGGTGCCCTAGCATGAGCTGAGCCCCTCTGTAGCTTTCAGAACCATCTCTTTATAGCTGTTCTATGATATAGCGATACCATATACTTTTAAGTGCATTATAATCCTCGCGGTTAATGCTAATTTTGGTTTGGCTTTATCAAAACATGTTGTGTAAGGTGTCAAACACTTTGGAATAATACCCCACCCGCCAGTACTGGTGGCGGGGGTAGCATTCCACCCTTCTAGAGGGGAAAGACATGTATGTTACTGGTAAAACCAGTTACAGTTAAACAGAGCCTTAGCATCACAAAATGGATGCTGCTGCCACAGACACGTGTCTGCCCTCCTGCTGCTGGACAAAACTCCGGCAGGGGAGCCCTGGACAATAGGTGCCCTGTCCACCTCCCCTGATAGGCTTTAGGCAAAGTAGTGTGCAGAGAACTGTACATCACACACACATACAGAGTCAATGAATCATTTGTGTATACATCAGTGTATAGAAAATCTTACATAAGGCAACAGGGAATACAAGGTGTAGGGTGCTCGTCACCCATACTGGTAAGCATTTTGTAAGAGTGATTGGTCTGAAGAAGCACAAACTCAGGATCCAGAACATAACACTGTAGTTAGCATTGCCTTCTATGATAAGAATTTATTTCCAACAAAACAAGGGGCATATTACCAAGCAATAGCGATAATTATCGCTATTGCTTGGTTAGAGACAAAATTTTACCGCTAAGCTGCGGCGATTTTTATCGCAGATAAACCTTGGTATTACCAAGGTTTATCGCAAATGCGATAAAAAACGGCCGCAATGCATGAATATCGCTGAAAAGTCAGCGATATTCATGCATTACTGAGCTAATGCTCTTAGCCATGTTATCCACCTCCCATTGGATAACATGGCTAAGAACTGCTCTGGCAGGCGTTAGCTTTTGGAGATATTCGCGCTTAGCGCGAATATCTCCAAAAGTTGGTAATAGGAGATAGCGATGTTAGCGACTGTTTCCAGTTGCTAACATCTGGGCACGCCCACTTTGCATATCATTAGTGATAAATATCACTGAAATGCAAAGTGGGGCCCAAGATGGTCGCTATCTCCTACTAGCTGTCGCTAACTGGTGTTAGCGACAGCTAGGTAATAGGGAGATAATTTTATCTCCGCTTTCTTTGCTTTTAAAGCCAAAAAAGCGGAGATAAACCCCCTTGATAATATGCCCCTCAATCTTTTACAGCAACATCGGTATAATGAAAAACGTAAAAAATATATAATTTTGTAACCTACATGCAGCTTGCATGCAGCTCTTTGATGGCAGTTCATAGATCACTGTGCTAGATTACATATGTAACTTATGTACAGCAGAGTAACAAAATAATGTCAGTGGCAAAAGCAGTAATCCACTGAGCTCTGCACATAAAATACTATTCTTTGACAGGCATGGTACACATTTATTGCAGCATGCATATTAACCCTCTGTGCTAAATTAGATGATTCAAAACTGTCACTAAACAAAACTCCCATCCTCACCAGCCGGTACATTAGTTAGTTAGTTATCATGACAATTTTATTGTTGCCTGAGAACTGTTGGATATACAAGGAACTTTGCAGTGCCAGCCCCAGTAAGAAAACCGCCCCCATCCTTCCAGCTTCCCAGGGAAAGACCCGATGCCAGGTACGGCCAGTCCGTCCGGCCTTGCTACCACCCTCCAATGTCTTCACATAGACACTCTCTCATGTGCATTTAATTCTTTTTATAGTGCTACTCATCTGAAGTATGTACAGCAGGGTGTCAGAGTGTGTTACATCACACACGTATTGTATTGAGGCAATGACTCATAAATTTGAAAGTCAATGTATAGGAAATGTTACTTAAGACAATGAGGGCTACAAGGTGTAAGAATAAGATGCCATTCATACTGGTAGGCAGTGGCGTAGCATGGGCAGGCCACAGGGGTAGTTGCCCCAGGCGCAATATTCTTAGGGGTGCAAAATTGTAAAATATAAGAAAATGTGGTAGATGGGACTCTAGTCACATTGGTACTGTTGTCTGCAAGTGCAGGTTATGTTGTCTTTCCCATCTTTTCCCACAGAAGGGCTGTACAGAGCTGTGGTCTCATGCATCTCTCATGGCCTCATGGCAGGTGGAGGGCTGCTTGCACTGCTTCCCAGTGGCATGGGTGCAGCTCCACCCAGCGGCCCAATAGCAGAACATCTCTTGTGGTACCATGGTGCCGTGCAAGGAATTAGTTCCTTATTTTTAGCAGGCAGAAGGGCCATTTCAAGTCTGAGTTCTGCACTTACTGCCTGACGTCATGTGTTGGTTTGGGATAATGGGTTGAGTCACCCAGGGGTATAGCATCCTTTCATTCTTTCATTCATTATTTAGTCTTTCACAATTAATTCTCTCCTTCCATCTGTGTGCCCATCCATGTCCAAACCTATTCAACCATTTCCAAACCTATGCATTATCAGTACTCCCATCCATAATTTCACTCATCCAATCCCAACATCCACCCTTTCACTCATCCATCTATTATCCATCCATCCTTTCACCCCATCCATCCTTTCGCTCATCCATCTACACGTTTGCCCATTCACACAGTCAATCATCTGCTAATTTGTCCATCCATTCACTATTTCACTCATCCATCCTTTCTTCCAGCTCTTCACCCTCCCATTCACTCATCTATGCTTTCTTTCACTCATCCATCCTTACATCCTTCTTTTCACTCATCCATACACCCATTCACCCATTCATCCTGTCAACCACCCATCCATAATTTCAATCATCCATCCATCCTTCCTTTCTCCCCCTTCACCCTCTCACTTAGCAATCACTTCACCGTTACCCGCCGCAGCCACATCACCCCCACCTGAGAGACCTACACTGGCTCCCGGTCGACAAGAGGATCACATTCAAGCTCCTCACCCACGCACACAAAGCACTCCATAACGCCGGACCAGCCTACCTGAACAGCAGACTCAGCTTCTACACTCCCACCAGCCAGCTCCGCTCTGCCAGCCTCACCCTCGCCGCTGTCCCCCGCATCCAACGACCGACCTCCGGTGGCAGATCCGTCTCCTACCTCGCCGCCAAGACCTGGAACACCCTCCCTACCCACATACAGCAGACCCAAGACCTACTGGCCTTCAGAAGACTCCTCAAGACCTGGCTCTTCGAGCAGTAGCAGCACCCACCTCCCCTCAGCGCCTCAAGACCCTCATGGGTAAGTAGTGCTCTCTACAAGTACTATGATTGATTGATTCACTCATCCACCCCCAACCCATCTATCCACTCATGAATTCATCCATTGACCCAATCACACATGAATGCTTTCACGCATCCATCTATTCATCCCAATATTCACTCACTCTTCTTCCACCCTTTCACTCATCCATCCATCCATCCATCCATCCATCCACCCTACCATCCTTTTACTCATCCATCCACCCTTTTACCCATCCAAACAACCTTTTACCGATCCATCCACCATTCCATCAATACATTCACAATTTCACTCATACATCTAATTATTTACCCTTGTTCTCAACCATCCTTCCACTCACTCACCCATCTAGCCTTTCTCTCATTATCAATACATTCATCTTTTCACCGGGGCTGGGCGTAGTTAGCAGAGGTTGGGCTGCCCCTGTCCGTCGATGGACCCCTTCCGACTCCTTCATTTAGTTCTCCAAGTGTACCCGTTTTAGCTTTCCTTGTTAAGTCCCACTGCAATGGCTAGGAACCGACCTCCTAAGACTGCCTTTAGCGATTTCAGCGCATCCCACACCATGGGGATAGCGACCGAGCCATCATCATTGGTTGCCAAATACTGTTTTATAGCATTACGTACTTCAGTTACATTGGTATCATATATAAGTAGGTTTTTATTCAGCACCCATGTCCTCTGGCAGGAGGAGCCCCTGGGTAGAAGCAATGTAAGTGATATTGAGGAGTGGTAGGGAAAGTGCTGCTGTCCCAATCGCGACATCCTTTGTAGCCATCATAACTCTAGGGCATGTCCAGAACAAGTCTATGCGCGCGTAGGTTTGGTGCGTCACAGAAAAGGTTTATTCCCCAGCCGTTGGGTAGCAGTGACTCCACCCGTCCATACGTCCAACCTCCCCCAGCCTCTGTAACATAGGTTCTGAATGGGAACCTGAGGGCTATAAATGGAGGGTCGATATATCT
Organism: Lissotriton helveticus; assembly: GCF_964261635.1. NCBI lineage: Eukaryota > Metazoa > Chordata > Amphibia > Caudata > Salamandridae > Lissotriton > Lissotriton helveticus. The sequence continues at coordinate 144,488,399 of NC_136064.1, forward strand.
AACTGAGTGTATTGGGCTAGGTTAAAGTCTCACCCATCACAAAGTCCTCGTCTGGAGATTCAAGGATAGTGGTCAACGAGTCCCAGAAGAATGTTTCCTGCTGTTCATTAGGGCTATAGACTGATGCCATCTTATATGTGTGGCTTCCAACTGATACCCTCAGTGCCATCTACCTGTGTGGTATCTCTCTGTGTACACCAATCACAGTCCCCTGGAACTGCATTGCCAAACGGATGGCCACCCCGCCCTCTTCCTGGACCCCAATGAGAAATATTGTCTGTCAAACCATTTTAACCTGATACATTTCCAATCAGCACACAATAGATGAGTCTCTTGTAAGAGGCAGATATCACACTTAGAATTTCTTAATATAGCAAGGAGCACCCGCCGTTTAATGGGTAAGTTAAGACCCTGAACATTAAATCTCAAGATAAGACCTGCCATTGGGGAGTGTTTGGGCATAAGCCAGGGCAGAACTTAAGTGCAGAGTAGTGTGCTGCACTATATGCTTCCTCCCAGCCCCACCCTCCAATGAAATCCATTTGGAGGACCAACCGCCCAATGTTGTCCCCACCCAACTCCCACATGCCACCCGCTGGTTGGGTTGTAGTAAGCTAATTGTGTGTAGTATATGTATAGATTGAACTGCTCACCTTGGGGAGCTCTTTCCCCACTAGTAGGGGTCTGCCTTGTGGCCCCAAGTGTTGAGATTCATCCCCCCATGCCACCCTTGCACCTCAAAACATAGTATGGTGGATCCCAGGCCCCCTATTGGAATGAATGAACCCTCACTTCGAGATATATGCCTGCCTAAACTAGGGAATACCTCTGACCTCGGGGCTATTGCAAGGCGAATAGGAAAGAAGAGAAAGAAACATAGCAAGAAAACTCAATTAGACATATGATCCGTCATCCGTTGGCAATAGTTCGCACCATCATGCATGGGTTCATGAGTCCGGTACTTGAGCATCACATCTCAGAGGGTTCGGCTCACCTCACCAGGGCTGAAGTCACTCGCCCCAGGCTTTCAATCTTCCTTTTTCATCTGTGGGCCCAGGCTAGAGCCAGGTGGCATCACTCGTTAAGGGGGTCACCCACACCTTTGCGGTTTTGTATCTGTTGCAGAAGGGCTTCCCTTTCTTTCTGGCGTTCTTCTTCCGAGGGTTTTGTGTTGTTTCCCCTTCTGGAACCTCATCTCTGATTCAGATTGGGAAGTCGCTTATCTGATGGGCCTTGCTCTACTGGCCCAAAGCCTCCTTCTTCCTCCAGGTCAGTCCCAAGCATTTCCTGTGCTTCTTTAAGGGTTCACACAACTTGCGGCTCTTTATTCCAGGTGAAAGACAATCTGAACGGGTGTCCCCATTGGTAGAGAATACCCTGGTCTCAGAGGTATGTTGTGGCTGGCTTCAGATTTTTGGGGCATTGAAAAGTGAGGGCCGAGAGGTCCTGGATGACTTCCACTTGCAGAACCTCCAACGCCACTGTCGCCTGGTTGCGGGTGGGACTCATGATAAGTTCCTTCTGCCTGAAGGAGTGAAGCAAGGTGAGGATGTCCTGCTACTGTCCCAGACTGGAGGCGGGCCTCCTGGTGCGATGAGTGCAATCCAAGATGATCTTCTTATCACCTAATGCTGGTGCGACGTGACAGAAAAAACAGATCACCCATTCCTCCAGTTTGCCACCATCTGCTTGAAGCAACACACCTTTGATGCTGATATTAGATCTCCTCACTGACAGACATGGTCCAGGGCTTAGGTTAGGGGGTTGGTGTTAATGATTCGGTAGTGCTGTTCCCAGCTTGCTCGCTATAGGCATGTGTGCCAGGCAGAATTTTCCTGAAAAAGGTTGTGGTCGGCACACAAGTGGGGGAAATCTGCCTCTTCTCCTCCCCACTGGCCATTTTCGTGGTTATGGCAATCTTGAAACTGTCAGTTGGTAGCAGCACATAGCTACACAAGCTGAAGAGATGCCTTTGTAGCATAGTCAGTCATGGGGCATGTCGTGGACAGGCCTTCTGTCTGGCAAGAAGAACATCAGTGAAATGTGACATTGTTGCAGTTCAATTACTTGTACAAACAATATCATTTAGCGTGGTTACCAAGTTATTCTGAATAATTAGCAATGCAGTCCAAAAATTCATTTGTTAAAACCACACAAACATAAACGTTCATGATGTACACTCAGGAAGGATCAGAAAGAGAAGCAACATACAGATGTAACTGTTTGCTTTATATGCATCACGTTGGGGTGTGGCACTCAGGGAGGTGACAATGAAATAATCCTTAGACAATGAATTCTGCTGTGCACCTATAGCAGACATGGGTTTGGTGCCAGATGTTAGGAAAATGAGAACAAAAACACAAAAATATAGAACAATACAATTAAAATACAAAAATACAAAAATTCAAATACAAAATTAAAATGATAACATACAAATTAACACATTTAAAATAAAATGAATAATTCAATTGGAAAAATTACTAAAATAAAAAAATTGAAATATTATTTTTTGAAATAAGTGAAATTATCCTCAATCATACATTTTATTAAACTGCTATCACAGTCATACATAGAAGCCTATGGCAAAGGGCTACACTGGCTGGACACATAAAATGGTTTCCAGCCAGTGCCACATGGACATCAACAACATCAACAAGCAAGAAGGCATGGCCACATCAAAGAACCTGTGCAGGCCTATGGCAAAAACAAACTATCTGGCTACACAAAAAGGCTGCCAGCCACATTGCCACACCAACCAGCAGGAAGCCTGGAAAACACGGAACACATGCAGGCCTATGGACACTGACTATACAAAATGGCCCCTGGCCACAAGGCATGGGGGCAAAGACAAATGGTGTCCTATGTCAATCACACTCAAACACTGGCCAGACAAATGCGTCATGGGAAAACAGGAGAACACAGCGATAATTCAGTAATGTAAAAAAAAAATGTACTTGGCTAAAACAATTTACAACACCACACATCCTGCAAAGGCATTACCCCTCCTATACACTATTTGCAGGGGGGATGAAATACAACAAAGAAAAACACATTTTGAATCAAAAGGCATAACACAAACAATTGTTTCATGCACCCTAGACTAGTACTGGGCTTACTGGCTGGAAGGCCCATTGAAAGAGATTAGGCCACATAATGAATTAAATGAATATTACAAAGTTATTTTAAAAAAACATGGAGAATATGTAGTGAACTGTGCAACGTTTTTCCTTTATAAAAGAAGAAAAGTTATGTGTAAACGAAAGAACAACAACCAGAAAAAGATGCATTACTACTGTAGTGTAGCTCCTATTTTCCCAATAGGCTCTGCGCATTGGAATAGTGCCTACAGCAGTAAAGGCCTAGGCCAGACGTTAACTAGGTCTACTACTGTCGATACTAGACTTAATTTTTGGGTTTGCCAGCTAAGCTCAGAGTTCGCTAGAAACTTTCTCGAATGTTCAAGGAAGGATTAACTCCCCTGATTAGACAAGAAGGGATTTAGTTTCTGACAACCATAGAACATGACAACTTTGCTCTCCCCTAATCAAGAGTCAATCTCGAGAGTCGTGTGAGCACAAGGCAATTATTTTACTCAGTCAGTACGTGCATTCTTAGTCTCATCAGAATGTAGAGAAAAGGAAGAGACGGGCGTGTTCAATAAAATATGTTATTTATTGATCAGTCTCTTTTCTCGTACAAGAGAAATGGATTGATATTATTGCAATACTTATAGTTAAGTAAAGTGCATACATTAGAAGCAATAGTATAAAATAATACTGTAAAAACATTGATATGGTTTCTGAGCCATATGATGTTTAAAATGATTAAAATATATTTACATACACATATACATTTGACTAAACGTACTCAACTGGTGTTTCTAAATACGCCTACCCCGTGTACCTGACCTAAGTCTAATGCGTGGGCGGGAATAGAAAGTTACAGTTTAGTTTAAGTTTGTTTTTGCCAAGTGAATAACTAAAGAATTCTCTAGGAGGGGTTATTCAGTTCTGTACCTGGAATTTAGGATGAATGAGGAATGGTATCTCTTTCTCTGCTCTCGATATTCCAGGCTGCCTGCGAGGGCTGCCCAGAAGCGCCGGTGCTGGGTCTCTCGGCTTGAGATAGCAGCGCGTCTCTCAGCGCGTCAGGAAGGCGGGGCTGCTGCCTGCGGGGTCTGCTTCTGCTCTCGGCTTCGGCAAGTATGGCTGCTCCGTCTTGTCACCACGCGTGTGTTTGCATAGGGCAAGGTCGGCAATATTTATACCTTAAAGGTGCCGAGATTGACGTAAGGATGGACATAGGTACGTCAATAAAGATGTCATACGACTTGCTCGTTAGCACATTCTTTACTAAAGTTCTCTGTGAAATCAAAACAATGGCCGCACGGATTATCCAGGTTGTCATAGGTTTGATTTGTTATGAGAACGTCGTATGCCTTATCAGGGGCTGGAGGAATGTCGCTTGTCTAATTAGATCTCAAGCGTTATGACCTAATCAGATAACACGTTCCTGTGCCGTAGTGTGACTGCGTCAGATAACGGTATCTGCATCATGGGGGTTTTCTTGCCTCATGGGCTGACTGTTAGTTAACTAGCTAGTAAGTTTAACCAGAATAGGGTCAGGAATAGGGGGATCGAATCAGAACCTATAGAAATACACGACACCCACTCCACGCTAACTATGGTCATATCTACTAATCTATGCATAGTATAACATAGTACAACATACTATAGAGTATAGTGTATACCTTACCACCCCAAAATACATAAATGCATTTCGAAATTTTCAAATATACTGAAAAATTGCAGTCATATATATTGTATGCACTTAAGCTATGAATTAAATGCAAAAGTAAACACGCATTGTTATGCATTATTGCTTGTTGGTATATGAGAAATACACATGAAATGGCTCTTAATATGGCTATACAGAAAAAAGTCGAAACCATTTCATCACATAAAATCTATTGCGAACATACCAGCGGGCAGCTAAAGTCTATAAAGTCTATAAAGTATCTAAAATAGAAATCTTAGTTCTCTAGGAATAGTCTCTTACTTTAAGCAGAAAATCAGTGTCCCGGGAAAAAATATATAGAAAAATATTTTAGGGGCTTGCTGAAAAAAGTTGCTGTCCGTGAACTGGATTGTAATTGTTCATGTGACTTTATTTTTAAAGTTGAAGGCCGAATTCAGGGAACGCCGTGTGCGAGTTTACTCAAAAGTCTCTATTTCTGTTCCGGAGAGAACATCATATCATTCAGGCTTTCGAAAAAACTGTCAACAGCTTCATGGGAAAGTTCCTCTAAGTCGGAAATAGGGGTAACCATGCATTCATGCGCATGATTGTCTCCATTGACATTCTGATTTGTATTGCTGACAGAAGGTCGTACCTGTTCGATGCTGCTTTCATCTTGAACTTCACTACTCTTCAATCGCAGTGGTGAAGATTCCAGGAATGCCGTCATCAGAATTGGCAGCCATTGAGGGCAGCACAGTGCGTGAACCTTGGTAGGAACCAACAGTGTATCTGCATCCACCGGCGCATCCGATTGTAGCGTCAGACAGGTGTCTAACACGCATTCTTCTCCGCATAGCAGACACCTTAGTACAGGTAAAACACACCTTTGCCACATTGGTCGAAATGATAGAAACCAAGTCATGTTTAGGTCTCTAAGCCGGGATAGTCCCAGGATTTTTGATATCCGGTCCCGGTATCCAATGGCTAGGATCGTATCTTCCATTGTCGCGAGAGTTTGATCTGTGACATGGGTTGCCATAATGAAAAATAAGGACTAGGAATAGGATTCCTGCAATTAGTCCTAGGATCAGGGGAAGTCCGCCAAAAATCGAATGGACGAAGTCTGGAAAAATACCCAGTATGGCTTTGAATGGTGTTAATGCCATCGAAAATACTGTCTTAAATACCTTTGAGACCCCAGTGGTATCAGAAATATTTAAGATTTCGCTCAGGATTTCCGCGAAATGTACGGGGGAATTAGTTGATAATAATGTATGTATCTCTGCAGTCGTCCTTGCGACTTGTAGATCATACGTTTCTTTAGATGACGTGAGCCTTGTAGGCGTCTGAAGAAGCACTGTTTTCATTCTGCTTAAAGTGTCTATTCGAATAGAAGTAATTTTCAAACCGGGCCATGCCCTTGCCTCCCTGTCTGGAAAGGAGCTGGGAAACAAAGAACGTCCACAGCACTTGACCTTCGCCGTCGTAGTGACGAGATAAGGAGTCCCGGGCATAAGACTACAGCATCTGCGGTCTACAATAAGAATGTAACTCCCATTATAGAGTCTTTGAAAGAATGGTTCTATTTCAGTTGCAGGTGCGCCTTGCTGGTGACATGAAAGGTTGTATGAATTCCCTTCACAGGCTCCGTGCAAACTAATACCGTTACACAGAAGCGTGCCGCTTAGTGACATAGCACAATTGTTGCCACTAAGAAACACTTTCTGTCCTTTGTTACTGACACATGCATGTGAATAGGGCAGGTTCCATGTTGTTTTAAGGTACCCCTTTCCCAATTTCTCGTACATGCCAGCCTGTATATATTTTTGGCAGTATTGAAACCTGAAGGTTGAGATTGGAATATTTATGATTCCGTGGATTATCCATTCACTGACAGGTCGTTCTGACATTGTCAACGGTAATCTTTCTAGTTTTTCAATGCTCAAGATTGTATAATCAGCACCCTTCTGAGCCATACCGATTTGTCTATCAGTAAGGTTAAAGATTTGGAATAGTGACGTTGTGTTGATTAAACGCCAAGGCACATAGCCTGAACGCAGATTTTGTAACGTCCAGCCAAGCTGTACAATAGAACGCAATTGTGACTGACCATGTTGTAATAACAGTAAGTCTTGCGATAATATATCGATTGCTGAAGACACAATGCTGTCCAATGAAAAAATTCTGGAGGACAGAGTCATTAACCCATTGTCCACTACAGAAAGTGATTTTTCCAAATTAATACGGTCAATTTCCCGTATTCTTTCTGCTGTCTCAATTTGAGTAACCTTCCAGGCCTCATTGTATGCTGCATATACAGAGGCTGCTATGAAACGCTTTTGACGCTGTTTGCGTGGTCCCATTATGAAATCACGCAAGTCAGCACCATCAGTAAGTAAAGTTAGGTGTTGCTTAATTTCAGGCAGTGTGGAAGTTTGTAGCCATTGAAGGCATAATTTGCCCACACTGTAGGTTGTTATTATCCCTGGGTGATGTCTTTGGGGATATCTAGGGTCTGGCCTGTTCATTTTGAAACCCTGTGTTTTATTCAGGAATCTATCTTGACAGTTATTTGTATCTGTGGGCCAGATCAACCATTGTTTCCAATCAGGATGTGTTCTGTTTTGGTTAAGTATATGGTTTATGTCTATTTCTTCATCTGTTTCAGAGTTATTGCTAAATATTGTTGGCTTTGGAATAGACAGGTTATTTAAATCTTTGATTTTGGCTAAGCCGAGACAGGTGGTTTGTTGAACGGTGTCATTTAAAAATATCATTTGTTCTGGGATCATGCAGGCTCTAAACAAAGCTTCTATACCCTGTACTTGCCATTCTTTTGTACCCCAAACACTTTTCAAATCAACATGTTTGTCCCAATAATCAAATCCAAAAGTATTCATTTTTTCAAAGAAAGAATCTGAATATATCAATTTTGTGTTGGTTATCATGGTTTTCATCCCTGTCTTGTTTGACAATTTGTAATAAAATGTTTCAGCATTAGTTATGTTAAAACCTGAAAAATATGAATATTTGCCATACACGGTTCTAGAGCTCCCTTTTGGAGGTGTAGCACAATGTTCCCATTGATTAAAATTTAAAACATTTCTAGGTTGTGCAGATTTATGCAAGAAATGGTTACCATAATGGTTATAGCAGTACATGCTGTCATAATTTGTAGAACCCTGCAAATAATCATGTTTTGTAAATTTAGCAGACATTACTAAGTCAGACATCATATTGTTTATACTTTCAAAGTCCCAATCATCAGCAAATGAGTTTGGTTTTGCAAAGTCACTCAAGGAGATCTTGATTTGGTGTGGATATTTCAGGATCTCGACCGGACCATAAATTTCATAGTCAGTGTTGTCCCAGGCTACCCCACCAGGTATTGGAATTGCTGTGAAGTTGGCTGAAGAAAGTTCTGAAGAAAGTTCTCTTTTCTCGACGTGTGAAGATGTGTGTGGTTTGAGGACCAAGTTGATGTTCTGACTTGCTGTGTCCATTTTAGCATATTTTCCCTCAATGAAGCGTCCCAAGGTAAATACCATGATGAGCCAAAGTATGAGGATAAATGCACCAAAACCCACCCAAAATTCAATCCATGGAGAAACTAGATATGTTTCTTTCAGTTGTTTCAAAAGTTCCTTAGCTTTGTCTCGAAAGGATTTTGATGATGGCTGTGTCTTTTGTTCGCTGAAGCCGTCAGAGGAATCATCGAAGTTGATGAAGTAACCGGATGCAGTTCTGTCAATTGTTCCAATTGGTTCAGGATTTTTGTTTCTCGCATTTTCACTTGGTACTTCTGTATAGATTGGTGTGTCTCTGCTAAATGTCTTTATTTGGGTTTTCAGAGGTCTAAGTTCTATTGCATTGTTGCATAGTCCTTGTTGTTCTTCCGTAGGCGTTTCGAATGTGATGAGCCTCTTTGATAGGACCTCTGTACTGGTAGCAAACCTTGGTGTTCTGCTACTTATTGGGAGTCCACTTGGCCTACTGTTGGTTATCGGCCACATGTTGTGGTTTTACCAGGTCGATGGATACAACTCGGTTCTCCTTTTTTCCAGCAAGTGGCGGTAGTACAACTGATCTTGTCCCGTTGACAGACAATACAGGAACTGCTTTTCTGTAAGAAGGCCCAAATTCCTTCTTTACCGCGATCTTCTCCCTGACTAGATCCCCGACTTTTGGAATCCAGACAGGTCTTGCTGGGACAGGTGGTGATTCTTCAGTGGTCGTTGGCTGTTCTTTCAACTGTATGTTGCTCAGGTCTTTTCTTGTTTTGTTTAAGTCCTGCAAAATAGCCAAACGGTCTTTGACATCAAAGCTTTTTTCTGTTACCACTGAAGTCTGACTATCAAGGTCAGAGATCAACATCCTAGTTCCGAATAATAATTCGTACGGACTGAATCCCTTCAGAGAATTTCTTGGCAAGTTATTAAGACTACGTTGGACACTTATTAGATGTTTGACCCACCCAGCTCCCGAACCTAATACCTTTGCCGTTATAGATTGCTTTATGTCACGGTTTTTTCTTTCAACAATTCCGTTCCCCTCAGGGTGAAATGGACAAGAGTACCGCAATTGCACGCCCATGCTGACCATGGCCTCCTTATAAGCCCGAGAGCTAAAAGCAGGACCATTGTCCGAATGCAGAATGCCAATTGCGTATGTGCCGATAAAGACTCGCAAATCTTTTATAACAGTTCTGGCGTCAGCCGTTCGCTGGGGCCACATCCATATGAATCTCGTGCATGAGTCCACTGCGACCAAGATATATTTATAGTTACCATCCCTTTGTAAGGGACCGCAGTGGTCTAGATAAACACAGGCTAATGGTTTATCCGAGATTAGAAGGGGCGTCTGTGCTGGACGTCTCACAGTTGATACTTTCATTTTTTGACATATTTCACATGCTAGAACATAGTTCCTTGTTTGTCTTCTCATTTGTGGCCACCAGTATCTCTGTTTTAATAATGATACAGTGGCTGAGACGCCAGCATGGGTAGAAGCAAGCCCTTCGTGTGCCGCTATTATCAGTCCTAACCTATGTTCCATGTTTGGAATTGCCCTATCCCCCACTCCAGGGATTCGAGCAAAAGGAACATTGTTTGTATCAGTTATGTATGAGTATTTTACTGGAAAGCCTTTAGGGAGTGGTTCTATCGAATCCTTTTCTGAAGCGCTGACAGCTTGTAATATTTCGCTGTCTATTTTTGTTTTTGACCGGGTGACGGCAGCTACGGAAGCCGTTTGCACAGCTGCCTTCGCGGCCTCATCAGCCAATGAATTCCCTGCAACGTGAACGCCATCACGTTGATGACTCAGTGTATGTATCACGTGAGTCTTTGGTAGTTCTTTTTGTAAAAGAGCTACTTGTTCCCAGAGCATTTTATGCTTGATTGTTCCACCTTTTGCATCCTTGAAACCATTCTGAAGCCAGATCTGCAAGTATTCATTATAAGATTGAACGCAATAATACGAATCGCACACTATGAGCGTGGGGAATTCTCGATCGGTATTTTCAAGCGCCATCTTGAATGCTAGTAATTCAGCTCGCTGAGCTGTACAATCTCCTAGGGATTGTGTTTTAGTGAGGGTTGGTTTAAATTTCCCTTCGTGCCAACGACCTTTAACAATCGCGCACGCAGCACTGTAAGCTTGTTTACCCCCTACTGCGGGTTGTGCTGATCCGTCTGTATATATTATACAGCCGTAGTCATCTAGAGGCAGAATTTCGGTTGGCGGAGGACATTCAAATTCATATTGGAGAAATTCTTGTGTTTTTAAATAAGGATCAAATTCGTACATCACGTCTGTTGCAGCAAGAGAGTTAGCCCATTGTATCCATCTTGGATGGAGCGCTTTAGCATTTGGAATGCTTGCCTTTGTTACCGCCTCTAAGGCTGGTATTGGTGTCACGATTATTATTTGTTTACCTTGTGCCAGGGCTCGTTCTTTTGCTATAGCTGTCTGTGTTGCTGTAAGAATTTTTCCGTTGGGCTAAATTTCATTTCAGCCTTAGTGTACAAGTGTGATTTGAATGCAATTGGTACCTTTTCTCCCTCATTAGAGGTCAGGTATGTGAATCCGCATTTCCCTGGGATGACTCGGATCACAAGGTTGAGTGTATTATCACGGGTTTCTAATTTTGTTTTAATTAGCATGTCTGTTTGTAAGGATCTCAAAATTTCTGTGTGTGCTTGAGTCCAACTGGATCTTTTAAAGTCTGGTTTAATTAGATCGTAAAGGGGTTTGACCCTTTCTGCGTAATTTGCAATGTAAGTTCTTCCGAAATTTAGGAAGCCTAGAATTGACTGTAGGTTTTTTAGTGTTTTAGGAGCTTGGATTATGGCACATTTCTCTAGGAAATTGTCTGCCAGGCTTTTGCCTTCACTTGATAACTCATATCCTAAGAATAGGACCGTCAGATGGGCAATTCTGGATTTTTTGAAGTTGAATTTGTAACCCTCTGCAGCGAAACCAAGTATTATGGTGTTCACTCTTTTCAAGTGAGTCTCCAAGTCATCATCTGTTAAGTAAATGTCATCGACATAAGATAATGCTTCATCATCATATAGTTGTAGTAATTCTGTTACTCTTGCTGAGAATACCCCCGGGCTGTTCTTGTACCCCTGGGCTAACCGACAGAATTGTTTTTGAGTGCCATTTACTGAAAATGCAGTTAAATATCTGCTCTCTGGTGCTATGTTTTGACAAAAGAATCCGTTGGAGATGTCCAAGGTTGTTTTGTATTTTTTGCGCACTATGTTATTCATTAGTGCAGCACTGTGTGAGTTTTGCACTGCAAAAGTTTTGCAACATGTGTTAAGGTGTCGGTAATCCAAAACTAGACGGTATGAATTGTCTGGTTTGGAGACCGGAAACAAAGGATTGTTCATTTGTGAGGTGCAAGTTTCAATCACCCCCTGGTATTCTAGCTGATCTAGTATTTCATTTACTTGTTTTTTAGCTTCTTGCTTAATTGGGTACTGCCTTTGTGCAGTAGGTTGTGATTTTAACTGGATTTTGTGAGGAGGAGAATCCTCATCCCATCCTACATGATTTTTATATAAAGCAGGTGCTAAGGCCACTGCCCACTTTCTAGCAAGTGTATATTTTTTATGAATCGGTATTTGATTCGAGAAGGCAGGCATAATTACTTCTTCGCCATGAGGGCACTCCCTGACAAACTCCGGTGGCCAGTCTTTTTCAGCTAGAAGGATGTCATAGCCCTTGGATAGGTTATCCCAAAATAGTCCCCTTATTTTCCTAGTCTTATCTCCCTCTATACGTAATGTTATCTCGTATATTTTGTGGGGCTTGCTAACTCTGGTATCTGCAGTTTCCACTTGAAGGTATTCATTCGTGTCCACTGTCTCCAGATGATTCATAAGGACTTTGCGAGCTATGCTCACCTCTGCTGCGCTGTCTAGCATTGTCTGAGCCCATTCTCCGTTTTTCAGTTGTGTCCTCAGTATTCTCGGCATTGTTAACTACCTTGATACTGGCTACCTTCTTTTTTGGAAATTGTGATTTCTTTTTCAGTTGAGCAGGTTCCTTGTCTTTGGACTTGGCGTGCTCTTCTGATCGTCCTCTTCTTTCCGATTTCTGCGAGGAATTCTGAAAAGATTGAGACGGACGTGTATCAATGTCTTGATATCTATCAGGTTTTTTAATATTATCCCTATTTCTAAGGTTATATCTATTCCCAGAGGGTTCACTCTGAGGTGACCTTTGTCTCGGGTTCGGAGATTTCTCTCTTCGCCTAGGAGACCTTCCTCTGGACTGGAATTTCTTTTCTTTAGGATTGGATTGTTTATTTCCATCCCAGTTCTTTTTTGGTGAATTATTATTAAAAAATATTTTTTCTGGACTTGTAGTCAGTTGCGGTTTTACTGGTATTCCACCTAGACTATCTCTGCCTAGTTCTTCATAGGATTTTTCTATGATTCTGGCAATTTCAGCTGGTTGGTCTGCTATATCTGTCTCTTTTAACCTCTGGCGGATCGCCACGTTTGCTGCTTCACCCTTTATGTTGGCTAGTAATATAGCCGAGACCTGCTTGAAGTCTTTCAGTAATTTCATACCAAGAGTTAAAGCAGGTTCTGGACCGTATTCATCTTGAATTTGTTTTAGCACATCTGGTATCACCGAAATGGATGGAACACCGTGCGTTTTTGTATAGATGGAAGCAAAGACTGTACCCCAAGTGTCACAGTCCTCAATGTGTGGTGCGATTCCCATTGGGAGACATATAGTCAGAATCCTGTGTTTTTCTAATGGGGTGGTGTCATGAAACACCGCCTCTATTTGGGTAATTTTCTGTGCCAACCAGAATGGTATTTGTTCCCGTTTAGCTGGAACTTTACCTAGGCAGGATTGGATGTTCTGTGGTGTGATTTTATTTGTGTTCCCCTGGTGAGGGGTCAGCTGTGGAATTTTAATCGCTGGCTGAATTGTTGAAGTCCGCATTACATACTGAACTAATTGTCTATGAATTTTTAGTAGTTGTTTTAGCTGTATTAATAGCTCTGCTGCAGGCATTCTTTCGATGTCTGGATGTGGTGTGTATCCGGCTAGGACCGGCCACGTTGCTCCTGGTCTTCCTAAAGGACCGAGCCTTGTAATGTGATTGTTATGTATTAGGGCGCCATCAAATAAGAGCAAATGCTCTTGGAATTTGAGTGGTACTTCCACCTCCTCGAAAGGAGTGTACGTTTCAGGAGGTTCCTCTACTTTGTAATAGTGGAAGTACTTTGTTACAGCATTTGCTGCTGGAAAATGTATCCATGTATAGTATACCTCTGTCTGCCGATATTCGTGTGCCTCAATTACGAATATGACTGTGCCACCTCTAGGTGTCAGTCCATTTTCTATAAGTTTTAAGGTTATAGATCTCCTTTTAATGACCGGAATAAGTATTATATCCGCGTCTGCTGCTTGCATGGTAGCATCAGCATCTGCTATTTCAGTAGCTAATCTAATTGCCTCTCTTTCTCCATCGCTGTCTCCCATTTTACTGACAGGATGGTATTATTTTTGTTTGCAGATCAGGTTTCTTTATGGAAACAGAGATTAGGTGCACAATATTTTGGAACTGTTTTATCCTTCAACGTTGACTAGACCAAGAACCATACATAGGAGTTCCCTCCTGCGAGGTTTTGGAGGATATTATAACCTTTCACCCACTCCAGACGTCTTTGGAGTATTTGGGAAAAGGGGTCTGAGTGAGAAAGCACGACTGAGTTACTCTAAATGTCTTACGTTAGTTTTATCGCCCTTTCCAAACGCGTTGGGCGCCATGTAGTGTAGCTCCTATTTTCCCAATAGGCTCTGCGCATTGGAATAGTGCCTACAGCAGTAAAGGCCTAGGCCAGACGTTAACTAGGTCTACTACTGTCGATACTAGACTTAATTTTTGGGTTTGCCAGCTAAGCTCAGAGTTCGCTAGAAACTTTCTCGAATGTTCAAGGAAGGATTAACTCCCCTGATTAGACAAGAAGGGATTTAGTTTCTGACAACCATAGAACATGACAACTTTGCTCTCCCCTAATCAAGAGTCAATCTCGAGAGTTGTGTGAGCACAAGGCAATTATTTTACTCAGTCAGTACGTGCATTCTTAGTCTCATCAGAATGTAGAGAAAAGGAAGAGACGGGCGTGTTCAATAAAAGATGTTATTTATTGATCAGTCTCTTTTCTCGTACAAGAGAAATGGATTGATATTATTGCAATACTTATAGTTAAGTAAAGTGCATACATTAGAAGCAATAGTATAAAATAATACTGTAAAAACATTGATATGGTTTCTGAGCCATATGATGTTTAAAATGATTAAAATATATTTACATACACATATACATTTGACTAAACGTACTCAACTGGTGTTTCTAAATACGCCTACCCCGTGTACCTGACCTAAGTCTAATGCGTGGGCGGGAATAGAAAGTTACAGTTTAGTTTAAGTTTGTTTTTGCCAAGTGAATAACTAAAGAATTCTCTAGGAGGGGTTATTCAGTTCTGTACCTGGAATTTAGGATGAATGAGGAATGGTATCTCTTTCTCTGCTCTCGATATTCCAGGCTGCCTGCGAGGGCTGCCCAGAAGCGCCGGTGCTGGGTCTCTCGGCTTGAGATAGCAGCGCGTCTCTCAGCGCGTCAGGAAGGCGGGGCTGCTGCCTGCGGGGTCTGCTTCTGCTCTCGGCTTCGGCAAGTATGGCTGCTCCGTCTTGTCACCACGCATAGGGCAAGGTCGGCAATATTTATACCTTAAAGGTGCCGAGATTGACGTAAGGATGGACATAGGTACGTCAATAAAGATGTCATACGACTTGCTCGTTAGCACATTCTTTACTAAAGTTCTCTGTGAAATCAAAACAATGGCCGCACGGATTATCCAGGTTGTCATAGGTTTGATTTGTTATGAGAACGTCGTATGCCTTATCAGGGGCTGGAGGAATGTCGCTTGTCTAATTAGATCTCAAGCGTTATGACCTAATCAGATAACACGTTCCTGTGCCGTAGTGTGACTGCGTCAGATAACGGTATCTGCATCATGGGGGTTTTCTTGCCTCATGGGCTGACTGTTAGTTAACTAGCTAGTAAGTTTAACCAGAATAGGGTCAGGAATAGGGGGATCGAATCAGAACCTATAGAAATACACGACACTACAACAAAGAACATGTGCAGGCCTATGACAAAAGAATTGACAACAAAGAGGGCGGTATCCTTAAATCCAATAGGGACAGAGTGAAAATGTCCCTAGACACACTATAATTCAACATTAAAATGGTGTACTCAGACAGCTATTGTCAGATACAAACCTGCAACGCAATGTAAAGCAGTAACAGTACGTCAGCAGAGCACAGTAAAACAATCCAAAAAACAATGTTATATTAAAAAAATATAGTATTCATTTTCACAATTTTATAAAGAGGGGTTAACCTCCACAGATTAAAAACAGATTAAAAACAATTTACAGTACATGTTCGGAATACAGAAGTTTGACGCAGAGTTTCAGTGAGTATTCGAAATATCACCTTCTTCAGGGCAGTTTTCTATATAACAGAGAAATTAATTATTTACAGGCTCATAAATTACTGACATACATTGAGGCAAAATAATACTGAAAGTAGGTGACCACAAAATAACCACCCCCCTCCATTAACGCAATCCGTATATAATAAGAAACATGACTGGTGGCACATGATACATTAGTTCCGCCAGTCACACATTTGGCCCCTCTGCTTATTTACATATGGAAATTACCAATTCATGAAGGAAAAGGTTCTATACCCTACAGTGCTTTAACAGTACGAGCTGCATACCTATAACCTCAGCACGAGGTCTAGTGTTCAATCTTTAGATTAAAAACAAATGGTTGAACAAGGCAATATGACCTTTTGATGGATTTTGATGATATCCAATATTAGAACCTATCAAGAGACATATAAACAGAGCAAAGGACATATGTGTAGACATATATCTATCATGTATAGGCTTTTTATTCCTCTAGTCACATTATTTAGCAAAATTAACATGACAAACCTTTTTATAAAAACAGTAAAATGGAATACGCTGTACGTTGGAAGCCACTGTTTTGTAATTAATTCAGATATGGCGCACAATAGCTGATAAAGGAAAATGGAAAAGAGAGTCATATACCCTAAATGGTAGCCTAAAATTAAGCATTTAGGATCTATTTAAGGGGTTCCTTACTTATCAACCAAAGACTGATGTATCGTGACTGGAGTTCCGAAACATCTGCTAAGTTTCAGTGCTGGAATATACACGCACTATATTAGCAGATCCTAAGACCGTGTTTAGTACGATTTCTATTTATAGACTAGGATCTGATTTACCTTTGTAAGCTTGATAGATGCAAATCGGCCACCTTTTATAAAAACAATGGCCTGTGAATGTAACCCACAAAAAGATTTTATTACTCTATTCCTCCTCCAAGTTACAAGGTTATACAATACTGTCCCTAGATCTAATTAAATGTCAGTTATATGAGGATCATGTGTAGCACTCCTATGTCTAGATGGGCATAAAACACTATTAAATACCCCTATCTCATTATTAAATGTACCCCATTGCCATATGTAGGTTAATTATGCGGTAAAAATAAGGAGCGCAAATACAGAATAGCGATATCCTTACAACTGTAAGCTGCCCATTGATATGGTTGTCCATATTCTTTTCATTAAATACATTTTTAACATAAACTTCCTTTAAATTCACCTGAGCTACAAATAGCGGTGTACTTATGTCCTTACAGGATATGCCCATACGTGTAGATTTTACTTCCCCCTTCATATTAACGATATAGCGCACTCTCAAATGAGTATCTAAATACTATCCACATCGATGGAGTCTATAAGCAAGTAACCACCATAACACGCGACTCACCTCAATGAGATCGGCCGTCCTCCCTGCTTCCAATCGTACAGCTTCTGGGTCGGGATACAACAGGAACCCGAACTCGGAGCTGTATTTAAACGATTTGCCATCGGGTGAGGGGTCAAAATAAGGCATGCCTCAAATTTCAAACAATTAAACAACGTTGATGAATAAGCTTTCAATTTAAAAAAAATTCCATTATTTGTGATATCTAATTCCAAATAAAGAGAGTAACTATGTACGATTATATCTCATGTCACCTAGCTCCTATTCGCTGCTCGACCATCTCTTATTTGTCGGCCATCTTAGAACGGGCTACCAAAGATGTATATTAGCGAATCTATAGATTGCAATTCCTAAAACAGACAAAGGAGGCATGGTAACATAGAGAACACATAATTCCATTACCAATGCAAAAATCAAAACAACACACATAATCCAAAGGCATTCCCTCATCTATACACTGTAGGATTTTTCTGTTGATTAAAAAAGCAGTGATAATGTAGTGAACTGTGCACCATATTTCCTTTCTAAAAGGAGAAAAATTTTATGCAAAAAATGACAAACCCCCTACTGAAAACTACGGGCCACCCACAACAATACATTTTAAAAATCAATTACAAATAAAGTCTGGTACGTGGCTCCAATCAAACAAACAACACCCGTATGCACAAGTTTTTCAACTTACTTGTGATATGCGGCGAAAAGCAGACAGTGGCAGGGTCCGCAGTAACCCGTTTGTGGCGGTATGCTAGAGGCATTGTAAAGCGTTTTTAAAAAAAAATGATAATCATTTTAATCCTGCACTATAATTTGAGAAAAACTGAATTGATGAATCATATTTGAGCTGAACTAAATTGTTTGCTAGCTTCTTATAATTGTTACCACTCACGGCTGGAAGCTCTGCAATGCAGCTGGGGCACAGTCTGTGTCCCTCCACGGTCCATCACAGCGATTTTGTGCCGATGGAAACGGAGGGCAACGGAGGACCGAGAAGACGGGGGAAAGTTCTTCTAATTTCCCAGTCAGAGCAGCAGTTAGCGCTCTAGTGTGGAGGCGAAAGCACCTACTTAAAGCACATGCCTGAGCGAACGCCCAGCATACGCGAACAACGGGCGTGCCACCGGCAGACCAAAGGCAAGCCCTGCTGTGCCCGTTCGCGGCCGTTCGGGTCCTGGGGCCAGAACCGCTGCTCATTCATGACAAGTCGTAAATATTCCTCCGAACAATTACTTACGCTATGTCCCCATATTTCAGATACATGTAAGCATAGTATACAAATGGGTCACAGCATGCAGCACTGCAGCCATTGCCCCTATACAATGATGACAAACCTAAATCAGGTTAGGAAAGAAAAGAAATGTAACTTAATTCTGGTTAACTGTAGATCCCTCAACAAGCATAAGCACGAGATTCATGATTACCTGGTTGATAGCCAGCCAGATATTATGTTTCTCATCGAAACGTGGCAGAATGAGGATTCTACGCCTGAAATCCTTGAGGCCCTTCCTATGAATTATGGGGTTATCAGAATGGATCGTAAACTAAACAAGGGTGGGATAGCTGTTATCCATAAACTACGGATACATTGCTCCTTAGAACCGGCAAAAATCTAAGCCAGCGAGGCAGGCTTCTTTACAATTAGGGCGGATGAGAGCTATGTAATCAAGGGCTATCTAAATTATAGACCAAGCACCCTGTTTGCGTCTAGGCTCAGGGAACAAGTCATACAACCGGCACTCCTTTATTCCAAAGTGCTGGTGTTGAGGGACATGAATCCTCACTTTGACGATATGGATAATTTTGCAGCGCAAGAGCTCTGTCAGGGACGGGTCACACTACAGTTGGTGTTGCAATCCTCCCTCCCTACCCACCAAAACGGCCACTTACTGGACCCAATATTTGCTAACTGAGGGAGACTAACAATTGATAGACCCACTGCTGTTCTGTGGACAGACCACTACCTGATCCCATTTAGTGCTGCAGTACCCAACTCCCCATCTCTCAAGAAGGCAAGGACTTGGAGTCTGCAGAGGAAACGGGCAAAGTTTTCTGCTACCAACTTCAATCATGCCCTTCAGTTTGGAGGGCCACCAGGAGGCAAGGATATCGAAACTGCACGCAGTGCACTAGACAAAGGGATTACCGAGGTGCTAGACCATGTTGCCCCTTGGTCGGTTAGTGTCCCTAGGAGACAGGCAAAATCTGCCCCACGGTTCAATGATGACCTTAGGAGAGCAAAGACCTTGTGTAAATGATTGGAACGGATCTGGAGGAGAGACTCTTCCGAGCAGAATAAGTCTGAATATAAAATGAGGCTTAAAGATTATCATTCACTAATAAGGAGGACTCAAGCTACCTATTATAATACTAGGAATGAGCAGGCTGAAAACTCGTCCCGAGAGCTGTTTGTAGTTTTTAAGGACATATCGTCACTTACTAGAACTACGGCACCAAACAGCTGCTCAGTGGAATCTTACAACCTGATCGCAGAGTTTTTTGCAGAGAAGGTAGCAAAAATGTACTCCACCTTCCCAGACGAGGCCTGTAATGGAGGGACAGAGGGAGCTGGTCAGCTCAGCCTGGAGAAGGCACAGTGACTCTCCAGATTTGACCTCCCGTCTTACGACAAGCTTAAAAACACGGCCTTAGGCATAAAGTATGAGTCACCAAGGGACCCTATGAAACCCAAGACCCTGAGAAATAGCATGGAGATCCTGTTACCCTATATAGGACCCTTCATTAAACTCTCCTTTGAAACAATGATAGTCCCAAAGCTATGGACAGAGGCGGTCATCATCCCCATTAAGAAAACGTTGGGGGTGAATGCGAGCCAGTTGGCTGACTACCGACCAGTCTCGCTCCTGCCATATTTCAATAAAATTGCCGAAAAGGTGGTCAACATTCAGCTGACCACGCACATTAACTAGCACAACCTATCACACCCCACACAATCGGATTTTTGGGCAACTTATTCTACTGAGTCAGCACTGCTTCTATGACCGAAACAATCTGCAGACACGTAGATGACAGTCTGATGGTGGCGCGGGTACTGCTGGACCTCAGCACCGCTTTTAACACCGTCGCCCTCCCACTGCTCCTACAGCACCTCAAAAGAGGAGGGCTGGACAAACTGGCCTTGAAATGGATGAGATTACAGGATCGAAGCTTTCAAGTGTCTCAGAGTCCATTCTATTCTAAAAGCATTAGGCTGGCGCAAGGGGTCCCCCAGGGCTCTATTCTCAGCCCCACCCTTTTAAATCTGTATATGGCCCCTCTAGCGGACCTGATTGCAAAATACGATATTAGTGTTGTATCATATGCTAGTGATTCCTTTCCCAGCATTAGCAATTGGTTTTAAACTTGCACTTTAATATTTTTAACTGTGCTTTGCCTGCTCACACGCACTCACCATTTCAGCCGATTAGGTGCTGACCGGGGAGGGACTCTGCAACTTTGGAAGGCCACCATCTTGGGGGTAACTACAGCTTGAGAGCCAGCTGTTTTTGCCCTGACAGTAAAAATGCCTGCTCTAAAGTGCACGAGCATCGGACGTGTTGAAGGTGCACCAAATGCAAACACAACAGTGATGGACAGAATGTGGATCAATGTCACACATTCACCCCAGTCCAAAGATCTGGGCCCAAATCCATCGTTTTTCCACTCCACACCACACCACCCTGGGTTAGACAATGGCGATATGTAAATCAGCGTTGACCCTGTGCGCCATGGGAACAGTCCAGTCCGAACTACAAAAGCCATGTCCTTCCCAGAACGGAATCAAGCATCCGAGGACCGGCCCTGTTTCGAGGTAACACCTCTCATCAGCCCGGCTAGCTTGACTCCAGTGGTGTGGAGTGCCTGGGACTCACGTCTGAGCATCCCCAGTACACTTAGAGCGGTAATTGCAAACACAACAGTGATGGACAGAATGTGGATCAATGTCACACATTCACCCCAGTCCAAAGATCTGGGCCCAAATCCATCGTTTTTCCACTCCACACCACCCTGGGTTAGACAATGGCGATATGCAAATCAGCGCTGACCCTGTGCCCCATGGGAACAGTCCAGTCTGAACTACAAAAGCCATGTCCTTCCCAGAACGGAATCAAGCATCCGAGGACCGGCCGGGTTTCGAGGTAACACCTCTCATCAGCCCTTCTAGCTTGACTCCAGTGGTGTGGAGTGCCTGGGACTCACGTCTGAGCATCCCCAGTACACTTAGAGCGGTAATTGCAAACACAACAGTGATGGACAGAATGTGGATCAATGTCACACATTCACCCCAGTCCAAAGATCTGGGCCCAAATCCATCGTTTTTCCACTCCACACCACCCTGGGTTAGACAATGGCGATATGCAAATCAGCGCTGACCCTGTGCCCCATGGGAACAGTCCAGTCCGAACTACAAAAGCCATGTCCTTCCCAGAACGGAATCAAGCAACCGAGGACCGGCCCGGTTTCGAGGTAACACCTCTCATCAGCCCGGCTAGCTTGACTCCAGTGGTGTGGAGTGCCTGGGACTCACGTCTGAGCATCCCCAGTACACTTAGAGCGGTAATTGCAAACACAACAGTGATGGACAGAATGTGGATCAATGTCACACATTCACCCCAGTCCAAAGATCTGGGCCCAAATCCATCGTTTTTCCACTCCACACCACCCTGGGTTAGACAATGGCGATATGCAAATCAGCGCTGACCCTGTGCCCCATGGGAACAGTCCAGTCCGAACTACAAAAGCCATGTCCTTCCCAGAACGGAATCAAGCATCCGAGGACCGGCCCGGTTTCGAGGTAACACCTCTCATCAGCCCGGCTAGCTTGACTCCAGTGGTGTGGTATGCCTGGGACTCACGTCTGAGCAAAGGCAAGCCTGTCTGCGCCCGTCCATGCCTGAACGAGACCGAACAAGCCCGAGGAAAGAAATGCTTCCCAAACCAGGCCAACTACTCTGACCACGAACCCCTGATTCATCCTGCAAAAGCCTAGCATGATATCAGAATGAGAGGATTAATTAATCACTCACCAAATATAAGTTGCTCAACATAGTTTCCAACTGTCTTGAAAGGACCGGTAGTATGTAGATCCCGCCTCTTTCAGAGCAATTTGGTTACCACATGCTCACTTGATCTTTTTAACAAACTGGACCCCACTAGTCTCCAGTACAGTTTATGCAATGTATGATCCTTAGCTAAACATCCCATTGAAATATGAGACATGATCACCTTTTACTCCCCAGAGCTTTGCTTTATCACAGAAACTTGGCTAACACCTACAAACTATCCATTGATCAATTTGGTCATCCCAGAGGGCTACAAATTTATCCATCTAGATAGAGTGGTCAAAACCGGGGGAGGCATTGCTATAGCCTTTATAAACCACCTTACGGTGCAATGGATTTCCACCTTGGGTAATGACTGCTTGGAACAGGGTATTTTTAAAATCACCATGTCTCCCACAGGTAGCTGGAATAGAGTGCTACTTTATCGGCCTCCAGGTCTGAGAACAAATTTTCCCAACTATCTGATCGAACAAATAGCCATGCAGGTCTTAGCTTCCAGCAAATTCATTCTGCTGGGAGACTCCAAATTTCATGGTGAATATCTCGACAATCCAGAAGTAAACAAGCTCATAACTATTCTCAAATTAATTGGTCTCTCCCAAAGGGTTCTTGGCTCCACTCACCGGGCTGGCCACGCCCTTGACTTAATCTTTACTAATATTGATCATCTCAGCAGCTATCCCCCATATCCTTTAACGTGGACTGACCACTTTATGATCATGTTTACTTATCAACCTCCGTCTGTACTGACTCCAACTGGAAATATGGAACAGAAGAAGAAGAAATTACATAGGCCTTGGCATAAACTATTGTTGTAATCCTTCAATGAGGTTTTCCACCCCCGCCCACGGGAATGTGGTTCCGATGACCCTGACGTCTCTGGAATGCTGGATGGTTTCAACTCTGTTTTGGTGACATCACCAGACCTCGCAATTCCTCAAATAATACGTAGTCCAGCCCAGCGGCAGCAATCGGCCCCCTGATATACAGCTGAGTTAAAAATTGACAAATCCAAGACTCTGGAGAGACGATGGAGATGTAGTAAAGACTCATTGGATTGACAAGCTTACAAACTAGCTCTATCAAGCTACCATCAGAACATAAAAACGGCCAGACTAACCTAAATCATGAGTCAAATTGATCAGTCTAGCAACTTATCCAAAGCCCTATTTAATATAGTTAAAGACTTTGTATCACTTCCAGCCTGTAGACAATCCCTGGCCGAATCTCAAGTACTCTGTGATTCATTAGCAAGCTATTTTCAGGAAAATATCACACACATTTAGCCTAATTTCACAACTAATAAATCTCAGAAGCCGGCACCTTCAACTGTACTAGATGAACTGGACATACCATCAGCTCGTATTCTTGACCAGTTCGAAACAACCATGCTCAACGAGATTTCTAACTAATTATCGTCGGCTAAATCTGGTTCACATGGCAATCTATGTCCTCCTAAAACAATGGCCCTTCCATCTTCCAGTTGTGCTCCGGAAATTCCCAAATTTTTAACAGTTCGATCCGATCAGGTATTATTCCTTCCGTTTGGAAAGAAGCATATGTACGACCTATCCTGAAAAAACCTACAGCCGACCCTCAGGTGCTTCGTAACTACCGACCAATATCTTTGTTACCTCTGCTGGGCAAGCAATTGGAAATCATTATAAATCGGCAACTAAGCTCATATTTCGGGTCCAATAAAATCTTAGCCCCCTCACAATCTGGATTTCATCCAGGTTTCAGTACTGAGACAGCTATCTTGACAGTAACTGACTCCGTGAGGCAGGTAATGGATCCCGGAGGATCAGTGGTCCTGATCCTCCTAGATCTCTCCTCGGCATTTTATACCATCTCACACCTATTGCTTGTGGAGAGACAATATTCATGTGGCATCCGAGGCACAGCCCTGAAATGGCTGGAAAAAGTTTTGTCAGATAGATGGCAAATGATAATATTAGGACTGTATCTTTCCCAGGAATCCTGGCGGGACAATGGAGTATCTCAGGGCTCTTGCCTAAGTCCTTAATGTTTACATGGCCCCTCTGGCAAAAATTGTCGAACCGTTTGGGTTCAAGATAATCTCTTATGCTGATGATATGCAGCTGTTCTCAATCGGTTCTAATCCAGAAGATGAGAAAATCTGATTCCCGGCTGGTATGGTCGCCATCTCTAACTGTATGATGGAGAAATGCATCCAGCTGAATCCCAGCAAAACCGATATCATGCTTATGAGTAAAGCCTCAACCATCTGGACAGAAGACTGGTGGCTTGGTCAGCTGGGAACAGCTCCCACTCCAACTCAATCCGTGAAAAATATTGGACTGAAATTGGACCTGACACTAACTATGATATTGAGACTAATATTAACTCCTGTTATTAAAGCTTACATCTTTTACGCAAGATACCTGCCTATCAAACATCGGAGAACCTTGGTCCAGGCCATGGTGATGAGTCGCCTTGACTACAGAAATGCGTTGTTGGCTGAAGTAGGTGAGACATTGCTTGCTAAACTGCAGGTGAGTCAAAACACTGCTGCAAGGATGATTCTAAACCGTCCTCCAGGCTCTTCCTCAGCCCCTTTGCTGAGAGAGCTCCCCTGGTTAACAGTGAAGAAGCGATCCTTTTTTAAGCTCTGTTGTCTTACCTTTAATGCTTTAAATGGTAAAGGTCCACTCTACCTGCAAAAGAAATGTACTAAGCAGGCTTCGGGCTGTAACCTTAGATCTAACTCGTTAGCTCTTCTAAAGGTTCCCGGAATACGTTTAAACTGCACAGGGGGTAGAGCCTTCTCTTACCTTGCCCCGCGGTACTAGAACCAGCTCCCCTTGGTCCTGCAAAAATGCACTTCATACTTTGTTTTTAGGAAACAACTAAAAACCTTCCTGTTTTAATAAACTTATCAAATGTTATCTGCTTCTTCCTCTCTTCACTAGGTAAGCGCCGAGAAGCCCCCGGGTGAGTCATGCGCTATAGAAATATACTTAACATAACATAACATAACAGGCAACTAATGATGTCACTATCTCAATCCCATGAGAAGGCAGCCATCAACTTTTCCACCTGCTGACAGGAACTGGCTGTCTGGATGGTAAGTAGTTGCCTGAAACTGAACTGCAGTAAGACGGAGGTTCTAATAGTAGGCAAGGCTCCTTCCATATGGCCCTCGGCATGGTGGCCACAGTCCCTGGGCCCCACCCCTTTCCCCAATGAACAGGTTAAGAACTTGGGGATGTGGCTGGACTGGAAGCTTTCCTTTGTCCACCACACCAGGATTGTTGCCGGGAAATGTTTAGGAATAATGAAGGGCCTGCGGAAGATGCTAGATGTGCTCCCCGTATCCGCCAGAAAAACCCTGGTCCATGCACTGGTAACATCTCACCTGGACTATGGGAATGCTATATATCTTGGAGCAAGTGGGAAATATATACAAAGACTGCAATGCATTCAAAATGCTGCGGCTCGCCTTGTTTTGATGCTGCCCAGGAGAGCCCCGTCCAGGAATGCCCTCGCAGCCCTACTCTGGCTCCCAGTGAGGGAAATAATTATTTTTAAAACACTATGTATCAGCCTCCGTATCCTGCAGGGACCCTTACATCCCTACATGGGCTTTGAGATCCTTGGGGACAGGACTGGTGAAATTACCAGTAATCAAGAGAGCAAGAACGGGAGGAAGATCGTTCTGCTGGCTTGCCGCTAAACACTGGAACGGCCTTCCTCAGTCACTTAGGTCAGAACCTTTGGAAGGGACCTTCCGAAAAAAACTAAAAACCTGGCTCTTCCACATTTAGTTCACTGAGCCTGTAGGAGTGTCTCTTGTTACCAATACAAAATGGGAGGCTGGCTGCAGCACGGTGACATACTAGTTAGCATACCCAGGCACTTTAGAAACTCATTTATTATTATTATTAATATATCTCAAAAACAAAGTCCTTAAATCCAATATATATGCCCCAGACAAGGATAGTGATCCTTCCAGCTCCAAATCCCAATGCAAAGTGACCAGGAGAGAGACAGAGCACCTGGAGTAGCCTGCTGGACATAAACAGGAAGTTGGAGTCTCTAGGGCATTTCCTTCCTGTTTGAAAAAAAAGTTTTCAAAACGCTTCTTGCACAAAAAACAACTTAAAAATCCAGTTTGAGACAAAAATCCTGCCAAAGCATCTCAGCTGCATCTCCCGCATTAAATCTGCATGACTGCTCCATTTGCGATCGGCAATAGATTGGCACCTTCGTGGCTGGTGTCAGGTTAGCAGCTACCACAAGCCACTAACCTTCTGGAACAAACCAGCAGGGGCAGTGCCAGATTTCCCTCTTCCCCCCTGCACAGGCTCCCAGAACGACAAGATTACCAGTCTCCTGCAAGACCGTCCACAGGGGAAAAGGGATATGGCTAAAATAACAAACTCTTGCGGTATGCATGAGAAGGCCACTCATGTTCGCACTTCCCGCTACAGGTATACTCAACAGCAGATGAGAGAAAAGGAGAGACTGTGTATTAACTTGCAAACAACCCTATACACTATCAGGGTACAGTATATGAATGGACTCAGATATACACCAGTCCCATATATTATAGTCCCTCTGGCCTTAGAGGAATCAGACATTAAAGGAAAAGTATCACTTTGGAATAAAGTTATGAACCATCCCAGAATAGAGTGCCAACTCCTGGAAACAGAAGACCAAAAATAGGATTTCTGCTAGAATGCCAATAAGCACACACTTGTCATCAAAGTTACTCTTCCAAGCCTCTTGTTAGGCCACAGAGATGGGAGACCGTAATTGCCCAGAGTGTTTTCAAAGTACACAACCTCCACCTTTAATTGGGAATGAAACGGTTAACAGAAAACTCAGGGTAAAAGAACGGATAGCAGCAGGAGTCTGTCTTTTGTCTTTACCTCCAAACAACAATAACAGCCTACTTGCAAGCTTCCATGCTTGCCTCTGCTGTCAATAACCACTACTGCGGAAAGCCGGCCATCAATACTGAAGGTAATGGAATCAACTTCTCCCTGGAAGGGCACGCCAAACACTGCGTCGGTCAGCTGTGAAATTTGGTTTGGCAACAAAGAGAAAGTGGGAGAGTGTGCGCTCAGAAATCCAACAGCACCTATACTGCGCAGGCTTAGAATCAATGAACAGGAAAGTAGGCATACAGGCATCACAAGTCCTGTGTCAAGGTACATTGACAAGCACCGGCCCACTCCAACAGAGAGGAATAAATTCTCCAAGCTCCTTGCCCTCTATTTGGAGACCTGGATGACAGAAGAGGTATCCTGTGCATTCCTAAAGTTAGCAGTCACACTCGCTCTTCATGCAAACAGGCATATATCAATGGAGCAGGAGTGTGTGGTGCAGGGAAACGTCCCCTATTAGAGATGACCATGACAGCTAGAAGCTGTGGAAATGAGCGCAAAGTCTCACTGAAGCTCGCTACTGGTGGGAAAAGTCATTTGTGAGCTTCCAAGCAACCCTTGACTCTTGCACTCACAGTTGAATGGCAAAACAAAACTTGAGGGCCAAATGGCTAAGTAAATCGCAGGTTTGTACCCAAAAGGTGGAATTCAGGAATGCCACATTCCTCCAGAAAGCACTCGAATTCTGCCAACTCCATGAGCAGAGCTGAGTTTACCTCACGGACCTATTCAGAACTGGCACACTCAGAACCAGCAAATTTGCTCTACAGACCCTCGGCATCTCCACCACTATCTTTACATCACCTCGACCGTAGGCCCGACATTGACGTATCGCTCATCTGCATCCCGCATCTCGATGCTTGTGACCAGGATCAAGGTACTCTGTTCCATGGACCAGAGTTGCTCTTATCCCCTGGCCATTCCATCATGGTTGGCTTGAACAGTTACTTTGACCCAGTCCAGCGTGACCAGATACCCCCATTGGCATTTATTGCTTCTAAACACTAGAACTCCTTGGGTGCCGCTCGCAGCCGCTGGTGAACGGAGAAATCATCATCGATGCATCATAACTGGGACATTGTGCTGATAACCCCTTTGGATGCTGTTCTTGAAAGCGGAGTTGTGCAGGGGAATTGATCGCTTGCTGGAGGGACTGCGAGAACCACAGGTCAGTGCGTGAGCCAACCAGAAGCACCTGGAGCTGTACACGCCCTCTTCCCGCCCACTATCTCCCTTACTTAGCCACACCTCCTTTTCCAGCCCACGGGACGCGCGCGCGCGGGCGCCGGGCTAAGCCCGGGCAAAGGGCGGGCCGTCTGTGGCCATCCGTGGACGACTGAGGCCGGGCTGGGCCCCGTCTCTGTATCGTTCGTTCCCTACACTCCCCATCTCGTGGTAATTGAAAATCGACAATGCCTATGAAGCCCGGAAATGGCGGAAAACCGCAAATGGGGGGAAGGTAAGAAGCACCTTGGATGCCTTTCTTATAAAGGCAGTCTCGAACTTGGATCATGAAATATCTGTTGCTGAATCGCGCTTGTCCTTCGAACTCCTAAAAAACAAGCGCTCGTCATTAGGTCCAATACGAAAGATACCTTCCCCCCCAATACACAGCCCCTTGAGCACAGGGATTTCTCCAATTATGGATACCAGCATTCCCCTCCTCCTTCAGGATAACTCCCCAACTTCCACCTTTGTTCCACTGAGGAGCCCCAATATGGACTTAACCATCTCGGACTCTTCATTGGACTTTTCCCCATCGGAGATCTCTTTGTTGCAGCTCCCAAATGCAACTCCTAATCCGGAAAACAACACACCCCCGCAAAAACCATTTAGACAACCAACCTTAATGAAAAGGAAGAGAGGGGGAAACGACTATTGGGGCGGAAAACCCAAAGTACCTCGATTAGGCTCAAGTCCGCAAACCGATAGTCGTAATAAAACACCACAGATTTGTCGGCCATCATTGAAGTCAAAACCAAACCCTTTACAACCTCAATTCAAGTTAAAGAACCAATCACCTGAATCTAAGCTAGTTCTGAATGACATAGAACATCTAGTCAGATCCTTAATTCTCCCTGTATTAGAAAAATTAGAAAGATTGGGTGACCAGTTAAATGAACTAGTGGTAGAAACCATCTTAAATTCTCAACTCTTAAAGGGCTTGGCAGCCATTAACACGAACACCAAACCGAGCGGACCACGATTAGTCAACAAAGCCGCCACTAAAGTTATTCCATCTGGTCCTGATATGACCTCTGGGAATGTCAGGCCTTCTAAAGATACTCGACCCACTTTGAATACTCCTTGTGTGAAACCAGGGAAAACTGATAAAATCAATAAACCATCCACACACCCCACTCTCACAGGGCTTAGAGATTCAGCTTTTTCTTCACGTAATACTCTTTCAACAGCCACTATACACCCAGACACCAAGGTTACTAATACAGCAACCCGCCAACCGTCGGGCAAACTCACAAAAACTCAAGGATGTCACATAGATCTTCCTCCAGAGGCGGTCCCATATGCGATAGTCTTAACAGGTGTACCAGAGCTCACAAAAGGAAAGAATGAAGGCTACTCCGAGCTAAAGAATAAAGCCATTTATTGGCACAAACAAAATAGGCCATTGCCCCCCCATATAGATGGAGATATAGTGTTTGTCAGAAGATTAGCATGGGTAGGCACAAGAACTAAATACATTGCAGGAGACGTAATTATTCTAAATTTTAGAGACCGTAGGGTGGTCCCGCACATTGCTGACTGGTATCACCGATCGGGATCTAGTAGCATAGTCCCCAGAACTTTAACCTACTTTTAACCAGAGGCATTAATTGTCCCTCATGGCCATTGTGGTGTTCCCACATACCATAAACACAATCCCTATCCCTTTTTTTCATCAAAGATGGATCCATGGCCTACCAATCACCCGCTTTCTGAGAATCCACAGGGGCAAATCAAACGCCGGAATTTCCCAACCTATCAAGGGATTAAACCACCACACTGGTTAGTCCCCCTGTCAAATCGATATGATGTCTTCTCGGATCTAAACAATTTGGATTGACAACAGGGAAGTACTGTGACACAATTCCCGGTAATATCGACCCATACTTTGTCAACAAATTCTCATCAAATTGGGTGCCTAAACACTGACCCTGTGGTAGGGGAACTTATGACCCTAACTGTTCCTCATGGGTCTCCGTTAACACAGAACGACCAATTCTTTAAATCTACTGTTACAGATGATTTACTACTATCTCAGCACAATATCCCTGATCCCTCTCGCTTAAATACCCCCAAACTAGTGGAGCTTACATATAGTTTCCTCTCCTGGAATGTGGCTGGTTTAGCGGACAAAGTCTACCAAAAACATTGGTTGGACGTTGTCATTGAGCACAATGTAATTTGCCTACAGGAAACCTGGTCCCAGGACACCCACCATATTAATGGTTACCAAACCTTTCATACCCCAGCCGTTCAAAGTGCTCCCGGCCACAATAAAGGGGGTCTTTGTACATTTGTATCCGTTACCGGGGGCATTTTAATTAAAAGGTTCATGGCGACTGAATTTTATCAGATACTGTGTTTAAAATGGGGCTCTCTACAAAATGCTATCATATTAAACCTCTATAACAATATTTCTCCTGATAGGAGTGAGGCTACCTTGAGTAAACTTTTCTCGACATTGATTTCCCTACATGACCAGCTGGTAGGTGATAACATTATGTTTTGGGTTGGAGATTTTAACTGTACGATCTGTCCCCATGATTCATATGGTTTGTGCGGCCTATCGGACTATGGGGAAGATTGCCCTACCCATTTTATTCATACGTCACTCGGTACTTCATTTAATAATATACTCTTCTATTTTAATTTAACATTTATTAATGAGATTTGTACTCCGAGTATACCATTTCAGCCTTCCTTTAATGGACGGGGGTGCAACACGACAATTGATTTTTTCTTAATCTCTGCATCCCATGTCGGGACAGTGGCCACCTGGGAAATGGGCCAGGCTCCACACTCTGACCATTACCGTATAGTGTTTAGTATCAGAGTTTATCTGTTTATACCCCAGAAATAAGATTAGCCTCAAAAAACAGATATACAATTAAATGGGAAAAATAGACCCATCATGCTTTTTGGATCAACTCGTCGCTTCTAACTACGAAGATATAATGACTTGTTTAACCCCTGAAGAGACACCGGATAGTGTAATGAAATCCTTTTCTAAAATATTACCCACAGTCAAATCTCTATTGACAAGAAAACATCAGAAGGGGGTTTCTAAGCCCCATAGGTGGTTTGACAGTAAGTGCACTAAAGCACTAACACTTCTTAAAAAGGCATTGCATATAACACCCAAAAATCCGGATTTAATCCGCATTGCCAGAAAAACCTATAAAAACACCATAAAATTGAGAAAATCCACTCTAAAGAACAAGGTATGGGCAGCCCTCAAAGAAGCTTCGAATAACAGAGACCACAGGACTTTCTGGAAGTTGGTAAATGACCCGTTCCTACAGTCCAATGAGGCTAACTACATCGATCTGGCAATCACAGCCGATCAATAGGTAGCCCATTTTAAACAACTGTACTGTAGACCGACTGGCAATGAAGGAGGAATTATTCCTATAGATGAGGTTAACAGTTCATTGGTAGGTAAACAGCCCACTCCTTTTCCTCTATCCTTAATCTTTGATTATGAGGAAGTTATCAAAGCCATAAAGGACAGCTCGTCGGGCAAGGCACCGGGCCCGGACGGTGTCCCTATCGATACCTGCAAGGCTGAAATAGATCTATGGGCCCCAATAATAACTAATGTCTTAAACAAAGCGAACCAGGAAGGTTTTATAACTACCTAGTCTGACGCCATAGTCATACCCATTTATAAAAAGGGCAAGAGGAATGACCCGGCCTGCTATCGGCCCATTTCTTTGTTGGATGCTTTGGCAAAGGTAGCAGGCCACATCATCCTAAACAGAATACAAACCTGGGGGGAGGAAAATCAAATTTTCTCTAACTTACAGTATGGCTTCAGTCCAGGAAAAGGGACAACGGAACAATGTCTAAATATGTCCCTTCTCATTGTTAAATACACTCAGGCTAAGAGCGGCAACCTTTTTATTTCATTTATAGATTTAAGTTCTGCTTTTGACCGTGTAGATCATGAATTCCTATGGCTGACAGTAAATGACATGGGGATCGACAGTCATATTTATCATATATCAGGGAACTCTACAGAGAGGCAGGTGCAAGGGTTAAATATGGCCCCAGGGGTGAATGCACTGATCAATTCCCCATAGAAAGGGGTGTCAGACAGGGGTGCATTTTGGCACCCCTACTATTCACCCTATATATTAATTCAATCGGACAATATCTTAGGAACTTTCAATATGACTATCCCACTATTAAAGTAACCCCCATCCCATTACTATTATACGCCGACGATGCGGCATTGATGTCACGGACCAGACTCGGGCTACAAAGAACCATAAACAAATTTAACACCTATATGTACCTTCGTGGCCTGAGTATAAATATTTCTAAAACCTTTACAATGGTCTGTGGGAAGGGTAGAAAAAAGCCATTCTGCCCAACGTTCTTGGACAATAAGAGAATAGAAAACACAGACTCCTTCTCTTATCTAGGGGTAAATTTCCATAGAGGGAGCTCTTGGCAAACAGGGATTAATGCCAGGAAACTGGCATTCTTGCGCTCAATTGGTGCCCTGAGAAATTTTTCAACTAAACTTGGGGGGAAGCTAGTTAAAGACCTAATTTATATTTATAAAGCCAAGTGCGTCTCAACTGCAACCTACGGTGCTGGCATTTGGGGCATCGAACATGCGCCGGGGATACAAAGTTGGGAAAATCAGTTCCTAGATTATTTACTGGAGGTATCCAAAACTACATCCTTGTATATCTTGCATATACAAGCGGGCCTTTCCCATATAACGGACACTGTAAGGATCTCCCCGATTCTTCTTTGGCATAAGGTCTGGGTTACCCCAGAAACCCTACTAAATAGGGATTTAATAACTGATTGCCTATTGCTTGATGGGGTGTCCAAAATTAAATGGCTACGCTACGTTAGAAACATGTTCAACGAGCTAGGCCATCCGGAATATTTTGCAAAACCTAGCACGATGTAGAAGGTACCCAGAAGCCTAATTAAAAAGATGGCCCTGCACCACCTCGTTACTCTGAGGTGGAACGCAGTAAAAGAAAAGCAAACCATCCTTAGATATCAGCAAATCACTTTCCATAAAGGGCTACAAAAATACCTAACTCTAGGGAATAGTCCTTATGCCCGTTCACTGCTTACTCGTTTTAGGTTAGCTTTCTTTTTTCGACTTGTCACATTCCCCCAACGTAACATCTGGTCTATGTCAAATCTTGTATGTCCCTGCGATGATACTTCGTATCAATCTGACATTCACTGTGTCCTATTTTGCAAATTCTATCAGGCACCACGCAGGGCATACTTATTACCAATCTTAAGGACATGGGGAATCCGAACATTTAAGTTAGCTTTCCTTAAATTGCAAACAACTGGAGGAAGATAATGTCATTCATGCA
Organism: Lissotriton helveticus; assembly: GCF_964261635.1. Lineage (NCBI taxonomy): Eukaryota > Metazoa > Chordata > Amphibia > Caudata > Salamandridae > Lissotriton > Lissotriton helveticus. Next base: position 144,522,096 of record NC_136064.1, read on the forward strand.
CTGAATTGCTTCTTAAAACTTGTAGTAAAGTTCCGTATTTCAGTGAATTGATCATAAATATTTTAACGTATTTTTACTGGATAATATCAACTGTTTTCGATTTGGATATGTGTACTATACCTATGACTCTTGTTTTTAACTGTTTTTAACTTGTTTGGTTTTATGATTTGTATTTCTAAATCGAATAAAGCATGATTGAACACTAGAACTCTTTTGATTTGGTTAGACTTCATAACTCAGCTCCTACTTATTTAATTGTTGTCATTTTGGTCTTGAATTGTTTATAAAATCATATTTTTCTAAACCTGTGTGGAGTCATTTTGTGTTTTTCTCATTGTGTTACTGTGTGTCTGTGATGCACACAATACTTTACACATTGCCTCTTTAGATAAGCCTGACTGCTGTGTACCAGTACCAAGCTACCAGAGGGTGAGAGCAGGCTATCTTTAAGTGTCTATCTGAGTTACCCTGACTAGAGTGGTGGTCCCTACTTGGACAAGGTTCATACCTCTGCCAACTAGAGACCTCATTTCGAAAAGGACCCCACACTTGTATTGAATGTTTGTTCACTTTTGGAAGCTGTTTCGCCATACCCCTCAGGCTTCGATCTCCGCCACCATCTAATTGTTAATGAATGTGATCCTTGACCTGTTTAGATGGTGGAGCAAAGTCTAATAATGCCTTAGAATGTTGCAGAACTCTTTTTCTTCTTCCATAAATCAAAATTTCAAGGAAATGCAACACACACAATCTGTATCACGTAGTCTGCAATCCACAATGAACAAAAATCTAAAGAAAGAAATGCACATCTCTTTTCCAAGGTTCAGTAATTTGTCCTTGTCTGGGGTTCACATTACCTGGAAAATATTGCATACACACTACTGCCCAGATTTACAAAGCTTTACTGCAACACCGGGCAGCAAACAAAATTGCTCTGCTGCTTTGCATCAATTGGGGAGAGCAGATCTGCACCATACCCACAAAGAAGTGGCAAAGTTTTGCTGCCTCCCACCGGTGATGGACTTTAGGCAGTCATGCATGAAAGCAGACACCCTTGCACATAGTACAAGTGTGTCTGTGTTGTGGTCAGAAATAGTTTTTGTGCAAGTAGGGGGTCCCTACTTCTACAAACACTATGCTGTCAGAATCTTTTCCTTTTTATGTGTGCTGTCTATTGTAATTCCAGAGGAAAAGACAAGGATAAATAAATATCCTTGTTACACCATCCCCAAGGACAAGCAAAATGTTGGTACAGATCCTGTCTTTGTAGATATAGATTGGTGTTAAAAATGTTGGACGTATGCACAGGAATGCCCATGCACCACCCATGGAATGCCTCCTTGACTCAAAGCAGTTGCGCTATCTGGCATTCCTTTGGATTACAATCCAAGGCAAATCCCAATTTGAATTGGATGGTAAATCCCACCAGTAGACTTTGTGTTGGATCTGAGTTAAAAAAACTAAAACAAACACAATGCGAAGTTGTTGTAAATCTGGCCCTAACATGTTTTGTGCACACTTACCCTACCTGGAGATGTCTTCTTGCTTTGAAACAAAGGGTCTTCAATACTCCTATCAACTCCAAACCAGAAATCAAAAATAGAAAGGTCAATTCATCCAAAACCTGACAAATGATGCATTATCATATCAATTAGAAAACTGCTCTAGGAAAACCACCAAAATGATTTTAAACATACTGGCTACACCGTCCACAATGACCTGTGCGCACTATCTATTAGCGGTTTTATAAGCACAGCCGTACTTACTTTTTGGCATGGAATCTGGGCAAAAGACCAGACTAAGTTTACTAAGGACTTAATTATGGATTGCCTTGCCCTTGACCATACTTGGAATATTCCCTGGTTAGAATATATTTATATTATTTTAAAAGATTCTAAAGTGAACCCAGATTTTCATGAGCCATTGTCCATGGAGAGGTGTGGCGCCACGGCCAGGGCGACTGACGCTGGAATCTGGGGACCACGGTTCGATCCCCGGCTCCGGCGGCAGGTTAGCCCAGCACCATGTGACTCTGGGCAATAGCTCGCTTAATCTTCCCGACGGCCCCCAGCGCCTAGAGACCCTTACGGGTGATTGTGCGCTTTACAAATGTGGACTTTACTTCACTTTATTTAGGATTATAGTGTTTGAGACTTAAAGACAAGGGTAGTTACTACTAGGGAATGTGCAAAAGTTGATGAAGCTAGTTTAAAACTGAGTGTCAAATCTTAATGTGAGCACCCAATATTGATGGGCATTCAACCATACCTTATTTTGAAAAGAAACACCCAGCATAGATTTTATCTAACCAGGCTAAGGCTGGACTCCTTACAATATTTAATAGATTTCCCTAGATTGGCAAAGTGGAGTCATAACTTTCCAAATTGTCTTCTGATGGTAAATCCCCTCAGTCCACGCTGCACTTCATACTTTTTTGAAGTTTTTCTCGGGAAATTTGTGTTAAAGCAACTGTTTTTAGATAATAAGCTATATTATTATAAACATGCTTGTAATTATATCTGAAGTTTGGAAACTGATAACATTAGGAATGCAGTCATTGTTTTTATACAAATGGCTATCAGGAGAAGAAAGGACAACTCCATTTATAAGCCTTAATGTATGAAAAATATGACGTTTGAACGCTTGAAGGACTATTAATTCTCATCCTGTTATTAGCCATTTATTTGCACTCTTTGCACTTTATGAAAAAACACCTTTGTTTACATAATCCAAATGAACAAGAAAAAGGTAACATGCACTGACCCCAGACCCTGAGTCTTAGTTTTTATAAATGTAGTTTTAATAGGGGAATTATGTTTTTTAATATTTGTATTGATTAAAATGTTTCTATATGCTATTTTATGATTTTTTTTATTTCTTAATTTAGTAATGATCAAATGTCCTTGTATTATAAATAGTTTCTCTGTTTTTAAATAGAAATTGTGATCAATATAGAAGTAGTAACTTGCATAGAAATTGTAGATGGAATGTCTGCAGGTAGGAAAAATCTATTTTAATGATTAAATGTTACTTTTTTTATTAGAATGCTTTTACAGTTGTATACTATGCACTGAATAAAACTTGATTGATTTTACTTGACTAATTAGGTAAAATAGTAAACAAGCCTATGTTCAGTTTTTTTTAAACTTTAGCAATCCATTGATTTCAAATGATTAAAGCAAAGACTTTCAAAACCCCCTATAAGTGAGGCAACTGTAGTGATTAAACATTAAATTTAAAAATGCTCCATTACAAATGGAGGATCAAGGTAGAGGGAATCATCAGATTTGTCACTTGCGTCACAATCTGTCAGAAACCAAGACCGGAACCAGAGGAGTCCACGATGGTCCCAACGCCCCTCCACCTAGTCCGTCATCCAAAAATAATTTCTGGGTAGCGATACAGGAAGGGGAGCAAGGGGAAGTGGAAGAAACAGAGAGACAGCCTTGCGTAGGAGGACTGGTGTTCACTATCGCTACTGGGTCAGTTGAGGTTATTGGTGTCTTCGAAAACCGTACATGCAGATGATGACAAAAACTAATAAACATGCAATACTACTCCATGACTACAGCCCATGTTCTTGATACACTCTCCATATTTACCCAGTTGACCTACGGCTATTGCTCCTCTCTTCATTATGGAATTGGTATAGGATGTCTGTACTACAGCACCTGCATGGAGAGACAAGAACTGTGAAGCAACTATACCCGCCAACTGCTTCTCCTGGTCTTATTCTTTAATCACTATTATTAATTACCCTCACATTTCTAACTGTAGCTCCTTGGTTAGTACTATAAATGTTCAGCATCCATACACTGCTCCCTGTATTAATTTACAATGAATTTCACTTGAGCACCGTCTTTTATCAAAAACCAACAGTCACGTTTTCTTCAATCAAGTAGATGGTTAACAATTGACTTGTGTTCGTAACATTTCCTGTTACACTTTACATAAAGAAATTTCACTGTACCTTTTGCCACCGAATACGTCAATAACACATCTTACCGCTGGACCAGAACTGAAACTTCTTAAGACCAAACAATCGAATTCAGAGGAGAATACCTTACGTAAAAATAGTTTTTAGGCGTGAGGTTCGGAACTGCCTCTGTTGAGAATTTCTGGTCTCAATGTATCCCACGTTGCGCAAGCAATATGCTTACTTCAGGTATCCGTTGGAAAACACTATTAGTCTCTAAAACTGAAAGACGCTAATCGCGCCACAACAAAACAGATTCTCTTCACTAAAAGTCTGCACAATGAGCAGACACTACACTCACTCACTACTACAGATGAAATGGGTGGTTCCTTCCTTCTAGGAACATGAGCATTAAGCTCTTTGCTTGACGCGAGCTTCTGAGGTCTAGACTGCTGACCTGAGCCTGATAACTCTCTGGCGGCACCAGCTTCCGCCATGTTGCAATCCTTGAGGATTTTAATGCATTGTTTAAAGAGGAGTTTTGAAGCTAACTGTCTGCTTCTCCAGTGATGACATTTCACCATATACCTCAACCGACTACTCATTTTCTTCATGACTTTGTTTGATCTAATATTCGCCAATGAGGTCTTGACACAATCTCCATAAAGGAACAGTGCATTAAAAACTAAACCAATACCATAGAATAGCGGAAAAGTAGAGTAGAGAATACCTATGTTCTACTTCTATTCTATGTCATTGTTAAAAGAAAAGTTTCAGAAAAAAAATGTAGGTCAGTAGGCAATTTCTCCAACAAAATGCACTGGAATAAATAAAAAACTTAATGAAACACAAAAAACTATTATTATCTAGATGACCTCGCAAGCAATTTCCCTACAAAAAAGTATGTTCCAACTCTAGTAATCCCAAAAATATGTTTATTACCTCTCAAACATGGCACCATCCCTACAAACATGACAACTACACTTTACTGACTGAAAAAAATAGATGCTGCAACCAGGATATTTCAAAAAAGGGTACCAGTAAACAAAAAAAGGAACATTCCCCTCTAGTGTTCAGTAAAAACAAAACAAAAACAAAATACTTTTTTACTATTTTTATAGATATACAGATAATTAAAAAATGTTTTAATGTTGGTAATATTTTATAAAAAAAGATACATATTTTTTTTAAAAACACTTTAATTTAAAAAAATGGAAAACAAAATTGTTGTTATGTGTTCTGATATTTTGCTATCAAATTGTGTTTTTACATATATCATAAAGAAGATATGTTAAGTGTACATTTGCATTAAAAGACTCTAAGTATGAGATAAATACATTTAAAAGAAAAAAACTATGGGCTAGATGTATTAAGTAACCTTTTTGTGATCCCCTTTTTGCGAATCCTTGCAATTTACAATTAGGAAATCGCAAAACGGCATGTATGAAAGTGTGTTGAACACTTTCTGTGATTTCTAGCGTTTGCAAATGACCTACAATATGCAACCCCCCAGGAATCGCTAAAACCACAGGGATGGTAGCCTGCTAGAGTTAGCAGACAACCATGTTCGTGAATCCAATTAAATAAAGCAAACCATTTTTTTTTATAATGCAGCCAATTTTCCTAAAAATGAAAATGGAATGCATTTAAATAACAAAATTAAAAACATCTTTTCCTTTTTCAAGAGCAGGCAGTGGCCCTGGGGGTACAGTTGTTTGTTGCAGACACGGTTACTAAGGAAACTGGGATTAAGCAGAATGGGTAAGGATTGAAGATTAACTGTGGTTTTAAAATATGAAATGGTAAGTTACATTTATGTGATATGCTTCTAAAGTAAGCTTTCCCAAATCACTACTATGTTTAGAAGAGGTGTGTTCTTAAATAAATCAAAAACACGGAGATGATGGACGGAGTGCTGAAACTTTTCAGAAACTCACCTCCCATCATAGATTTGGGTTCGATCCACCATCATTCTTTAGCTCACTTCGCCCCCTCAGTTCAGCCCCAGCTATATGCAAATCATTCTTGACCCTGTGCCTCATGGGACCAGTCCTGCCTGAACTGCCAGGCCAGGTTTTCCCTGAATCGGAACCAAGCATTCTGGGACCAGTTTCTGGGTTACACCATTCATCAGCCAAGCTAGCTTGAATCCAGTGGCAACGTGAGCAAGGAACCCACGGCTGGGCATACCCTGCCAACTTAGGGTGAACAAAGCAAACACAAGGAGATGATGGACAGAGTGCAGAAACTTTTCAGAAACTCACCCCAGTCATAGATTTGGGTACAATCCATCTTCATTCTTTTGCTCACTTCACCACCTCAGTTCAGACATGGCCATATGCAAATCAGTCTTGACCCTATGTGTCATGGGACCAGTCCAGCCCGAACTGCCAAGGCAGGTCTTCCCTGAACTGGAAACAAGCATTCTGGGACAGGTTTCTGGGTAACCCCCTTCATCAGCCAGGCTAGCTTGAATCCATTGGCAAAGTGAGTAAGGGACACACGTCTAGGTATACCCTGCTAACTTAGAGCGAACCAAGCAAACACAAGGAAACAATAGACTACTATTGTTGGAAATAGGTTTTTGAAGTCCTGTAAGGGTTTGTGAATCCCTCACGATGCTACACTGTGGCACTGCAGAAGAGTTGTGACTCTAGTACATTTCTGAATCCCATTGGGTACTTTTAGAAGAGAGTAATAAAGGGTCAATATGTGTGTCCAATAAAAACGTATTTTGGAATTTGAAAAAATGCCTGGAGTATTTTGAGTGGTTAATTACATTCATTTCCATGCAAAATGTGAGGGAAAGTTTGCCATTACTGGTTTCACCTAATTGTGAGTGGTGCATCACATTGGTTGCGTGGGAAATACATTTTTGGGGGAGTTTCTGATATTTTCTTATTCTGCAAAAGTTTTTAAGAGCAGAATTACAAATGTGTAAGGTGTGTTACATACTGTGTAGGAGTGCTTCAGTGTTTGTAATGATACTTTTTAACTTTGCTACACACTGTTTATATAGCTTACAAATCAGTAGAGAAATGTGAGGTTTAAAGTATGTTACCAAATGTAAAAACCTATATTGTAGTCTGTTTTATTGTCTTCAATTGAAGATGAAAATAGATTGTGCAAACTAATGTGTGTGCTCCGTGAGTCTGGAATTAATGTAGTAGAGAAAACTGAGGTTAAAACATGTTGGCAGATGGATAATTGTTTATGCTACTTCGTATGGGTCTCTGGAAGGGTCACGTGATGTAGGCTGTTTAAATTTAGGTGTGTGTTCAAATCGAAAGTGAACTCTGTCAAGTTTGAATATCTGCGTACTATCATTTGAATTTAAAAACACTTATAGAGCGCGCTTCTACCTAGCGGTTTCTTGGTGCTTATCATGGCTGAGGTATGTGTGTACTTCTACATGTATTCTGACATATGTTGTGGATCTGATGACCTTAATTTAAAAACGATATAGCTTATCATACAGGACCACACATCTTTGCAGTCCTACTAGAGCTTTCAGTCACAGAAGCAGACATCTGTTACCTATGTAGGCATCAGAGAAGTCCTCAAATAGAGAGCTCAATACCCACCTGCCCTATATAATGAGTAGCAAGTAATTCATGCACTTTCTTCTACACAATTTAGGAGAGCATGTGGTGTGAAACAGAGGTATTCTGGAACGTTTAAGCTTCTTTTGATATACCATGACACCACTAAGAAGCACAGAAACACAGACTGAGGCCTTGAGAAACATGGTGAGTCCTATAGCAGTAAAATGAGAAGAGTTGGCCTTTCATATTTTCCTAGGCCTAAGTTTGTGAGATGTAGGTATCACAGAACCCCTCAAATCCACAGTTCAATGCGCACCTGCCCCGTATTATGAGAAGAAAGGAATACATACACCTTCTTGTACACAAATTTAGAGAGCTTGTGGTCTGAAACTGAGGCATTCTACTATATGTAGGCTTCTTTTTATGCATCATATCAACACAAAGAGGCACAGATTCACACATTGATGCCTTCAGAAAGAAAGCAAGACTTACAACAGTGACATAAGAACAGTTTGCCTTTTATATTTGCGTTGGCCTAACATTATGAGCTGTCAGTGAATATTGAAGTTGCGAGAGAAAAGTGAGGTTTAAAACATGTTGCAGATGATTTATGGTGTATGCTAGTTTATGAGAATCTGATACTTGAAGTATGCCCTATAAATGCAGGTGTCTGCTTGAAATGGGAAGTGCAGTCTGTCAAGTTTAAATGTCTGCATGCTATCATGAGTGAGGTATTTGTCTAATGCTACATGCATTCTGACACTTGGTATGGATCTGATGACCCTAACCTAAAAAGTATATAGCTTATCATACAGGGACAAACATCTTGCCAGTCTAGCTACAGCATTCAGTAGCAGAAGTTGACATCTTTTACCTACGAAAGTGTTACAGAACCCCTCAAATACAGAGTTTCATACCCAACTGCCCTGTAAAATGCGGGGACTCAGATGTACAGAACGTTTGTAACTATATACAGTTTTGTTTTATCACTACAAAAGAGGAGTCTAGAGAAACTGAGAGTTTGATAAGTGTAGGTGTTGAAGAAACAAGAAAGAGATTAGTATTGGTGAGTTTGCAGAAGAAATTATAAAATGTAACACAGGTTTGTCTGAACAACTAAACTATATAGTATTTGTTATCAACATACTCACTATAGATGTCAAACTAGGAATGTTAATTTATATTTAAAAAGTGTAAAAAGAAAACAATGATAAATGGCAGCATATTTTTCTTTATTTGTTTGTAGAATGTCAGTTTGATTTGGCTAAAGGTCAAGTTATTTGTAATTACTGTCACAACAAATGTATTAAAAAAGTAAAGGAATGAAAAACCTTTATAATTGGGAATTAATATTTTTTTAAACTTAGAAATTCACTGAAAAAAACCAGATTACAGGGACATTATAGTTAGGAAATGGTATTAAAAAAACCTTAGAAATTAACTGAAAAAAACACAAGTTACAGCAACCTTATAGTTAGGCTCACATTTCAGCCATTATAGTTAACTATAACTAGCTCCCCTGCAATGCACTGCTGATGACATCATATATTATATCACTCTTGACGTGGTCAGTAACATCACTGATGACATCACTGACCACATTTGAAATGACATCACTAATGAGATTCACCTTGAATCCTGCAGATTTTTTTTGTTAATTCTTTTTTAGCCCTGGGATCCCTTTGGTAACCACTGAGCAGGCCTAGGGATCCAGGGTGTTTCTACACTGACCCCTTTTCTTTTTTTTAACCTTTTTTCTTGTGATTCCGTTCAACCGAGTCACAATGTGCCTGCCAACACTGCCTGGTTTGAAGTGCTGGTAGCCAATCAGATTGCAGGCTTGAGATCGGGAAGGGGGACTGATCCTCCATGTCCACATTTGCATACTTGAGAAATGCTAAAATTTCTCAGGAACTACTTAACGGATTCATATCATTTAACAAAAAGTGTGTCTTCTGAACAAAGCTTTTTGGCAAATTTGGTTTAATTGCATTCATCAGTTCAGGATGTAGCTGTGTCAAAAGTTTCTCATGGAAATGAATATGGAGAAACTGCATTTAGGGACCCCCTTTTTTCTCAGCCCCACTTGGTAGATCACCGCAAAGTTTTCAACACAACAGCTGACTGGAGCGCTCCATTTGTTTTTAAAATTAAAACCAGTCTGTTTTCTCCCAGGGAATGCACCTTCAGTAAAAAAATACCAACATGTCTCTTTTCCTTGTTTATTATTGTTTTCCAACTTTGTTTACAGAAAATAGAGCAGTTTCATGGTGGGACAGTGGCTCTGACAAAGACCAGACAGGTCAAAACACGTCAGCCAGTCTATTAAATTCATATTCCAAGACTCCTAGCTTTGCCCCTGCCAAATTAGGCCATAGGACCATAAAATCCTCATAACCCCAGTTATTTTCTTTCTTTTAACATCCCCTGAGACTCAGCTAATAAAGGGATACCTAGAGCCTCCGGAGGATTTTTAATCTTTTTTAAAAAAACTAGCCTATTCTACTAAGTGCTCCTTGAAATGTAGTCAAGCCCACCCTGACCTTTAGGAGTCAGGGTGAACCAGATGATGTTAAATTGCTTATATAGCGCATCGTTCACCGGGTTGGTTTCTTGGCGCTTCAGGACATGGCAGATCTGAGCTAAGTCAGTGGGCTATTCATTGTAAGCTTTTGAAAAAAAAGAGGTTTTCAGTTGTTTTCTGAACTGAAGATGAGCGTCAGTAGTGCGTATAGATGGGGGGATGGAGTTCCATAGTTGGGGAGCTAACGTACAGATCAAAAGGTTGTGGCTAGATGATCGAAGGGTACGAGAAGGAATATACTTCTGTATTTTTTCGACAATAAACTTTGGACCTTTTTTTGAAAGCGACTTATGTATGTACATAAAAGTTTAAAGGCACTGCGTTGAACCACCGGGAGCCAGTGAAGTTGTTTCAACAGAAGCTTCACATTCTGACGAACAGGGAGATTGAAAATTAACCTGGCAGCGTGGTTCTGAATTAATTGCAAGTGCCGCACTTGATACGGAGGAATGCCAACATAAAGGGAGTTGTCATAATCTAATTGTGAGATGATGAGCACCAAGACAACCAAGGTGAGTGCTTCTGTTGATAAAAATCTTCTGATTTTCTTAATTTTACGTAGGAAGAAGAAGCACACTGAGACCACGGAGTTAATCTGAGTTTTCATTGATAAGTCACCGCTTATCATGATCCCCAGGCCTTTTACAGCAGATGCCGGGGCGGGGCGAGAGCCTAGAGATGTGGGCCAAAAGTTTGCATTCCAAAGGTTTGAGACGCCTCCTGTCAGAACTAGCTCCATTTTGTCGGGGTTTAACTTTAGTTGGTTGGCGTTCATCCAATTGCTAATGAATGTCATTATGGATTGTACGTTTAGCTCAGTCGATCTAGTAGGTGGAATGTTAAATATTAATTGTAGATCGTCTGCATAATTGAACGTCAAGACTTCCATTTCTTTCAAGGCGTGGATCAGAGGCTGCATATACAAATTGAATAAAAGGGGGGACAAAGAAGATCCCTTTGGAACTCCACAATGGAGTTTCCCTTCTTTTTAACAGAAATTTTCTAGGCGGCCCGATTGATATCTGTCCTTAAGGAAAGACTGTATCCACCCTAAAGCTGGGCCCTGAATGCCTGCGCTGCGGACATGGTCAATCAAAATGTTGTGATCTACTGTGTCGAAAGCAGCAGACAGGTCCAGGAGTATCAGAGCCTGGGGATAGTCATGATCAGCCCCCTTTCTTAATTCGTCCATGACTGTCAGAATGACAGCCTCTGTTTAGTGAGTTGGCCTAAATCCAGCCTAATGAGGGTCAAGAAATAGTGACTCCTCTACAAAGGAGCTAATACAACAAGCCACATGTGCTTCCAAGATCTTACTCAAGAATGGCAGAAGAGATATAGGGCGATAATTACTCGATAATTACTAGATGATGACGCATAGCTCTACTAGGGTGTGTGAGGATTATTTAACAAAATGAATTGCTTCCATACACACCATTAAACAGATGATATATAACCAAAGAGAATAGTGCCCAACTTTTTGATTAACAAGGTGAGATACTTATTGTGAGTGCCAGTATTAATTTAGGAGGACATATCCCTCTGACATCTCTTCCAGTTGTGTAGAAAAACCTCTCTGCCCCTCCGGCTCAGATTAGGGAATTTCTCCTCATCCTTTAGCTATATTTTTCATAGTCCGCTTTCAACGGCCATAAATTACTGTTTAATGGGCAGGTGAACTTTGTTATTTAATGAATTACAAACTCAAACCTGTTTTTTTATTTTCAGAATTGAAAAAGGCGAATGTGCGAAACACGTCTTCTGGTCATAATAAAATCATAAGAGGAACCCGAAAGTGCTCCTGGTCCTTTGTGGACATTTTGTTGTTAAATTATTTGACGTGAGGACACGTTCATGTAATGAAGCACCTGTCCCCTCAGGAGTTTGATGGTGATCTGTGGCATTTGTTTGGAAATAATTTAACCATCAGAACCACTGCAAAGAACTAGCAAACCTGCCAAAAGGAGCTGGGACATTACAAAATGTCAAGTAGTGGTTACACAACTGGTGCTTTCAGGTATGTGCCAAGAAAAGCGGCGGGATGAGGGCCTCTGTTAAGGAAAACACTGTTGGCGAAGTGTGGTCTAGTTCACAGTGTGTTATTTATTAAATTTGTGCTTTGCAGCATTTATTGGACATCATCAATTTGGGGCAGCAAAAGTGCTCAAGGGATCAACTAGTGCTTATTATACACGCTGTTATGGTGGACATATAATTCAACTAGTGGAGAAGAAATGTTGTCTGCTGTCAATGGCCATGAATTACTGTCTGATGGGCAGCTGAAATATGTTATTTAATAAGATACGAACTCAAGCATGTTTTGTTATTTCTAAAATTGAAATAGCTGAATGTGCCGAAACGCGCCTTCTGTTCATAATAACATCATATGTAAAACCCGAGATTGCTCCTGGTCCTTTGTGGACTTTTGTTGGAAAATTATTTGACGTGAGGTCATGCTCACGTAAGTAAGCACCCATGCCTCAGGAGTTTAATAGTGATCTGTGGCATTTGTTTGAAAATATATATCCTGGTCGCCAGTAGGTAGTTATAGTTAGAATCTTGTTTCTCGTCAAAAAGCATTTTTTCTTTTGCCAATATCTTTGGTGCCGTTTGATGATACTTTTCAAAACTAAGGCCCACTCACTTCAGCTCTTGTGCTGATTCGTCAAGCAGATGCAGAGAAAAAGGGAGAGTACCAAAACTCTTTTTCTCCATGTTAATTTCCATAGTAACCTGTTGAGGCAGCTACAGCCCAAACTCCTGAACACCAAATTTGGCAGATATATAGCTCTTGCTCCCTTGCTCCAGACTGAACTCTTTTTGATAAATGGTGTGAATCCTTTCAGTAGCAACTGAGAAATATAAACTTTTATTAGATATCCAAATAGCAACACGAAGGATCGGTGAATACTCCTGATCTCGAGCCTGTGATCTGATTGGGTGCCAACAGTTCCTACCGGGAAGTGTTGGCAGCTATCTTGTGACTTGGTTGAACTCAATCACAAGGAAAAACTGTTAAAAAGCATTAAAAATTAAGAAATTGGCACTGAGTAGAAACACCCTGACACCCTAGGCCTGATGAGGTAGTCCCACAGGGACCCCTCAGGACCAAATAAACCTCCTGCACTTTGTTTTTTTTAAGCCCCCGGTTGGGCCATGTCACAGGGGCAATCATTAAAATAGATGCTTGGACTTGTGCGGGCCCACGCATCCCCGGGGGACTGATACCTTCCTAGGGCTATGTTTTCTAAATAAATGTATGTGGGGGATCCTGCCCCCCACAAAGACCCAGGGACCTCCACCTCCCTGGGACACAATTTCTAAAGATGTGTGGGTGGGTCCAGCCCCTCCCACAAAGCCCCAGGAATGACCACCTCCCCTGGGCACAAATGATGTAGAGGGGGGGTCTGTTGCACCACCCCCGCCCAGGGCTACAATGTGGATGAGAGGGGTGTTGCGTGGACCCCCTCCAGGAGACCTCGATGGCCCTGGGGACCACCAACCCCTAGGGCCTGCTCCAACAATGTCTAGGGTGCCCACTACCAGATTACAGTAGTTTGCTAAGGCATGGCCTAGCAAACTGTGCTTAAAGCGTAGCAGAATTGCTTTTGGGCAGAAGGAGCTGCTTGTTTGCTACTCTCTCTGCCAAAAAGCATTTCCAGCTCTCACAGGAGGTGAGGAGGCGGGGAGCCGTAGAAACCACAGGGGCCATGAGGGTCCTCCGCGGTCCCCAAGGACCTGGCCACACCCGGGAAATGAGATTCCCAGGGCCAAAAATGTCCAGGGTAGAGGGGCTGTACAAGACCCTCTTCCCATTTTAAAGAAAGGATTTGGCCATGCCCTGGGGAATGGGGTTCCAGTGGCTATATCAATCTTAGTAGAGAGGCTGCTTGGCCCCTCTCCAACAATTAAAAAAGAAATAGAGGGGATGGGTCTCTGGGCCAAAACAGGGCACATGGAAAGGGGCTCCCTTACTTAAAAAAATGTATATATTTCTTTCTTTTAAAAGGCTGGGCCCAGGGGGTTGGGGTCCCCAAGACCTAAAACGGCCTGGGTTGGGGCACACACAGGCTCCCTACCCATTTTATTTTTAAAGAAAGGATTTGGCCATGACCCGGATGGGGTCCGCGGGGCTGTATCAACCTCAGCAGGGGGGCCGCATGGCCTCCTCCCCCAAAAGAATTTGAGGGAAGATCCTTGGGGATGGGTTTCATGGTACCAAAACTGGCCCAGGGATTGGGAGCCATGTGGCAACCTTCCTTCCAAAAAATATATATATATATATTTTAAAAAATGTGTTATAAAAATGCTGGGCCCGGGAGATGGGGTGCCGGGGCAGAAATCCGCTTCAGGTGGGGGGCTGCACAGCAACCCGCCTGATTTCTTACAAAAAAATGAGTCAGACCTTTGGGGTTGGGGGTCTGAAGGGCTGACAAGCATCAAGGGAAGGGGAGCAACACAGCTCCCTTCCGAGAATTTAAAAATAAATTTAAACTGGCAACTCACCAAGGCCCTGTCCCCTTTCTGCACTACTCTGCAAACGCGCCACCTGGCGCCCTCTTGGTTGAAGCATGATGTCTGCTTCATTACTGAAGGTCCTTAGCAGCCAATTAGCCCACCTGTTACCTCCAGTAAACCCCACATAGCTTCATTGCCAAGAGGTGGTCGGAGACCATGCCCGTTTTTTCACAACTCTGCAATGGTCCTCTTGGCACACTGCTGCTTGGAGGAAGAATTCCACTTTATTGCTAAGGTCCACGGGACACAAGGGGACCTTTTGCAAGGTAGTCTAAAAAGGGGCATGGCCTTGACCACCTCTTAGCAATCCAGCTGTGTGGGGCTTACTGGAGGTAACATTAGGGCTAGTTGGCCCCCAGGGACCATCAAGAGGCAAAGGGACTTCACCCCCCAACCAAGAGCATGCCTGGAGGGGTGTTTGTAAAGTGGTGGAGAATGGGGGCCTGGCGTGCTACCACCTTCCATCAATCCCACTGTGTGGGGCTTACTTGAGGTAACAGGTAGACTAGCTGGCCTCTAAAGACCCCCAACAGTGAAGGGGACTTCAGCCCCCAACCAAGAGCATGTAAGGAGGTCCATTTGCAGACTTGTGGAGAAAGGGGAAGTGTCCTGCTATCAGAACTCACAATCCTGTTGCGTGGAACTTACTGGAGGTCACAGAAGGGGTAGTTGGCCAACAATGACGTCCTTGGGGCCAACTAACCCTCTTTTTACCTCCAGTAAATCCCACACAGGGAGATTACTAAGAGGTCTTCATAGGCCATGCCCCACTTTCCCCACCAATCTGCAAACATGCCTCCTGGTTTCATGGACGTTTTTAGTTAGGAATTAGCATTTAAAATACCTTAGAAATTCACTGAAAAAAACACATGCATCAGGGATGTTATAGTTAGGAATTAGTATGTATGAAACTTTAGAAATTCACCATAAAACTACTGGTTACAGCCCTGTAATAGTTAGGCTGACAGGGTTAATAACGCCATTGCGATGTCCCAAAAAACTGCAAAAACGGAAAATTGATCTGAAAGATTGTTATTGTTATTGTTATTGTTATTTTAATTTTATACCGCGCCTAATCACCTGCAGGTCTCTAAGCGCCAGGAAAAGATGGTACAGGACAACAACATAACAAAGTCAGAGCAAAGAGCAGCATTCCAGTTATGCTATGCTCAGGCTTCTCCTAAACAATAGCGTTTTTAAGCTCTTTCGGAATCTTAGGAGGTTTCCTTCCTCGCGCAGCCCTCCAGGCAGACTGTTCCACAACTGGGGAACCAGTACTGAGAAGGCTCTCCCTCCCTTCGTTGCTAGCCTATAGCGAGAGCAGGTCAGCAGCTGCGAGTCCGAGGACCGAAGTGATCTCATCGGACAGTACAGCTGTAGGCGCTCCTTGATATAGGCTGGAGCCTTACCATAAATTGCCTTATGAGCTGTACACAAGCTCTTAAATTCCACTCTCTCTTTAATTGGAAGCCAATGTAGGCTTTGTAGTAGGGGAGTGGCTCTAGACCTCCTGGGAAGTCTAAAGATCAAACGGGCAGCATCATTCATCAAAACCTGGAGCCTGTTGGTAAGGGTTTTCGGTAAGCCAAGATAGAGAGCATTTCCGTATTCGATTCTGGAAATGATGGTGGCAGCCACTATTGATCGCATCATGGACTCTGAGAGGATAGGGGATAGCTTCCGCAGTTGCCGAATGATATTAATACAGCTGCCTACCACCGATGCGATCTGAGCAGCCATCGACAGGTCGGCATCCAGTTTAATCCCTAAGCTTTTCACAGCCAGGCTTGGTTTTGGGGCAGGGCCCAACTCCATAGGCCAGTAAAGGTCACTCCAAGGTGAAGAAGTGGATGGGATAACCAAGATCTCAGTTTTGTCAGGGTTGACTTTTAAAAGGTTATCCGTCATCCATTGCACCGTGAACCTCAGGATGTTCTGGGATTGGAGTTGTGCCTCCGTGGTGTCATTTATACTTAGCAGTAGCTGCGTGTCATCAGCGTAGTTAAAAACTTTACAGTTCATCGCAGCTAGCGAAGCAATCAGTGGTTGCAGGTATAGGTTAAATAGAAGCGGAGACAGGGCAGACCCCTGCGGTACCCCACACTCCAAGAACCCCACCTCTGATGTTTCATCCCCCAGTTGTATCTTTTGGGTCCTTCCTATAAGGAAGGATTCCAACCACTGAAAAGCCAGACCCTTAATCCCAGAGTTCTTCAATCTATCCAAGAGCAAAGCATGGCTGACAGTGTCGAACGCCGCTGATAGGTCTAATAATATCAGGGCGCTCGCATTCTTACAGTCAGCTCGACCTCTTAGATCATCCAGCACCGAGAGCATCACTAGCTCGGTGCTGTGGTGGGCTCGAAACCCTGCCTGTCTATCATGGAGTAGGTGGTGAGATTCCAGATAGCAGGACAGGGACTGAAGAACGTGCTGCTCAAGGATTTTTGAGAGAAAGGGAAGCTGGGAGATGGGTCTGTAGTTTTTTAACACAGCAGGATCCGACCCTAGTTTTTTCAATAGAGGTCTCACCCGCGCCTCCTTAAGTTCATTCGGCAGATATCCCATGCCTAGCGATCTATTGAGGAGAGAGATGATATACTCCTCTAATAAGGGACGCGCGATGCGAAAGATCTCAGGTGGACACGGATCAGCTGGGGAGCCAGATTTAATTTTGCCCATCAGTTGTTCCAAAATTAGTGCATCCATCTCTGGAAACACATCAAAGGAGCAGTCATTCGCATTTTTAGATGTTAGGCTGGTCGCAGTCCCTGTTGCCGCCACACTCTCCATCTCTTGGACAATGATCTTCACCTTCTCCAGGAAGTAGGTCTGGAAGGTGTTGCAGTCAAAAGGGGCCTTAGCATTGTCCGGCTTTTTACTCAGCTCGGCCAATACTTTAAAGGTTTCTTTCTGGATGTTAGTGGCCTTGCTTAGGCGCAGCTCAAGGTAGTCCGCTTTAGCTTGGATCATAAGTTTTTTGTATTGGTGGAGGGAGGCCTTATAGATATTCCTGTCTACGTCCTGCTTAGATTTCCTCCACAACCTTTCTAGTCTCCTTAGCTTTGTTTTGGTTTCCCTTAAGAGTGGTGTAAACCAGGGAGCTTTCCCTGATCCCTTTATTTGCTGTGTTCTCACTGGCGCTATCTGATCGATCGCTCGAGTCATACATCTCGTTAGATCGGAGTATTCTCGGTCCAGGTTACAGTCCGACTCAGAGGCCTGGGGAGGTGCCAAATGAGCCTTGGTCAAAGACAGCAGATTGACTTCAGCCCATTTCCGCGTTTTTCTAGACCCATGTGGGCTGCAAACAGCCCCACTGTTAAGGGGGACCTCACACGAGACCAAATGGTGATCCGACCAAGCACAGGGCGCTGCCTCCCTAAATATTAGGGCAGCGTCTGTAGTCCACATGAGGTCGAGAGTGTGGCCTTTTACATGTGTTGGAACATCCACCACCTGTTTAAAACCCAGGGCAGACATTAAAGTGTCTAGCTGACGCATGGGTGAGTCCCAGTTGAGTTTGTCCCAGTGTAAATTAAAATCCCCCGTTACCAGGATTTTTGTATATCTTGACCTAAAGTCAGATATGATAGGACAAAAGAGGTCAAAGAATGTTGGGGTTGCCTTGGGCGGGCGATAGACAGACAAAATCACCCAACACACATTGTTTACAGTGAAAGATGGTTTTTAAAGAAACAGTACAAACATAGGAGTTATGCTTTGAATAAAGTATATATTCAGTAATGTTTGTAGGGCAATGTTCAGAATGGATTTTATTACATAATATTTTAGGATGTTCTGGTGGCCATTGAATGTCTGCTTTTGTTTTCTGTTTTTGTGATGTGTCTTTAGGGATTCTGATGTTGTTACAAAGGGGCATATTACCAAGCAATAGCGATAATTATCGCTATTGCTTGGTTAGCGGGACAAAAAAATATCGCCGAGCACCGAGGATTTTTACCGCTGAGATACCTTGATATTATCAAGGTTTATCTCAAAAGCTGTAAAAATCCTGCGAAATGCATGAATATCGCTGAAAAATCAGCGATATTCATGCATTATCGGGACAATGCATGTTATCTTTGGATAACATGGCTAAGAACTGCTTTTAGCAGGCGTTAGCTTTTGGAGATATACGCGCTTAGCGCGAATATTTCCAAAAGTTGTTATTAGGAGTTAGAGATGTTAGCGACTGTTTTCAGTCGCTAACATCTTGGCACGCCCACTTTGCATGTCATTAGCGATAATTATCGCTGACATGCAAAGTGGAACCCTAAATACCCGCTATCGCCTACAAGCTGTCGCTAACTGGTGTTAGCGACAGCTTGGTAATAGGGCGATAAAATTATCGCCGCATTAGCGGGAAAAAGTCCCGCTAATGCGGCGATAATGTCCTTGGTAATATGCCCCAAATATCCCAAACAACTAAAGGCAAAAAAAACCTTTAGAAAACAACTTCACAATATTTTGGGTTCTAGGGTGGCTTTGACAAAAGCAGGTGTGTTGGTTGGGCATATTTGACTGGTACACTTAAGACCAGATGAAGAGATTCAGGTTAGTTAGAAACACAAAGTGTACACCACTATTTCTATAAATTCCCTGCATGTCAAAATGCAGATTGTTGTTATAGATGCAGCCCATGCAATGGCTTTTGAGGAAAGCAGGAGTACGTTTTTTAACATGCTTCTTTGCTTTGTCAATCTGTGGACAAAATTGATGTGCCTACTTCCATTTCTGTTTGTGGCATATATTAGAGTGAGTACACCAAAATAATGTGAGGGAAAGTGACATCAGTTCTGCAAAGGTTTCTTTCACTAGGATTTCCATCCTTACCCCAGTGCAGAAAGAGGAAAGGGAAGTGCATAAAGAAGCAACAGAGGTGCAGAAAAAGGCAGAAAATGTGCAGAAAGTGGGGACAGGGGTGCAGAAAGAGGCAAGAGGGGTGCAGAAAGAAACACGTGAGGTGCAGAAAGAGGCAACTGAGGTGAGGAAAGATGCAAGAGAGGCACAGAATAAAGCAGGAGAAGTGCAGAAAGAGGCAAGAGAATTGCTGAAAGAAGCAACGGAGGTGTGTAAAGAAGCTTGAAAAGTGCAGAAAGAGGCAAGAGATGTACAGAAAGAGGCAAGAGAGGTACAGAAAATGACAAAAGAACAGCAGAAAGGCAAGTTGAATGCGAAAAAGGAAAGAAGGGTGCAGAAAGAAGCAAGAGAAGTAAAGAAAGAAGCAAGAGAGGAGCAGAAAGAGGGCAGGCAAGTGCAGAAAGAGTCAACAGGGGTGCCTAAAGAGAGAACAGGGGTGCAGAAAGAAGCAAGAAATGTGCAGAAAAGAGGCAACAAAAATGTTGAGAGAAGCTACAGAGGTGCATAAAGAGGCAAAAGGGGTACAGAAATAGACAAGAGCAGTGCAGAAAGAAGCCCGAGGTGTGCAGAGTCAGGTAAGAGAGGTGCAGAAGGAGGAAAGAGAACTGCAAACGAGGCAAGGGAGTTTCAGAAACAGGCAAAAGGGGTACAGAAAAAGGAAACAGGTATGCCGACAGAAGCCAGAGAGGTGCAGAAAGAGGCAAGAGGGGTGCAGTAAGAGGTAGGAGAACGGAGACAGTGGAGTTCCTTGATAAAGTTATGTTATGTTATTGTATGTTTTGTTATATCATGTTATGTTATTAATGTTATTTGTATTTGTAAAGCACACTACATCCCACTGCGGTACCCTAATGCTGAGCAGGTGGGTGTACCTAGCACTGCCTACCATAGGTTGGTTAATTGAAAAGCCAGGTATTCAGCTGCTTGCATATTTGGTAAAAAAAGATCCAAGAGGGATGCAGACATTTCAATAGAGGTGCAAAAAGAAGCAAGAGCAGAAAGAACCAACAGGGTTACGGAAAGAGGCAAGAGGGGTACATAAAGTGGAAAGGAAAGTGCAGACAGAGAAAAAGATATGCAGAAAGAGCCACGAGAACTGCAGGAAAAGGCAAAAGAGGTGCAGAAAGAGTCAGGAGCGGTGAGCAAAGAGGCAAAAGGGCTACATAAAGAGACAAGAAGGGTGCATAAAGAAGCAAGAGAAATGAAGAAAGAGGGAACAGGGGTACGGAAGGAGGCAATAGGGAAACAGAAATGTGCATAAGAGGTGCAGAAAGAATGAACTGAGGTACAGAAAGAGGAAAGAGGGGTGCTGAAAGAGGTAGGAGAAAGGAGATAGTGGAGGTCCTGGATAAAGTTATGTTATGTTATTCTATGTTCTGTTATGTTATGGTATTGTATGTTTTGTTATGTATGTTAAATTGTATTTGTAAAGCAACTACATTCCACTACGGTAGCCTACTTCTGAGCAGGTGGGTGTACCTAGCACTGCCTACTGTTGGTTGGTTAATTGAAAAGCCAGATCTTCAGCTTCTTGAATATTTCAATACAAGACGTGGAGGCTCTGATGTGGAGTGAAAGGGAATACCATGATTTAGGAGCAATGTAAGGGAATGCCCACACTCCTGATCTGCTTCTGTGTATGCAACGGATGTCTGCAACTATGAGTCCTGCAGAAGTGTCTGGGAGGTTCGTGGAAGGAGATGTGACTGTTTAGGTATGCGGATCTTAAGTCGTGTATTAGGCTGAATGTGTGTATGAGGAGTTTGACCCAAGTGTGTGCATATATAGGGAGCCAACATAGTACCCTGAGGTGTGATGTGAGGCATGATAGCGTCAGCAGTTGAGAATAAGTCTGGCTGTCAAGTTCTGCATGGTTTGTAACTTTCTTGTATGTTGCTGTGTGATCTCTGCGTAGGGATATTCTCATAGTTCAATTTGCTGGTGACAAGGATGTGAGTGACAGATTTTCTAGTGTTGTTTGGGAGTGGTTTGATGAACTTCCTCAGCATCTTCAGAGTGTGGAGGGAGGATGCAGTGAAGGCGTCATTATTCACAGAAACCTGGTGTGAATCTGAGGTCACCCTGTCACCAAATGGAGTCCCATGACGAGTTGTTCCTATGGAAGATCGCCACTTATGCCTTGTCAGTATTGGGCATATAGTTGTGTGTAACGTTTGCTATTATTACCTTTGTGTATATGTAGAGAAGCGCTCCCTGCCCACCACGCCCACAGCACACCGAGGATTTAAAACATCGTCCTTCCCCCGGAACAGTGGGACATCTTGCCTACCGTTGTGAACGTTTGGGAGTTCGTGTGGAGCTCTGGCCGTGAGGAGCCCGGGACCTGCTTTAGACCCACAGCGACTGCTCGCCGCACCCGCTACGTGGGTGCCGCTTCGCTGATTGACAGAAGGAGGAGACCGGAGGAGCTGTGTGTCTGTGGGGCTAGGCAGGTTGAGCAACGCTGCAGGGACTCACTCTCCCAGGAGTCCCTTCTTGACCTGTTACACCTGGTCAGCGCTCCCTGCCCACCACGCCCACAGCACACCGAGGATTTAAAACATTGTCCTTCCCCCGGAACAGTGGGACATCTTGCCTACCGTTGTGAACGTTTGGGAGTTCGTGTGGAGTTCTGGCCGTGAGGAGCCCGGGACCTGCTTTAGACCCGCAGCGACTGCTCGCCGCACCCGCTCAGCGGGTGCCGCTTCGCTTATTGACAGCGGGAGGAGACCGGAGGAGCTGTGTGTCTGTGGGGCTAGGCAGGTTGAGCAACGCTGCAGGGACTCGCACTCCCAGGAGTCCCTGCTTGACCTGTTACACCTGGTCAGCGCTCCCTGCCCACCACGCCCACAGCACACCGAGGATTTAAAACATTGTCCTTCCCCCGGAACTGTGGGACATCTTGCCTACCGTTGTGAACGTTTGGGAGTTCGTGTGGAGTTCTGGCCGTGAGGAGCCCGGGACCTGCTTTAGACCCACAGCGACTGCTCGCCGCACCCGCTCAGCGGGTGCCGCTTCGCTGATTGACAGCGGGAGGAGACCGGAGGAGCTGTGTGTCTGTGGGGCTAGGCAGGTTGAGCAACGCTGCAGGGACTCGCTCTCCCAGGAGTCCCTGCTTGACCTGTTACACCTGGTCAGCGCTCCCTGCCCGCCACGCCCACAGCACGTAACTTGCCCTACTTAACTGAGTACACTCTTCCGCTGCGCGGGAGCGCGCGGGTGTGCCC
Source organism: Lissotriton helveticus (assembly GCF_964261635.1). Classification (NCBI taxonomy): domain Eukaryota; kingdom Metazoa; phylum Chordata; class Amphibia; order Caudata; family Salamandridae; genus Lissotriton; species Lissotriton helveticus. The sequence goes on from NC_136064.1 coordinate 144,544,749, forward strand.
GGGGCTAAGCCCGGTCAAAGGCGGGCCCTCTGAGGCCCTCAGAGACCACAGGAGACCGGGCTGGGCCCCCCCCCTTTTCAATGACCAATTTGAGGCTCAGAGTTTGTGCACGATGCAGTAGTAAGCGGGTACGCAATTAATATTGAACTGGATTGTTTGTAAAGTCTTTTACCCGAACCATTTGGGTGGGCTGTATCGGCGTGGTTTTTTAACAGGTTTCTGTTTATTTTTTGTTTTTTTATAAGCGAATGGCAATATCGTCCCCTATTAAGGACATGTTATTACCAATAGGAGGAGCTAACCAACGCACGCTTGATAACTATATAATCAGGGTAGCCTTAGGAACAGATAGGGAAATCGCTCTTGCAGAGCGGCGGGCAGAGAGACGCCGCTCTATCAAAACTATTACGAATAAGCGATCATCCTTGGGTTCGCTCCAATTAGCAACTTCAACAATTCACAGTACCTCTTCTATAAATGAGGACTGTGAGGCATCCCTTAACAAAAGCATCCCATTACTTCTGCAGGAGAGAACTTCGCCAGTAGTCGCAACTAGCAACTTGATTGCAAATGATTCATTACTTCATTGTAATATAACACCGGAGGTAAAAGTTCTGCCAGACACACTGCCGCCGCGGGTCGACACAGCCCATAATTTAAAGGAAAGTTTTAAAACCCCAAGAGCTCAAGGCCCACCGCCCAAAAGAAGAAAAAAGAGGGGAAACTCCATACGGAAAAATAAGACTACTCATAATAATAATTCTGGGTTTTTTAAAAGCTCCACATCAAATGCACTCACATCCCCCATAACGGTTAACCCAACACTCACTCCAACAAACGATCCATCTAGTGTTAATCTTATGGGCAGTATAGAATCACTAATGAAATCACTAACACTGCCACTAGTAGAGAGATTAAAAGGTTTAACCATCCAATTGGAGAAATTAGAACGGGCTGTTGGAGAAATCAAAGTGGTAATTAAGGATTTAGCTAAATCAACAGCAGTGTCCCCAACCCCTGGGTCGTCCCTACCTACTATCGCCCAAAATGGTTCAAAAAACACTAATTTGCCTAAACCGGAAACCCCGAAAATATGCCCCTTAATACAGCATGGTCAAACAGTAAAAATAAGGTTAGGGAGGCACAGGAACGTGTAAAATCGAACCCTTTAGGAAATGCCCCTAAACCCTCTGGCCAGGACCAACCCGCTAGGGTACCCTTATCCAAGAGGCCGAGAGTAGAACTGCCTCCGGAAGCAGTCCCTTATGTAGTGGTTCTCACAGGAGTGCCAGTTCTAGAGGATGGTAGTGGAGAAGATCAGCATCAGCTGAAAAATAAAGTTATATATTGGCTGAGACAGAACTGTCCACTCAGGAAAGGAATAAGGGAGTTAGAGGGTTTAATAGCTTGGCTCGCCCTCCAGTCATTAAAGTCAGAAAAAAGGTTTCTGTTTCCAGATACCTGAGAGCCTAGCTAGAGGAAAGGACAGCCACTGCTCAATGTGGTTGGCTGTTGGAAGTAGTGTCTAGTGTATAACAAAGGAAAAATTGTTCCTTTTTTAGGTGTCCCCTCACTCACCGGGGTTGCCCCACGGTGACATGCTTCATCATTGGGGCCATCCCAGTCCTCTACGGGCTGGGGCGTGCTACGACTTGCGAAGTTACGTAGGAGCACTTAAATGGACTATGTGTGGTGCATGTGTATTTGTGGGGAGTGGACTATGTGATGAAATTAAAAGTTACCTGCCCAGTAGGTTCCTAATAAACTTTATTCTGGCCTCTAGGTGGTAGTATTAAAAACGGGGTAGGGAGATAGGCTATCCTAAACTTAATGTGTCCAGATGTTCCTATCCACTCCTAAGTCGACATGTTTCGTGCATACCCCAAGCACTTCTTCGGGAACACAGGGACCAGCCCTGTGTTCGCCACTCCTTACTCTATCAATGAGATATTCGTAAAAAGTTATAAACTGCAGCAAACTCTATTAAGTGCATGCATTTATACCTACGTATTTTGTTCCCAAAAACACGTGGTTCTTTCTTTTGAGACCTAACTCGGCCCCATGGAGTCGGAGGGGTATCGGTATCCTCGCAACTTTGTGCTCCGGTTACCTCCTGTTTTTAGGCACCTACTGTTTCTCCCTCCGGTCCGGATGGGAGAAACAGTAGGTGCCTAAAAACAGGAGACCACACATAGTCCATTTAAGTGCTCCTACGTAACTTCGCAAGTCGTAGCATGCCCCAGCCCGTAGAGGACTGGGATGGCCCCAATGATGAAGCATGTCACCGTGGGGCAACCCCGGTGAGTGAGGGGACACCTAAAAAAGGAACAATTTTTCCTTTGTTATACACTAGACACTACTTCCAACAGCCAACCACATTGAGCAGTGGCTGTCCTTTCCTCTAGCTAGGCTCTCAGGTATCTGGAAACAGAAACCTTTTTTCTGACAGAACTGTCCACTACCACCAAATATAAATGGGGTAATTCTTAATGTTGGGCATCTCCCTTGGTTAGGTCAAAGAACTAAGGACATAATGGGCGATATTATTATAATACATTTCCGTGATGAGAGAGCAGTCAGACACATTGTGAATTGGTTCCCCTATAATGCGAGTAATTCAATCTCCGTACATGATTTGACTTATTTCTACCCTAGAGGAATAGTGGCTCCGGTCCTTAACCTTAGGCCCCCATTTTATTATGAGAGTAATTTTACCGGTCCCACACTTCGACATCAGAATGTTGGTTTTGGTTTTGGGCCTTCATTCCAAATGCGGGAAGGTGGATCCAGACAGATTCTTCACCAACAGGTTGATTACTCCTTGCTCACCTATAACCGTTTTTCGGCTCTAGCGGGCATGGAGGGAGTTGACTGACTTGTCCTAGGGGGTCCAGCAGATGTGGACACTGCTGATTCACAAAAGGTGTCCTCTCTAACTGTAGAAATAACCCATAACGGCAACTCATATTTTCCTCCCCCAGAGCACACATGTCCTCAGGATAGATTGATTGATAATGTGGCGGTAGATGATGGGCAAACCGATCCTGTACGAGTTTTAGGTTTGGGAGGCAAAAGTGGGAAGGCAGATGTCGAGGTAATTAGAATAGTGTCCTGGAATATCGCCGGTCTGGCGGCCAAATTTAACAATAAAGAATGGTGCCAGTACATAAGCGAATTCAATGTAATCTGCTTACAAGAAACTTGGGCAGTTGACAATAGTTCCCTACATATCCAGGGGTATAAATGTTTCTTTGTTCCGGCAAAGAAATCTAGTTCAGGTAGGGCCATGGGAGGGCTATCTTTATACGTAGATATGAACCTCCTTGGCACATGGTCGACCTTAAACTGTAACTCACAAAACATCCAAGAGGTAAGGTTTAATGGTAAAGGATTAAAACTGACCTTGTTCAACGTTTATAACAACGGAGCGGGTGGAGGTTGTAATGTACTGATAAGAGATCTGGAGAGTAGATTGTGTCAGGATTCTGTTGGTGAAATTGGGAGCCTTGGTCAAAATATCCTGGTCATGGGGATCTTAATTGTCATCTTTGCCCGGCTCTTCTCCCATTGGATAAGGCCTGGTCACGCTGCCCAGAAAATAATGGGGCTCATTTTGAGCACTCAGTGGATGGCAATGCATTAACAGAATTTCTGCACAACCAAGACCTGGTTCATACTATGGATATGGCGCATATACCGCAGGATGGTACCTTGCCACCAACTTTCAAGGGTAGGGGATGTTCCTCATATATCGATTATATTATTGTCTCAAGGGCTTTTAAAAACAGAATCTCCAGAGTTGGGATTGACTGGAACCCGTTCAGTGACCATAACCTCCTGGTACTTGATGTACTTCATCGGGCCGGTCCCAGTGGGAGAAAGCCTGACGCAATAATTGAGAGGGTCACTGATTAGGGCAGACGCCTCAGGTGGTCCAAGATCGATGGAGAATTGTTTTATAGATCACTGATGGAAAAGGGGAAATCAGCTTTTGAGAAGTGTTTAAATATAACAATAGAAGGGCAGCAGCTACTTACAGCATTTGAACAGATTGCTGGTCTAGTAGATGGCCTGCTAAAGACTAGCGCCCCAGTAAAAAGTACTCACAGTCAGCCGCGGTGGTTTGACTGGGATTGCTCTAAGGCTCTGAGGGAGCTTAAAAATAGCATTAAAATGAAGCCTAGGGATGCCTCACGAGTTGCCTCTTGTAGGAAAAAATATAAGAGCGAGTTAAGTAGGAGGAAAAGGGCACTACAAGCAGAAGGTTGGGCAGACTTAAGGGAGGCGGGGGAAAAGAGGGATATGACAGAATTGTGGAGGATCAATAATAGACCCACTTTTCAGGATGACAAGGCACCCGAAATTGGAACAGAAATATCACGCCGGACATGTGGATTACTCACTATAGAGGTTTATATAATCATGAAACGGGAACCTCTGATGAATATGGGAACGTTGATCAGGGCCAGCCCGTAGTTTTCTCATTAAAGGAAATCAAGGTCGGGATTGAGGGCCTGTCCAAAAACAAAGCCCCCGGCCCGGATGGCATCCCGCCAGATCTGTTCCTAAGTTCTGTGGGATTATGGGCACCTTTAATGACAAGAGTTGTAAATACAGCAATCTGCTGGGGTTTGCCGCCGTCCTGGTCAACGGCCATTATTGTCCCTATCTTTAAAAAGGGTAGCATGGATGATCCCCAATGTTATCGCCTGATCTCCCTGATTGATATATCTGCCAAAATTTTAGGAAGGGTGATATTAAATCGGCTGTCTGAATGGACAGAGGCAAATAATATTATTTCAGATACCCAGTATGGTTTCAGGATGGGCCGGTCCACAAGCGACCAATGCTTGAACCTTTACATGCTAGCAGCCAAATACACGAAGGCTAGTAAGGAATCAATTTATATGGGGTTTATGGATCTGGCTGCCGCTTTTGATCATGTAAACAGGGACAAGCTCTGGAATATGATGAGCAGAATAGGGTTAATTGTGGGTTTCTAACGCGCTAGGATCGACTCCCGAAGGAGTATCTCTGCGCTATAGACCGCTGGGGAACCCGTCTTGGTTTTCCTTGTGAGATGGTCCCTACTGGGTAGCTCCAAGGTGAAACCAGGAATCCCCGGCGTATGTTTGGGGCTGTTGTGGAGATGAGGCAAGCTAATGCCCAGAGTTGCCGAGTGTGATCCCTAGTTAGAGTAGGCAGAATTATAGAGTCCTCTGACCCTGGTCCAAGACCCTGCCACGTCGGGAATTGAACCCTGGTCCCGGGTCTTTCTCTGCTCCCGGATCTGCCACCTCTAACCAGTGTGCCACACCACTCCACTCCAGGGTTAGAGATCGGCCTCATTAACATCCTAAGAGAATTGCATAGTAACACCTCAGCACGGGTTAGGTATAACATGGAGGGCGGATGCACTGATTCATTTCCTTGTAAAAGTGGGGTTCGCTAAGGCTGCATCTTGGCGCCTTTTCTGTTCTCCCTGTATATTAATAACTTGGAGCAGCATCTCCTACAGTTGAGAACTGACTGTCCACGAGTAGGGAAGCGTCATGTTCCTGTGTTACTTTACGCAGATGACGCGGTCCTCCTCGGACGCACACCTAAGAGTCTACAGATTTTAATTGATGATTTTGTACTTTTTATGGGTTCATTGGACCTGTCTGTTAATTTGGGTAAATCCTATGTCTTAGCCGTCGGCAATAAACTCTTCAACAAATGTACCTTCACGATAGGGAGCCACAAGATAGAGAAAGTTAAATCATTCTCGTATCTGGGCTTGCTATTTGACGGTGCATTAAAATTTAACTGTGTGGTGGAGGAACGTTGCCGTAAGATGAATGTCACCAATGGGGCAATTGCAGGTTATGGACGAAGGTTGGGGAGATGGTGCCCTGAACAAGTTTTGAACTTGTATAAATCCATGTGTTGTTCCAAGGTCATCTATGGTGCAGAGGTGTGGGTTTTCGTGAACATTTGCCAATTGCAGCGGGAGGAGAACAAACATCTATGGTCCGTTCTGAAAGCCCCACAGAGCCTAGCTGCATCAATTACACACAGGGAGTTAGGGATACCCTACCTCGAAGACCTGGTGAAGGTTAGGCCAATCCTAGCTTGGCTAAAAATCTGGGTAAATCCAGAGGCAACTTTAAGCAGGGAAATCATGAATGACTGCCTGGGTAGAGATAAATGGATGCGAATCCCGTGGCTCAGTTACGTTAAGTCTGCATTGGAAACCTTGGGCCTTGGGAATCTATTCTCTGATCCGGCAGCGATTACCCCTCAGCACAAAATGACTGTAAAGAAAGCGTTTCTGGTACATAGGGCCACACAGAGAACAGAGCAAGAAAGGGCCAAAACCACAGTGTGTGCCTATAACCTTGTAAAGATTGCAGAAGGAATAGAACCCTACTTATATTTGATATACAATGCTCAGGACAGGTTTTTAATGAGCCTTTTTAGGCTCAATCTTTTACCGTATTTATTGGCATCACCATTAGGGTATTCCTCTACAATTGAGCAGAAGGGAACCTGCTGCTGCGACAATAGGTCTCCGCAGGATTCCCTTCATTTTGTATTGTTATGTTCTTTTTATTCTGTGCCCAGGTGTAGATTCTTGATTGATATTTTAAAACAAGCCAACATGAAAAGTGCCCAAGAAGCTTTGATCTTTCTACAACAAGCGACTGATCCCCTCACATTGTGCTGCATTATTAACTTTATTAAAGTAGCAGTACGCTTGAGGATAACTAGAGGGGGGGAACTGTGAGATTTTAGTGAAAGGTTTTATAGGCAAGTTATGTCCTTTTTTAAAATAAATTGTGACTTTGTTTGTATTAATGTTGGGATTCATGTAAATTTAATTGTTTTTTTTTAATATAATTGGGAAAATTTGGGGGGGGAATGTATACTGTATGTACTTTTATGATGATTTTTAATCACCGAATAAAGAATCCTGACTGACTGACTGACATCTGTAGATCATGATTGTATATGGTACCTCTTGGATGTGCAGATAGTTGTGTATACATTTTTTGTTCTTTCTACCTCTGTCATGACATGCATGAATGGTGCCTATATGTGTGCCTGTGCTAGTGAGTGAGTGAGCAAGTGATTGTGTGTGTGCATGTGTATGTGTATGTGTTTATGTTTGTGTGTGTACGCTAGTAGTTGCATGTGAAGGCTGTGCTTGGTTGACTGAGTGCATGCCGAAGTTCATTGAACTCCACATGCATGTAACATGTAGGTACTTTTCTGGGTTTGTGTAATGACTTCCGGGGTACATGGGGAGTTTGAGGGATTCTGCTAGTGAAGCACAACAGTGCCTTGGGATAACAGAACATCAGAATGTAGGGACTGAGTCTCTCTAACATATCAGTGTCTGTTGGCCCAAACCCTGCCTAGCTCACAGTGCCTCACCTGAACTCATAACCTTCCCAGAGTAACAGGTATTTTTGAAACATAGAACATGACCCTCTAGTCCCTAAGGGAATGGTGGAAACAGATAATCACCTCTGTTTCTCACTCGTTTATGTCCATAGTAAACTAAAGAAAGACAAAATGAAAGTTTGCAATATATTTATTGAAGGTTTCGTAATATATTATGAAGCAACTGTACTTTGATAAATAAACAACTCCACTATGGCAAATGATATGTCTTTCTAGGCCTAACCTCACTATGTGAGTACAGGGATATATTAGTGATCTCTGGATTTAGCAAAGGACCCCATTCCTGATATTTGTAGTTAGGTGGTCCACATTGTGGGGGTAATCTTAGTTTACACAAGGCTGGCTATGTTTGTTCTAGGACCAATCTATTTGCTGGAATTCTCCTCCCTGCCCCCCAAGTGGGTGAGACACAGTATATATGATAAGGACTTGGTATGTACAGTTGTGCTACTGTGTTATATCTAAAACCTTAGGAGATGTTGCTGACTGGGCATAAGAAAACATTCCAGGAGGGAGATATATGTCCTATAATCCCTGCATGCACTGATAACAGTGCCAAGGCCCTTGCAGGATTGGAGGGCATGCCCAAGTTCAAAACTATCAGATTTTTTTATTGTCAGGTTTTAACGCCTTAACGGCTGCGTTTTTTCCGCCGCAGTGCGGGCGTTCTAAAGGGTGGGCAAGCTCCATCGGCCGCTGGCCGAAGCAGCACTAGCAAGGTAGTGCTCCCGATTGGCCAACGGCCGACGGCAGCACGCAAGGGGTTAACATAAAAACTATGCCCAATCATTTAAGGACAAATATGGTTTAGAAGAAATGTTTTACAAGGGAGGTCTTGTTGAGTGCTCTCTCTTTTGCAGGCTTAGAACGAACCTCGGTCAAAATCCTAACAAATGTTCAGCTATAACCAATCTGTGAATAGAGAAGCTTGCCTAACTGTCTAGTGTGCCACTGATTATGAGGGCCTCCAGGAGTCATCATTGGGGAAACATCCTTTACAACGGAACCGTTACAACGCGGTACCATTACAACGCAGGATTTACAACGAAAGTTGTTACAACGACTTTCGCTGGAGGGTGCTCTAGGATAGGGGATAGTTTAATTTACTATCCAACACCTTCCCTGCTATCCACGGCGACTGGAGTTGGAATAGTAAATTAAACTATTCACTATCCAGTGCCCCCCAACGCAAGTCGTTGTAACGACTTGCGTTGTTAAACCTGCGTCGTAAAGGTACGCGTTGTAACGGTACACGTTGTACCGTCATACATCCCATCATTGTACTCTGCTGCACAAGGACGTGAAGTTGCCCCCCCCAAACATGCAAGGAGTCAACTGACATTGTCGGCTGTTGGTGCTCCTCACCATTAGGATCTAAGGGACTGTGATGAAAACCTAGTTTCATTTGTGACCCTGCTCCTTGCACTTCAACAAGTCTATGTCGGCTAAGGTATAATGACTCCCAAAAAGAACTAGCAAAGATACAAAGAATATTAAGCACAATCATAGAAACCACATAAAAACAATGCTTTGGCCTTAAAGTGTGCCAAATAACCTACTTCCTGGCAGAAATGTATGCCACTGTGGTTTTATTCTTGTTTCTTCTTCCAATATTTCTTATCAAGATTATGCTACACATACAACATATCAATGCAACAAAAGATCACAACAACGAAAATAAAACCAAATAAATTCACACCAATATCTCTAAACACCATACCTCAGGGATGCTGTAGCGGTCTAGGATTGAAGCCATTGCAATGGAATTCCGAGATGTACCCCCACCGACAAAGCCAAGCATCATGGAAAGAGGCTGGCATAAGAAGTTTGGGACCGGCATTTCCCTTCCAGTGATGATGGAAAGAACCCCTTCCACTGCTCTCTTCTCAGACAGACAGGAGTCATGGACCCTCAAAGCCAGGGTGATGTTTGGCAGCAGATAGGGGTTCTTATTTACCTCAGTGACAGCAAAGAGTAATCCCAGCAGGTCTCTGTAGTACCGGGTCTGAAAACTAGCGAAGGGTTAAAGTTAGCAGTCGGACAGGAAGGTGATCATGTTGAATGTCAGCAAGAGCACCTAACCAGGTACAGACAGACTGACAGAACTTGTATTGGTTTGATTAGTTAAAATCATTACAATAAATACCAAAACAATTAAATAAATAATTAATATAAATGTACATTCATTTAAATCAATAAAGTTACATATACTAAAACACACAAAGCACAGGCATTGTACATGTGTTAGAACATCAAGGCTGTAGATTAGGAAAGGCATAAAAGTTGGCCTAAACTAGTAAACATCAGAAGATTTTTACAGGCTTATTCTTCGACTCTAGTTTCATTTTGTGCCATAAAATGTTCACATATTTACTGAACCTGAAGCACAGTTCTTGTGCTTCTTTGCAAGTGGAAGTCCTGTTTTTCAAGAATATTAGCTCATCAGAGCCACTGAGCAAGATGGCCACCTGGCTTTAAAGCTCAGGAGTCACCGACTGCGCAGAAACTGCCTGCCGCTTCTCCAGCTGCGACCCAGTCCTAAAACACACAGGAGAAGGCGCCGTGGGCAGCCGCTTCGAATGACCGCTTTGAAGCTGGTACTGGCCTGGAAGTTTTGACCGCTGCCCCTCAGGGTGCCAGGCTGCCTGGGCAGGGATAGTAGTGCCACTACAGTACCCGAAGACACTGGTTCATGGAAGTGAGTGTGGGGGCACCCAAAACTGGAGCGGTCGACACACACTTTAAAACAAATAGTGCCCACTGGATATGCTGATTGCTTTCCAGCAGTGTCGAACTCTGATAGCTGCAAATATGACTCTGCGCTGCGGCGACACAAGTGAGGATGTTTGGGAGGCACGCTGATTATGCCGCACATACCAACTGCCCCTGTACCCCCCCCCGCTCCATATTGCTGCTCATGCCTAACTAATGCCCTCCTCTCCTTGAACTGCTAGGCACCGGGGACACATGCTGATCTTTGACAGACTTACTTAATCAGCCACATACTCACTGTAGTGGTGGGCTGCCTCTGCGAATTGGAGGTAAGTCACAGTGCCTGCAAGATATCCAGACTCACTGCACAGCACGTGCTTGCAGGGGCTACACGCTGCAAGGGGGCGAACGGATCCAAAACAGCGGCAATTGCTCATTGACTCCACTGAGACTCCTCGAGATGAAGAGGCAAAAGATTTGTCAGGGTCTGGAGCCCCTCCACTGGATGGCACTGCTGCCATAATGGCAGGATGACAGACAGCCTTGTAAGCCATTGACACGCGACTATTCACCCTCACCATTGGATGATATACAAGGGTGTCTTGAAAGCCATAACTGGTCTTAAACAGGAGAAACGAGGAGGAATGCATTATTTCTTCTTGTTTTTGCTGTTTTTGCTGTTTCCATGTGTGCTTCATTGTGCAGCACACATAGAAAGCAAAAGCCACTGATTCTTTATGTACTGGGAAGTGACCCTTCCTGCACATAAATAATCTTTGAAAACAATGAGATTTTGTAATTTCTAGGTCTGCTGCATTTAGCAGCACACCTAGAAACGGAAAAACACCATTTAAAGATTGTTTATATGCAGGAAGGGAGACCTTCCTGCACATAAACAATCTTACCCTCAATTCAGACATCCTTGCACTATGTTGCAAGAGTGCCTGTGTTACTACTAAGCTGCTAAATTTTGCGTAAGCACAGGGTGAAACAAAGGGCTGCACCATACTGTTGTAAATATGGTGTAACCCTCCGTCGCAGAAGTGGTGGAGTGTGGCGTTAGGCTAAAGAGGCTAACATCATGCTCTACTTCCCTGTAAATATGCCCTCCAATTTTTAACAGGTTGGTGGAATCACAATAATATACCAGTCTTATTTTCAGTGTAAAGCAACCAATTGATATCAACTAGCTACAGAAGAGCTCTTTTTATCAATAAACGAGGCATTAAAAAATATAATACATTTATCAGGAAAACACAGGCAGATTGTTGTGCACAGAAAATTAATAAGGCCCCTAGTGGTGAGATTCACGATTGTAAATCTGACTTAAATCCTGGTGCGTGCAACCCTCCCATTCCTTCCTCCTTAGAATCGTGTGAAAGCTTGACTCAGTTCTTTCATGACAAGATAGTAAATTGTTATCTAGATTTGTTTTATATCTGCAAGTGATATACAAACTTTGCCTTCTGCAGAACTGACTTTGGCCCTGATTTTGATGTAGGTCGGAGTTGCCTCCGACTGACATCGCTGCCGATGTGGAACCAACTGGCTTCTTGTTGGCGGTTCCGACACAGCAATAAGAATGCGGTCGAAAACGTCTATTTTTCAATGGGAGTTTGTGCAGCGGGTCGAAACCGAAAAAATGACATTTTTAAACATAACTGCACTGTGTGACCATGTCAGAAAGGCCAACATGGAACTGCCATCATAATCCTGACTGCAGAAACACCAAACTTAAGGAATTTTGACCCCTTGGCAACTGGCCGACGGGTTCCATGAGCCCGTCGGAACCAGTTCAGATTCGCTGGCTGGTTTAAACTCCGACCGCCGTCATTGTAATATGTCATTGTAATAGCTCCTGTATCTCATATTGGGCTGAGTCTGTCGCAGAATAATATCATCTCACTGGAATCCCAAGCCTTTCTGAAGCATAGGTCTGGCTCCCCGTCTGACCCTGGCTCCCTACGAGGTCTTAAGAAGGCAGTTAAGATTATCATTCCAAAGCTTAACATGCGTTTTTAATCAATCACTTGAAGACAGTGCCAGTTTTTGACTGCGGGAAATAGACCAATGTTGCACATCGTTGGATTCTAGCATCATATTGAAATATCATCCAATATCTTTGCTTCCAGGAGCCTTGAAGTGACTCGAAAAGTTAGTCAACTGTCAGGGTTCAAACTATTTAGAACAACAAAGGCTTCAACATTTCACCCAGTCTGGTTTTCGTCCAGATCCCGGAGTGGAATCAGCACTGCTGGAAGATACAGAGGACATATGTACAAGCCCTTTTCGCCACCACAATGTTACTTTTAACAACGTTGTGGTGATGATAGGGGCATTGCCTTATTTTCAAGGCAGCATTAATCCACTTAATGTGGCTTAACGCTGCCTTGTAGATAAGGCTCCCTCTCATTCTATGCTGAGTGTGAAAGGGGTGGGCAGTGGGGGTTGCGGTGGGCGTTCCACCGCAACACCCATTGATTTTGACGCTACTCCATATTTACAAGGGCAGCATGAACAGGAGGCAGTGCCAACATTTTGCCCAGGTCTTAAGTTGGCGAAATGAGAAGAAATACATTATTTCTCCTTGTTTTTACTTTTCCATGTGTGTTGCCTTGTGCAGCACACATGGGAAAAAAGCAAAATGCCTTGGATTGTTTATCTCTAGGAAGATGTCCCTCCTGTACATAAACAATCTTTAAAAAAAGCCATTTTGTGACTTCCATGATTGCTGCATTAAGCTCACACATAGAATTGACAAAATGGGATATCAAGATTGTTTATTTGCAGGAAGGGAGACCTTCAATCTTTCCCCTGCACGCAGACAGACTTGCACTATGGTGCAAGGGTGTTTGCATTTGAGCTACTCTGCTGCTAAATTCTGCTTGTGTTAAGGTCACTCTGCTGTTCCGATGTTGTATGACTTATTTGCAGTATTCAACACAGTTTTGCACTCCATCTTGCTTGCACAACTTGCAAGCTTTGGAGTCAATGGGCTGGTCCCCAACTGGATAACGTCTTTCCTTTCTAAGCGAACCCAATTAATCACAGCCTCTGCCTTTGAGTCAATGTCTAAAGAGCTACACTACACAGTCTAACATCATTTAATGTCTACATAGCTTTTTTAGCTACAATTGATCGGCCCTATGGCCTTAGGCAGTTTTCGATACAGAGCTAAATGTGATGTTGAGTTATCCTTACACACATGAATTGCCAGAGAAAAGTGGCTATATTAAGTCAGGTCAATCCATCAATGCCACACTTTGAGCACACACAGTACGGGGAATGCTTGGAGGAGCTCCTGGCCATTCCAGACCTGTTTGAGACAAGTTTTACTGACTCTGAAGAGAGGATTCCTACTTTTAAAGCACGTGGGAGGGATACAATCATAGATTTTATATTCATTCCCCCTACCCTTTTAACTCAAGTCATCTACTTCAATGCCAAATGGTCCCCATTTAGTGACCATAACCCGGTTATTCTTGGGCTAGATAAAGCTTGTGGTCTAAAGGGGAAACCGGGAAAGTTAGGGGGTGAAATCTGTGTGAAAACATCTGATCAGGGTGGTGTCCCCCAGAAATCTGCATTATCTCCCACTCTATTTAATCTGTATGTGACTCCGCTGGCAAAACTAATAAAACATCAAGGCCTACAACTAGTGTTATATGCAGATGACACTCAGTTAGTGTTGTTACTTACCCAGAGTGTAGAAATCACCGCTGAGAGTTTCAGGAACTGCCTCATAAGTTTTAAGAGCTGGATGGATAAGAATTTTCTAAAGCTCAACACTGAGAAAACGGAAGTGATAGAATTTGGCCAAAAATCTTCTATCTGGAATCAGTTATGGTGGCCACCTGAAGCTGGCATTTGTCCTGTCCCGGCGCAAAAGGTCAACAACCTAGGCTTCATGATTGACAAAGATGTAACACTCACTTCTCAAGTCAATCAAGTAACCTCGGCCTGTTTCCTTACGATAAAGGTCCCTCGAAAAATACTACCTTACATACCTTTCTCATTAAGGAAGACAGTAGTTGGAGCCTTAGTCTTGTCACGCATTGACTATTGGGAGAGAGATAATTTGACAGTAACTACTCTTAAGCACACAGCAAATTGATCACAGAACTGAAAAGGACCCCACGGGATCGTGAGCATATAGCCAGATTAATAAAAGAATACAAGCTTGCCCTTTCTGTATGGGAAAACGAAATCAAAGATGAAGCTTGGAATGCCCTATTATCAGTAGAGGTTATAAAAGATAGCTCTAGATTTTGGGCTATTGTGAATAAACTTTTTTTTCACTGGTATTGGGAATGCCCTGGTCGAATGTTATATTACATAGGACCAATGGCTCACTCATTTTGATGCCATATATGAGGCCTCTGACAGCTCGGAAGTATTAGCTAGTCGTGATTTTAGGAGGGTCTCTCCCACTATAATTTTTATGGAAGATGACGTGGAATGGGCAATTATGGTTATGACCAGTAATAAGGCCCGTGGCCCTCATGGTGTTCCGGTGGACTTATACAAACAAAACCCATCTTTTTGGGCGAAAATCCTCACTAATGTTTTTAACGTGTCTAGTAGTCAGTGTTTTCTGTCCTCATGGGCATCTTCAAATATTGTCCCTGTTTTTAAAAAGGACCAAAGGGGACACCCACGTTGCTATAGGCCAATCTCACTAATAGATTCTGCAGTTAAAGATTTAGGGAGAGTGATTTTAGCTAAGCTAACTGATTGGCTGGATGAGAATGAGGTCCTCACTAATTCCCAGTATGGTTTTAGAAGTGGCAGGGGCGCTGCGGATCAGTGTCTAAACTTATATTTACTAGCACGTAAATACACTATAGCCAAAATGGGGACATTACATCTAGCATTTATGGATCTTTTGTCGGTTTTCGACTTGGTTAATAGATTCAAGCTTTGGCAAATCCTTCTAGACATGGGCATTGATCCAAGCTTAATCCACTTCCTGGCTGACCTGCTTAGGGATCGTACCACAAGGGTGAGGGTCAACCAAGAAGGAAAATGCACAATGCACTTTATATTTGGTAGCGGTGTTCGTCAAGGCTGTATTTTAGCACCATTACTTTTTAATTTAAATATTTAAAATGTAGGCAAGTTTTTAGATTTAGCTAGCAAGTTTTTAGATTTAGCTAGTCCAGATATACCACATGTAGGGGACAGGCCTATTCCTGTGCTCCTATATGCAGACAACACCATTTTACTGGCTCGCACAGCAGTAGGGCTTCAGAGGCTTCTTGACGCCTTTGGACCCTGTATGAAATCTTTGTATCTAGTTCTCAATATAGCCAAATACCACGTAATGTCAATCAGGCGGAATAATAAAAAACTTAAAACATTTTACTGCGAAGGTGAAGGATTGACCGGGGTGACCTCCTTTACATATTACTTTTTTATGTGAGGTGCTCATGGGTTCCACAACAAAAAGCTAATGTTAATGCGATGGTTCTCATCCTCGGCTCCACCCCTTCAGCTTGGGACGACTCCTGGTGGCCAACCGCCCTGGGAGCAGCACCAACACCCACCGACCACGCACGCAACCTGGGGTTCATCCTCGACTCAACACTCTCCATGACCAAGCAAGTCAACGCCGTCGCATCCTCCTGCTTCAACACCCTCCGCATGCTCCAGAAGATCTACAGGTGGATCACAACCGACACAAGAGGAACGGTCACCTAGGCCCTCGTCAGCAGCAGGCTGGACTACGGAAACACTGAAACAACTGCAACGCATACAGAATGCCTCTGCCCGCCTGATCCTCGACATCCCTCGACACAGCCACATCACACCCCACCCGGGAGACCTGCACTGGCTGCCCGTCAACAAGAGGATCACCTTCAAACTGCCTAGATTGGATTTGTGCAGCGTCTGGGGGCCAAATCAATGGATGCTATGCTTAATATCTTCAGGGCCAAATGTATAGCCATCAACCTATATGGTTTGGCCATTTGGGGTTACAAGCACATGGAGGGCATACATATAGCCGAAAATACGTTTTTACGCATTCTCCTGTCCATCCCCCAATCCACCCCGACCTAAGTAATTCATGAGGAGTTGGGGGTGGGTTATGTGACAGATAGGCTGAGGCTGGCCCCAATTGTCTGTTTGCTCAAAACATGGCTCAATCCCTATATAAGTCTGAACCATAAGATCATTAGTAGGCCTGGGAGGTAAATTCCGTTCTGCTTGCCAAATTGGCGGAATTTTGATAATTTCCCGTTCCATGGAGAAGGCAAATTACCCAAAATTCTGCGTTCCGCGACTTCGCAAAATGTTTTGCTTGTTCGCGTTCTCAAAATGCGTGTTCGCGAGATATTTCCCCCGACCACGTAAACAGCAATTGCGAACAGGAAAAAAGCATTGCGAACAAGAAATTCTGTGTGTTCGCGGAATTTCTGCGCGTTTGCAGAGATTTTTCCCGTTTCGCGCAGATTTGCTTAACGCGACTATGCAAATCCACCCACCCCTAATTTAGGGATTGTGTCTCCCTGGAGCGAGTAAATAATATTCCATGGCTACATTATGTTAAGAATGATTTAACAAAGCTTGGAGGCCCAGAACTATAGAATAAGAAAAGACGATCTGGCTTGGGTTAAAACACATCTGATGTCAGCGAGCTAAAGAAATCTTTAGTTAAGGTATACTTTATGTTAAAAACCTCTCTCGAGTTTGAACCTTACTTGAGTATTGTCACAAAACTGTTTCATCGCCAGCTTTTAACCAGATTTAGATTTACCTAATTAATTTTTTCTGGGTAATTCGCAAGGTTAGAGTAGGTTGTGTGAGTTGGGCACCCCCCTAGCGCTTTCAGACCCTCACGGGTATGTAGTGCGCTTTTCACATTTCATGATTGATTGATGGCAAGATGAACCGCTGTCGTGATTGGATTCCTGAAGCGTCTGGGGGCCAAACCAATGGATGCTATGCTTAATATCTACAGGGCCAATGTATAGCCATTGCCCTATATGGTTTGGCCATTTGGGGTTATAAGCACATAGAGGGGATACAGATAGCCGAAAATACGTTTTTACGCATTCTCAGGAGTTGGGGGTGGGTTATTGACAGATAGGCTGAGGCTGGCCCCAATTGTCTGTTTGCTCAAAACATGGCTCAATCCCCAATTAAGTCTGAACCATAAGATTATTAGTAGACCTGGGAGGTAAGTTCCATTCCGCTCGCGGAATTGGCGGAATTTGGGTAATTCCGCGTTCTATGGTGAGCGCAAAATTACCCAACATTCTGCGTTCTGCGACTTCACAACATTTTTTGCTTGTTCGCGTTCTCAAAATGCATGCTCACAAGATATTTCCCCCCGAGCACTTAAACAGCAATTGCGAACAGGAAAAAAGCATTGCGAATAAGCAATTCTGAGTGTTTGCGGAATTTCTGCGTGTTCGCGGAGATTTTTACAGTTTCACGCAGATTAGCGTAACGCGACTACGCAAATCCGCCCACCCCTAATCATTGGGGATTGTGTCTCCCTGGAGCGAGTAAATAATATCTCATGGCTATATTATGTTAAGAATGCTTTAACAAAGCTTGGAGGCCCAGAACTATTTGATTTCCCTGATAGAATAAGAAAAGACGATCTGGCTTGGGTTAAAACACATCTGATGTCGGCAGAGCGGGAGAAGATCGAGCTAAAGAAATCTTTAGTTAAGGCATACCTTATGTTAAAAACCTCTCTCGACATTGAACTTTACTTGAGGATTGTCACAAAGCTATTTCATCGCCAGCTTTTAACCAGATTTAGATTGACCGAATTAATTTTTTTTGGGGGTAATTCACAAGGTCGGTTGTGTGAGTTGGGTCTCTGTACTTGTGATAATTTTTCGTCACAGGACACAATGCATTTTATAATGTTCTGTGACCACTATAGTACTATCCGTAGTAGGTTTCTAGTCCCAATTTTAAAGGGTAGAGGTTTTATACAGGTCAAACCCGCCCTACTCTACCTTCAGCTGCTTAATGACCCTTGGGAAATTTTCAATATTGCAAGTTTTTTAGTTTCAGCTGTGACACTTAGGAAAAAAGGCATCCTATTAGACCTGGCACCTTGGCGTGAGTCTCCCTTCCACTTTTTGCTGATGTGCCTCAGATGTTTTGCTGGTGTTAGCTGCTCAGGGCACTGTGCCACTGCCAATCAGTGCCACAGTGCAAGTGTTCCCTATTAAAAGTGTGCATGTAATTGATTTCCATGATTGGCTTAGTGGGTTTACTATCAGTCCCCAGTAAAGAGCACCAGGAGAGCCAGGGCTTGTAAATACCAGTGCTGCTAGTGGGCCTGGTTGCGCCACCCCCAGAAGCAGCCTTTTAAAATGGGTCCAAGGTCTGCCATTGCAGAACCTGCGTGCAGTCTGGTACTGTCATGCTGGCTGGGCAAGTGCACACACTTGCCAGCCTCTAAACCTTCCCTTTACTTCATGTGAGTCACCCCTATGGTAGGGCAGGGTGAATTGTAAGCATAAGGTAGGATACGCCCTGATGTGTTTGGCATGCCCTAATAGGGAATTACAGCCATTTTCGTTTTTCACTATTGTAAGGCTACCTGTTCTCATAGGCCAGAATAGGCTGCTGGAATTATTACACTCTATAATCCCAGTAGGCGCAGGGAGCATGGTAGAAAGTCAAGTTTAGTATGTCTGAACTCAGAATAATAAAATACATCTTTTAGTAAAGTTTATTTTAATATCCTGTGTTTGCAAATACTACTTTTAGGAAGTTAGTATTTGCTTGCCTAACCATTTCAGCCCTCCTCTGCTAGGATGTGTATCTGCTGTCTGGTTTCTGTGAGTGACAGGGTTGGGGCTGACAGGTGGTGAATGGAGGGATTACACCAGATGGGTGGGGGGAGTGCCCCTTGACTCTGAAAATGGCTGTGCTCTGCCACCTCAATACTGGCTCTGCTCCCTGCGGAGCGACTGATGACTCTGCCCTGCACTTTGTGAAGAGGGAGGGGAAGACTGTCAACAGAATACTCCTGGACTGTACTTGTCACCACAATGCTGGCTCCACCTCCTGCAGAGCGTCTGAGGTCCCTGCCTTGCTCGATGAAAGGAGAAACCAGAGTCTGCAAAACAAAGTGCTCCAGAGCAGAAATGGACTATGCAAAGGCCCCCCTGGCCTGAAAGAACAAAATAACTGTGTATAAAAAGAGGAGCTGTGCTCCTGACAAATCAGATCCTGTTTTGACCACGAAGAATCTCTGCCCGACTAGAAGGTCCAAGAGAAGCTGAAGGAGGAACGACTGTCCCTGACCTGGGGGACTGGTCGGCAGTTGGTGCCTTGCTGGGAAAGGGGAGGAAAAGACCAGAAAGGACTTTGTAGCTTTTGTGCCTAAAACAATCTCCAAGGGCTTGAATCTGAGCTTGCCCCGTGAACTGAGCCCCAGGACCATTGGGCTCAATCCTGCCTGGGTCCGTCTGCTGTTGGGCCCTTGCATTCCTTTCCCTCACCAGAGCCATTATTCCTGGTGCCCTCTACCCCTCCTAAGGTTGTGACAGCCCGGAGCCTGGCCGCCCCTGCCAGCTTAGAGCCCCGCTCGAGTTCGAGCCGCTTTCTCCACGCTGTGCCGGGCCGCCCGCTCCCCTGTTACCTCGCCTGCCACAGAGCGCGTGGTGCGCCTCTCACCCCCTCCCGCCGGAATTTGCACGGAGCGCATCTGATAGCCCCGGATGGCCCATACGTCGACACATACTCGGCCGCCCCGCTCTGCCCTCCTGCCTTCAAAGGTCCATGCCTCACTCCAGAGAGCCTCTAGTACGTCCCGTACCAGAGGCCCCCCTGCTGCACCTGCCTGCCCGGGAACGCAACGCCCCAACGGACCCACAGGTACTGACAAAATCCAGCTCGTACGCCGCGTACTAAGACGAGTACGCCACTCATTTCCCAGCATACTAAGAAGAGTACGCCCCGCATCCCACAAGCGTACACGAAGGGTACGCCCCGCAGGCCTGAACGGCGCCTCGCCCCGTGAGACGCTCTAAACCCCGGACCGCCTGCACCTCTCCACGCCATCCCGCTCACCCACCTCGCACCTCGAGGGGCCTTCGAGCCGGACAATTCCACGGAGAACCGCCGGCCCCATCCCCGGTCCGCCCTCACCTGTGGCCGCGCCTGAAATGCCTCGGACACCCGCAGCAAGGTACAGTGTAATTCGCATCGGATCCAGGGTCCGCAACGTTTGTTTTCCCTGCCGGTTCTTTTACTTGCCAACGGGTCGAATCTCCAGCGCGAAGCGCGCCTCGACCCCCAGTGTACCTTACTGACAGAACCCTAAAGAACTTTTGCCTTTCCTAATCTTGTGGCCTCATTTAATAAATAATTAAATACCGGTACTATTTTTCAGGATACTATAATAACAGATAGCTCAATAAATAAGAGTCAAGATTCGAGGTAGCTGGAGTTTGCAGGTTTTAATACAGCATAAAGGACAGGAACAGGACAACCTGCACGGGGAAGATCTGGGATGGCTAGCGCTCTTTTAATAACAGTGCACAAGCATATATACTTAAACAAAATACATGGTATTCAATACAGTAGGCGTAGCAGTGGGCGGGGTTCGTAACAGTCGCGAAAGATAAGGCTGAAGTGGGTGTAACAAGAGGCGTGTACATAGACATGTGATGTAAACGTAACAGAATATGTCATAAATGGGGCGGAAACATGGAGGGGGCTACCTAAGGAGCCGGGACCTCTAACCTAGTGGTGCGCGCAAACTGACAATGACGTGTTACTAGGAGGAACTGGGGGCTATGACTTCTGTGCTAGAAGAAGAGACTGAAGTCTGGAGAGTCAGAGCGACATGTACCTAAACACTATCTAGTATCTGATGTTTAGAGAACATATTGATAGAATCCAAAAGTTATCAGGGTAAAGGCTAACAGACTCTAAGACTGGTGCATGCATTATTCTACATGTAGTGCGTGTTGAGGAATATTAAATGACCATTAATACAGTATTTCTCTTACATGGAGACGTAAAGGCTAGACGATGACTGAAACTATTGATGCGATTCAGTAGCTTAGGAATGCAGAGAAGGAGAGCTGGACTGATAACTAGAATCATAACATACTCTTGGCAAACTGGCAGGCAGAGCCAGGCCGAGCCGAGCCCTGTGAGGCATGAAGTAAGTGAAGGGTCAGGGATACAGGTGGGGGCTGTATCGCTCCTCAGCGAGGGTTCAGGAGACAGGAGCTGAATCTGAGTCCGGGCCCTTTTGAGGCCTAGAAACGGGGACTTTACAATGAAATAACGTGCACACTGAGAAGCGTGGCAACGTAACTTTACATAGGCCTAATACTCGTAGCTTTCACGAGAACTGGAAACTGGCATACTAGAGATGGACACAACTGTAATTGCGTCTTTAATCGATCATTAAGGGGATACATATGCATATTAATCATGCACATATAGCATAAGATGGGAAACACGTAGGGACACAGAACACGGCAAAATTTACTTTTCCACATTCCCTCCTTGTCACTACGTTTCCATCAGGAAACATCTATATTCATGATACCATCTATCATTTCATACAGTATCATTTGCTCGTCTCGAATTGTCTTGGAACGGGATTTAGGGCTAGGACTTGGAATACAGGATGTAGCACAAATGCCGCAAATCGCAGGGCCACATTGTATACAGAGGCAGCAACTGAATATGATTGCTACTGCAATACCTAGAAATGACAATACTTTCCATCCCCAGGCAGAAATTACACTCCAAAACCAACCGGACCATGTCCAGGTGCCTGGATTCTGGTGTAACTGATGGGCAATTTTATGAAGTCTGGTTATAGCTGAATAAACAGACGGCGCGTTATTAGGAATGAAAATGCAGCAACTAGATCCGATGACTCTACATGCTCCTCCTCTATCGGCCAGTATGACGTCAAGAACGAGGCGATTTTGGAGCACGACAAATCTCATAGCAGATTGCTCTTCGGTTAAGTTACCTAGAGCAGAGGCAGTCTCATTCACTACTGCTTCAAGGGTTCTGGTTAATCTACGTATTAATTTACTATTCTGGATAGGGCCTATAAAGAAAAAGAAACCTCTATTGAAGTCTGTATACTGTTCTAGAGCAGTTTCAGTTTGATCGACAATCGGGGACTCGATCTCCCTTCTATGTCTAACGTGTACTAGATGTGTGTTTCTATGATAATCAGATGGGGCTAGAAAAACTGGTGGCAGTAGGAAAGCAATGTAACATGTTCCATCCCAATCGAGGGGCAGACGAACATATGCGGTCTGACCACAAACAAAATAAGAATGACGTGAAGCTTTGAAAATAGATTTCCCACTGTCACTATACTTGACAATAGTAGTACAATCACTATGTCCTACATATACGGAACCATTATTTCTGACACATAATTCGCCTTTGACTGGTAGTACTGAAATAGCAGGTAAGTCTGGAGTAGGATCAGACTGAACATTCAGGACCATAAAATTCGAAGAATAATTACCCAAATTATAAACTTCATTTTCTAGATCTAACCCTGTTCTGTGGGGAAGACCTTGCTTGTCTGGAAAACATGTACTATTCAGAAGGGACATATCTGTTGAGGATGACGTTAACATGGACCAGGCTCCACACGAACCATTATGTGAAAACGGATAAGGAAACAGTGGCAGAACTCCCTTCGGTGTCTGGAAAGGGGGGAGTCGACCACACACCCAACAATTAGTGGCATTGCTGGTCTGGTGTGAATAATGTAACATACGGATAAATGTATTGTTGCGCATAGCAAGACGATAGGATAGTTCGTGAGGAGGCAGATCACTAAAGGTGTGCTCTACTGTAGCATTAGAAAACATATTTACATGAGAAATTGGAAAACATAAATGAAATGCATAACTTGTGCAGGTAACCATCAAACTCAGAAACAATATAAAACTTAGAAAAACGATACATCGGATTGAGTTTTGACTAACTCTCTCACTATGGGGGTCTATCTCATACATGTCAGATACCTGTCTAACCGTTTCACCCGAGGGGGACTTAGACAATTAAACTGGCTGACTTATTTTACTAGACCGGAGTTTCTGTTTATACTCCTGCTGCGGAGTTTTCTCTAACAGGGAGGGCTTTGAGTCAAAGTCAATAGCAGGACAGTCCTTGAGAATAGGGCAATTTTTAGACTCGGAAGTGTCCGTAGAAGTATCATTAGTTCTTAGTCCATGAAATTTCTTGACGTGAGACAGGTGCACCCAGCCTTTTCTGCCTTCCAACTTCACGGCCGTGCGGGTGGTCAGAAGGAATAACTTTTGCTCCTTCCAGCGAGGCTCCCGCGGACTTGAACGATCAAAATTCCTGATTAAGACCAGGGTGCCGGGAAGGACCTCGTGCGGCTTGACTTCAGTATTGTCGGGAAATGCAGCGGCAACCTGTGAACGACAAGAGTGTAGGGCAGACATCAAGGAAGCTAGGTAATCTGTCAGCATATTACTGGAAACATCTGTAATTCTTCGGGGTCTAGGTGTACCCCACATGTTCGGGGGGCGGCCGAATACGACCTCATAAGGGGACAGACCTGATCTGGAGTGTGCGACCATGCGCATATAAAACAAAGCAACTGGCAGGGCAACTAACCAGTCTACACCTTTTTCTTGACAGATCTTGGCAATACGGGTTTTCAAGGTTTGATTATGTCTCTCTACGAGACCGGCTGCTTCTGGATGGCGTACACAATGGAACTTCCACTGGTACCCTAACAAAAGGGAAACATGCTTCATGAGTTCGGATGAAAATGGCTGGCCGTTATCAGAATACACGACCCTAGGGAGTCCATAGCGGGGGAAAAATTCACGAACCAACTGCTTGGCAGTGGTCGCGGCTGTATAATCTGGGACTGGATATGCTTCTGTCCACCTGGACAAAGCGCATACAACTACAAGGACATACTTGAAACCTCGACATCGCTCCATCTGAATATAATCCATCTGGAGGACTTCAAAAGGGTGGTCAGGGGGCTGGAATCCACCTTGTTCCACCAGGACACTTTTACCTGGATTAAACTGGCAACATATCATACAGGTACGGACTTTCTGCTTGGCTGCAGCTCGTAAATGCTTGTTGAACCAAAGGTTCTGGATACTGTCTAACATGGCTTTTTCTCCTAAGTGTGCTGGACTATGTGCGGTATTGATAATGACTTGAACCATTGAGTCGGGGAGAAACCATGTGGCTTTTCCCTTCGTCACCCATCCCTGATCTGTCTGGACCCCTCCTTGTTCGGACCATTTCTTGATTTCTTCAGGAGTAGCATGTGACTGGATATCTATGACATCTTGAGTAGGGTCCTTAAATGTCATACAAGTAGTCTGTTCTAGAGTGGATGTCGGTGTCTTGTTAACTGGTATGTCTGGTGTCTGTGCTGTGAGCTTGGCTGTTCGATCTGCTAGATCATTACCTTGGGAAATAATGTCTGTAACTTTCGTATGTGCTTTGCACTTCATGATAGCGATAGCTGTCGGTAAATGTATTGCATCTAACAGAGCTTGAATAAGGAAACCATGCTGAATCTTGGTTCCATGAGAAGTCATGAAACCTCTCTCTTGCCAGAGCACTCCAAAATCGTGTACGACTCCAAATGCGTAGCGTGAATCTGTGTAAATATTAACTTTCAGGTTCTTGGCGTGTATGCAGGCTTGAGTCAGAGCAACTAGCTCTGCTGCTTGAGCGGACAGGGTGTCAATACGGTGTGTCTCTATAACGTCGGTGTCAGTAGTCACTGCATACGCGGCTACTAGTTCTCCGGTACTTGATCTCATACATGAACCATCCACATAAAGTGTCAGGTCGGGATTAGGCAAGGCAATGTCTGTCAGATCTTGTCTTGGCTTTGTCATGGTGTTAACAACTTCCACACAGTCATGTGTGGCAGGATTTGAAGTAACTGACGGTAACAGTGTAGCAGGATTTAGAGCGTTGCAGCGTCTGATTTCTATGTGTGGCTGGAACAGTGTCAGTTCATAACCTGTTAAACGTGCAATTGTCAAGTGCTGAGTCTGTGTTCGGTTTAAAAGAACTTCCACGGAGTGTGGAACTTGTACTGTCAAGGAGTGTCCTAATACTATGGAATCACTTTGTCTAATAGCTAGTGATGTGGCTGCAACTGACTTGAGGCACGCAGGCAGAGCCTGAGCTACTGGATCTAATGTGCTCGAAAAATAAGCACAAGGCTTGTATTGTCCGGCTTGATCTTGTGTAAGAACAGATAATGCTGTACCATCACGTTCCGTGACAAAAAGTGTAAAAGGCTTACTGTAGTTCGGTGTAGCTAGAACAGGAGCTTGGCATAAGGCTTTCTTCAACTCATTAAAACTAAGTGTATGTTCAGATGTCCAAGGGAGAACAGTCGATACGGCTGCCTCCTGAGTCGTTAACTGTATCAGTGGCTTGGCTAGGAATGCATACTGAGGAATCCATTGTCTGCAGTAAGAAGTGAGGCCGATAAAAGCACGTACCTCCTTCTGGGTCTTGGGCTGAGGAAGACTCGCTATTAACTGGATACGGTCAGGTGTCAACTGCCTACCCCTCTTGGACAGTAAGTGGCCTAAGTAGATCACTTGCTGGACACAGAATTGAAGCTTCGAAGGGGACACCTTGTGCCCCATCTCGGCTAGGAAATACAGAACTGTAAGTGATGCCCGCTCGCAAGCACGTTCAGAACGGGCTGTGATCAGTAGATCATCGACATATTGGAGCAGGGCAGTGTCAGTTGGCATGTGAATATTGTCTAGTTGCCTTTTAAGTGCTTGACTGTAAATACTAGGACTTTCT
Organism: Lissotriton helveticus; assembly: GCF_964261635.1. Taxonomy (NCBI): domain Eukaryota; kingdom Metazoa; phylum Chordata; class Amphibia; order Caudata; family Salamandridae; genus Lissotriton; species Lissotriton helveticus. The sequence goes on from NC_136064.1 coordinate 144,570,720, forward strand.
GTGAAACCTTGAGGAGCTCGTGTGAATTTATAGCTCCTTCCATTTAAACAGAATCCGAAAAGGTACTGGCTGTCTGGATGAATGGGGACACTAAAAAATGCATTCTTGAGGTCGATTACAGTAAAAAATGTAGCTTCAGAATCAATGGCTGTCAACAGGGATGAGATATCTGGAACAACTGGGTACTGGGGAATGATACATTTATTGAGTTCTCGAAGGTCAATCACTAATCGATATACTGGAGGTGCATTTGGATCAGTACGTTTCATGACTGGAATGTTAGGAGAATTACATACATTGGAGTCAGTTTCTACAACTACTCCTTGAGCCGTGAGCTCGTCAATAATTTTGGATAAGGCTGCTACAGCCTCAGGTGGCAATCTGTACTGTCTAATTCGTGGTAGGACTATACCTCGCTTGAGAGTCACACGATGGGGTGTGATTTGCATAAAACCAACATCAGTTGGACCTTGTTCCCATAGATGCTGCGGAACATTAGACAATCTCGGATCGAAATCTCGTAAAACATAGTGACCCTTGAAGTCACGCAAAAACAAACGTATTCCCTCTGGGGAACAACATATGACTGCACCTAATTCTTTCAATGTCTTAATACCTAACAAATTTTCTGGACATGACTTCGTAAGCAATAGATCAGTAGTTCGGGACAATGGACCAACTTCTAGAGTAACTGGCTTTGATATCTCGTTTACAATAGGCTTTCCTGAAAATCCAAGGGAAACATTTCTAGAGCCTGAGAGCGGAGCCCCTGGAACCTCGTCATGACTGATAGTAGTCCTACTTGCCCCTTTATCAATCAAAAACTTTCTGTCTTTCCCTAATACTTCACTGTGAACATAGGGACCCTCTTGATCTACAGGAATCTCGATGAGAGGCAAGCCTACCTCCCTCTCTAGGCTGTTTCATGAATACGCTTGATACTCTGGATACTCTGTCGGGGCATACTGGTACATCTGCTGTGTAACATGCTGTGTTGCAGCAATAGGCTGCGGTGCTGTAACTGTCTGTTGTGCATTCTGTGGTGGCTGAGAAGTCTGTGAAACTTGCTCTTGTCTAGGCGGACGTGGTCTTTCTTTAGTCTTACCAGTGGCTATATTGTGTTTCAGAACTGCACATTCGTTTATAAAATGACCTGGCTGTTTACAATAATTGCATGTCCCTTTAACGGGAGTTGCAGGATGACTGGCTTGATTCGGACCCCTCTTCTGACTGTCTTGAGGAACAGATTGTGCAACTAATACTTTCATTTTAGTGTCTTTCATACGTCTTCTCTCGTGTTCTTGCTCTTCTCTGATTCTATTCTGGTGGTACTGGAGCATCTGTAACATCTGGGACGGAGTACTAGCTTGCCATGTACTTTCGACTTTCAAAACTCAATTCTTAACTTGTGGACTTGAATTCTCGACTAATTTAGTAACAAAAAGATGAGGGTATGACTCACTACTCGTCTTCAAACCACTGTTTATGATAAAACATTTCTCGAATCTGGAATAAAAATCACTAGTTTCTTCGTCTTGTTTCTGTTAACAGGCTGAGATTGCATCCCAGTCTTCCTTTTTAGTGGCTAATAACCTAGGCAAAACCTGTATCAATAATTCTGGTAATTCTTTACATTTGTCTCCAAGACCGGTACCTGGTACTCGTATCTTATCTTCAGCTTCTAGAGCTGTCCAATCAATCTTTTTCTCTCCCACCTCCCATTCTTTTTCTTTGAGTTTTTCATATATGCCCGCAGGCAACAGGACTTTTAACATTTTAATAATATCTGGATACGTGTATTCTCCCATACGGAGCATGTCTTTTAATTCTCGGTGGAACCCTGCTGGATCTTTGTCGTGACAGGGAATTAACTTCTTCATTTCTAAGAGTTCCATCTTGGTAACTGGGGTGTAAACAAATACTCTTGCATTTCACCACCCGCTGTCTTAACTGGGTGTACTTCTCGTAACGGATGCTGTCTGTCTATGTAAAACGGTTTACTTTCCGGGGGTGAGACATGAACAAAATGCGGGTTCAGAAACGTTCTATATTTATGGCGCTGTTCTAGAATGACACTAATTAAATCGGTACCTAAACCTTTCCATCTATACTGGAGTAACTCGTTCAGGATATCATGTAACGGGCCTGGATCAGAATGTTGACCCTCATACAGTGTAATGAGGTGCTGGATCATATACATACCCACCAGTCGCTGCTCGGCTGGGGGCAGTTTCAGAAACATTTGTGCCACTATTTCGTCTGGAAAAGTGGTAGAATCAGTAATCCATCGGACTGCTGATCGGGCTAGTTCTTGTTCATGCATGTTACCTAACTCACTATAACCGATTCGTGATTTCAGAATTTGATCGGTAGCTTGAAATACTTGTTCTAGAGAGCCTTGTTCTGGTGCTGGAAGATGAAAGACTTTCTTGTGTTCTAGGCGTAAATGTCGGTCTGGAAATCTAGATTTACCTACATACGCTATTCTGGCGGGATTCTCGTCGTCTACCTCTTCAGTAGGAGAGTCATTTTCTTTCTCGCTTCCTAGAGCTTCTTTGCGTTGTTCGTGTAACCTTATTATTTCTTTACGTATTTTCTTGTACATACTCTCTATACTATTGAGTGTCTTGTGCTTACCCTCGGCTATATTATCACTCCACCTTGTCAGAATTTTCATTTCGTTCGGATCTTTAGTCGGGGAATCTTGTTCCCTAATTAAACAATTGATCAGAAACTTTAATAACATGAACTGGATCTCAGCTTTCCTGAGAGACATGACTTCACCAATACTTTCTGGATCGTCTCCTGTACGGATGAAACGATACATTCTGTCTAGATCTTCTTTCATATTCGGTAGGGTGACCAAATACTCGGACACCTGCCTTATACGTACGGAATATATAACCATACTATCCTCGCCTGGGACTGGATCATAACAGCATTCAGTAAGAGCTCGCCTGATTTCTGCAATGGACTGATATTTGGGCGTACGCTGTAATGCACGTTCATGTAACTCGACTACCCCTAGACGTCTATTTGGCGGCGGGGTACCAGGAGGACCTCCTCCCGCGGCCCCTGAACTGGAATCGTCGACTGATACTCTTTGTGCTGGCAAAGTGACTGATGTGGCGGGAATTTGTACTACGGGCTGGACCGGGGGTACCGTAACAGGTGCTGTAACAGGTGCCCCGGTGGCTGGAGGACCATGAATTACATTATTTACAGGAGCTGGTGGAACAGGATTTGCATATTCTGGGACTGTGTCGTCCAAATAGGACGAGAGAAAAATATCAGCTGCGGTCGGTTTGTGACGTAGCTTGGTCGGAACTAAGGGTGGCGGGAAATTACTGGATGCCCCCGGGGTTGCTTTTGGCAAGCCCTCGGCAAGAAGAGGATACATACCCTTAATGAGGGCATTCCTCTGTCTGTCTGACTGTTCGGTTTTAACTCGTTCACCTATTTCGATTAATTCCCTTTCTTGGGCTCTTTCTGAGGATTCTCTACTTAATTCTGACTTTCTGATTTCTTTTTCGGTTCTTTTATGAGATTCTTTGCGCCATAACTCGATGGCATCTTTCTGTGACTGTCTGGCTTTCTTTTTCCATAATGCTTCTTCTACTCGCATGATGCACTCGGCATCCCATGTACCCGATACGGGCCATCTATACTTTTCTTCTAACTGTTTGGTGTACTCCACCCATAAATCTAGATATAATATGGCACTTATGCCATGCTTATGATACATAAAATGACCTGGACTGTCCCTAGGCGGGACAGGAACTGCTTCTTCTAATAGACCTTTTCTAGTTCTTAACTGACGTAACTTGGAGAACAGAGGCATGACTGAACTGGAGTCTAGACACAATACAATACACAATGAACACGATGATTACTGAAAAACACCACATTCATACCACGACATTGAAATACATGAATGACATTTAAGATAATAGTTCGGACAAAATACTACCTGGAAACAGAAAACAGAATACATGAATTTCTCGAGAACAGAACAGACTAGAACAGAAACTAGATGCACTGCTAAAACAGTACGAAACTTACCGGTCTCATAAAGAGACACGTCAGGACCCGCATCCACCTAAGTGAACACTTCGTGCTGGATCTGTGTACCCAAACCCACGGACCAGAGACAATGCAATTGACCCTGTCTAGATACTACCCCAGCAACGGTACTCACCGGGCAGCAAGAACGGAAGGCCTCGGACTGGACTGGACTGCTACGACGACGGACGGACGAACTTCGGACTTCTGTTACGGGTGGGCCTCCGGATACCTCGGACCTTGGACTCTCGGCTTGGGCTCTGGTCGGGACCCGCCGCGTTCCTCCACCGCCTCGTCTGGATGCTGGACCGCAACCTCCGTCTCCTCCGTGGGCCTGAGGGATACTTGAAGCAGAAATATCTGCACGTGCACGGTATGGTTCCGTCACGGCTGCAGAGGATCAGGGGGCTTGCGTGGCTTCACCGGCGCGTGGGGAAAGGGCAAGTCCCTGTTCGGGCGCCATTATGTGGTAAATAAATAATTAAATACCGGTACTATTTTTCAGGATACTATAATAACAGATAGCTCAATAAATAAGAGTCAAGATTCGAGGTAGCTGGAGTTTGCAGGTTTTAATACAGCATAAAGGACAGGAACAGGACAACCTGCACGGGGAAGATCTGGGATGGCTAGCGCTCTTTTAATAACAGTGCACAAGCATATATACTTAAACAAAATACATGGTATTCAATACAGTAGGCGTAGCAGTGGGCGGGGTTCGTAACAGTCACGAAAGATAAGGCTGAAGTGGGTGTAACAAGAGGCGTGTACATAGACATGTGATGTAAACGTAACAGAATATGTCATAAATGGGGCGGAAACATGGAGGGGGCTACCTAAGGAGCCGGGACCTCTAACCTAGTGGTGCGCGCAAACTGACAATGACGTGTTACTAGGAGGAACTGGGGGCTATGACTTCTGTGCTAGAAGAAGAGACTGAAGTCTGGAGAGTCAGAGCGACATGTACCTAAACACTATCTAGTATCTGATGTTTAGAGAACATATTGATAGAATCCAAAAGTTATCAGGGTAAAGGCTAACAGACTCTAAGACTGGTGCATGCATTATTCTACATGTAGTGCGTGTTGAGGAATATTAAATGACCATTAATACAGTATTTCTCTTACATGGAGACGTAAAGGCTAGACGATGACTGAAACTATTGATGCGATTCAGTAGCTTAGGAATGCAGAGAAGGAGAGCTGGACTGATAACTAGAATCATAACATACTCTTGGCAGACTGGCAGGCAGAGCCAGGCCGAGCCGAGCACTGTGAGGCATGAAGTAAGTGAAGGGTCAGGGATACAGGTGGAGGCTGTATCGCTCCTCAGCGAGGGTTCAGGAGACAGGAGCTGAATCTGAGTCCGGGCCCTTTTGAGGCCTAGAAACGGGGACTTTACAATGAAATAACGTGCACACTGAGAAGCGTGGCAACGTAACTTTACATAGGCCTAATACTCGTAGCTTTCACGAGAACTGGAAACTGGCATACTAGAGATGGAAACAACTGTAATTGCGTCTTTAATCGATCATTAAGGGGATACATATGCATATTAATCATGCACATATAGCATAAGATGGGAAACACGTAGGGACACAGAACACGGCAAAATTTACTTTTCCACAGTAAGTAAGCCTGCATATGAACTATATTTTTACATAAAGTATACGTATTTTTGATACAAAACTTACGCCTAGTGTCCATTTGTGGTGGGTCTGTGATTTTACTGAATTTGGTGATAAATGCTTAACTGACTTAGCGCCCTGAGGATTAGCCTTGTCCGCTCACGCCACGCAACCTAAAGGGTGAGCAGGGGTTATTCTGAGGAGTGAGTCCCTTACCCTGACTACAGGAGAGGGTCCCTATTTGTCACAAGTGCATACCTGTGCCAACCAGAGACCCCCAATTCTAACACATGCCTTTTTTATTAATTATTTTTATTGTTGTAATGTACTGTTTCACATTTTTTTATGACAGTCAACACGTTCAAGTAATCCACTGAAGTTGGTCTGTACCCTCGCTAACTTTTATGTCGCTCATACCTTTGATGATTCGGTTTTTAATATTTGATTGTGTATTGTATCGTGTAAGTTCAAGTTCAGGATTTATATAGCGCACTACTCACCCAGAGGGTCTCAAGGCGCTTGGGGGGGGGGGTTCATTATTTATCGAATAGCCAGGTTTTAAGTTCTTTTCTGAAGGAGATGTGGTTCTGTGTAAGGCGGAGGTGAGTGGGGAGTGAGTTCCAGGTTTTGGCCGTCAAGTAGGAGAAGGATCTACCTCCCATGGTGGATCTATGGATACGCGGAACTGCGGCGAGGCCTGGATTGGAGTATCTTAGTTGGCGGGGGGGTGTAGAAGGAAAGTCAAGTGTTGAGGCAATCGGGCCCTAGTTCGTAGAGGGCCTTGTGCGCGTGGGTGAGGAGACGGAATGTTATTCTCTTGTTGACGGGAAGCCAGTGGAGGTCTTTCAGGTGGCTGGTAATGTGGTCTTGGCGAGGGACGTCCAAAATGAGTCTCGCCGATGCGTTTTGAATGCTGTGGTAAATAAATAAATAATACCTCTATTTTTGACTGGATATAACAATAACAGATAGCTCAATAAATAAGAGTCAAGATTCGAGGTAGTAGGAGTTTGCAGGTTTAATACAGCATAAAGGACAGGAACAGGACAACCTGCACGGACAAGATCTGGGATGAGCGCGCTAGCTTTTAATAACAGTACACAAGTATATATATACTAAAACAATTGCATTACAGTACATACAATAGGCGGAACAGTGGGTGGGGCCTGTAACAGTCGCGAAAGATAAGGGTGAAAGTGGGTGTAACAAGAGGCGTGTACATAGACATGTGATGTAAACGTAACAGAATATGTCATAAATGGGGCGGAAACATGGAGGGGGCTACCTAAGGAGCCGGGACCTCTAACTTACTGGTGCACGCAAACTAATAATGACGTGTTACTAGGGAGAAGCTGGGGGCTATGACTTCTGCGCTAGGAGCAGAGACTGAAGTCTGGAGAGTCAGAGCGACATGTACCTAAACACTATCTAGTATCTGATGTTCAGAGAACATGTTGATAGAATCCAAAAGTTACCGGGGTAAAGGCTAACAGACTCTAAGACTGGTGCATGAATTATTCTACATGTAGTACGTGTTGGGGAATATTAAATGACAGTATTTCTCTTACATGGAGACGTAAAGGCTAGACCATGACGGAAACTATTGATACGTTTCAGTAGCTTAGGAATGCAGAGAAAGAGGGCTGGACTGATAACTAGAATCATAACATACTCTTGGCAGACTGGCAGGCAGAGCCAGGCCGAGCCGGGCACTGTGAGGCAGGAAGTAAGTGAAGGGTCAGGGATACAGGTGGGGGCTGTATCGCTCCTCAGCGACGGTTCAGGAGACAGGAGCTGAATCTGAGTCCGGGCCCTTTTGAGGCCTAGAAACGGGGATTTTACAATGAAATAACGTGCACACTGTGAAACGTGGCAACGTAGCTTTACATAGGCGTAATACTCGTAGCTTTCACGAGAACTGGAAGCTGACATACTAGAGTTGGACACAACTGTAATTGCGTCTTTAATCAATCATGGGGAATACATATGCATATTAATCATGCACACATAACATAAGATGGGGAACACGTAGGGACACAGAACATGGCAAAATTTACTTTTCCACATTCCCTCCTTGTCACTACGTTTCCATCAGGAAACATCAATATTCATGATACCATCTATCATTTCATACAGTATCATTTGCTCGTCTCGAATTGTCTTGGAACGGGATTTAGGACGGGACTTGGGACTAGGAATACAAGAGGTAGCACAAATGCCGCAAATCGCAGGGCCACATTGTATACAGAGGCAGCAACTGAATATGATCGCTACTGCAATACCTAGAAATGACAATACTTTCCATCCCCAGGCAGAAATTATACTCCAAAACCAACCGGACCATGTCCAGGTGCCTGGATTCTGGTGTAACTGATGGGCAATTTTATGAAGTCTGGTTATAGCTGAATAAACAGACGGCGCGTTATTAGGAATAAAAATGCAGCAACTAGATCCGATGACTCTACATGCCCCTCCTCTATCGGCCAGTATGACGTCAAGAACGAGACGATTTTGGAGCACGACAAATCTCATAGCAGATTGCTCTTCGGTTAAGTTACCTAGAGCAGAGGCAGTCTCATTCACTACTGCTTCAAGGGTTCTGGTTAACCTACGTATTAACTTACTATTCTGGATAGGTCCTATAAAGAAAAAGAATCCTCTATTGAAATCTGTATACTGTTCTAGAGCAGTTTCAGTATAATCGACAATTGGGGACTCGACCTCCCTTTTATGTCTAAGGTGTACTAGATGTGTGTTTCTATGATAATCGGACGGGGCTAGGAAAACTGGTGGCAGTAGGAAGGCAATGTAACAGGTTCCCTCCCAATCGAGGGGCAGACGAACATATGCGGTCTGACCACAAACAAAATAAGAATGATGTGAAGCTTTGAAAATAGATTTCCCACTGTCACTATACTTGACGATAGTAGTACAATCACTGTGTCCTACATGTACGGAACCATTATTTCTGACACATAATTCGCCTTTGACTGGTAGTACTGAAATAGCAGATAAGTCGGAAATAGGATCAGACTGAACATTCAGGACCATGAAATTCGAAGAATAATTACCCAAATTATAAACTTCATTTTCTAGATCTAACCCTGTTCTGTGGGGAAGACCTTGCTTGTCTGGAAACTATGTACTGTTCAGAAAGGACATATCAGTTGAGGATGACGTTAACGTGGACCATGCTCCACATGAACCGTTATGTGAAAATGGATAAGGGAACAGTGGCAGAACTCCCTTCGATGTCTGGAACGGGGGGAGTCGACCACACCCCCAACAATTAGTGGCATTGCTGGTCTGGTGTGAATAATGTAACATACGGATAAATGAATTGTTGCGCATAGCAAGACGATAAGATAGTTCATGAGGAGGCAGATCACTAAACGTGTGCTCTACTGTAGCATTAGAAGACTTATTTACATGAGAAATTGGAAAACATAAATGAAATGCATAACTCGTGCAGGTAACCATTAAGCTGAGAAACAATATAAAACTTAGAAAAACGATACATCGGATTGAGTTTTGACTAACTCTCTCACTATGGGGGTCTATTTCATACATGTCAGATACCTGTCTAACCGTTTCACCTAGGGGAGGACTTAGACAATTAAACTGGCTGACTTATTTTACTAGACCGTAACTTCTGCTTATACTCCTGCTGCGGAGTTTTCTCTAACAGGGAGGGCTTGGTATCAATGTCATTTGCGGGACAGTCCTTAAGAATAATATCTCGGCAGTCTTTAAAATCGTGACAATCCTTGGAAAAGTTCTTGGAAACAGTTTGTAGTCGGGATCCGTGAAATTTCTTAACATGAGACAAATGGACCCACCCCTTCCTGCCTTCCAACTTGACGGCAGTACGGGTGGTTAAGAGGACCAACTTCGGCTCCTTCCAGCGAGGCTCCAGTGGACTTGAACGATCAAACTTCCGGACGAGAACCAAGCTTCCTGGAACGATTTCATGCGGTTTCACCTCGGTATTGTCTGGAAATGCGGCGGCAACCTGTGAACGACAAGAGTGTAGGGCAGACGTCAAGGAAGCTAGGTAATCTGTCAGCATATTACTGGAAACATCTGTAATACTTCGGGGTCTGGGTGTACCCCACACGTTCGGGGGGCGGCCGAATACGACCTCATACGGGGACACACCTGATCTGGAATGTGCGACCATGCGCATATAGAACAGGGCAACTGGCAGAGCTACTAGCCAGTCTACACCTTTTTCTTGACACACTTTGGCAATACGGATTTTCAAGGTTTGATTGTGTCTCTCTACGAGACCGGCTGCTTCAGGATGGCGTACACAATGGAACTTCCACTGGTACCCTAACAAAAGGGAAACGTGTTTCATGAGTTCAGACGAGAATGGCTGGCCGTTATCAGAATACACGACCCTAGGGAGTCCATAACGGGGGAAATATTCACGAACCAACTGCTTGGCAGTGGTCGCGGCTGTGTAATCTGGGACTGGATATGCTTCTGTCCACCTGGACAAAGCGCATACAACTACAAGGACATACTTGAAACCTCGACATCGCTCCATCTGAATATAATCCATCTGGAGGACTTCAAAAGGGTGGTCAGGGGGCTGGAATCCACCTTGTTCCACCGGGACACTTTTACCTGGATTAAACTGGCAACATATCATACAGGTACGGACTTTCTGCTTGGCTGCAGCTCGTAAATGCTTGTTAAACCAAATGTTCTGGGTACTGTCTAACATGGCTTTTTCTCCTAAGTGTGCTGGACTATGTGCGGTATTGATAATGACTTGAACCATTGAGTCGGGGAGAAACCATGTGGCTTTTCCCTTCGTCAACCATCCCTGATCTGTCTGGACCCCTCCTTGTTCGGACCATTTCTTAATTTCTTCAGGAGTAGCATGTGACTGGATATCTATGACATCTTGAGTAGGGTCCTTAACTATCATACAAGTAGGCTGATTTGGAGTGGATGTCGGTGTCTTGTTAACTGGTATATCTGGTGTCTGAGCTGTAAGCTTGGCTGTTCGATCTGCTAGATCATTACCTTGAGAAATAATGTCAGTAATTTTAGTATGTGCTTTGCACTTCATAATAGCGATGGGTGCCGGTAAATGTATTGCATCTAACAGAGCTTGAATAAGGAGACCATGCTGAATCTTGGTTCCATGAGAAGTCATAAAACCTCTCTCCTGCCAGAGCACTCCGAAGTCGTGTACAACTCCGAATGCGTAGCGTGAATCTGTGTAAATATTAACTTTCAGGTTCTTGGCGTGTATGCAGGCTTGAGTCACAGCAACTAGCTCTGCTGCTTGGGCAGACAGGGTGTCAATACGGTGTGTTTCAATAACTTTAGTGTCAGTAGTCACTGCATACGCGGCTACTAGTTCTCCTGTACTTGTTCTCATACATGAACCATCCACATAAAGTGTCAGGTCGGGATCTGGTAATGGAATATCTTTCAGGTCTTGTCTTGGCTTTGTCATAGTGTTAACTACTTCCACACAGTCATGTGTGGCAGGATTTGAAGTAACTGACGGTAACAGTGTAGCAGGATTTAGAACGTTGCAGCGTCTGATTTCTATGTGTGGCTGGAATAGTGTCAGTTCATAACCTGTCAAACGTGCAATTGTCAAGTGCTGAGTCTGTGTTCGGTTTAAAAGAACTTCCACGGAGTGTGGAACTTGTACTGTCAAGGAGTGTCCTAATACTATGGAATCACTTTGTCTGATAGCTAGAGCTGTGGCTGCAACTGACTTGAGGCACGCAGGCAGAGCCTGGGCTACTGGATCTAATGTGCTCGAAAAATAAGCACAAGGCTTGTACTGTCCTGCTTGATCTTGTGTAAGAACAGATAATGCTGTACCATCACGTTCTGTGACAAAAAGTGTAAAAGGCTTACTGTAGTTCGGTGTAGCTAGAACGGGTGCTTGGCATAAAGCTTTCTTTAACTCATTGAAACTAAGTGTATGTTCAGACGTCCAAGGGAGGACAGTCGATACGGCTGCCTCCTGTGTCGTTAACTGTATTAATGGCTTGGCTAGAAATGCATACTGAGGAATCCATTGTCTGCAATAAGAAGTGAGGCCAATAAAAGCACGTACCTCCTTCTGTGTCTTGGGCTGAGGAAGACTCGCTATTAACTGGATGCGATCGGGTGTCAACTGCCTACCCCACTTGGACAGTAAGTGGCCTAAGTAGATCACTTGCTGGACACAGAATTGAAGCTTTGAAGGGGACACCTTGTGCCCCATCTCGGCTAGGAAATACAGGACTGTAAGTGACGCTCGCTCGCAAGCACGTTCAGAACGGGCTGTGATCAGTAGATCATCGACATATTGGAGCAGGGCAGTGTCAGTTGGCATGTGAATATTGTCTAGTTGTCTCTTAAGTGCTTGACTGTAAATGCTAGGACTTTCTGTGAAACCTTGAGGAGCTCGTGTAAATTTATAGCTCCTTCCATTTAAACAAAAACCGAAAAGGTACTGGCTGTCTGGATGAATGGGGACACTGAAAAATGCATTTTTAAGGTCTATGACTGTGAAAAACGTAGCTTCAGAATCAATGGCTGTCAATAGGGATGAGATATCTGGAACAACTGGATACTGGGGAATAATACATTTATTGAGTTCTCGAAGGTCAATCACTAATCGATATACTGGGGGTGCATTTGGATCAGTACGTTTCATGACTGGAATGATAGGAGAATTACATACATTGGAGTCAGTTTCTACAACTACTCCTTGAGTCATAAGCTCGTCAATAATTTTGGATAAGGCTGCCACGGCCTCAGGTGGCAATCTGTACTGTCTGATTCGTGGTAACACTACACCTTGCTTGAGAGTCACACGATGGGGTGTGATTTGCATGAAACCAACATCAGTTGGACCTTGCGCCCATAGATGCTGCGGAACATTAGACAATCTCGGATCAAAATCTCGTAATACATAGTGACCCTTAAAGTCACGTAAAAACAAACGTATTCCCTCTGGGGAACAGCAAATAACTGCACCTAATTCTTTCAGTGTCTTAATGCCTAACAAGTTTTCTGGACATGACTTCGTAAGCAATAGATCAGTAGTTCGGGACAATGGACCTACTTCTAGAGTAACTGGCTTTGAAATCTCGTTAACAATAGGCTTTCCTGAAAATCCAAGGGAAACATTTCTAGAGCCTGAGAGCGGAGCCCCTGGAACCTCGTCGTGACTAATAGTCGTCCTACTTGCCCCTGTATCAATCAGAAACTTTCTGTCTTTCCCTAATACTTGACTATGAACATAGGGACCTTCTTGATCTACAGGAATCTCGATGAGAGGCAAGCCTACCTCCCTCTCTAGGCTGTTTCATGAATACTGCTGGTACTCTGGATACTCGGACTGTGCATACTGGTACATCTGCTGTGTAACATGCTGAGTTGCAGCAATAGGCTGTGGTGCTGGAACTGTCTGTTGTGCATTCTGTGGCTGAGAAGTCTGTGAAACTTGTTCTTGTCTAGGCGGACGTGGTCTTTCTTTAGTCTTACCGGTAGCTATATTGTGTTTCAGAACTGCACACTCGTTTATAAAATGACCTGGCTGTTTACAATAATTGCATGTCCCTTTAACGGGAGCTGCAGGATGACTGGCTTGATTCGGACCCCTCTTCTGACCGTCTTGAGGAACAGATTGTGCAACTAGTACTTTCATTTTCGTGTCTTTCATACGTCTTTTCTCGTGTTCTTGCTCTTCCCTGATTCTATTCTGGTGATACTGGAGCATCTGAAGCATTTGGGACGGAGTATTAGCTTGCCAGGTACTTTCGACTTTCAAAACTCGATTTTTAACTTGTGGACTTGAATTCTCGACTAATTTAGTAAGAAAAAGATGAGGGTATGACTCGCTACTCGTCTTCAAACCACTGTTTATGATAAAGCATTTCTCAAATCTGGAATAAAAATCACTAGTGTCTTCGTCTTGTTTCTGTTTACAGGCTGAGATTGCATCCCAGTCTTCCTTTTTAGTGGCTAATAGTCTAGGCAAAACTTGTATTAACAGTTCTGGTAATTCTTTACATTTGTCTCCAAGACCGGTACCTGGTACTCGTATCTTATCTTCAGCTTCTAGAGCTGTCCAATCGATCTTTTTCTCTCCCACCTCCCAATCTTTTTCCTTGAGTTTCTCATATATGCCCGCAGGCAACAGGACCTTTAACATTTTAATAATATCTGGATACGTGTATTCTCCCATACGGAGCATGTCTTTTAATTCTCGGTGGAACCCTGCTGGATCTTTGTCGTGACAGGGAATTAATTTCTTCATTTCTAAGAGTTCCATCTTGGTAACTGGGGTGTAAACAAATACTCGTTGCATTTCACCACCCGCTGTCCTAACTGGGTGTACTTCTCGTAATGGATTCTGTCTGTCTATATAAAACGGTTTACTTTCTGGAGGTGAGACATGAACAAAATGCGGGTTCAAAAACGTTCTATATTTGTGGCGCTGTTCTAGAATGACACTAATTAAATCGGTACCTAAACCTTTCCATCTATACTGGAGTAACTCGTTCAGGACATCATGTAACGGACCTGGATCAGAATGTTGACCCTCATACAGTGTAATGAGGTGCTGGATCATATACATTCCCACCAGTCGTTGCTCGGCTGGGGGCAGTTTCAGAAACATTTGTGCCACTATTTCGTCTGGAAAAGTGGTAGAATCAGTAATCCATCGGACTGCTGATCGGGCTAGTTCTTGTTCATGCATAGTACTCAACTCACTATAACCGATTCGTGATTTCAAAATGTGATTGGTAGCTTGAAATACTTGTTCTAGAGAACCTTGTTCTGGTGCTGGAAGATGAAAGACTTTCTTGTGTTCTAGGCGTAAATGTCGGTCTGGAAATCTAGATTTCTAGAAATCTAGATTTACCTACATACGCTATTCTGGCGGGATTCTCGTCCTCTACCTCTTCAGTATAAGAGTCATTTTCTTTCTCGCTCCCTAGAGCTTCATTGCGTTGTTCGTGTAACCTTATTATTTCTTTACGAATTTTCTTGTACATATGCTCTATACTATTGAGTGTCTTTGTCAGAATTCTCATTTCGGTCGGATCTTTAGTCGGGGAATCTTGTTCCCGTATTAAACAATTGATCAGAAACTTTAATAGCATAAACTGGGTCTCGGATTTCCTGTGAGACATGACTTCAACAATACTTTCTGGATCTTGTCCTGTACGAATGAAACGATACATTCTGTCTAGATCTTCTTTCATGTTCGGTAGGGTGACCAAATACTCGGACACCTGTCTTATACGTATGGAATATAGAACCATACTATCCTCGCCTGGAACTGGATCATAACCGCATTCAGTAAGAGCTCGCCTGATTTCTGCAACGGACTTATATTTGGGCGTACGCTGTAACGCACGTTCATGTAACTCGACTGGTCCTAGACGTCTACTTGGCGGCGGGGTGCAAGGAGGACCTCCTCCTGCGGCCCCTATACTAGATTCGTCGACTGATACTCTTCGTGCTGGCAGAGTGACTGATGTAGCGGGAAGTTGTACTACGGGTTGGACCGGGGGTACCGTAGCAGGTACTGCAAAAGGTGCCCCGGTGTCTGGAGGAGCAGGAATTACATGATTTACAGGGACTGGCGGAACAGGATTTGCGTATTCTGGGACTGTGTCGTCCAAATAGGACGAGATAAAAATATCAGCTGCGGTCGGTTTGTGACGTAGCTTGGTCGGAACTAAGGGTGGCGGAAAATTACTGGATGCCTCCGGGGTCGCCTTTGGCAAGCCCTCGGCAAGAAGAGGATACATACCCTTAATAAGGGCATTTCTCTGTCTGTCTGACTGTTTGGTTTTAACTCGTTCACCTATCTCGATTAGTTCCCTTTCTTGGGCTCTTTCTAAGGATTCTCTACTTAATTCTGACTTCCTGATTTCTTTTTCTGTTCTTTTATGAGATTCTTTGCGCCATAACTCGATGGCATCTTTCTGTGACTGTCTGGCTTTCTTTTTCCATAATACTTCTTCTACTCGCATGATGCACTCGGCATCCCACGTACCTGATACGGGCCATCTGTACTTTTCTTCTAACTGTTTGGTGTACTCCACCCATAAGTCTAGATATAATATGGCACTTATGCCATGCTTTTGATACATAAAGTGACCTGGACTGTCCCTAGGCGGGACAGGAACTGCTTCTTCGAGCAGACCTTTTCTAGTTTTTAACTGACGTAACTTGGAAAACAAAGGCATGACTGAACTGTAGTCTAGACACAATACAATACACAATGAGCACGATAATTACACCACTTTCATACCACGACATTGAAATACATGAATGACATTTAAAATAACAGTTCTGACATAATACTACCTGGAATACTGAGGACAGAATACATGAATTTCTTGAGAACAGAACGGACTAGAACAGAAACTAGATGCACTGCTAAAACAGTACGAAACTTACCGGTCTCATAAAGAGACACGTCAGGACCCGCATCCACCTAAGTGGACACTTCGTGCTGGATCTGTGTACCCCAAACCCACGGACCAGAGACAATTAGATTCACCCTGTCTAGATACTACCCCAGCAACGGTACTCACCGGGCAGCAAGAACGGAAGGCCTCGGACTGGACTGCTTCGACGACGGACGGACGAACTTCGGACTTCAGTTACGGGTGGGCCTCCGGATACCTCGGACCTTGGACTCTCGGCTTGGGCTCTGGTCGGGACTCGCCGCGTTCCTCCACCGCCTCGTCTGGATGCTGGACCGCAACCTCCGTCTCCTCCGTGGGCCTGAGGGATACTTGAAGCAGAAATATCTGCACGTGCACGGTATGGTTCCGTCACGGCTGCAGAGGATCAGGGGGCTTGCGTGGCTTCACCGGCGCGCGGGGAAAGGGCAAGTCCCTATTCGGGCGCCATTATGTGGTAAATAAATAAATAATACCTCTATTTTTGACTGGATATAACAATAACAGATAGCTCAATAAATAAGAGTCAAGATTCGAGGTAGTAGGAGTTTGCAGGTTTAATACAGCATAAAGGACAGGAACAGGACAACCTGCACGGACAAGATCTGGGATGAGCGCGCTAGCTTTTAATAACAGTACACAAGTATATATATACTAAAACAATTGCATTACAGTACATACAATAGGCGGAACAGTGGGTGGGGCCTGTAACAGTCGCGAAAGATAAGGGTGAAAGTGGGTGTAACAAGAGGCGTGTACATAGACATGTGATGTAAACGTAACAGAATATGTCATAAATGGGACGGAAACATGGAGGGGGCTACCTAAGGAGCCGGGACCTCTAACTTACTGGTGCACGCAAACTAATAATGACGTGTTACTAGGGAGAAGCTGGGGGCTATGACTTCTGCGCTAGGAGCAGAGACTGAAGTCTGGAGAGTCAGAGCAACATGTACCTAAACACTATCTAGTATCTGATGTTTAGAAAACATGTTGATAGAATCCAAAAGTTACCGGGGTAAAGGCTAACAGACTCTAAGACTGGTGCATGAATTATTCTACATGTAGTACGTGTTGGGGAATATTAAATGACAGTATTTCTCTTACATGGAGACGTAAAGGCTAGACCATGACGGAAACTATTGATACGTTTCAGTAGCTTAGGAATGCAGAGAAGGAGGGCTGGACTGATAACTAGAATCATAACATACTCTTGGCAGACTGGCAGGCAGAGCCAGGCCGAGCCGGGCACTGTGAGGCAGGAAGTAAGTGAAGGGTCAGGGATACAGGTGGGGGCTGTATCGCTCCTCAGCGAGGGTTCAGGAGACAGGAGCTGAATCTGAGTCCGGGCCCTTTTGAGGCCTAGAAACGGGGATTTTACAATGAAATAACGTGCACACTGTGAAACGTGGCAACGTAGCTTTACATAGGCCTAATACTCGTAGCTTTCACGAGAACTGGAAGCTGACATACTAGAGTTGGACACAACTGTAATTGCGTCTTTAATCAATCATGGGGAATACATATGCATATTAATCATGCACACATAACATAAGATGGGGAACACGTAGGGACACAGAACATGGCAAAATTTACTTTTCCACAATGCGTTGGAGTTTTTTTTGTAATTTGGCTGTGATTCCGGCATAGAGGGTGTTTCCGTAGTCTAGTCGACTCGTAACCAGTGCGTGGGTGACGGTCTTTCTTGTCTCGGTGGGGATCCAATGGAAGATTATTTTGAGCATACGAAGTACGTTGAAGCAGCAGGATGAGACGGCGTTGACTTGTCTTGTCATCGAGAGGGAGGAGTCTAGGGTGAAGCCTAGGTTACGTGCGTGGTCTGTGGGTATGGGTGCAGAACCCAGATCCGAAGGCCACCATGAGTCGTCCCAGGCAGAGGGGGATGATCCTAGGATGAGCACTTCCGTTTTGTCAGAGTTAAGTTTTAGGCGGCTGTTTTTCATCCATGTGGCTACTTCTTTCATGCCTTTGTGAAGGTTGGTTTTGGCGTTGTTGGGGTCTTTGGTGAGGGAAAGGATCAGCTGGGTGTTGTCAGCGTAGGAGATGATGTTAAGGTTGTGTTGACGCGCCATGGGAGCGAGTGGACTCATGTAAACGTTGAAGAGGGTGGGACTGAGTGATGATCCTTGTGGTACTCCGCAGATGACTTCGGTGGCCTCTGATTTGAATGGGGGAAGTCGGACTCTCTGGGTTCTCCTGGCAAGGAACGAGATGATCAAGTCCAAGGCTTTTCCTTTTATGCCGATGTTGTTGAGGCGTTTTATGAGGGTGCTGTGACAGACAGTGTCGAAGGCGGCGGAGAGGTTGAGTAGTATGAGGGCCACTGTTTCTCCGTTGTCCAGTAGTGTTCGGATGTCGTCTGTTGCTGCGATGAGGTCGGTTTCGGTGCTGTGTTTGGCTCGAAAGCCGGACTGTGAGGGATCGAGGGAGTTGTTGGATTCGAGGAAGGCGGCGAGATGGCTATTGACGGCTTTCTCGATGACTTTGGCCGGGAATGGGAGGAGGGAGATGGGGCGGTAGTTTTTAAGTTCAGAGGGGTCTGCTGTGGGTTGCTTCAGGAGGGCGCTGACTTTGGCATGTTTCCAGCTTTCTGGGAAGGTAGCAGAGTTGATGGAGCAGTTGATGACATCACGGAGATGGGGTGCGATGATGGAATCTGCTTTGTTGAAGATGTGGTGGGGACATGGGTCGGTTGGCGAGCCAGAGTGGATGGAATTCATTATTCGGATGGTGTCTTCAGTGGTGATTGGGTTCCAGGCGCTGAGGTACTTGGAGGGCGGTTTAGGATCTGAGGGGGGTGGAGAGGATTGTTCGTTGGAACTGTTTTTGAAGCTGTTATGTATGTCGGCAATTTTGTTCTAGAAGAAGGGGGATAACGAATCGCAGAGGTCTTGGGAGGGAGTGATGTCGTTTGAGGCTGCGGTGGGGTTGGTGAATTCTTTGACGATGTTGAATAGTTCCTTGCTGTTGTGGGCGTTGTTATCGAGTCGATTCTTGAGTGCTGATTTCTTGGTGGATCGAATCAGCTGGTGGTGTTTGCGGGTGGCTGCCTTGAAGGTGGTCATGTTGTCGGTGGTTGGGTTTTTTCTCCATGTTTTCTCGAGAGTGCGGCATAGCTTCTTGGATTTCTTAAGGTCATCGTTGAACCAGGGGGCCTTTTTGCTGTCTTGTGTTGTGTGATGGTTTTTCAAGGGTGCTAATTCGTCAGCGCTGTGAGTGATCCATTGTTTGAATTTGATGGCAGCTTGGTTTGGGTCCGATGGGGTGGCGGGTGGGTTAAGGTTGAGCGATGTGAGGAGTTGTTCGGTGGTAATTTTGTTCCATTTTCTTCGGGGAATAGGTTGTGGGGGGTTGTGGGTTGAGGTGGTTTTGTAGCTGAAGTGAACGCAACTGTGGTCCGTCCAGTGGAGAGCTGTGGTGTGATCGAAGGAGATGTGCTTACTGGAGGTGAAGATTGGGTCAAGCGTATGTCCGGCTGCATGGGTGGGGGTGTCAACAAGTTGTTTGAGACCAAGATTGGCTAGGTTGTCCAGAAGGGTGGTGGTGTTGCAGTCGTTTTTCTTTTCCAGGTGGAAGATGAGGTCTCCTAGTAGAATGTAGTTCTCGGAGGTGAGGGCATGTGGGCTGGTGAAGTCGGTGATGTCTTTGTTGAATTGTGTGCGGGTTCCTGGTGGTCTGTAGATGAGGGTGCCTCTGAGTGTGGTCCTAGGGTCGGTGTGGATCTGGAAATGGAGGTGTTCGGCGGTTGTGAGGTTATCGTCGGAGCTGGTCGTGATTTTGATGGTGTTCTTATGGACGATGGCGATGCCTCCTCCTGTTTGGATGGTGCGGTCTTTTCGGATAATCTTGTAATTGTCCGGGATGGCTATGGCGATGTCGGGTGTTGATGATGCGTTCATGCATGTTTCAGTGAGGAAGGCGACGTCCGGTGATGTAGTGTCGAGTAGATCCCAGAGTTGGGTGGCATGTCTGTGGACCGAGCGGGTGTTCAGCAGAATGCACTTCAAGTGGTTAGAATCGGAGGTGTGTTTGGGGTTAGCGGATGTGGTATAGGTCTTGATGCTGGTAAATTTGCAGGAGTGGCAGGCGAAGGGACCGTGGGTACGTCCCGGGACAGCTTCGTAATATTGAGGTGTGCGTCCGGGGTTAAGTGTGGTGTTTCAAAAACTGCTTCTCAGGGTAATAAGAAATTGGCAGACAAATCTGGAATATCAAAGTACAAGTTTATTAAACTTACATGAGGTGAGGCTGCGTCTCACAATAGCCGCAGCCATTGTAGGAGGCAGTCTGCCAGTTTCAGAAAGCTTCAGCGTTATATACATTTCAGAGTTACATAGGAACACAAAGTAAGGGGCGGTCCTGGCTCATGTGAACACACAAAACTACCTAATATGGACATGTAAGATCTGCTTGCTCAGCCAAGTGGGAGGAACTAACAGCTTCAGCACGAAGTGAACACATTCCTATTTGAGGCTAATTAGTAACAGATGCAGACCCTACCGGGCATTTCTGAGCATGCGTTAAAGTGGAGGAGGCTAAACATATCCTGTTACTGGGCAGACTTCAGGCGCAGCTAACAGAAAGGTAGGACAAAGCACATGGTGAGCACATGGCAGCTAAGATGGCTGCCAGAAATACAAAATGGCTTCTATAAAGCGGACAAGATAACTTCTAAATCCAAGATGGCTTCTGCTAACGCTAACCCATTAATGCCAAAATACAACAGACGCCCGTTTTAGCGTTAGCTGAAGACATTAGAACAATCCAGTAGGAACATAAGACAGGTGTGCTCATTAGCTCGCATAATTGTATCACTTTCCTAATACATTGTAAGGTAAGCATTTTCCATTCTAAACATTTCATTAAGGCATGAGCAGGAATTCAAAAGAACGGGACATTAGATCATAAACTATTCAGACAGTAAGAGAAAGTAGCGACCACTATTACAGAGAAAATTAGCATTTTCACAACCCTAAGCAAAAGCAAATCCTAAAATCTTTCAGAAAACACTATATACTCAGGTGAAACAGTGGCAATCCTTCAATGTTCTCAGGTAAAAATAGGAATACTCTTTCTTAAAGAATAAACTTCACTCTACCTTTACTAAATGCAATACTACTCTAAAACACTATCAAAATCAGTTCCTCAGCACCCAATTGTCACAACTACAACTGTACCCAGAATCATTTCAAAGTCTCTCTGGCAGATTTCTATTTTCCATTGGATCTCCTTCCATTGTTTCATTGGGCCTCTTGATTCAGGTTGTCCATGAAGATGGTGTTTTTTCAGTGTCCGTTGGAGTGCCCTCCTGGCAAACACTCACAGCTCACTCGAAAGTCTCAATGTCTCAAGGCATGGCACTCATCTCTCTCCTTTGTGGCAGACACTACAGACAGTGTGCTCTTCATGTATCATGAGCACAGATCATCTTGTGCAAACTCAAGGGGAGAACAAAGGCAACAAACTGCAACACTTTCAGGCTCCAACACTTCCACTCAGTGTCAGAGAATGCTCAGGCTGCTCTTTCATAGATACTACACATGTAGTGCCTTCTTCCAATCTTAGACCTTCCGGTGAAATGCCATTACGTTGGAGCAAAACGAAAAGGGGAGTGGACAAAAACTCAGGCCAAGGGGATCATGGGACCGCGCGCTGTCAGAGGTTCAAGCACATGACAGTTGAGCAAACTGAACAAACTGGATGACAACCCTGTTATCAAGCAACAGGGATCCTTCGCATCTTTGAAACTAGCTCCTCTTTTCTTTTCTTTTTCTTTCACCGCTTGTTGATGATGCAAACAAAATGATTTCGGAGTGACCATTTAACTTGGTGGCGATCACTCATTCAACTTTGCTGCTTTCTCTGGGTGCTGGGACTGCAAACCAATACTTCCTGATTTCATCTAGCTGTCAATAATGGGAGTTAGGATTCATCTTGGTCATTTGTTCTGCAGGGTATCACTACTCTCCCTTTGACTCTGGAATATCCTGCAGAACCTAATGATATAGGAAGTAACACAATCATTAGTTTCCTCCAATTGAGTGCAAAAAACAGTTCAATATTTAGCAAAAGGCTGCAAACAGGTTGCCTGCAATCTTCAAAAGAGTGGCCATATACCATGTGACTATCATGATCTAAAATACTCCGTCATTCTCATAAAATACAAACACAAAACAGTGACTCTAATTTCTGTAATTGGATTTTCAATATGAGAGCATATCCGCTACCATCTAAGGGTAGATAGCTACATGAAGAATCTATGTGAGTGGATGTCCTCACACATAATACATAATGACATTTTCTAATGGGGTAAAAACATTTTTTTCTCTTAATCATTACACATGGGTGTTCCTAAATCTCTTATCTAGAACATCTCAAAAATCAAAATCACACAATGCCTTTTATCAGGGACATGTAGACAAAGGCTAATTATCAAAATGTGGGAACACAAAAACCCGAAGAACTAAAGAATCCTAATGTTTCCATTATTAAAACACATCTGGTCTATCAAAAATTAAAGCAGCAGGATTACTAAATGTATAGTGTCTCCTATTGAGGTGGAAAACTTATCTTGCTATAATATTAAATCAGTTTATCAGACTATCACTATCTTATCAGTCAGACTGGAAAACGTCAAGAAATAGGCCTAAAGAAAATTCCTAAAAATCAGTGTGGTCATACAAAAGAGAATTATACATAATATGGTGGTGGTCTCTAATATCGTTGCATTCTAGGATTGTTAACCTGAACAAAGGAATACAGAAAAAAGAAATAGAAGTAGGACACGGCTAAAATCCTCAATAACTATGCACAATGTAACATCAGGGGAGAGGCCACAAAAGAAATGGCTATAGGAAAGACAAAAAATACTTGGGTGATAGTCAAGTGTGTGACATAATACCAAAAGCATGGACAAAAATAGTGCAGAATTTTGGACAATGGCCCCTACACCATATACAGTAATGTCAGTTAATGGTCCAGTTCCTTCTGCAGGGCGAAAAAAATGAAAAGTTTAGATCACCTTTAACAAGCGCCACAAATCTATAATTTCATCCTTAGGTCCAATCAAGGATACATAATTTAAAACTACCCGGTCCATAAGGGAGAGGACAGTATATTGTGACTCCTGTATATCTCTTTATATTTTACTTCAATACTATTATGGCCAAATTGTTTGACATACACTGATGTGTTGTTTATTCTTCTCCACAGCATGCAAAACATCATGCCTGTGAAATTTAGTATCAGACACAAATTGTACCAAATTATTGCAAAATGACACATATCGTCATATATGTCTTTTTACAACACAGGCAAAACTTGCAATATTTCCTAAGCAGTAACATAAATCATGAACAACATATGCTAAGCCATCAGATATACATGCAATATAGCTAGCACAAAAAGCATAGACACATTACAATAGCACATATAAAACACACATAAATAGTGACGCATGCATTCATGCATCCCAAAAACCCAGAAATGCAGGCCTGCTTCATTTGTCATGTTCAGAATGAAAAATCAAAATTTCACCAAAATTATACTTTCACTTACAAGTTCAAAATTTCACCAAAATTATACTTTCACTTACAAGCCACCCTTTGACAGGAGATCATTATTCACTAAAGATCAAACTGTCAATTAAAACTTACAATGTCACTTATGAGACGCTGTGGACCAGCAGTAACTATTCATAAGGAGGGAAATGCAAAATCATGAAGAAAAAAAAAACACACGAACATTTTTGCACAGTAGTCATAATAAAAACCCATCTATTTTCAACATACTGCTAACACAGCGCATATTAGACAAAATCCTAACTGTCAACCAACCATCCTTCTTTTAAAACTTGCTAACCCACTGTAATATTGGCTGCCCAAAGATAAAGCTCTTTCACAGACGCCCTGCGTCCCATGCACTAGCCCATCCTTGAGGCCCTTTGAGACCCTTGGCACCCGAGGCCCTGGGAGCCTTGAGGCCCTTTGAGACCCTGGCCCTCGAGACCCTGGGAGCCTTGAGGCCCTGCTTTGTTTACTCTCTCCAAGGCTTGTCAGGAATGCACTTCTCTGAGACAAAGCCCTAATCTAATGAGCTGCAGATGTGGAAGCCATCTAATGTGCAAGCATGAATTGCTGCAAGTCAGAGAAGCTTTACCAAGCAGTCATTGCTCCATCTGTCTTCACTTACTGCTAAACCCCCATCTCACTCTCCTTAAGGTCAAACTCTGCCAGGCGCACCGCACACTCCTTCAGACCCCTCTTTCTATTCCCTCACTCAAACTGACAAAGCCAGAAACCCTTCCCCACACTTTTTAAGCTTCAAAAATCAACCCTATTGAAAAAAACACATGTGATATAAATCTTCTTTCAGGGATAAAATTCATTTAGTCCTATATTATAAAACATTTACTGTAAACAAGTTGCAGAACATAATAACATAGCAG
Organism: Lissotriton helveticus; assembly: GCF_964261635.1. NCBI lineage: Eukaryota > Metazoa > Chordata > Amphibia > Caudata > Salamandridae > Lissotriton > Lissotriton helveticus. The sequence goes on from NC_136064.1 coordinate 144,595,330, forward strand.
ACCAGCAGTAAATTAAATGTTCGCTACCACCCTATGCGATGGTACTCATTTATCAACTCTAAAAAGATGAAAGAAAAAATAGGCCCCGCCGAAAATTAGAACCTTCAACTCTGATATTAAACATAAACCTCTGCATCAGGCACAGTGGCTCACTGAGCTATGAAGAACAACCTTGACTAATAACAACCCACACGTTTGTAATATACACAAATATGCATCTTCTGAAAGCCAGAAACACTGCAAAGCTATTGTAAATGGCCAGAAAGCTGTGTTAAAAAAGTCCATTTTACTCAATTTCGACTTTTAACTTTGGGTCCCTTAAAAATGAAAATCCTACAATTGCATTACATATTAATCATCCTCAGAATGTGCTGTACATGTTGCAAAGAGCGAACACGAGGCATATCACATGTAATGCCTTAGAAAAATGAGCTTTTACGCCTGCGTCAAGTGAAAACCCAACATGCAAATGTCCTAATTATGCAGTCACACATTACTTAAATCAAATTTTAATTTTAGGGGGTCATAGTATGAGTACTAAGCTTTATAAATATCAAAAAACGATATTGAAAAGCACTTATTTTTTTTCCAGATAATTTTTTCATAATTAATAATTTTTCTTTCAATGAGACCAATTATCTTTTTATGAGAATTCCACATATAAGGATAAGCTGCATCCATGCTTATCATTTTAGATGCATTCATTTATGCGCCGAAGCACCAAAATCCTAACTTTAAACATGACATGTTTCGCGCCATAAAATTCTTTCATTTTAAAAGGACACGCAGTATTTTGCTAAAAAACGCAAAGTTATACTATGAAAGAAAACAATGCATAAAAAGTTTAAATGTCTGCCAGTTGAAACAAACCCGATTAATCTTAACCCTCTAAAACCCTTATTCTGAAATGCTAAATTCAGAGCGTGATGAACTAACGGCTAGGCTCTGGCTGAATAAACATTCCAATGTCATTTATGGCCTTTCAAAAAAACAACAGCTGCCGTTCTCAAGGCGGGAAGGGCCTGCACAAAGCTGACCCCAGAACTTCCAGTCTTACTGAAAAAACAGACATTTCCAGAAAAACGTGTGCCACAAGATGCATTTAAACGTAGCAAAAATTCACTTCAGCTAAAATTTTAGCATTTTACATATATGAAAATGCATGTAAGTAAAAAAAAAGCTACAATTCGTTTTCCCTACAGAACACACAATTTAATTTTGAGGCCTTTCATATTCCCAGTGAATGTAATTTTAACTGTATCTAATTTAAGCCTGCAACAATTTGCACATATGCATTTTGCTTAATGTATAAATTAAAGAGCAACATATAGCCATTTTAGCATGTCGCATGGTAAATTGCTACATGTTCATGTAATTTCCACCAAATTTTAATTAATCTAACATTTTACTTAATAAACTGAAAAACATTAAGAATGCACGATACACACATTTTGAGCTCATTTCAAACAGAAACATAAAGTGTTCAAAACATTCAGGACACGCAGGACAGCGCTGTAGACATTTCGTTTCATAAATTTGCGCCGACGCTATTCACAACAGAACTTACACTAACAGAAAAACCACAGAAACATTTAGACACAAATTGAACCCACAAATCAACACATAGGACTGAACATAATGGACAGCTACAAAGGCTGTACCCAAACCAAACCACTTTGTAAATATGAAATGTAGATCATATTTACAAGAACCATTTCTCAATAATGTTCCAAAAAACTGCAAAAAACACAGCCCAACAGACGGCTGTATAGGCACAGAGCCACAATACTCTTAATGCACTAACTGTAAGTGGCAGAACACCAAAAATCGTTCTGCATCTCTGCCATTCATAAAATTACGCAGAACAAAGGATCCTGACATGTAATATGTCATATTTTTAATTCCCTGGGGATACGAAATCACCAAGGAAGAAATATGTTTCATACCTAACCTATTTAGGTATCCCTGCTAAGGGAAAGCCGGCTAATTCCTTAAGTCAAAACTGGCGCCCATCAAATCAAGCAGCACATCCTTCGAAGTGCGCGGCAAACAGGCATTGCTTCAGAAATAGTGCAAAATATACACTATTTATATGGAAAGAGCTCTTAATCATTGCGCTATACAAACATTTTGAGGAAAAATCCTCGCATTTACCTGCCTATATGAGTTGCAACACATACATTTCAAATTCAAATTCAAATTCAAAAAGACTAGTCCCACAAATTCAAATCAAATAACCATAGCAAGCGTATCCTAAAACTGCCTTGCCAATCCCAGGCTTCAAAAAGCTCACAGCAAGTACCTTAAAACGGTTCTTACCAATCAAGAGCGTCCAAATTCTAACTGCCAAGTTCTAAATGACCTAACGGTCTCTCTTTTTATTTTTTCATTTTGTTACTCACGCCAAAAATGTTCTCAGTCAGGGGTGACAGCATGTGGAGGATCCAAATCAGGGATCAGAAACACAGTGGTGGGCTGCAGACAAAGAATCCTCAGAATCTCCTGTGCACAGGGTACCTCCATGGCAGAATTCAGTCCTGGGCCCCTCTGTAGATATTCTGTCTCCTGACACCAGATCACCCCAGCAGACAGTCACCTCTCTGATGAGTCCCTTCGCCGTGGTCGCCAATTGTGGTGTTTCAAAAACTGCTTCTCAGGGTAATAAGAAATTGGCAGACAAATCTGGAATATCAAAGTACAAGTTTATTAAACTTACATGAGGTGAGGCTGCGTCTCACAATAGCCGCAGCCATTGTAGGAGGCAGTCTGCCAGTTTCAGAAAGCTTCAGCGTTATATACATTTCAGAGTTACATAGGAACACAAAGTAAGGGGCGGTCCTGGCTCATGTGAACACACAAAACTACCTAATATGGACATGTAAGATCTGCTTGCTCAGCCAAGTGGGAGGAACTAACAGCTTCAGCACGAAGTGAACACATTCCTATTTGAGGCTAATTAGTAACAGATGCAGACCCTACCGGGCACTTCTGAGCATGCGTTAAAGTGGAGGAGGCTAAACATATCCTGTTACTGGGCAGACTTCAGGCGCAGCTAACAGAAAGGTAGGACAAAGCACATGGTGAGCACATGGCAGCTAAGATGGCTGCCAGAAATACAAAATGGCTTCTATAAAGCGGACAAGATAACTTCTAAATCCAAGATGGCTTCTGCTAACGCTAACCCATTAATGCCAAAATACAACATAAGGGCTAGGAGGGTGGCGGCGTCAAACGTTATGCGGGAGTAGTGCGGTTTGCGGGTACCAGGGGGTCTGGCGCTGGGCGCGGTCCAGGCGCGGACGGGCGTAGACGGGCTTACCTTTGGCGCACCTTTGGCGCGAATGGGGCGCGACCGCTGCGCGTGAACGCTGCGCGTGAACGCTGCGCGTCAGTTGCTTTGCCATATGTAGATAGTGGAGGGGGGCGGGGCGAGGGAGGGTCAGCTGGGAGGCGGGAGCGGGGTGGAGCTGCGGGCTGGGACGGCACCACAACAACAAGATGGCTCGCAAAAACGAAACCTAACAGGACGAGGTTGGGGTGGGCAGAGGCGCAGGCACAGTCAGGCAGACAACAAGAATAAATCAGAGCGACCAGCAAGTTATGTAAACAGCGCAGCGCTAAGGTCTGGCCAAGCTATTGTTCAAGTCACGCAAGCGAATTTAAAAGCACAATAATTTAAAAGCACAAGTGATGCAGAGCACAGGCTACGATACCAAACAGGAAGCGCTGGGAGCGTGGGGGAGCGACCGCTGCAGATGGAGGCAGGACGGTCATGCATAGTGAACCATGAAACTTTTTTATGTACCGTACTTTTTATGGTTTTCACTAACCGAATAAAGGTGATTTGACTGACTGACTGAGTGTGGAAGACAATATCACATGCTCTGTGTTGTAACTGGTTCTTTAAGTTGTAGCATTCTCTGTTAAGAATGCATATGACATCAGCTGGAATGTGTGGATCCAGACTGTTAGAAGTTCCTGCTTTAATCTGATGGTAGCTGTGTCCCAATCATTTTATTACTCTGGTTATATCTAGATTTGATTTTGCCTTCTCCCTTTATCTTGGTCTTCCTTAGTGTTTTTTTTTTCGCTTCAACTGATGAAAAATGCTGCAGTCCGGCTAGTTTTGAAGATGCCATGTCATCGCTGTAATACACTACACCGCACCAATAAGCAGAAAGCCGGAGGTCAAAGTATTACATTTTAAAGGCGAGTGTTCCTTTGACCTCCGGCTGCAAATACTTGCAAATGATCTTCTTGCTACATTGTTTTTTAGATCTACTTAATGAATGCTCACAAGCGATCTCCGCGCCTCCTCCTGCTTACCGCTGTGCCTGGACACCCATTGTAGGTAGCTCTCATGCTTTTCACTGCTTCATTAATTACTTGTATGGACAGAAACACTGAATCCAGGGCTCAGTCAAGGTGTGTACATGTTCAATAAGACCACGACAGAGGCTTAGTGGTTACTCTGGTGAACCTTATTAAAGAGTTTTGGACCATATATGAAGAAATTAAACAAAATATATTCAGCATACAACATAATTCTCTTTCACAACCAATGAACTCTCTGGTGCAGTCCTATGGTAGTTTTCAAGTCATAGCCCTGTGGGTGTTACTGAGCTAGTGCCAGGTGGTCACAAATTCCTTCCCCAAATGAAAACAGTTTTTGAAAATGTCATCCCCAAAGGAATTAGCACAAACATTTCCTTTCCTTTGTTAAAACAACAAAAACCATCAAAACAGAATAATAATTATTGGTAATCTACATAACACTTTAATTTTGGAAAATAGTGTGGTTTGCATGCTGGATCAGTCTTTTAAAAAACGCCCCATCCATTCTTCCAAATTGACACGATACATGATAGAAATAGTAACACTCGATGGACCCTACTATAAGAAGTCTTACACAAAATGTGTGACCATGAGAAAAGAAAAAAACTGTAGCAAAAGTCCTGTGAAATGAATAAATGACTTTTAACTACCTATAATTTTGGTTTTTTTTTTTTATATATATACATATATTTAAACACAATTAAAGATATTCTTTAAATTATTCACAGACATTTTGGTGGAGTTTACACAAAACATTTTTAGTGAGTGACTGCATGAATGATGGTAAGTTATATTTCAAAGGTAGAAAACAAGTGCCTTAGCTGTCCACCCTGAACACGTAGAAGTTTTCAAAATAACTATTGGAACTGATATTCAACCTGTTTAGAGGGGGAACTAAAACTATCAGTTCCATAAAGCATCAGTAGAATTCCTTGTCTAGCTCTATAGGAAAATTACAATTTCTCCTATTTCCTGGAAATACAGAAAACAGAGCAATGTTTCCAACAAATTAAATATTTGCAAATGTCTTTCTGGCCAATGTCTCCTGAGGATGAGTTGCCTGGTTAGTTGTGTTGACCAGCCAACAGCTGTAAACATATATACAGTGCCACTCATAGGGGCAGATCCTGTTTTTTTCCCTGACGGGGCAGATCCTGTTTTTACCCCTGACATGAAACTGGCCGGACATACAGTGCCACTCATTGGACAGATCTGGTTCTTACCCCTGTCTTGGAGCATGCCGGAGAGATATTACATACAGTGCCACTCATTGGACAGATCTGGTTCTTACCCCTGTCTTGGAGCATGCCGGAGAGATATTACATACAGTGCCACTCATTGGGACAGATCCGGTTCTTACCCCTGACTTGGAGGATGCCGGAGAGATATTACATACAGTGCCACTCATTGGACAGATCTGGTTCTTACCCCTGTCTTGGAGCATGCCGGAGAGATATTACAAACAGTGCCACTCATTGGGACAGATCCGGTTCTTACCCCTGACTTGGAGGATGCCGGAGAGATATTACATACAGTGCCACTCATTGGGACAGATCTGGTTCTTACCCCTGTCTTGGAGGATGCCGGAGAGATATTACATACAGTGCCACTCATTGGACAGATCTGGTTCTTACCCCTGACTTGGAGGATGCCGGAGAGATATTACATACAGTGCCACTCATTGGACAGATCTGGTTCTTACCCCTGTCTTGGAGCATGCCGGAGAGATATTACATACAGTGCCACTCATTGGGACAGATCCGGTTCTTACCCCTGACTTGGAGGATGCCGGAGAGATATTACATACAGTGCCACTCATTGTACAGATCTGGTTCTTACCCCTGTCTTGGAGCATGCCGGAGAGATATTACTTACAGTGCCACTCATTGGGACAGATCCGGTTCTTACCCCTGACTTGGAGGATGCCGGAGAGATATTACATACAGTGCCACTCATTGGGACAGATCCGGTTCTTACCCCTGACTTGGAGGATGCCGGAGAGATATTACATACAGTGCCACTCATTGGGACAGATCCGGTTCTTACCCCTGACTTGGAGGATGCCGGAGAGATATTACATACAGTGCCACTCATTGGGACAGATCCGGTTCTTACCCCTGACTTGGAGAATGCCGGAGAGATATTACATACAGTGCCACTCATTGGACAGATCTGGTTCTTACCCCTGTCTTGTAGCATGCCGGAGAGATATTACATACAGTGCCACTCATTGGACAGATCTGGTTCTTACCCCTGACTTGGAGGATGCCGGAGAGATATTACATACAGTGCCACTCATTGGACAGATCTGGTTCTTACCCCTGTCTTGGAGCATGCCGGAGAGACATTACATACAGTGCCACTCATTGGGACAGATCCGGTTCTTACCCCTGACTTGGAGGATGCCGGAGAGATATTACATACAGTGCCACTCATTGGACAGATCTGGTTCTTACCCCTGTCTTGGAGCATGCCGGAGAGATATTACATACAGTGCCACTCATTGGGACAGATCCGGTTCTTACCCCTGACTTGGAGGATGCCGGAGAGATATTACATACAGTGCCACTCATTGGGACAGATCTGGTTCTTACCCCTGTCTTGGAGGATGCCGGAGAGATATTACATACAGTGCCACTCATTGGACAGATCTGGTTCTTACCCCTGACTTGGAGGATGCCGGAGAGATATTACATACAGTGCCACTCATTGGACAGATCTGGTTCTTACCCCTGTCTTGGAGCATGCCGGAGAGATATTACATACAGTGCCACTCATTGGACATATCTGGTTCTTACCCCTGTCTTGGAGCATGCCGGAGAGATATTACATACAGTGCCACTCATTGGGACAGATCCGGTTCTTACCCCTGACTTGGAGGATGCCGGAGAGATATTACATACAGTGCCACTCATTGGGACAGATCCGGTTCTTACCCCTGACTTGGAGGATGCCGGAGAGATATTACATACAGTGCCACTCATTGGGACAGATCCGGTTCTTACCCCTGACTTGGAGGATGCCGGAGAGATATTACATACAGTGCCACTCATTGGGACAGATCCGGTTCTTACCCCTGACTTGGAGGATGCCGGAGAGATATTACATACAGTGCCACTCATTGGGACAGATCCGGTTCTTACCCCTGACTTGGAGGATGCCGGAGAGATATTACATACAGTGCCACTCATTGGACAGATCCGGTTCTTACCCCTGTCTTGGAGAATGCCGGAGAGATATTACATACAGTGCCACTCATTGGACAGATCTGGTTCTTACCCCTGACTTGGAGGATGCCGGAGAGATATTACATACAGTGCCACTCATTGGGACAGATCCGGTTCTTACCCCAGACTTGGAGGATGCCGGAGAGATATTACATACAGTGCCACTCATTGGACAGATCTGGTTCTTACCCCTGACTTGGAGGATGCCGGAGAGATATTACATACAGTGCCACTCATTGGGACAGATCCGGTTCTTACCCCTGACTTGGAGGATGCCGGAGAGATATTACATACAGTGCCACTCATTGGGACAGATCCGGTTCTTACCCTTGACTTGGAGGATGCCAGAGAGATTTTACATACAGTACCACTCAAGGGGGAAGATCCTGTTCTTACCCATGACGTGGAGCTGGCCAGAAAGAACACATACAGTGCTACACATGGGGGCAGATCCTGTTCTTGAGCAATCTCCTGCTGCTGTCGGGACATAGCTGGTTTTATAACACCACTAATTATCAGGTTTGGGGCAGTTAGAATTACCGGCACCTAGTTGCCAGCCTGTTTACTTCTTTTTAAACTCTTTTAATCGCCATTTTTAAATATTGTTTTACTGTTGTTTTATTTTGCACTTAGCACATTCCTCACCTGTTTTACTGCACTCTAGGTGGCTTCCCCGGTCCGCCGCGACTTCATGCCGATTGTAGTGGAGGGGAGACCACCCACAGCCAACACTTCTGGGGGCTCACTTCCGCCCAGGTCCGCGCTCTAGTCTGCAGGGGCAACTATTTAGGTGGCTGGAGCAGCGGACGTGCACAGCGTGCATGCCAAGTGTGCGCTGCTGGCAAGCCGAAGGCGTACCTAAGGCAAGCCCGTCTGCACCCATCCGTGCCTGGACAGGGCCCACGGACAGAACCCCTGGCCCCAACACTATAACTATGCCCAAACTTCAATATTCGGGGGGAGAGACTTTACACGCTATGGTGGCCAAGGAGCAACTCTTGCAATATATTTTCATGCGAACAGCTGTTACATGCAGAACTCCCCCAATATGCAGAATGTCTATTTAAAGCAGTCAGGAGCACTCAGCCGATACTGAACCCAGATAGTAGTCTAGCCAAATCAGGTACCCAAAATATGGAGCTCTATTTAGTGGTAATCAATGCTAGATCATTGATTAAACATAAGTATGAAGTTGGTGATTTCATCACTGATAATAAACTGGATGTCTTGTTTGTGACTTGAACCTGGGCAGAGGAAACATCGGACCCTGACTTTAACATAATGGTACCACGTGGATATGAAGTGTTTAGACACCAAAGGCAATAAAAAAAGTTGGGGGGCTCGCTCTAATTCTTAGAAGCCAAATTATATCACACTGCTCAATTCTACCCTCCCTGGATTACGAGGGAATTTAATTTAAAATGACTCCTTATGAACAAGAAACATTCAAGGAAATACTGATTTACCATCCACCTGGCAATAAATGTAGTTTTTTGACTTATTGTCATCCTCTTTTAGCGTTAGGTCTTCAATCGAAATGTTTCACTATCCTAGGCAATATGAATGTCCATCTTGAATCTTTAGCAGACAGAGACACGCAGGAGCTCATTGACATTACATCAGAATTATGACTTCAACAACTTGTAAAATATCCGATGCATCAAGCAGGACACACCTTGGATGGTCTGTTCACTAATATCGCTGCCATCTCCATTACATCTGTTCTCCCTGTTATCTGGGCTGATCTCCATGCCATTCTTTTCAGATATGATCTGCTTCGCTCCAATATCTCCAATATGGCTAGCTCCAAGTCCACTGGGAGAGCCTGGCATAAAATCGACCACAGCTTACCAGAGAGCCAGCTAATACAAAGCTGTCCGGGCCTGGAATGACAAGCTGAAGCTTCACCTAAAAATTACACAATTTGGTTGGAGTCAAACTTTGCCAAAGTAGCCCCTGTAACAGTGATAAATAAAAATAGGAAAACTCCTTCTGCCCGGTGGTTCTCTGAAGCCTCAAGATAGGATAAACAATCATACAGAAGGCTAGAACGAAGCTGGCAAAAAAAAACTATGAAACACCAGAATAAGATCTGTTCAAATCTATGTTGGAAGTTGCAAGAAAAAGCTAATTGCCAAGAGGGGTCAAAACTTTACTTCTCAAATAGAAAGGGCAGGTAACTCTAGCAAGGAACTCTTTAAGACCATACAAAATCTTACAACAGCTACAAAAGATGATCCTGCCAATTGGAGCAAGAGTTCTGTAATACACTTCATCAATCTTTTAAAACTAAGGTGGACCAAATTTATGATCAGTTTGCCAACTATAAAACAAACACTATGCACACAGAACAAGAAGCCACAGTTAAAGTGCCCTTTCTTAATTTTACTCCTACTTCGACGACTCAAATAGCCATAGTCCTTTCAAGGATCATTTCAGGGTTCCCAGAAGATCCTTGCCCTAACGGAATCATCTAAAACATTAGCCGTCTTATTCGCTCCCAGTTATCAATCATGTTCAATCAGATGCTCTCACATGGGCGCTTCTCCTCTATATGGAAACAGGCTTGTATTCTGCCACACCTAAAAAAATCTAATTTGGACACAATGGACCCGATCAACTACCGTCCTATTGCGAGGTTCCTGATTCCCGTAAAAATTGTTGAGAAACTAATAAATGTGAAACTCTCTCCATTCATTGCAGAGAATCAAATCCTAGACCAGAGTCAGTTTGGGTTCAAAGCTAACCATAGCACCAAGACGGCTCTGATAAAGACCACAGACGAAATCCGTATGGTGCTGGATGGTGGAGTGTCGGCGGCCCTCGTTCTCCTCGACCTGTCCGCGGCATTTAATAACGTGGCCCATTCACTGTTGGTTGATTGTCTAAAGAACATAGCCGTTGGAGGAAAGGCCCTTTCTCTTTTAACATCGTTTTTATCAGATTGAAATCAAACACTTCACATGACCAATTTTAAATCAGTGCCTTTTTTGTGCCTTGTGGGGTGCTGCAGGGCTCATCCTTGATCCCTACACTTTTTAATATCTATGTTTCCGAACTAGCCCCTCTGATCAGAAGCTTTGATCTGATACCCACCTCTTATGCCGACGACACACAGTTGCTTATCTCAACAGTGGACACGGATCTTAATTACTCCATTAAACTCCATGAATGCATGGTCTCTTTGAGCAACTGGATGAATAGGCATTGCTTCAAGCTGAACTCAAGCAGGACGTAGGTGGTGCTGTTTGGAAGACTTTCTCCTTTGTGGTCACCAGCCTGGTGGCCGGATTCTCTCAGTCCCCTACCTGCACCAGTGGTTAAGGCAACAAATCTGAGGGTCATTATAGATGAGAAACCAAACTTTAAGGCCCACATCTCAAAGGTGGTGTCCTCCTCCTTTCACACTATCAAAGTCCTACATAGGATTCTCCCATTCATTCCTATTAGTACTAGAAAAACAATATTGACCTCCCTGGTTTTATCAAAATTAAACTACTGCAATGGCTCATACATCAACTTACAATCCAATCTCAGAAAGTTACAGGCAGTACAAAATGCCGCCGCTAGACCAGTTCTGGACGTTCCCAAATACAACTCCATTAGATCAGGGATTCAGGAATTGCATTGGCTCCCGGTTAGCCAGCACATTAAATGCAATGCTCTCTGCATTACACATGAGGCACTGCACAGAAATGGACCACAATTTTTGTGGAATTCTTTTAGTTGGTATATATCAAATAGAGCGCCTCGCTCAGCCAATGCCCATTTTATGCCTAGCTCCAGATTTAAAAGGAGGAATTTGGGGGGAGAAGTTTTAGCTACAATACCATCAAGAAATGGAACTCCCTTCCGCTTAATCTTAGGAGGCCCACCGCCTTGTTCGAATTTAGGAAGCTACTCAAGACATGGCATTTCAGAAAACAGTTTGCCCTGACATATTACTGGAAGAACTCAAGCGCCTAGACACCCACAGGTATTAGTGTGCTATATAAATTGTTATAACATAACATAACCCCTTACGTGGACCTGGCCGGAGAGAAAATACATACAGTGCCACTCATAGGGGCAGATTCCATTCTTACCCCTGACATGGGACTGGCCGGAGAGACAATGCATACAGTGGCACTCAGATTCAGATCCCTTTCTTACCCCTGACATGGAAATGGCCAGAGAGAACATACATACAGTGCCACTCATATTGGCAGATCCTGTTATTCCCTCTGACATGGAGCTGGCCTGTGAGAAAATACAAACAGTGCAACTCATAGGGGCAGATTCTGTTCTCACCACTGACATGGAACTAGCCTATGTGGACAAACTTTTACTACCACTGGAAGAAGTAGATCCTGGTCTTAACCCTGGGAGGAGACCGACGTGTGCAGCCAAACATACACCCCTACTCACAAATACCGGATGGGGAATGGTCTTAGAAGGAAGACACATAGCCCCATTCTTCTTACCTTTGACAGGTGTCTTGCTCCGGTCTCTCCATGTAGCTGATCATTCTCTGTGTCACTTCAATGTAAACATCGATGATACCCCCCAGGAAAACCTGCCCAGGTGTAGAGAGTGTTTCCAGCTCCCGTGACTGCAGAGTGCAGGCAGATCTCACCAGTGACTTCAAAGTGCAAAGAGTGTAAGTTATAAACAAGTACCTTTGGAGCTCCATGTGATGGGGTGACTAAGAACTGTCAGTCCCCCAGACGCCTCTCAGTGGAGGATGTAGGATATGAGCTAAGCAGTAGTGTCACAAGGGCTGAGAGAGTCAAGAGAGTCAACACTCCTATTCAGTTCTGAGTTTCAGCCTATCTTACAAGATAAGTCCAATGTTACCACAGGCTGTGCACATCACGGAAGCCCCAGAACATAACTCACATGTAGCAGTTCAGCATCTTATGAAGGCAAAATAATGACACGTTTAAGGGAATCTAATGACCCATTGGAAGCCCCTATTTCCATGAATAGCTAACACTGTTATTATAGAGGTGTGACCAAAACTCCTTCTCTGAGGGGAAACATTCTCTTCTACCTTCCACAAAGAGTATCTCACACCTGCGGCTAGTAGCTTATTCTCTGAGGAGGCATGGAGACAGGTGCAGTTCCGACTCGGCTGAACATAGTAATTAACTTATCCTTACCTTTCATGAAGTCAATATTACCTCATCGTTGCACCAGCATCCACATTAAATCTTCAGTAAGGTGCTTTTGGTAGTCTGATGAGATGTGGCATCCACTTGATTTGATTTGATTTGATTTATTAACTTATAAAGCGCGCGAATGCCGAAGGCGTCTTGGCGCTAATGACTGACAGCAGGCCTCTTGAACGGGTCATCTAACAAGTAGCAGTAAACAGCCAAGTTTTCACAGCTTTTCTAAAAGAGCCTAGCAATGGGCTATTTTTTATAGTGAGTGGCAGCCGGTTCCAGGTCCGTGCTGTGTGTACAAAAAAGCTCCTTCCACCCCAATTGCCTGGTTTAATTTTCGGGACTTTAATTAATTTCAATTGGCTTGATCTAAGCAGTCTGGAAGGTTCATATAGTTTCAAATTGGTTCTCAAGAACTTTGAGCCTGATCCATGAACAGCCTTGTATGCCAAACACAGTGATTTATATTGCACTCTTTTTGCAACTGGAAGCCAATGTAAGATTTTTAGTTTATGTACAATTGGCTCATATTTGGGAATACCGAGTACCAGCCTTGCAGCTGCATTTGGCAGGCGTTGTAACTTAGATAAAATCTGTACTCTCGCCCCAGCATATAAAGCATTCCCATAATCTAATCTAGATAATGCTAATGCCGTCACTACCGTCTTTCGAGTATCATCTGGTATGTAAGGTAGTAGTTTTTTAATCATCTTCAATATAAACCATACTGAGGATGCCAATTTACTAGCTTGGGAGTCAAATGAGAGTTTGGTATCCAGGGTCATTCCCAAATGTTTCACTTTTTCTGCTGGCTCTGGACAACTGCCCAAGCTGTTGGGCCACCAGGCTGGGGACCAGATGTTAGAATTGCCTCCCAGCAGCAGCACTTCGCTCTTATCCCCATTTAGCTTTAAGCAATTGTCCAGCATCCACTAGCTGACCTGTGACATACCGTATTGAAATTTTTCTGTTGTCTTGTTCACTTCCTTACTAATGGACACCACTATCTGAGTGTCGTCGGCATACGACACTGGAGAGAAACCACATTCCCTTATAATTTCAGCCAAAGGGGCCACATATAAATTAAAAAGGGTAGGACTCAGGGAGGATCCCTGAGGTACCCCACAAGGTGAGCTAAAAGAATTGGACTTCGCCTCTCCCAGCTCAACCGAAAAAGTTCTTTTATACAGATAGGAAGCAAGGAGAGCTGAGGCCGAGTCATGGACCCTTGCCTCAGTCAGACGGATCAGGAGTGTATCATGGCTGACCGTATCAAAGTCCGCCGATAGGTCTAATAGAACCAAGGCGGCCTTCGCACCATCATCCAACACACTCCTAAGTTCTTCCACCGCGGTCAGCAAAGCTGTTTCCGTCCCATGATCTTCCCGGAATCCAAATTGAGAGTGATTTAGCCAGTTGCCCTCCATCAGATATCTGGACAACTGTTTGTTTAATAGTTTCTTTAAGATTTTTGCTGCAAATGGAATCCTGGCTATGGGTCTATAGCTGCTAGGCTCCTCGCTGTCCAAGTTCGGTTTTTTTAAGAGCGGTCTTACCGATATAATTTTCCAAACATCAGGAAAGATCCCAGATTTTACAATTTGTGAAAAAATTTCTCCAATAATGAGCTCAGCAACTCTGGAAAGAGCTGCATTACTTTGGGAGGACAGGGATCCATTGGGCTACCCGAGTGAGTAGCATTTACTTCCTGCACAATCTGTTCTATTGTAGGTGGAATAAATTGGAACAGCGGGATCTGTGTCAAGCACTCGTCTGTTTTTATTTGGTTCGAAAATGCCTGATCTAAGTTACCTGAGTGGTGACTCTTAATGGAGTTAAAAACCGAAGATACTTTATTTACAAAGAATTCACCCAATGTGTTGCAAAAATCAGATGTCATTTCCTCTGAACTATTATTATCAATTTTTACTAGTTTCTTTACGGTGGAAAACAATATCTTGCTAGATCCCTTTGAGTCATTAATTTTTTACACAAAATAAGTGCTTTTTGTCATGATAATTAATTTTTTATAGGTACCTAATGCCACTTTATACTCTTCTTTAAGCCTCGTGTCATAGTTTAATCTCCATTTTTTCTCCGTTCTTCTGCAGCTCTGTTTTTGAGCCTTAAGTGCTTCCTAAAACCATGGCTGTGAGGGGGTTTTTCTTTTAAAAGTGACTTTCCTTAAGGGAACAGCCGCCTGAACAGCAGCGTTTATCCACTCATTAAGTTGTTCACAGGCTCTATTACTATCTAAGGCAAGATCTGGGTAAGATGCCTGAAGATTATGTAGGAGAGTCTGGAAGTTAATATTTGACCAGTCAGGATAGGTAGGCACTTGATTTTGCAATGGCACATCTGGCCGTGTGTGGCCAGGCCTAGGTTGGAGCCCTTTTAAAAGTTGATATCCAGGGTCCTACCACAGGACGTGAGCACTGGAAGTGCATATTTAAGACACAGTGTTGGGCTGTCATCTTAAACAATTGAAGTGCTTGGGCAGGAATATTTTAGCACCTTTATGTTAGTGCCCAGTTCATAGAAGAAGAAGTGCTGAGGCTCATATTTTTCTAAAAAGCCTGCCTGCAGTACAACCAAATGTCAGGTTGTCGAATTTGCCTCCAATCCTCTTTCATGGCCAATGCTGACCATTCACCTCTATTATACTTTTTCTCACGTTGCCACTGTTTTTCCAGGTTTCTTTTTGCTGCTTTAATTTTCCTTGCACTGGGTCAAACTCATGATTTAAAAAAATACCTGGGCTTCAAATGAGTGCTGATGGGCTCCACCTGTAACCACCAGCTCAAATTAAGCACTGCTTAGTGATAAATAGTTACTTGTCATGGGAACGTACAAGGTATTTGCTGCCTTTGAAAGGAAAGGTAGCAATAAATATTGACATATTTACAGTAAAGAGCAGAACATAACACAACAACAACCTACCAACAAAGTTAAAACACAATGGGACACCACGACACATTCAAAACAGAACACAATACATCAACTATATATATGTATGGGTCATGAAACGCGTCACGGAGGACTGAATTGGTGGCAATAAAAATCTTGCACAAACTCTGGGTCTATGATTGTTTTCTTGTTATATATATATATATATATATTCCCTGAAAAAAACATATGTTTCAGGGGTGTTATAGCTGGACATTTCACTCATACAAAACCATTGAAATTCCTCCGTTATAGTTAGTTCTACTAACTATAACTTGCGCGCCCACAATCCACTGCTGATGATGTCACATATTACATCATTCAAGACATGGTCAGTGACATCACTGATGACATCACTGATGACATCTCAAATGTACGAGTTACTATCTGTATTAATAAATGAAGTAGTGTTTGTATAAGTGTGTAGCTGAATAAATATAAGTGTGATCAATAGTTTACATAAGTGAGTAGGATGACTGTATAAGTAAGTAGGATGTGTGTTGGTGTGTCAATGTTGATATAGGTGTATAAGCTCATTTGATAGTGTTTTATTGATTAATAACATCTTGTATGAGTTAATTTATAGACAAGTGTTTAGTTGTGTGTGTAGACCTATGAATCACTGAGTGGGTGTTTAGAAATTTGTATTGGTGTGTCAATGGTTTCAAAAATGATACTTTGTATTTTATGCTAGGTGATTAAAGCTTATATTACTGTGTCATAAGGTGTATCAGATTTTCACGTGGATGATGTCATCACTGATGTCATCAGTGATGTCATCAGTGATGTCATCAGTGATGTCACTGACCATGTCATGAATGATGTAATATGTGACATCATCAGCAGTGGATTGCGGGCGCGCAAGTTAATGGGGGAATTCCAATGGTTCTGTACGAGTGAAATGTCCAGCTAACACCCCTGAAATCTATTGTTTTTTCAGTGAATTTCGAAGTTGTTTTAAATGCTAATTACCAAATATAACACCCCTGAAACCTATGGTTTTTTCAGTGAGTTTCGAAGATTTTTTAAATGATAATTCATAACTATAACATGCCTGAAACCTATTTTTTTTCAGTGACTTTCAAAGGTTTTTAAATTTTTAAATGTAATAATAGTTATATTTATTTTTTATACTGATTTTCAAATTTTTTTTAACTATTTATTTTTACATATTTTATTTTTTTAATTACAGTATATGTTTTTTAATATGAGTGGAATTTTATTTTTCAATATTGAAACTGAAATAATGATTTTTTTGTTTTATATTTTTATTTTAAAATATTTATATTATTTTCCTATTGTTTTTTTTCAAATTTTTTTTGGAGTCCCGGACCCAAAGCGTACCATTCTCAATCACTGAGCGGAACCTAGAAATGTTGTGTAGGATCCGCGTAGTGTGTGCGACGGGTGCGTATTTCCGTGCGCGATTGATATGTGACCGATATGCGACTCCTGCTCCCGTGCATTTGCGACACATGCACATTACTGCACGCGACGCTTGCGCAGTGACGAGTTCCGCATTACGTCATATTCATGTTGGACGCGATGGGTGTGCGACTCCCGCAAAAAAATTTATTGTCTAAAATGATATATATATATATATATATTCACTGAAAAAAACATAGGTTATAGACCATATATAGTTAGGAATTAGCATTTACAAAACCTTGAAAATTCACTGAGAAAACCATAGGTTATAGACCATATATAGTTAGGAATTAGCATTTAAAAAACCTTATTTTACTCACACAAAACCATTAAAATTCCATATATAGTTAGTTGCACTAACTATATATCGCGCACCCGCAATCCACTGCTGATGATGTCACATATTACATCATTCATGACATGGTCAGTGACATCACTGATGACATCACTGATGACATCATCCATCATCCATTAACTGTGTGTTTCTGTAAAGTTTAAATATGTTTTACATATTGAAGAATGAGTAGATGTATAAGTGTCTGGATGAAGGATTTAGGTGCGTGACTGACTGTATGAGTGAGTGATTAAATGTGTCTCACTGAGGGCATGGGTAGTGACTAAACTGTCTTAATTTGTGCATCATTATGTCTGTTGTTCTGTAAACTGCTGCATGTGTTGATCAGTAGCTATATGATTAACTATATGCTATATGATTAACTATATGGGTTATTGATTGATTGTCCAAGTATTTGTATGGGAGACTGAGTGTGTGTGTGGCTGACTGGGAGGTGTGTGACTCTGTGCAGATCAATGTGTACTTGTATCAATGATTGTATAAGAAAGTAAGTATGTGTTAGTATATGTTTGAAAATGTAAGGTGCTCTATGTTTAACTGTATAGACAAGAAAATGGAAGTGTGATTGATTCTTTACAGGACTGAATAGGTGTGTGAGTAACTCCATGGATGAGTGGCAGAGTGTGAGTGTCTGTATAGGTGTATAAGTGCATATGATAGTGTTGTAAAGATGAGTGATTGTATGTATGAATGATTGTATGGGTGAATGAGTGAATGTGTGTGTAGACGTAGGAATCAGTGAGTACGTATGTAGTAACTAGTATTGGTGTGTCAATGGTTTCAAAAATTATACTCTGTATTTAACACTGGGTGAAACAGAGGTTATATTAAAATGTGAGGAGATGCATTGTATTGTCACATGAATGATATCATCAGTGATGTGGTCATTGATGTCAAATGAGATGTCATCAGTGATGTCATCAGTGATGTCATTTGAGATGTCATCAGTGATATCATCAGTGATGTCACTGACCATGTCATGAATGATGTAATATGTGACATCATCAGCAGTGGATTGCGGGTGCGCGATATATAGTTAGTGCAACTAACTATATATGGAATTTCAATGGTTTTGTGTGAGTAAAATAAGGTTTTTTAAATGCTAATTCCTAACTATATATGGTCTATAACCTATGGTTTTTTCAGTGAATTTTCAAGGTTTTGTAAATGCTAATTCCTAACTATATATGGTCTATAACCTATGTTTTTTTCAGTGAATTTCAATGGTTTTTTAATAGCAAATATCATAAGCTGTCAAATGTCAAGTACGTGGTAATTGAAAACATTTTCGTGTTTATGCACACTGATCTGCTTTGAATGGTGCCCCCCACCCCTCATTTCTATTAGGAGTACTCTCTCTTTGCAGATAGTGAAAGGTAGTTAACGCAGGCCTTTGCCCCCGTTGTAATACGTCGTGCCTGCTTCTCTCTCCATTTGATTGATTGTTATCCAAGTATTTACTGTTTTAGAATTGGTTCTCTTTGGTTCATTCTCTATTTACAAACAAACACAGAGTCGCAATACTCTGTTTAGTCTTTGCAGATAACGAAAAATCATGTGACTTGTTAATAAAACTTTTCATTGGTTCATTTTACTTTTCTTATTCTAATGATGAAAGGCTTGGTCATATGACCTAAAAATTACGCTTTTTATTACTTCCGAACATTATTTTTTCTTAAATATATGTTATAATGTTCCAGGCTAATGTACTTTCCCGGAAAATTACAACTGTCCTGCAAGTAAAATATATTCTTTTTTCAAGAAAAAGAGCATTTCTTCGTCCCATGACGGAGCCGTTGAGCAAAAGAGGGTCGACCTGCTGTCTTAGTCGCCGATACGCCTGAATATGAGATTCTTATCGATCACTTTATGTTGCATGTTGCAGGAATAGAAAACACAACAGCCCTTGACCATTTATCTTTACTGCGTTCCTTCGTATTATGCCTTTTACCCTTCATGTAATTGGTCTGCTTTATTTCACTTGCCTTTTAATGATTCTAAAACAGTGACTATTATTAAAAACTTTACCAATGTATATACTACTACCATGTTTTCTTTTAAAAACCTTTATTGTGAAAATTTCATTATACAAATACGGGCCTATAACCACGTGGGCCGGCCACGGAGCAAACTGTAATCGTATATGATGAGTAGACATTTACACTGTAGAGGAACGTAACGGGCGGGCCATTAGGTTGCAAGAACTAAGGTGTCTAACAGTTACGGAATCGGTGGACGTACATTTTATAATTAAAATACGACAGGGCCAGTTACAATAAAATTATCTAGATATACATTTGCGGGCAAGTACCATGGGTGACGTTAATTCGAACTTTCAATAGTACAGTAATCAATAACACATCAGAACTTAATATCAATAGGGATGTCGAAATATTCAATCAATTCTCGTCCCCGCCCGCCATGTGCTTCAAAACTGCATACGTATCTCGTGATTTCAAGGTTCTGCAACCAGTACACAACAAGGAGTTACGAGTCCCATTTATTCCGGCGCCATTTTGGGCGAGGACGGGCAGGTCCAGGATATAGTCAAAATGTCTCTACCAACCATCGACTATGATGATGTTCATATGCTGTATTTATTAGAGTAACACTCATCTGTCCACATGAAATTAATTTGCCACAATCTAAACATGTCATTTTAATCTTTCGAAAGTTCTTCTAAATATTTGGGACCGTTTCCCTTGCCTCTGATGCTGTCAGTGCCACTTCTTTGATGAATGTACTAGCAGGTCAGGGGTTCTCCTCCAAATCTCTCTTTTATTCAGCACTATAATTAATTTGTGCCACCTCTCCATATGACGATGCATGGTATAGTTACCATAACTATATATTTTTTCGGTTCCTCTGGAGAGTTCATCGTGGCAGATGAAGCGTGTAACGTACCGGACATTTACCTTTTTTTGCATGTACAGGAAAGGAAAAAAAAATCGAGCGTCCGAGTTCTAAGGTGTCCCAGGGCCATTTTAGTGGACCAGGCCCAAATCCAAAGAACAGGCCGCCATTTTGAGAGTCCTGTTGCAGCCGCCTGTCGCTGTAGCATCAAGAGCAGCCGAAACTCAGCTAAATGGCAACTGAAACGGTAAAGGGGCGCCCCACTACAGCAGACGAGCCTCCACCTAGGAAGGCCCGTTCACGCCGCCTCCCCCCGCCCCTTCGGGCACCCCACGCCGTTATTCGGAGCAGTATTGTAGGATGGCCACACCAGTGCGGCAACTTGCTAGACATCACCTCGGTGGTGACCGAATCTCAGCGCCTTGTGGTGTCTCCTCTTCAGAAAATATTCTTGCGCTACCTTTGCCCCATTCACACATCGGTCCGCTACTGACGCCATCTCACAGGCTAATGGGGCGCCCCACGCCGAGTTTCAGCATTGTAGGATGACCACACCAGTACAGCAACTTGCTAGACATCCCCTCGGTGCCATCCGGATCTCGGCGCCCCACTGCAGATGAAGTGCCTCTCAACTATGAAACCACCACGGTGACATCCGGATCTTGGCGCCTTGTGCTGGTTCCGGCCTATTCACACATCGGTCCGCTACTGACGCCATCTCACAGGCTAATGGGGCGCCCCACGCCGAGTTTCAGCATTGTAGGATGACCACACCAGTACAGCAACTTGCTAGACATCACCTCGGTGCCATCCGGATCTTGGCATCTCAGCGCCTTGTGGTGTCAGTCAGAAAATATTGTTGCGCTGCCTTTGGCCCCATTCGCACATCGGTCCGCTACTGACACCATCTCACAGGCCAACAGGGCGCCCCACGCCGACTTTTACCATTGTAGGATGGCCACACCAGTACCACAACTTGCAAGACACCACCTCGGTGCCATCCGAATCTTGGCATCTCAGCGCCTTGTGGGGTCTTCTATTCAGAAAATATTGTTGCGCTGCCTTTGGCCCCATTCGCACATCGGTCCGCTACTGACGCCATCTCACAGGCCAACGGGGCGCCCCACGCCGACTTTCAACATTGTAGAATGGCCACACCAGTGCGGCAACTTACTAGACACCACCTCGGTGCCATCCGGATCTTGGCGCGTTGTGCTGCCTTCGGCCTATTCGCACATCGGTCCGCTACTGACGCAAACTCACAGGCCAACGGGGCGCCCCACGCCGACTTTCAGCATTGTAGGATGGCCACACCAGTGCTGCAACTTGCTAGACATCACCTCGGTGCCATCCAGATCTTGGCATCTCAGCGCCTTGTGGTGTCAGTCAGAAAATATTGTTGCGCTGCCTTTGGCCCCATTCGCACATCGGTCCGCTACTGACGCCATCTCACAGGCTAATGGGGCGCCCCACGCCGAGTTTCAGCATTGTAGGATGACCACACCAGTACAGCAACTTGCTAGACATCACCTCGGTGCCATCCGGATCTTGGCATCTCAACGCCTAGTGGTATCTTCCATACACAAAATATTGTTGCGCTGCCTTTTTTGCCTCATTCGCACATCGGTCCGCAACTGACACCATCTCACAGGCCAACAGGGCGCCCCACGCCAACTTTTACCATTGTAGGATGGCCACACCAGTACAGCAACTTGCTAGACATCACCTTGTTGCCATCCGGATCTTGGCATCTCAGCGCCTTGTGGTGTCAGTCAGAAACTATTGTTGCGCTGCCTTTGGCCCCATTCGCACATCGGTCCGCTACTGACGCCATCTCACAGGCCAACGGGGCGCCCCACGCCGACTTTCAACATTGTAGGATGGCCACACCAGTACAGCAACTTGCTAGACGCCACCTCGGTGCCATCCGGATCTTGGCATCTCAGCGCCTTGTGGTGTCTTCTATTCCGAAAATATTGTTGCGCTGCCTTTGGCCCCATTCGCACATCGGTCCGCTACTGACGCCATCTTACAGGCCAACAGGGCGCCCCACGCCGACTTTTACCATTGTAGGATTGCCACACCAGTGCGGCAACTTACTAGACACCACCTCGGTGCCATCCGGATCTTGGCATCTCAGCGCCTTGTGGTGTCTTCTATTCAGGAAATATTGTTGCGCTGCCTTCGGCCTATTCGCACATCGGTCCGCTACTGACACCATCTCACAGGCCAACAGGGCGCCCCACGCCGACTTTCAACATTGTAGGATGGCCACACCAGTGCGGCAACTTACTAGACACCACCTCGGTGCCATCCGGATCTTGGCGCGTTGTGCTGCCTTCGGCCTATTCGCACATCGGTCCGCTACTGACGCAAACTCACAGGCCAACGGGGCGCCCCACGCCGACTTTCAGCATTGTAAGATGGCCACACCAGTGCTGCAACTTGCTGGACACCACCTCGGTGCCATCCGGATCTTGGCGCGTTGTGTTGCCTTCGGCCTATTCGCACATCGGTCCGCTACTGACGCCGCCTCACGTGCCAACGTATTTTCTCCGCATTTTATACCCTATGCCGCATAACAGGTCATGTGACTTGTTTATAAAACTTTTCATTGGTTCATTTTACTTTTGGTTTCCTAATGATGGAAGGCTTGATCATATGACCTAAAAACAACACTTTTCATTGGATGAAAACTTTTTTTTTTCCCAAACGATGAAAGCCCCACCTTGTTTCTGGATGTTTCAGACTGAAGCTGGCGTCAGCATGAGAGCACCACCATCTCGTAGCTCCGTCGTGGTCATTCCGCGAGCAATCATGGCAGCCGCTCCCCACCAGAAGCCTACAGGAGTCGGGGGCCCCCAAAACTTTTGATGAATCCTCAAGGCGGAGGGGACGCTTTCGAAAATGGGGTCCAAGACCTAGCAGACTAGTGTCCGATTTCCAAGGTGTCCCAGGGCCATTTCAGTGGACCAGGCCCAAAAAGGAAACAGCCTGCCGCCATTTTGAGAGTCCTGTGACAGCCGCCTATCGCTGCACCGCAAGAGTGGGCGCAGCCGCCTATCGCTGCACCGCAAGAGTGGGCGCAACTCAGCTGAATTGCGGCTTTTGACACAGTGGACCAAAAGCGGACGGAATGGCAACTGAAACGGTAAAGGGGCGCCCCACTACAACAGATGAGACTCCACCTGGAGAGGCCCGTTCACGCCGCCTCCCCCGGGGCGCCCCACGCCGTTATTCGGAGCAGCATTGTAGGATACCAAAACCAGTGCGGCAACTTACTGGACATCACCTTGGTGCCATCGTTCTGCTGCCTTGGAACTATTCGCACAACAGTTTGCTACTGATGACCCACCCCCCGCGACGCCCCACGCCAGAAATCTGGACGTTGTGCTGCGTTGGGACTATTCGCACAGCCGACCGCTACTTCGTTGTTTTTCCCTAAAAATGTTTATATGTTATTACTGTTTTTGTTTTCTTGTATATATTTATAAGTTATTAAAGTTTTATAATCTTACTACTTTGTTGGAGTGCTATATATTTTTAATGTGACACATAATTGTAAAAACTTTGATGTACAAAGAGTCATCCCTGGAATCTTCCGCTTCAGGCTCGGTCCCCTCCCCAATCACAATACAGGATGGTTTTCAGATAATAGGAACGCGTCTGCTGTGACGGATCTCAACGAGTGTGGGCCTTGATCAACTATAACTCCTTTGAAGAGGGGTGATTCTTTACAGCTGGGGCCATAAACTACATCTGCAGGGCTAGCTGATACCCTAGGACCGGCCTGGACAATCGGACACAGAGGAAAAGGAGTGTCAGAGGGTGCGGTAGTGAATAGGGCGAAAGGGAGGTGCCGGGCGGGCACAGGGTGTGATTCTCAGGGAAGAGCAGCGCAGATGGGGGGTGGTTTATTACCCATGCATAAGACAGAGAGCGGGGGTGACCACTGCCTGGGGGAGATGCTTGCGAGGGTGGGGAGCCATGCTAAGGATCGACAGCGTGCACAGAGTGGGTCTGGTCAAGGCATCTAAAATGACTGCCGTGCACGACAAAAGTGTGGCATTTGAAAAAAGGCAAGATGGCGCAGACAATGTTTTTCAACACTTCCTGATTTCCTTCGAATCGAACGTTAACAGACGTTGGGGCATATTACCAAAGTTAAGCGATATTTATCCCTAACGATGCTTAGCAACGATTTTTTTACCGCTAAGCATTGTCAGAAATTATCGCAGATAAACCTTGCTATTATCAAGGTTTATCGCAAATACGATAAAAAACGACCGCAATGCATTAATATCGCTGAAAACTCAGCGATATTCATGCATTACCGAGCTAATGCTCTTAGCCATGTTATCCACCTCCCATTGGATGACATGGCTAAGAACTGCTCAGGGCAGGTGCTAGCTTTTGGAGATATTCGCGCTTATCGCGAATATTTCCAAAAGTTGATAATAGGAGATAGCGATGTTAGCGACTGTTTCCAGTCGCTAACATCTTGGCATCCCCACTTTGCATGTCATTAGTGATAAATATCACTCACATGCAAAGTGGGGCCCAAGATGGTCGCTATCTCCTACTAGCCGTCGCTAACTGGTGTTAGCAACAGCTAGGTAATACAGATATAATTTTATCTCCGCGAAGCGGAGCGCTGTTACAGATATATATCTTGTTTTTGAACGTTAATTTCTCAAAATCCACTGAAGCACATATATTGACACCTAGCAAAGGCACATCGAGCTACCAGTCCCTACAATTTTGCCAAGTTTCGTGCAAATCCATTCAGCCGTTCGATTATTATTATTATTTTTTTTTTGCCCCGCGGGGCCCTTTTAAAACCTCCACATCAAACCTAAAAGGTTAAGGAGGATCTACTATGCCCCCTTATGGTCATTTGCCCCTTCGCTTTGGCCTCCTCTTGTCTCTCGATCCTACCGAGAGACAAGATGGCGGCCGCTATGGACTGTTTGCAATGTTTACAGACGCCGGAAAACCAATCAGCTTCGCAAACCTTCGTTCCGCGAAGCGGAGCGCTGTTACAGATATATATCTTTTTTTGAACGTTAATTTCTCAAAATCCACTGGAGCACATATATTGAGACCTAGCAAAGGCACATCGGGCTACCAGTCCCTAATATTTTACCAGGTTTCGTGCAAATCCATTCAGCCGTTCGATTATTATTATTTTTTTTTTTTTTTGCCCCGCGGGGCCCTTTTAAAACCTCCACATCAAACCTAGGGGGTCAGCGAGGATCTACTATGCCCCCTTTTGGTCATTTGCCCCTTCGCTTTGGCCTCCTCTTGTCTCTCGATCCTACCGAGAGACAAGATGGCGGCCGCTACGGACTGTTTGGAATGTTCACAGACGCCGGAGAACCAATCAGCTTCGCTTCACAAAGCTCCGTACCGCGAAAAGTCCGCGAACCGGAGCGCTGCCCGGTCCGCTGTTACAGATATATATCTTTTTTTGAATGTTAATTTCTCAAAATCCACTGAAGCACATATATTGAGACCTAGCAAAGGCACATCGGGCTACCAGTCCCTACAATTTTGCCAAGTTTCGTGCAAATCCATTCAGCCGTTCGGGCTAAAAGTGAGGCCACCCGCCCTATGGAAAACTCAATGTTAAAAACACGTTTTGGGACCCCCCTTTTTTCTCGGCCCCCCCTTGACGAACCCCCCCCAAATTTTCAAGGGCTGCTCAGAAACAAAATGTGCCATTTTCCTGAAAATTTCAGCCAATTCCATCCACAAACGCCAAAGTTATTAGACATAGAATTTTCAAAAATCCCATAGAGAAAAAATCCTAACTATATATACCTACTGGCGACCGCCAGTAGGTAATATAATTCTTTAATATACATATTAGGGTAAGACATTATCTAAGCTATTCATAAAAATGATATATTTTTACTTGTAAACTTTTAAATGCACAGTGGATGCAACCATGTTACTTCAGGCAGTGGGGAAGACCTCGGCCATGTAGCTGTGTTGTCCCCCCCTGGAAGTGGAAGCAGAGTGGGCTGGTCCATCGTACGCCAGTCCAGCGTAGGAGTATGAATAAATAGGCTTGGGCTCTGGGCGTGCTTCACTTTGTGGAAGGCCAAAGAATCTCCCAGAGTGCCGGACCTCACTCTGCCAAGTGGCTGCTGCCATGACCGCCGGCCACCCCAACACAGGCACCCTGCGAACTCAGCGGCACAGCAACGCAGACGTATGTCTGTACAGACTACTGCCTTCGATCTACACTACGGACATCGGGGTTCACAGCTTGAATTCAGCCTTGATTTATTAATTGCACAGAGAACTGTACTCTATGTCCTCAAATTTTGTGAAGAAGCGACAAAATGAAAGATGACGCAGTCCAGTAGGCAAGACACATTGTACCAGTGTGGCCCGCCTGAACCACGCATCATCGCAGGCTGTGCACACGCTGAGTCCTTCAGGTGCCACTAACTCACTGCACCATAAGTCATCGCTATTTAGCCTTATTAAGGCAGAATTCATTAGACAAAAGACATTGCTCCCAGTGCGGCCCGCCCGGACCACGCATCATCGCTGTGTACGTTCACTCTGAGTGCCAGAGGTACCACTAACTCAGTGCAGCATAAGTCATCGCCACGTGGCCTTATTAAGGCAGAATTCAGTAGGCAAAAGACATTGCTACCAGTGCGGCCAGACCGGACCACGCATCATCGCAGGCTCCATACAAGCTGGTTGCTTCAGGTGTCAATAAGTCAGTGTACCACTTATCATCACTGGCTGCACACATGCTAAATTGCCAATAACTGTACAGCTTTACTCTATACCACGTGGCTGTGGGCCCTTGCTGACCGCTGCCTCCTCCCTACACTGCGGTCATCAGGGCTTGCAATTAAAATTGAGTCTTCATTCATTAATTGCAGTAGGCAACTAAGTATAACATCCCTCAAACCTACACAGTATCCTTTTAGTATCCTTGCTTCAAGAACTTGTTTTATATCAGTTATAGCTTTACTACAAGGACCAAATTTGTCTTGCAACTCCAAACATACACTGAATGGCAGTCTACACTGCGAACAGCTGAGCTCACAATTTGGACTATAACGTTACCGAAACCTACATGTTTCGACAATGTATTCCATACATATTTCATATTTTTTTCCATACACGTACACTGCGGTCAGCCGAGCTCACAATATGAATTAAGTCTTGTTTTATTAATTGCATAGAGAATTGTACTCTATGTCCTCAGATTTTGTTAAAAGAAGGTGACCAAAAGTATTCCTCAATGTCTGTGCTGACTACTGCCTTCGATCTACAATGCGCAAAGCACAGCTCACAATTCAGTTTGAGTCGCAATTGCAGATGATGCAGTCCAGTAGGCAACAGACATTGCTCCCATTAGGGCCCGCCCGGACCACGCATCATCGCAGGCTGAGCACACGCTGGATGCTACTGACGCCCATACCTCAGTGTACCTCAGTGTACCACAAATCATAGACCCTGTATGATAGAATGTTTTGTGTATGATTGGAGATCTGCTGCCCCTACCTCCGTGCACCTCAAGCCATGGACCCTTTACAATAGAATTTTGTGTGTATTATTTCACATGTAGTGCTCCTATCTTACTGCAGCACAAGTCATAGACCCTTTATGATGGACTCTCTGTGTATAATCAGATGAGTACTGTTGTACTTATTACCAGCACCAACCATTCCTGGAGGGCAGGCTTACACTCACCCCACATCCTCCCAGCACAGACATCACTGGACATGTGACCCTGATAATAAAAAGGAGTCAAGCGCACGTGCCCGTACCCAGTTCAACTATCTATCTGTGTCTGTGTGTTCATTATGTTTGCAAGATGCTGCCCCTGGGTCCTACCACATTACATTGTGCTGTAGACAGCGTACGCAACCATGTTACCTCTGGCAGTAGGAAAAACTTTGGTTATGTAACTTTCTCTCGCTCATTCTACATCTGGATCATTAGAGTACTGCAAGCAAAGTGTATACTAAATTTATAAGTGAGTGGGTATTGCCGGATAATTTTTTTTTTGTTGCATATTTATATAGCACGAACTCGACCCAAAAGTATTTCAGCGCTTTACATGAGCACCGTATTTACATTACACATTCAGGCACGCGGAGATTACATGATTTCCCCACAATCACAGGATGTGGTCGAGACCCTGAGGCTCGAACCCTAGTTTCCAGCACCACGTTCGGCAGTCTAGCAAACGGACCACATAAGTACATATGTTGGCGCAGCTTAACTCC
Source organism: Lissotriton helveticus (assembly GCF_964261635.1). NCBI lineage: Eukaryota > Metazoa > Chordata > Amphibia > Caudata > Salamandridae > Lissotriton > Lissotriton helveticus. Next base: position 144,623,885 of record NC_136064.1, read on the forward strand.
GACCATGAGCTTCGCTATAACTAGCTGCCCCCATGTGCCAAAAACTGCAACCTGAACTCTCCATGGCCCTGTATTGCTACAGCTACAACATTCCAGTGAATGTGCAATAAACATTTATATCCACAGAAATGCGTCATTCCCACCATCTTTCATGTGTGGAACTATGGATGAATGTAGGTTCAGTGATTCCCCGTACCTACCATGTTGGCCATGTTGTGGGACTTTACTCACAGAATGACACATTTGCGCTTGCAACCTGGGTGACGGCAGCACTACAACACGGACACCCGCATCAGTTGATTCCACATATACCTCACGGCGGAGCCACGCCCATAGCTCTGGAGTCATTCTTCACAACCTCATGCAATACTAGCATACGCCACGCCAGCCCACTCCGCTAACGCTTACAGGAAAGGACAACAACGCTGCATGAACCAGATTTTCATTGTAGTGATCTGCTGCTCACAGGTCTAGTTGTCAGTACACCAGAGCCACTCCCTCACGGCTGCTATACACTCACACCACACCCATACAGCAGTGGCATCACAGGACACGTAACCCTCCCAATAAAAAAGACCGGGCACACGTGCTCAACACCATTTTAGAGTTGCTGCAGCGGCTGCACTGCGGTTGGCACAGGCCTACAGCCACGGAACAGTGAATTTTGGTCCACTGAGGTAGGGGCATTGTAAGTGCTGAGCGGGTATGCAGCCTGCGATGATGGCCCATCCCAGTGGTCCAGACACCTCATGTATTGTGTGCCCTGTTGACCGCAGTGTAGGCCTTAGCCATGCAACAGGGGGGCCTACCGCCATGTGCGTTGCCTCACTGATCACTGAGTTAGTGGCACCGGAAGGACTGAGCGGGTGAACAACCTGCTATGATGATGGGTGCACAAGTATGTCCTTTGCCATGGCGATATCAAGACTCAGCAACAAATGTGAAACTTCTTGGTTGTAGAGCGGGGCTGCATGATGTGGAGGGTGCCCTGTCCGTGAAAAGGTGAGCAGCAAGGCCTGGTTGCGCAGTGGCGGGCAGACACCTCTGAGCGGCCCGAGAGGATGGGGTGCAGTAGCCTGGATACAGAAAGGCTACAGCGATTTAGGCGTACTTAGTCGTATATACCCTGTCTTATTGCATTTTGATTTTTTTTTGCAATAGCAGGACAGCTTTTAGAGTCGGCTAAATGTCCGTTGCCCCCACATCTGTAGAAAAGTTGTGGAGTATTTATTTTTTCATAGTTTGTACCCTTAAATATACCATCTTATTTTGAAAACCTTTCCTTTCTCTGTTTATTTAGGGTTCGCTCCTGTGTTGCAGTGCAAAGCACTGCTCGCACAGCAAGAGCTCTTTTGTATGGGGTTTTCAAAGCTGAACACACGCTCGTGCGTGTGATCAGCTTTCGCCATCAGGCATTGGCTTTTGCATGTTTTAAAAAAAAAAAGTCACGCATTAAAGGTGGGCGCATGTCCCGCCTTTGTAACGCCAATTCCCGACGGTGGTTAGCACGCGCAGCAGGGCGTGTTCTCCTCACTGCCATGCTCTCTCCCCCACTCAAGGAAGAGGTGTGGCGCCACGGCCAGGGCGACTGATGCTGGAATCTGGGTATCACGGTTCGATCCCCGGCTCCGGCGTCAGGTTATCCCAGCACCATGTGACTCTGGGCAATAGCTTGCTTAATCTTCCCGACGGCCCCCAGCGCCTAGAGACCCTAACGGGTGATTGTGCGCTTTACAAATGTGGATTATTATTATTACTCCTCTGTGGTGAGCGTTCACCACTGGTTACCCCACTGCTCGAGGCTGGCCTGGCCCTTACCCAAATCTCCACGTAGAGATTGAAGTAAGGATCGCAACCCCCCCTGCCCTGAGGCAGACACAAGGAAAGCGTTCTGCAGCCCCAGCAACACAAGCCAGTGGCTGGCGCTACTATGGCTTACGCATACCTTTTCAACTATATTATCATTAGGGACACAGGTGAGCGACGCCCAGCCCTCGGGTGAGGCATGAGGTAGCCTTATCAACAGAGCAAGCATTTCCATACTGTTGAGACTGATGACATGGGTCAGAGCGGATAGCGCAGGAGGGATCTCCTCTTCTGTGTAGGAGTACATGAGCAGCAGGCACTGGCATTCGAAAACCCTTGTACAATTTGGCTGCTCTGTGCTCGTCAGTGAGCAATTCTTTATCGAACCCAGTCAGACACTTCTGTTTCACATTTTGTGGAACACTTTACAGTGTGGGCTTCACTAAATACTTTGTGGCTATTTAATTGGGAGACTTGATTGTGGGCATTCAAAACCCAGAGAAGTAGAGAGGGCCATCTCCACACCCAACCCTGCTCCACTCTCTTTCCAAAAATACATTTATTTTCAAAATACCAACAAATTAGCTCTACAGTTGGTGCCTGTTAAGAAAACAAAATCATTACTTACTGAAATTTGGTTTAAGACAGAGGCCTGCTGCTTCGCTACACGCTACTTACTTGTTTAGTCGACTAAGCGCTGCAGCAGCGCAATAAGCTAGGGAAGTGAAATGCGGGCACAATGCTCTGCATTGGTTCCACTCAGGAGGCAACACTTGATGATTCAATGCAGTCAAGGAGGAACGGCGTGGGCTTGAAAAATGCATTGCTAGGCACTGGCAAGCACCGGCACAAATTAAGCACTGCAGTTCAATGAACTGACGACCCTGGCATCTCCCCGTGTGGAAAAGCAATCTGGTTTGCATTTTGAAAGAGAGAGCAGGTTTCCCTACTCTCTCTTCTAAAATCCAAACCACACTTTACTATGACAGGGCAGGAGCCAAGAGGCGCCCACCCTGCCATAGCAAACAGCAGTGTCCCATGGGTGGGCACCCTAAGACACTGCAGGAGCTGGCCCTGGGGGGGGTGGCAGACCCCAGGGCCCTCAAGGGCTCCAGAAGGAAGGCTGCGTCACCCCCTCCCACAATGTAAAAAGCCCCAGGGGGTGGTGGTCTGTGGTGGTTCCTGGGGCTTGGCGAAGCCTTTGAGCCCCCCACCCATTTACTAGTGAAGCCCCAGGGGATGGTGATCCGCAGGGCTGGGGGGGCCTTTGAGCCCCTCTACCCATCTATTTTGTAGCCCCAGGGGGTGGCGATCTCCATGGCTAGGGGGGCTGTGAGCCCCCACACATATTTTATAAAAGTCCCAGGGTGTGACGGCCCCCAGGATGTGGCTACCCGGGGGCGAATTATTAAAGAAGCGCTGGAGCACGCACTTCGCATTTTTTTCACTGCAAGTTCCGCACACCCTGCGCGGATTTTGCCATTTAAAAAAAATATATATATTTTTTGCCCTGGGGGTCCTTATGGGACCCCCTAAGCAGGCCTATGGGGTCAGGGAGTTTCTACCCTGCCCCCTTTTTATATTTTGCGAACTTGTTGCACTGAGTTCTATTGAGGCACAACATGGCTACAACACTTCCTGGTTTGGAGTGTTGACAGCCAATTAGCATGCAGCTCATGATCGGGAAGGTGCGCGCAGGGTGCGTGCAGGGTGCGTGCAGGGTGCGCACAGGGTGCTCTGATCCACCGCTGCCATAGATATATTAGTGATTTTACTTTTGATTTTCTCAGCAACTACTGAACGGATTTAAACCATTTAACAAAAAGGCGCAAGTCTGAACCAAGGACTACCTATTTGCCAAATTTGCTGTAATTCCATTCAGGAGTTCGAGCTGTAGCTGCGATAAAGGTTCCTATGGAAATTTGCATGGGAAAACATGTTTTGGGAGCCCCTTTTTTTTTTCTCCACACTTGACAAATCACCCCGAGACTCTCAGGATAGGAGAGGACTGCATCTTTCCATATGTTTTCAAAATTTTGAGAAGATTCGTTGACTGGTGCCAAAGTTATTGCAAATAGAATGTTGCAGATTTCCTATAGAAAATAGGTCCCAACTATAACTACCTACTGGGGACCACCAGTAGGTAATATCTTCACTGAAAAAAATATAGGTTTTACAGATGTTATAGTTAGGAATTAGCATTTAAAAAACTTTAAAAATTCACAAAAAAACATAGGTTTCAGGGATGTTATAGTTAGTTGAACATTTGACTCATATAAAACCAAAGAAATTCGCCTGTTATAGTTATTTGAGCTAACTATAACTCACGCGCCTGCAATGCACTGCTGATGATGTCACATTTTACATCACTCATGACATGGTCAGTGCCATCACTAATGACATCATTGATGACATCTCAAATGACATCACTTTTAAATGCTAATTCCTAACTATAACGTCTGTAAAACCTATGTTTTTTTCAATGAATTCCAAAGGTTTTTTAAATGTTAATTTCATATTTTAATGTTTATAAAACCTATATTTTTTCTATTATATTTGTAAATATTTTGGAACTCCATTATACATCTTTTTTTAACTTTAAAAATCATGTAATGTTTTATATCTTCTACATATTTTTTTGGGGGGGGTAGAAAACTGGTAGCATACCAAGCTTCATCACCACACGAATCCTATCCGCCATATTGCTGAACTCATAAGTGATACTTGGTTTACCAAGTGGCATTTTCTTTGCTTGACCAGACATCCCTCACTTCCTATTACAGCATACACTCCTTTCTCAGTATCTTCTTTGATGTTCCTCTTGAATATGTAATTTTGCAGAACCTCATACAGACAAACATTCTCGAGGTGACTGCTTCGATTTGGATAATATGTATCCAACATGTTGGTCTTCAAAATGTCGGTACTGTTTGGCTCCTTTTCCGCCAAATACTCAATTTCCCGCTGGAGCACGCACTTCGCATTTTTTTCACTGCAAGTTCCGCACACCCTGCGCGGATTTTGCCATTTAAAAAAAATATATATATTTTTTGCCCTGGGGGTCCTTATGGGACCCCCTAAGCAGGCCTATGGGGTCAGGGAGTTTCTACCCTGCCCCCTTTTTATATTTTGCGAACTTGTTGCACTGAGTTCTATTGAGGCACAACATGGCTACAACACTTCCTGGTTTGGAGTGTTGACAGCCAATTAGCATGCAGCTCATGATCGGGAAGGTGCGCGCAGGGTGCGTGCAGGGTGCGTGCAGGGTGCGCACAGGGTGCTCTGATCCACCGCTGCCATAGATATATTAGTGATTTTACTTTTGATTTTCTCAGCAACTACTGAACGGATTTAAACCATTTAACAAAAAGGCGCAAGTCTGAACCAAGGACTACCTATTTGCCAAATTTGCTGTAATTCCATTCAGGAGTTCGAGCTGTAGCTGCGATAAAGGTTCCTATGGAAATTTGCATGGGAAAACATGTTTTGGGAGCCCCTTTTTTTTTTCTCCACACTTGACAAATCACCCCGAGACTCTCAGGATAGGAGAGGACTGCATCTTTCCATATGTTTTCAAAATTTTGAGAAGATTTGTTGACTGGTGCCAAAGTTATTGCAAATAGAATGTTGCAGATTTCCTATAGAAAATAGGTCCCAACTATAACTACCTACTGGGGACCACCAGTAGGTAATATCTTCACTGAAAAAAATATAGGTTTTACAGATGTTATAGTTAGGAATTAGCATTTAAAAAACTTTAAAAATTCACAAAAAAACATAGGTTTCAGGGATGTTATAGTTAGTTGAACATTTGACTCATATAAAACCAAAGAAATTCGCCTGTTATAGTTATTTGAGCTAACTATAACTCACGCGCCTGCAATGCACTGCTGATGATGTCACATTTTACATCACTCATGACATGGTCAGTGCCATCACTAATGACATCATTGATGACATCTCAAATGACATCACTTTTAAATGCTAATTCCTAACTATAACGTCTGTAAAACCTATGTTTTTTTCAATGAATTCCAAAGGTTTTTTAAATGTTAATTTCATATTTTAATGTTTATAAAACCTATATTTTTTCTATTATATTTGTAAATATTTTGGAACTCCATTATACATCTTTTTTTAACTTTAAAAATCATGTAATGTTTTATATCTTCTACATATTTTTTTGGGGGGGGTAGAAAACTGGTAGCATACCAAGCTTCATCACCACACGAATCCTATCCGCCATATTGCTGAACTCATAAGTGATACGCATTTCATATCCGACAAATTCGAGGCACCGCGTCCGGTGTAACATCATATACGCATGAAGCCACCCCAGGTACTACTTTGGAGTCCGATGGGTACGCAGTACCAAGCCACACGTTATGTCATGTATGTATGGGGTCGCTCCTGCTGCGTTTGCGTATTCGACGAGTACACGCTGCCAGGCCCTGATTTATGTCACAAACATATAGTATCGCACCTGGTACCGCATTCCCAGGTTTTTTTTGTTTGTCTCAAAAGTATATCTAAATAACTTTAAACAATACATGAGAGCACACGAAAATCTAAATTATTTTAAACATTTATATATTTCTAACTCTAATAAACTTATATTATGATAAATATATTTTGTGGCCTCCTTGCGCGCTCAGTGCGCGAATGCGATGTGACCTTAAAAAAAAGCATTTGATTGATTCATAACATTTCCCATTGTAACAGTTGTACAACCCCACCCATTTTACTCATTCTCTCTACAGCGTATGATCAGAGACACCTTATCTGCTTGGAAATAGTTTTTGAAAAGTTTTTTCCTGTATCCATATATCTTATACTACACATACCATGAAACAATCATCTTGAGCAATATTCATACTCTGTACATTAGCCTTCCACATGTAATTGCCATGCATCTCAAACGTTCCATCAAAAAACAAATATGTGTTACACGATGCCCCTGGTGTGTGTGTGTGTGTGCACATTATTGTGCTGCCTTTCGGCCTGGGTATTGGTGGCTGTAAGGAGTATCATCAGCTCTAGGGCAGACTGCACATCCTAGATAACATGCCGTCTTATTAACAATAGTTTCCGCCCTCCCGACACATGCCACACTAATCTAAATTGCACACTCTGCGAGGTCAAGACTACAAAAGAAACACACATAAGTACACTTCCTGCCCAGGCAGGAACTAAACAACGCCCAAGTCCCCGGAATAATTATTCACACCCCTACGCTGGCCTGGTGTACTCAAGCCCAGCCCACTTTGCGTACATATAAATAGGATAACCATGACGCCACACGTCCCTCATCTTCCACACTACCACAAATTATATGCCACATCCACCTCGCATATCACAATGTGCAATAAAAAAAGAAAATGATCCATGAGGTGTACACCATCCTGGCAATCAACAAGGGCTCTAAATTGTGAGCCCTACTGCCCGTTGTCTATGAAAGGGATCCATGAGGCGTACACTCTCCTGCAATCAACACTCCATATGAATTGTGAGCACTGCTTCCTGTAGTGTTTGCTCACAACAATGACAGCAGGTAAGCAGAGCGGCCTGGGTGCACAGGGCCTCCAATTGAGCAAGGTGCGGTGAGAGGGGTGGGGTGCTGCAGCCTGGCCGCGCAGGTGCGAACAAACGATATTGCCATGCGTAATGATGTGATCTCTGACCTCATTCAGTCTCATCTCTGTCTTATTTTATAGACCTGCTGGACCGTACTGCAGGCCTGAGCCAGCGGGCAGCGCTGCCCTACAGACACCTCTTCAGCGCTGTGCAGCAAGAGGGGTGGGGTGCTTCAGCCTGTCCACACACGTGCAAATAAGCAATATTGCCATGTGTTATGATATGACATTTGACCTCATTCAGTCACATCTCTGTCTCATTTTAAAGACCCTCTGTACCATAAGGTAGGCCTGAGCCTACGGGCAGCGCTGCCCTACAGACCTATACACTCAGTTATTTATTTGAAAAAAAGTAACCTTTTTTAAAACAGAAATAAATAGAAATGTAACTTTAATAGAACAGTATAATAAAACAAACTTGAGTTGGACTCCAGTGGAAGCAGCGTAGGAAACCTGCAAGACAAAAATGAAGCATAAGTATGTGTGCTATGTGGAAGAGGTAAAGAAAGGTAGTCCGAATGAAAGGAACATAGTGAGAATGGCAGGGAGGGGTAGTGATAGGAAGGGAGAAGGGGAGGGATAATCAAAAGAAGAGAGGGAGGAGGAGATAGAGCGTCGGCCTATTGCACCCAGCCCATAGTGTTTACCCTCTTTCACCCATTTGTCTAGGACACTGGGGTCTGTGAGAAATAATGTGGTTCAGTAAGTCCTTAAATTTAAATACATGAGGCCAGAGATTATGGGCCATTTTATAAAGGAAGCACGATAACATTAGCACCGCTTTAGTGGCAGGAAACTGCAGCTAAAGCAGCGATATGGGGTTGATAATATGCCCTTGTGAATTCCCTTAGAAGATCAGGTTCTGGTCTGGGAATTCACATGGGCATATTATCAACCCCTTATTGCCGCTTTAGTGGCAGTTTCCTTCCGCTAAAGGGGTGATAATGTTATTGCTGTTCTTTGATAATATAGTCCAACATTATTAGCTACGAGAAAATCGCTGGCATCCACCTGTGCACCCAGGGTGCTGCACCCCAGCCCCTTCCCCCGCACTGTGCTCACATGTAGGTCTTGCGCACTGAGGCTTCACTGCTCACCTGCCACCACTGGTGTGTCCCACGACGTGTTGGGACAAGGTCATAGTCTGGGGTACATTTGTACGGTAGACCAGGTCTCCAGTCGGGGATGGTGTCTTGATACCACAATGGAAGGTGGAAGAATGCCCAGGGCAGCATTGCGGGGTCAGCTCCCGCTCCGCCCTTCTTGTGGCAATCAATGGAATGTCTTAAAAGGGAGATAAATGGAGGTAAATGAAGGTTTATTTCAAGCTTGATAGAAAATAGGAGTTGAGTGCATCCTTTGTTTTTGAAGTACGATCTACCAACTGTTAGTGGTAATCGTGGTTCAAAGAGGAGTTGAAGTGCACGAGAATACACAAGGTTAAATGATAATATGTTCACATACAAAGGAACAGAGTGCATGCTAGAAGCATAATGTGCACGTGTAATGCAGTGGCGGGAGCCTGTGTGCATGTACACTTAGTAAGGAGCTCACTACAGTGTCCTGAAAGTCAACGCCATGTGTCTGTAGGGCAGAGCTGCCCGCTGGCTCAGGCCTACAGTACGGTCCAGCAGGTCCATAAAATTAGACCGATGTGACTGAATGAGGTCAGAGATCACATCATTACGCACGGCAACATTGCTTTTTTGCACGTGTGCACTCAGGGTGATGCACCCCACCCATCCCGTAGGACCGCCCTCAACAGGTGTCTGTAGGGGCATAATATCAAGGAACGGCGTTAAAATTATCGCCGCTTTAGCGGCAGGAAACTGCTGCTAAAATGGTGATAATGGGCTTTTTAATATGCTGTAGAGAATTCCAATAGAAGCCCATTTTCTGGTGTTAACATTGGCTTCTATTGGAATTCTCTATGGCATATTACCAAGCCCATTATCGCAGTTTTAGCGGCATTTTCCTGCCGCTAAAGTGGCGATAATTTCAACGCCGTTCCTTGATATTATGCCCCTTAGATTCTAGTAGAATTACATACTAACATTCTACTATGACTTACAATGGAATACAGTCAAAGAAAACCCAAGGTATTGGGTTTAGAGACCTAGTCCAAAAAGGTGGCTCCAAACCAGTGTAATCAGGAAAAATCAGGAAGAAAAAAACATTTCTTTCTTGAGTGCCCTCACTCACCAGGGTTTCCCCATGGTGACACGCTTCATCAATGGGTTTCCCCATGGTGACATGCTTCATCATTGGGGCCATCCCAGTTCTCTATGAACTGGGGCGTGCTACGACTTGTGGAATTACGTAGGAGCAGTTTAAGATGAAGGCTATGTGTGGTGCAGTGTGTGGTGGAGTGGTTGGAGAGTGATTAAAAATACCTTGCTAGTGGGCCTAAACAACTTTTATTCTTGCTCCTAGGTTGGTATGTCTAAAAGGGGGTACACTGGGAAACCTGACTATGATGAGTAGGAATTCAGTGTATGATCAACCTGTTTGGAGCTTCCCCTAGCACACAGGGACCAGCCCTGTGTTTGCCACTCCTAATAAACCTAAATAGGACAGAGATAGTGAAATAAAGAAAATAAAGTGAACACTGCTACTAATAAAGCATGCATTATTAATACATACGTTACCTAAGTCACATTGTATATTTTGTTATGTGTGATGTTGCGCTCCATGGACTCGGGGGCAATGTGTCCCTATCAAACAATCTTCAATGTTGAGGACGCCGCGTCTGGGCACCTAGACCTCTTCCCGCCGGACCGCAATAAGAGAGATGTCTAGGTGCCCAGATGCGGACCGCATATTGCCATTTTGTGCTCGCATCGAGTGAAAATATAAAAGAAAGAAATATACCAGAGCTCTGTCTGTGTGAGACAACCATTTCACGCTCCCTCTGCTCAACATCACCACTTTACAGCAAAGCCTTTAGAAGCCAATCCGTCGGCTTGCAGCTCTCTAACTTTGCAAGCTGCTGTGCCTCTACCTCTGCGAGCTAGTACGCTGCTGTTCCTTTAGGGTACCAAAGGGGGTTATGGACGGAGCATTGGAGCAAACCAAACACTCACCCCCAGTCAACTGATCTGGGTTTATTCCACCATCATTCTTTAGCTCACTCCACCAACCCAGTTCAGGCATGGCCATGAGGCACAGGGTCAGACTGATTTGCATATGGCCATATCTTCCCTGTAAGCGTAAGCGGAGTGGGTTGGCCGGACTAATTCCAGTCCTGTGTGAGGCTGTGAAGAATGAATCTAGAGCTATGGGCGTGGCTCCGTCATGAGCTGTATGAGGAATTAACTGATGCAGGTGCCCTTGTTGTAGTACTGCCATCAGCCGGGTCGCAAGTGCAAATATGTCATTCTGTGAAGGAAGTCCAACAACAAGTTTCTAGTGACCTCTGAGTTAGCTGGCACACACAAGAAATTAAGTTTAATGTACTCGATAGAGCCATACTGACCTCAGTCCTATGCCACATCTTTAGGGTATATTATTCCAATACGCAGAGCCTATCAGGGATATAGGAACTACACTACAGCTGCAGCTGTAGCAATACAGGGCCATGGAAAGTACAGGTTGCACTTTTTGGCACATGGAGGGCAGCCAATTAGAGCCAAGCTTTTGTTCGGAGTTAGGCTGTGCCAACATATGTACTTATACAATCACTCTGGCAATCCCCACATACTTATAAATTCATTATACACTCTCCCTGCAGTACTCTAATGATCCAGTGTCTACATTCGTACTTGTAGAATGGGCGAGAGAAAGTTACATAACCAAAGTTTTCCCACTGTCAGAGGTAACATGGTTGCATACGCTGTCCATAGCACAATGTAATGTGGTAGAGCCCAGGTCAGCATTTTGCATACATAATGAACAAGCAGACACAGATAGATAGTGGAACTGGGTACGGGCACGTGCACTAAACTCCTTTTTATTACCAGGGTCACATGTCCAGTGACGTCTATGCTGGATACGTGTGGGGTGAGTGTAAGCCATCCCTCCGGGAATGGTTGGTGCTGTTAAGCACAACAGTCATCATTGGATCCGATGCAGAGATTCAATCATGAAGGGTCAATGATTTGTGCTGCACTAAGGTAGGGCAGCAGATGCGAAATTATACACATAACATTGTATCATAAAAGGTGAATGAGTTGTGGTGCACTGAGTTAGGGGCATCAGAAGCATTCAGCATGTGCGCAGACTGTGATGATGCGTGGACCGTGTGTGCCGCACTGGGAGCAATGTATGTTGCCTACTGGACTGCGTGATCTGCAATTGTGATTCAATTTGAATTGTGAGCCCTGGTATCCGCAGTGTAGATCGAATGCAGTAGTCAGCACAGACATTGAGGAATGCTTTTTGTCACATCCTCTTAACAAAATCCGAGGACATGGAGCACAATTCTCTCTGCAATTAATAAAACAAGACTGAATTCAAATTGTGAACTCAGCTGACCGCAGTGTAGGCGCATGGAAGAAAACATGAAATATGTATGGAATACATTGTCGAAATATGTAGGTTTGAAAACAAGTTCTTGAAGCAAGGATACTAAAAGGATATTGTGTAGGTTTGAGGGACGTTATACTTAGTTTCCAACTGCACTCTGCAATTAATGAATGAAGGCTCAATTTTAATTGTGAGCCCTGATGACCGCAGTGTAGGCAGGAGGCAGTGGTCAGCAAGCGCCCAATGATGTCATTTGAGATGTCATCAGTGATGTCATCAGTGATGTCACTGACCATGTCATGAATGATGTAATATGTGACATGATCAGCAGTGGATTGCGGGTGCGCGATATATAGTTAGTACAACTAACTATATATGGAATTTCATTGGTTTTGTGTGAGTAAAATAAGGTTTTTTAAATGCTAATTCCTAACTATATATGGTCTATAACCTATGGTTTTTTCAGTGAATTTTCAAGGTTTTGTAAATGCTAATTCCTAACTATATATGGTCTATAACCTATGGTTTTTTCAATGAATTTCATTGTTTTTTTAAAAGCTAATATCTATAGCTGTAAAATGTATTCTTCTTTAAATCCAAAAATATATTTTATATGTTTATTAATCATTTTTTTAAAATATTTTTTTTGTTTCGCTCCCGGTCCGCGAACCGGGAAGCTTCCCGTTAGCTCAATTTGATTCCGCAATCCGGTCCGCGAACCGGTAAGAAATCAACATAGTGATGGTATCGCGTTGCCGCGTAATGCGTCTTATGACGTACTGCGTTAGCGCACCCGGAAGTGCCCCGGGGCGCGGACCGAGGCGCGAAACGCAGCTCCCCGGAAGCGATCCGCGGCACGAAAGCGCGACGTATCGCGTTGCCGCGAAATGCGTCTTGTGACGTATCGCGTTAGCGCACCCGGAAGTGTCCCGGGGCGCGGACCGAGGCGCGAAGCGGAGCGACCCGGAAGCTAACCGGGGAGCGTTCCGCAGCGCGTAACATGAGCGTGAGAGGTCATGTGACTTGTTAATAAAACTTTTCATTGGTTCATTTCACTTTTAGTTTCATAATTATGGAAGGCTAGGTCAGGTGACCTAAAAATAACACTTTTCATTGGTTGAGAAGTATTGTTTTTTCCAAATGATGAAAACCCCTCCTTCTTTCCTCACTCTGACTTTCATCATTGTGAGAGGAAGACCTATTTTGCTTGTTGGAAGACCTATTTTGCTTGTGTGAAAATGGCTTCATTGGTTGCTTCAGCTGGTGGACCCCCACCACCACCTCCACCTCCTCATGGGAAGAGAGGACCACCTCCCCAGGTGATTACCAACACTGAGGAGGAAGATGAAGAAATGGATGAGGAGGGAGAAGAACCACAATTCCTGGAAGAGTTGCCCCGGGTTTCCAGAAAGAAAGCCAGTTTCATCTGGCAGTTTTTTTCGATGCCTCGTGGACAAAAAAAAGTCAACGCGAGGTATGTCACCTGCCTCATATGCAAGGAACAATTGTCCAGAGGGACGGACAAAAAATACAGTTATGGTAATCACACCATGCATAGGCACATGACGAGGAAACATCCCCTAAATTACAGCCGGGCGGAATTAAGGGATATGTTGGACAATCCTAGACCAACTCCTGTGGCCAGACCAACAATACCGGTTTCTTTAACACCAGAGGAGGCACGGGAAATTGTGCCAAATATCCAACAAAATTTTGGGCATATGATACATTTATGTATGCACTGTCGTGCATTATTAGCTTGTGGCAACATGAGCATCAATGCACTCAACCTTGCATATGAACACCATGATTGCCCTAACCGCCCCCAGTAATTTTTTTTTGCTCCTGTTGAGCCCTTTTCAACGCCTGTTTTTTGTTGTTTCCCCCCCCAAAAAAACCCCAAAAAAATATAAAATCGTTCAAAAAATACAAAAAAAACAAATAATGTTCAAAAAATTAAAAAAAAATATAAAACAACAAAAATATTAAAAAAAAAGTTCTTTTCAGAACTACCTTCCCTTTCAAAAAAAATTGCTACAATGTTTAGCACTCTGGCAAGCTCTATTTCTTTTGGTTCGCTCCCGGGTTAGCTTCCCGGTACACGGACCGGGAGCTAACCAAAAAAAAAATTTTTTTTAAAAAAAGTGTAAGTATAAGGAAAGTAAACAGAGAGTGATGTTAAAAGAAAGACAGCTATAGGGAGTAAAGAAGAGATACTGTTTAATAGATCTATTTACCGAAGAAAAGACAGAAGAGGGTATAATTGTGAAAAACAAAATAGATAACGAAGTGAAAGAAAAACAAGCATTGGCATAGCCAATAGGTCTCGCCTTTGGGACCTTCTAAGTATTTAGTTATGCAGCATAATATCCTTGGTGCAGCAACATCAACTGTTGCATGGCTAAACACGTATAAGGTCCCAAAGGCGAGACCTATTGTCTATGCCAATGCTTGTTTCTTAAGTAGTATTGCAATACGTCTGACTCTTCCATGTGAAAAGATCTTATCTTGTGCTCTAAAGATTGCTAAAGTCTCGACAGAGAACAGGCTAGGCTGTAAGTAGGGTAAATTGCGCTTGGTGATCTGTTTGAGGGAGCGTCTGCTTTGCCTGGTGTCTTTGGAGAGCAATTTTGATTGTTATACTGGACAATGTTAGTTTTATTGGTCCAGTAGACAATTAAACTGCTGCATGACCACACTGTGTGATCCTGGGCACACTTTACAAATCCTACCTACCATCCAGCGGCTGAAGTGCAAATTGTAAAACCTGATAGCTGGGCACAATTACAGTGTCATTGCAGGCACACCCTGTGTGATCTTGGACATTTATCACATCTCAAAGTACTTTTAAATGCTTGAGCTTGGGATAAACCCTAGAAACATACTCTCATGCATTTGACCTACCCAGGTGTTTGCTGCTACGTGCTTGATAAGAAATAATGCAACACACAATTGCAACTTCTGTGCCCCTTCCAAATAAACACTAGAAATCAGAGTTGTAATTAGTCTCTAGAATGAGTAAGATGCCCTCCAGCCTCCACTTGAAAGCAGGGGTGTATAGTTTGAGGGGAGTGAGGGGGGGGGCGAGGGAGGCATGCAATACTTTAACGCAGGTAAAAGTGTCCAAAGTCACACCATCTGCCCACTAAAGAGCGGCTCGCAGTGGCCGGCTGGCCCGGCTGATTAGGGGAGCTGTTGGTGCCGAGCCTGGTGGGGCAGGTCCCAGCTGTGCTCTGCCGGGCTGCAGGCAGCTCAGTTATTAGGCAGCTGGTGGCGTGGGGACCCCTGCTATTCCGTCTGTAATGTGCCCGAGCCTCCCGGCAGGCGGGGGGATCACAAGAGCGACCGCTCCCACCCTCGGAGGCTAATTAATTGGCAGAACAAGAGCGCATTAAGGCGGATATAGGAGGGAGCCCTGTGCTGGCACCTTCTGAGTGTATGAGCTAAAGGCAGGTGGTTGTGTGTTTCAAATGCCTCTCAGACTACAAAACGCAGCGAATGCTACGTCCAAATCTGAAATTAGGAGTGCTCGTGTGCACGTGCCTAGGTATGTCTATCTAAGTGTGTGTGCTTCATAGTAATAGTCTATGTGTCACTGCATCTTAGACTGTGTGCCACTTTAAGCATGTAACAGTGTGAGGGTATGCACTACTGCGCTTGTGAGTCACGCTGTTTGCGAGTGGGTTTGTACCTGACAATTACTGACCTTGCAGTTGTGTGTGACTCACTCTGTGTCTGTGCCACTTTATGCGTGTGCATTTAACCTTGAGTGCCTGTGTATGTGGAGCGTGATGTACTGCGTGTGTGTGCGCGTGTGTGTACAGCGAGTTACTGTATGTGGCCTACTGTGAGTGTGCGTGTGTGAGCCACTGTGTTTGTGTGCGTGTCCCACGCTGTGCTGTGTATCTATCTATGTTTGTTAGTGTGTGTGTGCTGCTGTGTAGGTACCACTGTATGTGTAAGCGGGTGCTGGAGTGTATAGACAAACACACGTGAATCCTCAGTTTGTATGCAATGTACGTCACACGTAATTTACGGTCCTGTTCCGCTTTATTTTATTTTGATTGCAGTATAAAAAATGCTTGTTTATATTAGACTGGGGAATACAAACAGGAATCTAGTCTTCAAAGGGAGAGCTGCATGCCAATGTAGAACAAGCACCGGCCAGCTTATAACCCTACTCTGCGATGTTCTTGACTCCCATGCCATTGTTCACCATTTGAGTGAAGTCATGACCCCGCCTACCGAGCGGGGTAAGAAATGCTGTTCACAAGTGTGGTTGTAGCTCTCTGGGCACTTAAATATGTTGCAGCTGTCACGTTACTTAAAAACATTGTGAGAGCCTAAGTAAAACTAGAGTGAATTATCGCATGGCATTTTATGTACAGCCCTAATGCTGCTGCGGCAGAATGGCACCATGTCCTGGAAATACAATAACAGAGACCAGAGCGTCTGTAAATGTCCATGAATCGGGCACCACGCTGAGCCAGGGAAACACTCGAACAATAACAAGGAGAAACACGAGAGATGGCCTGCGGCCGTCAAAGTGAAAGTACGGCCGGCGGAGGAGAAATGCGACACGGCGGGCAGGGGAGGGGGCGGAGCGGGGAGAGCGGCATGAGGGTGTGAAGCAGCAGGGGCCTGAGACGAGGCCGCCTTGCCTTTGATGTGGTAATGCGAGGCAAGCGGCTGGTGGCATTGTGCACGCGCTTTCACGTGCACTGGAAGAAATCGCCTGGGAATCGCCTGATCTCGGTAAGCTCTGTTTAGTGGAGTAGTGTGGCTCACTGGTTAGAGGCGGCAGACCCGAGAGCAGAGGACGGCCCGGGACCAGGGTTCGATTCCCGGCGCGGCAGGTTTCTGGACCAGGGTCAGCGGACTCGATAATTCTCTCGCCTCGGTGCCCACTCTGATCAGCGATCACACTCGGCAACTCTGGGCATTAGCTTGCCTCATCTTCACTAACGGCCCCACCAGACCGCCGGGGATGCCTGGTCTCACCCTGGAGATACCCATTAAAGGGACCATCTCTCAGGGAAGCCAGGAAGGGTTTCGCAGCGGTCGAAGCGCCTTGGGACCCTACGGGTAAGTAGTGCGCTATATAAATGCCTATACATTTACATTAAGCTGCAATAGATCGAGCTCCCGCTCTCAATGCGCACATGCGCATTGAGATAGGTCGCTCGACCTAAAAAAGAGAGTATAACATTAACAAAGAAGAGTTTCTTGGAGAATGTGAGTGAATGTTCAAAATAAGATTAAAACATGGGGAATAACAGAGAGAAAAAATAGAAAACAGAAAACAAAAAATAACAGAAAAAGATTAATTGAAACAGCAAAGAAATGTAAGTAACATAGAGCCATATCATCAACATAGGCAATAAAAGTTTTGCAGCTTTTATTGGCAGAAATGTTTTGCTAAAGCTGCTTTTGCGGCAGAAAACTGCCACTAAAACTACTTTTGCATCAGTTTTCTGCCAATAAAAACAGCAATAATTTTATTGGCTGTGTTCATAATATTCCCCTTAGTGTGCTTCAACTACACAGAGAAAGCATTATGAACAAATAGTGATACAGTGATCAGTCAAAGACACTAAGAGTAATAGAGACGGAGTGAGTGAACAAGAGTGAGGAACTATGAGAAGAGAGGGACTGAGAAAAAGAGTGGAAGGAGTTGAGTAAGTAGGTAATAGAGAAAGGAATGAGGGAAGTAGCAAAGGCAGGAAACTGAGGATTAAAAAAATGAAGCAGTGGAACTAATAGTAGTTCAATGTGATAGAAATGTAACGAAAAGAGTACAAAATATTTACCTTATAATTGTAGTTAAATTACTCACTTTTTGTTTTTATACTTTCAATCTGTGAAAGAGAGAACAAACATTTGAAAAATATTAAAACATGTATTTAAAAATTACAAAAGACAAGGGCAAAGATTGAAGGACAAACAGTTTTTCAACAACTTTGACACTTACAGAAGCTTCTGCTTCTCCAGGCCCCCTACACAGTCCTAAAGATATACATTTTAAACTAACAGTATCTTGATGCAGATGAAGTGAGGCCTATCTTAAAACATGGTGCATATTTTGCATTGCTGTTGTTTCAGAAAAGTGTCGCAAGACACTAACATTTTAAATAATTGCTTCAGGATGCCAATAAGATGTCTACTATCCAGAGTTTTGTTTCAGGTGAGGCCTACTCAGGGTTGCAGATGAAATTTCGAGTTGTTGAAGAGAATAGAGGACATAATACATGTGAAGGTCTACCAATGAAGTGAGTCATGTCCACTGCACTCTTCAACAAAGTCCAAACCTCCTATGTTTCCCTGGACAGACCTAAACTTGATCTGCACAATGTGATTCGTAATGATAGGAAACACAGGTGATGTAATTGAAATACATGCAATTTATTTTGCTCATTTCACAATCACATCACTTGTGTTTCCTTTGCTTAGGTATCTCATTGTGCAGATGTAGTCTAGCATATGAAAGAATACGCAGAAGTGCAGCACTGCATGCAACAACTTTGACACTTACAGAAGCCTCACCTTCTCCATGCCTCCTACACAGTTCTACATATACATCATAAATGCAAACAGTACAGAATTAATTATACATGTTAAATGGTTTATTTTTGCTGTTCTCAGAATGTATCAAAATTCACTAAAAACAGTGACTTGAAGGTATTCATCATGTAACAGCGGGGAAAAAAAAACACAATCAAAATGATTGTGTTTAAAAAACCCATACAACATCAGAAATCAAAATTCAGAACTCCTTAAAGTTAACTTACTTTCCATGACGTCCAAGGATGTCCTATGAACAGCTTACACTCTTTTGTGCTGTTATTACTTTCAGCCCGCCACTTTCTGAAAGAAAATCTCCATCGTTTTTAAAAACACGTTACATGCAATAAATGACTTCTTGCTCTCTACCACAATTTTCCACAAGGCCAAATCTGGTCAGAGCCATTTATAACTCTTGGATTTCTTGTAAGCCAATCCCGTCATTTGGCATTTCCGCAACTTTCAGAATTAAAATGTTGAAGATCATTTTCACAATCCTGGAATAGTAATATCTTCCCCTTCTTGCTCAGTCATGTTCTACTTTTCCTATGACACTGATACAAGCAGACTTACACTACCTCTATGACTACTACAATTATTTATTCTCTACATTACTTTTAATCACAAAGCAATGTAAAACAGTAGACAGCATTGCAGACTTACATTCCCTCTACTCCATGTTTTGATTGGCTGCTTCAATTAGTTTATAAAAAGAAACAGTTTTTCTGAACTCATTCAAAGTGCACGTATTTCTCCATAATGTCCAGTCCTATGGTTAGAAGTTATGTCTCTGAACTACACTTATCCTCAAGGCCAAATTGTGTAGGAGCCATTAGAACTTCTTGAAATTCCACAGAGCACATCCCGAGATTATTTCCCTAAAATTTTGGTTTTAAAAACACCAGGTAAGAGTTTTTAAGGTCATACGGCAATTTTTTTTTGAAAATTAAAACAGAATCATTGCAGAATGACCAGCCATTTCTAGACTTTAAATAAGCTGTGTAATGTCCTGATGTTATTGAAGGGCCGTCATGATATATAATTGCTGCAGTTACAAAAGTCCTTCCTGATATTGACAACTGCGAAGCTACAAAATTTTTAATTAAAGTTGTCAATTTTGTTCCATCAGGCCTACATCGTTGGAACATTAAAATGACATACTGGCCATATGTTCGTATAAATAATGTGGACATCATTTCAGATTTACATTGGCTACACTCCATGTTGTGATCAGCTGCTTTTACTAGCTTATTAAAGGAGACTGATTTACTGTCTGGCAAAGTTAAATATATAAATCTTTCTGAGTCTACACTAGTAGTACTTGATACCATACAGTTCTCGCAGTCATGCTGCCATTGATAAGAAAGCCCAAACAGCTGATCTACATCTACACCTTCAGCATGTAATACATCAAGCATATACATTAAAAACTCCTGACAATCTTGCTGAATATTTTGAGAGAATTGTGTTTGGCCTGAACATCTGTCTAACAGATTTCGAATTTCAGACACACTTTCTATGTTTCTTCTATCAGTGGTACATTTCTCTAACACAGAATTTAACAAACTGCAAAATCTTTGATCAGAATTGACCACAATCTCTTCTTTTACATTTTTTAGAGAAAACAAAACATTAACCACTACATTAGCATAGCAGTTGACACCAGAACTGTTTTCAAACTGAAAACCAACAACATCTTCAACAGAATCCTTTTTGTTTCTGCTTGTAATTTTAGGTTCATTGACTTTTTGTCTTTTTGCTACAACCTCCCCAGTATTGTTCTCATTTCTTCGTTTCCGGCCTACCACACGTTTCTCAAACAAAGGATACTGAGGCAAATGTGGCGCATACTCTCTTCTTAACCTATTGTATTCCTTAACACAATCTAGATCCGCACAAATGTTTGTGACATCACACTCAATCAAGTACAATCCCGATAAAGTTCTAACTCGTGACAATGCCACATATGCCATACCCTCCTTGAACACAGAACTGCCAATATTCACCAATGCACTGTCTACACTTAAACCTTGCGATTTATGAATTGTCACCGCATATGCCAAGCAAACAGGAAACTGCTTACGGCGAACATATAAGTCTTTTACAAGCAAAAATCTAGCAGAACAACGAGCAATTAGCTGTACTTCCTCAATGCCATCAAATTTAATTTTTAAAAATTCAATTCCATCTCTATTTCTGTATTTCACAAAATCAACAACATTACCCATTGATCCATTTACCAGACCTCTTTCAACATGTAAATTCCTTCTTAAAATTATACGGCAGTTCAAGCACACATTCAGAGTCTTTTCAAAACCTGCAGTTTTAGATATACTCTTCTCTAATGAATCCAATTTTGTTTTCAGATTCTCAGACAAAATAATTGTTGATCCCATATGCTCTACTCTATCAATAGCTTCCAGTTTCACAATCTCTTGCTTTTCTAAATGCAACATGTTGTTGTTAAATTTGGCACATTCTGCAAGAGCTGGCATCAAACATATTCCAGATTTCTTCTCAGTAATTTTCTGAAAAATATTCTCAGGCACAACATCTTGTTCTGGATATAAATTTGACAGTAATCGTGCATGTAAAGCTTCTTTCCCATGCTCGGTCACTTTTCCAATTCTAACATCTTGTAGAATAGTCTTGTAAACTTCATCCTTCGCCTGACGCATATTTTCATGCAGTTCAGCATAATTGAAGTTTAACCATATATTGACGTTGCCAATGCTGCCTAGGCACTTCCTGGTATCTTCATGCGTGAGCATTTTGAACACAGGTTGCCCTTTCACTGGTGTCAGCTGCAGAAGATCTCCGAAAACAATGATGTGTTTGCCACCAAATAACACATCATACTCTGTTTTGAGAACTTCTTGCATTCTCAAATGCACAAAGGCAAGCATGACATTGGAAACCATGCTTACTTCGTCAATGATAAGAAGTTTCATTTTCCTCAAGATTCTTGAAAATTCAAAACAAGCATCTCCAGATAGCTTGTGATATTGTAATTTGTTGTCATGCTCCACTGGCAGCATCAGTAAACGATGTAAAGTAATCCCTTTAATATTATGTGCTGCCAGTCCAGTTGGAGCAGTGACAACACAAGACAGCGATGACTCTGTCCTTTCCTGCAAATAGCATGAAATTGCTTTAATGAGGAAACTTTTTCCAGTTCCCGCTTCTCCACTCACGTACAGTCGGACAGGCTTCAACGACGTACATGAGCACTCTTTCTTATCATGACTTAATCCATGATCAATTTGCATGGTAACTTCGTCATATATTTTCCTCTGCTCAACGTTGAGTTGTCTTTCCAACTCTTCTAAGTTAACCGCATCCTCTTGAGCATGTGCCATGGCTCTTTCCACTTCATTCATAGCAGTGGCAGCTTCATTTTCGATAACAGGTCCTCCTAGTGGATCCTGACTCAATGAAGCAGAACTCTGACTGTCCTGAGAACTGTCTCTGGCAATCTCGGCTGCAATCGTTGCTTCCTGCTCAATTTCCGCATTCAACATTTCTACATATTTGGGAAAAGCAGGACATTCTATGGTCTCCTTGGCGGCATTGAAAGAGTCTTCGTAACAGAGGAAATCTCCAAGCAGTTCCTCTTCTGCACGCCAAAGCTTGAAAAGTTGCAAAAGTGCTAAATAGAAAAACTCCTTTTTTTCAGGAGATTCGCCACTCAATTTTCGATGGTTTACCAAGTGGCATTTTCTTTGCTTGACCAGACATCCCTCACTTCCTATTACAGCATACACTCCTTTCTCAGTATCTTCTTTGATGTTCCTCTTGAATATGTAATTTTGCAGAACCTCATACAGACAAACATTCTCGAGGTGACTGCTTCGATTTGGATAATATGTATCCAACATGTTGGTCTTCAAAATGTCGGTACTGTTTGGCTCCTTTTCCGCCAAATACTCAATTTCCCGCTGGAGCACGCACTTCGCATTTTTTTCACTGCAAGTTCCGCACACCCTGCGCGGATTTTGCCATTTAAAAAAAATATATATATTTTTTGCCCTGGGGGTCCTTATGGGACCCCCTAAGCAGGCCTATGGGGTCAGGGAGTTTCTACCCTGCCCCCTTTTTATATTTTGCGAACTTGTTGCACTGAGTTCTATTGAGGCACAACATGGCTACAACACTTCCTGGTTTGGAGTGTTGACAGCCAATTAGCATGCAGCTCATGATCGGGAAGGTGCGCGCAGGGTGCGTGCAGGGTGCGTGCAGGGTGCGCACAGGGTGCTCTGATCCACCGCTGCCATAGATATATTAGTGATTTTACTTTTGATTTTCTCAGCAACTACTGAACGGATTTAAACCATTTAACAAAAAGGCGCAAGTCTGAACCAAGGACTACCTATTTGCCAAATTTGCTGTAATTCCATTCAGGAGTTCGAGCTGTAGCTGCGATAAAGGTTCCTATGGAAATTTGCATGGGGAAAACATGTTTTGGGAGCCCCTTTTTTTTTTCTCCACACTTGACAAATCACCCCGAGACTCTCAGGATAGGAGAGGACTGCATCTTTCCATATGTTTTCAAAATTTTGAGAAGATTCGTTGACTGGTGCCAAAGTTATTGCAAATAGAATGTTGCAGATTTCCTATAGAAAATAGGTCCCAACTATAACTACCTACTGGGGACCACCAGTAGGTAATATCTTCACTGAAAAAAATATAGGTTTTACAGATGTTATAGTTAGGAATTAGCATTTAAAAAACTTTAAAAATTCACAAAAAAAACATAGGTTTCAGGGATGTTATAGTTAGTTGAACATTTGACTCATATAAAACCAAAGAAATTCGCCTGTTATAGTTATTTGAGCTAACTATAACTCACGCGCCTGCAATGCACTGCTGATGATGTCACATTTTACATCACTCATGACATGGTCAGTGCCATCACTGATGACATCATTGATGACATCTCAAATGACATCACTTTTAAATGCTAATTCCTAACTATAACGTCTGTAAAACCTATGTTTTTTTCAATGAATTCCAAAGGTTTTTTAAATGTTAATTTCATATTTTAATGTTTATAAAACCTATATTTTTTCTATTATATTTGTAAATATTTTGGAACTCCATTATACATCTTTTTTTAACTTTAAAAATCATGTAATGTTTTATATCTTCTACATATTTTTTTTGGGGGGGGTAGAAAACTGGTAGCATACCAAGCTTCATCACCACACGAATCCTATCCGCCATATTGCTGAACTCATAAGTGATACGCATTTCATATCCGACAAATTCGAGGCACCGCGTCCGGTGTAACATCATATACGCATGAAGCCACCCCAGGTACTACTTTGGAGTCCGATGGGTACGCAGTACCAAGCCACACGTTATGTCATGTATGTATGGGGTCGCTCCTGCTGCGTTTGCGTATTCGACGAGTACACGCTGCCAGGCCCTGATTTATGTCACAAACATATAGTATCGCACCTGGTACCGCATTCCCAGGTTTTTTTTGTTTGTCTCAAAAGTATATCTAAATAACTTTAAACAATACATGAGAGCACACGAAAATCTAAATTATTTTAAACATTTATATATTTCTAACTCTAATAAACTTATATTATGATAAATATATTTTGTGGCCTCCTTGCGCGCTCAGTGCGCGAATGCGATGTGACCTTAAAAAAAAGCATTTGATTGATTCATAACATTTCCCATTGTAACAGTTGTACAACCCCACCCATTTTACTCATTCTCTCTACAGCGTATGATCAGAGACACCTTATCTGCTTGGAAATAGTTTTTGAAAAGTTTTTTCCTGTATCCATATATCTTATACTACACATACCATGAAACAATCATCTTGAGCAATATTCATACTCTGTACATTAGCCTTCCACATGTAATTGCCATGCATCTCAAACGTTCCATCAAAAAACAAATATGTGTTACACGATGCCCCTGGTGTGTGTGTGTGTGTGTGCACATTATTGTGCTGCCTTTCGGCCTGGGTATTGGTGGCTGTAAGGAGTATCATCAGCTCTAGGGCAGACTGCACATCCTAGATAACATGCCGTCTTATTAACAATAGTTTCCGCCCTCCCGACACATGCCACACTAATCTAAATTGCACACTCTGCGAGGTCAAGACTACAAAAGAAACACACATAAGTACACTTCCTGCCCAGGCAGGAACTAAACAACGCCCAAGTCCCCGGAATAATTATTCACACCCCTACGCTGGCCTGGTGTACTCAAGCCCAGCCCACTTTGCGTACATATAAATAGGATAACCATGACGCCACACGTCCCTCATCTTCCACACTACCACAAATTATATGCCACATCCACCTCGCATATCACAATGTGCAATAAAAAAAGAAAATGATCCATGAGGTGTACACCATCCTGGCAATCAACAAGGGCTCTAAATTGTGAGCCCTACTGCCCGTTGTCTATGAAAGGGATCCATGAGGCGTACACTCTCCTGCAATCAACACTCCATATGAATTGTGAGCACTGCTTCCTGTAGTGTTTGCTCACAACAATGACAGCAGGTAAGCAGAGCGGCCTGGGTGCACAGGGCCTCCAATTGAGCAAGGTGCGGTGAGAGGGGTGGGGTGCTGCAGCCTGGCCGCGCAGGTGCGAACAAACGATATTGCCATGCGTAATGATGTGATCTCTGACCTCATTCAGTCTCATCTCTGTCTTATTTTATAGACCTGCTGGACCGTACTGCAGGCCTGAGCCAGCGGGCAGCGCTGCCCTACAGACACCTCTTCAGCGCTGTGCAGCAAGAGGGGTGGGGTGCTTCAGCCTGTCCACACACGTGCAAATAAGCAATATTGCCATGTGTTATGATATGACATTTGACCTCATTCAGTCACATCTCTGTCTCATTTTAAAGACCCTCTGTACCATAAGGTAGGCCTGAGCCTACGGGCAGCGCTGCCCTACAGACCTATACACTCAGTTATTTATTTGAAAAAAAGTAACCTTTTTTAAAACAGAAATAAATAGAAATGTAACTTTAATAGAACAGTATAATAAAACAAACTTGAGTTGGACTCCAGTGGAAGCAGCGTAGGAAACCTGCAAGACAAAAATGAAGCATAAGTATGTGTGCTATGTGGAAGAGGTAAAGAAAGGTAGTCCGAATGAAAGGAACATAGTGAGAATGGCAGGGAGGGGTAGTGATAGGAAGGGAGAGGAGGAGGGATAATCAAAAGAAGAGAGGGAGGAGGAGATAGAGCGTCGGCCTATTGCACCCAGCCCATAGTGTTTACCCTCTTTCACCCATTTGTCTAGGACACTGGGGTCTGTGAGAAATAATGTGGTTCAGTAAGTCCTTAAATTTAAATACATGAGGCCAGAGATTATGGGCCATTTTATAAAGGAAGCACGATAACATTAGCACCGCTTTAGTGGCAGGAAACTGCAGCTAAAGCAGCGATATGGGGTTGATAATATGCCCTTGTGAATTCCCTTAGAAGATCAGGTTCTGGTCTGGGAATTCACATGGGCATATTATCAACCCCTTATCGCCGCTTTAGTGGCAGTTTCCTTCCGCTAAAGGGGTGATAATGTTATTGCTGTTCTTTGATAATATAGTCCAACATTATTAGCTACGAGAAAATCGCTGGCATCCACCTGTGCACCCAGGGTGCTGCACCCCAGCCCCTTCCCCCACACTGTGCTCACATGTAGGTCTTGCGCACTGAGGCTTCACTGCTCACCTGCCACCACTGGTGTGTCCCACCACGTGTTGGGACAAGGTCCTAGTCTGGGGTACATTTGTACGGTAGACCAGGTCTCCAGTCGGGGATGGTGTCTTGATACCACAATGGAAGGTGGAAGAATGCCCAGGGCAGCGTTGCGGGGTCAGCTCCCGCTCCGCCCTTCTTGTGGCAATCAATGGAATGTCTTAAAAGGGAGATAAATGGAGGTAAATGAAGGTTTATTTCAAGCTTGATAGAAAATAGGAGTTGAGTGCATCCTTTGTTTTTGAAGTACGATCTACCAACTGTTAGTGGTAATCGTGGTTCAAAGAGGAGTTGAAGTGCACGAGAATACACAAGGTTAAATGATAATATGTTCACATACAAAGGAACAGAGTGCATGCTAGAAGCATAATGTGCACGTGTAATGCAGTGGCGGGAGCCTGTGTGCATGTACACTTAGTAAGGAGCTCACTACAGTGTCCTGAAAGTCAACGCCATGTGTCTGTAGGGCAGAGCTGCCCGCTGGCTCAGGCCTACAGTACGGTCCAGCAGGTCCATAAAATTAGACCGATGTGACTGAATGAGGTCAGAGATCACATCATTACGCACGGCAACATTGCTTTTTTGCACGTGTGCACTCAGGGTGATGCACCCCACCCATCCCGTAGGACCGCCCTCAACAGGTGTCTGTAGGGGCATAATATCAAGGAACGGCGTTAAAATTATCGCCGCTTTAGCGGCAGGAAACTGCTGCTAAAATGGTGATAATGGGCTTTTTAATATGCTGTAGAGAATTCCAATAGAAGCCCATTTTCTGGTGTTAACATTGGCTTCTATTGGAATTCTCTATGGCATATTACCAAGCCCATTATCGCAGTTTTAGCGGCATTTTCCTGCCGCTAAAGTGGCGATAATTTCAACGCCGTTCCTTGATATTATGCCCCTTAGATTCTAGTAGAATTACATACTAACATTCTACTATGACTTACAATGGAATACAGTCAAAGAAAACCCAAGGTATTGGGTTTAGAGACCTAGTCCAAAAAGGTGGCTCCAAACCAGTGTGATCAGGAAAAATCAGGAAGAAAAAAACATTTCTTTCTTGAGTGCCCTCACTCACCAGGGTTTCCCCATGGTGACACGCTTCATCAATGGGTTTCCCCATGGTGACATGCTTCATCATTGGGGCCATCCCAGTTCTCTATGAACTGGGGCGTGCTACGACTTGTGGAATTACGTAGGAGCAGTTTAAGATGAAGGCTATGTGTGGTGCAGTGTGTGGTGGAGTGGTTGGAGAGTGATTAAAAATACCTTGCTAGTGGGCCTAAACAACTTTTATTCTTGCTCCTAGGTTGGTATGTCTAAAAGGGGGTACACTGGGAAACCTGACTATGATGAGTAGGAATTCAGTGTATGATCAACCTGTTTGGAGCTTCCCCTAGCACACAGGGACCAGCCCTGTGTTTGCCACTCCTAATAAACCTAAATAGGACATTAGAGATAGTGAAATAAAGAAAATAAAGTGAACACTGCTACTAATAAAGCATGCATTATTAATACATACGTTACCTAAGTCACATTGTATATTTTGTTATATGTGATGTTGCGCTCCATGGACTCGGGGGCAATGTGTCCCTATCAAACAATCTTCAATGTTGAGGACGCCGCGTCTGGGCACCTATTCCTCTTCCCGCCGGACCGCAATAAGAGAGATGTCTAGGTGCCCAGATGCGGACCGCATATTGCCATTTTGTGCTCGCATCGAGTGAAAATATAAAAGAAAGAAATATACCAGAGCTCTGTCTGTGTGAGACAACCATTTCACGCTCCCTCTGCTCAACATCACCACTTTACAGCAAAGCCTTTAGAAGCCAATCCGTCGGCTTGCAGCTCTCTAACTTTGCAAGCTGCTGTGCCTCTACCTCTGTGAGCTAGTACGCTGCTGTTCCTTTAGGGTACCAAAGGGGGTTATGGACGGAGCATTGGAGCAAACCAAACACTCACCCCCAGTCAACTGATCTGGGTTTATTCCACCATCATTCTTTAGCTCACTCCACCAACCCAGTTCAGGCATGGCCATGAGGCACAGGGTCAGACTGATTTGCATATGGCCATATCTTCCCTGTAAGCGTAAGCGGAGTGGGTTGGCCGGACTAATTCCAGTCCTGTGTGAGGCTGTGAAGAATGAATCTAGAGCTATGGGCGTGGCTCCGTCATGAGCTGTATGAGGAATTAACTGATGCAGGTGCCCTTGTTGTAGTACTGCCATCAGCCGGGTCGCAAGTGCAAATATGTCATTCTGTGAAGGAAGTCCAACAACAAGTTTCTAGTGACCTCTGAGTTAGCTGGCACACACAAGAAATTAAGTTTAATGTACTCGATAGAGCCATACTGACCTCAGTCCTATGCCACATCTTTAGGGTATATTATTCCAATACGCAGAGCCTATCAGGGATATAGGAACTACACTACAGCTGCAGCTGTAGCAATACAGGGCCATGGAAAGTACAGGTTGCACTTTTTGGCACATGGAGGGCAGCCAATTAGAGCCAAGCTTTTGTTCGGAGTTAGGCTGTGCCAACATATGTACTTATACAATCACTCTGGCAATCCCCACATACTTATAAATTCATTATACACTCTCCCTGCAGTACTCTAATGATCCAGTGTCTACATTCGTACTTGTAGAATGGGCGAGAGAAAGTTACATAACCAAAGTTTTCCCACTGTCAGAGGTAACATGGTTGCATACGCTGTCCATAGCACAATGTAATGTGGTAGAGCCCAGGTCAGCATTTTGCATACATAATGAACAAGCAGACACAGATAGATAGTGGAACTGGGTACGGGCACGTGCACTAAACTCCTTTTTATTACCAGGGTCACATGTCCAGTGACGTCTATGCTGGATACGTGTGGGCTGAGTGTAAGCCATCCCTCCGGGAATGGTTGGTGCTGTTAAGCACAACAGTCATCATTGGATCCGATGCAGAGATTCAATCATGAAGGGTCAATGATTTGTGCTGCACTAAGGTAGGGCAGCAGATGCGAAATTATACACATAACATTGTATCATAAAAGGTGAATGAGTTGTGGTGCACTGAGGTAGGGGCATCAGAAGCATTCAGCATGTGCGCAGACTGTGATGATGCGTGGACCGTGTGTGCCGCACTGGGAGCAATGTATGTTGCCTACTGGACTGCGTGATCTGCAATTGTGATTCAATTTGAATTGTGAGCCCTGGTATCCGCAGTGTAGATCGAATGCAGTAGTCAGCACAGACATTGAGGAATGCTTTTTGTCACATCCTCTTAACAAAATCCGAGGACATGGAGCACAATTCTCTCTGCAATTAATAAAACAAGACTGAATTCAAATTGTGAACTCAGCTGACCGCAGTGTAGGCGCATGGAAGAAAACATGAAATATGTATGGAATACATTGTCGAAATATGTAGGTTTCAAAACAAGTTCTTGAAGCAAGGATACTAAAAGGATATTGTGTAGGTTTGAGGGACGTTATACTTAGTTTCCAACTGCACTCTGCAATTAATGAATGAAGGCTCAATTTTAATTGTGAGCCCTGATGACCGCAGTGTAGGCAGGAGGCAGTGGTCAGCAAGCGCCCACAGCCACGTGGCGTAGAGTAAAGCTGCACAGTTATTGGCAATTTAGCATGTGTACAGCCAGTGATGTTAAGTGGTACACTGACTTAGTGACACCTGAAGCAACCAGCTTGTATGGAGCCTGAGATGATGCGTGGTCCGGTCTGGCCGCACTGGTAGCAATGTATTTTGCCTACTGAATTCTGCCTTAATAAAGCCACGTGGAAATGACTTATGCTGCACTGAGTTAGTGGTATATCTCGCTCTCAGCAAGTGCACACCCTGCAACGATGCGTGGTCCGGGCAGGCAGCACCGGTAGTAATGTCTTTTGTCTAATGAATTATGCCTTAATAAGGCCACGTGGCGTTTGCTTGTGGTGTAGTGAGTTAGTGGTACCTGAAGGACTCAGCATGTGCGCACCCTGCGATGATGCGTGGTCCAGGTGGGCAGCAATGGGAGCAATATATTTTGCCTACTTAATTCTGCCTTATTAAGCCCATGTGGCGATGACTTATGGTGCAGTGACTTAGTGGTACCTAAAGAACTCAGCGTGTGCGCACCCTGCGATGATGCGTGGTCTGGGCCTGCCGCACAGGGAGCAATGTGTCTTGGCAACTGGACTGCATCATCTGCAATCACCACTCCACCTGAAATGTGAGCCCTGCTGTCCGCAGTATAGATCGAAGGCAGTAGTCTGTACAGACATAAGTCTGCGGTGCCGTGCTGCTGCGTTGGCAGAGGGCCTGTGTTGGGGAGGCCCGTGGTTATGGCAGCCGCCACGTAACACGGAATGGGCTGCTGCTCTGGCAGATGCTTAGCCTTCCCACAAGTGAACCACGCCCAGAGCCCAAGCCTATTTATTCATACTCCTACACTGCAGTGGAGAACGATGGACCAGCACAATCCACTTACGGTTCCAGGGGGGACAACACAGCTACATATATATATATTCATTGAAAAAAACATAGGTTTCAGGCACGTTATAGTTAGAAATGAGCATTTAAAAAACCTTAGAAATTCAATGAAAAAACCATAGGTTTCAGGGACCTTATAGTTATTTGGACATTTCACTAGTACAAAACCAGTGAAATTCCCCTGTTATAGTTAATTCAGCTAACTATAACTCAATGCACTGCTGATGACGTCACATATTACATCATTCATGACATGGTCAGTGATATCACTTATGACATTTCAAATGAAATCACTGATGACATCATCCAGTGACTGTGTGTTTCTCTAAAGTTTAAATATGTATTATATATATTCCAAGGTGTATTGAAGAATGAGTGCATGTATAAGTGTCTGGATGGAGGATTTAGTAGGTGCGTGACTGACTGTATTAGTGAGTGATTAAATGTGTCTTACTGAATGCATGGGTTAGTGATTAAACTGTCTGAATATGTGTATCAGTATGTTTTTTGTTGTGTAAGCTGTTGCATGTGTTGGTCAGCAGCTACATGAGTGTCTATATGAGTTATTGATTGATTACCTGAGTATTTGTATGGGAGACTGGGTGTGTGTGTGGGTGGGTGGGAGGTGTGTAACTCTGTGAATCGATGTGTGAATGGTTGATCCACTGGGTGTATGGGTTTAATAGTGCATGTGGAAACAGCTGTATGGATGGGTGAGTGTGTGTATGGGTGTGTTGGTGAGAGATTGGATGTCTCAGTGGTACACATCCAAGTAACTACATATGTAAAAGGCAGTGTATGGACTATACGGGAGAGTGACTGATTATGAGAGGTGCTGTATGGATGAGTGTGTACTTGTATCAGTGATTGTATAAGAGAGTAACTATGTGTTAGTATATGTTTGAATAAGTGAGTTGGTGAGTGTATAACTGTATAGGTGATGAAATGGGAGTGTGATTGATTCTTTGCTTGACTGACTAGGTGTGTGAGTAACTCTATGGATGAGTGGAGGTGTGTATGTCTGTATAGATGTGTGAGTGCATATGATAGTGCCGTATTGATGGTTGACCTCATGTATGAGTGACTGTATGGGTGAATGAGAGGATGTGTGTGTAGACCTAGGAATTAGTGAGTGGGTAGGTACTAACTGGTATTGATGTGCCTATGATTTCGAAAATGGTAGTCTGTATTTTAGAGTGGGTGCATCAAAGGTTATATTAGGTTATGAGGAGGTCTATCAGATTATCACTTGAATGATATAATCATTGATGTCATCAGTGATGTCACTGACCATGTCATGAATGATGTAATATGTGATGTCTTCAGCAGTGCATTGCGGGGGCGCGAGTAAAAGTTAGCTGAACTAACTATAATTGAGAATTTCACTGGTTTTGTACGAGTAAAATGTCCAACTAAGACGTTCGTGAAATCTATGGTTTTTTCAGTGCATTTCAAAGGTTTTTTAAATGCTAATTTCTAATTACAATGTTCATTAAAGCTATGTATGTGTCTGTGTTTATAAATTATCATCCCATTCTCATCCTAGTGAAAACTGACAATCTCACCAGTTTTCCATCGATAGCTTCCCTCCAAAAAATCGCCACAATTGAGTGCGACAACTTACGCTATTGATTTGCAGAGTTGGTGTTCCCGTACAAAAAAAAACATGAAAACATCCCTTCCCCATATTTTCAACGACCAGCCAAATCTGCGAAGAGATCCAAAAACAGGCGATATTCCACGTTAGCAGTAAGAATTTAACATCAGCCTTTTACTTGTGTAAAGCAGGACAACTGCCTTCATAATGAAAGGGAGCCCAGCCCAGAGCCACATCTAAAGACCAACACGTCATAGAGCTACTGATCATGCAACTCTGACAACCAAGAAGGCCACAACACCCACCACCACTACCCCAGGACCTCCCCCCGGACCACATCCCCCTACTACCACTGAGTCAGTGCAGAACAGGACAACGGTCCTTCCCAAAATGACATGGCCCCTTAGCCGCACAATAGCTGAATGTTGGGAGATATGTGAACAAAGTATGTGTGAAGGACGCAAGTGACCCCTCAATAACAATATACACAATGCCAAGTGTAGCGGTGATGTGCTTGACAGACCTCACTATGCACAGCACAGACCTCTCCATGTGTGCTTGTAGTGTTTTGGACAGTGGATGTATCCATGATACCCCAGGCAATGGGGAAGATCTCGATCATGTAGCTGTGTTGTTCCTCCCTGTAAGCGGAAGCAGAGTGGGCTGGTCCAATGTAGGCAAATCCAGCATAGGAGTGTGAATAAATAGGCCAGGGATGTGGGTTTGGTACACTTGTGGGAAGGCCAACGTGTCTGCCAGAGTGGCGGCCCTCACTCTGCCACGAGGCCGTCGCCATGGCCCCCGGCCTCCTTGACACAGGCCCCCTGTGAACCCAGCGGCACAGCACCGCTGAGTTATATCAATCAATCAATCATACAGATTTGTAAAGCGCGCTACTCACCTGCTAGGGTCTCAAGGCGCTGGGAGGGGGGTAGTCTCTACTGCTCGAACAGCCAGGTCTTGAGTTGTTTCCTGAAGGAGAGGTGGTCCTGGGTCAGCCGTAGGTGGGTGGGGAGGGAGTTCCATGTCTTGGCCGCCAGGTAGGAGAAGGATCTTCCTCCGGCGGTAGCTTTGTGAATTTGTGGGACGGAGCTGGCGGGTGGGTGTGTAGAATGTGAGGCGGTTGTTGAGGTATTTGGGGCCCATGTCATGGAGAGCCTTGTGTGCGTGGGTGCGTGGGTGAGGATATCTGTACAGACTACTGCCTTTGGTCTACACTGCGGACAGCAGGTCACAAAATTCAGATGGAGTCGCTATTGCAGATGACGCTGTCCAGGAGGCAAGAGATATTTCTCCCAGTGCGGCCCACACGGACCACTCATAATCGCAGGCTGAGCACATGCTGAGTGGTTTAGGTGCCACTAACTCAGTGCACCACAAGTCATCGCCACATAGCCTTATTAAGGCAGAATTCAGTAGGCAA
Source organism: Lissotriton helveticus (assembly GCF_964261635.1). Lineage (NCBI taxonomy): Eukaryota > Metazoa > Chordata > Amphibia > Caudata > Salamandridae > Lissotriton > Lissotriton helveticus. Next base: position 144,657,582 of record NC_136064.1, read on the forward strand.
AAGGCATTGGTACCAGTGCGGCCCGCCCAGACCACGCATAATCGCTGGGTGCTTCAGGTGCCATTAACTGTGCAGCTCAACTCAACGCCACATGGCTGTGGGCCCTTCCTGACCGCTGCCTCCGGCCTACACTGGGGTTAGAACAGCTCACAATTCAAGATTAGTACTGTTGCAAATTGTGTAAGAGACTATAATCGATTAAGAAGATCAAATGCTCCCAATCTGTACAGCTCAAGTCAATGCCACGTGGCTGTGGGCCCTTGCTGACCGCTGCCTCCGGCCTACACTGCAGATAGCAGGGCTCACAATTCAGATCGAGTCACATTTGCAGATGACGCAGTCCAGTAGGCAACAGACATTGCTCCCAGTGCGGAACGCCCACACCACGCATCATCGCAGGCTGCGCACACGTTGAGTGCTTCATTTGCCACTAACACAGTGCACCACGAGTCCTCACCACATAGCCTTATTAAGGCAGAATTCATTAGACAAAAGACAATGCTACCAGTGCGGCCCGCCCAGCCCACGCATCATCGCAGGCTCCGCACATGCTGGGTGCTTAAGGTGCCACTAACTGTGCACCTCAACTCAACTACCCAGGCCTGTGGGCCCTTGCTGACCACTGCCTCTGGTCAAAACTGTGGGCAGCAGGGCTCACAATTCAAATTCAGACTTGATTCATTAATTGCCCCATAGGAGAAGCTGCCCAGCTGTGGAGACGATGTCAATCCCCTAGCTCCCAGCTACCAGTACATTCATCTTATGAAGGCAAAGGGAACTTAATTATACAGCTGAGGCCACTATTTACATGAACAGCTAACACTGGTATTACTGAGAGGTAACATTCTCCTCTACTTTCCACAAGGAGTGCCTCTCACTTGGGGCTAGTAGTTTATTCTCTGAGGAGGCATGGAGACAGGTGCAGTGCCGACTTGGATGAACGTAGTAATTAACTTATCCTCACCTTTCATGCTCCTTTCTTGTTGGTGAAATAGTGCTATTGCTGTTTTGATTATTGCTATGAAGTAAATATCACCTCCTCAATCCATCAGCTTCCACATTAAATATTTAATAAGGTGGTTTTGGTAGTGTACAAGGATGTGGCACCCACTTGATGTCCAGCTGCACATCTGGCCTTGTGTGGCCGAAATAGTTAATGGTAATCTTTCAAGCTTTTCAATGCTCAGCACCATATAGTCTGCTCCTCTTTGTGCCAGAGTGATTTGTTTATCTGTAAGGTTAAATACAGAAAACAATAGGGGCATGGCCATGGAGGCGACCTGAAGCTACGCCGGCCAGGCTAAATAAACCTCTCCTGGCTTGATGTAGGAGCATTCTCACTTTAGCAGACACCCTTCATCAGCTCCCGGGAACAGAGGGGAACATCCTGATGCCCTGGCTCAGTCTGCGGCGACATTTAGGGCAGGCGTGAGACAGGCAGGCACGGAGGACGGGCAAGGCCCTGCGGCCTTCCCCAACAGAGGAATTAACAGCTGCGGTGGCAGTGAGTGAGCTTGCTCTTCCCCCCACTCCTTCCTGCGGGCTTTCCTCCCCCGTCCCCCCTGCTGTGGGTGTCGCCTTGGTCCCGCTGTGTGCGGAGCGCTTCCGGGGCTCATTCTGCCTTCTGGGCGTCTCCGCGCCAGGGCCTGGCGTGTTGGCTTCGGCGGGGGACGAGGCGGGCTTCTGGGGAGGCCCCAGCGGTTTAAACTGGAGCTGCAGCAGAGCTGGGACTTGTCGGGCATGCTGGTTCCCCCCAATCCCTTCTGGATGCCTATTTGCCGTCGTGGGGGGCAGCCTTCCCTGAGGCATTGAGACAGCCGGCTGCCCCCGAGACCTTGGCTCTTCCCTGATGGTTGGCCGACGCTAGGGGACTCATCTTCCCGGAGCAAGTTCATATTGCCTGTGCCTCATCAGGACTGGGCTGTCATCCCATGCCCTGAAACCTGTACTAGCCACCATTCCCCGAACCACCTGCGGTCCATTGACGCCACGCTGCCTTGACTGCCCGCGCTCATCCATGTGCTCTGCCCTGGACCTGCCACAGGGACAGCGTGGCTGCTCCCCCATTTGCTTTTGATAACATATTTGCTCTCCATCAGCTGATCGGGGTGGCCACGGCTGCCGTATTTCACTGTCTGCCATGTGGTGATCTTGTTGCTTGTCGCTTTGGTGGGGTGATCCCCAGGGGCTCGGCCTGCACCTCTCTGCCCTCTGGTTTCGCTACAGCTGTAGACTTGCTAATCCACTGTCAGGTCCCCTTCCTCTCCCTGAAGAATGGGGAAGAAGGACCCTAAACAACGCATGCTACACTTTGATAAACTTCCTGGCCCCACCTCGGATGCCCCTTCTGGACTGCTGACAGGGCTCAAACGCCGCTGAAGAACCTGCCTCTCTTGCGACGGCCATGCTAAACGAAATGAGGGCTGTTTTTAAGGCACTGGGCGGTCGATTTGAATGGATGTATGGACACCTTTGTGGAACAACTACTTGCTGAGCTGTTTGGCAGAGAAACATTCACACAGGGCTTCGTGGTGGAGCACGCTCATAGGTTGCTGGGCCCCCGTCCTCGGCCGGGCCTTCCCCCACGACCCATCATTGCTAGGCTCATGAACTTCAGGGACAGAGACGCTGCTCTCCGCTCGGCTCTCGACAAGGGGGATGTCCATGGCAGGGGAACAAGTTGGCTTTTTTCCCTGACTTTACCATCATGGTCAGGAGGCAAGGCGTAAATTCCATGGTGTCAAAGCAACCCTGAAGAACTTGGGTCTCAAGTACGGCATGCTGTATCCGGCGAGGTTAAAGGTAGATTTCGATGACAGATCTTGTATATTTGATACTCCAATGGAGGCACAGGAGTTTTGCCAGGAATACTAGAAGAAACGCTCTGGGGCGGCTGGAATGTCGCGATCTGTCTCCCCGTCGCACCGGGGTTCACAGGACAGCGATGAACTCTTCTCCAACTCCGGGACTGGTTGAATGATTATTGCATTTATCATTGTGTTCTGCTGTGTTTAGTTCATACAAGCATTTCTATTCTATGTGACAATAACATATTTCTTATTGCCCGACTGGCGTGATGTTGCCACACCCTATGGTGAATACCAAGGTTTCTTTGTTTTGTGTGCTATTTTTGCGATGTGCACATTTGTTTTCTACTGTCATGTGGCTGATTTCATAGCACTTGCATTTGGCTATGAAAACTGGGGTATGCCTCTGTGGGGTTGGTAGAAGGCTGGGTGGTGGGTGGTGGGGGGGTTATTTGCTCAGTTTCAATGTTTTTTTCAGAGGCTTTGCTCAGGTTGCTAGTCTACGATGGGAGTTTGACATACATTGCAGTGCGATTGAGGTGACAGCTTTGCAATGGTCAAACTAGGGCATCAGTCCGGTCCTTCCGGGCTTTCTTTGATGTCATGGAATGTTAGAGGTCTAAACTATACTAGAAAATGTAGGCAAGTCCTCAACTATTTTGTCAGACATAACATTGATATTGTTTTCCTGCAAGAGACGCATCTGTCTAATTCTGACCACACTTCGGGACCAAGGGAACTACCTGGCGGAGATTGCTATGGTCTACTTAGAACGATACATGCAGGACTTTTTGTCCTTTCCCATTTCCCAGGACAGCATATTGGAGGCCATTGATGCATTACGGGGCTCCTCGGCGCCTGGTCTTGACGGTTTTTCCGCTGATTTTTATAAAGCGTATAAGGATAACTTAGTTCCACGGCTGGTGGAAGTGTATGCAGAGGCTCTAGAAGTGGGCATCCTTCCCCAACATTCAGAGAAGCGTTCATTATTCTCCCTCCCAAGCCAGGCAGAGACCCTAAACTATGTGGCTCCTACAGGCTGTTGTCCTTACTGAACCTTGATTATAAAATATGGCTAAGGTTATAGCAATACGATTGTCCTTATTACTGGAATCCATCATTTCGCCAGCACGGTCGGGCTTCATGCCACATAGGTCCAGTGTAACACAGTGTATAAGGTCTGCGGACCTTATACACTGTATTACATTGGATTACTTAGGATTGAACCCACCACACCTGCTGCCGCCGTCCTCCTTGATGCGGAGAAGGCATTCGATTCACTCGAGTGTCCATTTTTCCTGTCCATCATACGACGTATGGGTATGCCCGAATGCTTTGTCTCTACAGTGGCTCTTCTGTACACCGAACCAACTGCTAGATTGTGCCTGAACGGCACTCTATCCGGCCCTTTCACTCTATCTCGTGGTATGAGGCAGGGATGCTCCTTATCCCCACTGCTTTTTATTCTGGCCATGGACCCTCTGGTTTACCACTTTCAGGAAAAACACTTGCATCGTGTACTACAATTTCGCACTGGCCCCCTTTTAGTTTTGCTTTATGCGAATGATACTATCTTATACGTTAGGATGCCCCATCTTAATCTTGAATCCCTGATTTTGGAAATTATTTGTTTCTGCAAGTTTTCTGGGCTCAGCATTAACTGGCACAAGTCGGTTATTTTCCCGCTGGCGACCGGCACGACTGCCTGGTCTTGTGAGTTCCCGCTCGAGTGGTGCCAAGACTCAGTCAAATATCTTGGAGTGCATCTTGGAGTGCATATCCAACTAGATACTGCCACTATGATCAGGCTGAACTACGGTAGGGCGGTGAGTTCCCTTGAATTGCACATCGTGAAATGGCTTTGATTGCCACTATCAATGGCTAGGAGAGTTGCCATAATTAAAATGGTAGTCCTCCCCTGTTTTTATATATTTTTAATAATATTCCCATCCCTCTTACCAAGACTTTTTTACACAGCTGCGTACACTGTTATTGCGCCTTGTCTGGGGGGACAGGACGCCCCGGGTTAACTGGCAGACCTTGACTCTGCCGTATGAGAAGGGAGGCTTTGGGGTCCCGGAATTTCATTTGTATTACCTAATTGCACAATGTTGTTATACACATGTCTGGTTTCACCCGGACGTACGCGTCCCATATATGAAGCCGGGGGCGGACCTAGTGCTTCCTCGTCACCTTTCCACTATTCTACCTACGGGATTCCCTAGGGACCCCCACGACCTTCAAACGGTATCCACCACATGCTCGGCCTGGGACAGGCTGCGTAGACTGCTGGGACTCGAGCTGCTGTATTCTTCAGCACTACACCTACCTAACTCTTCATGGCTTCCAGTAACAGGTGAAGTTTTGGTTCAACGCACGCTGGAGAAATTTCACATTCGCATGATAGGTGACCTATTCCCTGAGGGTCATGTCTTCTTGATTATGGAGGAGTCCCGATTCACTAAACGATCCTTTATGGACACCTTTGTTTTGACAAGTATGCAATCCATGCTTCGGGCAACATTCCCTTCATTCCCATCAGGCCCCGAACCGGCCCCACCATTGACAATGCTTATCCCGAATCCTGAAGGTGCACATTTGATCTCAAAACTGTACAAGCAATGTGGGGCGGCTTGGAAGGTGGATTTGGGTAGGCCCATTACTGATGACCAATGGGATCTGTGCTGTAGGGCAACCAAGGATGTCTCGTTGGACAGCAGGCATAAACTACTTCATTTTAAGTTCCTCCGCAGAATGTATCACACACCTGCACTTTCACATAGAATAGATCACACCAGGCCCCACCACTGCCAAAATTGTTTGGCTCGATTTCCCGACTTTGCTCACCTCGCCTGGACATGTCCCAAAATACACCAATACTGGTCCCTTGTCCACTCCACAGTGGGCGACATACTTTCCATGCAGCTCACGCCCACCTCTGAGATCGCACTGTTGGTTTATGTGGCCAAATTCCCTCGGAAGGTCAGGAAACTGGCAGCACTGGGCTTCCTGCTAGCTATGCGGGAGATTGCCCTATTGTGGGGTAGCAAGAGAACCCCATCACTACAGGCATGTCTCCAGAGTTTGGCATTTTGCATCGTAAATTGCGAAGAATACTCCACTCTGATCCCTAGCTCATCACGACCAATAGACATTTGGGGCCCATATAAGGATTACATAGCCAAGATACAATCCGATCACAACTCACAGATTGCAAGTGGTATTGTTCCAGAGGCCGTTGGCTAGCCGCGAGTTCTGGGGTAAAATCTTTGTATGGTTGACCGACCTTTGCTGGCTGCTACTATCAGTGGGATGTTGTCTGTGAGGCTTTGGTTGCTATGGAGGATATTGTCTCCTTGTATTGGAAATCACTTTATTGATTGCTTTGAGTGTATATCCTTGTCTTCTCACCAGTACTGCAACGTCCATTTATATCAACATCTGTAAACGTCTTGCCCTTGAACTGATGTGTATGTTCTTTGTTGATGCCGATGCTCTACTCTGCAACGTAATGATTATTTTATTCCTGTATGCAAAAAACTGGAAAAATAAAGTAAAAAAATATATAGAAAACAATGAAGTAGTGTTGATTAGACGCCATGGCACATATCCAGGACGAAGATTTTGTAACGTGCAGCCTAAAAGCATTATAGAACTCAATTGTGACTGCCCATGCTGTAGCATGAGCAAGTTCTGTTTCATTATGTCTATGGCAGAGGATACTATGCTGTCCAAAGAATAAATTCTGGATGACAGAGTCGTTAACCCATTGTCAGCTACAGAGAGAGCTTTCTCTAAATTAATACAATCAGTTTCTTGTATTCGCTCTGCAGTCTCTCTGCTTGTGTCGCTTTCCAAGCTTCATTATAAATGGCATATATATCAGCGTATATAAAATGTTTATGACGCCGTTTTGCAAGACCTTGTAAGAAGTCCCTCAAATCAATGCCATCTTTAAGTAAGATAAGTGTGGTTTTACCTCTGTTAGTGTGGATTTTTGTAGCCAGTCAAGGCACAGTTTTCCTACACTGTATGTTGTTACTATCCCTGGATGTTGTCTCTGGGCATATCTTGGATCTGGTCTAGTTAGTGTAAACCCTTGTGTCTTATTCAGGAATCTATTTTGAAGGTTCTTTGTGTCTGTGGGCCAGATTAACCATTTCTTCCAATCAGGATCAGTTCTGTTTTTGAGTAAAATTGTTTTTACGTCGAACCCTTCTTGTGAAGTGTTTTTACTATCAGGTGTAGGTATAGGTATAGACAGTTTGTTCAAATCCTTTATCTTAGCTAGGCCAAGACAGGATGTATGTTGCACAGGGTTGTTCAAAAACATTATTTGTTCAGGGATAATGCAGGCTCAAAATAAACTTCTATTCCCTTCACATACATCCCAGTCGTTTGTGCCCCAGACAGTTTTTGTTTCAATGCTGTCACTCAAAAAGTCAAAACCTAATGAAGACAGCTGGGCATAAAAGGCTGCAGAATATATGTGCTTAGTATTAGTTAACATACTTTTCATTCCTGTCTTATTAACATTTTTAAAGTCAAATATTTCTGGATTTGAGACATTAAAACCTGATAAGTATTGACATTTTTCATAGAATGTTTTTGAGCTACCCTTCGGTGGCGTTGGACAGTGTTCCCATTGATTAAAAATATAAACATTTCTAGGGTTTGCAGATTTGTGCAAATAAGGATGACCATGGTGATTAAAACAGAACATTTTTTCATAATTTGATGAACCTTCTAGGTATTCATGTTTTGTAAATGTTGCAGACATCTCTAAGTCTGATATCATATTATTAACAGTCTCAAAGTCCCAATCACCAGAAAATGTGCTGGGTGAAACAAAGTCACTCAAGGAAACCTTTAATTGATGTAGAATCTTCAACTGCTCTGCAGGGCCATAGATGTCATAATCAGTTCTGTCCCATGGTATACCACCAGGTATTGGAATGACTGTGATGTTCACGTCTTTTTGTTCACGAAGAGAAGATTTGTGAGGCTTGAGGAGTAAGTTGAGGTTCTTACTTGCTGTGTCCATTTTACTATATCTTCCATTTATAAGCATTCCCAAACTTAATACAAGAATTAGCCAAAGTAGGAGAAAAAGTACGCCAAGCACAATCCAAAGTTCAACCCATGGTGAAAGCAGATGCGTTTTTCCAAGTTGAAGATAAAGTTCTGTTGCTTTGTCTTTAAAAGTTTTATTCACTGGCGTCGTTTCAGGCTCACTGGGATCCTCGGAAAACGTATCAAAGTTAATGAAATAGCCGGAGGCAGTTCTGTCAATGGTAGGTATTGCATCAGGATTACTTGAAATCACTGGAGCTACCGGATCCTTTGTCATATTAGTATAGTCAGATGCTACATCATTGTAGACAGGAGTGTCTTGACGAACTGTTATTTGGGTTTCAAGAGGCACAAGTTCCATGGCTTTGTTGCTTAGTCCTTCTTTTCGCACTGCAGATTCCTCAAAGGTGAAGAGTCTCTCAATTTGAACCTCTTAGATAGTAGCCAGATTTGGTCGTCTGCTTTATCTTTGGAGTCCACTTGGCTTACTATGAATGATTGGCCACATGATGTAGTTTTACCAGGTCGATGGATACAAACCTGTTCTCCTTTCTTCCAGCAAGGGGCGGCAGTAACACTGTCCTTGATCCATGGATTGCTAGCACAGGTACTGGTTGTCTGTAAGAAGGCCCAAATAACCTCTTATCCGCGATCTTTTCTCTACCTAGATCCCCAATCTTTGGAATCCAAGCAGGCCTTGCTGGGATGGGTGGTTCCCCTTCATTGTTAGTTGGCTTCTGTAATGTGTTGCTTTGACTTCTCCTTGTTTCATTTCAGTCCTGCAAAACAGCCAAACGGTCTTTGATATCAAAAGGTTTTTGTTTTACCACTGAAGTATGACGATCAAGTTACTGGACAATCATTCTAGTACCAAAAAGGATTTCATATGGAGTGATTCCACCCAGAGAATTTCTTGGCACATTATTTAGACTACGTTGGACACTTATTAGATTTTTGACCCACCCGTCACCCAAGCCTAAACCCTTAGCTGCTATAGATTGCTTTATGTCCCGTTTTTTTCTCTTCACTACAGAATTTCCCTCAGGATGGAATGTACTAGAATACCGCAATGCAACGCCCAGATTGGTCATGGCCTCCTTGTAAGCTTTGGAGATAAATGCAGGACCCTGGTCAGTATGTAGCGCGCCAACTGTGTATGTGCCGATAAAGACTCGCAAATCTTTTATAACAGTTGGGGCATCAGTCGAGCGCTGAGGCCAAATCCAAATGAATCTTGAGCATGAATCCACTGCGACCATGATATATTTGTAGTTACCATCCCTCTGTAACGGACCGCAGTGATCCAGGTAAACGCACGCTAATGCTTCATCTGAAAATAACAGGGGCGTCTGCGCAGGATGTTTCACTGTAGAGACTTTCATCTTTTGGCAGATTTCACATTCCAAAACATAATTTCTGGTCTGTTTCCTCATGCGCGTCCACAAGTATCTTTGTTTCAATAATGATACTGTGGCAGAAACACCTGCATGTGCAGAGGCGAGCCCTTCATGTGCTGCTAAGATTAGTCCTAATCTATGTTCCATGTTTGGAATTACTCTATCCCCCACTCCAGGGATTCGAGCAAAAGGAACATTATTTGCATCAGTTATATATGAGTATTTGAGTGGAAAGCCTTTTGGTAACATTTTACCACTGTCTTTGTTGGAAGCGGCGACACCCTGCATTATTTCGCTGTTCATTTTTGTTTTAGAACGAGTAATTGCACCTACGGAAGCCGTTTGCACAACTGCCTTTGCAGCTTCATTAGACAATGAATTCCCTTCAACGTGAACGCCAACACGCTGATGACTCAGTGTATGGATCACGTGAGTCTTTTGTAGTTCTTTCTGTAATTGAACTACTTGTTCCCAAAGCAATTTATGTTTGATTGTTCCACCTTCGCATCTTTGAAACCGTTTTGAATCCAATTCTGCAAGTATTCATTGTAAGATTGAAGAAAGTAATACAAATCGCACACTATGAGTGTGGGGAATTCGCGATCGATATTTTAAAGTGCCATCTTGAATGCCTGTAGTTCAGCTCGCTGGGCTGTACAGTCTCCGAGGCATTGAGTTTTTTCTGACCATAGGTCGGAATTTATCATCGCGCGAGCAACCTTTTACGATCACACATGCAGCACTGTAAGCTTGTTTACCCCCAATTGCGGGTTGTGCTGATCCGTCTGTATAAATTATACATTTGTATTGTTCTAGAGGCAGAATCTCAGTGGGCAGAGGACATTCTTGTTCGTATTGTGGAAATTCTTGAGTTTTCTAGTAGGGGTCAAAAACGTATTCAACGTCTGTTGCAGCAAAAGTGTTAACCCATTGTATCCATCTTGGATGTAAAGCCTTTGCATTCGGAATGCTTGCTTTTGTCACTGCCTCTAAGGCAGGTACAGGAGTAACGACCATAATGCGTTTACCCTGTGCCAGGGCTCTCTCTTTTGGTACTGCAGTTTGAACCGCTGTCAGAATTTTTTCTGTAGAAGTGAATTTAATTTCAGCTTGTGTGTACAAGTGTAATTCATAAGCAATCGGTACTTTTTCACCTTCGTTGAAGGTTAAGTGCGTGAATCCGCATCTTCCTGGAATGATTCGGATTACGAGGTTGCGTACGTTTACGCGTGTCTGTAAATGTGTTGTTGCTAACATGTCTGTCTGCACTGAACGCAACATTTCTATGTGTTTTTGAGTCCAATTAGTTGTTTTGACATCAGGTTTGATTAATTTGTAGAGAGGTTTAACCCTTTCTGCGTAATTTAGAATGTAAGCTCTTCCAAAATTTAGGAAACCTAGAATTGACTGTAAGTTTTTCAGCGTTTACGGAGGTTGGAGCAGTGCACATTTTTCTAAAACGTTTGCTGCCAGGCTTTTTCCTTCACTTGAAAGTTCGTATCCTAAGAATAGGACGTTGAGGTGGGCAATCCTTGATTTTTTTTATTGAATTTGTACCCTTCAGATGCAAAGCCAGGTATTATGGTGTTCACCGTGTTCAAGTGCCTGTCCAAATCATCGTCTGTTAGATAGATGTCATCGACATACGATAATGCCTCATCATCATTCGTTTGTAGTAACTCTGTTACTCTAGCTGAAAATAACCCCGGACTATTCTTGAATCCCTGGGGGAGACAACAGAAGTGACGTTGTGTCCCCATTATTGAGAAAGCAGTCAAGTAACTGCTTTCAGGTGCAATGTTTTGACAGAAGAAACCGTTACAAATATCTAATGTGGTTTTATATTTTTTACGCACAATGTTATTCATTAGTGCTGCACTGTGTGCATTTTGTACTGCTAAAGTTTTGCAGAAAGAGTTTAAATGTCTGTTGTCCAAAACTAGACGATATGTATTGCCTGGTTTGGAGACAGGAAACAAAGGTTTGTTCATGGTCGAGGTGCATGTTTCAATCACCCCTTGGTATTCAAGTTTATCTATTATCTCCCTGACCTGTTTTTTAGATTCTTGCTTTACTGGGTACTGCCTCTCTGCAGTTGATTGTGTTTTTAACTGGATTTTATGATGAGGGGAATCCTCATCCCAACCTACATGATTTTTATATATTACTGCAGCCTGGGCTACAGCCCATTTTCTGACATAGGTGTATTTTAAGTCAATTGGAATATGATTGGAAAAGGCTGGCATAAGGATGTCTTCGCCATGTGGGCATTCCTTGACAAATTTTGGTGGCCAGTATTTTTCAGCTAGAAGAAAGTCATAACCCTCAGAGAGCTTCTCCCAAAAGAGTGCTCTTACTTTCCTAGTTATGTCCCCCACCATCCGGAGTATTACTTCATATAACTTATGGGGTATTCTAACTCTGGTATCAGCTGTTTCAACCTGAATGTACTCATTCAAGTCCACGGTCTCCAGAAGATCCTTCAAGATCTTGCGAGCGATGGTGAATTCTGCTGCGCTGTCCAGCATTGTCTGGGCCCACTCCCCATTCTTGAGTTGTGTCCTCAAGATCCTCGGCATGTCTGATTTTTAGATCTGCTACCTTCTTTTTGCTGAATTGGATGTTCTTATTTTTTGGAACATGTTGATCGTCAATGGACTTCACGCGTTCTTCCTTGTGTTCTGACCGTCCTCTTCTTTCCAATTTCTGTGAGGAAGGCTGAAAGGTACGAGAGGAACGTTTATCAGTATCTTGATATCTATCAGGTTTTTTCAAAATATCCCTGTTCCTGAGGTTATACCTCTTTTCAGAGGGCTCCTTTTGAAGAGACCATTCTCGGGCCTGAGAATACTTCTCTTTAGAAGTTTGTTTAGTGATCTCCCACTTCTTTTTGGGAGTAGTGAGAGTGTTTTTAATAAAGTCCTTTTCAGGATTTTCGTTAGTTGAGGTTTAACTGGTTTCCCACCCAAACTATCTCTACCTAGTTCTTCATAGGATTTTTCAATTATTCTGGCCAGTTTATATGGTTGCTCAGTTACATCAAATACTCTTCATTTTTGGCAGATCGCCACAGTTGCTGCCTCACCTTTAATATTAGCTAATAATATAGCTGAGACCTGTTTGAAATCTCTCAGTAATTTAATACCCAGATTCAAAGCAGGCTCTGCCCCATATTCATTTTGAATCTCTTTCAGGACATCTGGTATAACCGCCATTGACGGAACTCCATGTGTTTTTGTGTAGATTGCAGCAAAGACTTTACCCCAAGTGTCGCAGTCCTCCAGGTGTGGTGCAATCCCGATTGGTGGACAGATTGTTAAAATTCTGTGTTTCACCTGAGGGGTAGTATCCGGAAATACTGCCTCGATTTGAGTAATTTTCTGAGCTATCCGGAATGGAATTTGTTCCCTTTTTGCGGGCAATTTACCAATGACTGATTGTGTAGTCTGTGGTGTGATTTTATTTGTGTTCCCCTGGTGAGGGGTTTGTTGTGGAATCCTTATAGAAGGTTGGACTGTTAGAGTCCGCATGACATATTGATCCAATTGTCAATGTATTTATATTAGTTGTTTTAGTTGAACTAATAGTTCTGCATCCGTCATTTCTTCAATGTCAGGATGTGGTGTATAGCTGGCCAATACCGGCCATGTTGCTCCTGGTCTACCTAGTGGACTGAGCCTGGTAATGTGATTTTGATGTTGTAGGGCACCTTTAAACCAGAGATAATGCTCCTGGTAAGTTAGTGGAATTTCAACATCCTCGAAAAGAGTGTATTCTGTTGGATGTTCCTCTACTTTGTAGAAGTGAAACAGATGTGATACTGGATTTGCTTCAGTGAAGTAAATCCATGAGTAGAATACCTCTGTCTGCCAATGTTCATGTACCTCTATGACAAAAATTACCCTACCACCTCTTGGTGATAGGCCATTTGTTAAAAGCTTTATAGTGATGGTTTTCCTTAAGTTTTCCGGGATGATTACAGCATCCTTGATCATCTTGTTGGAAACCTGTAACGTCTAACCCCGGTTGGTCTGCAGTTGTTGCAGCTCTACCGTTCTCAGTGCTGTTGCCGTTATTCGGCCTTGTTTAATGAAAGTTGCAGAGCAAGTTTCAAGGAAACAAAGATAAGGTGAACAATATTTTGGAACACTGTGTCCTTCAACGTTGAACAAACCAAAAACTAATACATAGTATTTTATCCTTTTATCCACTCCAGACGTCTACAGCCACATCACCCCCCACTTGAGAGACCTACACTGGCTACCCGTTGACAAGAGGATCACCTTCAAGCTCCTCACCCAGGCACACAAAGCACTCCACAACACCGAACCAGCCTACCTGAACAGCAGACACAACTTCTACACCCCCACCCACCAGCTCCACTCCGACCAGCCTCGCCGCTGTCCCCCACATCCAACAAACATCTTGCGGCGGCAGATGCTTCTCCTACCTCGCCGCCAAGACCTGGAACACCCTCCCTACCCTCCTACGGCAGACCCAAGACCTACTCGCCTTCAGAAGACTGCTCAAGACTTGGCTCTTCGAGCAGTAGCGGCACCCTCCTCCCCTCAGCGCCTTGAGACCCTTACGGATAAGTAGCGTGGTTTACAAGTACCCTGATTGATTGATTGATTGGAGTATTTACGGGGAAAAGGGGTCTCTGTGAAAAGCACGACTGAGTTACTCTAGTATCTAGTGTTAAATTAGTGCCTTACCAAACATTGGGCGCCATGTAGTATAGTTCCTGAATTCCCAATAGGCTCTGCGCATTGTAATAATATATCCTATAGATTTGACGTAGGACTTATGTCTACTAGGTCTCTATCAAATATGCTAAACTTAATTGTGAGTGCCAGCTAGCTCAGGGGTCACTAGAAACTTTCTCGAATAAACAAGAAGGCATTAGTTTCGGACAACCGCATTAACATGACAACTTTGTTTCCCCAAGAATAAACGTATCGTCACAGTCGTGGAAACAATAGATAGATATTTTACTCAGCCAATTGTGCATGCTTCGTTTCATCTAAAAATATTTGCTTGTTGTCTGCTGGAAGAACTGGAATCATGGGCCATGTGAGAGGATTTAATTCCAAATTTACAAACTGGTTTTAGAAAGGGAGAATCGACCAACACGAATTTGATTTTATTGACATTATTGGGTGAAAGAGCCAAATATAGGAAACAAAAGTTGTATTTTTTTTCATTGACTTAAAAGCCGCCTTTGATTCTGTGCCACAAAATGTACTATGGTCGAAGTTAATTAATTGGGGTATATCTAACACACTATATCTAACTCCTTACTGGACTCCCTTGTAAACATGTTAGTGCGTTATAACAGGACAGCGTTTTTTGAATACTCCCATTTTTGAATACTCCCTCTTTTAAATATTCCAGCCTCCGGCTGTCCGAAAATTGGATTTAGCAAAAACCTTTGTGGGATGGGCTACAGATAATTAGGAAGAAGAATTCCATAGCGGTTGGAATAACAAACAGGTAACAGTCCCTTAATTCTCACTAACATGCTCTTTCAAGTCTCTGACTAATAATAATGTGGATATGAATCCTAATATGGGCTCTCCATAATTTTCTTCCAGATAACAATTTTTAAACAACTAAACAGTGATACCCATACACCAAAATGAGGACTTAAGGTATTTACCTTTCACCTTGCTCTACAATAATTGACAGCCATTATATATCTTTGATATGATTTTGACGAGATCGCGTTGCTCATTGTTTTATAGGATTGGAAATTATCCATTTTACGTTGGAATTATCACCACCTTTACTCCTTAATGGGTAAGCAATTTAGATTTTTTTGGGCAGCATTTTTAGGTATATATGCCCGGCAACAGCCCATACAATAATTATTCAACTCCCTTGTAGGGTCATCTATAATCTTTGTTTGCGTCGGTTCTAATGTCTTGATGAAGACTAGCATGGCCCAGGCTCAAATAACCGCACGGCCCTAAGACGAGTCGAAACGTCGATGCTCTATATAAAAACCTGGACTACCTTTCTTTCTATAATTATGTGCAGATATTAATGACATATAATTTGTCTTGAAAGTCCTATGAGATAGTTCTTGTTTCTAATTGAGTGGCCAGGTTACGCAGTATGGTTGAATGTGGATCCGTTACTGCGCTATATAAACCAATTTGAATATTTTATGTCAGTTCTTTGAATTTCCTTTTCTTTCTGAATCACTTCACACATCTTATTGCACCCTTTTCCTATGCTGCACGCTCTGTTCGCGGCAACCAATATTTCGTATTGAGTTATAACGTGAAATATGTGTTTTGTTTGACCCAGAGACAATAGATTAAAGTATTGCTCTTGTATCTCAAGTCGATGCTGTTGCCTTTATGTTTTTATGAATATATGTATGTATTGGACAGAGCTGATTAATATGTATATGCTCAACATTTATATAATCAAGGATTGATTACTGATTGATTCAGTTTATCTAACTGTAGAGGTCATGGACCACTGTTGTTTAATACCGATTGATACCCAGGTCCAGTACCTTGTGGGTTTCCCCATTACTTTAGTGGGACGCAGGTTCAGCCACTGACATCATGAAGATCACTGAAACTCAAAAATATGTGGTTAGTCCTGGTGGGTCCACATTGTTGAATATAATATTTCCATACCTGGATCAACGCTTAATTTTCTAAGTATTTTTTGCACAAATGGAAATAACTTTATTTTTTGTTACAATACAATGTTTATTAAAGTACTATGTAGAAATGTAACCAACACCAGATTCAATGCAGTTCAACTGTTTAACTCTTCTTCTGAAAGTCTCTTTAATGCTTGGCAGCAGTGGCCATCCTAAATCACTTCTAAGATGCGTATTCCAGCTAGGCATCTCATACCTCATCACATCCTAACCAACAGTTACCTCAGTGGAATCTCCTACACACTCCTCCCATGATGGTGCTTCTCAGACCTTCTCTCAATCATGTGAGGGACAGAATACCCCTTGTGAGGAGCAGGCGTCTCCCATTCCTCAAACATGGCATTTTAGGGTGTATAGCATTTAAAGATGGGATATGTAATAATTTTATGTCAGCATATACCCGCAGTTATAGGCTCCCAAAAGCTATTTTCATGTGGAAGGTGAAGGCTCTACAATGAGAAAACCAGAGTAATAGATTCAAATATTAATTCTGTAA
This sequence comes from Lissotriton helveticus, assembly GCF_964261635.1. Taxonomy (NCBI): domain Eukaryota; kingdom Metazoa; phylum Chordata; class Amphibia; order Caudata; family Salamandridae; genus Lissotriton; species Lissotriton helveticus. Next base: position 144,674,037 of record NC_136064.1, read on the forward strand.
CTTCAGTTTGGGGCCAGCTAAAACATAATTCTATAACTCTTTTTAATATTTATTAAAAGTTCAATTCATTTCTAAATTACATTTTATGAAAAATATATAGGTAAAGTAACTTTTAGAGAATTACCTTCACCACAAAGGATGGAGATCCTTTGGGTAAGCACACAGGCTCTGTACATGGGGAGAAGGGTTTCTTCATCTGTATTTTAGCAATAACGTGCACTGCAGAAAGGAGTGCTTGCAGTGAGGCAAACAAGAACCACCGCAGAAGTGGGCAGGGTTTTTCTTGGGAACTTTTCCCCCTTGGTTTCAGAAGCGGCAGGCATCACGCTCACCCATTTGCTGGTACTTGCACCTTGGGGTGCTAAATGTAGAACCCTAAGGCACCTTCTTTACACCACTCTCTGGAACTGTGGAAGAACAGAAGAAAGATTTCTTCTGCTGAGGGGATCTGAAATGCTGGATCTACTCCCACTTATACCCAGGACAACGACATGGTGTGGAAAATTAGTACGGTTTGGTAAACATTATCTGCGCCATCTTGCCTTTCCCCCTGATGCCACACTTTTTTCGTGCGCGCCCGCCATTTTAAAATGCCTCGATCAGAACAGCCCCCTTTTTGCATGCCACTGGCCCCCGACATAGCCCTTCGCCCTCACCAAGCCTGCACGCTGACCAACCCCCCCGCTCGCACCTGCCTTGAGTCATAAACCCCTCTTCAGCGCAGCTCTGCCTCAAAGCCCCATCCTGTTCCCAGCGCGACCCCTCCCTGCATTCTATTCATAGTCCCGGGCCCTTTGATGCAAAAACCCCCCTTTTCCTGTGCCCGTTTGTCTTCCTTGTTCCCAGGCCGACACCTAGCTCTGCCGATACTATTCCTTGCCCTTCCCCGTACAGTTGAAAGCTTCCCTCATCAAAGGACCCCCGAGTTGATCAGAGCCCCCACCCAACGAGATCCGATCGAACCCCCCACACTCCATGAATCGGCGGAATATCCAGCTGCGCGATAACCATCACCTGTTGTGACCGGGGTGGGGACTTCTACTGTAAATATGTGTGGGAACGGGCCCGAAGGGGAGATTCCGGGAATGTCTTTCCGTACATCAAAGCATTGCCATGAATATGTAAACTGTAATAAAGCCACAAAAACCTGTATATAAGGGGCCAGGCCTCAGAAATGAGTTAGAGCACCTCATGACGATACCTGCTGTCTGATTTGTTGTGTTCTCCTCCGGAGAGAATAAAACCTTGTTTCCTGCTTTCCAGTCTCCAGCGCCTGCCTCTTCATTGATTAATAATTTGTGGGTTACAGAGGCAATACCGCCGGGCAAATATCGATTGTCCCCGACCTTAGTTTCTACAATTGGCGTCCCAAGCGTGGGGCCCATCAGCGACTCGTGGATCCAGTGGGAGAGGTCCTGACGACAGAGTGAACGACTGCAACGATCGGGAGAGCTCTTGCCCAATAGACCCTCGTCTGGCAGCCGATCATCCGAACTTCACTAGTTCCGAACAGACCTCTCTCGAGTGATCTACGGTCCTGACTGGGAACCATTAGGAGTGCCGGGAGAAATACGAGAAAAAGAGGACGAACGGGCGCTGGATTCGGAAGACAAGAAACTGTCCATACGGTCCGGGTAAGGTTGTGTAAACACGACAAACCGCAAAATAATTGTATTGGTTATTCAGAAAATACTAGTATTACTCTTTATTTGACTTATTTGGAGATTCACTGTCTGCACACGGAGAAACAGTAGGCTCTTTCCCTTTTGCAAACAGTGAAGGATAGGTAACGCAGCCGTCGTGCCTATTTTTCTCCCCCACTGATTCTATTATTTATTAACGGTTTTTGGGAGATCCCCTCTCCCACACTGATTAACTGGGTTCTTTGACCCCGAACTACTGTTCACGGATCGTTTTCTGGAGATTCGCTGTCTGCAAACAGGAAATAACAGATTCCTCTTTACGGATAGTGAAAGGGTAGAGGACGCAGACTTTTGCGCCCTACCTATTCTCCCCACTGATTTCATTTTATTTTATTCTATTTGTATTTTATTTTTATTGGTTGTATTTTGTTATTGGTTCATGAGGTATTCACTGCCTGCAAACAACGTAGAATAGAAATATTCTGTCTAGTCTTTGCGCACAGTGATAAGATAGGCAGTGCTGACTTTTTGTCCCTCGCTGCGAGCCGTCATGTCTGTCTTCTCCCCACTGGTTGATAGCTGGTTCAGCCCGGACCGTTTATTAGAGGTGGATCATCTAGCTCCACTGGAAGGCACCCCTAATAAAGACATGTTCATAAACTATGGATTAGTTACTATAGCCTATAATAAATTATGGCACAGGTATACCAAAGAAAGTCAAGACAAACAGTGGCCACTGGTAGGATCCTTCGATCTTGACAAAATAGAAACGTTAGAAATAGCCCTTCGTAATAATAAGACAACGCCTATTATGCTCGACAGTCTCGGTATGTGGCGCAAAGAGGCAATGCAACGAAAGAAAAAAGACGAGGACAGAGCAGGTAGAGGAATATATCAACAGGACAACCCCTGGACACCACGGCCCGAAAATTATCCCCCGACATTACGCACAGGACGGCCAGACTTAGGGCAAGACCAATGTGCTTTTTGTAGATGTGTCGGACACTGGAAAGCACAATGCCCGACTTTACTGAACGAGGGTAGGAATAAAGGACCGACAGGAATAGCAGTCCGGAAGAAAGGAAAAAAGCGCCAGACAAAGAAGAATCAGACTGACATGGCCAGGCCAGCTAGAACCACCACGTTTGATTATGCCCGATGGCACAGATTTCGCCAGACCGATTTCAGCGACATGTTCGAGTTTTCATAGATCGGACAATGTTAAGACGAGAACCCAGTCTAGCTCTAAATTAACAGACGGAAAAAGATAATTATGGCCAAATAACTGTTTTATATTTGTCTTGGGTCTTTGTATGTCGTACTTGTACTGTCTCCCGTCTGAGTTTGTGTATGTGAGGCATGAATCTACGTCATCCCTCTGCATGTGCTTCCGTGTTACTTAACCTCTGTTAACAGAAAACTTTGGCATGAAACAACCTGGAAAGAAAGAAATGGGAAAACAAAATCCGTAGGCCACTGATGAACTTGAACTTTTATTTAACATAACGAACAAGAAATAAATAGCAATACGTATTAATAAACACCTATTAAAACCCTAACAACAGAAAACGTTTGAAACAAGAACGGTAAAAAAACTAGTAAATGAAAGTCAACAGAGCATTCGTCCCCCACACTCTGGAACCTTCCAAAGGAGGGCAGGGTTACGGCTACGCCCAACCAGGCAGCAACCCATATAAGGCGGGCCCTGCTGCCAACAATCGGTCAGGAAATCTTAACATAGGGTGGAGCCGGAGGAGAGGCAGGGGCCAGCGGAGTCCAGCCGCAACGGCCCTGGGTAGCTGCAGGTAGTCCCGCCACATGCCTACCCGGCCCAGCCGCAGCGGCCCTGGATAATTTCAGGTAGTCCCGCCACATGTCCTCCCGGTCCGACCATCCATGGCCAGGGACCGGGGCCAGCTGGATCCGGCTGCAGCCAATAACCTAAGGAAGCCCGGCCCAGAGAAGGACGAGACACCTCTTTCTTTTCCCCTCCGTAACAGCCGCAGCAACTGTGGGCGGCGGAATGTCCTGTTCATACCTCCACGAAGATTAGTCCAAGTCGGGCTGGGAGGGAGAGGCGACGCGGACGAGCCTCTCCCACCTCCATGGATAGGAGGTCTCCCAGCCCCCGGCCCAGCACCGAACTCCCCCAGCCAGGCGGCGGTGCCAATACCTGCGTAGCACCGAACATACCATGGTGGCGCCCCAGTACTTGCGCAGCACCGAACATGCGACGGTGCCCATATTTTCGGAACACCGAATATGCAATGGCTGCACCGATACTTGTGCAGCACCGAACGTGCGCCGCAGGTGGCCGTACTTCCACAACACAGAGTTCCATTCCCTACTTGTCCTCGGAAAGGTCTCTTCCACTCTTGCAGACTCAACGAGAGGGGACTGCTGCAGGGCCTCAAAATGGCGTCTGGGCCCGCTGGGAGGCGGTACTCGGCCGCTAGAGTAACTTTGGACAGCAATATAACTCGGTCGCTCGCCCACCGGAGCACGAGCCCCCACCTCCGACAGCATCTCCACAGCCTTGAAGATTCTACAAAGGTCCCCGGAGGAACCCTCGGCCCTTGCAGGCTTCCGGTAAAGGACAACTGCCTTAATCGCTAGCGAAATAAGCATGACATAGCCACTCCTTCTGTTAGCATGAATTCTAGAACTGCCGAAAAGGACTCTGGTCCAACTGCCGGTTGTAGGAAACATTTCCCCTGATGCTACTTCCGGACTAACCCGGCCCCGCCCAAAATGGCGCCGGTATCGATAGGAACTTACGAACACCTCGTGGTGTTCCCTTTTACTAATACAAAACTTGATGTTCTGAGACATATATGATCCTTTGTACACTTGACAAGAAGAAAGGAGAGCATACTCGACGAACATGTAAAAAGGATCCCGTTAAAAATGATGATTACAAATGTACAATGTATTATATTTTTTATATATAGCTGATGTATAACTTCGCTTATGACACACGCACACGGTATGCATATAGGAAATCTGATTGCAATTATTCTGACTATTTTTCTAAATTATGAAATAAATGCCCCCGATCCCCCAACCAATTGATAGACGTTTTAGTTTTCTATGAATGAATGAATAAAACTTTCTAACGTCTTTATTGCTGCAAAATAACACCCCCACTGTACGCACTTTAGCCATTGCCGTGTCCGGCCAAAATACGACTGCACCCTCATAATCTACGTACTGAAATGACTTTGCAAAAATAAAGGTTTTTCGAAACTGTGAACGGGTATTGCATGCTTTATTTAAAATATGGGATCGGCGGGAGAGTTCCTTTCTGTGCACCCTACTCTGCTCTCTCTTTAAGGTTAAAAGAAGATGGTTGCCCAGCCCCGGATGGAGGATCGAATCTGAGACGCGACACTCCGCCGTCAAAAATGCGACTGACTCAGGGACTCGCGCATGGAGAAGGACTCCGACTCCCGGGGATGGGTAAAGGCGAAATGACGCAGTATAAAGGATGGGTAAAAGTGAAACGATGTAAATAATAGAATATTATAAAGATACGACACTCCAAGGTGCTAGGGAACAGAGTTGACCGAAGAACTGATAAACCTTGAAACATCACGGCGTTGAAAGAGATTTTAGGACCCCGATAGTTAAAAACACCTACCAACTAGAAACTTCGCGGTAAGTGCTTCTGATTCTCTAACGTTTTCCTTCTCACAGCCCATAAGGACACACTGCCCCCCCTCCCCCTTTTTTTGACTCCAGAAACCACAACCTCGGGGATTCTATCCCAAGGAGATAAGACGAGTATGAGGTAAGTAAGAGACTTTCGTACCCGTGCTTTTTAATATGCTCGAATATTGTCCCCTTCCCCTCTTTTTCCTCCCTCTGCAGGCCACCTCAGAGATCACAACCGAGGTATGGCGAAGATCTGAAGCCTTGCCATGTCTGATACGCGAAGCGGACTAGCGCCGCGAGGTGGCACCCAAGCACACCCACAAACTGCTAATGTAACAAACGGGTCAATAGATGATATGACTTGATGAAAAATGATCACCCTTAATCCATGTTGTATGAATGGACACATGTCGCGTGTGTATGAAACTATGAGAGAATGTTTGAGTGTGACTGAAGCGCTGACTCAACTGGTCAAAGGACCGAGAATGCAAGGAGTGCGACACAATGGTGCCCCCTTTTTCTTTTTCTCAAAGCATGTCCCCCGTACCCGACCTAATGCTCGCCCGTCCTGAACCGCATGCTTTCAAAATACTAACACGGACCTGCGATGTTTTGTATCAAGTAATGCGCCGAATAATCTACCTTAAGTACACGGCCTCTCCCTATGCTGCACGTGTGCTACCTAGCCTATTGTTGCACATCTCTCTCTCTCTCTCTCTCCCTCTCTCTCTCTCTCTCTCTCTCTCTCTCTCTCTCTCTCTCCTCCACACTCTCACTCTTCCGAACGACTAGCTCCTAAATTGGCAAACCGCCACCCCTAGCACACCACCCAATTGGCTTCAAATACCGCCAGTATTTGCTCAAAACTTGTCTTTAATGCAATCACCCTAACGCTGTGTCACTACCTCTCCTTTCCGAAAAATATTTTGATAAAACCGAGAATTGGCCATAAGGGAAAGGACAGGTAAGACGACTGAGGTTCCCTAATCTGACCCGTAATGAGGGAACTACATGTCAGCGGCTCCTATGATGAAATAAAATGCCTCAGATGACGCGACCTTCCCCGTTCCCTAATTGTCGCAATACCCAAACCATAAAGGTGATCGAAACCTCCCCATCTTCCCAGGACGCACCCAGTATTGTATTCAGTTGCCCCAGATAAGAGTTTTTTACTATCCTTCACCCCCCGATTGTAAGAGATGGGTCGACTTGCGACTAACGCAGGCCAGCTGTAGTTCCTAGAAATGATTTTTTTGATAGGCCAATTTCAGAGTTTGGAATTCGAGAAATGTCACTGAACGCTCACCAACTGAACTGTGGCCTTCTGCCGATAATGCCCTTATAACCCAAAGTAAAACGATGCCCCCCCCACCACAGTTTTCTACGTCCCTAGTTATTTTTCCCATGAGACCCTGTCTTTTCTAATTTAGTAATCAGGCCGTGAGAGGCTGCATAGGAACCAGAATGATGTTTTACAAAGTTAAAGATTAGACCTAAGCGAAGAAAACCATTACAATGAACCTTGTTGAAAAGCGAAAATGTTTAGTTAAAAGGCAGGATGCATTGATAAAATGAAAGATGTTTAGCCTATGTTCGTCCCTCAGCGAGATACCTATTAGTACCATGTTGATAGCTCACAACACCCTTTGTAAATATAAACCCCTAGAGAATGGTATAGCTTTGTCAGGCTTGTATTACGAAGGTGGGTCTCCATCAGATGAACTGTCGTGACTATAATAAATAGTTGTGAAGGAAAGTCATAGTAAATCCAGCAGGCCCACCATCGATCATTTATATGTCAGTTGTGAACCCTAATATAACGGACGTTTCTATTCTCATTTACCTGGAGCTGGGAGAGAAATAGACTTGTGTGATTACCTTCCTCTGCCAATTCTCTAAAGACTGTCTTTTCAAACTCCTTCAAGGGTACGACTGTCGGAGGAAAGAAGGACCGGATGTGGGAGCACGTGGCCTGACTACAGACTATGGAACATCTGCGACATGGGCCAAGGCGAGACCGCGACAGAACGGAGTTGCAGGACGAGGCACTATTTCCGACAAAACAAGAGGAGAGGGCTAACCTGATGCCCCTGCCCAATGTTCAAATGTGTGCCGAAAGGTCCCCGCTCCCTAAACTCGGTCATAAGCCCGCCTACCTGAAATCTCTCGTTCCCCTAGTTTGTTCCCGATCTGGCCTTGCTCCATCCCCCTTTTTCTCCGACCTACCCTATGGACTATTTATACACTCTTCTTCCATCTGAACTTTTTGACTATCGACTCCAAAGGACACAGGGCGAAAAGGACCTTTTTGACCAGAAACGCGAGGAAAAGGTCGTGCCCTGCAACACGGGACCTAGAGTAGAGCTGGACCCTTAGCTCCACCGCCGGTGCTCCGCAGCGCCAACAAAAGACGACAACCAATACTGAGAACTCATTAACTTCGAACATTGACACCCTCAATCATCGTTTTTGCTGCGTCTCATTTCTCTCCCAGCCACCATTGTATTGATTATGTTCCAACCAAATATATCCGGAGCCTGTATATAATAACCTGTCAGTTCACATTATGCAATGTACTCACTGCTCCCACTACAGAATCGTTTTTGTATTACATTACTATGACTTTCCTGCTAACAAGTTTATCAAAGTTTATCAATAGGCCCGCCTCCTAAACTAGAGATCTTAAATGTAATGTTTACGACTCCTTCACCTGGGTTACTGTTTTCTTATGCCCACCATAATAGACCTGAATAGGAAATAAACCAGCAAGATGTCTTGAATATGTTAAAGGGAGGACTGTGGAAAATTAGTACGGTTTGGTAAACATTATCTGCGCCATCTTGCCTTTCCCCCTGATGCCACACTTTTTTCGTGCGCGCCCGCCATTTTAAAATGCCTCGATCAGAACAGCCCCCTTTTTGCATGCCACTGGCCCCCGACATAGCCCTTCGCCCTCACCAAGCCTGCACGCTGACCAACCCCCCCGCTCGCACCTGCCTTGAGTCATAAACCCCTCTTCAGCGCAGCTCTGCCTCAAAGCCCCATCCTGTTCCCAGCGCGACCCCTCCCTGCATTCTTTTCATAGTCCCGGGCCCTTTGATGCAAAAACCCCCCTTTTCCTGTGCCCGTTTGTCTTCCTTGTTCCCAGGCCGACACCTAGCTCTGCCGATACTATTCCTTGCCCCTCCCCGTACAGTTGAAAGCTTCCCTCATCAAAGGACCCCCGAGTTGATCAGAGCCCCCACCCCACGAGATCCGATCGAACCCCCCACACTCCATGAATCGGCGGAATATCCAGCTGCGCGATAACCATCACCTGTTGTGACCGGGGTGGGGACTTCTACTGTAAATGTGTGTGGGAACGGGCCCGAAGGGGAGATTCCGGGAATGTCTTTCCGTACATCAAAGCATTGCCATGAATATGTAAACTGTAATAAAGCCACAAAAACCTGTATATAAGGGGCCAGGCCTCAGAAATGAGTTAGAGCACCTCATGACAATACCTGCTGTCTGATTTGTTGTGTTCTCCTCCGGAGAGAATAAAACCTTGTTTCCTGCTTTCCAGTCTCCAGCGCCTGCCTCTTCATTGATTAATAATTTGTGGGTTACAGAGGCAATACCGCCGGGCAAATATCGATTGTCCCCGACCTTAGTTTCTACAATGGACTCCAAGGGTCAATGGGTGACCTCATGTATAGCTACTGGGACATAGCAAGCTGGAAACGGCCTTTATCCCAAAGTACTCAGCAGACTAGTATCAACTGGACCTTGATAAGATGCTGCAAATGGTCAAGTCATCACAACAAAATTTGAAAACTTTTGAAAACTTTTACTCCAGAGCTTTAGCAGGGCTCGCTAGACAGAGTGCATCCAATTACATTTTAACTTTGTCCCACTCAAGGATCCCTGCAACACAGAATAATGACTCGGTCACCATAGCCCAGTGTGGCAAACCGGTTTCAGGTATCTGGCCTTTAGTGCAATAACAGGAGCTACAGTTTTAGTGGTGACCTATGTTCCCTGTAAGGTGTGTGTGTGCGCGTGCATGCACGCTCACCCTACTGTTTTCAGGCACGCAGGGCCTCGGCTGGAGCGTACATCAAGAAAAAGAATTCCAAGCTTTTTAAATCATTATCACTGAAGGAAGCTTTCTTTTGGTGTACACTAGCAGAGGAGCAGTACACCTGTTCTTCTATAGTTATTCAGATGGAGGCCTCTGAAAGGGGAAATTATGACTTCAGAGGCAAGCAGCTGTTACCAATGCAGTTTTCTGTCCTTCTGGTATGAAGTACATTCTTATGTAGATGCACTTTGACCTTTACAAGCCCTTTTAAATTCCCTGCGGTCTTCTGTCAAGAGTTGCTGCTGACTTTGAAGCTGATGAACCATATTTGAATCTCAACACCGCTCAACATCCTGTGATTCTGGGCAGATCACTTTATCTTCCCAGGTTTACAAAAACAATATAACTGGTGCTCATGTAAAGTGTGCCAATGCCTTGCCGTGAACAAAAACAGTAGAAAAATTCACAGCAAGGAAAAATCGAAGCATTAGCATAAAAGAGTAAAGACGAATAGATGCACATTTAGTGGCTGATTTCTACAAAGTAAAACGTGCTAAAATCCTAGCTTCCCTGCTATATTGTGTGATCTGAGGCAAATATTTTGTTTTCACTAAAGCTCCTTTTTCTTCATTGTTGCATATGTAAGCACTTTCAAATATTTGAGTTCAGAATACCAGTTGTACAAAAACCTATTGTGTGTGATTTAACAGACTATAATGTTGCTATTTAACAATCTGGACTACCTTTCTTGAATATTAGTTTATTGATGGTTTGCGTTTAATAACTATGGGCCTCATTTACAATATTTTGATGTTCAGCAGCATAGCAAGCCGTCCTGCTGCGCTGCTATGCTTGAAAAGAAAAGGGAAGAATGCACTATATTGACAGGACACAACACAATGCTGTCCTTTTCCTCTGCGCTGTATCACAAAGGGCTGCCATCCAGCAACCTAGGCACCCTTGTGCTATGATATCTGTATTGTAGAGGTGATTGTTGTTGTGTAGGAAGGGGCCCCTTCCTGCACAAAAACAATCACAAGTGGTATTTTCCTCTTTCTTTATGTGCAGAATGTAGCCCACATAGAAAAATGTAAAATGAGCAGAAAGAAAGACTTTTCTCCAAGTTGTGTTTTCCTTACGCTTCCCCTGTTCTTTTTACCTTTTCGTATCCACGACTGCACGGTATGTCAAATGCCGACTCTGTGCCTAACACCGGCTCTGAACATTTTGACCTTGATTTACAACTTAAAACTTACAATTGTCACCTCTCCTTTCCTTTGAATGACCCTGTCCTTGCTGTTCAACCTCTGCATGCCTTCCCTCTGATTCATGTGTGTGTTTGCCTCAATCTCTGTTATTGTATTTGTGCAAACTGCCCAAACCTCATCTCAAAGCTTGAAACCAGTCTTGCTTGGTGAATCAGATGGTGCAACCTGGCAATACCTAATGTGCTCTAGCGGATGTATGGCATTACAACGCATGCTTTTACCACGCATAGTGCTTTGGGGCGCTGGATAGTGAATAGTTTAATTTACTATTCCAACTCCAGTCCCCGTGGATAGTAGGGAAGGTGTTGGATAGTAAATTAAACCTATTCCCTATCCTAGAGCGCCCCCCAGCACAATGCGTTGTAATGGTTTGCGTGGTAAAAGTTGCATTGTAAAGGATGTTTCCCGCTCTAGCTCATCTACTGATTGTACCGACCATCTGCATGAACTCCAATACCCACCCTCACTAAGGATTACACCTAACTAACACACATATTAATCCACCTCAAAGACACTTTAGTGGACATGGAGACATGGAATGGTCTCCTTGAGAGAATTAGACTAACCCTTTACAAAAAGAACTGCTGGATTAACCACTTACCTTGGCTCCTGAGAAAAGTACTGATTGGCATAAAGCACTTCAACAACTTTTCAGGACTACTAAGTACTATATAAATGTAATTGCAATACAATACTCAATAAATGATCTGTTTACTTCCCGTAGTGTCCACTCCTGGTCCTTCCATCCCCTATGGACTTATCAACAGATGTGAACTGTAGGACATAAAGTCAGACAAGGGTCAACCCTGAGGTGTCATCTTCAGTTAAAGGGTGAGTGATCTCACTTTTGACAAATACCACTAATTCTGGTAGCTCACTTGCTTGGTTAGTGAGTTGTCACATGTCATTGACGTACATGACCTTGACTGCAGTGCATGGAGACCACTCCTTGCAGCACACAGGGAAAAGAAATTAGAGGGAATATTGGTGGTGACCCCCAATTGGATGATTTTTCTTCTGAAAAAGTCCTGTTCTGGAGAAAGACATAGAAACGTTTTTACCTTCTTAAATTCTGGTCTTTCACCACGACCAAGCCACTTGGGCCAGGATCCATGATAGTTATCCTGAAATTCTAACCTGGGCCTGGTCTTCCTCAACAATTGACTATGAATGGAACTTTACTTTTTCTTGACACATGTTCCACTCAAATCTTTATAAATTCATATCTCTGTTTCCCCTTATTGCATTTCTGTTGTTTGGGGTCATTTTGCGCATTCAATTTATCTCTATTCTTGTAAATTGAAGTTGGATATTTATCGTGTTTTATCATTGACGTTTTACCTGTTTTGAAACTTCTAAATAGTTTACACATTATTTTAAGTAAACCTTGTCTGTTCTGTGTCACAGCTATCAGGTGTTGAGCTCAAGTTCAACTTATTTAAACATTTGACTGGACTTAAAAGGTTACTTACTTCATTACCAATTCAAGATTCATGTTCTTACAGGACCCAGAAGCAATAACCTTGGTTTTCCGTAATTTACATATATAATACTATTTCAGCATCTGAAATTTACCAAAAGCCATCTCCCGACAACAGGGGCAAGAGGAGAGAACATAAATAAAAAACACAGCATATTCCCTTCAGTCTTAATGCGGGAGACAGTATCTCATGAAGAAGTCTTCATGAGTACAAAGTCAAACAGCAAGTGCAAATTCACCCTTCATTTTTGCCTTGAGGAACATCCCAGCCGAGCAAACCTGTCTGAAAAAGGAGGATCTGCCCCTGGAAGAACCTTGAGCTTTTCAGCAAAGAAAAGTAAAACTCAAAGGTGTTGGACCGAAAGAGTTTCTTGAGTCATTACAGTTCCTTATCTCTGTTTCTTAGTGGTCTATTCCCTTGCCTCATAGCACAATAACAGTTCCAGCTTCTGGGATGCCCTGAAACTTGTCCCAGGGGGTGAATGTTTGCATTGTCCAACATTCCGTTAATCAATTGTTTCTTTTGCATATGTCGCCCTAAGTGGGAAGGGTATGCCCAGACATGAGTCCCGTACTCACTATACCACTGGATTCAAGCTAGCCTGGCTGATGAACGATGATGCCCTGAAACCGGTCCCAGGAAGCTTGTTTCCAGTCCAGGGAGAACATGGCTCGGCAGTTCGGGCTGAACTGTTTCCACAAGGAACAGGGTCAAGACTGATTTGCATATGGCTGTGTCTAAACTGGGGTTGTGTGGTGAGCAAAAGAATGATGGATTTAACCCAGATCCATGTGACTGGGGGTGAATGTTTGCATTGTCCAACTTCCCGTTCATCAATTGCTTCTTTTGTACAATTATGTACAAAGGCACACAAGGCTACATACATCAGGCCTTGCTTGAGGTTTTAAATATCACAGAAGCATGTGTGCTCAACTTTCACCACTTTGTGAGATGTAAGAACAGTACAAAGTCTCAACAAATCTGCCACTCTGTGTGGAGTGTATTGTAAGTATTCAAAAATTAATACTGATAACATCACACAGTGGAATCCAGTTACCAAATGTGTCCTTCATGTAGGGCATTCTGCAAAGGTCTAATTTCTGACAAACATTTGAAATAATGCATACCACTTTGCTACATAGTATGCCCTCACATTTATGTTTTTATAAAACATCCTTGTCCCTAAATAGCATTTCCTGAGTGTCATGACAATGTTCCTACTTATGTAGGGAATGTCTAAACAAAGGCACATAAACATTGTTACAAGCACATGTCAACTCTGACAACTTCTGGAATGCATGGGCAACATCAGCTGCACCTAGCTGGTCACATACCCCACACATAGAGGAGGACACATACTGTGTTCAAGCTTCACTTAGTATTTAGTAGTCTTACGTTAGGATAGATACATCCCTCCTGAGGCGGAAAGCCGGGAGAGGAAGAGAACTCTTTTAAAACCTTATTGCCACGGAATATTGTTTGTTCATAATTTGCTTTGTTTTAACTTGTAATTACCTCTCCCTGCACTCGCCGGAGAGCTGGTGCGTCTTTCGAATTGTTGGTCCCCCCCGCAGCCGATTCAGGTGCTGTGACGGGGCTCTGATCTCACAAGAGCCGCCATATTGGGGGAATCGGAAGGGTAGCGGTACAGATGCCTGCTCCCTCCCACCCTCTTCCGCTTTAAATGGCCAGCCCCACTCGGCTGCGCGCAGCGGGTGCGCCGGCGGCGCGCCAAAGACAAGCCCGTCTGCGCTTGTCCACGACCTTTCCGCGACCAGGGCCAGAGACGCTGCCGGTTTTGACCCTTTGGACACCATCCCATACACTAGACAGAAGCTGCTCTCCCTCAGGCCCAAGGACACTGCTTATTTACATTCCATTCCCTTTGACTTACCCATGGAGTTCTACCCCTGCAAAGCGTCTGACCCAAAACACGAAGGAGGCATCTCAGTGTATCAATGTCCCGTAATAAAACCCACGGCCTCGCCCCAAATTAACCAAAATACTCTAACCCTCAAGGCGGGACTCATTAATTGTCGCTCCTTGATGAAACACTCTCTAGATATCTTCCAGTCTCTTATTGATAACAAATGAGATTTACTTTTTTTAACAGAAACTTGGTTGAGAGATGAAACTAATCCTGCATTATGCCTAGTCATTCCAACAGGCTATAACCTCATGTGTGCCAACCGGCAAGGCAATAAACACGGAGGAGGAGTCGCTAATATTTATAAATCCCATTGGTCGATCTCGTCCTTCCTCTACAATCAAATCGATCTAATCGAAGCTCTGCCCCTCTGTATAAAATTAACTCCCAAAATCACGTTCTCAGGCTTGCTGGTATATCGACCCCCTAAATCCAGCACATCTCATTTACCTAATTTCTTAGACTTTGTACTTCAAGCTAGCTCCCGCTATGCAATTTCACCTTGCTTGGAGATTTAAGTCTTCATGTGGAGGATACTTCTGATATGATGAGTAACAACTTCATATCCACTATGTCTGATTGCGGACTTAATCAGCGGATCACCTTCCCCACTCAGAAGGCCGGTCACACTTTGGACCTTATTTGTTCCAATCTTATGGATATTACAATCGAGGAACCTAGTCCGGTGATCTGGTCCGATCATTACTTCATTCCCTTCTCTATCCTCCTGAACCAACAGGAAAGACCTGGGATCCGGGCTAAGGAGTATGGCAGAAACTGGAGTAAGATTTCCCCGGACAGTGTATTCAATAATCTTCCCTCTGCTGATCCTCCAGGAGCGTTAGATCTGGACTCACCCTTGGTCATTTTAAACAACTGGGTATCCAAGGCAATCGATTCCATTGCCCCTCTTTGGCCTATAAAGACCTACCGTTCAGCTCCTGCCGCGCCCTGGTACTCTGATGAACTGCGCAAATGTAAATCTGCATGTAAACTTTTGGAACGTGGTTGGAGACAGTCCTATTCAGCGGATAGTAAATCATTATACAAAGCTGCCCTCAAAGATTATCGGAAAAAGATCATAAATCATAGACGGAGCTACCTTGCTGATAAGATCAATAAGGTGCAAGGCTCCTTTAGGGCGATTTTTAACACGGTCAAAACATTCACAGACCCACAGGCTCTCCCTCGACAATCCCCAGTGTCGCAGTCTCTTTGTAATCAACTTTCTAATTACTTTGAGGAGAAAATAGCATCCATCTATGACTCCTTCCCACTATTGACAGCAACGGAACCTGGGAAACACCTTCTATTTTTCAGTTTCCATCTTCTATCTTCACTGAATTTGAGGAGATCTCGGAAGACAGTTCTCTCTTAGAGCTCCTCAAGTGCAAGTCTGGATCACCTAGTGATCCATGGCCGGCTAAGCAATATAAAGTCCTTGCTCCACTTCTCAAACCCCATCTTAATGGCATCTGGAATGACTCTCTTCGCACCGGGATTTACCCGGATTCCTGGAAACACGCCCGTCTGATTCCCATCTTGAAAAAGGCCAACACCGATCCAGAGAACCCGGCTAATTACAGGCCTATTTCTCTACTTCCTGCTCCGGCCAAGATTCTTGAAAAGCTGGCACACCAGCAACTTGCCGGATTCTTGGAATCTAATGGACTACTTCATGATTCCCAACATGGATTCAGACCCGGGTACAGCACCGAGTCGGCCCTGATAGAAATGGCCGACTCGGTATGCTGGACGCGCAACAGGGGTGCAAAGGCGCTGTTGGTGCTGTTGGATCTTTCCGCAGCATTCAACACTGTCTCTCACCCTGTCCTGCTGAACCGCCTCAGGTCAATAGGCATCCAGGGTAAGGCTCTTATCTGGATCTCTTCTTTTCTGTCCAACCGTACACAAGCAGTGTTTACTCCACCATACACTTCCACCTCTCGCCCGCTCAGATGGGGCGTTCCCCAAGGCTCTTCACTGAGTCCTCTTTTATTCAATGTGTACTTCTCTCCTCTGGACGAGTTAATTGCCCAGTCAGGAATAAAAGTGGCATCGTATGCTGATGACATTCAGCTGTAGTTCACATATGATGACCCCACCCTGACTACATTTGATCCTCTGAAAGATTGCCTCCGGGATATAGCGCACTGGATGGACAACAACTTCCTGAGATTGAACGCAGGAAAAAATGAGGTTCTTTTCTTTCATCAATCTTCCCCTCTGGACTCGAACCTCTGGTGGCCGGTGGAGCTGAGCTCTGCCCCCTCACCCAAGGAATCAGTAAGAAACCTTGGGGTGAGATGGGACACCAGCCTCTCCTTCCACAGCCAAGTCCATGCAGTCGTCGCTGCCTGCTTCTCTAAAATCAGGATGATTAAAAAATTCATTAACTATCTTCCCAGAAACACTAGGAAAACAATAGTCCAAGCCTTAATTACTTCTCACCTGGACTATGCTAACGGCCTCTATCTCGGACTCACCTTGGGCCATAGACTACAAATAGTTCAGAATGCCGCTGTTCGGCTTGTCTGTGGCATCTCTCCCCGAGAACATACATCACCTTACCGGCAGAGGCTGCACTGGCTGTCGACCCGTAAAAGGGCAGAATTTAAAGTGTTGACTCTGGCCCATCGAACAATAAAAGGACGCGGATCTGCTTATGTTTCGTCCTGTCTCCATCCCTATAGCAATGTTAGAAACCTTTCTTTCCAATTCTAAGTTATTGCTGACCACACCCAGATTTTAAAAAGTTCGCTCTGGGGCAGAACTTTCCAGGTGTGTGCCTATTCTCAATGGAACAAACTTCCTATCTCCCTCCGTAAAATCCAGGAGGAGTTACCTTTCCGTAAAGCGCTTAAAACATTTCTCTTCTGCTAAACTGTTATAAATCCACATGAAACAGATGAATCTTTTAAGTGGGCTTTAATATCAGCAGCACAGCAACAGAGAATGCAGCTCCTTGGCATCCAGGAACAGTATAACTGACCTGAAGCCTAAGAGCCAGAGGTGTTCTAAAGAACACTCAAAGAAAAACAACTGAGGATTAAAGGGACAGTGTAAATGACATAACATACAGAATGTAACATAAACGCTTCTGGACTAGACTAGTATTCTAAGCACCAGCGCCGGGACACCCCGTTGGGGTAGCTGCACGCTATATAAAACACACAAATAATAATAATATTAATCGGATGTTGTCCTAAATTATGATTTTGTCTTACTTTAGGATTTTGTCTTAGGTTAAGATTTTGTCCTCAATTAGGATATTGTCTTAAGTAAGGGTTGTGTCTTAATTTAGGATTTTGTCCTAAGTTAGGATGTTGTCTTAAGTTAGGATTTTGTCTTAAATTAGGATATTGTATTATGTTAGGATTTTGTCCTAAGTTAGGAGTTTGTATTAAGTTAGGATTTTTTCCAAAGTTAGGATTTTGTCTTAAGTTAAACTTAAGACAAACTTAAGTTAAACTTAAGTTTAATTTCAGACAAAATCCTAACTTAAGACAAAATCCTAACTTAAGACTACTAAATGCCTTCTGTGAATACCAAAAGTAGTAAGTTTAGGATTTTGTCGTAAGTTAGTTCTGTGAATCGGGCCCAATGTGTCTTTCCCATGTTAAATGTTTCTCTTTATATGGTAAAGTATGTCTACAAAAGCTTTTTTCGGGAGGATCCTAAGAAATTAAAAAAATTAAGAAACGAATGAGCCAAAGATTGTATGCAGGTGGAACAAATACTAGAATTATTTTATTTATGCCACTGTAATGTAAAGGAGAGCTCAGCACCTTTCCAGACAATGTACAGAATACTTTCGGAGAAAAGTAGAGTAGGAGATCCAGATTACTTCTTCATGGCAGAACAGATTCACTTAACTTTCCTTTGAGACACTTTTATAATAGTTTGTCTTCCTACTTATTTATGATTTTGATTGATTTGAACTAGATATTGACTAATGCATTCATCTATCAATTACTGATTTGACACAAATTCTATGACTTTGCATCTGTAAACAATTTTAACATGTATTAACCTTTCTGATATTGAAACCTAATCACTGTTTGTCTTCCTTGTGGAGTCTAATGTGCTTCAAGTTATTTAAATGCATTCATTTGTTTTTAGCCTCAGTTGCGAGCTTTAATTCAACAAATAACACTTCATGGGATCTAAAATTAGCACAAAGAAAAGTGCTAATATGGTCAAACTTGCACTCTGGAGTAACAGCTATCCCTTGCTCAGTCTCAAAGGTGTAACATATAGAAATGCACATACATTCATACATACATACATGAATGCTGCTTCTGTCATTATTTCTGACCAATGTACAAAAATAAAAAAATCCAAGTCTCAAAGCTCAGTTTGAAAAATGCCACAAAAGAATCCTTGGAAATATTTTTCTCCAACATGGCAACCACACCAACAGAAACGCCACGTGAGTCCATGCTTGCATTAGTCACCTTTGCTATGAGGGCTATCCACAAAAGTAAATAATTTATATGAGTAAATCTAAAAGTATAATGTTCTTGAACACTTTTGATTAACTCTACAAACTTTGGCTAGTCAGAAACCCTGAGCGTAAAGTTACTCAAAAGTATAGACATGCATTTCTCCACACCCTCAGCATAAGGTGGTGGAGTCTGAAATATCCTAATTAACAACCATATAGCTACTGAGTGTAACTTACAACTGTATTTTACGTCTGGTAAAGTCTTCACACTTGGGGCAGCGTCTCCTCCCTGAGTCTGAAGACTATGCATTGCTACGAATATATGTCCCCCATGCAAGACTCCATGCCCTGACCATGAAGATGGTAGAGTTGAGAGGCAAAACTTGCCAGTGTCAAGCTTCCCAGAAATGCATGAACAAGATCCTTCAGGGAAACCGGAACTTGGAGCCCCCACTGCACCACCTGCACTACCACCACCATCTGCTTTACCACCACCACCTGCACTACCTTACCCATATTCACTACCTGCACTACCTTGCCTACCATGTAGTTCCTAGGAATTCTATGGACTTGGGCTTTTTGGATGACCTGAACTGAGGGCTTGGTGTCCAAACCACTTCCAGACACCCCCACAGGATACGTCAGCCGTTAGACCAGCTAGCTCTACAGTGCCACTACCAACCTCAGATATCGTGGAAGACAGTACAGTATTTTTTACTCATTTTTTCTGACCTTTGTTTTGCCTCTTTCTGCTAATTTTTGACCTTTGTTTTGCCTCTTTCTACTAATTTCTGAGCTTTATGTTTGCATCTTTCTGCTCATTTCTGACCTTTCTTTTGCCTCTATCTACAAGTTTCTGACCGTTGTTTTGCCTCTTTCTGCTCATTCCTGACCTTTGTTTTGTCTCTTTCTGCTTCTTTCTGACCTCTGTTTAGCCACTTTCTGCTTGTTCCCGACCTTTGTTTTGTCTCTTTCTGATTGTTTCTGACCTTTGTTTTGCCTCTTTCTGGTAATTCCTGAGCTTTAATTTTGCCTCGTTCTACTCGTGTCTGACCTCTGTTTTGCATTTTTCTGCTTGTTTCTGACCTCTGTTTTACCATTTTCTGGTTGTTTCTCAACTTTCTTTTGCCTCTTTCTGTTCATTTGCTCCCTCTTCCCGCTGTTTCCCTCCTCCTGCTGTTTTGCTCCTTGGCAGCCTCCAGAAAGACTCTCAAGACCTGGCTTTCTGATGGATCCACAGTGCCCAGATACCCCTAGGGGTGACATTGCGGTGCTATATAAATGCTGATTGATTGATGAATTGTAACCACAAAGATGGCAAACATTAAGGAAGCAAATAGGTTTACAAATAGTGTAAACAGCAAATAGTAAATGTTGCTATGTATTATAAACACCAACAACTTTATTTACATCCTCTAGGTGCATTAGCAAAAACAATCCCCTCTAAGTTTCAAAGGTGGTTCAGGCTTGCATACCTGAATCAGAACAATAATGCTATTTATCAGTTTGATACAATCCTGCTATTTGGGCCCACAGGATCAGCTATGCATATGTGATAAGCACTTCCGCTAGACAGACAGACAGCCAGGTGAGGCAGTTTGTCTCCCAGGAGCCTTCAGTTGGAATGGATGTATGATGTTTCAACGCATGCTTTTACCACGCATGCCTTTACAATGCAGGTATTACAATGCAAGTCGTTACAACAACTAACCCTGGGTGTAGTACGCGTAGTCACGCTACGCGAAGCTACGCGAAGACGTTCTCGCACTACGCGAGCTTCGCGTAGCTTCGCGAGCATGCGTAGTAGCTTGCTGGTCCCGTTTGCGAGCCGTTTTTCTTGCTCGGGAGCGCGTAGTGCGTGGTCGGGGCGCTGTCTGCGTGTTCGGGGATTGTAGCGTGAGACCTTACCCATGCGGTTGGGCTATGGGCACGGCCATCTTGTTTTTTCAATTATCCCGCCCGCCCGCCCGCGCCCCCTATTTCCTCTTCCGGGTCGCGAATAACGCGTTCGCGCGGTGCACGTCTTGTTCGGGAACACAACTACTTGTTCACACTGAGAAAGTGCGTGTTCGCGTGAAATCTCGCGCGAACTTACCCACGTGGTCGCGATGGGCGCGGCCATCTTGTTTTTCACACTGTATGCTATGGTTCTGGGCCTAGTTTTCTATCCACCTTATATCTGTTCAATCTTTTACCTATTTTCACAGTTTTTCTTACTTTTTTTACTTCTCATCTATTTCTCTCTGTCCCTAAGTTTATATTTTGCATTTTATTTCTACTTTTCCACCTTTCTTTTTAGCTTTTCTACTGTTTTATTTTACTTCTTCATTTAAGCTCCTACTTCTTCCCCTTAAATTTTTTTCCTTTTGTTCTAACTTTTCTTTTCCACCTCCACCCCAGAACCATGGCAAAGGGGAGCAGCAGAACCGGCTCGAAGGGCAAGGCGCCTGCGCCCAAGAAGAGCCGGCTGCCTTGCGGCAGAATGCGACCTGCAGGGGTGCAGGCCCGGAATCTTTTCGGGGAGGCGGAGGTGGCCGCCCTGGTTTTTTTCATGCAGCGCCACCTACCCCTGACCTTGGCAGCAGGCGGCAGGCCAGCGTCCAGTTACCTCCCAGAGGAGCGTCACCGCCAGTGGGCGAAGGTGCGCCGGGCAGTGTACCGTCGCTCCCAAATCCGGCGCACCCACCAGCAGCTGGCCCACCGGTGGGCAGACATTCTGGACAGGGAGCAGGACCTGTTGGACCTGCTAGGTGTTGTAGTCGTGGGGCTTGGTGAGTAGCTAGTAATATTAATAATTTAATATATATTATAGTAGTATAAGTATTGTGTATAATTCTTGAACGAATAAGTAACACGGTTACTGGTGTGCTTAGTTACATTGCCGATGAATTCCATCTCAAATTCTTCTGTTATTGTATGACACAGGTGCTGCTCACCACTTCTCTTACTGGTTTGTAACTTAGCGCTGGCTTTGGCTGCTGATTATTGATGTTAGAGTTTTTATAGAACTGAAGTTAGTTGATGCTATTGCTAGAGTCTAGTCCTTACATTGTCCTTTAGTGAAATAGTGGTGGATGGATAGTATTAGTTCATATTTTTTTAACGGTCTGCATGACGCCTCCTCTGTCACTGAATGCTTAGTTAGTTCTTATTTACCCCACCCCTCCATTGAAACCGGTTTGAGTTTGTTTACTGAGTGGTAGGCTTAGCAGCACAGCAATAGCATGGTCAGGTGAGTCAGTAGCAGTTCTGATGCAAGCAACCAACAATTACGTGTATGTACAAATTTATGCATGTGTCCTCCATCTCATCATCTATGCATGTTTGTGGGCAAAAATAAAATTGCAATGCCGACTTACTGAACAATTGGCCCATCTGGATTCTTGAATAGGTGTTGTAGGTCAGGTGGTACTGGCTTCCTTAGTATATTCTGCAAGCAGAATGTTTATGACACATTTGATTAGTGTTCTATAAGTAGACGGTCTGTGGATCTTGCAAGCCCGTAGTCATTTATACTTTGAAGTCAATTTTATTGGAATTGTTGTTCCCTAAAATGTTTGAGAGGATTTTTGAATGAGGTCTTTGTTTCACAGCACTTAATGTTGCTCTTTCTTTATTATTTCTTACATGATCAGCATCACCCAAGGGCAAGAAGACGGGGTCCGAGTTGGCGGGACAACCACAAGAGGAGCGCTCCTCTACCGCGGATCCTGCTGCTGGCCCCAGTAAGTCCTACAGTGCTTATATTAACAATTATATTTCCCTAACTTTTTAACACACTTTATTTTTTCCAACCGATTAATCCTCCTTCCTAATTCAATGTTAGCAAAACCTTCTTTGGTCTTAAATTTGTTTTCCAAATTTTGGGTCACTAACTATCCAATGCCATCCCTGACTTTCAGTTCCTTCAAACTGCCTC
The DNA here is from genome assembly GCF_964261635.1 of Lissotriton helveticus. Taxonomy (NCBI): domain Eukaryota; kingdom Metazoa; phylum Chordata; class Amphibia; order Caudata; family Salamandridae; genus Lissotriton; species Lissotriton helveticus. The sequence goes on from NC_136064.1 coordinate 144,696,439, forward strand.
TGCCCCAAGACTCTCTGTGCTACTACTATTAGACTGTGTGTAGCTAAGCTTGCCCTGTGGGCCACTCTTTAGTTAAGGTATTCTTTTGAATAAAGCTGTGATAGAATAGCTGTAGGCACTGGGTCCACTCCTGTCTTTTGCGTTGTCCTCTGTAATCTCCAGTCTTTGTCAATTCCCACCAACAAAAATGCACAACCAGATGTTTGCCTACTAATTTTTGTTCAGTTAGTTTACTTCTACTACTGTTGTGGTTATTATTCTCTGCACATGCACATACAGAACTATGCACAAGAAATTAGGATGTTGTTGATGTTGGTGATAGGGAGGTCGGACATTACCCCCTGGTCACAGAACTCAGTCAGAAGAACCCATAATCCAATCACCGTCTAGTCTACCTACCTAAGTGTCTTGGTCATAGTCATTTGTCCCACTCCCGACCCCCACACGAAGATAGTTAGATATACCCAATGATTTTATTACACAACCCAGAACAGAAGAAGAAGAAGACCCTTTCGCTCACTCACTCGTTTCACTCCACAACACCCCAGACACTGAAAATAATATACCACAGAGTCTACGTGCAAGTTCAAAAACTTTATTTTTTTTAATAACAAGCTTTGTATTGTTGTAACTTGTAAGTATTTCCATGAAAAACATCCTGCTCCACCATGCAAAATGAAGAAGATTAAATACTGTACATTTTGTACATCTAGTGCACGATAGAGAAATGTGTGAATTGTGGGAGACTTCTCACCGTTGAACGTATACTGTAAGTGGTTACACATGCATCTTTCGAAAGCTCTGCAAATCCCTTGTTTTGTAAAGCAATCTTCTCTTCTCATCTGCCTATGAGAAAAATGTTGCACGTTAGACAGTGAATACAACTATGCCAGTTTTTAGCAGTCATGGCAAAAAGTGCAACATTACATTATGGATAAGCAACAGGGACTAACAATACTGGTTTGTCAATTGTATGCGACACTCATGTGGCCTCAATGGTGTCTTTCTTACTGTGCAACAAGCTGCGAGGTAACATGGGCAAAGCAGTAGACACGGGTCTAAAAATGGTTATATGGCTCAGGCTAACTTTCCAAAGACTAGAGTAGGAGTAGATTAGATGACCCTAGGGACCAACCAATAAATGAAAACTAAACTCTGTCTAATGTGACTGCTGTACATTAGGATGCAATTTGGACTAGTTACATTGTCACAACGATTCATGTTTTACGTAACTGTTTTTTCAATCTTCCTTCCTGGTTAAAAAAGTACAACTAGTAAAATAGGGGGAGGTGTGCAGGCATCTAAAAAGGTGTACTTGATTTCATAGGTGCACAATCAATACTAACCACCAGTGCCGACGGGGCCAGCGGCGAAGAGATTGCCATCCAGGAGGGGACAGAGGATGCGGCACCTGCAGGAGCATCAGTGGGGGAGGAAAGTTCAGCGGTGGGCGGTGGTAAGTTATATTCATTACTTATTTGCATTACTAGGTGGATGGGGGACATTTTTTTCCTCACTGTGCAAGAGACTTATTAAGAAAGTATGAATTTTAAGTTGTACTGGACAATATACAATGGTTGAAGAAGACACCCTTTGTAGCATTACCAGTTTTAGTTGATTAAACAAGGCCTCTTCCATCAGACTCCAACTCAGCTGTGAAAGTTATGGAGAAGACTAAAAGTCAGATCAGATGACCTTGAGGCATGTGTTGAACAAAAAGGGAAAGAAGTGAACTAGGGTGGAAGGAGGAAGGGAGGACTCAGAGATGTAATAATAAGACTAACTACCATAGAAGGATACTTTGGAAGGTTAATTCACATGGCTGATATGAATTGGATGCTTGGGTTGTTAAAGGATGGGTAGAACTGTAAGGTCAAAGAAAATGCAGGCCTGGTTGGGCAAAAGAATATGGGTGCATGGATACAGTGGATAGCAAGAATCATGAGCGTAGTTTGTGTCAATGAAACCCAAGGCAAGGAAGGAGTGGACGTATGGGTGGTTGGGTTGCTGGTGAAAGTGAAACCAGCTAAGCCGATAATAAAGAATGATAGACATTTACTTTTAATGGGTGGATGCCCCCTAAATGTATTTGTATTCATCATAGGTGAAGACTGTCACTGGAAGCAGAGTCTTACTTTGAAAAAATAAAAGGAGATACAAAAAAGACTTTTGTTCTTATGTTTACTCAAGCCCACCCAGTACTAGGGCAAGTATAATGTCGGAAAAAACTTCAACAAATGCTCCAGGCAGGGGAAGCAGGAGGACAGATTAGATAGATACTAAAAGTTGACACCAATTGTATGGACTGCGCTTGATAGTGCTACAATGCCACTATGTACTGTTGAATTCATTATGAAGAGTTTGCTACAATTCTGTTTCTTTTTTTATAGATACTCCTACTCCTTCCTCAAAACCATCACGGAAGGAGTTGGCAGCCAGGGCCCGGCAAAGGAAACTGCAGGCCATTGTGGAGGAGTACCGCAAGCTGGTGGCTGAGGCTGAGGAGGAGGAAGAGGCGCTGGCAGCAGCTGCTGCCTCTTCCAATGCGTCTGGCCCCAGCAAGGCTCCACCAGCAGGAGTACGGCACCGCGGCCAGGCAGCCGCTCACCGCCACCATTCAACATCTGCCACCCCCTCACATCATGGATGCAAATGTAGGTGCTGTGCATTTCGGCAACAGCTTCTCCTCCGGGTGGCCAAGCTGGAGGACCAATTAGAGGAGCGTGTAAAGATTTTAGTGGACAAACACCTCAAAGCCCGCCAATTGTAATGGACCCTGTTGATTTGCCCCTTTTTTAATACTTTTGTTGGTGGGTGGGAATTGGGTGTTGGGGTTATTTTTGTGGGACATTCTTTGGACTTGGACTATGTTTGGGGTTAGGGTGGGGATAGGAGGATATTTTTATACATGAATAAATGTTATTTATTTTCAACTAACACAGATATGATATGATGTTGTTTTGTGGTGGGGTTACTGTTGTACGTCACAAGGTTTACTCTAGATGCAGGGCAGCGGCCAGTGTTGGATTGAAATACTTTATTAACTGACCACATGTGTAACATGCAAACAGATAGATGCTGTGCCCCTCACTCAAAGTAACATTTGTCCTATTAGTACTACCAGCCTCTCCTCCATTAGACCTCCCAGCAAACTGCTCTTCTTACCTGTGATTGATGATGATTACGTTTGGCACCGCAAGGGCTGCATGGTTTCCCAAGACAACGGAGAATATGCCGTGGTTGTGTGATAGTAGTCGAGTAGATTCCTAGTCCTAGACACTGGCACTAGCATTGGAAAACAAAAACAAAGAGACAGTCATTTGCCTGAGAAAGAATGTGAGAGAAGTAGAAAATTACAGTACGTAATACGGACCAAAAATACAAACAATATTGCAACAGCTAAACGAACTCAAAGAAATCAATGGTGTTGGGGACTGAAAAAGTAGAAGAAGATAACTGTAGTTGCGTTGGCGTCATTAAAACACAATACAAATCGTAAACGTACATGCTCTAAAATTAAATTCAAACAATGCCAGCAATGATTTACATTTATTCGTTGGGTCACTTTGGGAAATTAATTGCCTTGTACACTAATACATAGAGTGAGCTTGGGTGGGCAAGCAGAAGAAGATCCTCGCTCTGCCTCGTTGACTTTTGATTTTATTAGTGTTGGTTTCACCACATCTGCCCCAGCAAGCGTGTGATCAATTGTTGGTGTATATTTAATGTAGTAACATCACACCTCAATAAAAACCACATAGCCCGGGGGAAGAGGGTTAGAGTTTGATGAATGGATAGGAATGGGGTTTTGGGGAAAGGTTTGACAAAGAAAAACAGTACGCATGGAGACAACAAGCAAAACAATGAAGACGATGATTGATGATCCACAATTCCACAATAAATGTAAAGTCAATTAAGAACAACGAAATGGATGCACGATGAAGGTTTCATTAACTGGATGATTAATAAGAAGTAGTAATTACTTAACTACTACTACACAATTCAAAGGAAGTACTTCTTATGATATGAATGATATGACTTTTGCCTAGGCTGTATGCCCTCTGAGAAACCGTAATACCTGTTGTAGCGGGCTGAAAGCTAGCAAACAAAATTGAGATACTTTAAGTGAACAATCAACTACCAAACACAAGCATAAAATAAATGAAGGGGAAAAAGGAATCAAAGAAAAATATGAAAATGATACTAAAGTTAATGTATTATCCAGGGCCAAATGTGTAGTTGTATCTCGTCATTCATTTTTTCCTCCCTTCCATGGACACTGTTGTGACTGATTGATTGATTATATCATCCTTGGGCGCCTCTGGCAGAATGATGAGGAGGATTGGTAAGGTAAGTGTGAGTTGTTGCTCCACGTATAATATAGTAGCGCTGGGTGAAAGGCCGGCCTGTAAGTGTTGATGAAAGAAGAAATGGGGTATTACAAAATAAGTTAACAGAATGAAAACATAGAAATCAATTACGGTGTAGTGAGAAAAAGACAAGACTCGTGAGCGAGAACATTTTCAGACTGAGGCTAATTGGATACATTGATTAACTCTACTCTACTACAACAAGATAGGAGCCAGCACAGAACAGTTACAGGGCCACGACACCGGGACGTGAGTCTGTGGCCCAAAGTCCATTTACCTACATTTTTCAGAGTTTCAGACAAAAGGCATATACATCAACCTAGTATTTCCAAAGCAAGTGATTAATGTAATTGTAAATCAATGCGCCAATGTCAATCATACCACTATTCCATTCCACCACTGCACACACATGTAGCCTAGGTCTGCTGTGCTTCTTCTTGATTGGTTGTGTGTTTACCTTGTATTCCACTTCCTGAACATATTCCATCATTCATCTCTGATCAAACTGACTGACATCATCATCCGGTGTGGCACGTGTACGTGTTCTCCAACTGACCAAAAACAGCAACTAAGTATGTATTGAGTGACTACGATTAAGTCCAGACTGCACCTGCAGTAGTAGGAGTACAATGGGATACATATTAATAAACAACATGGAAACATTGACCATCACGCGAGACACAAGCACTTTGAAACTACTAGTATACTTCGACTTCATGCACATTTGCTCTGAGTCAGCAAGCAGCCAATGCAATGTATGGCATCATTTATTTCATATACCTGTCTTTCTCTTCTTTGTGACTGTCAGATCACAGATGCAGCAGAGCCTTCTGAAAGTGATGACGAGTTTACTTTAATTTTGGAGCCCTGTTCAAGTTCTGACATTGAAGAGTTGTGTATGCCTGCAGACAGAGGTGTAGCCTTAAGACAGTGATGCATTTCAGATTGGAAACAAAACAGAAGATGGCTGTAGTCACGTACGTTTCAATTGTTATGGAGGGACTGTTAGAGGCTATATTATTGCACTATTGTCCATCTCCATCCAAAGTATGGCAAGATGGAAATGTATTTAGGGTGAGTCAGGAAGATGGAGCAGGACTCTGATGAGTGGAGTGCACAGTAAATGCTCAGATGTGCAACTCCGATAGGTAATTAAAAGAGAAAGGAAGATGGGGTTGGTTTTCAAGTTTGAGTCAGAAAGACAGATACACACAAATAACTAAGGAAGGGAGAAATAATGGAAGGGAGAATGTAACAATTTCCAAGCCTAGTTATCAGGGAAGAGGAGCTCGTTCTCAAACCCTGGTGGCTCTTCTGACAGAAGTAGGTCCTGTAACCCAATACTTATTTCTTCCGACTCACTCTCCTCTTCCAGCTCTGATTCACGGACTTGGTAGTCTGGTGGTATCAAGTGCTGGTTCATTTTTAGGGCTCGCCTGCTGATGCGCTTCAGCGCATAGCTGGCGAAGCTCTATAGGGGCTTATCCAGTGTTTATCCACTGGCGATTCCACTGGCGATTCCTTCAAGTGCATGTGCTTTTTAGGTCATTGCGCTTGCGCAAGCCCTAAAAAGCGCGTGCACAATGCCACCAGCCGCCTGCCTGCCTGCCTCGCATTACCACATCAAAGGCAGCCCTCCGAGCGCATTTCTCACCCCCTAATTATTCACGGCCGGCCGGCAGGCACATCAAAGGCTGCTGCTGCCGTGACTCGCATTTCTCCTCCCTCCTCCCCTATCACTGCCCAGGCCGGCGTACTTTCTCTTTACAAGGGCCCCCATTCCTGAATCACTTGAAATCTCTCCACATTATTTGCATTTTGTTAATTAAAAAAATTAACTTCAACACAGCGTTGCACATTTTTCTCGACTTCGGAAGGATGAGTCCCAATCTCATTTGTACAAAGTGTTGTAATGGGATTATTGGAGAGTTAGAGAAACGTGCTCACAAGTTACATTTTTATGCATATCATCTGAGTAAATAAACAATAGCATGGTGCCGTTTGCGTCCTTGACTTGATCTGGTTTTTATTTTTATTTTGCTATTATTCTCACAAAGGCTAAGAAGGTCTGCCTACTTTAGTATTAAGTGCTATACGTCGCATAAGCAACAGCTAACCATTCACTCACCCACGCAACGCCACTCACCCATGCAACGCCACTCACCCACGCAACGCCACTCACCCACGCAACGCCACTCACCCACGCAACGCCACTCACCCACGCAACACCACTCACACACGCAACGCCACTCACACACGCAACGCCACTCACACACGCAACGCCACTCACACACGCAACGCCACACACGCAACGCCACACACACACGCAACGCCACACACACATGCAACGCCACACACACATGCAACGCCACTCACACATGCAACGCCACTCACACATGCAACGCCACTCACACATGCAACGCCACTCAACCACGCAACGCCACTCACACACGCAACGCCACTCAACCACGCAACGCCACTCACCCACGCAACGCCACTCAGCCACGCAACGCCACTCACCCACGCAACGCCACTCAGCCACGCAACGCCACCCAGCCACGCAACGCCACTCAGCCACGCAATGCCACTCAGCCACGCAACGCCACTCAGCCACGCAACGCCACTCACACACGCAACACCACACACACACGCAACGCCACACACGCAACGCCACACACACACGCAACGCCACACACACACGCAACGCCACACACACACGCAACGCCACACACACACGCAACGCCACTCACACATGCAACGCCACTCACACATGCAACGCCACTCACACATGCAACGCCACTCACACATGCAACGCCACTCACACATGCAACGCCACTCACACATGCAACGCCACTCACACACGCAACGCCACTCACACACGCAACGCCACTCACACACGCAACGCCACTCACACACGCAACGCCACTCACACACGCAACGCCACTCACACACGCAACGCCACTCACACACGCAACGCCACACACACACGCAACGCCACACACACACGCAACGCCACACACACACGCAACGCCACACACACACGCAACGCCACACACACATGCAACGCCACTCACACATGCAACGCCACTCACACATGCAACGCCACTCACACATGCAACGCCACTCACACATGCAATGCCACTCACACATGCAACGCCACTCAACCATGCAACGCCACTCACACACGCAACGCCACTCACACACGCAACGCCACTCACCCACGCAACGCCACTCACCCACGCAACGCCACTCAGCCACGCAACGCCACTCAGCCACGCAACGCCACTCAGCCACGCAACGCCACTCAGCCACGCAACGCCACTCAGCCACGCAACGCCACTCAGCCACGCAACGCCACTCAGCCACGCAACGCCACTCACACACGCAACGCCACTCACACACGCAACGCCACTCACACACGCAACGCCACACACACACGCAACGCCACACACACACGCAACGCCACACACACACGCAACGCCACACACACACGCAACGCCACACACACACGCAACGCCACACACACACGCAACGCCACACACACACGCAACGCCACTCACACACGCAACGCCACTCACACACGCAACGCCACTCACACACGCAACGCCACTCAACCACGCAACGCCACTCAACCACGCAACGCCACTCACCCACGCAACGCCACTCACCCACGCAACGCCACTCACCCACGCAACGCCACTCACCCACGCAACGCCACTCACCCACGCAACGCCACTCACCCACGCAACGCCACTCACCCACGCAACGCCACACACACACGCAACGCCACTCACACACGCAACGCCACTCACACACGCAACGCCACTCACACACGCAACGCCACTCACACACGCAACGCCACTCACCCACGCAACGCCACTCACCCACGCAACGCCACTCACCCACGCAACGCCACTCACCCACGCAACGCCACTCACCCACGCAACGCCACTCACCCACGCAACGCCACTCACCCACGCAACGCCACTCACCCACGCAACGCCACTCACCCACGCAACGCCACTCACCCACGCAACGCCACACACACACGCAACGCCACACACACATGCAACGCCACACACACACGCAACGCCACACACACACGCAACGCCGCTCAGCCACGCAACGCCGCTCAGCCACGCAACGCCGCTCAGCCACGCAACGCCGCTCAGCCACGCAACGCCGCTCATCCACGCAACGCCGCTCACCCACGCAACGCCACTCACCCACGCAACGCCACTCACCCACGCAACGCCACTCACCCACGCAACGCCACTCACCCACGCAACGCCACTCATCCACGCAACGCCACTCATCCATATGCAAAACGAAAAATGTCAAACTCTTCTATTGCGAGACCTATTGCATTTTCAATGCTTGTTATCATGGTTAACCTCTCCACGCTTTTAGGCGAGAGACTGGTCCTTCTCACAGTCACAATGGCACCAGCAGCACTGAACACACGCTCAGAAGAGACACTTGCAACAGGTCAAGCTAGATACTTTATCGCCAGCCTGCTGAGCAGTGGCCATTGGCTTCTTGTCCTATACCAATACACCAATGGGCTTTGCTCCATGAACACCTCTGTTGTGTCATCCAGATAGGCCTGGACCATCCGCTCAATGTTCATTGGTGCTCTGGTTTGCTCATCCTCTTTTTGCTTTGCGACAGCAACAGACTTCCCCATCCCTTTCTGTAGAAACCAAGCAGCTATTTTTTTGCTTGTGTCTGATGAATCAGATCCTGTTGGTGCGGTTGGTGTTATTGTTTGTGTTGGTGACTGCTGGGAAGCAAACGCACTGCTCGCATGCTGTGAAGAAGAACTTGACTTTGTAGGATGCTCAGTAGTACTTGCACTGTCCTGGGCTGGCACTGGCAGGCCTCTAATTGAGAGCCGTTCGTTTTCTAAATCAGTAGCTTCCTTGGCTATTACAGTTTTGTACTTGGAAACATCCTCTTCTGAAAAAGGAATTACTGCATTACTGTTCACAAATAATTTGTACCGTGGATCCAAAATTGTGGCAGTAATGTAATGTTGATGTGACACAATCTTATTTAGAATCCTTGTATTCTAAGATAAGCGGCTTGCTAAGGACTTCGCTAAATTACATGCTTCACGTTTTCCTTCCACACCTTCGTACGTTTCAGACACCTCCTTCAGCTCTTGCTCAAGCATGTGCAACAATGGAATTGCTTGGCTCATAGTACAGTCCTCCCTGCTGACTGCACGTGTGAAGACCTCAAAAGGAAGTAGCATCTCAGTCAGGCATTTAATGAGGTCCCATTGCCACATCTCAACGGTCATGGCTTTAACAGCATTATCCCCTGATCTTCTTGTCATGACATAAGCATTAAGTGGTATGTACTGCTCAAACAGCCGTTCGAGCATGTAATACGTAGAGTTCCAACGTGTTGGTACCTCCTGAATGAGTGCTTTGACTGGCATGTTACACTCACGTTGAATGACCCGTAGCTGCTTCCGGGCTTTAAAAGAATGATTGAAATGCGTGCAGATTCTTCTGCAAATGGTCAGTAAGTTGCTGACTTTGCTTTCACTTTTCAGAAAGTCTTTAAACCACAATGTTAATGCAGTGTGCCAAACACGGGACCCTGAAATAGCGGCCATCTTCCATGACCTTAATTACATTACTGCCATTGTCGGTGGCAACAGAACCAATATTGAGGCCTCTTGTTTGGAGCCATTCAAAGACCTTGCTGTTGAACTCATCCAAAATGTTTGCAGCAGTATGCGATTTCTCCATAGCAAACATGGCTACAGTAGCATGTTTGCGAGTATCATTAAAAATCTCAGTAGTGTCAATGCCTGTAGATATCTTGTCTCTAACACCTGAAAAAGAGATCCAGTGTGCTGTGATGCACATGTAATCTGTGGCTTGACTACTGCTCCACATGTTTGTTGTCAGGTGGATACTATGCACAGCACTCTGCTGCAAGGCTTTTCCAAGCAATTCCAGCACGTCGTGGTGTAGTGCTGGAACAGCAACTCTGGCAAAATAGTAGCGGCTGGTAACATTCCATTTTGGGCAGAGGGTTGACACAAATTCCAGGAAACCCATCCCTTCAACAAAAGAAAAAGGGAGAAGGTCCAGAGCTAACATTTTAGCAAGCTTAGCATTATACAAACGTGCTATTGGGTGGTTGCGCTCGTACTTCCCCTCCTGCCTAAACATGCTAAGAATGGTACGCTGCTTGCTATTTCTTTCAGATATGCCCGATGCAGTACTTACTTGTGAAAGAAAAGTTCAAATCCAAAATTCCTCAATAAATCCAATTAAATCATTTGCTATGATGCAGCAGACAAACACAAAGAGTGATCCTTCCAGCTCCAATTCCAAATGAAAGTGAACACTACATGGACAAAGCACTGGGAGGAGCCTGGTGGACAGGAACAGGAAGTTGGAGACTTAGGGGCACTTCCTTTCTCCTGAAAAAAGAGTAGAAACAAAAAGAAGACTCCTAGCCCCAAAAAATACAGCCAAATCACAATCTGAGGGGTTAAATGAACATTTTTGAGAAGATTTTAACATGCTCGGGAGATATTCTGTGCCAGAATGCAGTTTATGCGTGTTCGGAAACGCGATCCTACCAACATGGGAGGATCGCATGTCCCAATGACATGTTCGCGCGATCAAAGTCCATAGGATTGTGCGGCCGGATTCCAAACATCGTAGCGAACGCGACCGGGAGAGAAAAGCGAGAAAGCGAACGCAGAACCACGGTAAGTCATTATCGCACACGCGAGAATGCTATTGAGCACGCGAGGAAGAAAAACTACTACGCTACGCTGTAGATTGCAAAGTAGGCGACAGCTTCGCGCTCTCCTCGTAGTGCGAAGTTGCCGAAACTTCGCAAACTCCGCGAGCGGAGCGTAGTTCTCTGCCCAGGCTTAGTTACAACGACTTGCGTTGGGGGGCGCTGGATGTTGGAATAGTTTAATTTTCTATTCCAACTCCAGTCCCCGTGGATAGTAGGGAAGGTGTTGGATAGAAAATTAAACTATTCCCTATCCAACAGCGCCCTCCAGCGAAATGTAGTTGTAATTCCTGCATTGTTATGATAGTGCGTGGTAAAAGTTTCGTTGTAAACGATGTTCCCCGTTAGAATGGATGCTGTGATTGTGTCTGTTGTGTTCCCCCGGCTATGAAGTTCCACTTTAATCTTCAGCTCTCTGTGCACAATTTGTTTGAGATAATTGAGTAACGTCATGAAAAACTTTCAGAAGAAACCATCAGCAGAGAGTGGTGAAATGCCCTTTCAGCTACTTTTATTTAATTAGTCAGTGATCCTTCAAAAAGAAAATGTAATGAAACATGCAACCATCAATTTTCTAGAAAGATCTGCTATTTCATAATAATGATTTAAAAATGTAATGTTCAGCTCTAATGAACACTATGAAGACATTTACACAAGTTTACTTAACACAGATGCAGGAGAGAAACATGTGAAAATAATATGGACTTGATAAATCCATATTCATTCTTGATTATTTGATTAGAATATGTTGTTGACACAAAGGAAAGGCACTAATAGTTTCTAAACAGTGACTTTCATCTTAAAGCTTTTTTGAAAAGTATTCAATTTCTTGTACTTTCTGAGTTGTTGAGCCTGTCTTTACTAATCCACAAACCCCTTTCATTCTTTAGCATGCTATACACAGCCCACGTATGTAAGGAGCATATTTAAATGTTCTCTTTACTTCATATAGATCAACAGTTCTTTCCTTAGATAAAAATTGCCTCATTTTTATTCAGGTGTCGCTGAAATACAACATTTCTTATACAGCACATAATATAACGTGTATTTGTAAATTTCACTGAACCTCCAAGGTTATGTTAGCATTGAATATAATATGATCCTCATTACCCACTAATTTTTATCAACCACAGAAGGATGAAAGTCCTGAGTAGATCCGATATTTGAACCTGTAACCATGAGATGAATCATCATTTCAGGGACTAGATTTATTTGTCTACTGAGGTACTAGAAAAAACTGCTATGATGGTCTTGTCTGCTGCAGACATGCCAACGATGAGGATGTACTAATAAAAATGTTGTGTATATCAATTGTAGAAATTACATTTTTTTCATTTGGAAATTGGCCTTTGCATTAAGTACTGTTTTGTATTCATATCCGGCCTCCAAAGGATGATGTAACATTTAGGAATGAAGATACAAACCAATAGTCCTGCACTCGATGACAAGATGGCAAAGATCTCCACGGCCACCAAATACTTCCCCTGTGTGCTCAGATATGCGGGTATGAAAGATATCCAGACTGCCAGAAACACAAGCATACTGAAGGTGAGGAATTTGGCCTCATTAAAACTCTGAGGCAAATTGCGAGCATAAAATGCAACCACAAAACTGACAGTGGCCAACAAGCCCAGATATCCCAACATCAGATAGAAAAAGAGAACGGAGCCCTCATCACACTGGAGGATGGTGGTGTCCCCTGTCTGTATCTGGATCTTTACTGGGAATGGAGGGTCAAGGAGCAGCCAGACGGTGCAAATCAGGACTGGAGCAAAAGAACACAGAAGGACCACTGCACTGGGCATTCTGCTCCCCAGCCACTTGGAAGACCTGCTGGTGGGATCATGTGCCTTGAACGCTTTAATCACAGTGATGGTCTTGGCCAGAATGGTGGAAATGCTGATGGAAAAGATAATTCCAAATGAGTTTTGGCGTATCATGCAGGTGGCCCTCATGGGATGGCCAATGAAGGTGAAGGGAGAGAGGAAGCAGAGCATGAGGGCAATGAGAAGCATGTAGCTGAGACCTCGATTGTTTGCTTTGACAATTGGCGTGTCATGGTACATCTTGAAGATGCAGAGAACAAGTAGAGTGAGTAGGAAGAGGAGGCTGGTGAGGCATGAGAGTGTCATTCCCAAAGGTTCCTCAAGGGAGAGGAACTGGAGAGTTCTTAGAACACATCGAGTTCGCTCTTCATTGGGCCAGTGGTCTTCAGGACAAGGCCAGCAGTCAGGGGAATCTAAAGGAGAGAAGGGATTTGGTTACTGATTACAATTTCTCTAATTAGGTAGTGTCACATTGATACTAGGGGGAAAGTGCAGCATTGTGAGCCAATAAATCACCTTTCTGTGGGTGTCACAATCAGTGCTTCAGGTCCACTAGTAGCATTTAGTTTACAGGCCCTGGGCACATATAATACACTCTACTAAGGACTTATAGGCAAATTATGTATGCCAATTGTGAACACGTCAATCAAACAGTGTTTAGGGGGACAACACATGCATGGCATTGGTAAAGTGCACACAGTCTTAAGGCCAGAAGGCAAAACATTTGGGGGAAGACCACTCTACGGCTGACAGGTATACTAGCAGGTTAGTGAACAGATAATGCATTGTGATATAGTGTTATTGAAAGAGATGAGACTTTTCTCTTTCTTAACATTTTGCAGAATAGGGGGTTCTGGTGGATAAGGGAATGATGTTCCATATACTAGGTACATAGATGGAAAAGTCTTTGTGATGTAGTATGTTTTTTTCTGTAAAGAGATAAAACTTAGCTCTTGCATAAATTGTAGCAGAATTGGGGTGGAACTGGTAAAGGTATTCAGACAAAATATTGAATTAAAAATATCGCCATACCAGAATATTGAGTCTAAAATATTGTGATATTGAAAAAAAAGATAGCAAGAATATCGATGTAAAGAATATCGATTTAAGGTAAGTAATACCGAAGTCAAAAATATTGTTTTAAAAAATATTGTTTTTAATTATTGTTCGGTGCTCTTACAATGTATGTCACTGGTTCTAGCATGATCTGTGCTGTGAATATGACCGTGGTTAGAATGGAGATTGCTGTGGGGTTCAAAGCTAAGGAATTTGATGTCAGTTTGTTGAAGTGCTGCAGTATTTTTATGCCTTGATTCTGGGCAGCTCTGTGTTACAAATAAACTTCACTCTACAGCGACCACAGTGTGGATGCCCTACTGCCGCTGCCACTGTCGATGGTAATTGTCCTCCGTCCTTTTTGTTTCCTGTGCCACTGTCTCCCCTTATTGTGCCTCATTTTCTGCCCTATGTTCCACCCATTTTTCCCTTCTTTTTTGTGCCTTTCTGCCCTTTGTTCCACCTGTTTTTCCCTCTTTTTTTGTGACTTTCTGCCCTCTGTTCCACCCGTCTTTCCCTCGATTTTTTGTGCTTTTCTGCCCTCTTTTCCACTCGTTTTTCCTTTGTTTTTTTGCACTTCTGCCCTCTGTTCCACTCGTTTCTTGTGCCCTTCCGCCCTCTGTGCCACTCGTTTTTACCTCGTTTTTTGTTCCAGTTGTTTTTTGTGCCCCTCTTGTCTTCATTCGTTTCCCACTCCGCGGTGCCCCCTACAGCCCTGCCCCCCGACTGCCCACTGCCCAATCGCTGCTCCCGCCTCCCAGCTGCTCCTCCCTTTCACCTCCCCATATATGCCGGACGCTGCGCGGTGAGGTGAGCGACCCCTGATTCTCCTGGTAGGTCGCTCCCCCTCCACGCAGTTCCGACTGTGTGCCCCTGCTGCCACTGCCGCTGGTAAGTGTCCTCCATCCTTTTTGCTTTCTGTGCCACTGTCTCCCCCTCTTGTGCCTCATTTTCTACTCTGTGCAACTCGTTCCCCCCTGTGCCCCATTTTGCCTTCTTTACCACTGTTTCCCCCTCTTTGTGCCTCGTTTACTCTTCTGTGCCACTCGTTTCCCCCCTTGTGCCTCATTTTGCCTTCTGTACCACTGTTTCCCCCTCTTCCTGCCTCGTTTTCTGCTCTGTGCCACTTGTTTCCCCCCTTGTGCCCCATTTTGCTTTCTGTACCACTGTTTCCCTGCCGCAGTGCCCCCTGCAGCCCCGCCCCCTGCCCACTCACTGCTCCCGCCTCCCAGCTGCTCCTCCCTCCCACCTCCCCATATATGCCGGATGCTGCACAGCCGTGCAGCGGACGCTCGCATGGGTTGTGCCGGTGGCATGCCGAAGGCATGCCTAAGGCAAGCACGTTTGCACCCGTCTGCTCCTGGACCGCGCCCAGCGCCAGAACCCCTGGACCCCGTGAATGCCATGACACCAGACTCCACTACGACGCCAGCACCCTCCATGCACTCAACGCCGGCCGAAACCACACCTGCTTACAGGCTGCCCCAAAACGGACCCACGGACCCTTCTTCTGCCACACCTGCAGCTTCACCTGCGACAGAGCCACCAAACCTCCAAGGACTGGACCCAACCACCCCCGCTACATACTCCTCAACACCCGCTCCACATGCAAACACACCGTCGAGCTCTGGGATCTGCTCAACACCTCCGCCCCAGACGAGGCCTTCCTGACTGAAACCTGGTGGAACGACTCCTCGGCGCCCAACATTGCCATAGCCATCCGAGACGGCTACAAGATCACCCGCAGGGATCGCGCCAATGGAATTGGATGAGGAATAGCCATCGTCCACAAGTTCACCCTCAAGGTCACCACCCATGCAGACGACACCCTAAATACCGCAGAACATCTCCACTTCCGGATCCATACCGACCCAACACCACCCTCAGAGGAACACTCATCTACAGACCCCCCGGACCCTTGGCTCAGTTCAGCAACTCCATCGCCGACCTCACGAGCACCCAAGCACTCGCCCCCACGGACTACATCCTCCTCGGAGACCTGAACTTCCACCTCGAGAACAACAACAATGCCAACTCCGGCACCCTGATCGACAACCTCACCAACCTTGGCCTCAGACAACTCGTCACCACACCCACCCACGCCTTCGACCACAGGCTGGACCCCGTCTTCTCCACAGGCACCCACGTCGCCTTCGACCACACCACCGAACTCCACCGGACCGACCACCGCTGTATCTATTTCACCTTCAAGAAACCAACCACGTACCACAGGCACCCAACAGCTACCTCGCTGCTGCTGGAGCAAAGTCACTGAAGACCAGCTGATCACCACCCTTGCCCAGAACCCACCCGCTGACCCCAACAACCTAGACGCCGCAGCCTGCAACCTCAGACAGTGAATCGACGACTGCACCAACACCCTCACCCCACTCAAGAAACCCTTCAACAGCCATGCCAGCAAGAGTGCCACCTTATTCACCGACGAGCTCCAGACCTCCAAACGTGCATGCTGGAAACTGGAGAAGATATAGCTCCACGAACGCACACCGGACAACAACGCAGCCCACAAGGAGGCCACCCGCAGATTAGCCAAGAGATCCTCCTTCAAAGACCGCTGGATAACAACGCGCACGACAGCAAGGATCTCTTCAGCGTCGTAAAGGAACTCTCCAACCCCAGCACCAACGCCAATGGCATCCCGCCCTTACAAGAACTGTGTGACTCACTAGCCATCTTCTTCCACTGCAAGATCACTGACATCCGCGACAGCTTCAACACCACGACCACCCCGACTACGCCAGACTCCACCTCCCCTGTGAACACTACCAGCGCCAACCGCCTGACCTCCTGGTCCAACGTCAACGGTGACAAGACACGCAAGGTCATGAACCCCATCCACTCAGGATCTCCGTCAAACCCGTGCCCACACCACGTATTCAACAAAGCAGATGCAGCCATCGCACCCCAACTATGGAAGGTCATCAACATCTCCTTCGAAACAGCGACATTCCCAGAAAGCTGGAAGCATGCTGAAATCAACGCCCTCCTCAAAAAAACCAAGGCGGACCCCAAGGACCTCAAGAACGTCCGGCCCATCTCCCTGCTCTCGTTCCCAGCAAAAGTCATCGAGAAAATCGTCAACATGCAATTGTCCTGCCACCTGGAAGACAACAACATCTTGGACCCGTCTCAGTCCGGATTCAGACGAAACCACAGCACAGAGACAGCCCTCATCGCCGCCACAGACGACATCAGGCGCCAACTAGACAAGGGCGAAACATCAGCCCTCATCCTCCTGGACCTGTCAGCCACCTTCTACACAGTCTGCCATCACACTCTAAAGACATGCCTCCTAGAAGCCGGAATCCAAGAGAAGGCCCTTGACTGGACCACGTCCTTCCTCTTCGGCAGAATCCAGAGTGTCCGCCTCCCACCCTTCCGATCTGAAGCCACCAACATCATCTGGGCCGTCCCCCAGGGCTCATCTCTCAGCCCGATGCTATTCAACGTCTACATGGCCCCCCTCGCACAAGTGGCCCGCCATCACAACCTCAACTTCATCCCCTACGCCGAGGACACCCAGCTCATCCTCTCTCTCACCAAGGACCCACACATTGCCAAAACCAACCTCCACGAGGGAATGAAGGCCATCGCCGACTGCATGAGGAGCAACCGTCTGAAGCTGAACTCGGACAAGACGGAGGTCCTCATCCTCGGACCCACCCCCTCAGCCTGGGATGACTCCTGGTGGCCGACCAACCTGGGAACAGCACCAAAACCCACTGACCATGCCCGCAACCCATCCTCAACTCCTCCCGCTCCATGTCTAAGCAGGTCAACACCGTCTCCTCCTCCTGCTACAACACCCTCCGCATGCTCTGCAGGATCTACAAGTGGATCCCGACCGAAACAAGAAGAACGGTGACACAGGCCCTCGTCAGCACGACAAGACAGGACTACGGCAACGCACTCTACGCAGGAATCCCAGCCAAACACCTATGACGACTACAACGCATGCAAAACGCCTTCGCCTGACTGATCTTCAACGTTCCCCGCCGCAGCCACATCACCCCCCCATCCAAGGTTCTGCCCCAAAAGTAAAAAGCTATTATTGTTGCGTTCATTGGTGTTTGAGGGACATGCCATTTGGAAGCATTTTCCCAGTACTGAAGACTCAGAATTGAGAGTCTGTAGAGAAAATTTAGAAAAGCTTTGATGTTCAAACCAGCATTGTCTTTTTGAGACACACATTTTTCATGCGGAAAAAGATGACAGGGGAAAGAGTTGATATAATATGTTTCTGCTCCTAGGAGGTGAGTGGATAATTGTAATTTTGAACATTTTACAGACCACTTGGTGAAAGATCAGTTTACTTGTCACTGGCCAACAAGGCTATTAAGCAGAAACTGTTGTCACTAGCTAGTGCTTCACTCAAGGAAACTCTACAGATTACCAAAAGCATTGAGACATTGCAGTTATCAGTGAAGACATTGGTAATAAGGAAGACGGAAACTGTGAATGTATTAAAATAGAAGAGCAAAAGCTCTAGTAACACGCAACCTAGGGAAAGCCCGAAAACTGATATGTTTTTTAAACAATCAAATATGTGTTTAAGGTGTGGCAATCAGTCACATGTTAGGAGTGGAACTTTGTGTCAATCAAAAAAGTTACATGAACAATTTGCAAAGCGGTAGGGCATTTTGCGAAAGGAAAACTGTTTGACAGAAATAATACTGTAGTGGCTAATCTGGGCGATACATTTTCTGAAAAGCATTTATGAAAATGAAGACCTCCAGGACATGGTATTGGTGGTAAGTGTGGGTCCAGATGTGGATATATCAATAGGAGATAGATAGGTTAAATTGCTGGTTGATTTGGGTGCAAGAATAATTATGTTGACTCAGGAGTTATTCAATGAATTGAAGTTCTAGTTTACAATAGAAGGAAGATCTTTGGAAGGTGTATGTCACAGTGAAAGAGTTGTGCATCCTAGGTGGATTACAAGGGTTTGTTTTAAAAGAGTTTGAGGCCCGGCACCAGTGAACAGGTTTCTGTAGTAGATGTTGGCAGAGTTTGTATGCCAGAGTAGGGAGTGCACAGCCCTGCCGTGACACTCGCCCAACTCATTATCTGTAAAAGATGAGTTTACCTATATTCTGTCTTTATCATTTTAATTTGTTTATGAAGTGTGGGTGATTATTGCTGCTATTTTTGGCTTTCTACCTCTGCATTTTAAAACTGCTCACCGACTTCAGTGGTCTCCTGCTGTCCCGCTCCTTAGTCCATGTTGGACAGGCCGCGTGGTCGGGCTGTCCCCCCTCCCCACAACGGGGCCCGGACCCTGGCTCTCCCGGAATCCCCAGCCAGAGCCCCCGGCGACCCTCGAAGTAATCCGCAATCCATCCACAACAAGACTCCAGCTCCGGAACCGGCTGGCCCTGGTCACCATCCACACCATGACCCCGGCCCAGCCGCCATCTTTGGGTACTACAGCACGAGGCCGCGTGGCCTCAACTCAACCCTAACCCTGGGCCTGGGCCGGCCCCGACATCGAGGCACCAACCTCCCCCCAGGAGGTAGAACAACCACTTGGCGGGTCAATGGGAGAAGGAATCGTCAACGGCTCTCCTCCGCCAGGTGTCGATCACCCCCGGCCGCCCTGGGCGCTGGCTCCACCCCCCTGCTGGGTGTCTGGACTCCCTCATCCCGGACCTCCCGGCCCCCAGGCGCGAGGGTCCGGACATCAAAGGGGACCAGACCTATAACTGGGGCAGTGCCAGACCAGGAAGGCAGTTGTATCCTGGAGTCGAGAGGCCCCGAGAGAACTCATCCTTGACAGACTGCTGGCGCTGCCGTAGCTCTGCCTCGTGAAACCATTGTCTTGGCCTGCTGGCGCTGCCGCGGCCCTCTGCCTCGTGAAACCATCGTCTTGGCCTGCTGGCGCTGCCGCGGCCCTCTGCCTCGTGAAACCATCGTCTTAGCCTGCTGGCGCTGCCGCGGCCCTCTGCCTCGTGAAACCATCGTCTTGGCCTGCTGGCGCTGCCGCGGCCCTCTGCCTCGTGAAACCATCGTCTTGGCCTGCTGGCGCTGCCGCGGCCCTCTGCCTCGTGAAACCCTCGTCTTGGCCTGCTGGCGCTGCCGCGGCCCTCTGCCTCGCGAAACCCTCGTCGTGGCCTGCTGGCGCTGCCGCGGCCCCACCTTGCCAACCCTTCAGCTCAAGGATTGTGAGCTCCCCTCCTACCACCTCCTGTGCCGACCCGGCACCAAGACTGTCCCACTACCCCCTTTCCCTACGGAGACTAAAACCGAGAGGACCCTCGAGTCCGATATCTCCTGTATCATTGATAACCTTGCCGCACGAACCCTATATAAAGTGTTGAACTCATCCTTGTGTGGTGTCTATCTGTGGGGAGGGAAGTGCCCTGTCTGTACGATCGCCGGAGACGGTCCTCATCGGAGACCTCTCCCTCAGTATTCGGCCGACCCTCTGGGTCCCCGTCTAACATTGGTGGCCAGCGGCGCGATCCGAACCGGCGCATAATCGTACAGAGGGTCACTCGCCCCACAACACACGACCACCATGACAACAGAGAGCGGAACAACGGAAAAATTCCAGATGGAAAAATTGGAAGACTACAACCACAGGGAACTGAAGCAATATTGCATAGAACTTGGCCTTCCAACCACAGGTCTGAGCACGAAAGAGGACTTCAAACGAGCCCTAGAGTCTTGGGCAGAGACGGGTACAGCCGTACCCCGAACACGAAACACCGAAACGAGCCCCGCGCCAATAGAAGAAAGAAGAGCGGGTCTCTCCCCAGTAGAGATCCAAGAACGAGAAAAAAGCAGACTCCATGAATTGGAACTGGCACGACTTCGCTTGGATGGAGAACTCAAATTGGCGGAACAAAAAATAACGCTAGAACACTTACGGCTCCGAGAGGAGCGAGAAGAGAAGCAAAAACAGAGAGAGCTAGAGGAAAAGAAGCTAGCCTACGAACATGAGCGCAACCTCAAGGAACTGGAAATTCAGAAACAGAATAAAGAGCTCGGGGTCCCCGAACGCCCGACCCTGCCTGCCTCTACCGAGCCCAAGGTTCACATCCCCAAAGATGTCATCAGGGAGTACTACAAGAACGATGATATTCAGCAGTGGTTTAAAGCCTATGAGGTAGCCATGACCTCCCACCGGATTCCCCGGAGCGACTGGGGAGCCGGGTTATGGGGGAGGTTTGTCAACGAAGGGCGAGACGCCCTGCTGCAACTCCCGGACCATCTGATGACATCCTACGACCACATGAAGGCCGCCCTCCTCACTCGATACGGACTCACACCCGAGATGTACCGCCAGCGGTTCCGCGACTGCAAACGGATCCCGGGTACGACTTGGGTGGAGTACGTGAACTTCTTTAGCCGAGCCTTCGAGGGGTGGATCAAGGGCAGCAAAGTGACCACCTACGAACAACTTTTCGACCTCATCGTATGGGAACACCTTTCTAACAACTGCTTCGTTGAACTCCGGCAACACCTCTTGGACAGTAAACTAACGGAACCTCGTCAACTCGCCGCCGAAGCCGACCGATGGGAAAGCACACGAGTTGGCCGGAACGGGCCCAGCGAATCGCACAGACCTTACCAAGGGCCCCATCGCCCCCGGGGAGGAGGAGGAGGCCAGGGTCGGGGGAGAGACCCCGGCCCCATGACTCCCGCAAGCAACCCCGCAGCCCCGGCCGGCAGGGGGAGCCCACCCATCCGGCCCGGCTTCCGGGCCAACATTATGTGCCACCGATGCCAACGATCCGGCCACTACGCCAATGATCCCAACTGCCCAAAGAACCAGAACGCTACCCCCCGCCAGGTCGCAGCGGCCGCCCTAGGGGAAGAACCAGTCCCGGAAGACCAAGAAGAGTGCGAGACCGACCAGCCTGAGTGGGCACCGGCCGCCATGTCCCTGGTCTGCTTGGGGGAGAGAGATATGATTCCGCGGGCCCCCCTTCCCGCCAACACGCAGAAGTACAGCCAGTGGGTCAACATTAATGGCCGCCGGGCAGAAGCCCTCCGCGACACCGGGGCCAGTGTAACCGCGGTCCGATGCCACCTGGTTACTCCAGACCAAATCTTACCGAACATTCTTTGCCCTGTCCGATCAGCAGACAACTCAGAAAGTCTGTGTCGCATGGCCTGTGTCCCCTTCGAATGGGGAGGAGTATCCGGGATGCCAAAAGTGACTGTCCGCGATGATGCCCCCGTAGATTGCCTCCTAGGAAACGACCTTGAAAGTTCTCCCTGGGCAGCCGTTGAACGGAGAGAACACCTGGGGATGCTGGGCCTTCCCGAATGGGTCTGCGTCACGACCCGGTCCATGACCGCCCGCGCGGTCCCCAGTCCAGAAGAGCCCGAGTGGCCGGAACCTCTTCCCGCGCTCCCCCAAGAGGAGGCCGCCCCAGAAGCCAGTCCCTCGACCCAAACAGAAGAAGGATCCGACCAGCTTCGGGACGTCCCTGACCTGGCACAGTGGCGTCAGGAGGGGGGTCCCACCCAGGAACAATTCCGGGATGAGCAGAGAACATGTCCGTCCCTCGAGGGACTCCGGCAGCAAGCCCTTGCCCAGAGCACAGGGGATACCTCGGGGGCCCACTGGGTTTACTGGGACCAGGACCTGCTCTACAGCGAGCAGAGAATTGCAGAACTAGGAGCCAGTCGGGTTTTGGTGGTGCCCCTTCGCTTCAGAGATTTTCTCCTGAACTTAGCCCACGATGTCCCCCTTGCCGGACACCTGGGGCAAGACAAAACCTACGACCGCCTGGTGACCCACTTTTACTGGCCCCAAATGCGAAAGGACGTCAACAACCACTGCATGGCCTGCCCCACCTGCCAGGCCAGCGGAAAAAGTGGCCGAAAGATCAAAGCACCCCTACAACCCTTTCCTGTCGTCACCACCCCGTTCGAACGAGTGGGAATAGACATTGTGGGGCCCCTGGACCCCCGAACCGCCCAAGGACACCGGTTCATCCTGGTCCTAGTGGACCACGCCACCCGCTATCCCGAGGCCATCCCTCTTCGAACTGTGACGGCCCCCGTGGTAGGCCGAGCCCTGATAGGGATCTTCTCCCGGGTGGGGTTTCCCCGAGAGGTCGTCAGCGACAGGGGCACGAACTTTATCTCCAAATATATGAAGTCTCTCTGGCAACAATGCGGGGTCACCTACAAATTCACGACCCCCTATCACCCGCAAGGAAATGGACTGGTCGAGAGGTTCAACAACCGCACCCGCAAAGGGATGATCATGGGCCTAGAAGAACCCCTCCGTCGCCAGTGGGACGTGCTACTCCCGTGCCTTCTGTTTGCCTATCGGGAAGTCCCTCAGAAATCCCTCGGCTTCAGCCCATTTGAACTCCTGTACGGACACCCCGTCCGGGGCCCCCTCAGCCTAGTCAAGGAAGGTTGGGAGCAGCCCCCCCAGAAAACTCCCCCGGACGTCTACAAGTACCTCTTGGCCCTTCGCAACCAGACCCGGCGATTCCGAGAGACCGCAAAAGCCAACCTAGAAGCCAGTCAGGAGGACATGAAGAGATGGTACGATCAGCACGCTTCCTCCATTGAGTTCGAGCCGGGACAACAGGTCTGGGTGATGTCCCCGGTTGAACCCTGTGCGCTACAAGACAAATGGTCCGGGCCCTTCAAGGTGATCGAACGCAAGGGGCCCGTCACCTATTTAATCGACATGGAAACCGCCCGGAACCCTCTACGGGTCCTCCACGCCAACAGACTCAAACCCCATTTTGTGCGATCGGAACTCAGCCTCCTGATGGCTACAGATAATGGGACAGAAGAAGACTCCGAGCCCCTTCCGGACCTACTGAGGACCCTCGAGCGAGATGGCTCAGTGGAAGGGGTCCAACTCTCCGAGGCATTGTCCCCGGAGCAACGCCAAGACTGTCAAACCCTCCTGAGGCGGTTCGCCTCCCTATTCTCCCTCACACCCGGGGTCACCCCCTGGTGCCTTCACGATGTGGACACCGGGGGCAGCCCTCCTATTCGACACCGGGCGTACCGCGTACCAGACCGGGTGCGCGCCTGCATCCAGACCGAGGTATCCAAGATGCTGGCCCTAGGAGTGATCGAACCTTCTGACAGCCCCTGGGCCAGCCCCGTCGTCCTGGTCCCCAAGGCGGCCGCCCCGGGCGTTGCCCCTGAGCTCCGATTTTGCGTGGACTATCGGGGGCTGAATGCCGTTACCAGGACCGACGCTCACCCCATCCCCCGGGCAGATGAGCTAATTGACCGGATGGGGGCCGCCCGCTACCTGAGCATCTTCGACCTAACAGCGGGCTACTGGCAGATCGGCCTCACCCCTAGGGCCCAAGAACGATCCGCCTTCTCTACCCCGGACGGTCACTACCACTTTAAAGTGATGCCCTTCGGCATGAAAAACGCTCCGGCAACGTTTCAACGGCTTGTGAACCAGATGCTGGCGGGCCTCGAAGAATTCAGCGCCGCCTACCTGGACGACATTGCTGTGTACAGCCACCATTGGACCGACCACCTCCGTCACCTGCGGGAAGTTCTACACGCCCTCCAGCAGGCCGGGCTCACCATCAAAGCCAGCAAATGCCAGGTTGGCCAAGGGTCCGTGACATACCTGGGACACCAAGTGGGAAGCGGGCTGGTGGCCCCCCTCCAGCTCAAGATTGCTGCCATCCAGGCCTGGCAACCCCCTACGACCCAAACGGAGGTCCGGGCCTTCCTGGGGCTCACCGGATACTACCGGCAGTTCGTGAAGGACTATGGCAGCATCGTGGGGCCCCTCACAGAGCTCACCTCCAAGAAGAGCCCCCAAACAGTCAACTGGACCCCGGACTGCCAATCAGCCTTCGAGAGATTGAAGACCGCCGTGCTCCAGGCTCCCGACTACAGCCGGGAATTCATTGTACAGACGGACGCCTCCGATCATGGCGTGGGGGCCGTCCTCTCCCAACTCAACACCGAGGGGGTCGATCAACCAGTGGCCTTCATCAGCCGGCGGCTACTGGCCAGAGAACAGCGATGGAGCACCATCGAGAGGGAGGCCTTCGCCGTAGTCTGGGCCCTCAAAAAGCTCCGACCCTACCTCTTCGGCACCCACTTCCGGGTGCAAACAGACCACCGACCCCTGCAATGGCTGATGCAAATGCGGGGGGAGAACCCGAAGCTGTTGCGCTGGTCCATCTCCCTGCAGGGGATGGACTTCACGGTGGAACATCGTCCAGGCCAGGACCACGCCGACGCAGACGGCCTGTCACGCTTTTTCCGCCTCAGCGAGGAGAGTCCCCAGGAGGATGGCTGACTCTCCCCGCCTTCAGCTGAGGGGGACGCATGTTGGACAGGCCGCGTGGTCGGGCTGTCCCCCCTCCCCACAACGGGGCCCGGACCCTGGCTCTCCCGGAATCCCCAGCCAGAGCCCCCGGCGACCCTCGAAGTAATCCGCAATCCATCCACAACAAGACTCCAGCTCCGGAACCGGCTGGCCCTGGTCACCATCCACACCATGACCCCGGCCCAGCCGCCATCTTTGGGTACTACAGCACGAGGCCGCGTGGCCTCAACTCGACCCTAACCCTGGGCCTGGGCCGGCCCCGACATCGAGGCACCAACCTCCCCCCAGGAGGTAGAACAACCACTTGGCGGGTCAATGGGAGAAGGAATCGTCAACGGCTCTCCTCCGCCAGGTGTCGATCACCCCCGGCCGCCCTGGGCGCTGGCTCCACCCCCCTGCTGGGTGTCTGGACTCCCCTCAAACACAGAAAGGCCGTCACTCACGCCCTGGTCACCAGCAGACTCGACTATAGCAACGCACTCTACGCCGGGATAAACAAAAACCTCACACGCAGGTTATAGAACATCCAATACACCGCCGCAAGACTGGTCCTTGACCTGCCAAGACACTGCCACCTGTGCACACTCCACTGGTTCCCTATCGAAGCTAGATTTGCCTTCAAGATGCTCACCTATGCCCACAAGTCCCTCCACGACACCAGGTAGTCGTCCTACTTAATACCAATAAAAGCAGGTATTAAATCCCTGCTGCTATTGCTCCTTATCTTCTGTTTTTGGGTCGCTACGCAGAACTGGCTGGTCATTGAGAATGACGTGAAGTGGTGTTTTCATATTGTTTTGCACGGGCACGCCTACTCTGCATATCATTATCGTTAGTTGTCGCTCTTATCCACGGCAATGGTTTTTCCAGGCACTATCGCTGGGAAACTGGCGATATGGGCAGTTTGCACCAGCTAGTGAATGGGGCAATAATTATTTCACCACTTTTGCTCCGCTGAAGTGCCGATAACTCGGCGATGAGTCCTTGAGAATTTGCCCCTTTTGTCTTTAATTGGGATGATTCATGTTAAAATTCATTTGAATAGGTAAATATCTGTTGGCCAGTTCGGAAGTGTTGAAACATTTTGATCCCAGGTTACTGTGCTATATCATGGTACATACTAGTTGCTATGTATTAGGCGCCATATTAACTGGGGTGGTAGAGAACACCATTAGTTTTGTTTCCAGAGTATTGAAGGAGGGAGAAATGCATTTCTCAACAATTAAAAAGAAATTGTTGGCCTGTTGGTGAGCTATAAAAAAAATTCAAACCGTATGTGTGGGGGACTGTTTACTTTAAAAACAGACCATAAACCCTTTGGTCACCATTCTGTGTGGGGAAAGGATTAAAGAGCAAACACACAGAATATCGAGGTTATCATTCAAGCTGGTACAATTTAACTTCGATATTGTTCATATCAAGGGAGGCATGAATGTAAGTGCTGACTTTTTGTCGCAGTTTGCTATTCCAGATGATGGTTTGGATGGGGTGGAAGAGAGTTCTTTTATTTCTTCTTTGGACTTGGAGGGAATGTGTGCTGTGATTGAACGTGATTTGAGAGATGAAATGATTTTAGATACGGTCAGAAAACCTGTTATGGTTTGTATTTCAAAGGGATGGTCTAAGAAGAACTCTGTTTCTAATATGTGTCAGCCATCCATTTTGGAAGGTTTCTGATGTACTGTCAGTTGATAATGGTTTCCTTTTTAGGAGTGATAAGTTAGCACCATCTATGGGGTTGAGGATGAGGTTCATTAAGAGAGCTCATGATGGACATATGGGGTCCACATTTACTAAAATATGGCTGAGACACACTTTGTGGTGGCCATCTATGGATAGAGAGGTTGAGTCATTTGTGGGAGGATGTACTGTGTGCTTGTCTTCAGAGAAAGGTATGGCTGTGAGGAAACTTCCTCTGTAACCCATTGAGTATCTAGAAAGAGAATGGGTGAACATTGGGTTGTCTTGGTGGGTTATTTCAACAGGTTGCCAGGCCAGTTTTGTTTTGAGTTAGTAGCAGTTGGTTTGTACTCAAAGTGTCCAGAGGTTAAGTTTGTTTCCCGAACCCAATGCAAGGGCAGTGGTCGATTTTCTCAGGGAACTCTTTCTCAGGGAAGGTTATCCTCTGTTTTTGATTTCTGATAGTGGTGTTAAATGTGTTAATGAAGCAATTGAAGAGTTTCTCAAAGCTGGTGCTGTCAAGCATTTGAAGATGTCTGTGTATCGTCCTCAAACCAATGGGTAGGTGGAGCATTTGAATCGTGTGTTGGTCCATTGTGTCCAGTGGACGGTCAACAACAAGTGTGTAGTTGTCAATGAGGTAAGGTCTATGTTGTGGTTTCACCAAACTACTCCTGAGTCTACTACTCAGGGTTCCCCTTTTGAGATGTTGAGAGGGAGGAAGTCAGCTACCAAGAACTGACCAGGGTGAATGAGCAAATGATTCAAGTTTGGCATGGACTCAATATTAGTGATGCGGAAGCAGAGGCAGATGTAGAATTGGCCAAGTTGAAACAAAAGGTGAATTTTGACAGTCGCTATTATGTTAAGATGTGTAAGGTGAATGTAGATGATTGTGTTTTCATTAAAAAGGGTAGTTTTGTTAAAAATGGTGGCAGTAAGTTTAATGGACCTTTTGTGGTTGACAAGGTTTGTGGAAATTCTGTGAGGGTCTGTGACGATAATTTTCAGAAATTGGAGAGGGTGCTCAAATCCGTCCTCGTGTCACGCTTAGAGAAGTTTAG
Source organism: Lissotriton helveticus (assembly GCF_964261635.1). NCBI lineage: Eukaryota > Metazoa > Chordata > Amphibia > Caudata > Salamandridae > Lissotriton > Lissotriton helveticus. The sequence goes on from NC_136064.1 coordinate 144,724,526, forward strand.
GTGTGCCAGTAAAAGGTCTGAAGCAACAGAATCACAGCCCTTGGGTTCATTATGCCGCAATTACAGTTTTTTGCATATATTACGCTTCCCCCAGACCGAATAGCTTCTCCCAGTGACTGGGCCACCACCATTGATTGTGCTCTCTCTCGGCTGGACCGTTGGCCGCCGTACTTGATGCGTGTCTGAGCTCTGTAGGGGACCCCATCCTACCCCACGATTCCCTCCCAGTGCAGGTGCTTACTTTTGCACCCTGACTCACCAGAAAACATTGGTGACCAAGGTTTCTTTTACCGCTGAGTTGCCCCGGTCCCCAGGGTTCGATCGCTTCCACATTCTGTATGCCGTTTGCAGGCAGTCATTTCCCTGCCTCCACACAGTGTCACTTCTGTGTGCACTGGGGATGCAGAGGGGTAGCTCTGGGACAGGCTGCTCCTCTGACGCAGTCTCCCAGGGGCCCGCTCCTGATTACGCAGACACCGCTCAGTTATGTATTAAAGCGAGTCCACTTTGTCCCAAGCTCCATTTTGAGCCGCGATCGCCTGGCAAGTTTAAGCTGATTACACAGAAACAAAGCAGTTAGGGGGAAAGGCGCCCACAGCTGCAAACATACCCAATGCTCTGATGTGGTAGAGTGATTTTCCAGCTGGTTTTGGTGCAGTGAAGTACCGCGCTCGGTTACCGTGGCAATGGGCTACCACGGAGCTTCAGCTCCAAGCAGCCACAATGGCCTTGGGGCGAGGGCAAAAAAAATTGTATCATTATCAAACATCAAAGGTCATCAGGACCTTTAACCCCTTCGATGCTGATGATGGAGCGGTTCCGTCATCAGCATCGGTTGGGCTGTGCAGATGATGGAACTGATCCGTCATCAGCACAGCCCCCGGGGGGAGCGCTGGCGCTCCACCCCTGGGGCATCGATCGTGGGCAATGAAACAGGGATCGTAGCCGAAGAGTTTCCGCTGCCACACCTGGGCCCCCCTGATGATGCGCCGACGTCAGCAGGATGCGATGGAAACCATTTGTTTCCAGCACATCCACGGAGGAGGAGGTGAGTTTGGGTCTCCGGTGGTACGGGGCATTTTGTGGGGCCTTGAGGCATTGGGGGAGGAAACAGTGTTTCCTCTGCCCTGATGTCCCAATGCAGGGCATTCCTGGTGCACGATCGCGCACAGCATCGCAATCATGCACCACAAATGCCCCACTAAACACCAGGGATTTGTTTTTTTTAATTTTAAATTGTGCACAGGAAGCGACCCCTTGGGAAAGGGTTGCTTCCTAAGGGGGCACATTTATTTTCAAACTTTTCTGCCACCCCCCCGGGGACAGATCGGCCATTTTATGGCCGATTCTGGACCCAGAGGGGGTAGAAAAGCCCACAGGTTGCTTCCTTGGGCCCACATTTAAAAATATATATATTCTGCCCCCTCTGGGGTCAGATGTTTTTTTTTAATTTGGCCTTTCTTTCCCCAGAGGGGGCAGAAACCCCACAGACACCGGGAAATTCTTTTATTTTTAAATGGAAGTGACTCCTTGGGCAAGGGTCGCTTCCTGTGGGCCCCATTTTTAGACAAATGATATTCTGTCCCCCCTGGGGACAGACAGCCTGATTTATTTGGTGTTTCTGGCCCCAGGGGGGCAGAAAAGCCCACGAGAACCAGGAAATAGTTTTTTTTTAAAATTGGAAGTGACTAGTCGCTTCCAGGGGCTATTTCTTTCTTTTTTTGTATATTCTGCCCCCCCGGGGGCAGATCGGTTTCTTTATTTGTCCTTTCTGCCCCCAGGGGAGAGCAGAAAACACCAGGGAGTGTTTTAAATTTGAAATGGAATGCGACCCCTTGGGAAGTGGTCACTTCCTTATGGGCCTAATTAATTTGTTAGACTTTTCTGCCCCCCCCCCCCCCCTTGGGGATAGGTTACTTATATTTTTGGCATTTCTGACCCGGGGAGGGGGGCAGGAAAGCCCACTAGTGCCAGGGATGTAAAAATAAATAATGTGCTTGCTTCCAGGGGACATATATTTGTTTATGTGTATTCAGCCTTTTCTGCCTCCATTTGTGTACTGACATAGCCTGTGACATAGCCTGTTATAATGTCTATTGTTTTTATTTCTTGTGAATTGTAATGTTTTATTTCCCCCTTTTTTGTTCTTGTTCAAGGCTTTTGCTCTTTAAACTGTTGCGGTTTTGTTACTGGTGGTTCTGCTGTTTGTGTAGTTGCATGTGTTTGGTAAAATACCTTTTTTGTACAATTTCAATGTAAATGTGTTTTTTGCAAAGTGCGTAATAATACCAGTATGTCTGGTTTCTGTTTTTTGTGATTGTAAAACATGTTTTGCATTTGTGCTTGATGTGTATTTTGTTTTCTTTAGATTTATGTTTTTTTCTTCTTTCTAGTGGGATATCGTTGACTATTTGCTGTGTCTTTGCAGAGTAGGTGCTGGTGAGTGTAGCTGTCTCTTGTAAGTGAATTGTATAGTTTTTCAGTATATAGATCTTTGTGATAAAGGCACACATTTGTTTACTTACTTTGTACAGTGTTGGTTGTTGAGTTGTTTGTGCAGTCTCCTTTCTTAGTAAGGATAATGGCTAGCCGCCGGATTACTGCTCAGCAAGTTGTTGGAATGCTTTTTGATTAGTCCTCTGACCATGGTCCAGAGACTGACTCTGATTCTGAGGCAGAGGTGGGAGGGGAAGATTCAAGTAGTGAGCTTTCTCTCCACATGGCATCATCTGATGATGAAGATACTCCGAGTGCTGATGAAGCTACTTTTGGTGTGGATGAAGTGCCTGTGTTAGAGGAGGACATTGCTGTGCCGATAGTGCGGCAAGAGGCATCTGGGCTGCAAGACTTCCTGTTGATATAGTGAGACAAGAGGCATCTGGGTTGCAGCCTGGGGCTGAAAGACTTCCCGTTGGTATAGTGAGTCAAGACACACCTGGGCGGCAGCCTGGGGCTGCAAGGCTTCCCGTAGAAAGTGCTGACCTCTGGGTTGCCCCAGGCATGGTGCAACCGGCATTGCCAGACTTTACTGGTGTTTCAGGGTGTAGGGTGAACACTGAAAACGTTTTGCCGATTGATTTTTTTCAGTTGTTTATGGATGATGTGTTTTTGGCAGAGATTGTTGAGCTGACTAATTTGTATGCCGAACGGTGTTTAAGGGAGAACAGTGCCAGCCTTAAGCCCCACGCTAGAGCTATCCCGTAGACTCCCACAAATCTGGAAGAGAGGAAGAAGTTCTTGGGTTTAACTTTTTTGATGGGCTTGCTTAGGAAGCCATCACCGGCTTCATATTGGTCTACTAGTCACTTGATGGCAACTGCTATATTTCCGGCAGTCATGAGTGGCGATAGGTATTTGCTTCTGTTTCGGATGATGCATTTTGTCGATTATGGCTTCCATAGTTGACCCCTACACGTTGTTTTACTTCCCTGGAAAACAATTGGACATTAACCAGACCTTGAACCTATCCCCTTACCTGCCTACACATCAGGACTTTGAACCTGCGGAACTTACCCCACACTGTAGAGACCTAGCATTTGGCTGATACCCGGTGGAGCTACCATGTAGCTAAAGAGGAGATGTGTTGTGGACTCGCTCTACCTGCCGTCACCTACCCAGCGGACCTTGGGCAAATTTTCCCATCATCTCTACGTCCTATCTTCCTCCTACCCCTTTACCCTATCCCCTTACCCTTCCTTGCTCCATTCACCTTGTCCCCTATGTTCTTTAAATGTTTTTCTTGATACTTATGTAACTTTTACCTGATGTAAATTGCAATATTATTGTCCCTCATGTGAAGCGTTCAGATTCCATCTGGTCTAGCCAGGGCTATATAATAACTAATTAATTAATTTTCTTCCCATTTAGTACTCTTTCTCTCTTTGTCTTCCTCCTCACTAGCTCCTAGCTACTGCCCACTCTCCCCTGAATCTCTCACCTTGCCTGCTAGTCTGTCTACCCCCTGCCCTTTGTGCCCTTTGACTAAGCAATCCTTCTCCCCTTGTTGGGCAGAGATCCAATACTCTGGAGTCTCAGCGTACCCGCTGAGAGAGTCCACTGTGCCAAGGGAGCCACTCACAGCTGAGGTATGGTATGACACCCCTTGCCAAAGCACTCCCTCTCCCCCTCCGGGTCTAGCCAGCGCTATATAAAACCTTTAAAAATAAATAAAGATCACCCTGATTGTGACCGTCTTTTCAAGATTCGGCCTGTCATTTATCACTTTGTTGATCGATTTTCGAAGATCTATGCTCCAGGGAAAGAAATTGCAGTGGATGAGACTTTGGTGTTGTTCAAAGGGGCACTTGGATTTTAGGCAATTCATTCCTAGTAAGAGGGCACGCTATGGAATTAAGCTATATATGCTGCGTGACAGTCGGACTGGATATGTCTCTAATTTCAGGGTGTACACCGGTAAGGAATCCAGGATTAACCTCCCTGGTTGTCCGTCCACTTTTGGAGTGACTGAGAAAATTGTGTAGGAACTTGGTAGAGGATAATTTAACAAAGGCCATCATTTATATGTGAATAACTTCTCCACTGGTGTGCGGTTGTTTAGGGAATTGGCCAAAGTGGACACTGTTGCTTGTGGCACAATCCGCTCTAACCGTAAAGGTTTCCCAGAAGAACTTGTTTGTCAAAAGCTTGTCCAGGGACAGTGCAGGAGCTTCTAGCTGCAAAGTTTTCAGACAGGAGAGATGTCTACATGTTGACTACCATCCATGATGAAAGCACTGAACCGGTGACTGTTTGGGCTGAGGTTGCTGAAGCGCGCAACCTGTGTGCATTTTAGACTATAATAGGCACATGGGTGGTGTTGACATAGTAGATCAGAAGTTGGAACCGTATGCTGCTCCTCGTAAGGCTTACAATTGGTTACAAGAAGTTGGCTATCCATCTTTTCCACTTGGCAACCTTTAATGCTTTTGTTGTGTTCCAGAAATCTTGTCTCCCTAGTCAAGATGACTTTTGTAAAGTTTCAGGTGTCTGTAATAGGCAGCCTTGTTTTAGTGGAACAGGCAAGTGTTCCTAGAGTTGGAGTGGTGGAGGATGTTGCTAGATTGAAAGATCGCCACTTTCCTGATACAATTCCTCCTACATCCTCAAAAGACTTTCCCAGTCGGAGATGTAGAGTCTGTTGGCGAAGAGGTTTGTGGAAGGAGGTTCGTATTTACTGCACCGAGTGTCCTTCTAACCCTGGGCTGTGTGTGCCTGCTTGTTTTAGAATGTACCACACGCAAAATAATTTTTGGGAGCATCCATGAGTGGTAAAGTGAACTGCCTGGCCTCTATTGTTTAATCATTTTTGTTCAGTTTCAAAGTTGTAATTTGTGTAGTGTATTTAGTTTTAGTTGTTGTATTAGTAGATTTGTATAAATATGCAATTCGTTTGTGTTTTCTTATTTATGTCAAAAAAATCTTAAATATGATGTCGGTTTGCGTGGAGTGGCGATTGCCTGGCGGTGTGCGTGGTCTGGCGCTTGGCTGGCGGTGTGTGTGGACTGGTGCTTGGCTGGCGGTGTGTGTGGACTGGTGCTTGGCTGGCGGTGTGCGTGGTCTGGCGCTTGGCTGGCGGTGTGTGTGGACTGGTGCTTGGCTGGCGGTGTGTTTGGATTGGTGCTTGGCTGGTGGTGTGCCTGGACTGGGCTTGACTGGGGGTGTGCATGGAGTGGCGCTTGGATGGCTTTATGCGTGGACTAGCGTTTGGCTGGCGGTGTGCGTGGACTGGGGTTTGGATGGCGATGGGTGTGGACTGGTGCTTGGCTGGCGGTGTGCGTGGAGTCGCGCTTGGCTGGCAGTGCGAATGGACTGGCGTTTGGCTGGTGGTATGCGTGGACCAGCGTTTGGCTGGCAGTGTGCGTGGACTGGCGCTCAGCTGGCGATGTCTGAGTAGTGACTTGATGCTGGTCACTACACACACTGCTAGCTGAGCGCCACTCCATGCAATCCATCAGTTTGTATAGTTGCTGTGTCAGGAATGTGGGCATGTGAAAGTGATGGGCCCTTGATTGGCGTTGTCTGCTGGTGGAAGTGTAGTAATGTGATGGGTCCGCAGGTGGCGGTGTGAATGTTTTGTATGTTTCACACTTATGAAAGGTGTATGAATGGCCTGTAAAGAAGTTGGTGCCTTGTCGTGAGTTTACAGATCACGAGCTGTGAGTCAATGGGTCAATTTCTTGTCCTTTCAATTATTAACAGTGCATTTCATTTTTGTGAAATCACTTGCTAATACAATTGTATATACTGAACCATCACTCACCCTTGTGCCAAATCCAGCCAGTATGTGTGTGTTTGAGGAATCGATGGCTGTCTAGTAATTTTTTGTTTTTGTTTTTTTGAAGCAGGGTGCCTCTTGTCCCTTTTTTGTAAATGTTGTGATGTGTTGCTTTCCTGCCTGGTGGTGTGAATGGCCTTCAGTGTATTAAGTATGAAAGGTGTGTGAATGGCCTGTAAAGCAGAGGGTGCCTTGAAGTGGCTTTACAGCTCACGAGCTGCGAGTCATTGGTTCGTTATTTTTGTCCATGTCATTGACAGTGCATTTCATTTTTGTGAAATCTCTTGTTAATAAATTTGATATACTGAACCATCACTCGCCCTCGTGCCAAATCCAACCAGTATGTGTGTGTGTATGAGGAATAGATGGCTGTGCAGGAATCTTTGTCTTTTCAGTCTCTCTGCCAAGGTGTACATTCCACCTAGGAATAACCTACCAATTGCAGATATAAAACCCATGGGAGTGTATGGTGATGTCTCTCTGGTGAATTCTTACAAGTTATTTAATCCACAATATCTTGCAAAACTCACATTGTCTGTCACATTTTCCTTGCAATATTGTGCCAAAATTGTCACGCTGCAGAACTAAACAACTAATTTTGTCAAAACGATCTGGTTTTGCTAGGGGGGTCCCCTGGGTTTTTCCCCCCTTGCTCGGCAGCCATTTAGGGAAACCTACAAAACTCACACATTCCTGAAAAGTAGACACCCGGGGGCTTCCAAGGAGGTATGGCTTGCGTGGATCCCCCAGCGTCCCTTTACCCGGAATCCATTGCAAACCTCAATGTTAACTGAAAAAATCAGTTTTGTTTACACTTTTTTGTGTGGGAAAATGTGGCATCAACGGGCTCACACAAATGTCCTACCACCCAGTGTTCCCCCAGGTCTCCCAATAAAAATGGAGCCTCATTTGTGTGGGAGACGCAAGTACCCTTGACAGGCAAGGGCCCAAAACCTAGTGAGGCGACATCAAAATTGCCTATCTCAAAACCACCTGTTTTTGCAAGGGAGCCACCTGGGTTATTGGCCCGGTGCTCGACGGGCATCTAGGGAAACCTACCAAACCCACACATTTCTGGAAAGTAGACACCCAGGGGCTTCCAAGGAGGTATGGCTTGCGTGGATCCCCTAACGTCCCCTTACCCAGAACCCCTTGCAAACCTCAATCTTAGCTGAAAAAATCTGTTTTTTCACACTTTTTTGTGTGGGATAGTGTGGCATCAACGGGCTCACACAAATTTCCTACCACCAAGCGTTCCCCCAGGTCTACCGATAAAAAGTGAGGGACTACTTTTATCGAGAGACCTGGGGGAACGCTGGGTGGTAGGAAATGTGTGTGAGCCCGGTAATGCCACACTTTCCCACACAAAAATGTGTGAAAAAACTAAATTTGTCAGCTAAAATTGAGATTTGCAAGGGATTCTGGGTAAGGGGACGTTGGGGGATCCAGGCAAGCCATACCTCCTTTGAAGCCCCTGGCTGTGTAATTTCCATAAATGTGTGGGTTTGGTAGGTTCCCTAGGTGCCGGCAGAGCTAAGGTTCAAAAACTGCAGCTAGCCACTTTGCCAAAATAGGGTAATTTTTCACTGCGAAATTGAGGTGTGACCACGTTGCGTTTTGCTCCGTTTCCTGTCGCAGGCACTAGGCCAACCCATACAAGTGGGGTACCATTTTTTTCAGAAGACTTTGGGGAACACAGGGTAGAAGGAAATTGATGAATACATGCAGATTCCAGGACTTTCCACCACAGAAATGTGGAGAAAATATGTTTTTGTTGTCAATTCTTTAGGTTTGCAAGGGATTCTGGGTAACAGAACCTGGAGGGAGGCAGTCAAGTCACCCCATCTTATATTCCCCTGGGTGTCTAGTTTCCAAAAATGTATAGGTTTGCTAGGTTTTTCTTACGTGCCGGCAGAGCTAGGGTTCAAAAACTACAGCTAGGCACTTTGCCAAAAAAGGGTGATTTTTCACTGTGAGATTGAGGTGTGACCACGTTGTGTTTTGCGCCATTTCCTGTTTCGAGCACTAGGCCTACCCACACAAGTGAGGTACCATTTTTCTCAGAAGACTTTGGGGAATGCAGGGTGGAAGGAAATTTGTGAATACACGTAGATTCCAGAACTTTCCACCACAGAAATGTGGAGAAAATAATTTTTTTGTCATTTTTTTAGGTTTGCAAGGGATTCTGGGTAACAGAACCTGGTATGAGGCAGTCAAGTCACCCCATCCTGGATTTCCCTGGGTGTCTAACTTTCAAAAATGTATAGGTTTGCTAGGTTTCCCTAGGTGCCGGCTGAGCCAGGGTTAAAAAACTACAGCTAGACACTTTGCCAAAAAAGGGTCATTTTTTACTGTGAAATTGAGGTGTGACCACGTTGCGTTTTGCACTGTTTCGTGTCGCAGGCACTATGCCGACCCACACAAGTGGGGTACCATTTTTCTCGGAAGTCTTTTCAGAACGCAGGGTGAAAGGGAATTTGCGAATCCACGCAGATTCCAGAACTTTCCACCTCAGAAATGTGCTGAAAATGTGTTTTGATTGTCAATTTTTTATGTTTGCAAGGGTTTCTGGGTAACAGAACCGGGTGGGAGGCAGTCAAGTCACCCCATCCTGGATTCCACTGGGTGTCTAGTGTTTAAAAAAATGTATAGGTTTGCTAGGTTTTCCTAGGTTCCGGCAGAGCTAGGGTTAAAAAACTACAGCTAGACACTTTGCCAAAAAGGGTCATTTTTCACTGTGAAATTAAGGTTTGACCACTTTGCGTTTTGCGCCGTTTCCTGTCACAGGCACTAGGCCGACCCACACAAGTGGGGTACCATTTTTCTCGGAAGACTTTTAGAAACGCAGGGTGGAAGGGCATTTGTGGATCCACACAGAGTCCAGAGCTTTCCAAGACAGAAATGTGGAGAAAATGTGTTTTTTTGTGTCAATTTTTTAGGTTTGCAAGGGATTCTGGGTAACAGAAACTGATGGGAGGCAGTCACTTCACTCCATCCTAGTTTCCCCAGGGTGTCTAATTTTCAAAAATGTATAGGTTGACTAGGTTTCCCTAGGTGCCCGCAAAGCTAGTGTACAAAAACTACAGCTCGACACTTTGCCAAAAAAGGGTCATTTTTCAATGCGAGATTGAGGTGTGACCATGTTGCGTTTTGCGCCATTTCCTCTCGCGGGCACAAGGTCGACCCACCCAAGTGAGGTACCATTTTTATTGAGAGACTGAGCGTAATTTTGATTTGTAAATGAACTGTCATTACCTATTAAGTTTTCATGCATTTCTCCCCTCCAAATGAAAGACATTGTGTAAAGAAGAGGTCATTTTGAAAAATGACCAATAATTCTCATGTAGTATGAGTACTCCCAATTTTGAAAATGTGCAAATATGTACTGTTTCTAAACTCTATAATTGTACCCATTTCAGAAATACATAGGTGTCTTTCATACCAATTTTTCCGTGTATACATTTTCCAAGAATATTTGTACTTTACCCGGTACATAATAAAATACCATTGAAAGTTGCCGCACAGTTTTTGACTCTGGGTTCGTCGGGTTCTTGGTGAACCTACAAGTCCTATATATCCCCACAACCAGTAAGGTCCAGCGGATGTAACGGTATATTGCTTTCAAAGAGCAGTCATATTTTTAAGAAGTTACACGTGAAAACGTTGACACAAAAGGCTGGTTTTTTCAAATATTTTTAAATTTTTCCTTAATTTAACTGTTAGTTTCTATAAAGAAACCTTCATGGATTTAGACAAATGTCCCTTTTCTGAATTCAGAATTTTGTTCACCTTTCTAAAATGTATAGTTTTCCAAGATCCATTATTGCTTTCATACTCATTTTTACCATCAACTGAAAGGAGGTTGTAAGTGCTAAAAATAGCAAAAAAAGGCTATGTCCCAGACAAATGCCAAAACTGTGTGGAAAATGTTGGTTCTCTGACAAAAGACTATCATTCCCTAAAATCTGGGAAAATTGTGATTTCAGCCCCACAAACCCTTTTTTGATAACATTTGCAGGGAAAAACCCAGAGGCTTTCATTTACATCCTGTTTACTGTATTTTGCTTAATTTCTTGGATCCCTCCAAGGGAATCCACAACCCCTGGGTATCTTTAAAATCTCCATGATGTTGGAAGAAAAGGACGCAAAATTAGCATGGATACCTTATGTGGTGAAAAAGTTACAGGGCCCTAAGCGCACACTACCCCAAATAGCCAAAAAAAGGATTAGCACAGGAGGGGAAAAGGCCTAGCAGGGAAGGGGTTAAGTGATCAGCAGCATCAGTGAGTAATACATTAATAATATGAATCCATTGTGAATAAGATGCCGATGTATCTCAGTTCTTGAATTAATAAAGATAAAGTTCCAGACTCCCGCCAAACACATGATTCCACGTTCAGGCCTGGTTGATACCATACACCCATTCCTGTTGCCCACAATAATAAGGACTGACAATGTGGGCCAATATATGCACAACATCAAATCCCCCATACCCTCTGGCCCTACGTCTAACCAATCATTGAAGCCCAGAAAGTCTGTTATCCAGTTTTGCACTTTAGACCACATCTTCCTCACCTCCTAGCCCCCTTTGCATATACTTGTAAAGCGGTTTCTCTAAGTTATAGTAGACGCACAAACCATTGTTGCAAAATGGGTGGTTCAGAGCTTTTCCATGCTGTTGCTATTAGGAGATGTGCTACCAGCAAAGACATAAAAAGTACATATTCCTCCAGTATTCCTGAGGACAGACCCTAATCAATGCAGAACAATATCATAACTACAACAATTTCTGTCACCTCCTGCAACCATAAAACATATGGAACATGTTTGCCAGACCCTCTCCACAGCAGCTGCACATATGATCCTCCTTCTTGCCAAAACTAAACAGTTTGGCGGGTGTGTAGTGCAGGATAAAAATGGATTTGTAACGCTGAGTTCTCAAATTAGAGGTGAAAAGTTATTTCATTCCGATCTCAATTGAGGGCTGTATATCCATACCCCTCACCCCCAGCTTTCCTTCCCATCTTTCCTCTTGTGACTCAAACTTTTTTACCTTGCTTCCCACCTGCTGGACTGTGTCTAAAAGGGTAATTCCATCAATCGAAAAGGTTTCTTTCTCTGACTTGTTCATAAAATCCCTAATCTGCAGATATTTTAAAAAATTCCTTGAAACAACCCACAGCTGCTCTTGAGAGAATACATTACCCAGCCTGCTCAGCCCAGATCCCATCATAGAATGTTGCAGGAAACATTGGAGATCGTCCCAGTGGAGTATACCAAATATATATTTTAATGTCCAGCTGTTTCTTAACCCTTATCCAAACTCTCCAAGCTACCCTCAAGTTCTTGAACCTCACTTCCTGTCATCCCCCTAAGGCTAGCTCATAAATGGTTGGAAGTGCCGAACAGTGCACAGAGCCATCCGTCATGCTCCTCCTTGCTGAAAAAAGAGCCCCTGTATGTTGCAGGAGCACAGCCCAATAATAAAAGAAGAAATTGGGAGCTGCCCATCCCTGTACTCGAGGGCCTACCTTGTTCTTTTGTACAGCTATGTAACATTTGTGCAGATGCATCCAATTTCCTCAGCAGTGACCCCTCTAACTTGAGTAGTATGGTTCAGAACAGATAAAGACCTTTTGGGAGAAGAGTCATACTTAACATGTTACTATTCAAACTAAAGTTAGATGCAAACAGTTAACTCATATCAGATCTGTGGTGATATTACCCAATAATGGGTCAAGATTTATCTTGTAGATGGCGGTCTCTACCCTGTCGCTCTCTGGCACAACTACATCATCAGTATATACAATATGTTCTTTTCCCTAATTAAGAAGCAGATATGAGTCCTACCTGGTGACCTTTGATCTCCTTGACCAACACAACTCCTGCCCTACATGGTCCAAATCTAACATGAGTCCGTCAAGACAAATATACCCCATCCTTTCCAACCCGAACTGAGTTCCTCCTCTCAATCTTAGAGGCAGCAATATTGACAATCTCACCCGTGTGAACATCACGCAATCCACTACAACTTAAATATGTATTACTTAATTTCAGATCTGCCAGTAAACACGCCTCCGAAATCTTTGACCTCATCCAACACAATGATCTAAACATTATCATTCTCACAGAACCTTGGCTAAATTCCACCTCTACTCCTTTCCTAGACCTCCTAGTACCTCCCACTCATGACATATTTAAGCTAAACAGATCTCTGAAGTTGGGTGGCCTAGCCTGTATTCACAGGAACACACTTTTGAAATCTCAGTTTGAGTCCTCTACGCCTTCCTCCTGTGAATACCAGTGTCTTAGCATTTCAAGTAAGAACATACCGGTTTGCAGACATCACACCTTTTACCACCCCCCGGGAGATAATCTCCCCTTCATTGAGCAATTAATGGAAATCATCTCTAGCGACGTTGACTCAGTGGTGTCCCAAATCTTCCTTGGTGATTTCAACCTTTACTGGTCTAACCCCAATGACCCGCTGTATCTTGCCTTAAATATTTCATAAATGATCAAGATCTGACACAACACTGTGACCAACCAACTCACATTAAAGGAGAAACTCTAGACCTCATCATCTCCAAAGGGCAGTCTATCACACTTGATTCAATTACCCTGTGTGACTGGTCCAACCACCACCTTATCCTCTTTTACTTTAACAGGGAAGTGTTGTTAAAGAAGGCTCAACCAACAAAAACAATGATATGGAAAAGGGACCTCAGATCTGAAAACTCTGACATACTTGCTGCCCTCAGTAAATCTGCCTTCTCCTCCCAAGCTGAAGTAGTTGAGGTACAATCACTTACTTACGCTTACAATTCAAGCATCTCCGACATCATGGATAAAATTGCTCCACTCCAACAAAAAAATGCTTCAATAAAGATATCCAAACCGTGGTATAACGACAACTTAAACACGGAACACCGCAACATAAGGGCAGCGGAAAGTTCTTGGCGGTCCAATCCCTTATCGGATCAACTAAAATTACTTAGAGAGGTCAGGAGCTCCTACAACAAACAACTCAAGAGTGGTAAGGATGACTATTTCAGATACCAATTTATTCAAGCTGCAAACCGCCCCAAGAAACTTTTCAAATTGATCAAACGGCAATCAGTCATCGGCGCTAACCACGTGGATCATGGTGGCAACCCACCTACATGCAATGATTTTGACGCTTTCTTCAAGAGAAATCAAGACTCATCTCCACTGACCTCACCTCTAAGAATGCTCTATTACCTTCTCCCAGTGCAGCCTCATCCTTTTACCCCATTGAAAAGCACAATTTGACTACCCCAACCACCCAGAACAGTGCATCATAGGGCAACTCTACCCCTTTTAGTGAAAATGATATCTATAAGTTTCTGCAGAATATCAACCCCTCCAACCAATTCAGTGACCCGTTGGCTCCTTCCATCTTCAAAGAAATCAACCTTGCACTCATTCCCACCTGGACAAGGATCGTTAACGCTTCTCGTTCTCAAGGCTACGATCCCTGAGTGTCTAAAAGCAGCTCAGGTATTTCCTATACTAAAAAAACCTAACGCTGTCAAATCTGATCTCAATAATTTCTGCCCCATTTCCAACATCCCCACCCTAGCAAAACTCATAGAAAAATGTGTAGAATCACAGCTTTGTGCTCATACAGACAACTACCAACTCCTAGACCAACATCAATCCGGCTTTCGGAAGGGTCACAGCACAGAATAAGCACTCACTCATGTAAAAGATGACATTCTAAAAATGCTTGATCAAAACGAATCCTTCCTCCTGATGCTCCTGTACCTTTCCTCTGCTTTCATCACAGTTAATCATGACAACTCTCCTATCCATCCTGCAAAACAGAATGGGTTTCTTGGATCAGGTGCTAAAATAGTTCTCATCCTTCCTACATCACAGATTACAAAGAGTCAAGGCAATCCATTCTCTTTCTAAGGCCTCTCCTGTACGCATGGGGGTCCCTCAAGGGTCCGCTCTATCTCCTATTCACTTCAACCTTTTCTTAGAACCTCTTTCAAATTCACTAACCTCCTTGAACATTCTTTTTCACATGTATGCGGATGACACACAACTGTATCTGAAAATGTCATCCCCGGAAAACATCATATCACTCAATACTACCTTAACATCTACTCAAAACTGGTTAACCGAGAACCACCTCCTACTCAATACTTCCAAAACGGAATTCCTGCTCATCTCCCCTCCAAACCACATCCCCAATCTAGACCAATGGCTGACTCACCTCAATACTTTCAACTGCACTCCTCTTATCACAAACTCAGCCAAGTCACTTGGACAAGCACCTAAATATGAAAAATCATATCAGCAATGTATGTAAGGGATCACATCACTTGTTGAGATCACTCAGAAATATCAAACCTTTCCGTCCCCTAAATGATATCAAACAGGTAGTCCAAGCGCTCGTCCTGCCGAGGCTAGACTACGGCAGTGCTACCCTCTGTGGCTTTCCCAAATACGCCATGGCTCCACTAAGGGGTTCCCTAAATGCTGCGGTGAGACTGGTTACATATACCAAATGAAACAAGCATATATCCCCTGTACTAAAATCTCTAAAATGGCTGCCCTATGAAGCACGAATCAAGTTGAAGATTGCTGCTCTGATGTACAAAGCTCTTCACTTCAATACTCCCTTGTACCTGGCTCAAAAACTTCAACTATCCTGTGGGGTAAGAGCCTCAAGAAGCGCCTCTACATTCCTCCTGAAACCACTCATTCTTAACAAAAAGAGAACTTGTCACAGAGCTTCTTCAGGTGCCGCCCCAAAGATAGGGAACTCCCTTCCACCGGAAGTACGCAGAATCTCTTCAGTGACAATGTTCAAAATGGAAGCCAAAAGATTCCTATTGAACAAATTCTTACCCTAAAGGCGATAGGCTTCACTTGCCCGTTGTCATCGTTCCTACTACTATTTTACCACCATTTGTTACGGCTCTTCTTTACTGCATATGCATGACCCTTAATTGTCGTCCGCCTACACTTGCTGATTGTGCTACCCTCCGGGGTACATTTGTCCTGTAATCTGCGAATGTATTATTTTTTTTTTCCTTACTTGTTGTGGATATTGCATTTATGTTCTTCCTTCCATTCATATTGTAAAGCGCTCTGATATCCTTTGGGATCTTGTTCGCGCTGTATAGAACTTTATAAATAAATCAATAAAATAAATAAGTAACTTGAGATTGACCCAAATTTCTCTGCCACTTCTTCCACCTCAACCAGTGCATTTAGGGGTTCTGGAGTGAGTACAGGATGTTATCCATGTATGCTAATACTGTTGTTTGTAGCTGTTAACCCTCACCTGCATAATAATGTGGTTCCTTGATAATTGTTTTATTAATGAGTCGATATAAAGAACAAAGAGAATGCGGTAACAGTGGCAGTCCTGTCTTGGTCTTCTAGTGATTGTTATCCTGACTCTAGGCCCACGATTTGAAGTTTAGCCTTTTAGCCTTGATCATCCCTGGGCCAAACCCCTTGCACTTCAGAGCTCCCGAGAAATACTTCCAAGACACTATCAAGTTGTTTTGCCGCAATGAGGTGGATCCCAGCCAAAGGGTCTCCAGTTACCTGAGCAATATCAAATAATGTAATGGCAAGTCTGACATGTTCTGTGGTCCCTCTGCCAAGTATAAACCTGTGCTTACTAGGTGACATCTTCTGGGTATGCTGCGAGTATTTTCAAATAGAGGTTGGCCACAGGAATTATCAAAGATATAAGACCGTAGGAGCACAGTTTGTCCAGGGGCTTATCCTTTTTCCTCAAAATTACTATATTATCGCACCCACAAAACCCATTAACTGCCAAAAACATATGTAGTAGCACCATAGCCAACTCTGTATAAAATGTCTTATAAAAATCTAAGGGTATTTTATTGGAACTTTAAAGCATTAGTATCTTACTCCATAGTAATATCAGATTCTAACGCCTTGATCTACTATTGGACCCTCTCCCACTAGACCACAATTCCCAGCAGGCCCTGCTACTGGGAGAAGACCTCCTACTGCACAGGCAGTGCCTGGGCAAATCCCAGGCCAAGGGCTGCTTGCCCGAGCCCAGAAGAGGCCGGGCGGGACAACCCCTCTTTTATTGCTGTTTTCACGTAAGTCCTGCCGCTTCTTCACCTCATCGCTCTCTCCTACCATGCCCATGTCCAGCATCTGTCTCTCTCCCTCTCTGGCTTCCCCAGCAGCTAGCCTCCCTGCTTGGCTCCCCCAGCCCCATGCAGTGTCTGCGTGCTTACCCACTCCCTGTGTAGGCCCAGCCTGCTGCTGCCCTCAGCCCGCCTCAAGCCACAGCATCACCAGTGCTCTCCCCTGTTATCCCATGGTTAAGTTGTCTCCTGTGACTTTGCCTCCTGCCACTGTGTCAGGTAAACCCTCTGCAAAGGTCCTATCACCCCCTGACTTCAGTTTCCATGTCCCCACGGCATGGAGACCGCACCATGAGCTCACAATTGATGCATGCAGAGGGCATGCTGTGCACATCCCTGGAGTGCACCCTTTGCCAGGACCCCAACCCCCACAAACCACCTCCACTTCACCTCAAACCAACTTTGAGCCCTGAACCCTAACCCCGGAAGCCAGGACAACAACACCTGAACCCATGCCTCCTCCAGGATCTCAGAAGGCCCTTTCTCCTGCTGTAACTGCTGCTCAACTGTGCCACCGAGGAGAACAATCTCCAATCAGCTACACCACGTCACCCACACCCACCAAAAATACTGATGCCAATACCTCCAGAAAGATCAATGGCCTGCTAATCAATGCACACTGACTCAGAAAACATGGCACAGAAATCTGGGACACCATCACATCTCACATCTCGGATTCCGCCTTCATCACAGAAACCTGGCTGAACCCCTCATTCAATCAGGACATTGCCACCCCGAAGTATTCAAGATGTCGCACTGAGACCAATCCGACAGAAATGGCAGAGGCATCACCATAATCTTAAAAGAGAACCTCCAATGCTCAACCACCATAGATAACTCTACCTCCTTCATAGGACACCTCCACTTCCTAGTCCATACAAATAGCAAAAACACCATCAGAGGTAGCCTCGCCTACCAACCTCCAGGACCTTGCCTTGCCTTCTGCAATCCCTGACTTCATCACCCCTTTCCCCATTGACTCAAATCTGTACTTATTCTTAGGAGACTTCAACTTTCACCTTGAGAAAACTGAAGACAGCAACATGGCCGACCTCCTAGAAAGAATGGCTAACCTCGGACCCAAGCAGATAGTCACTGATCCCACCCACACTGCAGAATACACACTTCACCCTATCTTCTCAGTCAGAAACTGAGTAAATACCCCCACTTGGAAGAGCTCACCTGGACTGATCACCACTGCATCCACTTCATCCTCTCAGAACTCCCCAACATCCCTGCTCCAGTGAGATACGGTGCAGCTGGAAAAAGGTTTCGGAGAAATAATGGCCTCAATTCCTGCCTACCCGCCACCACCGAAGACATATAACAAGAAAAAAAAGACTTCCAAAACTGGATCACAGCAATAGCAGATGAAGTCGCACCAAGGAAACCCATGAACTCTAAGAAATGAACACAACATCTCAAATGGTTCATGGCAGAACTGAAAACCTAGAAACACAACGGCAGACAGAAGGAAATAAGATGGCATACCAGGAAGACACTAGGGAACCAACAATGATTCAAAGAGGCCCTCAACCGATACCACCAACTCCTGAAAAACACCAAGAAGACCACCCTAGCCACCCAAATCAGTGACAGCTATAACAACAGCAAGGAACTGTGTAACATAGTCAAGAGGTTTACCAGCCCCTTGTCTACCAAAAACATCACCACACCCTTGCAAGCCCTCTGCAACACCTTTGCAGACTTTCTCTATTGCAAAATCCACACTATCTACCAAGACTTTGCACCCCAAACCCAAGCCACAGACAGCATCAATATCTTCACTCAAACCAACACCCACCCACACCAGTATGCCTCGTGGACACCCTCACAGAGGAGGAAACAACATCCATCATGAGATCCATCAACTCCGCAGCCCAGCATACCCCTGCCCCTACCACACTTTTAACCTTGGAAATCAACTCATCAGTAAGAACTCACTAAAGTCCTCAATGCCTCTATCACCACAGCCCACTTTCCCAAGCAATGGAAATATGCCAATGTGAAGCCACTGCTGAAGAAACCATCTGCGAACCCAGGAGAACCACAGGCTACCCACCCAACTCCCTGCTTCCCTTCCCAGTCAATGGCATTGAGAAAGCTATCAACATTCAGCTAACTAGACATCTGGAAAATCACTTCCTTCTGGTCCCATCCTAATCAGGTTTAAGGGAAAACCACAGCATAGAGGCATCTCCAGTCGCAGCCACATATTACATCAGGATATCAGAATACTGCTTTATTGCAAAGAAACTGCTGCCCACATCCTCCTTGTCCTCTCAGCAGCTTTGATACTGTATCCCACCATGCACTGATCAACTGACTCCATACGTGACTCCATACGTGACTCCATCATACAAAAACTACAGCTAGACACTTTGCCAAAAAAGGGTCATTTTTTACTGTGAAATTGAGGTGTGACCCCGTTGCGTTTTGCGCTGTTTCGTGTCGCAGGCACTATGCCGACCCACACAAGTGGGGTACCATTTTTCTCGGAAGTCTTTGCAGAACGCAGGGTGAAAGGGAATTTGCGAATCCACGCAGATTCCAGAACTTTCCACCACAGAAATGTGCTGAAAATGTGTTTTGATTGTCAATTGTTCATGTTTGCAAGGGTTTCTGGATAACAGAGCCGGGTGGGAGGCAGTCAAGTCACCCCATCCTGGATTCCACTGGGTGTCTAGTGTTTAAAAAAAATTATAGGTTTGCTAGGTTTTCCTAGGTTCCGGCAGAGCTAGGGTTAAAAAACTACAGCTAGACACTTTGCCAAAAAAGGGTCATTTTTCACTGTGAAATTAAGGTTTGACCACTTTGTGTTTTGCGCCGTTTCCTGTCACAGGCATTAGGCCGACCCACACAAGTGGGGTACCATTTTTCTCGGAAGACTTTTAGAAACGCAGGGTGGAAGGGCATTTGTGGATCCACACAGAGTCCAGAGCTTTCCAAGACAGAAATGTGGAGAAAATGTTTTTTTTGTGTCAATTTTTTAGGTTTGCAAGGGATTCTGGGTAACAGAAACTGATGGGAGGCAGTCACTTCACTCCATCCTAGTTTCCCCAGGGTGTCTAATTTTCAAAAATGTATAGGTTTACTAGGTTTCCCTAGGTGCCTGCAAAGCTAGTGTACAAAAACTACAGCTCGACACTTTGCCAAAAAAGGGTCATTTTTCACTGCGAGATTGAGGTGTGACCATGTTGCGTTTTCCGCCATTTCCTCTCGCGGGCACAAGGTCGACCCACCCAAGTGAGGTACCATTTTTATTGAGAGACTGAGTGTAGGAGAGTAGGGTCTGCTATCCTATGGTCACCCCAAATTTTTGCTTTTTGCTTCACTGGTTTTCGACTACTGAGGCTGTGGGCCTGCTGATCAGACCCCCAGCCTGCTGTTCTCTCACTAAATTACTGACTCATGTGCTATAGGCACATACCAATTGGAAATGGACTCCTTGTCAGCCCCTGTATAATGCACTATAGGTGCCCAGGGCATAGGGGCCACCAAGGCCTACCAGGGGCTGCAGCATATCTTTTGCCACCCCTGGCTGGTTCTTAAATTGACACAACTGGCTGATCACTCAGCTGGGGTAAGGTGGTGTAATCACCCCTTGCTTAGATATAGTATACCTATATCTAAACCTATATCTGGACACATGTAAACCTGTGAGCCACTCCTATAGAAGGCCTCATCAATCCTGGAGGCAGAGTGCGTGGTTTTATGTGAGATGGAGCTCTAGCATGAGCTGAGCCTGTCTGCAGCTGTCGGGAACAACTCCCTAAGCTGTTTCAGGATAATGCCATACCATATACTCTTAAGTGCCTTATAATCCTCGCGGTTAAATAGCAACTTTGGTTTGGCTTTATCAAAACATGTCGTGTAAGGTGTCATACGATTTGGAATACTATCCCCTCGCCAGTTCTGGCGACGGGGATAGCATTCCACCCCTCTAGAGGGGTAAGACATGTTGCTTTACCTAAATGCGGTTAATTTCTCCAAAGACCTTAGATCCACAAAATGGATGCCTCTGCCACAGACAAATGTCTGGACCCCTGCAGCTGACCGAAACTCGGCCAAATGGGTCCTGGACAAAGGGTTTCCTGTCACAGGAGGGTGTCACCGCCCTCCAGACGGGAGATAGTGGATTGTAGCAGGGAGGTTTGAAAGAAACCAGACACTGCTTGGGGCGCACAAGGCTGCCCCTTGCATAATCCGGCCAAACCGGTACTGGGGCACTCCAGCCCTCGTGCCAGGGCGGCCTGGATCAAAGGAAGGGGGTGTATCCACCCACTTCCTGGGTCCCACCCATAGGGGGGGACCTAGCAGGTAATCACGCCCCCCAGATTCGAATAAGAGTGGGAGCAGTGCCAATGCACATCAGATTTCCTGGAAGAAACATTAGAAACAAAACTCTGGACCCTTGGACCTCCATCTCAACGTGGAAGCCCGAAGAATCTCCCTTGTGGTCAAGGAGTGACCACCCTGCAGCAGCAGGCACCATCCAGCCCTCGACGTCTACTTAGTTGCAGTTCCTGCCGGAACTCGAGCAACTGAGATCGACGAGATCAAGCTTGCCTGCCTTCCAACAGCCCGATCCACAGTCCCTGCAGAGCTGAGACCCGTGGAGGCGACCGGAAGCGTGGGGCACGCCATCTTGAATTGACCACGAGACACTGACCGTGCAGCCCACGAGTGACCCTCGAAGCTGTGCACCGGGGTTTGAGAAGCCCCCACTCTGAGCTACTCTTGAGCCGAAGTTCAGCCCTCCACACTCGACGAGTGCTGCGTGGGGCCCTTCTGCTCCATTTGGCTCAACGCATTGGCCCGGTCACTTGCCAGCCGGCTAGTGGTCCCTGTGCCAACGAAACTACAAAGAAGACTCATGAATCTGGTTGCTCCAGATCCACACCAGCTCCCCTGAAAAGGAGCCCCGACTCTGACCTTCCTGGTCCGAGTGAGAAGCAATCTTCCGATCCCGCGTGGATTGCTCTTGCCAAGTGTTGTTTGCTCCAAACTTGAAGCCGACAGCGCCGACGGTGAGAGCCTGCGTGGGACAGATCGTGACCTGCTCCTGGACGTCGCAGATGCCCCAGAGCCCACGTGACAGCGGAGAGAAGCTCCTCGACGACCACCTGATTGCGCCCGACATTGCCTGGTTCCGTCCTGGTTCCACCCTGGTCACTGCTGAGTGACCCAGACTCTGTCCCCTCTGCTTTCAGGTACCCTTCGACTTGAGTCCACCCTTGGACTCCACCGGACACTTCATCTTTAACCCGCCTGCAGCCCTTTCAGCTTCAAGCACCAAGAGCCTGCGTGTCAAAACCCGACGCATCTTCGACCCTGTGCACCCACTTCCTGTGGGTGAGGTAACTTTGCTCCGCCGGTGTTCCCACACTGGTGCACATCTCTAGGGTCTGTGTGTTAAGTTTTGTTCCTCTAGGTTCAGCGGAAGTGTCCTTAAACTTTAACTTTACAACTTTTACGCACCATTGGTTAACATTGGTGCGTGCGTGCGCTTTCCGCACATCTCCCGAATCCCGAGGGCCATTCCCGACTTCAGCATTGCTTGTCCTGACTGCTCCCAGCGATTCCCTAGGCCCTAGGCCTAACCACTGCTCGAGTGGCATCTCTTATACCACTTGTTTAGTATATGGTTTGAGTGGCCCCCTGCCCTCATCCATAATTGTGCAACTTTGTATGTTTAAACAGTGCTTTTGATTTAACGCTTGTGCCCCTTTATTCATAAAGAATACTGGGGATTGTTTTTAGTAATAAATACATATATTTTTATAAAATATACTTGTGTGGTGTCCTTTCATTTGGTATTACAGGATTGTATGTGGTAAAACAGCTCGCTTAACACGACCTCTTAAGTTAAGCCTTTAGGCTGCTTAGTCCATGCTACCCCTAGGATAGCTTGTCTAATAAGGTTGACTTACAACCAGACACCATAAGGGATTGTTTGGTCTGATAATAGGTGGTTCCAGAATTGGAAACATCACCTATCAGGCCAACTTCTCACATTGGTGGCAGCGGTGGGATTTGAGCTTGCTGTTGTTTTACCATTGCAATCTTTGTATCAAATTGAAAGATCACATCAAGTACCTCTAGGTACATATAAATCAAAAGCTTAGCATATTAAGTTCTACTGAACTTAGTAGTTGTAGATTAAAGGGATTAGCACACCCTGACTACAACTCACTAGCAAGGTACAGTAGGAAAACACTTAGTGTAGGTAAGTGCACCACTTACACCTCACTAGCAGTCATGTCTGACACAGGAAAAGCCTCAGGGTCTACTCCTGTGACAGTTGACCTTACCCAGGCAACTTTCAGCTATGACAAACTAACCCGAAAGGACTTGGTTGCCTTGTGCAAATCAAGAGGGTTAAAAAGGGGCAGAAGCCCCACCTGCCAAATCCTGGTAGCCATCCTAGAGCAGGATGACTTAGAAAGGGCAAAGGAAGCTTCCCTAGAAACAGGAAATGGAGGGAACCCCCCTGTAACTGACCCCCCTCAGGAGGAAGATGAGGAAGAAGAAGAGGAGGAGGAGGACTCAGAAGTTGAGGACTTAGAAGATCAGGATCAGAGGGGTAGCCAGGTCCCAGTTGCCAGGCTTAGCCAGGCCAACTTAGACCTACTGGGGAATGGAGAGGGCCAGCACCTCCCCAGATCCCACCATGTTATTCTCCCAGGCAACAGAAGAGTGAGATCTCCCTCAGGGGACTCTCATATTTCTAGTGCCTCCAGAGAAT
Organism: Lissotriton helveticus; assembly: GCF_964261635.1. Lineage (NCBI taxonomy): Eukaryota > Metazoa > Chordata > Amphibia > Caudata > Salamandridae > Lissotriton > Lissotriton helveticus. The sequence goes on from NC_136064.1 coordinate 144,747,723, forward strand.
CACAGAGAGGCATGACTGCTTCTCAAAAGCTAGAGCATAGGGCCAGAATGAGGGCTGTCAAACTCCAGATAGAGAGGGAGGAGGTAGCCTTGGCTCAAGCTAGACTTGCCTTGGCAAGAGAGCAGAAATTAAGTGGCTTAGATGCCACTGGTGGCAGCAAATTTCCAAGAGAAAAAGACAGGGGCTATGACAATAGAAACCTGACAAAAATTGTGCCCCCCTTTAAAGAAGGGGATGACATCCACAAATGGATGACTGCTCTTGAGAGAGCCTGCATGGTACAGCAGGTTCCTGAGGATCAGTGGGCTGCAATTTTATGGTACTCCTTTTCTGGGAAAGGGAGGGACAGGCTCCTCACAGTTAGACCTGAGGATGCCAAAAACTACTCTGTTTTGAAGAGTGCTCTTATTGAAGGGTTTGGCCTAACCACTGAGCAATACAGGTTGTTGTTCAGAGACACCCAAAAAGCACAGACTCAAGACTGGACTGATTTCGTTGAGTGTGCCACTAAGGCTTTGGAGGGTTGGTTGCAGGGAAGTAAAGTTTCAGACTATACAGGATTGTACAATCTTATGATAAGAGAACAGATCCTTAATAACTGCACAAACCAGCTGTTGCATCAATACCTTATTGACTCTGATCTGACCTCTCCCCAAGAATTGGGAAAGAAGGCAGACAAATGGGTCAGAACAAGGATTAAGCAGAAACCCCAGAACCAAGGTGGTGACCAGAAGAAAACAGACCAGAAGGGTGGTAATCAGAAAGATAAAGAAAAAGACCAGAAGTCTTCAGGCCCCCAAACTAATAGTAAGGAGGGTGGTTCCCAAAATGGTAACAAGAAGAAGAAGAACAAAGGTCCAAAGACACCTTGGTGTAATACCTGCAAATCAGTTTCACACTGGGGCAGTGAGTGCACCAAGGCAAATCCAGTTCCCACCACTCCAGCTCCTAAAGCAACTGCAACCCCAAGTACAGTAAGCAGTGGTGGAACACAGTCCAAGGGTGTAGCTGGGTTGACCCTGGGTATTGAAGTAGGATCTGGCCTAGTCAGAATCCCTACACAGGCAGTTCTCCTGTATGATGTGGACATTGAGTTGCCCACTGCAGTAAGCCCCAGTAACCTGGGCAAATACAGGCAGACTCCCTTAATTAATGAGAAACTGGCTCAGGCCTACAGGGACACATGTGCCAGTGTCACAATGGTGACACCTGACTTTGTGGACCCTGGACAGATTGTACTAGGTGAGAGTTACCTAGTGACCAATGCAAGCAACTGCACTACTTCCCATAGTGTAGCAGTTGTGAACTTCTCCTGGGGAGGGGTCCATGGCCTAAAGAAAGTTGTTGTGAGCGCAGACCTTCCAGTAGACTGTCTGTTAGGCAATGATCTTGAAAGCTCAGCATGGTCAGAAGTGGAGTAAAGGACTCATGCAGAAATGCTAGGGATTTCAGAGCATGTCCTTGCCATGACAAGGGCTCAGGCTAAGAAGTGCCTTCCTGAACCAGTGGTGGATCTTGGAACAATAGACCAACCACAACCCAAGAGAAGGAGCAAGAGAGGAAAGGCTGAGCCTTCCACCTTGCCCCAGGTTGAGGATCAAGTTTCAGAGGAAACTGATTCTGCAGTCCAAGAGGAGACTGTCTCTGAGGAGCTTGAACCTGACCAGGTTGAGTTTCTGGGGACAGGGGGACCCTCAAGGGCATACCTGAGGCAGGCTCAATTAGATTGCCCTTCCCTTGAACCCCTCAGACAGCAGGCTGCTGCTGAGGCTGCTGGGGATGCCCAAGGTACCCATACTGTGTATTGGGATAATGGACTCCTTTACTCAGAGGCTAGAGACCCCAAGCCTGGCATGACCAGGAGGTTGGTCATACCTCTGCAGTTTAGGGGGTTCCTTCTTACCTTGGCCCATGATATTCCCCTTGCAGGACACTTAGGCCAGAACAAGACGTGGGACAGGCTTGTTTCACACTTTCACTGGCCTCACATGTCAGAAAATGTCAAGGAGTTGTGTCGCTCCTGTGTCACTTGCCAAGCCAGTGGTAAGTCAGGTGGCACAACAAAGGCCCTTAAAGGCATGATAAAAGGATTACCAGAGAAGCTCAGGCGGAAATGGGACATTCTTTTACCCTGCCTGCTCTTTGCTTACAGAGAGGTCCCACAGAAGGGGGTTGGCTACAGCCCTTTTGAACTTTTGTTTGGCCACCCTGTGAGGGGTCCATTGTGTTTGGTGAAGGAAGGATGGGAGTTACCTCTCAAACAACCAAAACTAGACATAGTGGACTATGTACTTGGTCTCCGCTCCAGGATGGCTGAATACATGGAAAGAGCATCCAAAAACCTGGAGGCCAGCCAAGAATTACAGAAAGCTTGGCATGACCAAAAGGCTGTACTGGTAGAGTTCCAACCAGGACAGAAGGTGTGGGTACTGGAGCCAGTGGCTCCAGCAGCACTCCAAGACAAATGGAGTGGACCCTATCCTATTATTGAGAAGAAGGGAGAAGTCACCTACTTGGTGGACTTTGGAACACCCAGGAGCCCTCACAGGGTAATCCATGTGAATCGCTTGAAAGCATTTGTAGACAGGGAGGACATGAGCTTGCTCATGGCCACAGATGGGGATCAGGAGGAAGAGAGTGACCCTCTCCCAGACCTGCTTTCTCAGAACCCTGATGATGGTTCAGTTGATGGAGTAGCCTTGGCAGGCAGCCTCACTGACCAGCAACAGATGGACTGCAGACAAGTTTTGCAGGCCCACAGGCATTTGTTTTCACTCACACCCAGCCAGACTGACTGGTGTACCCATGTAGTGGACACTGGTGACAGTCTGCCTGTGAAGAATAAGATCTACAGGCAACCTGACCATGTCAGGGATTGCATCAAGGCTGAGGTGCAAAAGATGTTGGAGCTTGGAGTGATTGAGCCATCAGAGAGCCCATGGGCCAGCCCAGTAGTCCTGGTGCCAAAACCTCATACCCAAGATGGAAAGAGAGAAATGAGGTTTTGCGTGGACTACAGGGGTCTCAATGCTGTCACTAGGACAGATGCTCACCCCATTCCAAGAGCAGATGAGCTCATTGACAGATTGGCTTCTGCCAAGTTTCTGAGCACATTCGATCTGACAGCTGGCTACTGGCAAATCAGACTAGCTGAGGAGTCAAAAGCCAAGACAGCATTCTCTACCCCTAGTGGACATTATCAGTTTGTGGTAATGCCCTTTGGTTTGAAGAATGCACCTGCCACTTTCCAAAGGTTGGTGAACCAAGTCCTTACTGGGTTGGATGACTTTTGCGCAGCATATCTGGATGATATTGCTGTCTTTAGCTCCACCTGGGAGGATCACCTGATCCACCTGAAGAGAGTTTTGGAGGCCCTGCAAAAGGCAGGCCTAACTATCAAGGCCACTAAGTGCCAGATAGGGCAGAGTAAGGTTGTATACCTGGGCCACCTAGTAGGTGGAGGCCAGGTTCAGCCACTGGAGAGCAAAATCCAGGCCATCCAGGACTGGGCTCCTCCAGTTACCCAGACACAAGTCAGAGCCTTCTTGGGCCTGACTGGGTATTACAGGAAGTTTGTGAAGAACTATGGGTCTATAGTGACACCATTAAATGACTTGACATCCAAGAAGATGCCAAAAAAGGTTCAGTGGACAGTTAGCTGTCAGAAGGCATTTGATGACCTGAAGAAGGCCATGTGCTCTGCACCTATCCTGAAGAGTCCTGACTACTCCAAACAGTTCATTGTACAGACAGATGCTTCTGAGTTGGGGGTGGGAGCTGTGCTCTCACAACTTAATCAAGATGGTCAAGACCAGCCTATTGCTTTCATTAGCAGAAGGCTGACCCCTAGAGAGAAACGTTGGTCAGCCATTGAGAGGGAGGCCTTTGCTGTGGTTTGGGCATTAAAGAAGTTGAGGTCCTACTTGTTTGGAACTCACTTCCTGGTGCAGACAGACCATAAGCCCCTCTTATGGCTTAATCAGATGAAGGGTGAAAATCCCAAACTGCTCACGTGGTCCATTTCCCTACAGGGGATGGACTTTACAGTGGAGCACCGCCCAGGGACTGACCATGGTAATGCAGATGGTCTCTCCCGGTACTTCCACTTAGAACATGAAGACTTATCTGGTCAAGGTTAGTTTAATGTCCCTGCGTTTGGGGGGGGGGGGTTGTGTAGGAGAGTAGGGTCCGCTATCCTATGGTCACCCCAAATTTTTGCTTTTTGCATCACTGGTTTTCGACTACTGAGGCTGTGGGCCTGCTGATCAGACCCCCAGCCTGCTGTTCTCTCACTAAATTACTGACTCATGTGCTATAGGCACATACCAATTGGAAATTGACTCCTTGTCAGCCCCTGTATAATGCACTATAGGTGCCCAGGGCATAGGGGCCACCAAGGCCTACCAGGGGCTGCAGCATATCTTTTGCCACCCCTGGCTGGTTCTTAAATTGACACAACTGGCTGATCACTCAGCTGGGGTAAGGTGGTGTAATCACCCCTTGCTTAGATATAGTATACCTATATCTAAACCTATATCTGGACACATGTAAACCTGGGAGCCACTCCTATAGAAGGCCTCATCAATCCTGGAGGCAGAGTGCGTGGTTTTATGTGAGATGGAGCTCTAGCATGAGCTGAGCCTGTCTGCAGCTGTCGGGAACAACTCCCTAAGCTGTTTCAGGATAATGCCATACCATATACTCTTAAGTGCCTTATAATCCTCGCGGTTAAATAGCAACTTTGGTTTGGCTTTATCAAAACATGTCGTGTAAGGTGTCATACGATTTGGAATACTATCCCCTCGCCAGTTCTGGCGACGGGGATAGCATTCCACCCCTCTAGAGGGGTAAGACATGTTGCTTTACCTAAATGCGGTTAATTTCTCCAAAGACCTTAGATCCACAAAATGGATGCCTCTGCCACAGACAAATGTCTGGACCCCTGCAGCTGACCGAAACTCGGCCAAATGGGTCCTGGACAAAGGGTTTCCTGTCACAGGAGGGTGTCACCGCCCTCCAGACGGGAGATAGTGGATTGTAGCAGGGAGGTTTGAAAGAAACCAGACACTGCTTGGGGCGCACAAGGCTGCCCCTTGCATAATCCGGCCAAACCGGTTCTGGGGCACTCCAGCCCTCGTGCCAGGGCGGCCTGGATCAAAGGAAGGGGGTGTATCCACCCACTTCCTGGGTCCCACCCATAGGGGGGGACCTAGCAGGTAATCACGCCCCCCAGATTCGAATAAGAGTGGGAGCAGTGCCAATGCACATCAGATTTCCTGGAAGAAACATTAGAAACGAAACTCTGGACCCTTGGACCTCCATCTCAACGTGGAAGCCCGAAGAATCTCCCTTGTGGTCAAGGAGTGACCACCCTGCAGCAGCAGGCACCATCCAGCCCTCGACGTCTACTTAGTTGCAGTTCCCGCCGGAACTCGAGCGACTGAGATCGACGAGATCAAGCTTGCCTGCCTTCCAACAGCCCGATCCACAGTCCCTGCAGAGCTGAGACCCGTGGAGGCGACCGGAAGCGTGGGGCACGCCATCTTGAATTGACCACAAGACGCTGACCGTGCAGCCCACGAGTGACCCTCGAAGCTGTACACCGGGGTTTAAGAAGCCCCCACCCTGAGCTACTCTTGAGCCGAAGTTCAGCCCTCCACACTCGACGAGTGCTGCGTGGGGCCCTTCTGCTCCATTTGGCTCAACGCGTTGGCCCGGTCACTTGCCAGCCGGCTAGTGGTCCCTGTGCCGATGAAACTACAAAGAAGACTCGTGAATCTGGTTGCTCCAGATCCACACCAGCTCCCCTGAAAAGGAGCCCCGACTCTGACCTTCCTGGTCCGAGTGAGAAGCAATCTTCCGATCCCGCGTGGATTGCTCTTGCCAAGTGTTGTTTGCTCCAAACTTGAAGCCGACAGCGCCAAAGGTGAGAGCCTGCGTGGGACAGATCCTGACCTGCTCCTGGACGTCGCAGATGCCCCAGAGCCCACGTGACAGCGGAGAGAAGCTCCTCGACGACCACCTGATTGCGCCCGACATTGCCTGGTTCCGTCCTGGTTCCACCCTGGTCACTGCTGAGTGACCCAGACTCTGTCCCCTCTGCTTTCAGGTACCCTTCGACTTGAGTCCACCCTTGGACTCCACCGGACACTTCATCTTCAACCCGCCTGCAGCCCTTTCAGCTTCAAGCGCCAAGAGCCTGCGTGTCAAAACCCGACGCCACTTCGACCCTGTGCACCCACTTCCTGTGGGTGAGGTAACTTTGCTCCGCCGGTGTTCCCACACTGGTGCACATCTCTAGGGTCTGTGTGTTAAGTTTTGTTCCTCTAGGTTCAGCGGAAGTGTCCTTAAACTTTAACTTTACAACTTTTACGCACCATTGGTTAACATTGGTGCGTGCGTGCGCTTTCCGCACATCTCCCGAATCCCGAGGGCCATTCCCGACTTCAGCATTGCTTGTCCTGACTGCTCCCAGCGATTCCCTAGGCCCTAGGCCTAACCACTGCTCGAGTGGCATCTCTTATACCACTTGTTTAGTATATGGTTTGAGTGGCCCCCAGCCCTCATCCATAATTGTGCAACTTTGTATGTTTAAACAGTGCTTTTGATTTAACGCTTGTGCCCCTTTATTCATAAAGAATACTGGGGATTGTTTTTAGTAATAAATACATATATTTTTATAATATATACTTGTGTGGTGTCCTTTCATTTGGTATTACAGGATTGTATGTGGTAAAACAGCTCGCTTAACACGACCTCTTAAGTTAAGCCTTTAGGCTGCTTAGTCCATGCTACCCCTAGGATAGCTTGTCTAATAAGGTTGACTTACAACCAGACACCATAAGGGATTGTTTGGTCTGATAATAGGTGGTTCCAGAATTGGAAACATCACCTATCAGGCCAACTTCTCACACTGAGCGTAATTTTGATTTGTAAATGAACTGTCATTACCTATTAAGTTTTCATGCATTTCTCCCCTCCAAATGAAAGACATTGTGTAAAGAAGAGGTCATTTTGAAAAATGACCAATAATTCTCATGTAGTATGAGTACTCCCAATTTTGAAAATGTGCAAATATGTACTGTTTCTAAACTCTATAATTTGTACCCATTTCAGAAATACATAGGTGTCTTTCATACCAATTTTTCCGTGTATACATTTTCCAAGAATATTTGTACTTTACCCGGTACATAATAAAATACCATTGAAAGTTGCTGCACAGTTTTTGACTCTGGGTTCGTCGGGTTCTTGGTGAACCTACAAGTCCTATATATCCCCACAACCAGTAAGGTCCAGCAGATGTAACGGTATATTGCTTTCAAAGAGCAGTCATATTTTCAAGAAGTTACAGGTGAAAACGTTGACACAAAAGGCTGGTTTTTTCAACTATTTTTAAATTTTTCCTTAATTTAACTGTTAGTTTCTATAAAGAAACCTTCATGGATTTAGACAAATGTCCCTTTTCTGAATTCAGAATTTTGTTCACTTTTCCAAAATGTATAGCTTTCCAAGATCCATTATTGCTTTCATACTCATTTTTACCATCAACTGAAAGGAGGTTGTAAGTGCTAAAAATAGCAAAAAAAGGCTATGTCCCAGACGATTGTCTGACATAATATCGACAGACAGAATATCTACATACAAAAATATCGACACAAAAATATCGAAATCAAAAATATCGAAATTATATCTACATAATGGTAAGTACAAAAATATCGAAAAAATAATATCGTAGTACAAAAATATCGAAATTAAAAATATTGTTTTTGTAAATGTATTAATAATAATGTAAAAATAATTTTAAAATACATATAATTTAACAAATATTAAATAAAAACATTAAAACATAATTAAAAAATTAAAAGTAATACATATACATTTAAAATAAATTAAAAACGTAATAATTTAATGTAATTTTATTTTTTTTAATTTCATTTAATTGATTTAAAATAAATTTAAATTTATTTTATTTTTACCCTGTACGCCTGTACCCCAAAAACCCAAAACTGACCCTGAACCCTAAAAATACCCCTGTACCCCAAAAACCCAAAACTGACCCTGAACCCTAAAAATACCCCTGTACCCCAAAAACCCAAAACTGACCCTGAACCCTAAAAATACCCCTTACCCCAAAAACCCAAAACTGACCCTGAACCCTAAAAATACCCCTTTACCCAAAAACTGAAAACTGACCCTGAACCCTAAAAATACCCCTTTACCCAAAAACTGAAAACTGACCCTGAACCCTAAAAATACCCCTTTACCCAAGAACTGAGAACTGAAAATATCGACACATACAAAAATATCGACAAGATATTCTGTCTGTCGATATTATGGCACATCGATATACTATACCATCGATATTAAAACATCGATATTATTGTATTTCGATATTTTAATTTCGATATTTTGTCTGCCTACCGTCCCAGACAAATGCCAAAACTGTGTGGAAAATGTTGGTTCTCTGACAAAAGACTATCATTCCCTAAAATCTGGGAAAATTGTGATTTCAGCCCCACAAACCCTTTTTTGATAACATTTGCAGGGAAAAACCCAGAGGCTTTCATTTACAGCCCGTTTACTGTATTTTGCTTAATTTCTTGGATCCCTCCAAGGGAATCCACAACCCCTGGGTATCTTTAAAATCTCCATGATGTTGGAAGAAAAGGACGCAAAATTAGCATGGATACCTTATGTGGTGAAAAAGTTACAGGGCCCTAAGCGCACACTACCCCAAATAGCCAAAAAAAGGATTAGCACAGGAGGGGAAAAGGCCTAGCAGCGAAGGGGTTAAGTGATCAGCAGCATCAGTGAGTAATACATTATTAATATGAATCCATTGTGAATAAGATGCCGATGTATCTCAGTTCTTGAATTAATAAAGATAAAGTTCCAGACTCCCGCCAAACACATGATTCCACGTTCAGGCCTGGTTGATACCATACACCCATTCCTGTTGCCCACAATAATAAGGACTGACAATGTGGGCCAATATATGCACAACATCAAATCCCCCATACCCTCTGGCCCTACGTCTAACCAATCATTGAAGCCCAGAAAGTCTGTTATCCAGTTTTGCACTTTAGACCACATCTTCCTCACCTCCTAGCCCCTTTGCATATACTTGTAAAGCGGTTTCTCTAAGTTATAGTAGACGCACAAACCATTGTTGCAAAATGGGTGGTTCAGAGCTTTTCCATGCTGTTGCTATTAGGAGATGTGCTACCAGCAAAGACATAAAAACAAAGTACATCTTCCTCCAGTATTCCTGAGGACAGACCCTAATCAATGCAGAACAATATCATAACTACAACAATTTCTGTCGCCTCCTGCAACCATAAAACATATGGAACATGTTTGCCAGACCCTCTCCACAGCAGCTGCACATATGATCCTCCTTCTTGCCAAAACTAAACAGTTTGGCGGGTGTGTAGTGCAGGATAAAAATGGATTTGTAACGCTGAGTTCTCAAATTAGAGGTGAAAAGTTATTTCATTCCGATCTCAATTGAGGGCTGTATATCCATACCCCTCACCCCCAGCTTTCCTTCCCATCTTTCCTCTTGTGACTCAAACTTTTTTACCTTGCTTCCCACCTGCTGGACTGTGTCTAAAAGGGTAATTCCATCAATCGAAAAGGTTTCTTTCTCCGACTTGTTCATAAAATCCCTAATCTGCAGATATTTTAAAAAATTCCTTGAAACAACCCACAGCTGCTCTTGAGAGAATACATTACCCAGCCTGCTCAGCCCAGATCCCATCATAGAATGTTGCAGGAAACATTGGAGATCGTCCCAGTGGAGTATACCAAATATATATTTTAATGTCCAGCTGTTTCTTAACCCTTATCCAAACTCTCCAAGCTACCCTCAAGTTCTTGAACCTCACTTCCTGTCATCCCCCTAAGGCTAGCTCATAAATGGTCTGAAGTTCCGAACAGTGCACAGAGCCATCCGTCATGCTCCTCCTTGCTGAAAAAAGAGCCCCTGTATGTTGCAGGAGCACAGCCCAATAATAAAAGAAGAAATTGGGAGCTGCCCATCCCTGTACTCGAGGGCCTACCTTGTTCTTTTGTACAGCTATGTAACATTTGTGCAGATGCATCCAATTTCCTCAGCAGTGACCCCTCTAACTTGAGTAGTATGGTTCAGAACAGATAAAGACCTTTTGGGAGAAGAGTCATACTTAACATGTTACTATTCAAACTAAAGTTAGATGCAAACAGTTAACTCATATCAGATCTGTGGTGATATTACCCAATAATGGGTCAAGATTTATCTTGTAGATGGCGGTCTCTACCCTGTCGCTCTCTGGCACAACTACATCATCAGTATATACAATATGTTCTTTTCCTTAATTAAGAAGCAGATATGAGTCCTACCTGGTGACCTTTGATCTCCTTGACCAACACAACTCCTGCCCTACATGGTCCAAATCTAACATGAGTCCGTCAAGACAAATATACCCCATCCTTTCCAACCCGAACTGAGTTCCTCCTCTCAATCTTAGAGGCAGCAATATTGACAATCTCACCAGTGTGAACATCACGCAATCCACTACAACTTAAATATGTATTACTTAATTTCAGATCTGCCAGTAAACACGCCTCCGAAATCTTCGACCTCATCCAACACAATGATCTAAACATTATCATTCTCACAGAACCTTGCCTAAATTCCACCTCTACTCCTTTCCTAGACCTCCTAGTACCTCCCACTCATGACATATTTAAGCTAAACAGATCTCTGAAGTTGGGTGGCCTAGCCTGTATTCACAGGAACACACTTTTGAAATCTCAGTTTGAGTCCTCTACGCCTTCCTCCTGTGAATACCTGTGTCTCAGCATTTCAAGTAAGAACATACCGGTTTGCAGACATCACACCTTTTACCACCCCCCGGGAGATAATCTCCCCTTCATTGAGCAATTAATGGAAATCATCTCTAGCGACGTTGACTCAGTGGTGTCCCAAATCTTCCTTGGTGATTTCAACCTTTACTGGTCTAACCCCAATGACCCGCTGTATCTTGCCTTAAATCTTTCGTAAATGATCAAGATCTGACACAACACTGTGACCAACCAACTCACATTAAAGGAGAAACTCTAGACCTCATCATCTCCAAAGGGCAGTCTATCACACTTGATTCAATTACCCTGTGTGACTGGTCCAACCACCACCTTATCCTCTTTTACTTTAACAGGGAAGTGTTGTTAAAGAAGGCTCAACCAACAAAAACAATGATATGGAAAAGCGACCTCAGATCTATAAACTCTGACATACTTGCTGCCCTCAGTAAATCTCCCTTCTCCTCCCAAGCTAAAGTAGTTGAGGTGCAATCACTTACCGACGCTTACAATTCAAGCATCTCCGACATCATGGATAACATTGCTCCACTCCAACAAAAAAATGCTTCAACAAAGATATCCAAACCGTGGTATAACGACAACTTAAACACGGAACACCGCAACATAAGGGCAGCTGAAAGTTCTTGGCGGTCCAATCCCTTATCGGATCAACTAAAATTACTTAGAGAGGTCAGGAGCTCCTACAACAAACAACTCAAGAGTGGTAAGGATGACTATTTCAGATACCAATTTATTCAAGCTGCAAACCGCCCCAAGAAACTTTTCAAATTGATCAAACGGCAATCAGTCATCGGCGCTAACCACGTGGATCATGGTGGCAACCCACCTACATGCAATGATTTTGACGCTTTCTTCAAGAGAAATCAAGACTCATCTCCACTGACCTCACCTCTAAGAATGCTCTATTACCTTCTCTCAGTGCAGCCTCATCCTTTTACCCCATTGAAAAGCACAATTTGACTACCCCAACCACCCAGAACAGTGCATCATAGGGCACCTCTACCCCTTTTAGTGAAAATGATATCTATAAGTTTCTGCAGAATATCAACCCCTCCAACCAATTCAGTGACCCGTTGCCTCCCTCCATCTTCAAAGAAATCAACCTTGCACTCATTCCCACCTGGACAAGGATCCTTAACGCTTCTCGTTCTCAAGGCTACGATCCCTGAGTGTCTAAAAGCAGCTCAGGTATCTCCTATACTAAAAAAACCTAACGCTGTCAAATCTGATCTCAATAATGCCCCATTTCCAACATCCCCACCCTAGCAAAACTCATAGAAAAATGTGTAGAATCCCAGCTTTGTGCTCATACAGACAACTACCAACTCCTAGACCAACATCAATCCGGCTTTCGGAAGGGTCACAGCACAGAATAAGCACTCACTCATGTAAAAGATGACATTCTAAAAATGCTTCATCAAAACGAATCCTGCCTCCTGATGCTCCTGTACCTTTCCTCTGCTTTCATCACAGTTAATCATGACAACTCTCCTATCCATCCTGCAAAACAGAATGGGTTTCTTGGATCAGGTGCTAAAATAGTTCTCATCCTTCCTACATCACAGATTACAAAGAGTCAAGGCAATCCATTCTCTTTCTAAGGCCTCTCCTGTACGCATGGGGGTCCCTCAAGGGTCCGCTCTATCTCCTATTCACTTAAACCTTTTCTTAGAGCCTCTTGCAAATTCACTAACCTCCTTGAACATTCTTTTTCACATCTATGCGGATGACACACAACTGTATCTGAAAATGTAATCCACGGAAAACATCATCTCACTCAATACTACCTTAACATCTACTCAAAACTGGTTAATCGAGAGCCACCTCCTACTCAATACTTCCAAAACGGAATTCCTGCTCATATCCCCTCCGAACCACATCCCCAAACTCGACCAATGGCTGACTTACCTCACTGCTTTCAATTGCACTCCTCTTATCATAAACTCAGCCATTTCACTTGGAATCACCTTGGACAAGCACCTAAATATGACAAATCGTATCAGCAATGTATGTAAGGGATCAAATCACTTGTTGAGATCACTCAGAAATATCAAACCTTTCCTTCCCCTAAATGATATCAAGCAGGTAGTCCAAGCGCTTGTCCTGCCGAGGCTAGGCTACGGCAGTGCTACCCTCTGTGGCTTTCCCAAATATGCCCTGGCTCCACTAAGGGGTTCCCTAAATGCTGCGGTGAGACTGGTTACATATACCAAATGAAACAAGCATATATACCCTGTACTAAAATCTCTCAAATGGCTGCCCTGCGAAGCACGAATCCAGTTGAAGATTGCTGTTCTGATGTACAAAGCTCTTCACTTCAATACTCCCTTGTACCTGGCTCAAAAACTTGAACTATCCTGTGGGGTAAGAGCCTCACGAATCGCCTCTACCTTCCTCCTGAAACCACTCATTCTTAACAAAAAGAGAACTTGTCGCAGAGCTTCTTCAGGTGCCGCCCCAAAGATAGGGAACTCCCTTCCACCGGAAGTACGCAGAATCTCTTCAGTGACAATGTTCAAACTGGAAGCCAAAAGATTCATATTGAACAAATTCTTACCCTAAAGGCGATAGGCTTCACTTGCCCGTTGTCATCGTTCCTACTACTATTGTACCACCATTTGTTACGGTTCTTCTTTACTGCATATGCATGACCCTTACTTGTCATCCGCCTACACTTGCTGATTGTGATACCCTCTGGAGTACATTTGTCCTGTAATCTGCATATGTATTATTATTTTTTTTCCTTACTTGTTGTGGATATTGAATTTATGTCCTTCCTTCCATTCATATCGTAAAGCGCTCTGATATCCTTAGGGATCTTGTTCACGCTGTATAAAACTTTATAAATAAATAAATAAAATAAATAAGTAACTTGAGATTGACCCAAATTTCTCTGCCACTTCTTCCACCTCAACCAGCGCATTTAGGGGATCTGGAGTGAGTACAGCGATGTCATCCATGTATGCTAATAATGTTGTTTGTAGCTGTTAACCCTCACCTGCATAATAATGTGGTTCCTTGATAATTGTTTTATCAATGGGTCCATATAAAGGACAAAGAGAATGGGGGAACAGTCCTGGCTTGTTCTTCTAGTGATTGTTATCCTACCTGACTCTAGGCCCACGATTTGAAGTTGGGCAAATGTAAAATGATAGAAAGCCATTTTAGCCTTGATCATCACTGGGCCAGACCCCTTGCACTTCAGAGCTCCAGGGAAATAATTCCAGGACACTTCATCAAATTGTTTTACCGCGTTGAGGTGGATCCTAGCCAAAGGGTTTCTAGTTACCTGAGTAATATCAAACAATGTAATGGCAAGTCTGACATGTTCTGTGGTCCCTCTGCCAAGTATAAACCTGTGCTTACTAGGTGACACCTTCTGGGCATGCTGCGATTAGTTTCAAATAGAGGTTGGCCTCAGGAATTATCAAAGAGATAAGACTGTAGGAGCCCAGTTTGTCCGGTGGCTTATCCTTTTTTTCTCAAAATTACTATTTTATTGCACCCACAAAACCCACTCAACTGCCAAAAACATATCTAGTAGCACCATAGCCAACTCTGTATAAAATGTCTTATAAAACTCTAGGGGTATTTTATTGGAAATTTAAAGCATTAATATCTTACTCCAAAGTAATATCATATTCTAACGCCTTGATCTACTACTGGACCCTCCCCCACTAGACCACAATTCCCAGCAGGCTCTGCTACTGGGAGAGGACCTGTTGCTTTATTTTTCCCACCACCAGCCCTTCATAACCTACTACATCCATCTCTTCCTGCATTGTGGGGCAACTGGACCCTCTCCTATCAGATCACAACTCCCAGCAGTATCCACAACTGGGAGAGGACCTGTTGCTGCTATCTTCCCGCTCTCATTACAGGGTACCTCCTTCTGCATGACAGGATGCACACAGGCAGTGCCTGTGCAAATCCCAGGCCAAGGGCAGGCCCTTCCATGCCTGCCCGAGCACAGAGAAGGCCGGGCTGGACAACCCCTCTTTTGTTGCTGTTTTCACATAAGTCCTGCCGCTTCTTCACCACATTGCTCTCTCCTACCATGCTCATGTCCAGCATCTGTCTCTCTCCCTCTCTGGCATCTGCTCTCCACAGCAGCTAGCCTCCCTGCTTGGCTCCCCCAGCTCCCATGCAGTGTCTGCATGCTTACCCACTCCTTGTGTAGGCCCAGCCTGCTGCTGCCCTCAGCCCACCTCATGCCACAGCATCACCAGTGCTCTCCCCTGTTATCCCATGGTTAAGTTGTCCCATGTGACTTTGCCTCCTGCCACTGTGTCAGGTAACCCCTCTGCAAAGGTCCTATCACCCCCTAACTTCAGTTTCCTTGTCCCCACGGCATGCAGACCGCACTATGAGCTCACAAGGGATGCACGCAGAGGGCATGCTGTGCACATCCATGGACTGCACCCTTTGCCAGGACCCCAACACCCACAAACCACCTCCACTTCACCTCAAACCAACTTTGAGCCCTGAATCCTAACCCCGGAAGCCAGGACAACAACACCTGCACCCATGCCTCCTCCCGGATCACAGAAGGCCCTTTCTCCTGCCGTAACTGCTGCTTCACTTACGCCACCGAGGAGGTCACCTATGCCTCTCCAATCAGCTACACCACGTCATCCACACCCACCAAAAAGATGGATGCAAACAACTTCAGAAAGATCAACTGCCTGCTAATCAATGCACACTCACTCAGAAAACATGGCACAGAAATCAGGGACACCATCACATCTCACATCCCGTATTCCGTCTTCATCCCAGAAACCTGGCTGAACCCCTCATTCAATCAGGACATCGCCACCCGGACATATTCAAGATGTCACACTGAGACCAATCTGACAGAAATGGCAGAGGCATCACCATAATCTGAAAAGAGAACCTCCAATACTCAACCACCAGAGGTGACTCCACCTCCTTCATAGGACACCTCCACTTCCTAATCCATACAAATAGCAAAAACACCATCAGAGGTAACTTCGCCTACCAACCTCCAGGACCTTGCCTTGCCTTCTGCAATCTGTGCCTTTATCACCCCTTTCCCCACTGACTCAAATCTCTACTTATTCTTAGCAGACTTCAACTTTCACAGTCAAATCTTTATTTCGATCATAAAAGATCATAAAAGATATACACAGTATACAATACTCATTAAATGCAATTAAAAACTTGATAAGAACAGTAAATAGATATACTAGTACAATACAAGTCTAAAAATGGATGAGCCCAAATGCAAGGGAGGAAAAAGAAGTGTTCACAATGTTGTGGTGGCCTTAATTATTCGAGTGCGTGCCAACCACATTGCAGACAGGAATTTTGCCATGGCAAACACTGT
Organism: Lissotriton helveticus; assembly: GCF_964261635.1. NCBI lineage: Eukaryota > Metazoa > Chordata > Amphibia > Caudata > Salamandridae > Lissotriton > Lissotriton helveticus. The sequence continues at coordinate 144,763,933 of NC_136064.1, forward strand.
TGGTGGAGATAAGTCCGATTTTAATACTCTATATGCCGGAGCATAAGTTCTGAAGCCTAAGTTTTTTAGATGAGGGACCAACCAGTGTCTCCTAATTCTGGTATAGGCACCACAGAACAGGACCACGTGTAAGTCATTCTCCAGTTTAAAAGCACAAGCCGGACACGCCCCTGTTTCCGATCCACCAACCCAGGCCTTTGTGAAGGACCTTATAGGGAGAGACCCATACCTCCATTGTAGGAAGAGCTTCCTTGTAAGCACCGGGTCATGCCATCCAGGACACCTTCATGGCTATACGAGTCTTTGATTTTAATGAAGAGATCTGTTAAGGACCCCTCCCGAGTGGTATCCAGTGTTTTTTGAAGCATGTAATTATAAAACAGACTGGACAGTGCTTTTCTGGGCATCCTCGTGCACGCGCTTTCGGGATCCGACCATAGGTCAGGCACTCCAAGAGTCTCACACATTCTCCTTATATACTTTAGCCAGGGAATTTTGGTGGCATTGGGTAACTTGAGAAATTCCTGCAACTCCGATCTGTAGATGGTGAGATCCTGGCTGCTCCAGAGACGGCGCCAATAGATCAGAGGTTTGAGACCCAGTTCTTCCGTAATAGGTCTCAAACCCAGGTCTAATCTCAATGGGAGAAGTGGAGTACTAGGGGGGAGAGCCACCAACTGTCTGATACATTTATTTTCTATGCGTTGAATGGTGTGTGTCGAGGTGTGGCCCCACAACTCAGCTCCATAGGTGATTCCCCCCCGAGCCTGGGCTTTATAAATTTGAATGGCAGGTGCCAATGGACGAAGTGGGGATTTGCTGGCCATTCTTGTAATACCTCCTGCCCTCTGCGATAGTTTCAAACTAGCTTTTGTTATGTGGGTCGACCATGTCAAATTTTGATTTAGGGTTATCCCAAGGTATTCTATTGTATGTACCCTTTCCAAGCATGCTGAACCCAGGCGGGGGTTTGGGCGATTATTGACCTTTGGGTTGAGAATCATAAATTTAGTCTTTGCAGAGTTGATTTCAAGCCCCCTTTCTGTGCAAAAACCTAGGAATCCATCCAGCACTCGCTGTAGCCCCATTGGTGATTTGGACAGCAGCAGGGTGTCATCCGCAAACATGATTGCGGGCACCCTGCTGCCGTTCAATTTTGGTGCATCGATATTGCTAATCCTCCTCAGGTGTTCTATCACCCCGTTCACAAAGAGGCAGAACAGGGTCGGGGCCAGCACGCAACCCTGCCTCACCCCTCTGTGAACGGGGAACCTATCAGTCAGCTTACCACCTTTCCCGCACCTGACTCGGGCATAATTATCTTTATGGAGTCTGATTAGGATTTCAAGGATGTCTCCCGGGACATCCAACTCGGCCAACACCTCCCACAGTTTTGCCCTCAGAACCATATCGAAAGCGGCACGTAGGTCCACAAAGACCGCATACAAAGTGCCACCCTCGATCAGTGCTGTCTTCCAGTAGATAATATTTAGTCGAAATAATTGATCGACTGTGGAAACTCCTCTTCTAAATCCTGCTTGGAGTGGGCTGAGGGTATCTGTCTCATCCAACCAGGTCTGTAGCCTATTGAGTATTAGCCTACCAAATAACTTCTGTGATACATCAATGAGGCTTATTGGGCGATAGTTGGCCGGGAGCAGAGGCGATCCCTTTTTAAATATCGGGACCACCTCCACCCCCAGCCAAGTATCAGGTAATTCCATCCGCTCAAGAACTGCGTTGAATATCAACAGAAGGTAGGGGGCCCAGATACCTGGTTCCTGTTTAAATAAATCTCCTGGGACCCCGTCCAGCCCCGGGGCTTTACCAGAACATAACCCTATAATCGCCGCCCTTACCTCTTTTTCAGTAAACGGCTCCAGAGCCTGGTAACTTTGTGGGATTTGAAGTGGGGATTCCAAGGATTCAGCCTCCGGGGCGTAAAGGGACTGATAGTGGTTTTGCCATACGCTTGGGGCAATATTTGGTTCAATTGCCGATGGGAGGTTTTCAGAAGCGTGGTTGACCACACGCCAAAATTTGCGGCAATCCCTAGATGCTAGTGACTCAGAGAGCTTCTCCCAGTATTGGAGATCCCATTCCGTCTTGGCATTTGCCAGGAGTGTCTTATACGCCTGCCTTCTGGCACGAATCTCCTCCCGGGATCCCCCCGCTTTGATTTTAAGCACAAGGTCGCGTTTGGAATTGTGGCATGTAGTATTGAACCAGGTATCTTTCTGTATTCCCCCGGTCCTAGAAGATCCACTGCTAAACAGATCCACCTCTAGAGTTTTAATTAAGTGTTCGTGTATACTCCAGAGCTGGTCTCTGTTGCCCTGGGTACTCGATGAGCCCCACGAGGCAAATGCCTCTTCCAAGATCGGTAAGATCCTAGTATAGAGGATCGCTATTTTATCGTCCCTGGTGGACAACTTCTCCCATCTTATTCTCCTTCTATTGTTTTCTAGGAGGTGTCCTGGCGTGGCCCTCTGGTCGTCCGGTACCCTGTCCTCGGTACGTGGGATAACATATTCCAATTCCAGGGTGTTATGGTCGCTGTCTTCTCTGTCTATCACTCTGAAGTCTATAACCCGTTTCCAGGCAGATAGCTGTACAAGGAGATAGTCTAGTCTTGATTCTCTCCCTGTTTTATTATATGTGCATTTGCTTGGGATGTCAGATTTGACGCGGCCATTGCAAGCCCTGAGGCCATGGGTAAGGGTGAGTGTATTCATCTGCACAGCTAGTGGTGTCCATGCTCCCGGCGGGTGGGCCTCTGATGGAGGAACCTGCCAACTTGAATTCTCCTCTAGGGACGGTCCATCAAGTAGGCCCGGTAATGGCTCGAAGTGTGAATTAAAGTCCCCCCCCACCACATAGGGCGTACCCCCAGGGACAGCATCCAGAAAAGACGACAGTTCTTCTATGGTCTTTGATACCTTGGATGTAGGAACTGGTCGAGAATAAATATTTATTATGAGTATTTTGTGCGATCTGGGCCATTCCAAAAGGACGGCCAGTAAGTCTTCTGAATCCACAGCTTGGCGTGTGGCTGAACAACCCAAGTGGGATGCCACCCAGATTGCGAGTCCTCCCGATGGGCGACCCCTGCCTTCACATTTTGCTGGTATCGCAAATACCTCAAAGCCCCGAAAGGTATGCTCCTCCCTTGCCCAAGTCGCTTGGACCAGGCATACACTTTTGGAATCAATTAGGGCTGCCCACGATTGGGAGTCTATTTTGCTTGCCAATCCGGCTACGTTCCATGTCAACAAATTTAAAATAAAATACTCTCTTAGTTGGGTGTCATGCTGGGTGCTCTCGAGTGTACCTGGATTTATCAGTGGGTTACTGTGGTGTTTTGGGAGTGCTCCCTGTGTGGGCCCTTGGCCACTATGGTCATCAGGTGAATCGGGTGCCGTTGCTACTCTATGTTGGGGGTCTCCTGGCTTTATACGGGGGCGTGCACTTTTCCACGGTTGGTGTTGCGTAATATGGCGGGGAACTTGTCCCCACCGCCCTCTATGATATTTAGAGTAGCTTGCCCATTAGAATGTGCCCTGCCTTTGGGCTTGGACTGTCAATCCACCATTTCAAGGCAGTCGTATCATTTGAAAGTTGGGAAATAAGGGTGCTGGTAATAACTGGGGGGCCAGGGTACTTCTCGCTCTCGTCCACCCCTTCCCACCCCCCTCCTGATGGCCATTTCCCAGCCCTCAGCCTCGCCATGTGTCATGGCGTGCCCTAATGGCATTCGTCTCTGGTGGTGTAGGTCCCTCCTCCCTCCTTGATTATACTCCCAATTCCCCAGTGATTCCTGAGGGCGGCCCCATCTCTCGCCGTTGGCTATATGCGTGTTTGATGGATAGAAAAATGAGAGAGGGAGCGACTGGATATTATTCCCCTCCTCACCCGGAATCCAACCACAGATGTAAGAAACAGTTCATGGTTCCTTAAAACTGACCAGTATGCAGTCGCCACTAATTGTTTTGGGCCTCTTCCCCACCCAGGAGACTCTTCTTGTCATAAGAATGTCGCTAGTCATGCCTCTAGGGAGTGGCCTATATGTAGATAGACAGTTTATGACCTTATTTTTTAACGATGCCCCTGTTTCGATGGCTGCTGGTTTTAGTTCCGGTACCCCTGCCAAGATTACAGTATATGTACCTACCTCAGGTGGTAAATTAACTGTTACAGTTTTTTGAGATTTCTGTAATATGGTGTTTGGGTGTTGGGAGTTGGTTTGTAAACGGTTGGAAGGTGGCGTGGCTGTTGGCTGTGAGTGTACTGCATCAGTGGATGTTGCTAATGTCGGTGGGCGTGGAGGGGGATTACTTGTTTTTACACTAGTTGACTGCTGGGTAATGGGTTTTTGCTTGGGTTTGGGGTTCAAGAGTTTAACGGTTTCTATCCCCATTTTCTTAATCAGGGTCTGAGACTCCAGACCCTTTTTAGTTTTTTTGTCTGCGCTTACTATGGGACCATTCTTCTCAGCCTTCCATCTATCCACAAACTGAGTAGTGGATTTCTCAATGTTGGTCAGCCTTGCTTCTATATTAATCAGGCGAGCTTCTATGGGGCTAAGCAGGGACCTCATCAGTGTGCCTATATCTGCGAGTGTGATATCCTCTCCCTCTGACTCCAAAGTGTCATCCATTATGTGGAGTGGAGATTCAGTGGGAACATTTCACCTTGAGAAAACTGAAGACGGCAACATGGCCGGCCTCCTAGAAAGAATGGCTAACCTCGGACCCAAGCAGATAGTCACCGACCCCCCCCCACACTGCAGAATACACACTTCACCCTATCTTCTCAGTCAGAAACTGAGTAAATACCCACACTTGGAAGAGCTCACCTGAACTGATCACCACTGCATCCACTTCATCCTCTCAGAACTCCCCAACATCCCTGCTCCAGCTACCAGTGAGATACGGCGCAGCTGGAAAAAGGTTTCAGAGAAACAATGGCCTCAATTCCGGCCTACCGGCCACCACCGAAGACATCTTACAAGAAATAAAAGACTTCACAACCTGGATCACAGCAATCGCAGATGAAGTCGCACCAAGGAAACCCATGAACTCTAAGAAATGAACACATCATCTCAAATGGTTCATGGCAGAACGGAAAACCTAGAAACGCAACTGCAGACAGAAGGAAAGAAGATGGCACACCACAAAGACACTAGGGAACCAACAATGATTCAAAGAGGCCCTCAACCGATACCACCAACTCCTGAAAAACACCAAGAAGACCACCCTAGCCACCCAAATCAGTGACAGCTCTAACAACAGCAAGGAACTGTGCAACATAGTCAAGAGGTTTACCAGCCCCTTGGCTACCAAAAACATCACCAAACCCTTGTAAGCCCTTTGCAACACCCTTGCAGACTTTCTCTATAGCAAAATCCACACTATCTACTAAGACTTTGCACTCCAAACCCAAGCCACGGACAGCATCAATATCTTCACTCAAACCAACACCCACCCACACCAGTACACCTCATGGAACACCCTCACAGAGAAGGAAACAGCAACCATCATGAGATCCATCAACTCTGCAGCTCCAGCATACCACTGCCTCTACCACACTTTCAACCTTGGCATTCAACTCATCAACAAGAACTCACTAAGGTCCTCAATGCCGCTATCACCACAGCCCACTTTCCCAAGCAATAGAAGTATGCCAATGTGAAGCCCCTGCTGAAGAAACCATCTGTGGACCCAGGAGAACCACACGCTACCGACCCAACTCCCTGCTTCCCTTCCCAGTCAATGGCATTGAGAAAGCTATCAACATTCAGCTAACTAGACATCTGGAAAATCACTTCCTTCTGGACCCATCCCAATCAGGATTAACAGAAAACCACAGCAGAGAGGCATCTCCAGTCGCAGCCGCAGATGACATCAGAATATCAGAATACTGCTTTATTGCAGAGAAACTGCTGCCCACATCCTCCTTGTCCTCTCAGCAGCTTTGATACTGTATCCCACCACGCACTGATCAAGTGACTCCACCAGATCAGAATTCAAGAAGTAGCCCTCAAGTGGATCACATCCCACCTCACAGTATGAACGCAGAAGATCATCCTCTTTCCCTACTCATTGCTTACATAACCTGCGGTGTACCTCAAGGCTCATCCCTCAGGACTGACCCTCTTCAAAGTATGGGGAGAGGAGTTGGCCTTACGGCTAGGGTGGTCGACCTTGAATCTGGGGAAACGGGTTTGATCCCAGCAATGACGCTGAACATACTGTGATTCATCCTTTCTCTGACAAACAGACCCAATGAGCACAAGGATATGTGCCAACGATGCATAAAACACAGGCTGTCTAGAAGAACTACAACTGTATCAAGCTCAACACAGATAAGACAGATGTTTTCATCTTCATAAAAGGATAGGACATCCTCTGAAATGATGAATGGTGGCCATCTGAGCTGGGCAGAACCCCCAAACATTCCCGCAACCTCAGCATCATCCTCAATAGCCAGCGTTCCATTAAGAAGCAGGTCAGCACCGTCTCCTCCGCTTCCTTCCTCACCCTTCATATGCTCATGTCTTCAAATGACTCCCACACAACACCAGGCATCCTGCCGTACAAGCTCTTATCACCACCAGACTTGACTACTGCAACTCCTTATATGAGGAACTTTCAAAGCATCCAGAACACAGCAGTAAGAATCATCCTCAACCTCCCAGACAGACGAACATCTCCACCAAGCTCAGGAAACCCCACTGGCTATCAGTCTTGAAGGGTTATCAGTTTAAGTTGGCCACCCATGCTTACAAGACACTACACAAAAAAAGACAGGCCTACCTGAACAAATGAGTGAATTTCCACCAACCTACCATAGAACTCCATTCTGGATCCCCGTCCCTAGCAGCTACCCAACGCATCCACCAGGAAAACAGAAGAGATCAATCCTTCTCCTTCCTGGTGACTAGAACTTGGAACTCCCTCTTGCTGCACCTCATAGACTTGCCTTCACTGCAGCAATTCAGGAAAGACCTCAAGACCTGGTTGTTCAACAAATAATAACCGACAGAGTGATCCTGCAGCATAAATCCCCAGCGCATTGAGACCCTCATGGGTAAAGCAGCCACGCATTACAAATCCTGATTGATTGATTGATTGGTTGATTGATTGATCTCACCAACATCTACAGTAGCACTCTCCTGTTCTACGAGTAAGCCATCTACCTGAGCTAATGTAGGTATACTATGCTCCCCATGTAAATCCCTGCACTTTAATGATTCAAGGCGGCTCTGTGACCTAAGTGCCATCTCCCTTTTCAATGCTTTTGATGTTCCCGTCAACATGCCTTTGCTGTGTACGAATGGCCAATAAACTACCTACCGTCTCCCCATATTCTTAGGTTTCTCCTCTGTGCATCTGGCAATTATATGCCAGCTTTCTAGCATAATAACTACTGAGCATAACTTTTACCCGCGCCATTTTTTGTTGTATCTCTGATGCATCGTAGCCTAGAGTAATCCCCTCAATAGTTAGTATTTTCCAAGTAGCTAATTGATCATACAATTCCATAATCTCCTTAGCCTGTAGAAGACTTTCTATGTGGACACGAAAAGTAAGTATTCCCGGGGTATGGAGCTTTAATTCAGTCCCACATATTCACCAACCCATGGCTTCGCATGAGATGTTTCATGTGCCTGAGGCTTTCTTCCCTGGTTCCTTCTCTCAACCTCCAAGTGGTGGAATTCTTTACCGTCTCATCTGAGAAATCAACTAAATCTATTCAAATTAAAAAAAGAACTTCAAAACCTGGCTTTTCTCAACTCTCCAGTTTCCTGTGTGGAGACCTGTAGAATCCTAGTCTATTGGGACACAGATCAATAACTGTCATAAGCACATTACAATCCATAAAACATAACGGTGGTGCCTTAACACTTCCCATCAGCTAATGCCAGCATAAAAAACCTCTTAAAGACACATGTCATCACCTTTATGAAAATACAAGGGATCAGTGACCTCACCGCCAACTCTTTCAGAGTTAAAATACAAGCAGGATCCCAGTACAGGGCAGGGGGCTCCATGAGACTAGACAGAGCTTTTCTTTCTGAAAACTCAAGAATTAAGATTGTGGCATTCAAGATCATTGTGCATACGGATGCCACTACAATCACCCTGCTTCCATAAAGTGATGTACCAAACACATACACTCTTATATTTACATAGGAATGTTCTGAAAAGCATAGCTATGAAAATGAGATTCGTACAGAGGGACAAGTACCACGTCATTAACATCTTCAGGAACCAAGAACGGGCCAAGAAGAGGTCAATGCATTGGTTTTGCTGAAACTGAGTTGCCTACAAGACACATATTAGATCATAAAATCTACAAATTAATGTATAAGTGGCAGAGAAAGCTTCTTAGAAAGAAGAAAAGGCAGCCACTGCTCTGCGTTTCCAAGTATGTGCTGCAGACAGCACAATTAGAGCAAAATATAATCAATCAATCAATCAATCAGGGTTTGTACAGTGTGGCTACTCACCCCTGAGGGTCTCGGGGTGCAGAAGTGGTGAAGGGGGAGCTGCGGATCCATCTGGGTGCTGGCGTTCAGTCGAAGAGCCAGGTCTTCAGGTGCATGAAATGAACCCATTCTGATCCTGCATTCTGAAGAAGAACACGTTCATGATACAGCCCCGAACAGCCAAGTTCAATGTTCATTCCCATTGCTGCTATACCAAAATTAAGCTTAGAACCTTTGGTGCCGAAAAAAGATTTAACCCTTAACTGAAGCAATTATACTAATTACAGTTTTGTATATATTGAGCTATAGTTCTTCTTTTTCCCAAGTCAAAAATGTCCCAGTCCAGGGACTGCTGCATAGAACACAGAGTTAAAGTGGCTTCAGCAACTCTCAGAGCACAGTCCTGTATGCGCGGTCCAACTGCGTAAAATAACCTTCATTAATGGAAGGAACTCAAGATATTCTGAAGACAGTATAGCTAAAAAATCTCCAGGTTAATTCCTTAGCACGCGTTTTATCTGTTGCATTCAAACCTTACAGGTATAAAAAGAGCCATGCCCTAGGGTGAGACTGGACAGATAGAAAGAACAGTTTGAGTCTTGAGAAATGAGGTAGGCAGGCAGGGGAGGGACATAATGGAAATTTACTTCGATGGGTGATTTCAAGGAAAGAACCAGAGAAGAAAATTAAGAGCAAGAAAGAAGAAAGGAAGACTTAACAATGGGTATGAACAAGGGAATGATGCGAATAACAAACACATTCCCTATGAGCACCAGAAACAGCATCCCCTTCATATTTTATGGAACATTAAAGAGCAAACAATGATAACCACTGACTTTAAAACATTTAGAAAATATTGGAAAACACTAAAAATACCACACCAGAATTTACTATAAATAGAAACTGAAATTAGGAAAGCCTTTTGATAAGATTTGAAAATGGGATGCCTCCCATAAACCAGCCTAATGGATACTCAGCCAGATTACTTGTTATACTACCTCGTCGCCTGTGTTTGTATCTATATATATATCACCGAAAAAACCATAGGTTTCAGGCCTTATTTAGTTAGGAATTAGCATTTAAAAAACCTTTGAAATTCACTCAAAAAACTATAAGTTTTAGGGGTTTTATAGTTAGCTGGACATTTCACTCATACAAAACCATTGAAATTGCTCCTATATAGTTAGTTGTACTAACTATATTTCGCGCACCCGCAATCCACTGCTGATGATGTCACATATTACATCATTCATGACATGGTCAGTGACATCACTGATGACATCTCAAATGACATCACTGATGACTTCACTGATTACATCATCCAGTGAATGTGGTTTGCTTCGTTATTTAAATATGCATTATATATATAGCAATTTGCATTGAAGAATGAGTGGATATATAAAAATAAATATTTGGATAGAGGATTTAGTAGCAGTGTAATTGACTGTTTACTTGACCAATTTATAGTGTCTCACTAAATATAGTGGATAGTGACTAAACTGTTTAAATATCTGTATCCTTTTGTCAGTTGTTGTGTAAACTGGTTCTCCAGTTGGTTACTATGTGAAAGTCTGTATTAGTTATTGATTAGTTAACTGAGTATTTGTATGCCCTCAAAAGCCCACTCCCGGCGTCACAGTCTTTCTACACTCGCCTTTCGTATTATTTTGCGGATGAAATTTCCTCCATTTATGATTCTTTTCCCTGTAGTAGTAGTCCAGACAAGACTGAAAAAACAAGGAATCGCCAGGTACTTATTCCGATCTTCTCAGAGTTTGAGGAGATTACTTGTGATCAATCGTTAGCAGAGCTCTCAAAATGTACATCTGGCTCCCCCTTAGACCCCTGGCCGGCTAAACAGTACAAAGCACTGGCTCCCCTCCTCAACCCTATACTGAATGGCATATGGATTGACTCCCTTAGGACAGGCACATTTCCAGATTCATGGAAACATGCCCAATTAGTCCCCATCCATAAAAAAGTCAACATTGACCCAGAAGAACCAGCTAACTACCGACCGATTTCCCTGCTGCCCGCCCCTGCCAAGCAACTTGCTGGCTTCTTCGAAACCCATGGCCTTTTCCACCATTCACAACATGGATTTAGACCGGGCCACAGCACCGAGTCTGCCTTAATTGAGATGGCGGATTCCGTGCGATGGAAGCTGGACGGGGGCTCAAGAGCGGTGTTGGTGCTGCTTGATTTGTGGGCAGCATTCGACACCGTCTCTCACCCTGTCCTGCTCGACCATCTTCGGTCTGAAGGTATCCAGGGTAAGACCCTTGATTGGCTATCGTCCTTCTTGTCTAATTGAACACAGGTGGTATTTACCCCTCCGTTCACCTCAGCAAGTCGACCTCTAATGTGGGGGGTGCCACCTCCTGTTTAACTTTTCCCCATTGGCTGAGCTTATCGCCCAATCAGGACTTAAGGCAACTTCATATGCCGATGATATTCAGCTTTTATTCTCCTATGATACTCCTACTTCCACTACTTTTGACCACTTGAAAGATTGTCTCCGCAAAGATGCGCATTGGATGGATAACAATTTCCTCCGTTTGAATGCAGGAAAAACTGAGGTTCTCTTTTTTCACCAACCCTCCCCCTTGGACTCGAATCTTTGGTGGCCATTAGACCTGAGTGTGGCTCCCTGCCTCAAGGAATCAGTTAAAAATCTAGGGGTGAGATGGGACCCGAACCTATCCTTTAACAATCAAAGCCAGACGGTAGCTGCCATCTGTTTTTCAAAACTCAGGATGCTTAAAAAATGTATTAACTTTCTTCCAAGTAACACCAGGAAGACCATCGTCCAAGCTTTAATTTCATCCCCTCTCGATAATGCCAACGGTCTCTACCTTGGACTTGCTTCTGGCCTCTGCCATCGGCTTCAGACAGTCCAGAATACAGCCATTCGGCTGGTCTGTGGCATCTCTCTTCGTGAGCATATCTCGCCACACCCACGGAGATTGCATTGGCTACCAATCCAAAAAAGAGCAGAATTCAAAGCCCTTATCCTAGTTCACCGTGCAATCAAAGGAAAGGGCTCTGCGTATCTTGCCTCTTGTCTTTGCCCATACAAAAATGCGAGACATCTTCGATCGAATTCCAAAAGTCTACTGTCAACCCCTAGATTAAAAAAAATACGGTCTGGGTGAAAAACCTTTCAAGTATGCACTTCCACCCTTTGGAACAATCTCCCTATTCACACCCGGATGATTCAGGAGGAGCTACCCTTTCGAAAAGCAGTAAAAACCTTCCTCTTCTGTTAAACCTACCTCGTTCTATCTGAGTAATCGTACAGAAGCGCCGGCACACCCCGTTGGGGTAGCTGTGCGCTATATAAGATACACAAAATAAATAAATAAATACATGGAAGAGTGAATGTGTGTGTGGTTCGGTGGGGGGGGTGTGACTGCCCAAAGATGTGTGAATAGTTGATTCACTAGATATATGAAGTTAAAACTACATGTTCTAACAGTTGTTTGGGTGAGTGAATATTTTCATGGGCGTGGTGATGAGCAAATATATTTCTCAATGGTACATGTTCAACAAACTAGAAAAATAAAAGGCAGTGTATGTGTCAGTTGTTGTATATTAATAAGTATACATAAGACTCAATGATTGTGTGAGTGACTGTATGGATAACTTTATACTTGTAATAATGATTTTATAATTCACTAAGTATGATTTACTATCTAAATGAATAGATGAAGTGGTGTTTGTATAAGGGTGTAGCTAAGTAAATATGTAAGTATGATCCATTGTTTGCATGAGTGAGTAGGATGACTTCATATGTGAATAGGATGCGTGCTGTTGTTTAATGTCGATATAGATGTATAAGTATTTTTGATAGTGTTCTATTGTTCATTGACAGCATGTATGAGTGACTCCATAGGTAAGTCATTAGATGTGTGTATACATCTATGAATCACTGAGTGGGTTTTTAGATACTTGTATTGCTGTAACAATGGATTCAAATATGATACTCTGTATTTTACAAAGAGTGATGAAAGATTTTACTGGTGTATGAAAAGGTGAATGTGATTGTCACGTGGATGATGTCATCAGTGATGTCATCAGTGATGTCATTTGAGATGTCATCAGTGATGTCACTGACCATGTCATGTCATGTCATGAATGATATGTGGCATCAACAGCAGTGGATTGCGGGTGCGCGAAATATAGTTAGTACAACTAACTATATAGGAGCAATTTCAATGGCTTTGTATGAGTGAAATGTCCAGCTAACTATAACACCCCTAAAACTTATAGTTTTTTCAGTGAATTTCAATGGTTTTTTAAATGCTAATTCCTAACTATATAAGCCTGAAACCTATGGTTTTTTCAGTGAATTTGCAAGGTTTTTTAAATGCTAATTCCTAACTATATAAGGCCTAAAACGTATGTTTTTTTCAGTGAATTTCAAAGTTTTTTTTAATGCTAATTCCTAACTATATAAGACCTGAAAGCCCACCAGGAATCTCCAGTATGCGCTAGGGGACTGCATTGCAGAGAGGTGTAATGAAGCCACGCCCCTTTTTACACCTCTATGCAACGCAGCCCCCCTGCATGTTTGAAGAGGGGGAACTAATTCCCCTTGCATACTGGGGGCCCCTGGGGGCCAACTAGCCCACCTTGAACCTCCAGTATGCGCCAGGGGGCTGCATTGCAGAGGTGTAATGAGGCTATGCCCCTTGTTACACCTCTCTGCAACGCAGCCCCCTGCCGCGTTTGCAGAGGGGGAACTAATTCCCCTTGCATACTGGGGGTCCCTGGGGGCCAACTAACCCACCTGGAACCTCCAGTATGCGCCAGGGGGCTGCATTTCACAGAGGTGTAATGAGGCTATGCCTCTTTTTACACCTCCTGCAATGCAGGCCACTGGCGCGTTTGCAGAGGGGGGAATAATTCCCCTTGCATACTGGGGGTCCCTGGATCATATCTGCTCAAACTCCAAAATTCCGAACAATTGAAAATGACTTTTCTTGAGAAACATTTAGATTTGGATTATCATGTCCTATACTTTGGAATTTTTGAAAGACTGACTTTGAGGATGCTATAAATTACTCTAGTCTGCCCGAATTGTGTGGGTAAAATTGATACCTAGTCACTTTGAATAAGAATGTACTTACGTCTCGTCTAACATTTGGAAGAAATATCTAGTTATATGACAACAGGATACCGACATAACTTGAAGGAAATAAGAACGCCCTGAAGAAGTTCTGTTGTACAGAACAAAACGCGTCAGCTGGCTGTGGTACATAAACTTAAGGAAAATAAAAGCATTTGAAAATACACCAAGATTCAACGCTTCAATAAGGACTCTAAGTGATATGATTTGATTGGACTTATTGTGCAAGTGGTGCTGAGCCAAACTTTGGAATATTCTCCACTACTCTCTACTACTTACTCTCTACTACTCCACTACTCTCTAATACTCACTCTCTACTACTCATTCTCTACTACTCTACTACTCTCTACTACTCTCTCTGTACTACTCACTCCCTACTACTCACTATCTACTACTCACTCTCTACTACTCTCTACTCTCTACTCTCTACTTCTCACTCTCTATTACTCTCTCACTACTACTCACTCTTTACTAATCACTATCTACTACTCTCTACTACTCACTCGCTACTTCTCACTCTCTACTACTCTCTACTACTCACTTTCTACTACTCTCTCTCTACTACTCTCTACTACTCACTCTCTACTACTCACTCTCGACTACTCTCTACTACTCACTCTCTACTACTCTCTCTCTACTACTCTCTACTACTCACTCTCTACTACTCTCTACTATTCTCTCTCTCTGCTACTCACTCTCTACTACTCTCTACTACTCGCTCTTTACTACTCTCTACTACTCACTCTCTACTGCTCTTGACTACTCACTCTACTACTTACTCTCTACTACTCTCTACTAATCACTCTCTACTACTCACTCTCTACTACTCACTCTACTATTCACTCTACTACTCTCTACTACTCACTCTCTACTCTATTACTCACTCTCTTCTCTCTACCTCTCTACCTCTCTCTACTTCTTTCTCTACTAGTCTCTACCTCTCTACCTCTACCTCTCTACCTCTACCTCTCTACCTCTACACCTTTACCTCTCTCTACACGCACACATATACACATATATATATATGCATATTTATGTATGTGTATATATATATATATTCACTGAAAAAACTATAGGTTTCACACCAGTTATAGTTAGGAATTAGCATTTGAAAAAACCTATTAAATTCACTGAAAAAACCATAGGTTTGACACCAGTTATAGTTAGCTGGAAATTTTACTGACATAAAACAATTGAAATTCCCACGTTATAGTTAGTTGGACTCACTATAACTTGCGCGCCCGCAATGCACTGCTGATGATGTCACATATTACATCATTCATGACATGGTTAGTGACATCACTGATTCATTTGGGAACCATACAATGCTTCGCCATATGCAACGCAGGCACCCAAACAACTATGCTGCGGCAGAGGTCAGAGAACTGACCAGAAACCCTCCCCAATCTTCTCCCAGCACCTCCAAAAGAAATCAACCCACTCCATCGGGTCCAGAGAAATATCCAACGCCAGTTTGGAGATTACAAAATAATTTGTATATTTTGCGGGACTACAATTTCCTATGGGGAGCAAAGCATCAAACTCATCAACCGTGCTGGAGACAACCACAACTGCAGAAATAAACCTTAAATTTTTCCTGATTTTTTTTGCTCCAGTTGAGCCATTTACAATTCCCTGTTTTTTGTGTGTCCCCATAAAAACTACAAAAAAATATAAAATTGTTCATAAAAGCCAAAAAAAGTAAAAAATGTTCAAAAAAACAATTAACAGTAAAAAATGTTCAAAAAAACAATTAAAAAAATATAAAACAACAAAAAGAATAAAAAAACAGTTCTTTTTAGAACTACCTCCAATTTATAAAAAAATTCAAAATTTTTAAAAAACTCTGTCATTCTTTTTTTTCCAGGGTACGCTCCCCGGTACGCTCCCCGGTGTGCGTACCGGGCACTCCCCCCTTTTGTGGCCCCCACATCAAACCTAGGGGGTCAGGGGAGTCTACCCTGCCCCCTTTTGTTCATTTCCCCCTTTGTTTTTGCCACCTCTTGTGTCTCGATCCTACCGAGACACAAGATGGCGGCCGCTCCGGACTGTTTGGAATGTTGACAGACACCCGAGAGCCAATCAGCTTTCCGCTCGCGAACTCGCGTAGCGCGCTGGTACGCGCCCCGGTGCGCGTACCGGGGCGCGCTTATAGATATATATATTTTTTTTAACCTAAATTACTCAAAATCCACTGGAGCACATATCTTGAGACATAGCAAAGGCACATCGGGCTACCAGTCCCTACAATTTTGCCAAGTTTGGTGGAAATCCATTCAGCCGTTCGGGCTAAAAGTGAGTCCAACCCCCCTATGGAAATTAACATGGGGAAAACACGTTTTGGGACCCCCCTTTTATCTCGGCCCCTGCTTGACGAATCCCCTTTAAACCTTCAGGGAAGGAGCGGATCGGAGCCGGCCATATTCTTGGAGGAATTCAGCCAATTCCGTCCATCAACGCCAAAGTTATTCCCAATAGAATGTTGCGGATTTCCTATGGAAACTAGTTCCTAACTATAACTACCTACTGGCGACCGCCAGTAGGTAATACATACAAATATAAACATATATAATCTGCATATCTATATAAATACAAATATAAATGCATGCATACATATACATATATGCATACATATGCATGTTATTTACATGAACGATTTAAAAACACTAATAAAAGCAAAGCTAAAAAGCCACCTCATTACAAACAGAATGACTTTAACTTAAACGAGGGCGAGATCTATTGCATTTTCAATACTTGTTTACTCATGATCAAGAAGGCATTCAGATGTGTCACACATTTGCCATAAATTCTGAATGTTAGCACTCTAGTTGCTCATTAGATCACTGTAGTAAAGCTACTGCTCACCAGGGAAGTCTGCTGCTAATCATACTTTCTATGGCAAAATGAACGCCCTCATTTTGTTCCTTTTTAAATTAAATGTTTTCAGACTTACCACTTCATTCCAATCAAGATGGCTTCTGGTGTGCCATACCTTTGTCATAAGTAAGACTGTTAGCGCTCCAGTTGTTCTTTAGAACACTCTGGGATATTCTGTCATTGGGCTATACTTGGGCTACATCTGGGTGATATTTGGGCTACATTTGGGCTATTTTGTCTCTGGTGGCCATCTTGGGAGACTGCATGTCAGAATTTTTTAATGAAATTGAAGAGGATTTGAGAAGTCACTCAAAATGTGCCCTAATTTTTCTTTCTGCAGCACTAATCATACTTTCTATGGCAAAATATACCCCCTCATTTTGTTCCTTTTTAAATTAAATGTTTTAAGAGTTACCACTTTATTCCAATCAAGATGGCTTCAGGTGTGCCATACCTTTGTAATAAGTAGGACTGTTAGCGCTCTAGTTGTTCTTTAGAACACTCTAGGAGGCTGCAGTAGAACACAAAGGAATCAACTGACAGTCTCTGTCCTTGTTGGATGTACATGTTTTACTGAGAATGTCAGATTTCATTCTCACATGACTGAGAAAGATAATGTGAATTTACAGAAAATATGCTTTCAGTTTAACGTATAGATCCCCTTCCAAACCACTGTGGGAAAAGCATAAGATAATAGTTTTCTTTCAAACATGATTCATGATATCCCAGCAGAAGGCTTTTTCACATGGTAAAATCACCTTAGAACACACCACAATTCCTAAAATGAGTATGGTACCATCAACAAATGATTTATAATGTAACTAAAGTCCTAAAACCCTCTATTAACTACAATGCTTTTTAATGAGGTGCTAACATGTATATTGTTCCCAAGATGGCTGCCAACACTTCTTGGATGAAGTGCTGACAGCCAACCAGATCTCACGAGGAGATGTGTGGTTAAGCTCCGCCCAGATATATTTGTGTTTTTGAAGTTAACTTTCATAAAAACCACTGGAGCAATTTTCACCAAATATAGCAAAGGCACTTCTGCGTACCAGTCCCTACAATTTTGCCAAGTTTGGTGTAATTCCGTTCAGCGGTTCGGGCTGTAGCCTTGTCAGAACGTCCTATGGAAATTAACATGGGGAAAACACGTTTTGGGACCCCCCTTTTTTCTCAGCCCCAACTTCACGAATCTCCCCGAAACCTTCAGGGAAGGAGTGCAGCGGAGCTGGCCAAAATTTCGGAAAATTACACGCAAATTGCTCAACCGGCGCCAAAGTTATTCCCAATAGAATGTTGCGGATTTCCTATGGTAGCTAGGTCCTAACTATATATACCTACTGGCTATCGTCAGTAGGTAATACATATATATTACTGAAAACACCATGGGTTTCAAGGACGTTATAGTTAGAAATTAGCATTTAAAAAACCTTAGAAATTCAATGAAAAAAAATAGGTTTCAGGGTAGTTATAGTTAGTTGGACATTTCACTTGTACAAAACTATAGAAACTCCCACGTTATAGTTAGTTCAGCTAACTATACCTCGTGCCCGCGCAATGTACTGCTGATGACTTCACATATTACGTCATCCATGACATGGCCAGTGAGATCACTGATGACATCACTGATGACATATCAAATGACATCACTGATGACATCATCCAGTTGCAGTGTGATTCACTAAACTTTAAATATGTTTTATATATATGCCAAGGTGTATTAAAGAATGAGTGGGTGTATACGTGTCTGGATGGAATATTTAGTATGTACGAGACTGACTCTATAAGTGAGTGATTACATGTGTCTTACTAAATGCATGGGTTAGTGAATAAACTGTGGAGGTGAGGGCCGGTGAACTCGGCGATGAAAGTGTGTGCCTAAACTGTGAGCTGAGTGCTTTGTAGCCTCCTGGCAGAAGCAAAGTATTTACCCTTACCGGTGTCAAAGTGCTGTTTTGTCTTTAGTGAGATGGTGCAGAGGTGAGGTACCGCTAAACTCGGGGATGAAACTGTGCGCCTAAACTGTGAGCTGAGTGCTGTAAACTGATGTGCGCTGGGCGGTGTAGAATACTTGGTGTGCAGGTGGTGTTGGTATGGGTTTAGAGTATAGCGGGAGTGGGAAGCAAACAATTCACTGGTACGGGACTGAAAACTCAGGGATGAAACTGTGAGTGTAAGTCATGAGTTTATTGCTGTAAAGTGATGTGCCGTGGGTGCTGTAGGATACTGGCCGCTGTAGCATACCTGTGTAAGTAGTGTTAGTGTGCATTTAAACTATACAGAGAGTGGGAAACTAACTGCTCCCCCCTACACTTCTGAAGACTCAAATGAAGTGTTTTAGGAAGCAGGAATAAAGACATACTCATGAAGAATATAATGCGGAATGTGGCAATGCCAGAGAAGGAAAATGGTAAAACGATGTGAGTCTAAGAAAGTGGCTGTGTGTAATAAAGGGATGGAGTTTGAAAATTATATAGAAAGTGTCTTTATTTAGCTAGGGCATCCAGCTGATGTAAAGTTGAACCACTCCTGCTGTATTCAAACGTAAGCTCCGTCATCGGTGAATTGTATATTACATGTTACAGTTGCATGTGTCATAAACAATAGCTATTACACTTGGATGACTCTACATTCTATAAGGAAAATAAAGGTAGGATTTGATTACCACATGTATCCTTTAAGAAAAGAAAGAAATAAAAAAGAAGTTGCAAAATGTAATCATCAAACTTTGTAGGTACCTTGGCAGTGCTTTTTTGTAACAGAAAATTATCAGCAGTAGAATAGTTTGCAATCTGTTGTACAGTAGATTCAATGTGGTGTGTGTCAGAATTGGTACTAGTTCTTCCCACAATGAAACTTTGAGGAGGAGCACAAACATTGCACTTCTGCGAAGCACATTCGGTACCTTTGTAGTCAAACCATACATTATTGTCTTCAGCTGTTTCAAAAAAACATTCTTATGTAGAGAGCTAAGGCATCATGCTGAGACAAATTCCATCCGCTTCTGCTGTAGTCAAATCGAAGTTCCTGCATCAGTGAACTGCACATTATATGTTACAATTCTATGTGACCTACATCATAGCTATTAGACATGAATGAATAAATTGTATAATGAAAATAAAGGTAGTTTATGATTATCACACTGTGCCACCAGTTCCTAAACAAAGTCGTCTTTTTTCATTTTTATCGTGAGGTTCTGAGCAGAGGCTGACTTTGAGTACATTTGTGTGAAAGGGCTTTGTGAATAACTGGCAGGCAGAGAGGCATGTGCAAAAAGAATAGACGTGGTTTCTAAATGGGTGTCGGGTTTAGGCTCATTTAGGAAGTAAATAGCGTATTTGCATAGGCCATACATCACCGATCCGTGGTGGAGACGTTAGGGGCAATAATGAAGATAGAGTTCAAATGTCTGAGTATACCTAAAAGTTATTATTAATATTAATATTATATTATAGCAAAGTAGTATCAAAGTAGTAGGATTGAAGTGTATTATAAAAAATGTGAAGGAAAAAGTCAGAAAAGATGGAATAAAATCAATTCAAGAATAACGTGAGTTTCTTACAAGTCTTGGAGATTCCAGTCCAGAAGTTCTTCAGTGGCTTGTGATGCGTAATGTTCCAAGAGGCTATTGTTTCCATTGTCTGAGAAAAGCGAAGCGATCCAATTAATTGCCTCGAAGGGACAGTAATGTTCCTCAAATGTTGGAGCGGCACTTTGAATGGGCAGGCAATCTGCGATGTTGTGAAAGGTCGCACATTTCAGGAGATCTTTCGCGGCTGCGCAGAAATCCCATTCCACTGTGATTCCTTTTTGCATTGTGCTCGCAATTTCTCCACTGCCAGAACAATTACGTTCATGGTTTTCATGATACTGCACTACCTGCTGGATATTGGGATCGATACATCCATTCACCAGTCAAATGGGAAAGTTTTGCAATCAAAGAATGGTAGTAAGCATATTGCATAAGTGTAGATAAATGTTATGTTGTAGCTACCTCCGATAATAGAGGCAGGTAGCCGAAAAGGTTTTTCATTTTTTTACAGTATTGATGTAGCTTGGCGTAGAGGCGTATTCTGTTAGACATAGTTATTACCACAGAGAGCGTAGCCATTTCTAGTAGTAGAATTAGTAGTAGGACGGCCGCAAAGAGGGTGAGAATTATGGACATTGTTCCTGTTATTCCAGAGATGATCGAATGCGTGTCAGAATGTAGTCTGGTATTAAAAGAAGAATAGTTTGAAAGCTTGTTAGAAGGTTGTAGGAGTCAGTGTTAAGAAAGTGTGCCAGACCTTGAGTGTGACATGTGTTGAAAATTGTGTAACAATTCACGAAGTGTAATTGGCGGTTTGTATGTAAAAGAGAGTGTATTTTATTTGAAGTTCGTGGTATCTGCAGTCGATACATTTATTTTGCAGAAGTGAGGGCACTTCTGTTCTGAACAAAGGCACTTTTAGTTTGGTTTGTTTCTTGAAATCTGTTTTCAAACTACGAATTAAAAGCCAAGTTGAAGTTTGGGAGTTAGTTTGTGTGGGTGGGAATAGACATTGCCACTAAGTATGGGCGGAAAATTTGTTCAGCTCATGGAATTTGCAAATTTTTGGCAATTTTGCGTATCGCGCAAAATTGCCCAATAATCCGCAATTCGCGAGTTTGTGGATTTTTTTTCATGTTTGCGCTTCAAAAATACAATCTTGTGCGCACGGCATTGACTTACCATGATTCTGCGTTCACTGATGAGTTTTCCTCCCTGTTCGCGTGCGCTGCAAGATTTTGGTAGCTGCCCGAGCGACGCCGCGATCGCGAACACGTCATTGCGACCCGAAACAGGAAATTGCAAACACGAACACGTCATTGCGACCTAAAACAGGAAATTGCAAACGTGGACACGTCATTGCGACCCGAAACAGGAAAAAGGCATCGCGAGCAGGCTGGTTAAGTGGAAACATGTTCGCGACCGTTGCAACCGCATGCGCAAGTTCTCATTCCCGAACTGGTAAAAAAATCTTGCACCTTGGCGAACCATGTGAGGCGGACACGATCGAGGACCTCTCCTGCGGGATTTGAACTACTGCATCCGGGACATCACCCTTTGTTAAAGACTTGCTATTTGTGAAATACTACCTTGAATATATGAGGAGGTGCACTTAACTAACATCCAAAAATTACCAGTTGTGAATATATGAAAGATTACTCAATTGAACATTTGCTATTTACTTTCTTAAGCCCTGAAGAAGTCCGTCCCTGGATGAGACGAAACGCGTTGGCGGTTTCAAAAGTGGTGCTTTCAAAAGTCTTTTAAAGAATGAAAAATAAAGAATAAATTGAAAACGAACATCGACTTGTCTATGGAACCAGATCCTTTTGAACTGTTTGATTTACTACAAAGTGTGCATAAAGTGTGCCGGGCTATCATGTGTTTGTTAAGTGGAAACATGTTCGCGACCTTTGCGACCGCATGCGCAAGTTCTCGATCCCGAACTGGTAAAAAAATCTTGCGAACTCGCAAAATAAAAATTCGCAAGCTTGCGGAATTTGGCATATTTTTGCAAATCGCAATTACGAATTTGCGCAAATTCAAGTATTGCGAATTCACAAATTCCACCCATGCTCAATTGCCACAGGAAGTTACTGTGTTTGAAACAGTAAGGACATGCAGTATGCCAGCTCACATTCCGTAGGAATGCTTGTTATTGAGAAGCAGATAACTGCTGTTAGAAAGCTGTTTGAATGTTGGTCTGATTGTGGGAGTTGGTGTCCTTTTAAGAAAGGACGCAAGATTGGGGGCTGTAAGTTGAGAAGCGTCGTGTAGTTGGACATTCTTGGATAGTAATGAATGACTGCCTTTGTGGTTGCACTATTCACATGTGAGAAAAACTTCTGTATGCTCTTTAAGATAGCGATATGTAAATGGGATAAACCACTGCTCGTGAATAAATGCGCTACCTTATATAATCACATTCAACATGACAAACAACATGTGCACGTAGCAGACACAACAACACTATATACCGTGGGAACCGTGGCTAGCTATGTACACAAACTAAACATGGCATGGCACCTCTGCCTCACAATGCAGAATGCGGGAAGAGATGGGAGCAAAGAGTGTGCGAAAGTGGCAAGTAATTATCGATTATAAAAGTAGATAATGCAAAGTCTTGACGGGATGTGCCGGACACAGTTGAATATGCAGAGCACAGACATGTACATGTCAACATACAATGATGGTTTATTGAGTGAAGTAGACAATGTACGCAACCATGACAGTACAGTCAGTGGGGAAGATTACGGAATGGTAGCGCATATGTACCTCCTCCCCCCCTAAACCACGCACGCAACCTGGGCTATATCCTGGACTCCTCCCTCTCGATGACCAGACAAGTCAACGCCGTCTCCTCATCGTGCTTCAACACCCTACGCATGCTCCGCAAGATCTTCCGCTGGATCCCGACCGAAACCAGGAAGATGGTCACCCAGGCACTCGTCATCAGCCGACTGGACTACGGAAACACCCTCTACGCCTGTACCACAGCCAAGCTACAGAAAAGACTCCAACGCATCCAGAACGCCTCCCCCCGACTCATCCTGGACATCCCCCGACGCAGCCACATCTCCGGCCACCTGAGGGACCTGCACTGGCTCCCCGTCAGCAAGAGGATCACGTTCAGGCTCCTCACCCACGCACACAAGTCTCTCCACGACCTGGGCCCCAAGTACCTCAACGACCGCCTGACCTTCTACACGCCCACCCGTCAGCTACGTTCTACTAGCCTCGCCCTCGCCGCCGTACCACGCATCCGAAGAGCTAACGCCGGAGGCAGATCCTTCTCCTACCTGGCGGCCAAGACATGGAACTCCCTCCCCATCCACCTTTGGCTGACCCAGGACCATCTCGCCTTCAGGAGACAACTCAAGACCTGGCTGTTCGAGCAATAGCAGACCCCTTCCCCCAAGCGCCTTGAGACCCTTCCGGGTGAGTAGTGCGCTATAGAAATGGTATGATTGATTGATTGATTGATAGGGTAGTGGGCTGGCTCAGTGCACGCAACACTAGCAGAGGGGATTGAAGAAGAGGCATGTTTCTCTGGGTGTGGTTCTCTTCCGGATTGTTGAACGTGTCTGCCAGGTCTGCACAGCTTACACCACCATGAGGCTGATGCCGTGAGCGAATGTGGCTGTGAGAATGATGGTTTCAGTGTGCGGGTATCTAGAAAGTGTCATGCTCCACAGTTTACCTTTTGACACCGCCGTATGTGAAAGTGGGCCCACTATATGCCGGCGGAAGCTACTGAGCCGAGGTCTGCGAGCTCAGATGGCTCCTGAGATTAACGCTGCCTACAGCGACACAGGCACATCCCACAATGGACGATGTCCTATATTATCTGCAGCTTGGTTTTGATAGGACTCCCTCCATTGAGGTGCATCACAGTCTGTGCTTCCATAGCTAACTGCTGTACAAAATTATTGGGCTTTGTTGACTGTAGTTGCTGGACTACAGCGCGGTACAGCAGATCTGAATAATGAAACGGGGTCTTGATTCTATTATTGAGGATGCCAGAAGTTAAAGTCTGTGATGATTTCGGTGTATCCCCTCTGATAAGGTGCAACCAACTCTAGGTCCCAACAGTGGAACAGTGTATTGATCTCACAGTGGACGATGTTAGAACTGCATCTGAGAATGAAGATAGAGGTACTCCCTTCGACAAGCTGCAACAAACTCTGAGTCCCAATAGTGGAACGGTGTCTTGATCTCACAGTGGACTATTTTAGAACTGCATCTGAGAATGAAGATAGAGGTACTCCCTTCAACCAGCTGCAACAAACTCTGGGTCCCAACAGTGGAACGGTGTCTTGATCCCACAATTGATGATGTTAGAACTGCATCTGAGAGTGGAGATGAAGGTACTCCCTTTGACCAGGTGGAACCAACTCTAGGTTCCAACAGTAGAACAGTGTCATGATTCCACAATGGAAGATGTCCGATATTACACTCTGCTTGATTTTTACAGAACTCCTTCAGATGAGGTGGATTAGATTCTGTGCTTCCATAGTTGACTGCTGCACATGGTTATTGGGCTTAGTTACCTGCTATCGCTGGAATACACCGTGGTACAGCAGGTCCAAATAGTGAAACAGGGTCTTAATTCTATGATTGAGGATGTCAGAAGTTAAAGTTTGTGATGATTTCTGTGTACCCCCTCTGATCAGGTGCAACCAACTGCATGCTTTCCAATCCAACGCTATGTGGCTGTGAGGTGTTAATGACTACTGCATCTGGTCTAGACTGCGGTTCGCAGGGTTCACAATTCAGATTGAGTGATGATTGTTTAATTACAGAATCCAGTAGTTAAGTAATTAGAAAGTCTATCCAAACATACACAATATTGTTTTATTAGAACATTGGACTGTTGGGAGCTCCATTGTAAACAATGGAGTAGCTCTTAGCTTATAATGGCTGGTATAAGGCTGGAGTTCCAACATTCAAATGATTCTTTGTTCACTGCTGTAGCTGTGAACAAAAGCTTCAGGGAGCCTAAAGGGATTCCAAGTCCCCCGCTCTCCCTTAAGCCTTTGTTTTATTTGTTAGAACATTGTATCCTCTAGTGGCAGAATGTTCCAATAGCCTTATAGTCCTCGTAGCTGGGCTATAGTGGCTATTAAAGTCCCCGTCCCTTGTTAAAGGTGCTTGCCTTTGGCTTGGGCCTTTAATGTACAATCTTTAATGTCCAGACTGTTCCTACATTTTTTTAGAAGTTGCAACCCTATCGTGCAGCACCACGATTGAGTTGCAAATTCATATGGGAGTTCAAAAGGATATAACAAATAAATACAACACTTTTTTTTTATTAAACACCACTTCTAAAGATAGTACTGACTTGGGTAAATTTAATGAAAGAAAACTATTACTCATATATAAATTACAATTTCACATTTTAAAAGCAGAGTTAACTTTTAACCCTTCCCCCATTCAGCTTCATGCCAGTTTCCATAGTAACAGTTAATGGAACATTCAACTGAACTCACAGGTCACAAGTTCACCATATTTTTAAGTTAACCATACAATGTTGTAAATACAAACAGCAGTTGTGGTTGACTTGGCAAAATATGATCATATCCTTTCTATTGTACTTTTCAAGCATTTTTTACTAACCAATAAGAAGTATGCTTTTAAAAAAAGTAAAATGCACCCTATGTTTGAATGTAGAATGTTCTCAAACAGCCAATCAATTATCTAATTTTTAAAAAATTGCATCTTGTCCACCATTTTACATACCTCTCATTCTACCAACTGCTACATACATCTCTTCATTACTTACAGCCATCCCTTCCAGATGATTACAGTGTGGATTGTTGGGCACAGCTATGTTTTCTGCTGCAAAAGGTATGCTGAATGCAGAGATATTGACAAAGACCTAGCTTTGCAAAATGTGGACATTAAATGAATTGGACAGAGAGGATTAAAGAGGCATAAATGAATGCCTTTGGTTAAAACCTTTTTGCATCTCCAACCCCCTGACCTCATGATTGTGCACTGTGGTGGCAATGACCTAGGCACATTGACTGGGTAGGTCTGGAAATGCTAATGAAGGACACCTTTGCAGATTTGATGTTCTTTTCCCCCAAACTGCCTTTGTATGTGCCAAAGTCATAAATGGAAGTGGTCCAATCAATTTTGTCGTAGGAAAATGTCAATAAAGCTGTTTATGCGTACCTCAGAGACCATAGTATGGGCTCCATCTATAACAACAATTTACGTTTCTATATGGATGGCATCTACAGAAGTGACGGAGTACACTTCACTGATCAAGGTAACAGAGTGTTTCTCAACAACCTTGAGCTCTGCATCCTCACTTACATGTAGCTACAACAATCTCCCAATGAAAACAAGGGCTCTTTTTAGAGCCACACAATAACTCAAGATATAAAAAATCTTGTTAATTTTTACTTGGAGTCACGCAACCCGAGTGACTGACGGAGCCGTGCACCCATCACGTTCATACCAATGGGCTGTGCTAGGAGCTGCGCACCCATCGCGTTCACACTAGGGGGGCCACGCTGTGCGCCACGCACCTATTTCATTCACACTAGGAGGCAGAGCTGAGTGCCACGCTAGGGTCGCAACTCCAAACTTTGACGAAAAAAAACCTGTCCACTTCCATTAATTTTTATTTGCCCATGGTACCCCATCCCCCTGGCAAATCAATTTTTTATTATTTTTTAAAAAGGGAGGGGGACAACGTGACCCCCCTACTAGGCCATTTTTGGCTCTGGGGACCCCAACCCCCGGGACATGGCCAGACTTTTGTTTTTTAAAATCATGTATTTATTTATTTGGAGGCCAACAAGCCCACCAGGTACCTCCAGTAAGCCCTAAAGAGCGTGTTGCAGATAGGTATAAAAAGGGGCATGGCCTCTGAGCACCTCTCTGCAACGCAGCTCTCTGGCGCATTCTGGAGGTACCTGGTGGGCTAGTTGGCCCCCAGGGACCCTCAGTATTCAAGGGGACTTAATCCCCTAACCTAAAATGCACCACAATGCGCATTTGCAAACTTGTAACATCAGGCGCCGCCCCCTCCCTGCACCACTGTCAAACGCACCCCGTGGCAAGTTTTAAGTTGGGACTACACACTTCAGTTCAGAACTGCAGGGCCTCGTTATTAGTGGCGAAGAATAAACTGCAGTCTGTCGGTTTCACTTTTTCTCTGGTCAAGCTGAAAGTTATGGTAAACCACACCAGCTACTACTTTATGGAGCCCACAGATGCCTTGGAATGGGCGGGGCAGCACCAGCATGAATCCCCAATGCTGGGAACACCAGGGACCTGCAGAATACTGGCTACCCTGGTTGCAGAATGAGTCATCTTTGGGGTGAGAATGGTGAGATCTCCTCACCTGGCATACCTTTCCCAGCTCAGGCCCATGAGGAACAGAGACATGCACTCAGAGGGGCCACCAATATGTGGGTGGAGAGAGCATACCACTCCATGGATGATGCAAATGGGGCAGCATCAGAGGCTGGGTCAAGTGTCTCCGACCGCAGCACCACCATGATTGGTATCTCCATTGTTACCCCACCAAGTATATTATATTGGTTTTAGTGAATGTGGGTGGGGTTCCTGCTGCCTTGGTGTTGCGCACCAGAAAAGCTATTGCCTCAGTGAGCATTTAACAACCCCCTGGTATCATGTCTTACCTACACTATATTATCAGAGTCACACTTAATTTGGGTTCTTAAAGGGACAAACCCTGATGGCTTAATACACATAATATTAGAAGTGTAAAAGACCACCATTTCACTTTTAATCGCATATTTCTTAATGGTTGGCCAGCCCGCCTTACTCTCCATGGCCTTGCCACGTATAATGGTAGGATGCTTGGCACTGCATGCTACACTGCTACCATACATGCAGCCTGCCCCCATACCACTGCCCCACCTCCACTGTTTACCCCACATTACCTGGACTGGGACTGTAGCAATGTTCAGGTGTTGTTTCTTTTTTGACAACAGATTTTATTGATTTTTCAAAGTTCCACAAGGACGGAGCCCAGCGAGCATAATACAATCAGAATGCTAAATAAAGTATCCTCTGGTACTGTATAACTCCCAACCCAAAGGTCTGAAAAACATCAGACCACGGAAAACTATCCACCCCACTTGAGCACACCATAGAGACTTTGATAACGTTGTACACACAAACTAAAGGAGATCCTGTCAACGTCTTCTTAACACCAACACTTTACACAGGATAATCATTCACCATGGGTCATTCAATAGGGTCCCTACTAAGTGTCTGAGACATTAAGGACACATCTATACCTCTATACTTTGGCCACCTAGACCAAATCTTCCCATGTTCTGGAGACACAGCTGTGCCTGGAACACTGCAACCTCCGCTGATATGCACCTATCCAGGGCCTTTTTCCAATTCGCTATACCAGGCGGTGACGAGTCCTTCCAGTGCTGTGCTATGTCGCGCTTGGCCAGACTGAGCCCCAAAAACAGCAAATGTCTTTTATACCTTTTCCCCCGATGTCTTCTGTGCTGTGTTGGAGCACCTACTGAGGGTCTGTCAGGACATCCCACGCTAGTACCCACCCCATGCAAGATAGCACATCAGACCAGAAGTGCTGCAATGCACTGCAGCTCCACACCCTTTGCAGGAACGACCCTTTGTCCACACCACACCTGAGACAGATAGGAGACCCAATTACCCCATTTTCCACAGATGGAGCTGGGTGTCATAACCCTGTGGAGGTATTTAAATTGGATTAGTGTAAATCTGGTAGAGACAGCCGCGCCTCGGCCCAATCGTCGTCCGTCAGAGCTGGGAAGTCAGCCTCTCTAGCCATCCGGGTCCGGTGAATAGTGATCTTGGTGTGTGTAGTGAGGGTTTGGTAAATTTGTCAGATTTTGTGGGTGTAGGAGAGTAGGGTCTGCTATCCTATGGTCACCCCAAATTTTTGCTTTTTGCCTCACTGGTTTCTGACTTAATGTGGCTGTGGGCCTGCTAATCAGACCCACAGCCTGCTGTTCTCTCTCTAAATTGAAACCCATGCACTTTAGGTGCATAACGAAATTGGAACTGGTTCACCTTATTGGCCCCTGTAACAGTGTACCCAGGTACCCAGGGCATAGGTGCCTCCAAGACCTACCAGGGGCTGCAGCACGTATTGTGCCACCCCTGGCCTGGCCTCCATATTTGACACAACTGGCTGATCACTCAGCTGGGGTAAGTCGGTGTAACCACCCCTTACTTACGTGTAGTATGCCTATACCTAACCTAAAATGGACACATATGCTCCTATCAGTCACTCCTATGGAAGGCTTCATCAATCCTGGAGGCAGAGTGCTTGGAAATATGTGAGATGGTGCTCTGGCATGAGCTGAGCCCGTCTGCAGCTTTCGGAACCATGTCCTTTAGCTGTTTCATGATACTGCCATACCATATACTCTTAAGTGCATTATAATCCTCGCGGTTAAATGCTATCTTAGGTTTGGCTTTATCAAAACATGTCGAGTAAGGTGTCATACGAATTGGAATACTACCCCCTCGCCAGTTCTGGCGACGGGGGTAGCATTCCACCCTTCTAGAGGGACACGACATGTACCTAACCTGAACCCCGGTTAAAGTTAAACAGAGCCTTAGCATCACAAAATGGATGCTGCCGCCACAGACACAAGTCTGACCTCCTGCTGCTGGGAGTCCTTCCAGCGAGGGCAGCTTGGACAAAGGGTTTCCTGCCTTGGGAGGTGCTAGCACCACCCCAGACAGGATTTTGTGTATTGGGTAGGACAGGGCTGAATAGAATCAGACATGCCTGGGGCACACAAGGTGTCCCCGTGCATAGGCCAGTTCAAACCGGTGCTGGGGCTTTCCTGCCCCAGTCCTGGCGTGAAACTGGACAAAGGAAAGGGGGTGTAACCACTCCCCTTCCTGGTTCCACCCAGAGGAGGGACCTAGTAGGTGATCCGGCCCCCCAGATTCGAATAAGAGTGGGAGCTGTGTCCTGAGACTTCAGATCATCCTGAATCAACTTGACATACAGAAGAAGACTGGACTTCGACATTCTGCTGCACAGAAGACGGAAGAGAATCTCCCTTGTGGCCAAGGAGTGACCACCCTGTGAACACAGGCACCAACCAGCAACTCGACGTCTGCTTTGCCGCCGCCTCCCGCCGGGGCCCGAGCCCAGAGCCTGACAAGACCCAGACTCCCAGACTTCTCACCACCCGATCCACAGTCCCTGCAAAGAAGGGACCCGTGGAGGCACCGAGAGACGTGGGACCAGACATCTTGGAAGACCCCCAAAAAGCTGACTGCGCAGCATCAGAGGCACCCTCGATGCTGTGCTTTAGGGTTTCAGAAGCCCTAACCTCGAGCAGCCCTTGCACCAAAGATAAGCCCCCCAGTATCTCAACGATCTGCGTGGGGCCCTTTTGCACCGTGCCACTCGACGCGCCATCCCGGCCACTTGCCACGTGGCTAGCGGCCATCTTGGCGACGAAATCTACAACTTTCACTGCAGGTCTGGTTGCTCCAGACTTGCCCCTGCTCCTGTGAAAAGGAGCACCCGCTCTGACCTTGCTGGTCCGAGTGACAAGCCTTTCTTGATTCCTACGTGGCTTGCATTAGCCAAGGCCTGTTTGCTTCCATCCGGTTGCCGACACCGCCAACAGCGAGAAGCCTGCGTGGGACAGCTCGTGACCGACTCCTGGACATCTTCAACCCCTTGTGTCCACGTGGCTGCAGAGAGAAGCTATACCTCGACGCCTGTTTGCACCCGCCATCGCCTGGTTCCACTCTGGTTCCACGGTAGTCACTGGCTAGTGACTTTGAACATTGTCCCCTCTGCTTTCAGGTCTTCACGACTTCAGATCCACCCTTGGATCCACCGGAACTCTTCACCTCGAGTCGCCTGCAGCATCTTCAGCTCCAAGCACCATCGACCAGCGTGACGAAACCCGACACTACTTCGACCCTGTGACCCGCTTCCTGTGGGTGAGGTAACTCAGCTCCGCCGGTGTTCCCACACTGGTACACACCTCTAGGGCCTGTGTCTTAAGTTTCATCCCTCTAGGTTACTCGGAAGGTTCCTTTTTAACTAACTTTGTACTTTTTACGCACCATTGACATTGCATTGGTATTGCGTGCACTTTCCGCACTGCACCCGAGTCCTGCGGGCCTTTCCTGACTTCATCACTGCTAGTCTCGAACAGCTCCAGCGATTCCCCAGGCCCTAGGCTTCTTCACTTTCCTCATAGTGGTCCTTATACCACTATTTTAGTATTTGGTTTAGGTGGCCCCTGGGGCTCATCCATATTCGTGCAACTTTTGTGTATTTAAACTGTGTTTTGTTTTAACGCTTGTGCTTCTGTGCTCATAAAGAGTATAGGGTATCTTTTGAGAAATAAATCTATATATATTTTCAATATATCTGTGTGGTGTCCTTTCATTTGGTATTCAAGGGATTGTGTATGGTAAAAAAGCTTGCTTCACATGCCTTTACAGAGTTTATCCTAAGACTGCTTAGTCCATGCTACCCCTAGGTGAGCTTGTCTATAAGGTTGACTTTACAACCTGCACCATAAGGGTTGCTTTGCATTGTACAAGGTGATCACTAGAACTAGTGAGCATCATATACCAGGCCAACTTCTCACATTGGTGAGCAGCGGATTGGGATTTGAGCTTGCTGTTGTTTTACCATTACAATCTTTGAAAATATCATTTGAAAGATCATACAGGTACCTGATAGGTACACTAAAACAAGACTAGATATACTTAAGTTCTACTGAACTTAGTTGTTGTAGAGGATAGGGAGTAGCACACCCTGACTACAATTACTAGATAGGTTTTGTAGGAAAACACAAGTGTAGGTAGATTGCAACACATCCACCACACTAGAGCAATGTCTGGAGCAGAGGGATCCACTGGACCCATCTCTGTTGAGAGTGACCCTCCAAGGGCACCATCCAAATTTGCTATCTTTCCATTTAAGGAACTGAGGCAACTGTGTTCCATAAGAGGAATCAAAACAGGTCCTACTCCTACAGCAGGACACCTCAGAGAGCTATTAGACCAGTCTGAAGCTCTAAAGAACCCCAAACCAGGCCCCTCAGGGACTGGTGAGGAGGTTTCTCCTTCTGAAGATGATAACCCTGATGCCCCTGCCCCTGTCATCCAGATAGATGAGGAAGACCAGACCCCTGGGAATACTCAGCCTGAGGAAGAGGAAGAGGAGGAGGAGGAGGAAGAAAGTGATTCTGATGATGGTAGAAATAGCCAGGTGTTAGTCAGCAGGCTTAACCAGGCTAACTTAAGCTTATTTGGGACTGAAGGTGGGTCCAACCCATTCAGATCCCCAAATGGACTTAACCAGGAACATAGGAGGAGGGGGAATCACTCAGGTGACTCCAATACTTCCCATGTTTCTAGAGGTTCTCATGGCAACTCCAGAAGGGAGTTGACTAGCCCTCAGAGAAGGGAACATGAGGCCAAAATGAGAGAGGCTGAACTTAGGATCCAGAGACAAGAATTAGAAGTTGCCCTGGCCAAAGAGAAACTTGCTAGAGCAAGGCAGCCTAGAGAGAGTGGGTTAGAACCCACTGGTGGCAGCAATATCCTTAAGGATAAAGACAGGTCCTATGACAATAGAAACCTGAGTAAGATTGTGCCCCCCTACAAAGTTGGGGATGATATCCACAAGTGGATGACTGCACTTGAGAGAGCTTGCAAAGTACAGCAGGCTCCTCAGGAGCAATGGGCAGCAATCTTGTGGCTCTCCTTTGAAGGTAGAGGCCGAGACAGACTCCTCACAGTTAGTGATGGGGATTCTAGAAACTACCTAGTCCTGAAGAGTGCTCTGATTGATGGGTTAGGCTTAACCACTGAACAGTACAGGTTAATGTTCAGAGATACCCAGAAGACACAGACTCAGGACTGGTCTGAATTTGTTGAATGTGCCACTAAGGCTCTGGAGGGCTGGTTGCTGGGAAGTAAGGTTACAGACTATGAAGGATTGTACAATTTGCTTATGAGAGAACAGCTTTTAAATAACTGTCAGAACCAGCAGTTGCATCAACATTTGGTTGACTCAGATCTAACCTCTCCCCAAGAATTGGGAAAGAGGGCAGACAAATGGGTTAGAACCAGAGTTAAGCAAAAGAACCAGAACCAGAACCAGGGTGGTGACCAAAAGAAAACAGACCAGAAGGGTGGGGAGCAGAAAGCTAAAGACCAGAAGTCTTCAACAGGGCCCCAAACTAATACTGAGGGTGGGTCCCAAACTTCCAAGAAGAAAAAGAAAGAAGGTCAAAGAAAACCCTGGTGTAGCTTTTGCAAAAACACCACTCACTGGACAAGTGATTGTAAAAAGGGTGGAGCCCCCAACACTGCAGCCCCTAAGGCACCTGCACCCACTAGTACAGTTAGCAGTGTTGGTCCACAGACTAAGGGGGTAGTGGGTATCACCTTGGGAACTGAGGGAGATTCTGACCTAGTCAGAATCCCCACACAGGCTGTTCTGATTTGTGATGGGGAGATTGATTTTTCCCCTACTATAAGTCCCAATAATCTGGGCAAGTACAGACAGACACCTCTGATTAACAAGAAAGGGGCTCAAGCATACAGGGACACATGTGCCAGTGTCACTATGGTGACGCCTAGCTTTGTGGACCCTGGACAGTACCTACCAGGTGACAATTACCTGGTGACCAATGCCAGCAATGTCACTACTACCCATAGTGTGGCAATTGTGAACTTTTCCTGGGGAGGGGTAACTGGCCTAAAAAGAGTTGTGGTTAGTGCTGTTCTCCCAGTAGAATGTTTGTTGGGCAATGACCTGGAGAACTCTCTATGGTCGGAAGTTGAGTACAGGACTCATGCAGAGATGTTAGGGATATCATCACATGTCCTTGCTGTGACCAGGTCACAGGCCAAGAAGTGCCTCTCTGAACCTCAGGTCTTGGATCCTGGAACAATGGACCAAGTACCTCCCAAGACAAGGAACAGGAGGGTAAAGGCTGTGCCTTCCCAAATGCCTACAACTGAGGATCAGCCTTCACAGGAAGATGATTCTGAGACCCCTGAAGGAACTGTCCCTATAGAGCTTGAACCTGATCAGGTTGAGTTTCTGGGGACAGGGGGACCTTCTAGGGCAGACTTGGGGCAGGCTCAGTTATCCTGTCCTTCTCTTGAACCCCTCAGACAGCAGGCTGCTGCTGAGGCTGCTGGGAATGCTCAAGGTACCCATAAGGTCTATTGGGATGATGGGCACCTTTATTCAGGGGGTCGAGACCCCAAGCCTGGTGCAACCAGGAGGTTGGTCATATCTCTGCAATTTAGGGGCTTCCTTCTTACCTTGGCACACAATATTCCCTTAGCAGGACACCTAGGCCAGAACAAAACATGGGACAGACTTGTCTGTCACTTTCACTGGCCTCACTTGTCAGAAGATACAAAGGAGTTTTGTCGCTCCTGTGTAACCTGCCAAGCAAGTGGCAAAGCAGGTGGTTCCACAAAGGCCCCACTGATACCACTACCTGTGGTGGGGGTGCCCTTTGAAAGGGTAGGGATTGACATTGTTGGACCAATGGATCCCCCCACAGCATCTGGGCACAGATTCATACTGGTGGTTGTGGACCATGCCACCAGGTACCCAGAGGCAATTCCACTTAGGACCACAACAGCTCCTGTTGTGGCCAGGGCCTTACTTGGAGTTTTCTCCAGAGTGGGGTTTCCTAAGGAGGTAGTATCTGACCGAGGTGCAAACTTCATGTCAGGATACTTGACAGCAATGTGGAAGGAGTGTGGTGTCAACTATAAGTTCACCACTCCCTACCATCCACAGTGCAATGGGCTTGTTGAGAGATTTAACAAGACCCTAAAGGGCATGATCAAAGGATTACCTGAAAAGCTCAGGCGAAGATGGGATATCCTTCTGCCCTGCCTTCTGTTTGCTTACAGAGAGGTCCCACAAAAGAGGGTTGGCTTCAGCCCCTTTGAATTGTTGTTTGGGCACCCTGTAAGAGGACCCCTATGTCTGGTGAGGGAAGGATGGGAGATACCTCTCAAAAAGCCCAAGCAAGACATAGTGGACTATGTACTTGGTCTCCGCTCCAGGATGGCTGAATACATGGAGAAGGCCTCCAAAAACCTTGAGGCTAGCCAGGCCTTACAGAAAGCCTGGCATGACCAAAAGGCTGTCCTGACTGAGTACCAGCCTGGACAGAAGGTATGGGTGCTGGAGCCAGTGGCCCCAGCAGCACTCCAAGACAGATGGTCTGGACCCCATACAATCATGGAGAAAAAGGGAGAGGTTACCTACTTGGTGGACCTTGGAACTCCCAGAAGCCCACACAGGGTGCTCCATGTTAACAGGCTGAAAGCATATGTTGACAGGGCAGACATGGGCTTGCTCATGGCTACAGATGAGGGGCAGGAGGAAGAGAGTGACCCTCTTCCAGACCTGCTGACTCAGAACCCTGAGGATGGCTCAGTTGATGGTGTGGCCTTAGATGGCAGCCTCACTGAACATCAGCAACATGACTGTAGACAGGTTTTGCAGTCATTTCGACATATGTTCTCCCTGACACCCAGCCAGACTAACTGGTGTACCCATGTGGTGGACACTGGTGATAGTCTCCCTGTGAAGAACAAAATTTACAGGCAGCCTGACCATGTCAGAGACTGTATCAAGGCTGAGGTACAAAAGATGCTGGAATTAGGTGTCATTGAGCCTTCAGAGAGCCCCTGGGCTAGCCCAGTGGTTCTGGTCCCCAAACCTCACACCAAAGATGGGAAGAGAGAGATGAGGTTCTGTGTGGATTACAGAGGACTCAATGCTGTCACTAGGACAGATGCACACCCTATTCCAAGGGCAGATGAGCTCATAGACAAATTGGCTTCTGCCAAGTATTTGAGCACATTTGACTTGACAGCTGGCTACTGGCAAATCAGGTTAGCTGAGGAGTCTAAAGCCAAGACAGCATTTTCTACCCCCAGTGGGCATTATCAGTTCGTGGTGATGCCCTTTGGTTTGAAAAATGCCCCTGCCACCTTCCAAAGGTTGGTGAATCAAGTCCTTACTGGGTTGGATGACTTTTGTGCAGCATATCTAGACGATATTGCTGTCTTTAGCTCCACCTGGGAGGATCACCTGGTCCACCTGAAGGAAGTGCTAGAGGCTCTGCAAAAGGCAGGCCTCACTATCAAGGCAACCAAGTGCCAGATAGGGCAGAGTAAGGTTGTGTACTTGGGCCACCTTGTGGGTGGAGGCCAAGTTCAACCACTGGAAAGTAAGATTCAGACCATAAAGGACTGGACTCCTCCAACTACCCAGACTCAGGTCAGAGCTTTCTTGGGCCTGACTGGGTACTACAGGAAGTTTGTTAAGAACTATGGGTCCATAGTGACTCCTCTTAATGATCTGACATCCAAGAAGATGCCCAAAAAGGTTCAGTGGACAGAATACTGTCAAAAGGCATTTGATGACCTGAAGAAGGCCATGTGCTCTGCACCTATCCTGAAGAGTCCTGACTACTCAAGAGAGTTTATTGTCCAAACAGATGCTTCTGAGTTGGGAGTGGGAGCTGTGCTTTCACAACTTAATGTAGATGGTCAAGACCAGCCCATTGCTTTCATTAGCAGAAGGCTGACCCCCAGAGAGAAACGTTGGTCAGCCATTGAGAGGGAGGCCTTTGCTGTGGTTTGGGCCCTGAAGAAGTTGAGACCATACTTGTTTGGCACTCACTTCAAGATTCAGACCGACCATAAGCCCCTCTTATGGCTTAATCAGATGAAGGGTGAAAACCCCAAACTGCTCAGGTGGTCCATTTCCCTACAGGGGATGGACTTTACAGTGGAGCACCGCCCAGGGACTGACCATGGCAACGCAGATGGTCTCTCCAGGTACTTCCACTTAGAACATGAAGACACAACTGGTCAAGGTTAGTCTAATGTCCCTGCGTTTGGGGGGGGGGTTGTGTAGGAGAGTAGGGTCTGCTATCCTATGGTCACCCCAAATTTTTGCTTTTTGCTTCACTGGTTTCTGACTTAATGTGGCTGTGGGCCTGCTGTTCTCTCTCTAAATTGTAACCCATGCACTTTAGGTGCATAACGAAATTGGAACTGGTTCACCTTATTGGCCCCTGTAACAGTGTACCCAGGTACCCAGGGCATAGGTGCTTCCAAGGCCTACCAGGGGCTGCAGCACGTATTTTGCCACCCCTGGCCTGGCCTCCATATTTGACACAACTGGCTGATCACTCAGCTGGGGTAAGTCGGTGTAACCACCCCTTACTTAGGTGTAGTATGCCTATACCTAACCTAAAATGGACAAATATGCTCCTATCAATCACTCCTATGGAAGGCCTCATCAATCCTGGAGGCAGAGTGCTTGGAAATATGTGAGATGGTGCTCTGGCATGAGCTGAGCCCGTCTGCAGCTTTCGGAACCATGTCCTTTAGCTGTTTCATGATACTGCCATACCATATACTCTTAAGTGCATTATAATCCTCGCGGTTAAATGCTATCTTAGGTTTGGCTTTATCAAAACATGTCGAGTAAGGTGTCATACGAATTGGAATACTACCCCCTCGCCAGTTCTGGCGACAGGGGTAGCATTCCACCCTTCTAGAGGGACACGACATGTACCTAACCTGAACCTCGGTTAAAGTTAAACAGAGCCTTAGCATAACAAAATGGATTCTGCCGCCACAGACACAAGTCTGACCTCCTGCTGCTGGGAGTCCTTCCAGCGAGGGCAGCTTGGACAAAGGGTTTCCTGCCTTGGGAGGTGCTAGCACCACCCCAGAAAGGATTTTGTGTATTGGGTAGGACAGGGCTGAATAGAATCAGACATGCCTGGGGCACACAAGGTGTCCCCGTGCATAGGCCAGTTCAAACTGGTGCTGGGGCTTTCCTGCCCCAGTCCTGGCGTGAAACTGGACAAAGGAAAGGGGGTGTAACCACTCCCCTTCCTGATTCCACCCAGAGGAGGGACCTAGTAGGTGATCCGGCCCCCCAGATTCGAATAAGAGTGGGAGCTGTGTCCTGAGACTTCAGATCATCCTGAATCAACTTGAAATACAGAAGAAGACTGGACTTCGACATTCTGCTGCACAGAAGACGGAAGAGAATCTCCCTTGTGGCCAAGGAGTGACCACCCTGTGGACACAGGCACCAACCAGCAACTCGACGTCTGCTTTGCCGCCGCCTCCCGCCGGAGCCCGAGCCCAGAGCCTGACAAGACCCAGACTCCCAGACTTCTCACCGCCCGATCCACAGTTCCTGCAAAGAAGGGACCCGTGGAGGCACCGAGAGACGTGGGACTGGACATCTTGGAAGACCCCCGAAAAGCTGACTGCGCAGCATCAGAGGCACCCTCGATGCTGTGCTTTAGGGTTTCAGAAGCCCTAACCTCGAGCAGCCCTTGCACCAAAGATCAGCCCCCCAGCATTTCCTCGATCTGCGTGGAGCCCTTTTGCACCGTGCCACTCGACGCGCCATCCCGGCCACTTGCCACGTGGCTAGCGGCCATCTTGGCAACAAAATCTACAACTTTCACTGGAGGTCTGGTTGCTCCAGACTTGCCCCTGCTCCTGTGAATAGGAGCACCCGCTCTGACCTTGCTGGTCCGAGTGACAAGCCTTTCTTGATTCCTGCATGGCTTGCATTAGCCAAGGCCTGTTTGCTTCCATCCGGTTACCGACACCGCCAACAGCGAGAAGCCTGCGTGGGACAGCTCGTGACTGACTCCTGGACATCTTCGACCCCTTGTGTCCACGTGGCTGCAGAGAGAAGCTACACCTCGACGCCTGTTTGCACCCGACATCGCCTAGTTCCACTCTGGTTCCACGGTAGTCACTGGCTAGTGACTTTGAACATTGTCCCCTCTGCTTTCAGGTCTTCACGACTTCAGATCCACCCTTGGATCCACCGGAACTCTTCACCTCGAGTCGCCTGCAGCATCTTCAGCTCCAAGCACCATCGACCAGCGTGACGAAACCCGACACTACTTCGACCCTGTGCACCCGCTTCCTGTGGGTGAGGTAACTCAGCTCCGCCGGTGTTCCCACACTGGTACACACCTCTAGGGCCTGTGTCTTAAGTTTCATCCTTCTAGGTCACTCGGAAGGTTCCTTTTTAACTAACTTTGTACTTTTTACGCACCATTGACATTGCATTGGTATTGCGGGCCTTTCCCGACTTCATCACTGCTAGTCTAGAACAGCTCCAGCGATTCCCCAGGCCCTAGGCCTCTTCACTTTCCTCATAGTGGTCCTTATACCACTATTTTAGTATATGGTTTAGGTGGCCCCTAGGGCTCATCCATATTCGTGCAACTTTTGTGTATTTAAACTGTGTTTTGTTTTAACGCTTGTGCTTCTGTGCTCATAAAGAGTATAGGGTATCTTTTGAGAAATAGATCTATATATATTTTCAATATATCTGTGTGGTGTCCTTTCATTTGGTATTCAAGGGATTGTGTATGGTAAAACAGCTTGCTTCACATGCCTTTACAGAGTTTAGCCTAAGACTGCTTAGTCCATGCTACCCCTAGGATAGCTTGTCTATAAGGTTTACAACCTGCACCATAAGGGTTGCTTGGCATGGTACAAGGTGATCACTAGAACTAGTGAGCATCATATACCAGGCCAACTTCTCACAGTGGGCCCCCAAGTCTCCCATCAGTAAGCGACATTTCTAGTGGTGGAACTCTGATAGCGGCACTTGTCACCAAAACAGAGGGGTCAGTGCATGACAAAGCTGCAGATAGTGATGGAACTGTGACTTATGGAGGTCATAATCTGCCTGTAACCTTCGAAAGGATTTCAGAGTGGTCCCCTGCATAATATCACCAACCTTGGATATGCCGATATCATCCCATCTACGAAACCCCACCAGCGACGAGACAGGCCGAAGGTACGTTCCCTGTCAGAGAGGAGTGGCACACGTCAACTTACCCCACCAACCCACAAACCTTACCACCTGTCTCCATGTCCGAAGAACTACCCGGCAAGCAGGGGGAAGTGCCTCCAGGGGAGAGTTACTGTATAGAAGTCACATAATATTCTGCACCCTCATCAATCTGGCTTCCGTCCAAAACACTCCACGGAGACGGCCCTCATGGAATTAACAGATACCATCAGAAATGTACAGGATGAAGGGAAGAACGCCGTCTTGATTCTTCTTGATTTATCGGCGGCGTTCAATACCATTTCCCATAAAATCCTCCTTGATAGGCTAAAATTAAATGGGATCACTGAAATAATATCGAGGGACAGAATATCGAACATCAAAAATATCGTTGAGAAAATATCGACAGTCAAAATATCGAGTTTCTATCTACAAACAGGTAAGTACAAAAATATCGAGTTAAAAATATCGTTTACAAAAATATAGTTGTAAAAAATATCGTATTTACTAAAAACAGTGTTAAATTAAATTAATATTAATAACTACTTACTAAAATATACTTAAACTCACTTAAATTAACTTATAATAATTAAATAATTAATGAAAGTTAAATAAATATTTTTTTATTTTATATTTATTAAAACATATATATATAGTAACAAAATATAATAAAATAATACCCAAAAACTGAAAACTGACCCTGAACCCTAAAAATACCCCTTTACCCAAAAACCCAAAACTGACCCTGAACCCTAAAAATACCCCTTTACCCAAACACTGAAAACTGACCCTAAACCCTAAAAATACCCCTTTACCCAAAAACTGAAAACTGACCCTGAACCCTAAAAATACCCCTTTACCCAAAAACTGAAAACTGACCCTGAACCCTAAAAATACCCCTTTACCCAAAAGCTGAAAACTGACCCTGAACCCTAAAAATACCCCTTTACCCAAAAACTGAAAACTGACCCTGAACCCTAAAAATACCCCTTTACCCAAAAACCGAAAACTGACCCTGAACCCTAAAAATACCCCTTTACCCAAAAACCCAAAACTGACCCTGAACCCTAAAAATACCCCTTTACCCAAAAACCCAAAACTGACCCTGAACCCTAAAAATAAAAACAAATGTTTTTACTATCTATATTATATACTTACATATTTTCACTTTCTATATTTTTTACAGTCGATATTACTTCACTTACCTTAAAAACGATATTTTGGCTGTCTATATTCTGTCCTGTCGATATTTTGTCCAAACGATATTTTGGAGTCGATATTATGTCCAAACGATATTTTGGAGTCGATATATGTCTGTGCACCAATTAAATGGTATAACAGATGGGGCTCTACATTGGATAAAATCTTTCCTATCAGAAAGAACACAGACCATTGCCTTAGGACCCTTCCACTCAAAGGAGAAGAGTGTCACCTCAGGAGTCCCCCAGGGCTCCATTTTGAGCCCATTACTCTTCAACATTTATATGGTGCCCTCATTTATTTGATTGAATCCCATGGGATAATGGTAACATCATACGCTGATGATACACAATTGATTGTATCCCTGGATAAAGACTCCGGTTCGGCTGAACAACATTTTCGGAACTGTCTTGTGGACGTTTTTCAATGGATGAATGATAACTGTTTAAAAATGTAACTCCGAGAAAACAGAAATACTGCCCATTGGAAAAAATGTTAACTTTAATCCCAATGACTGGTTGCCAGAGGGAGCCGCTGCACCTCCGAGTTCAGTAGAAACGGCCAGGAATTTGGGCATTCTTTTTGATGCGTCATTATCTTTCGCCCACCATGTAAGGAGTTTGGCCGGTAGTTGTTTTAATGTCATCAAGTCATTGAAGAAATTCTTTGACTTTCTCCCTATTGATGTGAGAAAATCAGTGACGGTGGCCCTTATACTCTCCCGCCTCGACTATTGTAATGGTCTTATGGCGGGAGTAAAGAAAACGACCTTAAAAAAACTACAAAGCGTCCAACATGCAGCTGCTTGTCTGGTACTGAAACTTCCCAGGAAATCATCTGCCTCTGCGGCGCTTCGGAAACTTCATTGGCTCCCCCAACATAAAAGGATTCTCTTCAAAATTTTGTTGACTTCTTTTAGAGCTTTAAACAACATCGGCCCCAAATATCTCATTAAAAGATACTCCCACTATTGTCCCACAAGACTTCTGAGATCAACTGGCGGTAATTTAGCCAATATACCCTCTTTCCACCTCAAAACCAAAGGGGGAAACACCCTCAGTGTCCTTGCATCTAAGGCATGGAATGGGATGCCAAAGGAGCTAAGGCTACTTGATCAGGAAACGCCTTTTCGCAACCAACTTAAAACTTGGCTTTTTAATCTGTCAGATGCTTATGTACTCGCTGCCATATAGATCTCACTTCTGTTGACCTCCCAGTTTCGATAGCGCCAGGATGCTCCTTTCAGAGCGATAGTTTGCGCTTTATAAATTCCAAAATAACATTAACATTAACATTGGCCAACCACTCCACCATGTAGGCTAGGTCCGCCTGGGAGCCATTCCACCACTCATTGATCACCAAGAGATGCAAAGCCCAATAGTAAGCAGAGACACCTGCCACTGCAATTCCACCACAGCACGTGGACTGTGTGCACTTCACGAGTGCGACACAAATCGCGCCCCCCTGCTAGATGAATCTATTGAGGAGTGCTTTAAGTTGGCGGAACCACGACGGGGGATAAGGAACGGGTAGTTCTGGATAACCCTCGGCGTAGTACTATGCTACGCTCGTGGAGCGTGCATAGTGTGCGCTACTATGCACTACGCAAACTGCATGTAGCACAGTGCAAAAATGCGTAGCAGGCATTATTTACTTGCTCACAGTCCTCATTGTCAATTTGGCGAGCGAGCAAAATCAACATCCCGGCAAGACTTTTTCCTTGTTCGCGATCAGCAACATCAAGTTGCTGATCGTGATCATGGAAAATAAACCTCCCGACAAGATTCTCAACGCAGGGAGGTCAGGTTTCCCATTGCGAGTGGTCACGTGTGCTCGCGACCGCTTGCGATGAGAAACTACCAGTCCACGTTGAGAAAGCTGCCGCTCAAGTACAAATCTACTCAAGCGGCACTGTGCAAGATGCCGTTTTCAATGATTGCATAATGCGGACAAGCATCCGGCACTGTGCAATCAGTGCGGACAGCATTTTCCCTACTGCACTATGAGGTTCGCGTAGCTACTCATAGCTACGCGCAGCATGCGTAGTGCGAAGTGCACTTTGCATATCTAGGCGTAGCGCTACTATGCAAACTATGCCCTGGGTTAGTCCTGGAGCCTGTATAGTAGGCATGGCAGAGTCACCATCTTAAAAATTGTGGACCTGCCGTATAACGATAAAGGCAGTTGAGACCATATTGTTGTGTCATCCCTCTTACGGCAGGGAGTAGCGGTGCTATGTTGTGCGTCAAGGCAACACCAAGGCCCTCGCCCGCAATGATCAATGACGATGCCCAGGCTTGACTGCACTGTTTGCCATAAATAGAGAACAGTGTAGATTTGTATGGATTGGCACTGAGGCCAGCGGTCTCCCTGAAGACTCCAAGAATTTGGAGAACACGAGGCCCGGAAGCCCAAGGGTCTGTCATGAAGAATAGGACATTGTTGGCATAAAGCGCAATCCTGTCCGAGTACTCTGGTGTCCAGTCAATCCTGTCCAGAGTCCAGTCGCACCCACTCAGCTAAGTGCTCGATTGCTAAGGCGAATAAGAGAGGGGACGGGGGCATCCCTGCCATGTGACCCTGTGAATCAGGAAGGAAGCCGAGCGGCAACCACCTGACGAATTGAGGCCGTGGGATCCGTATACAGTAATTTCACATATGCCAGGAACCTGGGCCCCAGGTTAACGGCTTCTAGGAGCTTAAATAGGTAGGTCCAACTTAGAGAGTCACCCTCACAAATGAGGGGCTTCTGCGACAGCGTTGTGGACCCGCCTGATATTGTGCCATGTGGAGCGATGTGGCATAAAGCCGGACTGGTCTGGATACAGCAGGTCTTGAATACAGGTGTGGAGCGATCCGCAGGACCTTCCCAAGTAGTTTGGGCTCAAAATTCAACAAGAAGATAGGACAGTACGAGCTTGGATTTTCCGGAGGGCAACCGGTTTAGGAAAAACCACAATTTTGGCGTGTCGACAGTCAGAAGGCAGAACACGCTGCTCCAAGGCTTTTTGTAACGCCCCAAGCATGTGGGGCCCAAGGGTCGCAACTTGCGAGCACAAACTCTCACAGGGAAACCTGTTCGGGCCTGGAGCATGGCCAGGATGTGTATTGGACAACGCCACATGCAGCTCGCCTGGGATGATCGGCCTATCCAGTTCATCTTGCACATCATCGGGCAAACGGCGAGTAGGGATATCGGAGAAAAAGGCGTCGATGAGGGGCTAGGCTATGACCTTGTGCTCCTCATAGAGGGCTGCGGAGAAGCTAGGAAACGTCTGGACCATCGCCTCAGGGGAAGCGCATATAGTGCCGTCTGGGGACCGCAAGAGAGGAACCCGTGCCAGGGACGTCCGAACCTTGCACATCCTAGGGAGTATCTGACTGGACTTGTCGCCCCACTGATAGATCCTGTATTGGGTCGCCAACCTCGCCTCTTTAGCACCATCTGTGTGCAACCGATGGAGCTGCTGCTGGACTTGTAAAAGGTTCTAATGGATACTGGAATCAGCGCTCTCTCCCAGCTGGGACTGCACGTGTATCTGACGGTCCTCCAGCTCCCGCACCTGCGCCCAGCATCACATTTGTTCCCCGGAATATTCACTGATGTCAGCCCCTGTAATCGTAGGATTAAGGGCCTCCCAGAGAGTGACTAGGGACGAGGAAGTACCCACATTGAGGCTGAGATATTCCACAATAGTGCAGTGCAGCATCTCTTGGTAGTCGGCATCACAAAGGAGCCATGGGGACAGGCGCCACGGATAGGGGG
Source organism: Lissotriton helveticus (assembly GCF_964261635.1). Classification (NCBI taxonomy): domain Eukaryota; kingdom Metazoa; phylum Chordata; class Amphibia; order Caudata; family Salamandridae; genus Lissotriton; species Lissotriton helveticus. The sequence goes on from NC_136064.1 coordinate 144,808,815, forward strand.
CCTGATTAGTCTACAGTTGAATGGGCGAGTGTTGGAGAGATCCCATTGCTGCCACCAGAGACATGGCCTCTGGTGGCAGCAATGCCTTGAGCCAGCCAGAGAGAAAATCATCCATGGAGGTAACCTCGCAGCCACCGTGGAAACCCTGGTCTCCACCTCAGTGATCCGGTCTACCGCCTTTTGAAGATCCTGATGGAGAAACAACACCTCACAACAAACAGCCCCAATCTGGGTCTCATGTGCAGTCTTGGATTGATTGATAGCCTCAAGCAATGTTACTCTGTAGGAGTACAGGCCCTCAGCGACCTCCTTCCCAGTTGGAGGGGTGGTATATTGATCTATGGTGGGCGGCTTAGGGGCAGCAGCGCCATGTTTATACTTGCCCACCGTGGAACAGAAAATCCAACAGGGGGCCCGCGCTAGGCCTGTAGCCCTCGCCCGCAGGTGTGGAGGAGCGGGCCACCTCGCAATGAGGACAATGTTCAGCAGAAATTGGCAAGCCGCGCGGCACCAGGTCCAGCTCTGGAGGGCGCCCCTGCCCCCAGATCGACCTAGTTCGGTCCAGGCTACAACTAGGCCAGGCTCCCAGTCACCACAATGCCCCACTCTGGACACTCTATCCACTGGCTCCAGGGACCACCAGGGAAGGCTTTGAATGAATGTCTCAGGGGTACCAGGCAAGTCAGGACGGGATGGCCTCCAAAGCACCAGCAATTGCCTCAGAAGGGTTCCACTGCCAGATGAGAGGGCGACCACAACCCATGGATCATAGGCCCCGGCAGCCCCACAAGTATCCCCGGATGCACCAACCTGGCAACTCCAACGTATCTGCCGTGTTCACAAGGCGCAGTCAGCCACGGAATCCAGGGCCTCCATAAGTCCACGGGGATCTCCTCGTCGCATCCCACTGGAAGCCCAACAAGGGGGTCCACTGTGGTCCACTGTGTAGGCTTCGGGTAGGGGAAGAAAGCCTCCAGCGGAATGCGCGGGCCAGCAACAGGCTGGTCCCAGCCACCACCTTCACTATCTTGATCCCCACAGAGGATGGGTGAGGTCTCGCCGGCAGTCCACCTTTCAGTGCCGCCGCAGCGCAGCCGCCCAGTGCATCGTACATGTGGCTCAGGCCACGGAGCTGGCGATGACGGAGGGAAGGCGGCCGACCCCCACAGTGCATAGGGTCAAGGCGATGTGGTCGTCAACACAGCCGGGGCCTCGCCAGGTGCCGTGCCCCCCCAAGGGTCTCTGCACTCTGCTCCATGCCAAACAGGGGGCAGGGGATGGGCCCGCAGCAAGGGCATCACAGCCACAGTCCGGGCAGCCAACAAAAACACACGGCATCAGGGCCCTGAGCCCGGGATCTCCCACTAGCCTCCGTCTGTAGCTCCATGTGACGGTCGCTCAGCAAGGTCCACACAATCGGCCGGAGGCGATTGACAGCCGCAGCCCGGCCCACACAGCATAACCCTGTGTAATCTTAGCTCTCAGCTGCCGCTGCTTCAACACCAGATCTCGGGCCCCCCGTACACCATCGGCACCAGAATTCGCCTCAGGGGTCCAGGTGTGCACCGCTAGTAGAGGTCGGCAGCAGCAGCATCTGGGGTCAGGATGACTGCAGGATTAGGGCTCTGAGACAGTGAAGGCTAGCGGAGCTCTAGAAAGATGCATCCGCCATGCTTGTCCACGATGCCACTCCCCCAGGTGTTGTTTCTAGCATGGAATGTCGAGGGATGGGTAAATCATGAAAGCAACATCCAGTAAATCAGTATACCAAAAGAAGGGATGCACACATAATGTTATTCCAAGAGATGCACATTGTTAGGGGGTGGTCCGTGACTTCCAGATGCCCTGGAGACGCCAGTGCAACAACACAACATATTCCTGGTATGCCAGGGAAACGCTTATATGGGTTAAGCCGTGATACCCTTTAGGAGCATGTGGGTTAAACACTTGATACAAGGGTTGAATCAGAAGGACGATATGTATATTTAGTGGGACAATTCTATTGTAAAGGTGTCTTGCTGGGGAATATTTATGCACTGAATGTAAAGCAACATCAATTAGTAGCAGACCTCTCTACTCTGCTAATGGTCCGAACCCATCTGCCCACTCCTGGGAGCAGTCTACAACTATGTTTTCAACACACAAATGAATCTGTCACACTCCCTGCTACCTAACTCCCGCTTAGCTGGTGCAATGTCCTACCTATCCCAGTGTATTTCATATTGGTCATTGACTGATAGCTGGTACATGTTACACTAAAGCACTAGGGAATCCTCCTAGTACTCACCAGCACATGAGTTACTTGAACGCCTCAACCAGGTTCTATAGAGTTGCACCCTTCAGCTGAGTTTCAATGGGGCAGAATATCAGAATATCTAGAAATAAACCCTCTCAAACCACAACACATTCCTTCTCTATGTAGCCTGGGGAGTGGCCATCAATGCTTTGGTGTCTTACATTGCAGATAACTGGGTTTCTGCCACTAACCGACTAGTAGATTCGGTGGTATTAAATTCAGTCATACGTGACACACTGTGGTGGGCATGAGACATGTCATTCACCAGAAATTAATACAGATAAAGACTGTATTAGAAACCCTTGAAAAGGATGTGTGGGATTATCCCTCCATGAGGGCCACCTTGACTGATTGGAGAACGTGGCATTTGTACCTGATTGTGGTGTATTGGTTATGTGGCGCATCAAGCTATGATGCACATTGAGGGGGACAAGGCACGATGTTTGTTGGTATGGCTACTGAGGAATGCAACTGCCACCACCCCAGTGACCATGATTTGCATCTCTCCAGTGAGACTAACCACTTTTCAGGGTACCAGTTTTTCCATATCTGGGGGTCCTTTTTGATCAAAGAGGATCCTGGGTTCCCCAGATCAAAGCAAAGAGTCTTAGTTTAGCACGTTCATCTTCAGCCCTGTTGGCCTTCACAAAAAGACTAGGAGCCAAACCGATGGAGGCAGTGATTAAAATATATAACAGTAAGTGTGTCCCAATTGCTACGTATGGGTCCGCCATGTGGGGATATGCAAACTTGGTAAAAATACAGAGGGTGGAAAATGGTATCATTAGGAAAATTCTATCTTTTCCAAATTCCACACCCACCTTCTCGATCCATGAAGAAATGGGTTTGCCCTACATTGTTGATAAATTGAAACTAGCCCCACTGCTTTTCTGGTCTAAAACATGGCTGAACTCCGAGTTAACATTAAATCACGCTATCCTTAAAGATGTTATCTCAAGGGACAATGCCATGAGAATACCCTGGCTGAAATATATTAGATCTACTTTCGCTACGCTGGGGAGACCAGAACTTTTTAATGACCCAATTAACATCAGAAGGGAAGATATTGGATGGGTCAAGCAGGCGTTCTTGGAGAGGGCTTGTATGGCAAGAGAGGAGTCGGAACTGACGAAACCCTCGGTAAGGGCGCACATAGTTTTAACGACCACTCCCTCCTTGGAACCGTACCTAAAAATTGTGACCAACCCACTCCATAGACTCCTACTGACAAAATTCAGGCTGAATTTAATTCATTATTCATTAGGAAATTTCCCTGTGTGGTCAAAACCTGAAGATGGACCACCCTGTGATTGTGACACAGGTTGCTGGAGCTACCCTTACTGTGAGACAACTTCCCCCGACCCTCCATGAGACATTGTTAGTCTCACTCCCAAAGCTTCTAGCATTGATTGGACCTGGTTCATTAAAATAAAATGTGGTCCAAACCAAATAGATCAACAACACTTAAAATCCTTAGATTACATAGGACACTGGAGGAGGCTCAAAGTCTCTGGCTTTTTGTGTGGTGTTAGACCTAGAAAAAGCATTTGATATCTTAGACTCAGGGTATATGTTTCCGAATCTGGATGCGCTGCGCATTAGTGACAGAATTTAGCACCCTAGAAAATACCTTTACACAGTCACTACAGCCAGGGTGACAATAGTGCAATGGATATCGGTTGATTTCATGGTTGGCAGGTGCATGCGTCAAGGCTGCTGCCTCACCTCCCAACTATTCTCCATGACGATGGAGCCGCTAGGCCGGAGACTCAGGCAAGCAGGCCATGACTGGGGCATGCTGATAGGAAACATGATTCATGTAGTCTTCTTATTCACTGATGATGTTCTAATCTAGATTAGAGACAATGGGCCCGATTCACAGAATGAATTTAAGACTAAATCCTAAACTTACTACTATTTGGTATTCACAGAATGCACTTACTACTTTCGGGATTCACAGAGTGAACTTACTACTTTCGGGATTCACAGAATGAACTTACTATTTTCGGTATTCACAGAATAGATTTAAGACTACTAACTTTAAGTCCGCACTCGGGCTGTAAATTCCGGCCTGGAGGCGAAGCTTCCGGATTGGGGGTGGAGTCTGCAGCCCGGAGGCGGAGCTTCTGGCCCAGAGTTGGAGATTTCAGCTACGGCTAAATGTCCAACTCTGAGCCGGAAGCTCCGCCTCTGGCCGGAAGCTCTGCCTCCGGGCTGGAAGCTCTGCCTCGGGCTGCAAGCTCCGCCCCCAAGCCGGAAGCTCCGCTTCTGGGCCTGAATTTACGGCCAGAGTGCGGCCTGTAAGTTAGTATTCTTAAATCTATTCTGTGAATACCGAAAATAGTAAGTTCATTCTGTGAATCCCGAAAGTAGTAAGTTCACTCTGTGAATCCCGAAAGTAGTAAATGCATTCTGTGAATACCAAATAGTAGTAAGTTTAGGATTTAGTCTTAAGTTCATTCTGTGAATCGGGCCCAATAAATTTGGCACTGTTGAAACATTGAATATTCTGGGCTCCTTCAGATCAGCTTTGGCACTAGGGATATATTGGTCGGAAACCTGCTTGTACCTGATCCATCCAGATTGCCCCATGCAGCACGCTGTGGTGGACGCTCATGCCCTCCAATGGGAGCCCTGCACATTTAGCTATCTTTATCATACGTCCTGTGACCTCATAGATGGGAGTCTCATGAAGGCAATCGTGTATCTCCACTCTCTATTAACCTTCTGGTGCCCCCTTACCCTCACAGTGCAGGGCAGAGGGCGCTTTCTAGGATGGTGACGCTTCAGCGCATATTGTATAATTTTGTTAACTTACCGGTTAGCATTCCGTGGCGGTATCATCTGGAATAAGGGAAGGCGATAGGTGGCACTGAAAATATGGCCTTAGCGCCTGAACTTTGAGCATTACTACCTGGTATCTCAGCTATATCTGTCCACCCGCTGGCTGGCAGGGAGAAACGTAGTGCACCTGGGATGGGCCCCTGGAATGTGGAGGTAGCAGGAATTATGTCTACCTAGGGCAGTACTCCCCTCCCCTACTAGTGGTCTACTACAGGTAGCTTATGAAAGTGTGAGCATTCAGAGAAGAGATAGTCTGGGAGGGATTGGAGCTTTGGAAGTAGGCGGGTGTATGCACCCTGGGCAACCTGTTCCTGGATGGAGCCCTTATCCCCTTTGCTCATCAGGTGGACACTGAAGGCCTCCCGGAAGGCCACTTTTTGGACTATAGGAGGCTAGTGTGTGAAATGGAGAGATTATGGGGTACAGCAGATTTGAAACCTGACCCGCATTAGGTGGTACAAGCCATGTACACAGTGGGTTTCGACCATCAGCTAATTACCTGGCCGACCAAGCCCTAGTCCACACACTGCAGGATCCTCTGTATGCTCTCTGGTGGGCTTGGGAGGGGGACTTTGGCCTAGCTTTAACCTCAAAAGAATGGGCCAGAATAGTGTTTTACCCTCTAGAGGTTCCCCAAAAAGCCCGCTTCTAATGTACACAATACAACAGCCTGCACACCTCATCCTGGCCATGTTCCATAAAATCTATCCACAGGCTTCATCTGCCTGCCCACGCTGCCACACAGCAGGTTGGGATTTTCTAAATGTTTCTAGAGCTGCCCGATTGCACAGCCTTTGACAGCAGTCATGAATGCCCTGGCCACAATCACAGGCCGCACTGATCACAAAGGCATGACTGGCAGCTTGCTATGCATGTACAGGTACAGAGAGACTGCAGGCCACAAACTGCTTCATCGATTTGTCATTGTTTATGATGCATTGTATGTTGCTGCTGCGCGGTACCTGTTAACTTGCGCTGTTCGAATGCGCTTGGGTACAATTGTATTTGGCATTGTTTTTAAAAACTTTTAGACTTGTATGTCACTTACTCGAATCGCGATCTCCACGGCTGTCCCAATCACACCCCTAGCTCACCTCCCTTAGGCCTTAGCCAACCGGCCAGGATGGGGCGGAGCTTGGAGGCGGGACACCACAGTTAAAACGCAGCTCTACGCGGGAAGCGGGCAATTGTATGTTGCTGCCGCGCGGTACCTGTTAACTTGCGCTGGTTGAATGAAAAAGCTTGCGCTTGTGTAAAATTGAATTTGGCATTGTTGTTAAAAACTTTTCGACTTGTACTTCACTTACTCGAATCGCGATCTCCACGGCTGTCCCAATCACACCCCTAGCTCACCTCCCTTAGGCCTTAGCCAATCGGCTGGGACGGGGTGGAGCTTGGAGGCGGGACGAGGGGCCTAATGCAGGTCCCTCCGTGGGAGCGCAGCGGACGCGCGTAGCCGACGCGCCGGCGTCGCGCCGGCTGCACGCCAAAGGTAAGCCCGTCTGCGCCCGTCTGTGCCAGAACGGGCCCTGGGGCTATGAATCCCGCTCAAATCATCTCTTATACCCCAGGGTCACTAAGAGAGCTATGTCAACTCCCTTCCACGCTTCCCCCAGCTGTTCTCAACCGCATCACCTCTTTGGGCATCTTTCAAAACCCAAGGGACCCTTCCACTAATACAGGCTTCTACATCACTCCTCCTTCCTCCCGCATTATAGTCTCCTCCACAGCCAGTGAGACAACCCTTCGGGTGTTGTACCTCAACTCGCATTCTATGGTTAAACATCAACTAGATATATATAACATCAGAAAACCTGGCTCACTACGGATTCCACCCCGGACGTGCTAGCTGCACTCCCTTCAGATTATTACATTCTTAATGGCAACCGAACGCCGGGCAGATCAGGTGGCAGGGTGGCGGCCATTATACACAAAAAATACAAGTTTATCACCACGGCCTCTCTAGCCCTACCTGAAGTTGAAAACCTCGTCATTAACCTCGAAAGTGACGCAGGCGCCCTCACTCTAATACTTATTTATCGTCCCCCCCAGCCCATGCCCTCATTCCCTCTTTCTTTAAGTGAACAAATGGCAAACCTAATGACCAACAACACGAGAGTATTACTCATTGGTGATTTTAATTACTGGTTTAACGATACACGAGGGGGGCCACACGCGATTGAACTTTTTGAACTACTGACGAGTCTAAACATGACTCAGCTAGTATCTGCCCCCGCCCATGTCAAGGGCCATATTCTGATCACATCTGGTACCATAATATCACAGTGTCAACCCCAATATTCTCCCCCTGTATCTGGTCGGATCGCCACCTGATTGAAGTTGCAGTGACCGTCAAGGGTAGGGTCAAGCCCCCTAAAATGGCAGGAGGTCTGTCTCGCAAATGGAGCGCACTCGACGCCCAGGGTTTTATTGATTCCTTGGCCAGTACACTTTCCATTATTGACTCCAACTCCAACATCAAATTGATGGAGGCAGGCATCACCAACTGGCTACAGGCTAAATACTCGCGCACTAGGCATGGCAACGCCCACACATGGTTCAATATAGACCTTAAGGTGCAAAAGCTCAAACTTCGCCAACTTGAAAGAAATTGGAGACGCGGCTACTCCAAGGAAGACAGACTGCTCTTCCTGGCGGCTCTTAAAGAATACAAAAACTGGATTTCCACGGCCAAAGCAGCACACGTCTCAGAAAGAATACTCTCGGCCCATAATAAATCTAAGGACATCTTCAAAATCATGAATGACTTCACTAGTGACGATAGAATCCTACCAGCTCAGGCTCCTACTCAAGTGATGTGTAACTCTCTGAATAACTTCTTTGTTGAACAAATTGCGGCTATCAAAAAGAGTATTCCCCTCACTACACACATGGGACCATCTGACCTCACTCTCATCAATCCACTTTCATTTTCCCACTTCTCAGACATCTGCCTAAACACCCTCTCAGAGCTCACAACCCGCGTCAAGTCGGGCTCCCCAAATGACTGTTGCCCTCCGTCAGTCCTCAGGGACATCTTTTCAAATCTACCCCAAAGTATCCTTCCTTTCCTTAATGAATCCCTCAGTAAGGGCATAGTACCTAGCTCCCTCAAGGATGCTATACTGGTCCCCTATTAAAGAAACTAGGGGCAGACCCCATTAACCCCGCCAACTACCACCCTATTTCCCTCTTACCCTACCTGGCAAAGATCCTGGAGGCCCATGTCATTAGGTGCCTCTCTAAGTTTATTGAAAACACCAAGTTCCTGGAGCCTAACCAAGCTGGCTTCAGTCCTGCACATTCGACAGAGGCCGTCATCCTGGCAGGACTAGACACACTGAGGGGAAATGCCGACAAGGGGGCCCCCAGGCTCTGGTGCTCCTGGATTTGTCAGCCACGCTCGACACGGTGGGCCACAATATACTACTACACCGTGTCGGACAAGCTGGTATTCAGGGCCCTGCTCACGAATGGATCAAGTCATTCCTGTCAGGTAGATCGCAAACGGTACGCTTGGGCTCCTATACAGCCACTAAGCTACCCACAGTATGTGGAGTACCGCAGGGTTCTTCTCTTTCACCACTGATGTTCAACTTGTATATTCGGCCACTCATTCATTCACTAAAAAACTGGAGGATAACGGTTTTCAACTATGCCGATGATCTGCAGATCATCTGTCCCTTGGACTCCCCAAACGCTGCAGCAGAATTCCAATCTGCGATTCTCCATATCCAGCAGTGGATGAATCACAATCAGCTTAAACTGAACCCAGAAAAAACGGAACTGGTTTTGCCAGGAAACAGCGTGGCACATTGGGGCCCACACTTCTGGACAAATGAATTAGGTCCTCCACCAACCCCGTCACGTTCAGTGAAGAGCCTAGGGGTGGTCATCGACTCCGACCTCTCTCCCAAGGGACATGTGGGGGCAGTGATCTCCGCTAGTCTGTTCCAACTGCGAAAAATTAGGAAGATCTCCCACCTGTTATCGCACGCCGCCCTGGTGCAGGTGGTGATCTCCTTGGTGCTATCACGCCTTGACTTCTACAACTCCCTTTACATAGGGCTACCTCAGACTCTGTGCCGCCGCCTTCAAATCATCCAGAATCAGGCGGCAAGGCTAATTCACAAAACCCCCAGATTTCAATCTGCTAGGCCTTCGCTACAAAAACTACACTGGTTGCCTATTGCACAAAGAGCCGCTTTCAAGACAGGCTGCCTAATCTTTAAAGCACTCCATTGCAACAGACCTGAATTTTTTAACAATCTCATTGTAAAGCACTCCCCGGCCCGTAACCTCCGCTCAGCACACCTTCACTTACTTACTGAAAAAGCTAGGCAGCCGCAGGTTTTCATACCTGGCACCCAGGTTCTGGAACTCTCTTCCCCTTCCTATCAAGCTCAGTAACAACCTACTAAGTTTCAGAAAGGCTTTAAAAACCTGGCTATTCACACTATCCTGTTAACTCGTCCTACCGCTTCATCTTTCTACATACCCAGCGCCAGGAAACTTATGGTGACAGTGCGCTTTACAAATCCCTATTAACATAACATACCATAACATAACATGCACAGATTAATAGCAATGCACTGGAAGGCTGACATGCTGCCAAAGGTATCGCATTGGCTGTCGGTGACTCTGATGTGTGGCAAGGCCAAGGCCACAGTGTTCCAGCAAGATGAGGTGCATGGGCTATGGAAGAATGATGTACTGGGATGATTTGCTGATCACCCTCTAGAGCCCACAGGACAGCCCCATCACCTTGGCAGGTCAGCCACATGCTGCAACAACCTGCCTGACTCATTTCAGGAGTGTAAACCCCTCTTTTTCACTTCCCCCTCCTAACCCCATCCATGTGTTGCCGCGGCACAGAGAAGACACACATATATGGTGAGTCTTACCCAACCTTACCATGCCACTGGGGATCCATGGGGTAGACTGCGGGCCATGAATACACAATACATGTTTCACTTTTTGTTGTGCCCTTTCACAGGTTGACACAGGTAGCCAGGAAGAGTTTTGTAGACTTCCTTATTGGTTCCATGCAAATATGTACATCAGTCCTTATTCCGTTTGCCAGCCTCCACACCAGCCCCACCAGGAGCAGCCTCCCTGCTGCTCAGCCCATCTCCAACTGTCTCCACTCAGGCACCCAGGCACCATTCATCGCAGTCACACCAACATTCCAATACCAGCTCTCACTCTGGCTGAGCAGCTAGGAGAAAACTAGGCTGGGTAACATACATACAGATTATGAGGATATAACAGTAGCCCCTTCCTTTTAAATAAAAAATTAAAGTGTAGGAAAGCATGGGAATAACTATAAACAAGAACATTTACAGAATATGGAAAAGTTCAAACTCAGGGAAGCAAAGCTAAAAACAACTCTACAACAGAAAGAATGCTGCATAACTAGAAGGAAAAGGAAAATAATGGCAAGCAAGATAAAACATTGACAAACCATATACCCATCCTCCCAATAAACAAATCCAAAATAACGGGTGGATAACACCCCAGGACAAGCACCCAAGACCAACTGGCAAGATGGGTGAGACAAAACACATGTACCACAAGAGGACAACACAATGGGTGCACTCGGTGACGCGCAGGGCGACTTACACCCAACAACACCTGAAGCGCAGGGCCACCCACACAAACAACAAACATATGAAGCGCACGGCCACTTACACAGAACAGCATTACACAGAACAACAAACACATGAAGCGCAGGGCCACTTACACAGAACAGGCGTCATTCGTGGAGTTTTCCTACGCTGAACTCCGCGAAGTTACAAAAAAACTCTGCGAAGTTCCGCGAGTGGCAGAGTGCAGTGCAAACTGCAGTTTGTGCTGGTATTCCTGCCACTCTGGTAGAAATTCCACCGAGCAGCAGCTCGCGTTTGCAAACTTACTGTTCGTGAATGCGAGCGGGGGGAAAAACTCCCCTGCACATCGTAAAGTGACGTTTTCTGCACTCCGAGAGATCCGCAGAGTGGGGAATGCCGAAAACTCTGCAAACTCCGTGAACGCAGCGAAGTTCATTGCCCAGGCCTCAACAACACGTGAGGCGCAGCGCGACTTACACACAAGAATACAATATGTGAGGAGCGGGGTGACTTATACACCCGGCAACAACGAAGTGAAGCACGGGGCGACTTACACACAATCACCAAACACAAAAAGAAACATTGAGTAAGAACCACATAGAAGTTGAGAACCACCCACTAAGAACTAAAGCCACCCTTGCGTAAGGGAGTACCATGTAAGCTATAACCATAATCATACTTCATGTAAAGAATACCAATATGACAACCACCCACCAGAACTCAAGAACCTCCTATGTGTAATGAAGCATAACCTGTGACATCACAAAACTTTGAAGAAATGAACTTTGAAACAATGTAAGCACTACATAAATACCCCATGTAATATTATCAAAACCTATAACTCTTGCCGGTGAGCGACCTCTCACCCGAGTTATGCTATTCTGGGCATACATACAGGTATAGTGCACCCCACCTGAAACTTGTTAATCACAATAAAGAAGCATATTACACCTTGGCATAGCAAAAACACAAACCAAAGACGACTATAGCCCCCAAATGAGAACCCAGAAACATATGCACAAACAATAATTGTCTCTTGTATTTTTTTCTCCCTTGGCTCCCCACCAGGCATTTCATTCATCACAGTCACACCAACATTCAGATACCATCTCTCATTCTTGCATGAGCAGCTAGGAGAAAGCTAGGCTGGGTAACATGCATACACGTTACGAGAATATAACACTTTTCGCTGCTGTATTTGGATTAACTCATAGTTAAAGCAATTTGTTAAGTTGCTGGAATATGCTCTTTCCAGTTCGAGTTCTGAGACATAATGCCGGTAATGTTGTTTTAAACATGTACGAGCTGAATGATGGATCCACTGAACTGAATATAACAACATGGTTTTAAAAACCACAATAAATATATTGACTACAACAAATATATCCCAATATCACAGAACACCGTAGATTACCATCCTTTAATGGTGCAAAAAGATTTTCAAAAGTAGTTCCGCTGTGGAGGACTGGGAAAGCAAGCTCTCTCACTTCCCACCTTTCCAAAAACATGGGGATTGAAGAATCTGCTGCACTTTCTCTAGAGAAGTGAAAGTCTAAACAAAAGTGAATATTCCCTTTACAAAAAAATCTAACAACATTATTATTTTTATGTATTTATAGTGTATATCTACCTAAATAAGGTTCCTACATGCTGATCACTTCCTGGTATCCCAACCAGGACTATCAAAATGTACAAATTCCGAAAAGCAATGTGTTTAGAAGTTTTTGGAAAACCGAAAAATAAGGGAAAGACTCATAGAAACAGGAAGGGTGTTTCACAGCTTAGAACCAAAGTAGGTGAAGGACCGTCCCCCTTGATGGGTTCTCCTTACTCTGGGAACTGTACGCCTGGATGCCATCATTGCGAACAAAAATGCAATCTCGATTAATCACATCATCCCGGTGGACTGGTCAGATCACCACATCATTCTCTTTCATATCCTTCAGCCGGCCCTATCCCTCCCTCCCACCCAAGCCCCCCCTAAGTGGGTTAGGAACACTTCCAGAATCCCCCAAGACAAGCTAGAAGAAGGTCTCTGCACACTCCTCCCGAACACGACGGAGTCTCTCTCTACCTCGGAACTCCCCTCGCTCTACCATTTCAACCTGGAACTCGCCCTGGATAAGCTGGCACCTCTAAAACTAACAAAATCCAGAAGCATCCCCTCTAGGTCTTGGTTCTCTACTGACATCAATGAGGAAAGAAGACATCTAAGAGCCGTGGAAAGAACCTGGAGGACCAACACCACCGCCCTCCATCGAGACCAACTCAAGACAGCATGCAAAAACTATTATACCCACATCAAGAGCAACAAGTCATCCTTCTTCTGCTCCGCACTAGACAATGCCAAAAACCGCCCCAAAGAAATCTTCAACATTATTAGGAACCAAACTTCCATCCCTAAGGCAGCCAACCTAGTAGCATCCAAGACCCAATGCGAAAACTTTGCAAGCTTTTTCAATGAAAAAATCACCAAAATTGATCGCTCATTCAGCACGAGCCCTGCACCCAACCACAACCCTTCAGTAACCCCGTCTATCCTCTGGGCATCCTTCCAGCCGATTAAGGAAGAAATGATAAGCAATCTTATCGCCGCCGCTAAACCCTCATCTCACTCCCTCGATCAACTTCCCTTGAGACTGACAAAGGATTTGGAGAGCACTCTAGCCCCTATCTGGGCCGAGATCATCAACAGCTCCTTGAACGAGGGTTTCATCCCCGACTGCCTTAAACTAGGTTAAGTCACCCACTTCTGAAAAAACCTGGCCTGGATCTCACGGACTTGAACAACTTTAGACCGGTCTCGAACCTTCCGTTCCTAGCCAAAATTCTTGAAAGATGCGTGCTTTCACAATTAACCCAACATCTTGAGGATTCTAATCTATTGTACCCACACCAATCAGTGTTCAGGAAAGGCTGCAGTACTGAAACAGCAATCCTAAATGTCCTAGATGATCTGCACATGTCACTCGACTCCAACCAATGTAGCCTTCTCATCCTCCTTGACCTCTCGGCTGCGTTCGACACAGTGATCATACCCTCCTACTCAACGCCCTCTGAGAGAGAGCGGGCATCGAAAAAACAGTCTTAAAATGGTTCTCCTCTTTTCTGAACAACCGCACTCAAAAAATAAAGATCAACAACTTCGAATCTGACCCCCTCTCCATCAGTAGAGGAGTCCCTCAAGGGTCAGTACTCTCGCCACAACTCTTCAACATCTACATGGAACCCCTCACCTCACTTCTAAAGAACTCCAACATCCCCTTCCACCTTTACGCGGACGACACACAACTCTATTTGAAAACCACTTCGATCGCAGACATTCACAGACTTAATGCGACACTCGTGGAGGTCCAACAGTGGCTCACAGCCAATCACCTCAAACTGAATGAAGAAAAAACAGAAGTTCTCCTAATTTCGAACAAAGATGAAAACCCACAAATAGTGGAATGGCTCAAAGCCTTAAATGCCCTCAACGTCTCTCTAACGCCAACGGATTCCGCTAAATCCCTAGGAATCACTCTCGATCCCAAACTGGACTTGAACAAACACATCTCTAAAACCGCCAAAAGCGCAATCCTGAACCTGAAACTCCTATACAAAATCAAACCCTTCCTCTCCCCCAAAGACCTGAAACAGGCCACACAGGCACTTGTGCTCTCCAGAATTGACTATGGCATCGCAGTGCTGATTGGAACTGCCAAGGCGCACCTAGGACCTCTCACCTCCACCCTCAACGCAGCAGCAAGAATGGTCACAGGAACTAAGAAATTTGACCACATCTCTCCAGCACTCAAAGAACTAAAATGGCTCCCGATTGACCAACAAGCCAACTTCCGCACAGCTTGCCTCACACATAAAGCCCTGCATACAGGCAAACCGGAATACCTGGCCTCCAAACTCAAAAGGGCGGGTCAATCCAGGAACCTCAGAAGCTCCAACACACTACTACTCATCCCTCTGTAATCACAGAAACGCAAAACCTCAAATAAATCCTTTGCGGGGAATGCCCCCAGGATCTGGAACGCCACCCCCCCCCCACATCAGAATGACCGTCTCCTTCCCGCAGTTCAAATCGCTACTCAAAGCCCTCTTCCTTGAACACTCTGGTGCCTAAGGAGAACCCCACGCCTGACGGTCAAAGTCCCTATGACTGTCGTACAGACTCTATTTCCTGCTTGTTGTTCTTGATTCCTGTCTTGCTTATTCTCATTTGCTGCATATTTGTATTTGCTGTGAAGCGCTCTGATACCCTCGGGTCCAGCTAGCGCTATACAAAATCACCTAGGACTACTCGTCCCTTAAGGCATCACCAGAGATTTAAGGTAATGGGGACCTGAGTTTGAAAGAACTTTATGTAGCACACAGTCTGAAACCTAATGTGCTTCTCAATCGGAAGCCAATGAAGGTCTTGAAGTATCCTAGAGGTAGAAGTCTATTTAGAAGGGTGAATTAGGTAGTCAAGAAGCCATATTCTGAACTATCCAGAGCCACTGAAGACAGGAGAAAACAAAGTATTTTTCCTAGCCATTTTAGAACACTGAAGCAGTTGGAGGCCTCATTAGTGATGTGATGGTTCATTTAGAGCCTATTATAAATCCAGAAACCAAGTTTCATGACTACGGGGAATAGAGGTATAGAGGTACCGAGAACTTCCAGCAATAAATGGTGACCACAGAGATAGTGTTGAATATCCACCAATAGAAATCTCAGAGTCAGACGTTGGCTTGGTAAATGATGTCCAATAGTTAAAGCGGGTACCTTGGACCAGTGCAAATAACCCTGATGGTGATTTAAGAGGTCAAACATAAACTTAGAAAGCTATCCAAGTGGTAGCTGTGGAGAGCAGACTTCATGCTTAGTCTTAAAGGAATGTAAGTAGCTTGCTTTACCAGAATGCAACATTGTTGTATTGGTTAAATGAAAGAAGAAACACACAGTAGTTATAAAATATGTATTTATTATTATAACCCAACCTAAATGCCTCACAATATCTGCTACACACAGATAAACATAAAGCACACAATACTGTAACACAGAAACAAACGTGAGTAGCAGTAATACACAGTGGGATCCAGGGAGAGATCAAACCATATACTAACATAGTGGTAAAAAAAACACAACTCGAGTCAAGACAGTCTCTAGAGGTTGTAGAATCGCTGGGACCCCAAGGAACCACCCAAGGTGAGTAAGGAGGGACCCCACGGAGGACGGGTGCAGTGTAATAACACAACTGCGTGCTACGTACAATTCAATGGGAGAGTCGTGCTTTCAATTTTAGTGTTTAAGGACCCTTCCCAGTGGATTATGAAGAAACACTTTAGAACATAGAAGGTTGGAGAGTCACACTACCCTTGGATACCAAAGTACCAGAGTTACCTATCCCAGGGACGCCGGGTGCATAGGGTCAAAGTGGTGTCAGAAACCGCAGTCTTTCTCAATGGGAGTCTTCAAAGAAATGCCACTGCTGGAAATAAGAAAATTGTCTGGTGGAACCTACAGGTGGATTTTTGAAGGAAGGACCTGAAAGCAGAGGGGACAGAGTCTGTGTCTCCCAGGAGTGACCAGGGGCTTGGTAGAGAAATGTCCACTGATGCCGGGTGCTTCAGGTGTGAAGAGGCAGACCTTGACTCTGCAGCCACTGGGACCAAGAGACATCCAGGATGACCAGGAGCCGGATACAAGCTGTCCCATGAAGGATGTTGAGTGCTGAGAGGTCCGTGTCCCGCAGGAGCATCAACAAGCCTTGGCAGTGGCAACCAAAGAGTAAGATCGATGAAGGTCATGGTCTGGCAATGCAAGGTCCACGAGACTCAGCACAGCAAGGAAAGTCAGGGCTGGCCTGGAGACACCAAGGGAGCCCAAGACAATCAGTGTTGTCCCCCAAATGTACCCACAGGCTGGAGTCACAGGAGTCACAAGGGGACATCTAGCAGTTTCACAAAACAACAGTTTGCAGGGCACAGCCTGTGAGGAGGCCAAAGTCATTTAAACTAAATGTGCATAGAGGTTGGCACTATTGATAGCCTAACATACTCAGTTGGGGGATGCCAACAAGCATATGCTCTTGCAAATGTACGTGGTGCACAGGGGTTCAGGTTATGCGGACCCCATGAGGGATACTGGCCTTAAACTCTGTGAGAGGGCAGCTAACCTTCAAAGAATATAGGAACCCACCTCCTGTGTTGCTGGAGCCTTCAGAGTCTACAGGAGCTCAGGATCAGCAGAACAGTCAGTTGCATAATGGTGCAAATGAAAGTTGTTCTTAATGCTCCATAGATCCTGCATGGAGCATGTATTGTGCACGGGCACAGACGATGCTTTGGCCAGAGAGGGAGATGAAGTCAAGCCCATTCGAAGTTCAGCGAGGTCCAGAGTGTCCAGACAGTTGAAGGTCAGTTGTTTGTTGATCAGAATCTTGTCCATGTAGAATCTAGGGTCCTACAGCCAGGTAAGCCCATTTGTACCCACGGGAGAGGGTTGGACAGATTATGGGGACCCTCACAGGGGAGGGTCACGACAGTGGGGAGGATACTCCCCTGTCCTTTATCCAGTTTTGCACCAGAGCAGGAGCCAATGGCTCCCAGGACTGGTTTGAACTGGACTATGCTCAGGGACACCAAGTGTGCCACATATGTAGACATTCATGCACATTGGATGCACACCCAATCAATCAAACAATCAATCATAACATTTGTATAGCGCACTACTCACCCGGAGGGTCTCAAGGCGCTTGGGGGGAGGGGTCCGCTATTGCTCTAACAGCCAGGTCTTGAGTTGTTTCCTGAAGGCGAGATGGTCCTGGGTCAGCCGAAGGTGGATGGGAAGGGAGTTCCATGTCTTGGCCGCCAGGTAGGAGAAGGATCTGCCTCTGGCGTTGGCTCTTCGGATGCGTGGTATGGCAGCGAGGGCGAGGCTTGTAGAACGTAGCTGACGGGTGGGCGTGTAGAAGGTCAGGCGGTCGTTGAGGTACTTGGGACCCAGGTCGTGGAGAGACTTGTGTGTGTAGGTGAGGAGCCTGAACGTGATCCTCTTGCTGACGGGGAGCCAGTGCAGGTACCTCAGGTGGCCGGAGATGTGGCTGCGTCGGGGGATGTCCAGGATGAGTTGGGCGGAGGCGTTCTGGATGCGTTGGAGTCTTTTCTGTAGCTTGGCTGTGGTTCCGGCGTAGAGGGTGTTTCCGTAGTCCAGTCTGTTGGTGATGAGTGCCTGGGTGACCATCTTCCTGGTTTCGGTCGGGATCCAGCAGAAGATCTTGCGTAGCATGCGTAGGGTGTTGAAGCATGATGAGGAGACGGCGTTGACTTGTCTGGTCATCGAGAGGGAGGAGTCCAGGATGAAGCCCAGGTTGTGTGCGTGGTCTGTTGGCTTGGGAGTGGTGCCCAGGGCGGGGGGCCACCAGGAGTCGTCCCAGGCGGAGGGCGATGGTCCCAGGATGAGGACTTCCGTCTTGTCTGAGTTCAGTTTCAGGCGGCTGTTCTTCATCCATTCGGCGACTTCTTTCATCCCTTCGTGTAGGCTAGTTCTGGCGGTGTCGGGGTCTCTGGTGAGGGAGAGGATCAGCTGTGTGTCGTCGGCGTAGGAGATGATGTTGAGGTTGTGCTGGCGTGCGATGGCTGCAAGAGGTCTCATGTAGACGTTGAAGAGGGTGGGGCTGAGTAATGATTCTTGCGGGACGCCGCAGATGACTTCGGTGGTCTCGGATCGAAACGGAGGGAGGCGGACTCTCTGTGTTCTTCCGGCGAGGACTGAGATGATCCACTCCAGTGCCTTCTCTTGGATACCGATATTGCTTAGGCGTTGAACTAGGGTGCTGTGGCAGACAGTGTCGAACGCTGCAGAGAGGTCCAGGAGGATGAGTGCCGCTGTTTCCCCGTTGTCGAGCAGGGCTCGGATGTCGTCGGTGGCTGCGATGAGGGCGGTCTCGGTGCTGTGGTTGGCTCTGAAACCGGACTGCGAGGGGTCGAGGGATCCGTTCGTCTCGAGGAAGGCGGCAAGCTGTCTGTTGATGGTCTTCTCGATGACTTTGGCAGGAAAAGGGAGGAGCGAGATGGGGCGGAAGTTCTTGAGGTCGGTGGAGTCCGCTGTTGGTTTCTTCAGTAGGGCGCTGAGCTCGGCATGCTTCCAGCTCTCCGGGAAGGTGGCGGTGTTGAAGGAGGTGTTGATGATGTTCCGGAGTTGGGGTACGATGGTGGAGTCGGCCTTTTTGAAGACGTGGTGGGGGCAGGGGTCAGTTGGAGATCTGGAGTGGATGGTGCTCATCGTGCGGGCTGTGTCTTTGGTGGTCACCGTGGTCCAGGTGCGGAGGGTGGCGGTGGGGGGCGTTGGTTCGACGGTAGGGTGCGTGGAGGGTGCATCGAAGCTGTTGTGGATGTTGGCGATCTTAGAGATCTTGTGAAGGAGTGATGTCGTTGTTGCCGGTGCTGGGGTTGGAGAACTCCTTGACGATGTTGAAGAGTTCCTTGCTGTCGTGGGCGTTGTTGTCCAGTCATTCCTTCAGTGATTTCTTCTTGGTGGTGCGGACAAGCTGGTGGTGCTTGCGGGTGGCGTGTTTGAGGGCGTTCATGTTGTCTGTGGTCTGGTCGCGGAGCCAGGCTTTCTCGAGGGTGCGGCAGTTCTTCCTGGAGTCTTTGAGTTCGTCGGTGAACCAGGAGGCCTTCTTGCTTCTGGGTCTGCTGGGAAGGTTCTTCAGTGGCGCGAGGTCGTCGGCGCAGGCGGTCAGCCACTGCGTGAAGTTGCGGGCTGCTTCGTTGGGGTCCTTTGTGCTGGCGGGTGGGTTCTGGCTGAGGGAGGTGGTGAGCTGCCCGCAGGTGATCTTGCTCCAGCTCCTGTGAGGAACCTGTTACGGGTGGTGGTGGGTCGTGGTTCTTCTGAAGCTGAAGTGGACGCAGTCCAGTGAAGTCCAGTGGAGTGGCTAAAGGTGATGTGCTTGCTGGAAGAGAAGATGGGATCAAGCGTGTGGCCGGCGTAGTGGGTGGGGGTGTTGACCAGTTGCTTGAGCCCAATATACTAAATCCTGTCTGGGAGGTGGTCACACCTCCCTTTGACAAGATGCCTATTGTCCTGCCTTCCCCTGCTCGAGTTTGGCTCAGCAGCAGGAGGGCAGAAATGTGTCTCTGGTCGGCAGCAACCATTTTGTGCTGCCCGGGTCGAGAAGGCAGGTGCCGGGAAGACCAGTGACCCCACGAAGCTTGCTTCAGAAGGGTGGAATCATACCTCCCACACCGGTTACCGGTGTGGAGGTATGATTTCAAGGTGTTTGATACCAAACACAACATGTTTTGTTACAGCCGGTTTCGAGGCCGCAATGTACGCAAGCACCTAATTCATCTCTACCCATATTTCTGACTGTGTCACTGACAACCCTGTAGAATGGTTTCCGAAGGCTGCAGTGGGGCTCTGCTCATGCAGGGGCTCCCTCTCACATCAAACCCAGCACCCTGCCTTCAGGATTGTCACGGCCTGCTAGAGGAGTGACTGATAGGTTTCAAGTGTAGTGACCAATAGATATAATAAACCTATATCTAAAGTAAGTGGTGCAAGCACCAGCTTTCACAGGCTGCAATGGAAGGCCTGTAGTCCCATTTTGCATGGCCTCTTGTTGGGTGGCAGAATACATGCTTCAGCCCATGGGAGACCTCTGGGTACCTATGCCCTGGGTACATGTGTACCATGAACTGGGGACAGACAAGGGTATCCCAATATTCAATCTGGAGTGTACCTAAGTATATGTATAATATTTTTGGGAGAAAGCAGATAGACTGGAGTCCTTATTATCAGGATCCCAGTCGGACTAGTCAAAAACAATGTAACATTGGGCAAAAAGTGGGGGTAACCATAAGAAGCAGATCCTACTTTCCTACACACAGTCTTTGAGTTTGAGGCAGTTATTGTTCATCCAGGCGGCCACTTTCACAAGAAAGATACTTAGAGCGTCAGCACTGAGATTCTTCCTAGAAGACAGAGAGACAACATCTGAGTGTCATATGCATCTGAAAAAAATGTGAGACCACAGCTCTCGACAAAATCCATCTGTGGCCGTACATAAACAAGGAATAGAATCTGACTAAGAGTAGAACCCTGTGGTACACCAGATGATAAAAGGTAGGATCGAGATAAATGATTTTTTATGTGGACCTGGAAAGAACAGTCCTGTAAGAATGAATTTAGCCAAATCAGAACCAAACAATGCACTCACATATCCTTCAATCTTTGGAGGAGTGTGTTGTAACTTATTTTGTGAAATGCCGAACTAATGTCAAGTAGAATCAGGGCAGCAGTACCACCATGACCTCACTGCAGCCTTAATTGTTCAGTGACTCAGGGTGCAGCAGACTCCATGCAATAACAGCTCTAAAACCCACTGGAAAGGGCTGAAGAAGACGATTAGATTCAGTAACAGCTGCGAGTTGTTGATTTACATGTTTTTCAAGGACTTTGGCAATTATAGGCAGTAGCAAACTGTGCCTGTAATTAAACAAATTAAGCAGGTCAAGATTAATTGTGTTCAGCAAAGGCATTACCATTGCATATTTCAACATGTTGGGAAGTCCACCATTTCCAAAAGCTGTGGAAACAGTTCATCAAAAGGCAAAGGCAAGAGATGATCTAACAGTGATCCTGATTTGATGGATTTAAGTATCATGGTAAATGTTGAGAGGTCCATGGGCAAGAAAGTGGTCAAAGAGCAGGCAGGGCTGAGCAATACTTCATCACATCTCCTGTCTGAATCTGAGTACAGACAGTGGCGGCACCGGTGGTCCCTGTCTCTAGTAGCGATTGGGAGTAGTTGAAAGAGGGAGAAAAAGAAGCTTAAATATTGGAAAAGAAGCCCACTCATTTGGCGACTGTGGCTGAGTGAGAGATACAGAGGAGGAGAAATTGTTATGATCTGATGGAGCTTTCAACACTTAAAAAAAGATTTAGGACGATCTTGTGCCATGGTAATTTTCTCAGAGTAATAGAAGGTTCTGGAAGCATGTCAGTTCTTATGATATATGTTTAGTACCAATCTATACTTCAACTTGTTGTCTTCCCAATAAGTTTTGCATCAAACTCTTCCAAGTGCTTAGAGTACTTCTGTGCATCCAGGCCCAGCTGCGTGCCTGCCATCTCTGACAGCTTGGGATCAATCTTAATCAATGGGTTTTCTTCTCCCAGGCATTATAGACTTATTTGCATTACCAATTAAACAACTCAAAGCCTTAAGGATCAGCAGATTGACTGGATTTCCAGTAACAGACAAATCCTCAGCTCTCTCCGTAATGTGTTTAAAAGGAAACAGTAGTTCTGACTATCATGTATGCCAACGGGTACTTTATCCCATATAATACATGGTCACACTATCACCTTTTCCATAACCATCTTAAAACTTTGGTGCATAGTTCTTTCACATGAAAGAGCTAGCATGCTTGTAAACAAGATAAACAAAAATGCAACCTCTTGTGTAAAATAGAATGCATCTAAAGCGTGTTAGTTATTTGTTGCAAACTGATATTAAAACAGTTCAATACAAATCAATTGTATTGTTTGTTTTTACATCTATAGTAGCTAGGAATGTGTTGACACATGCAGAACGTTTCTAACTTTTCTCTATATAAGGAGAGCAAAAAATAAACATGTTCTCTTTGCTTGTTACAAATTGAGCAGAAGAAATAAAATCAGTATTTCGTTGTTGTTGCTTTAAACAGTTGCTTCAATTATGCTTCGGGCCCTGACCTGCCATTCACCTTGGCTGCTGGCCCCTACAGCTGACAGTGTTATGTCAGAACTTGACTGTACTAACTTATGATAATCACATTCTAACATATAATCAGCAATTGGTTGCGTCACAAGTCTCCAAATATAAAGAAATTAGAGTCTGTTGCTTATACAAGAATTACAGAACCCCATGTATTATACATGAATATAAACAAAATAATTAATTTTCACAGCTAAACAAAACAGAGCAAATACTTATCTTTTGCTGGACCAGCAAAGAGGTGGGTGTTTGCTGCACCATCCAGGTAGCTCTATAGGTTGCTACATGGTGATTGGTGGATTATATTTGGGGTCACTGCACTAATAGCATGAAGAGCCTGTTATATAAAGGTGTCAAATTTCCATTTTGTGCATTTTTTCATGCTTTTCATGCTACTAGTCCAACAGTGAAGAAAATAGTCATCGTTAAACCTCTGGTCTTGCAATCGAATAAACTATTTCACTTCATCCCCAGCTGCCTCTACCGTGTAGTGCATATATCATACACTTGTGGTGAGGATGCAGTTTTGTGAAAATGTGGCAAGTTTTGCCTAAATGACATCTTGAACTGGCTCAGGCTGCACCAGTAAAGCCCTAATTGTAACTTTTACAGGCCAGGGAAATGTGAATGCCATTACTTCTTTAGCATGGATTGGCTAAGCTGGATTTAATCTCACAACTCATTGAAAGAAAAGGATACAAAATGCTGTCTGCATTGATAAAAATGATAAAATCAGATAAATCAAAATGATAAAATCAGATTCTTTTGATTGACAATGCTTGTTTTTTATTCCTAAGCTCTCATTTAGAGTTTGGCAGATGCACACACAATTCTAACTCAGGACACTATTGTTTAAATGTTAGTTGTGACAGAATGGAATTGTGTAACTCATCATGTCATGAACTAGTTGTTAGTTTGCAAGATGTATGACTGTGTAGCAATGGTGTCAAGTGACAATTAGTCTAAGTGCCTAACCCTAGTTGAGTCAGAAGGAAGAAAGACTTTCTTGTAGATTGATACAAAGACAGACTTGACACACAGAAGGGAGTGAGCAAGCACTGGCCTCTGTAGGCAGAAGTAGAAGATGGACCTGTGGAGGCTGGAGCTGAGAAGGAGGGACCGGAAGAACAACCTGAGTCCAAGAACCAGTCAGGAACATTATGAGAGCACTTCCAGGTGACCTTAACTAGTGACATCAGGAACCAGTATGTACCTTCAACTGATTGTATGGTATGGTTCTCACTCCACTCAGTTTGCCCAGCGTTAGCGTATCCCTCGTATCCCTTGGTGTTTTTATCCATAGGTCATGTGGTTGCCACTAGTTCTCTGATGATCCCACCCTGACATATCCCCTGCTGCCTCCTGTGCTCCTGAACTCAGAGAGCTTGTTACCCATGACCAACTATCTGGAGCCTGGAGTAAGTCTTATGCTGCTTGAGATTAATGCTTTGTGACTGAATTAATTACCAGATACTTAAGTATTCTCTGTTACCTCAAACATCACAACTTTGCACTGTGATCTGTCCCATGTATAACCTAATAGGAAGTGCCTTACACGGTCTGTTCATTGCAGTTGGTGCCCCAGACTTCTTGCCTCTTCTTTCTATCTCTTATCCTTTACCCCTTTTTCTACCTGGGCGAGGTCCTGCTAGTGAGCGATATCTAGCAGTTCACCTCCCTGCCTTCACAAGGAGGATGTTGGCGGAGTATCATCAGAAACTGTCTCAACCTTGAACCATTGGACAAGTCCTAACAGATGGGTATTCTAGTACTGTGTCCGGAAATGCCAATGTTCTACTTACAGCTGAAGTGTTAACAAAACAAGACACTCACTAGAGATCACACGCGGGACACCAGCATACCAGGATTAGCGCCAAGAATATCAGCAGTTGATCCAACTTTGTTTGGCATCATTTAAAGATGTATCTTAGTTAAATAAGGACATTCAGTACAACATTTCTAGGGAAGTTAATACCTCAGAAATGCGAGCACCAGCTCAAACTTCTGAAAAAATGCAACAAAACCCACCACAAACAGAGGCTCCTCAAAGAGTTCAACTAGTCGATGATCACTGACCAGTATTACAGGTGCTGGAGAAACAGCATGAAAATTGATCTTACATTTTTCTTGAAAAGCATGTATTATTGGACAGAGCTTTTCAACAACTCATGAAGTACTTGCAGCTAGACCACAACAGTGCCAAATTGAAAAAACATTATCAATATACCCTTCCCTAATATATACAAAAAAGTGATGACAAAAATCTCAGCTACTGGTATTTACCGGGGACACATCTCAATCTGTCATTATTTTGTACACCATGACACTTAATTTTGGACCTAGCAATAAGCAAATCAGTCTTGACCCTGCTCGATTATGATTAGCCCAACCTAACAGGCTTCAAACCAGAATACAAGAAGTACTTACCTGGACCGGCCCTCCAACCAAGCAAGGCTTTTCAGTTCTGGTTTCTCACCTATCGGCTGCTGCTCTCTCTCCTCTGTCTTCTTTGTCTCCTTGGTCTCTGCCCTCCTCTTAATTTCTTACCTCTCCCTTTTGTACCTGATCTCCTCCATTGTATCCCCTTTTCTTTTCATACTCCTCTAACTCACTTTTTGAGCCTTTTCTCCCCTGCTGTTGCCTCTTTGCGCTACAATCATTCAACTTTCTATCACCTTTTGCAACTTTTCATCCATTTTTAGCCTCTGTGCCACTTTCATGCTTTTCTACTCTCCTTTCTGTGCCTTATCCTCCTCTGTTCTTGCCTCTTTTTTGCTACTTTCCATTCTCCTTATCACCCGCTCTTTTCAGCCTCTTTTGCTGTTCCCACTGCAGTGCCAATATTCTGCTTTCCCGTCTTTTCTATCACATGCGTGCCCCATGCTCCCCACACCCCTGTGCTTCTTCCCACCTCCTCCCTACATCTTCTTGCGTATTATCTTCTTCCTGCCTCTTCTTTCTGCACCTGCTAGCTGCACTCACCAGCCCCTAGCTCCTCCCATTCCACAACCTACTTAATGGTGGCTGTGGCACTAGCATGCTAGCCCACTCCATCTGCTGCTGCAGTGCCACACCACGCACCACGGTTGGACCCTTAACATGCACCCATTGCCTATTCACCTACTAAAGCATACCCACGCATGTCCTCCACACAACCACTTCACCTTCCACTAAAGCCACACACACACACCAAACCAGCACCCCAGCAAACACTCGCATAATGCTTCTCAACACCCGCTCATTCAACAAACATGCCTCTGAGATATGGGATCTCCTCAGCAATAGTGCACCAGACCTTCTCTTCCTAGCCCAAAACGTGGCAAAATTCTGCATTGGCACATGACATTACCATGGCTATTCCAACAGACTGCAAGATTGCACAACAGGATCACCCTAACAAGCTAGTAGGAGGGTTCACAATCATCCACAGGTACACTTGGAAGTGCTCTACATCCATGGACATCAAAATCCCTTCATACTAAAAACAGATTACTGCTTCACCATGAAAGGCACCCTTTCAAATTGACCACCAGGACCACAAACTAGTGGAGTGGTGTGGCTCACTGGTTAGAGGCGGCAGACCCGTAAGCAGAGAACTGCCCGGGACCAGGGTTCAATTCCCGACGCGGCAAGGTTGTGGACCAGGGTCAAATCGGACTCGATAATTCTCGCCTCGGTGCCTACTCTAACCAGGGAACACACTTGGCAACTCTGGGCATTAAGCTTGCCTCATCTCTACAACGGCCCCCCACAGACGCCGGGGATGCCTGGTTTCACCTTGGAGATACCCAGAAAGGGGCCTTCTCACAGGGAAAACCAGGACGGGTTCCCCAGCGGTCTTCAGCGCCAGGATACTCCATGGAGTCGCAGTGCGCTTTACAAGTACACCCACATTTACATTTACATTTAAATTTACAAACCAAATCCATCAACCTCATCACAGACTTCATTGCTCCCATCACCATCTACTTCAAGGACTCTCTGGTACCCTGTGACCTAAATTCCCACCTCGAGGACGCAATGCACCCCTCTTCCTCAGCCCTTTTCAAAAGCCTAATCAACATCTGCCTCACTAAGCTCATCAAAGACTCTACACATACTTTTTATCCAGTCTCCACCAAGAGCAAAAAGATCATATGTGACTCTGCCTCACTGCTCACATAGACAGACCAACCAATCATACACTTCCAAATCATCACATTATAAGTACCTGCACCTACCAGCACCCACCCACACAGCCATTACCCGAGCATTGTAGCAGAGGTAGACAGGCTCAATGCCTTCAAAACAGACCAAGCCAACACCACCAACACCCACGGCAAGGATATCATCAACTTAAGCTAATGGATAAAGAACTGCACAGATTCTTATGTACCCATCAAAAGCAAGAGCCAAAGAAGAACCAACAAACAAGCCAGTTGGTATACAGATGACCTCTGGGAATTTAAAAGCTATTGTGGTAGCAAGCCTCAGCCAGGCCTCCTAGTGCAAGGGATTCGCCCATCTCTGCTTAGAGTCTTAGACCAATAGTAAGAAGTTGGCACAGAACCTGGAATAGAAAAGACAGAGTTTATTATTGGAACTACAATCACACAACACCCTTCGGTATAGTATGAGGTAGCACACTGACTAGAAGGAGCTTGGTCCTTTTATATCCATTATATATATTATGTTACAGCAGCTGGAGGTCACGGTGTTTAATTACGCCGATGACCTCCAGCTAATCTTCAACCTCTCCCACTCTCCCTCATCTGCCCAGAATGTCCAGTCAGTCATGACATTTATCCAGGACTGGATGAACTGCAACCACCTCAAACTTAATCCAGACAAGACCGAGCTGGTCTTGACCGGAGGTGGTTGCAGTCCGTGGTCCCCTTCCTTTTGGCCCCCATCACTTGGTGCCCCTCCACTCCCTGTGCCTAAAGTTAAAACCCTTGGGATTTTCTTAGACTCACAACTTTCTATCCGTTCACAAATTGGTTCAGTTGTCTCCTCTTGTTTCTTTTCCCTTAGAATAATTAGGAAAGTCTCTCGTTTTTTTTCCCTTTCTGCTCTAAAAATCATTGTGCTGGCCATGGTACTGTCCCGTATCGATTACGGTAACGTAATTTACAATGGGGCCCCCGCCTACGCGATCCACCGCCTGCAGCTGGTACAGAATCAGGCTGCTCGCCTGATTCATGGCCTTCCTAAATATCATCGGGCCAGTCCACTGCTTAAAGCATTACACTGGCTGCCGGTGCGAGAGCGCGCCCTTTTCAAACTTGGCTGCCTCACTTTTCAGGCTAGGTCAGGCACTGCCCCCAAATTCATATGTTCTGCAGTCATGCCCTATCTCCCAGGCAGGGAGCTACGCTCCTCTCATATGGCCCTCCTAGCTACCCCCCGTTTTAAAAAACAGAGGGCGGGTGGAGCGAGGTTCGCCGTTCTGGCTCCAGTATTCTGGAACTCCCTCCCTGTTGCCCTCCGCACATCGCTCTCCTACCCTCAGTTCCGGAAGGATCTTAAAACCTTCCTATTTACGCAAGCCTACTCTGCCTAACCTCCTCCTGCTGCTGCCGCCCACTGCAACACAAATAGCGCCATGAAACCGCTGGGTAAAAGTGCGCTGTATAAATGTTTTTAAATTCAAATTAAATTCAAATTCACACAGGGGCTCAAATGAAGGCGGTACAGGCACAGAGTGTTGGTTTCAAATACATATAAGGTCATACAGAGAGTGTGCTAGCAACAAGTGGGAAGGGCTGACAGCTAATTCTGCTGGACACATCTTGACAGTTACAAGTTGGGGACAGCTGTAAGCTGAACTGAGCATGTGCAAAGCAGAAGAGGATAAATATATCTTGTCTCTAGGCAGATTTCAAGAGAAGTCAACTGGAACATAGGACAGAGCACATGGCAAACAAAATGGCCGACAGAAATACAAAATGGATTCCGTAAACGGACAAGATAGTCTCTAAATACAAGATGTCTTCTGCTAATGCTTAACCTAATCATTGCTAAATTACAACATTGCAAACAGCTAGAAAGAAAATGCCAATGCCAGAACTAGTACAAGGCTGCACTCAGACACTGCCACACTATCAGAATGCATAGAGATGAGCTCCAAGATGAGATTTTCTCAATCTTTCAAGGTTCACCACCCCCGAGACCGCAAACAACACCATCACCCTATCCAGAAACTCTGTGACAACTTATCAAGCATCTTCCATAGCAAAATAGCATGATTATACAGCAACATTGAACAATAAACACACCCAAAAGAGCTCCTCACCAACCTGATCACCAACAACTACAACAGAAAGCTGACTGAATGAAAAATACAAACCAAAGAAGTCACTGGAGAAATCATGCACATAGGACACTCTTGGTGCCCAATGAACCCATGCACACAGCACATCTACAACATGGGAGAACCACCAATCAGCAACACCCTTACCCCCATCATTAACACCTCTATCAAATCTGATACTATCCCTGAAGACAGGAAACACACAGCAGTCAATGTCTTCCTTAAGAAAACCAGTGGTTGACCCAAGCGAGCGGAGCAACATCTGACCTATCTCTATCTTCCCATACCCAATCAAAATGATAGAGAAGGCTACTAAAAAATAACTCATTAACCACCTCAAACTCCACAACCTTCAGGACTTCAACAAATCAGGATTTCAAAGCAACCGGCGGTAAGGAGTCGGTAGCAGCTTCTCCCACCCCGCTTGGCGCCGACCTTGTGTTTTACATCTGTCACGCTGTGAAAACGCTGAGGTGGCTAGAGCAGAGCAATTGAATGATTTTAAAATTCACTTGGCACTGTAGTCACTGTTTTTAAATGTTGAAACTGAACTGTACAATTGTGTAGCTACTAGCTGTGTAGTATCACGCTGCTGATAAAATCCACTTACCTGCACTCACACAGGGTTAGTAGTGGGACTGTTCCTTCTGCCTCCTGACCCCTGAACCGGCACTGCAGCCAATCGCGGTGCTTGGAGGGCGGGACAGAGACGGGACACACGGAGAGTCGAGCGGTTAGCGCTCTAGACCTCCAGCATTTCAGGGCTATTTAGGCGGCGAGGAGGCGGGCGCGCTGTGCGGGAAGGAGTTGGTGGCAGCTTCTCCCACCCCGCTTGGCGCCGACCTTGTGTTTTACATCTGTCACGCTGTGAAAACTCTGAGGTGGCTAGAGCAGAGCAATTGAATGATTTTAAAATTCACTTGGCACTGTAGTCACTGTTTTTAAATGTTGAAACTGAACTGTACAATTGTGTAGCTACTAGCTGTGTAGTATCACGCAGCTGATAAAATCCACTTACCTGCACTCACACAGGGTTAGTAGTGGGACTGTTCCTTCTGCCTCCTGACCCCTGAACCGGCACTGCAGCCAATCGCGGTGCTTGGAGGGCGGGACAGAGACGGGACACATGGAGAGTCGTGCGGTTAGCGCTCTAGACCTCCAGCATTTCAGGGCTATTTAGGCGGCGAGGAGGCGGGCGTGCTGTGCGGTAAGGAGTCGGTGGCAGCTTCTCCCACCCCGCTTGGCGTCGACCTTATGTTTTACATCTGTCACGCTGTGAAAACTCTGAGGTGGCTAGAGCAGAGCAATTGAATGATTTTAAAATTCACTTGGCACTGTAGTCACTGTTTTTAAATGTTGAAACTGAACTGTACAATTGTGTAGCTACTAGCTGTGTAGTATCACGCTGCTGATAAAATCCACTTACCTGCACTCACACAGGGTTAGTAGTAGGACTGTTCCTTCTGCCTCCTGACCCCTGAACCGGCACTGCAGCCAATCGCGGTGCTTGGAGGGCGGGACAGAGACGGGACACACGGAGAGTCAAGCGGTTAGCGCTCTAGACCTCCAGCATTTCAGGGCTATTTAGCCCCTCGTCGGCCCCAGCGCGCAGCGTTGGCGCGCAGGGTGGCGCCTACTCCTGCGCCTAAGATGAGCCAAAGACCAGCCCGTCTGCGCCCGTCCGCGACAGGACGGGGCTAGGGGCAGGAGGATATGGCGCCCCTCCCTGGCGGCGGGATGGAGGCGCTTAGTATTAAGCGGATAACATATACATCTCAGGCTTTATCAGCTGTACGTAAGCATCTACCAGCTGTCTGTGCCGGTAAGATAGAGCATCATCTAGAAGGACCTTTTGCTTGTCTTACGTGTAGAACGCAGTTCTGCCACAATACAGAGGGAACTGCTCAACAGCAAAACATCGACGCTAGGTTCACCACAGCGTCTAATACTGTTCACGGAACTCATAGGAAGCACAATTCCCTCTTGGGGAGTAAAAATCTGTTATGTAACGCACGATCATTAGTAAAACATGTCATACAGATTTGGGACATGATAGCCACTGAGCTACCAGAAATCTGTTTCATAACAGAAACCTGGCTCAAGCCCCACCTAGTCCCCGCTATTACGCTGAGCATCCCGTTAGGATACAAAATAATCAGAATGGATCGCCTCAGCAAAGTAGGAGGGGGGGTAGCAATAGTGCACAAGGAGGAACTAAAAATTACCATTCTGGAGGAAATCAGTACCCCACAGATGGAACTTTTAATTTTCAAACTCAGTTCCGCTCCTAGGGAACAGAGAAAGGGCGCTCTGGTATATCGCCCCCCAGGCCCGAGCGGCAATTTCTCTATCTCCCTTATAGAAGCCCTAGTACCTTTCGTAGAGAAAAATCAGAACTTCCTGCTTATAGGGGACTTTAATATGCATGGAGAGTTGGCAGACTGCTTGGAAGTTAGAACTCGAGACCTTAGGTCTCAAAAAGATTAACTATGGACCTACACATGAGGCAGGCCATACTCTGGACCTAGTGTTTTTCAACTCACCTCGAACAACATGTGCAGTACCCACCCAGGTAGAATGGACTGACCATTTTATTTTGAAATTCTACACTGACGCCATGAATAAACCATGCATACAGACCGCCCTTGCCACTAAAAGAAGACCCTGGCATAAACTAACCGTGGATACCTTTAGAGAGGTGTACAAAGCCCCTTTGCCTACGGACTACTCAGCGAAAATGACCACTGAGCTCCAGCGGTTCGAGCAGTCTGTTAGTGAAGCTATAAACTCCACCATCCCATTGAAAATATATAAAGCTCGCAAGGCAAAAAGACAAGAAATCTGGTTTTCCGAAGACCTGAGACTGCTCAAACAAAAAACCAGGAAGCTGGAAAAGGCATGGAGACAGTCTCGTAGGTTGGAGGATAAGGAACTCCATAAAGCCTCACTAAGGACATATCACAAGGCTATTAGGACAGCCCGGAAAAGCTATATAGCAACTCAACTAGCAGAGGCTGGGAAAGACTCCGGGGTGTTGTATAAAATTTTACAAACATTTACCAAACCGGCAGCATGTGAGACCACAGAGAGTGCCTCTCAGGCACTATGTGGTGAGATTGCACTATTTTTCACGAAGAAAATTGATGCAATATACGAAAAGATAGTAGCCTCCTAGTTAAGTGAGACAGCTGTCATAAATCTCCCTCACAATAATGCACATCTGAAATCAATTCCAGACAGTCTTAAAAGCTTTCCTCCTATCTCACTAGAAGAGGTCACGGCACTAACCACTCAGATCAAGAGTGGTAGTCCCCTTGATATCATTCCAGCCCGCATTATGCCCATGCTGTCTGAAGTCCTTGGCCCAGAAATTAAAAAATTAATTAACCTATCTCTGAGTACTGGAGAAGTTCCGAGAGACTGGAAACCGGCCTTAGTGAGACCTTTGAGGAAAAACTCCGCCATTCCCTGGACCGACTTTGCCAATCTACGACCTATTTCTCTTCTCCCCTTTATGGGAAAGATTGTGGAGAAATACGTCAACCGACATTTGTCTAAATTCATCGAAGAGACAAATGGATTGGACCCCTCCCAGTCGGGTTTTAGGCCAGGACACAGCACCGAGACCACCTTGCTGTCAGTCGCAGACGACCTACACAGGTTCCAGGATAAGGGTTACTCTGTTATCCTGGTCCTGTTGGATTTGTCTGCGGCGTTTGACACTGTGTCATATGACATCATGACCACCAGGCTTGTTAACATTGGCCTGGAAGACAAGGCTCTGTTATGGCTGACCTACTTGTAGGACACCCCCGCGTCGCACGGCCACCAGCTGCTGCGTGTGCCCCCTAGCCTCGCTGCCTGCCTCGCTGCCGCTGACCACGCCCCCTCCTTCGAGCGGCGTGGTCCGTGAGAGCCTGCCGGTTTCTCCCGACTGTTTTTCATTTGTTTTGTCTTTTCCTTTCTTTGTGCCTGTTTTTATTTGAATCTGTGCCCGTAATTGTGGTTTTCCTTCCTGTTTGGCCGCTGTCTCGCCGTCCTCCGCTCTCCCTCCCCGCTTCCCGCCACCGCCGCAAACCCCGCCCCTTTTTCCCTTCTGTACCCTCCCCGCTCCCGCCTCCCAGCTGCTCCGCCCACCCGCGCACTTCACCTTATATGGCGACCGTGCGAACGCGCAGCGTTCACGCGCAGCGGGCGCGCCGATTGTGCGCCGAAGGTAAGCCCGTCTGCGCCCGGACCGCGCCCAGCGCCAGGACCCCTGGCCCACGAAGACCCCGACCGACCCGCCTGACGTACACCGCCGCCACCCTCATCGCTCTCAACACCGGCCGACTCCCAGGATGCTACCGAGCCACTCCGAAGCACACCCACGGACCCTTCAGCTGTCACGCCTGCAAGTTCTCCTGCATCCGGACCTGCCTCGCACCAGCACCAGCCAAGCCGAACACCAGCAGTAACCACCTCAAGTGCATCCTGCTCAACACCCGCTCCGTCCACAGACACGCCATCGAACTCTGGAACCTCCTCGACACCACAGCTCCTGACGTTGCCTTCCTCACGGAGACCTGGATGAACGCCTCTTCAGCTCCCGACATCGCCATCGCCATCCCAGAGGGCTACAAGATCACCCGGAGGGATCGCACCGCCAACCAGATGGGAGGAGGCATCGCCATCATCCACAGGAACACCATCCGTCTCACGACCAGCACCGACAACACCCTGACCACCGCCGAACACCTGCATTTCCAGATCCACACCGACCCGAAGACCACCCTCAGAGGCACCCTGATCTACCGACCTCCGGGACCACGCACCCAATTCAGCGAGGACATCGCCGACTTCGTCAGCCCGCATGCCCTCCCCTCCGCTGACTACATCCTCCTGGGGGACCTCAACTTCCACCTGGAGAACAACAACGACCGCAACACCAGCACCCTGCTCGACAACCTCGCCAATCTTGGACTCAAGCAACTGGTGTCCACCCCCACCCACCTCGCCGGACACACACTCGACGCAGTCTTCTCATCCAGCACAGACATCGCCTTCAGCCACGCCACAGAGCTTCAATGGACGGACCACAGCTGCGTCCACTTCACCTTCAAAAGAACGACGACCCACCACTACCAGCAACAGGCTGCCCGCAGAAGCTGGAACAAGATCACAACCGACCAGCTCGCCACCTCACTGAGCCAGCACCCGCCTGCCAGCTCAGCGAACCCCAGCCAGGCCGCCGTCAACCTCACAAAGTGGATCAGCAACTGCGCAGACGAACTCGCCCCGCTGAGGAGCCCGCCCAGCAGACCCGGCAGCAAGAAAGCCCCATGGTTCACCGACGAACTCAAGAGCTCCAAGAAGAACTGCCGAGCCCTCGAGAAAGTCTGGAGAAGGGAACCAACACCGGACAACATGACCACCTTCAAGCTTGCCACCCGTAAGCACCACCAGCTGATCCGCGCCGCCAAGAAAACTGCATTCAAGGACCGGCTGGACAACAACGCACACAACTGCAAGGAACTCTTCAACATCGTGAAAGAGCTTTCCAACCCCAGCGCAGGAAACAACGACATCACCCCATCGCAAGACCTCTGCAACTCCCTCGCCTCATACTTCCACAACAAGATCGCGGACATACACAACAGCTTCAACAACCAACCAACGCACACCAAGACCGAACAACCACCCCCCACCACCACCCTCCACGCCTGGACTCCGATCAGCACCGAAGACACCATCCGCACGATGAACTCCATCCACTCCGGATCGCCGACCGACCCCTGCCCTCACCACGTCTTCAACAAGGCCGACGCTGTCATCGCACCCCACCTGCGAGACATCATCAACACATCCTTCGACACCGCCACCTTCCCTGAGAGCTGGAAGCACGCCGAACTCAGCGCTCTACTCAAGAAACCCACAGCGGACCCCACCGAACTCAAGAATTACCGCCCCATCTCGCTCCTCCCGTTTCCAGCCAAAGTCATCGAGAAGACCGTCAACAAGCAGCTGGCCGCCTTCCTTGAGACGAATGGATCCCTCGACCCCTCACAGTCTGGCTTCCGAGCCAACCACAGCACCGAGACCGCCCTCATCGCCGCCACCGATGACATCCGAGCCCTGATGGACAAGGGAGAAACAGCGGCCCTCATCCTCCTAGACCTCTCCGCGGCATTCGACACTGTCTGCCACCGCACCCTAGTACAGCGCCTCAGCAACGTCGGAATCCAGGAGAAGGCTCTGGAATGGATCATCTCCTTCCTCGACGGAAGAACACAGAGAGTCCGCCTACCACCGTACAAGTCAGAGGCCACCGAAGTCATCTGCGGCGTCCCTCAAGGATCCTCGCTGAGCCCCACCCTCTTCAACGTCTACATGAGCCCCCTCGCGGCCATCGCACGACAACACAACCTCAGCATAATCTCCTACGCCGACGACACCCAGCTGATCCTCTCCCTGACCAACGACCCCGCCGCCGCCAGAGCCAACCTGCACGAAGGGATGAAAGAGGTAGCCGAGTGGATGACGACCAGCCGCCTGAAACTGAACTCGGACAAGACGGAGGTCCTCATCCTGGGCTCCTCACCCTCCGCCTGGGACGACTCCTGATGGCCCCCCGCCCTGGGCACCGCACCCAAACCGACGGACCACGCACGCAACCTGGGCTTCATCCTGGACTCCTCGTCGTGCTTCAACATCCTGCGCATGCTACGGAAGATCTTCTGGTGGATCCCCACCGAGACCAGGAAGACCGTCACCCAGGCCCTCGTCACTAGTCGACTGGACTACGGCAACGCCCTCTACGCCGGTACCACTGCCAAGCTCCAGAAGAGACTCCAGCGGATCCAGAACGCCTCAGCCAGACTCATCCTCGACATCCCACGAACCAGCCACATCTCCGGACATCTGAGAGACCTACATTGGCTCCCCGTCAACAAAAGAATCACCTTCCGCCTCCTCACCCACGCACACAAAGCCCTACACGACCAAGGCCCGAGCTACCTCAACAACCGAATCAACTTCTACGCTCCCAAACGCCACCTCCGATCAGCCAACCACGCCCTCGCCGCCGTCCCCCGCATCCGAAGAGCGACTACAGGAGGAAGGTCCTTCTCCTACCTGGCCGCCAAGACCTGGAACTCCCTCCCGACCGACCTGCGCCTGACCCAAGACCACCTCTCCTTCAGGAAGAAGCTGAAGACATGGCTGTTCGAGCAGTAGCGGCAC
This sequence comes from Lissotriton helveticus, assembly GCF_964261635.1. Lineage (NCBI taxonomy): Eukaryota > Metazoa > Chordata > Amphibia > Caudata > Salamandridae > Lissotriton > Lissotriton helveticus. The sequence goes on from NC_136064.1 coordinate 144,844,817, forward strand.
CCCCCTCCCCCCAGCGCCTTGAGACCCTACGGGTAAGTAGTGCGCTCTATAAATGTCTTTGATTGATTGATTGATTGATTGAGGAGTTTCTTGACAGATCGCACCCAAACAGTCACCTTAGGTGCCTATCGGTCAGAGGAGTTGGGAATCTCGAAGGGGGTGCCACAGGGCTCCTGTCTGAGCCCTACCCTTTTTAATATCTATGTGGCCCCCCTTGCTAACATCATGAGATCCCATGGGTTTATCCCTGTGTCATACGCGGATGATACCCAACTCCTCTTCTACTTTAAATCCCTTACGGATGAGATCAAGAACTCCTTTTCCCAGGGGATGAAGGCAGTGGCCCACTGGATGGCATCTAACCTCCTGCAATGTAATGTTGCAAAGACGGAGGTGATGCTGTTCGGGGAGGCCAAAATCCTTTGGTCCCCTGACTGGTGGCCGCAGGACCTTGGACCAGTTCCTGAGCCTAATCAGGCGGTTAAGGATCTCGGTGTTCGCTTAGACCAGGACCTCTCCTTCAAACTACATACCGCCCAAGTGGTGGGGTCCTGCTTCCACATTATTGGGATGTTGCGGAAAGTATTCCCGCTGCTTCCAGATTCAACCAGGAAGACCTTGGTACAGGCCCTAGTATTGAGTCGTTTGGACTACTGCAATGGGTTGCTTCTCTCAGCAAATGAGGGGGTAATCTCTAGATTGCAGGTAGTCCAAAATACGGCTGCTCGTCTTGTTCTTAATCAGCCCCCCCGAACACCCTCCAAACCCCTTTTGACCACTTTGCACTGGCTCTCTGTGAAACAGAGGGTGAAGTTTAAGGTTTGCTGTATTATGCACAAGTGTCTCCTGAGGAAAGGCCCTTTGTACCTGCTTAATAAATTCTCCCTTTATGTACCTTCACGATCCTTGAGATCTAGCGAACAGGCTTTGCTGCAGGTACCTAGAGCAAAAAAGGTGAGACAAGGGGACAGAGCTCTTTCCATTGCTGGCCCTACACTGTGGAACACCCTCCCACTCTCCTTGAGACTCTGCAAGGAGCATCTCCCCTTTAGGAGACAGCTAAAAACCTTTCTATTCTAAAACCATGAAGTTACAGTGACAGGATTGTTTATTTGCAATAAGGCTGCCAAAGGCGCGGAGATACTCCTCCGGGAGGTGATCCTAGCGCGTTACAAACTCGCAAATAAATAAATAAAAATAAAAATAAATAAACCGCAGCACCAAAACAGTACTCATCTCGGCCACCGATGACATCTGGACTACATAGGATCTTGGAAAAACCACATTCCTCATCCTACTTTACCTTTCTTCAGCCTTCGATACAGTCTCCCACTACACCCTCTTCAAAAGATTGCACAACACAGGCATCTAAGGACTGGCACTCAACTGGATAGGCTCCTCCCTTACATGAAGAACACAGTGTGTCAGACTACCACCCCGCAAATACGAATACAAGAATCTAATCTGTGGAGTCCCTCAAGGTTCCTCTCTCAGACTCACCCTGCTCATAATCTATATAACTCTGCTAGCCAATATCATTAGATCCCAAGGCATCACCATTATACCGTACACCAATGACACCTAGCTCATTCTTTCCCTGGCTGACAAATCCAACACCCCAGAACCAACTTCTCAAACTACATGATCAATATAGCACACTAGATGGGATCAAATTGCCTGAAACTCAACTCTTACAAGTCAGAATTACTGACCTTCAGTAACAAGAACTTTCAATGGGATCCCGCCTGGTGGCCATCTGATCTTGAACCTACACCCACATCAACGAAGCACACCAGAAACCTAGTAATCGTCCTGGATGACAAGCTCTTCATCACAGTGAGGGTCAACACAATCAGCTCTTCCTGCTTCCACATACTTTGCTTGCTCTGCAAGATATTCAAATGGCTACCTCTGAACACCAGTCAAACTGCCACACAAGCCCTCATCGCAAGAAGATTACGCTCTGGTAACACACTCTGTACAGGGTTCCCCAAACATCTCCTACACTGGTTTCAGGCCATTCAGAATGCCACAGTAAGATTCATCCTCAACCTCTCCTGGCACACCACGTCTCACCACAGAGAACTCCAGTGGCTCCCCATTCTGAAACGCAAACGATTCAAACTCATCATGCATGCTTACAAAGCACTGCACAACATCGGACCAACATACATAAACAACCACCTACATTTTCATCAACCCAACAGACACCTACGCTCAGCCACACTCTCATTTGCACACACCCACTGCACCCTCAAAAGCAGAATGGGAGGTTGAGCATTCTCCTACATTGCACCTAAACCTGGATCGACCTTCCTACCACACCAGGGCCTCTTCCTCACTTATTGAATTGAACAAGATGCTGACGACCTGACTCTCTGAATAATTCTGTGGGGTCTGATGCCCAACATCCTTCAATTCATTCATTCACGCCTGCTCCAGCTCCTGGACATTCTCATGGGTGATACGCTGCTCCATGCAAATCTTTGAAAATCACATAACAAGCAACCCAGGACTGGTTTTTCCCTAGTTAGGGCTTATAAGCCAGATATATAAGATAGCAGGGGCAACATTTATTTAAAGAGATGGTAACTTCATGATTCAATCATCTGTTACTAACACTATGGCCCTGAAACAACAACCTATTCACCTGTCCAATAAAGCAGCTAGCCACATCTACCTGGTAGACTACAAAGCAGCTATAATCAGAGCAAAAATGACACACTTCCAGTTTCATATTGCAGAATCTGCACATTCCTCAAAATAACTTTCACAGTCTAACTGATTACTCACCCTTCTTTCACAATCTAACTGTAGTCATTCAAACAACTCAGTGATGACTAGGAGAGGGTGGTAAATTTTGCCCTGTTGGGGGAGTTTGTTAACCTTTGCACACTCAACGCTCTGCTTGAAGTGCGGAAGGTGGAAAAAACTCTGCCGACCACTACATGGGGAAGTTTACCACCCACCCCAAAAATATACAACGGAGGATGGCAATTGAATTGGAGCTCACCACACTACAAACAGAGTTTCCGCTTCAAGAAATACACAAATGATTACCTACCTAATCTTTTGATGTGCTACTGTAGAGGGGGACTCTAGAAATGTCTCCCACTTCAAAGCTGGCAACAAGTATAAGTACTGGGCCATAGGAACCAACTTTTCAGAGCATTCCTGGACCTGTGAAAGACTCGGAAGGACTGCTGTGCTGCTCTACTGCAAGAAGGACTGCTACTCTGCTGCCCTGATACTCTGCTGTGCTGATCTGTGAGAAGGTCAGGACCTGCATTTTGAACCCAGGGCCACCTGAGTGACTTTAAGTTGCAAATGGGGGTGGGGTCGCACACTACTCACACACCGGCGGTGTCGCCCCTAAGGACTCTGGTCAATGTAGTAAAGTGTTCGCGATGCATCATCTTTCGATCTTCTGCTATCTTCGCTGTCTTCGCCATCCCTGGACACGTGTTTCGGGGTATTACCCCTCATCAGCAGGGATAGGCCGTGTACTGGGGTTGCCGATGGCTGCCAATATCCGCCAGGTATAGTACCACTCAGGCGCGTAGGTGCGGGATCCCAGGCTCGTCAGCCCGCTGCTCAAGGGAGCTTTAAAGTTACAAATGGGGGTGGGGTCGCACACTACTCACACACCGGCGGTGTCGCCCCTAAGGACTCTGGTCAATGTAGTAAAGTGTTCGCGATGCATCATCTTTCGATCTTCTGCTATCTTCGCTGTCTTCGCCATCCCTGGACACGTGTTTCGAGGTATTACCCCTCATCAGCAGGGATAGGCTGTGTACTGGGGTTGCCGATGGCTGCCAATATCTGCCAGGTATAGTACCACTCAGGCGCGTAGGTGCGGGATCCCAGGCTCGTCAGCCCGCTGCTCAAGGGAGCTTTAAAGTTACAAATGGGGGTGGGGTCGCACACTACTCATACACCGGCGGTGTCGCCCCTAAGGACTCTGGTCAATGTAGTAAAGTGTTCGCGATGCATCATCTTTCGATCTTCTGCTATCTTCGCTGTCTTCGCTATCCCTGGACACGTGTTTCGGGGTACTAACCCTCATCAGCAGGGATATGCCGTGTACTGGGGTTGCCGATGGCTGCCAATATCTGCCAGGTATAGTACCACTCAGGCTCGTAGGTGTGGGATCCCAGGCTCGTCAGCCCGCTGCTCAAGGGAGCTTTAAAGTTACAAATGGGGGTGGGGTCACACACTACTCACACACCGGCGGTGTCGCCCCTAAGGACTCTGGTCAATGTAGTAAAGTGTTCGCGATGCATCATCTTTCGATCTTCTGCTATCTTCGCTGTCTTTGCCATCCCTGGACACGTGTTTCGGGGTATTACCCCTCATCAGCAGGGATAGGCCGTGTACTGGGGTTGCCGATGGCTGCCAATATCTGCCAGGTATAGTACCACTCAGGCGCGTAGGTGCGGGACCCAGGCTCATCAGCCCGCTGCTCAAGGGCCCCGAAACACGTGTCCAGGGATGGCGAAGACAGCGAAGACAGCAGAAGATCGAAAGATGATGCATCGCGGAACACATAACTACATTAACCAGAGTCCTTAGGGGCGATACCGCCGGTGTGTGAGTAGTGTGCGACCCCACCCCCTTTTTGTAACTTTAAGCTCCCTTGAGCCGCCGGCTGACGAGCCTGGGATCCCGCACCTACCCGCCTGAGTGGTACTATACCTGGCAGATATTTGGCAGCCATCGGCAACCACAGTACACAGCCTATCCCTGCTGATGAGGGGTAATACCCCGAAACACGTGTCCAGGGATGGCGAAGACAGCGAAGACAGCAGAAGATCGAAAGATGATGCATCGCGGAACACATAACTACATTAACCAGAGTCCTTAGGGGCGATACCGCCGGTGTGTGAGTAGTGTGCGACCCCACCACCTTTTTGTAACTTTAACCTCCCTTGAGCCGCCGGCTGACGAGCCTGGGATCCCGCACCTACGTGCCTGAGTGGTACTATACCTGGCAGATATTTGGCAGCCATCGGCAACCCCAGTACACGGCCTATCCTTGCTGATGAGGGGTAATACCCCGAAACACGTGTCCAGGGATGGCGAAGACAGCGAAGACAGCAGAAGATCGAAAGATGATGCATCGCGGAACACATAACTACATTAACCAGAGTCCTTAGGGGCGATAGCGCCCGTGTGTGAGTAGTGTGCGACCCCACCCCCTTTTTGTAACTTTAAGCTCCCTTGAGCCGCTGGCTGATGAGCCTGGGATCCCGCACCTACGCGCCTGAGTGGTACTATACCTGGCAGATATTTGGCAGCCATCGGCAACCCCAGTACACGGCCTATCCCTGCTGATGAGGGGTAATACCCCGAAACACGTGTCCAGGGATGGCGAAGACAGCGAAGACAGCAGAAGATCGAAAGATGATGCATCGCGGAACACATAACTACATTAACCAGAGTCCTTAGGGGCGATACCGCCGGTGTGTGAGTAGTGTGCGACCCCACCCCCTTTTTGTAACTTTAAGCTCCCTTGAGCCGCCGGCTGACGAGCCTGGGATCGCGCACCTACGCGCCTGAGTGGTACAATACCTGGCAGATATTTGGCAGCCATCGGCAACCCCAGTACACGGCCTATCCCTGCTGATGAGGGGTAATACCCCGAAACACGTGTCCAGGGATGGCGAAGACAGCGAAGACAGCAGAAGATCGAAAGATGATGCATCGCGGAACACATAACTACATTAACCAGAGTCCTTAGGGGCGATACCGCCGGTGTGTGAGTAGTGTGCGACCCCACCCCCTTTTTGTAACTTTAAGCTCCCTTGAGCCGCCGGCTGACGAGCCTGGGATCGCGCACCTACGCGCCTGAGTGGTACTATACCTGGCAGATATTTGGCAGCCATCGGCAACCCCAGTACACGGCCTATCCCTGCTGATGAGGGGTAATACCCCGAAACACGTGTCCAGGGATGGCGAAGACAGCGAAGACAGCAGAAGATCGAAAGATGATGCATCGCGGAACACATAACTACATTAACCAGAGTCCTTAGGGGCGATACCGCCGGTGTGTGAGTAGTGTGCGACCCCACCCCCTTTTTGTAACTTTAACCTCCCTTGAGCCGCCGGCTGACGAGCTTGGGATCCCGCACCTACGTGCCTGAGTGGTACTATACCTGGCAGATATTTGGCAGCCATCGGCAACCCCAGTACACGGCCTATCCTTGCTGATGAGGGGTAATACCCCGAAACACGTGTCCAGGGATGGCGAAGACAGCGAAGACAGCAGAAGATCGAAAGATGATGCATCGCGGAACACATAACTACATTAACCAGAGTCCTTAGGGGCGATAGCGCCCGTGTGTGAGTAGTGTGCGACCCCACCCCCTTTTTGTAACTTTAAGCTCCCTTGAGCCGCTGGCTGATGAGCCTGGGATCCCGCACCTACGCGCCTGAGTGGTACTATACCTAGCAGATATTTGGCAGCCATCGGCAACCCCAGTACACGGCCTATCCCTGCTGATGAGGGGTAATACCCCGAAACACGTGTCCAGGGATGGCGAAGACAGCGAAGACAGCAGAAGATCGAAAGATGATGCATCGCGGAACACATAACTACATTAACCAGAGTCCTTAGGGGCGATACCGCCGGTGTGTGAGTAGTGTGCGACCCCACCCCCTTTTTGTAACTTTAAGCTCCCTTGAGCCGCCGGCTGACGAGCCTGGGATCGCGCACCTACGCGCCTGAGTGGTACTATACCTGGCAGATATTTGGCAGCCATCGGCAACCCCAGTACACGGCCTATCCCTGCTGATGAGGGGTAATACCCCGAAACACGTGTCCAGGGATGGCGAAGACAGCGAAGACAGCAGAAGATCGAAAGATGATGCATCGCGGAACACATAACTACATTAACCAGAGTCCTTAGGGGCGATACCGCCGGTGTGTGAGTAGTGTGCGACCCCACCCCCTTTTTGTAACTTTAAGCTCCCTTGAGCCGCCGGCTGACGAGCCTGGGATCCCGCACCTACGCGCCTGAGTGGTACTATACCTGGCAGATATTTGGCAGCCATCGGCAACCCCAGTACACGGCCTATCCCTGCTGATGAGGGGTAATACCCCGAAACACGTGTCCAGGGATGGCGAAGACAGCGAAGACAGCAGAAGATCGAAAGATGATGCATCGCGGAACACAAACCAACATTAACCAGAGTCCTTAGGGGCGATACCGCCGGTGTGTGAGTAGTGTGCGACCCCACCCCCTTTTTGTAACTTTAACCACTTCGACGCTAATGACAAAGCCAGCTCGTCATGGGTTTTACCTGCCCTGCGCTCATGACGAGCTGGCTTTGTCACAAACAAGCCATTTTCTACTTCTTCAGCGCACAGCAGGAAAACGCGGTAGCGCTGAAGCAGTTAAGCTCCCTTGAGCCGCCGGCTGACGATCCTGGGATCCCGCACCTATGCACCTGAGTGGTACTATACCTGGCAGATATTTGGCAGCCATCGGCAACCCCAGTACACGGCCTATCCCTGCTGATGAGGGGTAATACCCCAAAACACGTGTCCAGGGATGGCGAAGACAGCGAAGACAGCAGAAGATCGAAAGATGATGCATCGCGGAACACATAACTACATTAACCAGAGTCCTTAGGGGCGATACCGCCGGTGTGTGAGTAGTGTGCGACCCCATCCCCTTTTTGTAACTTTAAGCTACCTTGAGCCGCCGGCTGACGAGCCTGGGGTCCCGCACCTACGCGCCTGAGTGGTACTATACCTGGCAGATATTTGGCAGCCATCGGCAACCCCAGTACACGGCCTATCCCTGCTGATGAGGGGTAATACCCCGAAACACGTGTCCAGGGATGGCGAAGACAGCGAAGACAGCAGAAGATCGAAAGATGATGCATCGCGGAACACATAACTACATTAACCAGAGTCCTTAGGGGCGATACCGCCGGTGTTTGAGTAGTGTGCTACCCCACCCCCTTTTTGTAAATTTAAGCTCCCTTGAGCCGCCGGCTGACGAGCCTGGGATCCCGCACCTACGCGCCTGAGTGGTACTATACCTGGCAGATATTTGGCAGCCATCGGCAACCCCAGTACACGGCCTATCCCTGCTGATGAGGGGTAATACCCCGAAACACTTGTCCAGGGATGGCGAAGACAGCGAAGACAGCAGAAGATCGAAAGATGATGCATCGCTGAACACATAACTACATTAACCAGAGTCCTTAGGGGCGATACCGCCGGTGTGTGAGTAGTGTGCGACCCCACCCCCTTTTTGTAAATTTAAGCTCCCTTGAGCCGCCGGCTGACGAGCCTGGGATCCCGCACCTACGCGCCTGAGTGGTACTATACCTGGCAGATATTTGGCAGCCATCGGCAACCCCAGTACACGGCCTATCCCTGCCGATGAGGGGTAATACCCCGAAACACTTGTCCAGGGATGGCGAAGACAGCGAAGACAGCAGAAGATCGAAAGATGATGCATCGCGGAACACATAACTACATTAACCAGAGTCCTTAGGGGCGATACCGCCGGTGTGTGAGTAGTGTGCGACCCCATCCCCTTTTTGTAACTTTAAGCTACCTTGAGCCGCCGGCTGACGAGCCTGGGATCCCGCACCTACGCGCCTGAGTGGTACTATACCTGGCAGATATTTGGCAGCCATCGGCAACCCCAGTACATGGCCTATCCCTGCTGATGAGGGGTAAAACCCCGAAACACGTGTCCAGGGATGGAGAAGACAGCGAAGACAGCAGAAGATCGAAAGATGATGCATCGTGGAACACATAACTACATTAACCAGAGTCCTTAGGGGCGATACCGCCGGTGTGTGAGTAGTGTGCGACCCCACCCCCTTTTTGTAACTTTAAGCTCCCTTGAGCCGCCGGCTGAAGAGCCTGGGATCCCGCACCTACGCGCCTGAGTGGTACTATACCTGGCAGATATTTGGCAGCCATCGGCAACCCCAGTACACAGCCTATCCCTGCTGATGAGGGGTAATACCCCGAAACACGTGTCCAGGGATGGCGAAGACAGCAAAGACAGCAGAAGATCGAAAGATGATGCATCGCGGAACACATAACTACATTAACCAGAGTCCTTAGGGGCGATACCGCCGGTGTGTGAGTAGTGTGCGACCCCACCCCCTTTTTGTAAATTTAAGCTCCCTTGAGCCGCCGGCTGACGAGCCTGGGATCCCGCACCTACGCGCCTGAGTGGTACTATACCTGGCAGATATTTGGCAGCCATCGGCAACCCCAGTACACGGCCTATCCCTGCTGATGAGGGGTAATACCCCGAAACACTTGTCATGGGATGGCGAAGACAGCAAAGACAGCAGAAGATCGAAAGATGATGCATCGCGGAACACATAACTACATTAACCAGAGTCCTTAGGGGCGATACCGCCGGTGTGTGAGTAGTGTGCGACCCCATCCCCTTTTTGTAACTTTAAGCTACCTTGAGCCGCCGGCTGACGAGCCTGGGATCCCGCACCTACGCGCCTGAGTGGTACTATACCTGGCAGATATTTGGCAGCCATCGGCAACCCCAGTACACGGCCTATCCCTGCTGATGAGGGGTAAAACCCCGAAACACGTGTCCAGGGATGGAGAAGACAGCGAAGACAGCAGAAGATCGAAAGATGATGCATCGTGGAACACATAACTACATTAACCAGAGTCCTTAGGGGCGATACCGCCGGTGTGTGAGTAGTGTGCGACCCCACCCCCTTTTTGTAACTTTAAGCTCCTTTGAGCCGCCGGCTGAAGAGCCTGGGATCCCGCACCTACGCGCCTGAGTGGTACTATACCTGGCAGATATTTGGCAGCCATCGGCAACCCCAGTACACGGCCTATCCCTGCTGATGAGGGGTAATACCCCGAAACACGTGTCCAGGGATGGCGAAGACAGCGAAGACAGCAGAAGATCGAAAGATGATGCATCGCGGAACACATAACTACATTAACCAGAGTCCTTAGGGGCGATACCGCCGGTGTGTGAGTAGTGTGCGACCCCACCCCCTTTTTGTAAATTTAAGCTCCCTTGAGCCGCCGGCTGACGAGCCTGGGATCCCGCATCTACGCGCCTGAGTGGTACTATACCTGGCAGATATTTGGCAGCCATCGGCAACCCCAGTACACGGCCTATCCCTGCTGATGAGGGGTAATACCCCGAAACACTTGTCCAGGGATGGCGAAGACAGCGAAGACAGCAGAAGATCGAAAGATGATGCATCGCGGAACACATAACTACATTAACCAGAGTCCTTAGGGGCGATACCGCCGGTGTGTGAGTAGTGTGCGACCCCACCCCCTTTTTGTAACTTTAAGCTCCCTTGAGCCGCCGGCTGACGAGCCTGGGATCCCGCACCTATGCGCCTGAGTGGTACTATACCTGGCAGATATTTGGCAGCCATCGGCAACCCCAGTACACGGCCTATCCCTGCTGATGAGGGGTAATACCCCGAAACACGTGTCCAGGGATGGCAAAGACTGCGAAGACAGCAGAAGATCGAAAGATGATGCTTCGCGGAACACATAACTACATTAACCAGAGTCCTTAGGGGCGATACCGCCGGTGTGTGAGTAGTGTGCGACCCCACCCCCTTTTTGTAACTTTAAGCTCCCTTGAGCCGCCGGCTGACGAGCCTGGGATCCCGCACCTACGTGCCTGAGTGGTACTATACCTGGCAGATATTTGGCAGCCATCGGCAACCCCAGTACACGGCCTATCCCTGCTGATGAGGGGTAATACCCCGAAACACGTGTCCAGGGATGGCGAAGACAGCGAAGACAGCAGAAGATCGAAAGATGATGCATCGCGGAACACATAACTACATTAACCAGAGTCCTTAGGGGCGATACCGCCGGTGTGTGAGTAGTGTGCGACCCCACCCCCTTTTTGTGACTTTAAGTTGGTTGGCCTCCTAATCAGAGCCTCAGAGACAGAACCACCTTAAACCATGCACTTGCTGAACCAATTGCTTTTTGCTCAGTGCAAAGTTGTCTCTGCACTAAAAATCACTGCAGAGACAGCAGTGACACTTTTCAGGCACATACTCTAAATATACTATTTTTGACCAAGACATGACCACATGAAAACACTCTGGCAGTTCTAACCTACTGGTCCCACTAGACTGCTCAATCAAGTGTTTTGACCATGAGGAGAGAACAGGTGAAGTGGTTGTGACCATTAGACTATATGCTAACCAAGCCAAATGAATTTGATTTGAAAACCTCTCCACATTTCATTCCTGGAACAGAAACTCAAGACAAGAACACAGTTCCAACCAAAATTCAGATTATCTATCACATATTGGGGGATAATAATGCATTTATTGAATAAGTGGCAAAACTCATCACTGGCACCATTATTTTGTTTAGAGGATATTAACATCCACTTGAGCAACCCTATAGACTCGTATGGCTCTCAGCTAAATACCCTTGTTAATAGAATCAACATGACACATCTTTACACATTTCCATTCTGCTTATAAATAAGGGTGTCCTGAAGGCTGAACCTTTCACCGGATGAAAACCCATGTATTCCATCTAAGTTCTTTGGTACCATGTCCAGAATACTTGACAATCATGGCCCTTCTTATACTGTAGGAGTGATGTGAACACAAAACAGGGTGCTATCTCAGTTTAGCTATTCCTGATAAACCACTGACTCCAAGGAGGCTGCAGTGGTTGCAGAAACAAAGGTGAAGAGATCTAAGACAAGAGGACATTTTAAACATGTTTTTCAAGGATTTTGGTAAATAATGACATAGATGTTAGTGCTACTCCATGGACCTGCTTGAGTCTTGAAATTAATAGAAATGAAGTCCTTGGTCTTTCCAAACACGACCACGTCCCACTCCAAGGAGCACTAGTTACGCATGTCAATCAGACTAAAAGGGTACTTACCTGTCTCATTTGAAATCTCACCAGCAGAGCAGGGAACACAGTCAAAGCAGCAGACAGGCCAGCCTTTCCTCGCAGACTGTCTGAACCCAGGGAGGCAGCTCTCACTGCAGAAGGAGCTGGGAGCCTGCGGAAAAGAACAGATAGAGTGAGAAATTAAAACCATAACACACATGATAAAAAATAAATATATAGAGGGACGTATGTCTTGGTGCTAAATGATGATACCACACTGTATTGACCATGCGACACCACAACATACCATACGATTCCACAATAAACCAAACCATGCAGTATCCCACAGTAGCACACCACACTGTAACATGTCATACCTTCTGCTCAGCAGGAAGCCAACAACGTCTTCTTATCATAAATAGAAATAAATCCTGACTTCTAATCCTGCTTGACCTCTCCACAGTCTTTGACCCAATCAACCATCAAGTCACTGTTTTACACCCTAGATACATGCATGCACTTTTCAGACACAGATCATAAATCAAACACATTGGGAGTAAAAGGAAATTCTTGTGGAGTGTTACAGGGTTACATCTTCTTCCCAAACATCTTAAACCGTTACATGCTGAAGGACAACATCAAGATTGATTGATACTCTGAGAACTCTACTTGAAATTGTCTTCAACCAACGACATTCAGAGACTCCAACATGTTTTGAGCTAATCCAAAATTGATGTCAAGTACCTAGGTAAAGCTCAAACTGACAAATAATGAATTCCTCTATTCATCCATCACTCCAAATATTATCACTACTGATTTTTCAAAAATTAGACAGGTAATATTTTGTTTGTTTCATGTAACGCTTCACCAACAGAACCAGGACAAAATAGTACCAGGGTCTGATTTATTCAAAGTGAAACCCTGCTTTACAGATGCCCATTTTGCAAAAACAGTTCATCCACTGTAGGGAGGCAAACATTTCAGCAGATTGAGAACGTCATGGGCGAGGTGTCATATGTGCGTTCAGCAAATGGGTTGAGGCTTACCCCACTAAGGACAATACGGCCATTAGAACTGTGAAAGTACACCTTGAAGAATATTTTCCTCAATTTGGTTTCCCCAAATTATCCGGAGTGACAACGGGTCTCATTTTAATGGGAAAGTGAGTAAATTGATTGGTAAAGGTTTAACACATTAAACAGAAATTTCATGCTGCCAATCATCCGCAGTCAGCGTTTTTAGTTGAGAAGTACAATGGTCCTCTCAAACTGATATTGGCGAAAAATCCAAAAGAGGACAGGGTTGAAATGGCCAGATGCTCTACCGTTAGCTCCTCTGTCAAGAAGAACTACAGCCTATTCTAGAACACACTTGTGACCTGACGATGTTGTGTTTGGATGTCCAGCAAATGTACGGGGTGTCCCATGTCCTCGTAAATACTCCGATATTGAAATCACGTGTTGCTTGATTATCTTGGCCAGTTAAAAGAAAGTTTACATTCTATTCACCAACAGGTACGGGAATCTCTACCTCCTATACCAGAGGGGTCGGCCACAACATTCAGACTGGCAATTATATTTTGGTCAAGGTCTTCCAGAGGAAAAAATTTCTGGAGTCCTGATGGAAAGGTCCTGAATAGGCTCTGGTGGTGACATGTACGGCTGTAATGGTTGCTGCTCCAAAGAACTGCTGGAGGATTCCTTTGCCGTTGTCATATGACCAGTGGGTATTGTCGACACCAAATGTGAGCACGTGCACAGGTTTGTCCCCTTCAGCGATGCTCAACTAACCTGGACACAAACAGACAAGGAGAATGACGATATTTTGAACGACACTGTCCCACCAGAAATACGAGCTATCCAGGAGACTTTGTTCATTGATCACACAGTGCCTGGGGCTGCCAGGAACAAATTGCGCCCTAGGCTGAGAGCTACTGAATCAAAGGAGAAAAAAGATTAGGGATGGACTGAAGATATGTAGTACAGAACAACAGTACCAACAAATACATGAAATACGGGAAAATTCTGTACTCGCTTTGCCTTTGTTGTTTGAACATTACACAGGGGAAAAAGTATACTATGAAAGTAATCCACCTTTATCGATGTGGGATAGATTAGGAGAAGCGCTTAGGACAGAGTAAGCTCCACTGCCGGTGCTCAAGAGCTCCAAATTATTGATGGACAATAACAGCCTCTGCCAGTGAGGCGCTAACGAACACACGGTACGTTTATATTTTCTTGCATTTTCCTTCTTTTGAATTCACTATGCATCCCTTCGGCAGTAAGGCTGCTGAGGAACAACAGCCAATGGTTACTGTACAACGTAATATGATGTGGTCAAGGAAAAGTAAAATAACATGCGTTGTTCTTTTGATACTGGTGATAATACTGTGTGGGGTGTCATGGGTTTTGGAAGATGCTCAAAGCGTGCCTTTACGCATTAAGTGTAAGGTTCTTTTCCTGAGATGAACTAGGGAACTGCCCCAAGTAATGTGTTCTTGGAAACACATAAGAGGTCCTTTGGTGAGGGGACCGCATGTTTCCCCAACCAATCTGTCACCAGTCTGTGGACAGCATATCCATTGCCACTCATAAATTACACATATACTCGACCACCTCAGTTTACAGAAGTGAAAGGAGTGTTTGGATTTGGTTATCCGGGGCCAGGTCTATACCATAGAAAGCCACTGGGAGTGGGCTAGCCAGGGTGTGATAACAATACATATTGTGATCATTTTTATATGGAAAAACAGAACATAACATTAGTGGGTTGGCAGTACAAGGAATTGACTGCCCCAGAGAGGACAGTTATTAACCTACCTGTTGCTCCATTGTGAACAGTACAGATACTTCATTGCATATAAATTGTTTAGGAATAGATTTTTATAACATATGGTTCTCTTAGTGAATAAAGAGGACCCAAGTACTTTCAGAATGAACTCCAGGCAGGCTGCAGTGGATTATGAGGGGACGATTTATGCACACCCAGGGTTTTTCTTCTTGCCCAATGGGACCTATTCCAATGTCTATAATGGTTAAGACGATGTAGCCCTTGGAATGGTATTGCCTTTGGGTGTGCCCTGTAAATATGCCAAGTCTCAAATAAGAGTGTGAGGGAGTGACTTATATAGAGGTCAATAATTACAGTAATGGCATCACCTTTGTATACATCCTTTCCTATATTTTCACATTGGGTGGCACTTCCTTGGCCAGGATTGAGAAGGCTGGAGGACACTTTGGATGTAGCTGCAAATTCTATCTAATACTACAGTGGCAGCTTTCCGCAACCTCACCTCTCAACTGGAGGGTATGTGGATATATTTGGAACAGACTGGATATGCACTACATTTTATTCTAGCTAAGAGTGTTGTTGTATGCACTATCAGTGTGTGGTCAGGATCAAGAACATGGAAAATAATATTACCAAACACATTTTAGATATTCTTAAAAATGTCAAGAGAATGGAAAGTGGGAATTAGAGTTGGTCCTTTTTGGCAGCTGGGCTGGATTCTTGAAAAATCGATTTGTCTCGATGCTTTGTTGTGTCATCGTTCAGTGTCTTCTCTTTTGCTGTTCCTATTGTACCACTGTTTTCACACCTAAAAAGAAAATATCAATTCATGACACATATGCCGCTCTAATGTTTCAGAAAGATGTTGATGATTTTATGAATGTTGATGAGCGAATAGTTGAGAATTCATCCCTCCTTGCTGTTTTACATTCTGATGGTGATGTTATGGAGTGCTCACAAATCCACCCTCATGTGATATTATCACTTGCAATTGTGTTCTTCTTTGCTATAGTTAAAAATGTTTTAGCGCATGGTAAAAGGAGGGACTGTTAGAATAGACCCACAAATTCTTACTCAGTGCCCTATATAAGTTCACATTTACGGCACCATTCTCTGTGTAGATGTCATTTTGAAATATGATCTAAACTAATCCTTTACTGTTACTGCAATAATGAACTGTTAGTGCCAGTGCATAGCTTTGCCACCCAATAGTGGCGGGCCTCTCCCACTTGTCTGATGGTGGGCCCAGGCTTAAACAACCTTGGACTGTGCTAGGTTGTGCAAGATACAAGAACTGAAACCTTTTTTTGTATTTCACTGTCCAGCTGCGTCTGCCTGAGTCTGAGTCTGAGAGGTGGTCTGAGGTGACCCGGGTGGCCAAGCGGGTCACTTCCTTCAGCGTTAGTTTGCTTGCTTTTGCTTTGGTGTGATTAAACTTAACTTGTTGATTGATTGAGAGAATGAGACCACATTAAGTGGCAGTGGTGGCTACCAGGATGGATATGCGATTAAATCTTGGTCGTATTTTAGGTGTCTCACCATAGAAGTAGGTTATAGGCCTAACAACCTTGATTTAACCTGGTAGTATGCTGTTTAGTTTCCCTTCCCAATCGGTGTTTAGATGATAAAGGAGAGACGGGGAAGAGGAACAGTAGCAGGTGGTACACTATTCTCAAAAGATTTTAAACATTTAGTCAATCTTATGATATCTAGGCATAGTAAAATATTTTAGGGACTTCAGAACAATTTGAAAAAGAATGGAATATGAAGGTTGGTTGGCAACTGAGGGTTTGTGAGAAACTGGGTTGTTGGTTGACTGGGGTGTGAGCCCTGGGCAAGCAAGAGTCAAGATCCCTTGCAGAGTGAACCACAAAAAGCCACTAAATACATCTGTGCTTAACAGTGCGTAACTTGGCAGAAAAAGCAGTCAGGCCATGGAAATGTGCAAAGTATTAATACATCGCACACACAGTATTAAATTGAAAACCCAACGCGGAATCCCACACCAATTTAGAACCATTGAGTCAATTTTAATGAAATATTTGGCACCAAAATGACAAAAATCCTATCAGTAGAACTAGAGTTATAAAATGTTAAAGTTTTAAGTAAAACGTAGTGCCTAAAAGATCAAAGCGCCAACCATCAACATCTATTTATGCCAGACCGAGACAAAGTGAAAAGAATATGGCTGACCTTGATGGAGCACGGTTCGAATACAATAAGTGGATTAGGCTCAGTCAGCACTAATCTTCAGACTTAAAAGAACTTTTGAGAAAATAACATGAGAAGGAAACGTTCAGTGGGGCAAGGCTGCGAGTGGTGTCCAATGAGGGAGCATTGTATTTGGGGAGCCTTGGATCAAAGCTGCAGTGAAGATTTCTAAGTATGGACTTAAAAATCGTATTTCAATGTTGAATATCTCCAGCAGCTAGAGGTAGAGGGCTTGAACCAAATGCAGTTTCACAAGGCTGGAAATCCCTTTGGCAAAGGACCACTGAACAGAATTTTCTGCTGCAGAGAAAGAATGAGAAGCCTTGAAGTCAATCTGGCCAGCGATGAATCTCGGGCGGATAGGCGAGCGGGTTTGTACTGGTTTCCTCCTGATTTATAGAGCAGTTTTTGTCCAAGAAGTATTTAAGTCCTTCATTTTGGGATGTGTCCATCTGGGTATATTTAGCAGCACAATCAAGGGTCCATGACTGGTGGTACACCACTTGGGGGATCATGACTCACTCTGGCTGGGTCCATGTACAGTGCCAAGATTATGTTAGCCTTGTGTGTCCATGTGGCTCTGACAGGAGGCCAGTAAGCTGTACCTTAGATTCACTCTGGTATTCCTGGGTTATGCTGAAGAAGCATGGTTCAGCAGCTGGGCTGGCCTCTGAGGGTTCAAGGCAGGCACCAGGCAGCAAAGCAGTCATAATCGATATAATCTTGCATGGTAAACAGCAGGTCAAAACAGTAAGCAGTCCTCTGAGAGTCCTTCCATAGTGAACTGAAGGGTGGGTTTGAAGATCATATTTCTATACCCTGGTCCCCTCCTTCTGGAAGGTGGAAAATGCTTCTAGAAAGGTTCTTTGAAGTGCATGGAATTTCCAGCCCACCTGCCCTGGCTTCTCCTTAACTGCAGTGACAATATGGAGGTGCTACGTTCTTTTTGTGAAGGCAGAACACCTCTTATTAAGATGTAAGTGGGGCTGTTCTCAGCTACATCCTCCCATCCTGACTGGAGAGGGCCCCTTTGGGCTCACATATTCCCTCTATTTTGTAACAGTCTAGAGCGAATATACAAAGTCCTCTGACCTCTTGATCTCAGAACTGCACTTTCCCCAGCAACTCTGCTGTCTGAGCGCACTTCAGCCACCGCCTCCTGGTAGGTGTTTGAGGCTGCCCAGGTGTGCCTCATGCTCGCTCATTATGCTCTGCCCGTTATCCCTGCTCCTGCTGTCTTAACATTTTCTTCTTTTTTCCACTGTATAGAAAACCATCCTAAAAAATACAATCGTGACTAAAACCAAATTATAAAAAAAAATTAGAATATAAAAAACAAGCAGAATTAAACATTCCCACCAAACGGAATAGCCAATTGTTTATGTTTTCCAACAGATAGGCAAACCATTTCTGTTCGAAACCTACAGGTGGGGTGCTTCTTAACTGTGGGGTATGTCGCCTCTTGAGTGAGCGTAATTGTAACACTCATCTTCTTAGAGTGGTGCAGTAGATGAGAGGGAAACACCCTAAGCCCTGTACATGGACTCCTAAAGCCCACGCTTCTAAACTACACACTGGTCTACGCAAAGGCTATTCACCTTTCAACGTATTTTTTGTATAAATTAATTTGCTAGCATACGCAATAAAATAACATAGTTCTATGATCTCTTCAAATAACCAAAAGTCATTTCTGATGTTCTTTACTTCTTTACTTCTAACGATTTTGCCCAGCAAACATGTTTTTAGTCATGGGGAATTACCCACTTGACTTCTTCAGGGCAATAAAAAATAATCATATGCAAGGGATCAGTCAATCCACCATTTTTATATAGCTGATCACCAATTTCACCCAATAGTGAATATTTTGTGACTGCCCAAACTCGACAAATCTCAATGGAATGCCAACTGAATTAACATTTCAAAGTCTTTCTAAGGTGCACTGTAACAGCCTCAAAGTGTCAAAACATGTTGGTGGGATTAAGGTGACATGCATAACTGTACTTCATCATGTGAAAGAAATATCCAATTCTTGAATCACAACTGCGTCACGAGCATAGTTATTATCCATACTTTACTTTAAAAAGTTGATACGATATGCCAAATATGTCATGTACAGTGTGGGGAGACTAGAGGGTGCAGATTTCACACTTCAAAACGTCCATTAGTCAAGGTGAACATTCATGTTTATATACGAGTTTATTCACCTAATGTTAATGGTAATGTAAAATGGGCATGGAACAGTGGGCGGGCAGATGAGCAGGGTCACGTCTCTGTGTCAATGT
Source organism: Lissotriton helveticus (assembly GCF_964261635.1). Classification (NCBI taxonomy): domain Eukaryota; kingdom Metazoa; phylum Chordata; class Amphibia; order Caudata; family Salamandridae; genus Lissotriton; species Lissotriton helveticus. Next base: position 144,863,954 of record NC_136064.1, read on the forward strand.
GTGCATACATCCTAGTTTGTGCGATTTGCATTATAACATCTTAAACATCTTAAGACTCAGGTTACAGATGCTCTAATAGACTAATATAACCTCTAAGAGATCCTTATTCTGACATAGTCTTCCCCTTATATTCCCTCTCTCAGGACGCATAAGAGTCTATATTTTGCAGACAGGTAGTACACGGCATCAATTGAATCCCTACCTTTGCCATCCTGAGATGGGATTACTTCCCACACCCAAGGAAGCTGTTTAAATCTTGGGATTCTTATTCATGGGGATCTATCCCTGAAACATCAGCTACAAGCTGTGTCTTCTTCCTATTTCTTCAACTTTGGGGAATAAAGAAAATTAGAAGATGCTTCATGGTGGAACCTGCCATCTAATAGCCTAACTAATATCCTGGATTGATAATTCTAATGCGCCATATCTGGGACTCCCTATTGACCTAAATACCATGTTGCATTAGTTCAAAATCAGGCGGCCCGGCTGGTCTTCTGTCAGGGTAGACACTGTCACACTAAGCTTTTGTTGAATTAGCTACACTGGCTTCCGGTACCTCAGAGGACCAATTTCAAATTATTTTAAAGCTTTTCTGGGCAAAAGTCCATCCTTCCTGCCCTCTAGAAACCAGCTCATCAGAATTTACTCACTGCCTGAAAAAGTAAAAGAAAGGGGCTAGGAGGGACCAGATTTACTGTATTGACTCTTCACACATGGAACATTCTACCCCCGATATAACATCATCAGGCAATTATGTGGGATTTAGAAAATTCTTAAATACCGGGCTGTTTAGACAAGCTTATGGATAACTCGGCTGCTAGTTGCTGCTTCACCACTACCTTAGAATCAAGAGACCTCATGGTGTACATGCGCTCTGTGAGTTCCCTATTACATAACATTGTTATCTACCTGGCCAACCTTACCTTATCCACAGTAAACAATCACACACAATCCCACACTTATTCATCCATGGGCCCTTCAATTACCAACACAAGAAGTAAAGGGAAGACATCCATAAGAATAAAGACAAACTTCACGTCAATGATACATCAATCACGACCAATGGTGTCTTTCTCTCTAACCTTATCATATCCAAAGTGAAAAAACACACATAATTCCACAAGTACTCATCCACCGAGCCGTTAATTTTCCAATGAAACAGACGCACCAGGCCTTTTACGATATTTCTACCTCAGTGCCCCCATGTACAAGCTTTACTCAATACTACCTAATAACTACATGCAGAAATGGTTTGCTACAGCATTCTACTTCATATTTCTATCCTTGCGTGGGATTTCTACTTACTGACCTCAAAGATATAAGACATTTATGAGAGGGTTGTGGCCAATGTGGAGAAGTGTGGCTCACTGGTTAGAGGCGGCAGACCCTGAAGCAGAGATCAGGCCCGGGACCAGGGTTCAATTCCCGACGCGGCAGGGTATTGGGCTCAATTTCCGCGGACTCGATAATTCTCGCCTCGGTGCCTACTCTAATCATGTGTCCCACTCTGCAACTCTGGGCAATAGCTTGCTTAACCGCATGCGTGCGGCCGCTATTTTTGCCCTGGGCGGCTTTTTTAAAAAACCCGCGTTGCATGACGAGCTGAGCTAGTCATGAGCGTGCGAGCGGCGCAACTCATGACGAGCTCAGCTCGTCAGGAGCACGGAAGGGGTTAATCTCCACAACGGCCCAAACAGCGCTGGGATGCCTGGCTTCTCCTTGGGGGTGCCCTGGAGGGGGTATCTCACATAAAGCCAGGATGGGTTCCACAGCGGAAGACAGCGCCAGGATGCCCCGAGATGGGGCGGCAGTGCGCTTTACAAGTATACACACATTTACATTTACAATGTAGAGCACATTTGCCCCTAAGTAGAAACTTAAAAGCTGTACTCATTATTAACAAACAAGAGCCTCAAGTTTCCCAATTGCTCTTTTGATGGCATTAATTCTAACCTTTCCCGTCCCACTTGATCTCAGAAGGCATGTCGGAGTGTAAGAAGTGAGTACATCAAGTAAATAGGTAGGCCCTTTTCTCTTTAAGATGCGAGGTCTAACACACAGGGCTTTCAAGATAATTCTCTCCCTCACTGGAATCCAGTGAAGGGATGCAAGGGTCTGGTTAGAGGAAACTCTCCTGGGCAGCATAGAATGAGGCAAGCAGCCGCATTCTGAAAGCATTGGAGTCTTTGCACACATTTATTACTTGCCTCCAAATAGAGGAAGTTACCATAGTCTAAGTGTGAGGTTACCAGAGCATGGACCATGGTTTTTCTAGCTGTCATGGGAAGTACATCAAGGGTCTTCCGGAGTCCTCCCATTACCCCGAAACATTTCCATACCACACGTCTGGTACGGCTCTCAAAAGATAATTTGGTGTCCAGCCACATCCCTAGGTTCTTAACCTGTTCTCTGGGGGTTGGGGTAGGTCACAAAGTCGGAGGCCACCATGATGAGGACCAGATCGAGGGGGCTCTGCCGACCACTAGAACTTCTGTTTTATTGCCGTTAAGTTTCCAACAGTTGTTCGACATCCAAGACATCAGTTCTTGTAGGCAAGTCAAGAAGTTAATGGCTGCCTCATCATTGGCTTGTGCTAATGACACCTCCAGTTGCGTGTCATCCACGTAAGACACGACACTGATGCCATATTTTCCAATAATTTCTGCCAATGGGGTTATATAGACATTAAAGAGAGTGGAACTGAGTATGGAGCCCTGAGGGACCCCTTGGGCCAGGTTAATGCTCCTAGAATAGTATGGTTGCTGAGACACGTGAAAACTGCAGTCATGTAAGAAGGACCCCAGCCACTCTAGGGCTTGATCCGCCAGTCCTCCTTTCATGTGGCTCTGTAGAAGAGGTGGATGGACTACAGTGTTGAATGCAGCACTGAGGTCTAGGAGGACTAAGGCGACCGTCTGGACTCATCTACATGATTGTGGATGGTTTCTGTGGATCGGAGCAGTGCTGATTCAGTGGAGTAGGTTGCTCAAAAACCAGATTGTGTAGGGTGATGTAAGTTGTGTTTATTGATATGGGCTATCAGTTGAGTGTTGACCACTTTTTCTGCTACTTTGGCAAAGTAAGGCAGAAGTAAAATTGGACTCAGGTTCTCCAATTGACTCATGCTTACACTCGGCTTCTTTTTTATGGGGAGGACAATCGCCTCTTTCCCCCTTTTTGGGACCGTTCCCGAAGTAAAAGAGAGTTCAAGGAGGTGGCTGATGTAGGACGATCGGACCTCTAGGCTCTATCTTAACACTTTAGGAGTAGTGGGATCCCTAGGTGAGCCTGATTTGATGCTTGAGGCTATACCTCTGAGGTTGTCACACGAGGGGAGAACAAAACCACAAAGGTATTCCGCCTCCGCTATGTTGGATGTTCCATCGCTGTCAGAGCTCCATTAAGTGCTTCATCTGGGAAGGTAGAGTAGATCCTTTCTACCTTCTCCGTAAAGAAGCCTGCCACCAAGTTGCAAGAGTCCACGGAGCTGGTGTTAGGAGCTGTGGTTCTTGCTAGTGACGAAATCTCTTTAAAAATAGTGAAGAGTTCAATTGAGGAGTTCTCAGCTGTCTCATTCCTATCACTCTAGTAGGTGGTCCAAGCTTTCCTTATGAGGGAGTGATAGTGTTTGATAGGAGTTTGTATTCAGTCTTCTTGAGATCTGAGAAGTCTTTCCTCCATGTCCTTTCAAGGTGCTTACAAGCGGATTTAGCTATCCTGAGTTTGTCATTAAACCATGGTGCTGTTTTTAATTGTCTCCCAGGCGCACTCGAGGACCATGGAGCCTTTCTATCTAATTCCTCCGTAATCCGCTTGTCAAATGTGCTGCAGGCCGAGCCAATATCTTTGCCACCAGGTAGTCCCCCATGTTGGAGGGCCAGATTAAAGCTGGCTGATTAAAACCTAGCCCACTTCCTATGCGGTTTCCCAGTGCCAGACATCTTGGGAATATATGTATAGGGCACCAGAGCGCTAAAGGGAACCTCATAGTTCCATGCTTCCATTTCGTTAATAACCTGAGTGAGAATATCATCTGAACCTCCTATGATCATTAGGAAAAATCATGCACACTTCCTTAATGTGGTGACCAAAAGTATGTTTTTACCATGTCAACACTCCACTGTGCTCCATTATCTGCACACTAAATACAAACCATTATTCAACATGGCTCTTAATGATTTTACCTTTACAATACATCTACTCGCAAGTTCAAATGGGATTCTGCTGGACATATGAAGGGGATTGTCCTCTAAACCCGTGAACACCAACTGATGAAAATAAGGCTTTTAAGGCTTCACTCCTTTTTCAGAAACGTAACCTATGAGACACATCCACGGAGACAGATTCCTATTTATACACATCCCATGCATATACAGAACTAGACCTTGATATCGAGTCTTACCCCACATCTCTCCTAAAAAAATAAAACTACCTTCCAGTACACATCAGAACCTCCTGGTTACTTCTCAATTTCCATAAGATATTGAAGACCTGGCTTTTCCAGTAGCTCCCCCTCTTGCCTTAGGCGAAGCATAACCCATCTACTCAGTGCAAGGATACCCTCCCAGGTGATTTTGCACAGAAGGGTACACTTACCATAACTACTCTGTTTCCAAACAAATCCATCTGCCCAAAGTGTCACGGCTAAGACAACTGGAAAGGCAATCAAGGACCGTGCACAGCGCACCGCACCACACCACACAACTGGAGCAAATACACCGGAAAGCCATACAAGCATGGAGATGAAGACACAGGCACAGTAGGAAGGCATAATTAGAGACAACAAGAGCAAGTAGTGCAAGTACTGTAGTGAGAAACACACTCCTTATGTCACAGCCAGTGTGCTATCCCAGCACACAATTCTGCAGCCATTATTAACAGGTGCCATGACACGTACAAGAGATGCCGCAGTATTTGCTCACTATTGTAAAAAGCTTAAGAAAACAACAACATAAGGGCGTTTATGAAACCCCAGGGCTGAAGGTTTGGAAACTCTATAATGAGCAAGGACTGAATAATTGAAATACACAGGCAGTGCAAATGCCACTTTGAGAATTACTTTCAGGCATTCTGTAGAATGACGAGCAGCAGTGCTTAACTTGAACTGTTGCTTGCCAGTGGAGACAAAAAAACTAGCAATAAAGTTGTGGCTGGGGTGAATATTTGACATTGTTCAGCATTCTGTCCATCAATTGTTCTTTTTGCATTTGTCATTTGGAACGGGTATGCCCAGATATTGGTCCCATGACCCCTATGCAACAGGAGTCAAGTTAGCATAGCTGATGAGGGGTGATACCCCAAAACCGGTTTCAGGATGCTTGTTTACGGTCTTGGGAGGACCTGGTCTGGTGATTCAGCAGGACTGTTCCGATAGGGAGCAGGGTCAAGACTGATTTGCATATGACTGGGATAAAACTGGAATCACATGGTGAGCAAAAAAAAGATAGATTTAGTCCTGATCTCTGTACTGAGGTAAATGGTTGACGTTGTTCAGCATTCCATCCATAAATTGTTCTCTTTGTGTATGGAATTGCGTCAAAGTCTGTTGCTGGGAACAAAGGAACTCCCATGCAGCACCCAAGGAAAGCATACCAGAGGCAAAGTAACGAAAGCAGCGCTTTGTGTTATTTTCTGTAACAAATCATAACAACGTGTGACTTGTGGTGTATTCTACATCTCACCAGTAGACTTTGCATTGGGTCTGAATTTAAAAAGTAGCACAAACTCTTTCTAATTCTGTGCTTGTGTGTATGTGAAATGGCATCCCAGAGTCTCCCTTTCTGGTGAGCCAAAAAAAGCAGAAGAAGAATATTGAGCCTGACTGGCTCAATATTGATTTCAATTATCTCATATTTTCTCATATTGTGTATTCTCTTGTGTACTCTTTATTTTCTTTATTGATGGTGAAGAGGGATGATAATGGTTGCAGGGGGATTATAGCTAGCAAAGGGCAGATGGTAACCTTGTCAGATCTTGGCAGGCAGAGCATACATTGACCCCAGTGGTGGTCCTTTTTCCATTATTTCTACTCTTGTATTTTCAAGATCTTTTTACTTCAATGACCACTGAATACTAACAGGTTTCCACTGTGAAAGCCCCATTCCTCACCTTTTGACCACTCATGCATTCTCTCAGTCCCCACACTGAGGCTTGTAGAAGAGCAAATAACACATCAGTATACATATGTGATGACTCCTGCTCCTACACCAATCCATGCGGGATACTGCCAAGTCACTTAAAGTGTGGATTATTTCTCCATCTACACTGCCTTCAAGTTATTTAAAAAGGACTGACTCTTATTCAACCTTGCCTCAGTAACACAAAAGAAAAGGAAATGCCTAGCGGCAAGACTCATCACCGGACCTAGAAAATTCGACCATATCTCTCCTCACCTGAAAGCATTAAATTGGCTACCCTATGAAGCCAGAATTTAGCTATAAATAGCTTGCATCACCCACAAAGCACTCCACTACAGAACACAAAGATACCTCTCCGAGAAAATGTAATTATCGGGAGGAAGCAGACCAGCTAGAAGTGCCAAGTAGCTGTTGTTGAGACCACCCATTTTTAGGAAGAAGAAAACTTATGACAGAGCATTCTCAGGAGCAGCCCCCAAAATCTGGAACTCACTCCCTCCAAACATTAGGAAAATTCAAAACACAGCTACATTTAAGAGGGAAGCGAAGATCCTCCTGATGAGTAAGTTCCTTACATGGGTAAGACAACTCATCACTAAAACTGAAATTTTGACGTTCCAATACTGAACTTCTATGTAATTAGAAGGGAAAGTTAACGGCGTTAATGGAGATAAATGCTCTACGATATGACCCATGAATCAGGACTGGCGGTACACATTGTGACCAAGCTATATTTTGATATTTACCTTATGCTACTGTTACTGTATGTATGTATATATATATATATATGCTCACCTCCTCAGAGTCGAATAATTATGTACCTCTTATCTCTTTAAATCATTATACTATATATGCTTAATCTCTAAACGACCTCTTGTAATGTAAAGCGCTCTGATACCTGCGGGTCTTGTTCACGCTATACAAAACTTTACAATAAATAAATAAAGAAATTATTATTTTTCATAGATCAGCAATTTGTGAGAACAGTTCTCAAGAGCCACAAGTATCTTTCTGACTTTAAACATTTATTTGCCCAACTCTGACCACACTGTGCTGCAATTTAAAAGGTCTGCCTGCTAAACAGTTTGATAGAAAAGGGAACACAGCATCCAGCATCAATTTGGTCCTTGCATTAGATGGTACTATGGGTCCCTTCCCACTAAGAAATACCTCAAAGATCCTCACCTGGTTGTCTCCTGTGTTCCACATCATGGCATCATCCTCTATCCTGATCTGCTTCCCTTCAGGGGCGCTGGAGTCATAGGTCACCACCTTCACCAGCCTCATGGAGCCCTCAGAGGATAGCTGGATGTTGATAAAATCAAACACCGCCGGCACATCACCATTTTCATCAAACAAGATTTCCTCTCCAGAGCTGGTGTTAAAGCGCACACGCCTCACATAGTGCAGCATCTAAAATTGTAACCAACAGGACTCTGTGAAAATATTAAACACACTGATTTATTTAATCTTCTCTATCAAGATGATTCTTGTATGTAGCAAGGTTATTGGATGATTGTTGTGTAAAATATATAATAGGCAAGGAAATCCAGACAAATGCAGTAGGCAACGTACCTGGTGGTGAGGACAGCTTTGGTCCACGCTCCATATGTGTTACCCACATGGACAGGAGTAAAATGGATCCCCTGCATAGTTATTGTTTTATTTCCACAATGATAAGCACTATGCACACAATATCTTGTTATTCAACTTCAACGGATCTCCATCCACCCCACGCTGGGACTGACAGACCAGAGGTTTAATCAAAGCCTGCAGGACACCAATATATATATGTATTTGCAATGTAACCATTTTAAGCCTGTAGCATCCAGCCCAGCTCTGGAGCATATCAATCACTGTACCACGCACATCGCTCTGGTAAACGTGTCTTTATTCTTCAGGATGCGACCATTAACTGAACGCACTGCCATAGACTTTTTTGACCATGCCAATACACACCCTAAATACCTCCTAACTGATTGCGTAACTTTGTAAGGGGTCCACGTAGGACCACAAGGTCCTATTGCACTTAATCACATGACACAACAGGTCCACCTTTGGTAAATAAAAAATACGAACAACATATATACATTATAGTTACTCAATGAACCATCGATGTGCTCACATCAATCTTCCTGATGAAGTAGTATGATTTGAAGGAGTCGCACTGTCATCTGGCATCGTAGATGTTGAGTCTAATGAATGAATTGGGAAATCAGATGGGTTTGTCTCAGGTATAAGGTCTGGAGCCGACGAACATCCACACAGATGGTTGAACTCTGATGAGCTTCTCATAATGGACTTTTAGGGACATTGAACATTTGCCATATGTTCATTACTTGCCACAACTCTCCAGCTTCAAACGACTTGTGATGACTTGTGGTTTTTTTTCACGACTCTCAAAGCTTCAGCATCCAGCAGAGTGGTAATCTTTTGTTTCTGTTGTTGTTTAACTAGGACCCAGCCTCCATCCTTGAAACCAGTGCCCGAGCTCATAAGCCCTTTTTGCATCGACCTTCATGATACTTTTGTGAGAAGTGTCCGTGACTTGAATCTTGTCAATACCTATCACTGGGATTGTGGTCCACTGTGGTAGCTTTGTTGCAATGGCTCGTCCCTACATCAAGGTGGTAGAACTTTCACCTGTCATGGAATGGGGAGTCCATCGATAGGCGTGTAGAGCAGGTCATACGCCTGAGCTGAGATTGAGTCCTTTGAGCGCAGAGCATTGAACCACTTTCCTCAGGGTGCTCATAATTCATTAAACAGCACCATTGAGCTGTGGCCAGAAAGGTGTGCTTTTCTGATCCTTGACAATCAAGCAACTAAGGAAGTCCTTGAGCTCTCTAACGCGTGAACCATTGTCAGACTTAAGAATGGGGGAACACACCACGCTGCAAAAATATCATCCAGTATATCAATGACTTTATCATGGGTGATCAGAGATAAATTGTCCATTAAGGGAAGACTTGAGTACTCATCAATAACTACCATGAGATGATGACAATTGTTTAAGGGTCCAAGAAAGTCAACTGTTATTCTCTCTCGCGCTCATTTAGAAAGGTCAGACATACTTAGCTGATGCTCTGTGGTCTTAGGAGATGAGCAGTTACACAGGTGACATGTATTCAGGGAGGAAACCACACTCAGGGGCATATTTACAAGCAGATTTAGTGACGTTCCGGTGGCAGTAGGGGCTTTGCCTTATTTGCAAGAGGTTAATCACCATGGCTAAATGCCGCCCTGTAAATAAGTCACCCTTTCACACCATACTTAGCATAAAAGGGGTGGGCAATGGGTGCTGTGGTGGGCGTTCCACCGCAACATCCATTGGTTTTGACGCTGCCCCATATTTACAAGGGTGGTGCCAGAATTAAGGCAAGGAAAAGCTGGTCTTAAGCATGTGCAATGAGGATACATGCTTTATTTATCCTCATTGTTGCTGTTTCTATGTGTGCTGCGTTGTGCAGCACACATAGAAACAGCAGAATGACATTGATTGTTTATATGCAGGAAGGTTTCGCTTCCTGCACATAAACAATCACTGTAAAAATGACGAGTTGCAATTTCTATGTGTGCTGCTCAATGCTTAATTTAGCACCAGCGCAGTGGGAAACACATGGCTGTACCGTAGTCTTGTAAATACAGTGCAGCCCTGCGTTTCTGGAGTGGTGAAGCATGGTGTTAAGCCAACAAGGCTAACGCCGCACTCCGTCACTTTATTGTAAATATGCGTCTCTGTGTCCGAGGGCTCTCTTGGTGGCTACAATGCCGGGGAATCCTTTGTGAGCCAGTTCGTAAACCTGTTAGCTCAAACTCTCAGGTATGACATCCTCAAACCTCCTAGTATAATGCCTTCTTCAAAGAAGACAGTCTCTGTAAACCGGGTGTGTTGCACACATTGTAATTTATTCATGGCTAATAATCAGAATATATATTAGAACATTAAAAACAATGGAGTGCTCGGGGCTTATATAGGCTTATAATGTTTCTTTGTTCACAGCTCTGGCTGTGAACAAAGGGTTCAGGGAGCTTGAGGGGATTCCAATCCACTCACGCTCCCAAAAGGCTTTGTTTTTTGTTCGAACATTCTGTCCTCTAGTGACAGAATGTTCTAATAGCCTTACAGCCCTTGTAGATGGGCTATACCGCTATTAAAGTCCCTCCTCCTTGTTAAAGGCCCTCACCTTCGGCTTGGGGCCTTTAACGCTGGAGAGGGCCTTTAATAGCCGGTATAGCCCTCTACGGCGGTCTATAAGGCTATAATAAATACATGTAATTGATATAAGGTTATTTGCAGTTTGCCACTTGCTGCCCCAGGTGCTTTACAACAGCACAATCTTTTGTGAACAGATATGTACTCTACAACAAACATGCAAGAATTTATATATGGATATAAACGTATTTGTACAGAGTGAATTGGCAGACAGGTACTGGGGGTGGTACAAGGATATCTAATGAATGTTGATTATACATAAACAGTGATTTATCTGTTACCATGACTTCAGAAACATTTTGCCCATGGTACTGGCCGGTGTAAAGACTATCATGGAAGCAGTGATTGATCAAACACTTGATGAAAATAGATGTTTGATTTCTTTATAGTGTTTGGTAATATACATTTTCAGTTGAGGAAGACGTTTGGACCTCAGTTTGTCTTCCAGATAACAGTGCCGGGGTAAGTTAACCAGTTACATATTCATTCACAGTAGACTGTTTAATGTGTTCTCTTGTACATGCATTCTGAACCTCTGCATGTGTTGTGCGGTGGGCTTGGGAGAAATTTTTGAGGCATCGAAGTTGAAAATATCTGTAAAATAGAATGAAAATTACTGGGCTGGTATTAAGGTGACAGAGACCAATTTTTCAGTCTAATGCTGGAACGTATTTGTAGAGATATGAAAGTTGTTAGAAGAAATAGATGCACAAATGACTGGAGACTAAGAAGCTGATAGCTATTCTCAATTTTGGGACTAGAAGAATAAATAAAGAGTATGAATGCCTTGGAAAAGCAAAAAGTAAATCGAGGGGCATCTATGGGGAGTTCTATGACTTTGAAGAGTACCTGATAAAAACAAAAAACAGACAAGCTAAAGAAAGATGTACAATGATACACGTAAGAGAAAGACTATCCATAACAGGATTCAACTGGAAAAAAAGAGGACTGTTCTTAAATTTTCAGACACATACACCACAGACTCAGAAGGAGACAACTCTGGGGTGTCAGATGGCCCCGGACCAAACCAAATATCCCCTAGAGTCATGCAGGTAGAGAACTATCAGAATCCCTCCCTTTTTCTTTTTTACCCATAGGCCAGTAGAACGGACGAAACCAATGCCAGAGACAGAACAGAGGGAGCTGTTACCATCAAGACCCTCAACATCATTATTTGAAGGCCAGGAATCAACAATACTAGAGACCATGAAAGAGACAAAGGACGCAACAGATAATACCATTCCATTTGTTAATGTGTCATCAGAAGAGACTGGTCAAAAAGAATATGCCCTACTAACCAGAGGACTTTCCTTTGTACGGAGAACTAGAAACAACACTTTCAAGTTAAATCAAGATGTCTCCTCATACATCAGAAAGAAAAGTTTAAAAACATTCTTCATGCAAACACCTTAGAGAACCAAACTAAAGTCCACATTCATGCGCACCCTTGATATGCTGGGTCCGGAGGTTGCAGTATTTCAGAAGGCAGTATAAAAAGACCTCAACACAATCACTGAATACATTCCCCCATCCCCTCCAAACTGACCACAAGGTAGGTAGCTTTCCTTAAAAACTGCAAAATTCAAAAATGACGCTAAAACCCAACAACAAGAGAGGGGGCATAGTTGTTATAGACACCAGCAAGTATACTGACAAAATACACACTATGCTAGCAGTTCCAGAACATTAAAGAAGAGCAAACCAACGAGAATTTGATATTTTGAAAAAAAAAAGGTTGAACAACTCACTAAGAGAGCCATGAAAGCAGGGGCCATATTTCAGAAGGAATGTGAATTGCTGATTAGGGAGATCCCAGTTACACCCGCCTTGTATGAAGTTCAAGAACCTCATAATGACATAGAATCAACTCCATCACAGAAGCCCCATCTAAATATCTGGAAACATGTATTTGTCCTGTGACTATTCACCCTGATTCATATCTTAGGGATATAAGGGGCATTGTCTCTAAAGCTGAAAATGCGTATTTTAATTGTCATCGAGAGATCTTGTTAACATTATATATTGAGGCGCTGAATACAAATATTCCACAGAAAGAAGCGATAGAAGCATTAAAAGCCTTCATGTGAAGAACACCTGGGGATAGACCATTTAAAAATAGTGTTTTACAACAACTGCTTTGAAGTTAACTGAGACATCTATCAGCAAATCAAGGCAAGTCAATGGGACCAGCATGGGGTCATCTCTTGCCCCAAGCCTTTCGAATAACTTCAAGGTAACGTACTAGCGTAGACACATCTAGAATGAAGCAACATCCATTTTTTAGAATGTGAAATATTGGTCACATCTCATAGACAACATTTTCTGTGTATGGTCCCGGACAAGACCGAGCTGGTTCTGACCGGAGGTGGTTGCAGTCCATGGTCCCCCTCTTTTTGTCCCCCTTCCCTTGGTGTTCCCCCACTTCCTGTGTCTAAAGTAAAAACCCTGGGGATTTTTCTCAATTCTCAACTCACTGTCCATTCACAAGTTAGTTTTGTGGTTTCCTCTTGTTTTTTTTCCCTTAGAATAATTAGGAAAGTTTCCCGTTTTTTTTCTTCCTCTGCTTTAAAAGTAATTGTGTTGGCCATGGTATTGTCTCGTATAGACTATGGTAACATAGTCTATAATGGGGCCCCCGCCTACGCGATCCATCGTTTGCAACTGGTGCAGAATCAGGCGGCTCGCCTGATCCATGGCCTGCCCAAATACCATCGGGTCACCCCACTGCTTAAAACATTACACTGGCTCCCTATAAAAGAGCGTGCCCTTTTTAAACTCGGCTGCCTCACCTATCAGGCCAGATCGGGCACTGCTCCTGAATTCATCTGTTCTGCCATTAAGCCCTACTGCCCTGGCAGAGAACTTCGCTCCGCTCATTTGGCCCTCCTCACCATTCCTCGCTTTAAAAAACAGAAAGCGGGTGGAGCGAGTTTCGCTGTCTTGGCTCCAACCTTTTGGAACTCCCTCCCGGCTACCCTGCACACTTCTCCTTCCTACCTCCTGTTTCGGAAGAACCTTAAAACCCTCCTTTTCACGCAAGCCTACCCGACTTAGACCCCTCCTGTTGCTGCCGCCCACTGTTCACCACTAGCGCCATGAAACCGCCGGGTAAACGAGCGCTGTACAAATGTTTTTAAATTCAAATTCAAATTCAAATTCAAATTCAAGAAGAGGCTCTGCAAGATCTCAGGAGCAACAGGGCTACCTATAGGTAAGTGTTTACAGAAAACCTACTGTGCAGAACACAGTATTACAGCACTCCAGTTTCCATACTAATAGCCAGAAATACTCAATACCGTTTGGATGATTTCTGAGGATTAGATGGAAGGGTTTACGCAACATGGAGAAGAAATGTCGAGCAGAATATTGCACGGAGGTTATCCCAAGCATCTCGTCAAACACCCTTATCAAAGACAAACATATTACAATCAATACTCCCTCCTACAAGGAAAGAATACATGAAAAGAAGAAAGACTAGCATTTACTCTTATAAATCCAACATAAATTATAAAGTCAGGAGGATTTTTGGATAAAATGGAACATTTTGAATACCAACGTATTTGTGTTATGGTGCAGAGCAAACCTCAGGGACAAGTTAGGCCATACCAGACTGCGACAAAATGTTGGAATCTAATAAGGACCCTACGGCGGCACCACTTTGATATTAGGCAACCATCATTGTGGCACATGCCATGCGAGTGAAACAGCTTTGGTGACAGAGCAATGGGTATACAGAGGTTGTATTTACACCCTTAAACACATGACTAACTGTAGGAGTCATAATGTGTTATGTCCGTGTGGCCTTGGGTTCATCAGAGAAACAGGCAGATAGTTTAGCACTCACTAGGGAGACCACAAATCAGCAATCAGGACTAAGAAAATACAAGTACCTTTGGTCCAATACTACCCAGAAGCCCAACATTCAGGAAATGACTTTAAGTGGCTCATCCTGCAGAAAACCAAGCAACGGATGAGGCGCCAAATGACAGAGGTGCACAAAGAAAGGTAAACCTTTGGGATGTTCTTCCTTCGTACAGTCAAAGAGGGTCTCAATGAAGAAATAGTGTGGACAGTTACTTACCCAACACTTGAGTATCCCTTCTTCTAATCATCTCAACTCACCCATAGAGCAGCAATCAACCCTGTTATCACCAGTCAAGAACCTTACTAAAGATATAGGTGGTCAATAACTTGGAGTCTTGATAAGATTTTTTGCGAAATCCATCCATTAACAGGACCCCTTTTTGCCTCAGGCATAGATCTTGGCCAATTACAATACCAACATGATAGGCAGTAGCGACGGCCTCTCGTGCCAAGAGAGTGGCCATTAAAAAGTTTATCTTTGGTTATTATCCATTAAGTTATTTGTAGCACAGTCTGGGATATGAGTGGTGCTTTCATTATGAAAAATGATTCTCCGGGATAGAGAAATGTAGGGGTAAAATCACAAGGTCATAGCTGTCAAGGTTTCAGATTGCTTATGTGTGACATTTTTATAATTTCAGTGTAATTATGAGTGACATTCAATGACAATGAGTGACACTTTCTTGCTAACAGTATAATGTCACCAACACGTAATGGTAGCATGGCATAGCCCACAGCCTAGGTTGGATACCTGTTTGCCATGAAGGGTGGTAGAGAAACAATAAATTAAACAGAGATTCTCTGCATTTGTCGGGCCTAGCCACCATGGCTGGTAAACAATCAAAATAATGGTACAATCAGATCATGGTCAATTGTCAGAGTGTGTCCAGCCTCTCTGCCACGTGGGACCTGAGGCTGACTACAGGATGTGAGAGGGTCCCAGTAGGGATCTACTCCCTACACAGTCCTCCAGTTAGGCCCCTCTTTTACTGCAGTTTACACTGACCCTTTTTTGGCATGTTTAGAAGCTTTATTTTGCGGCTAGACATCCTCATCTAATAGATGCTATAGTTTGACAGGGGGTGCTTTTTCACATTCATTTGGTAAGTGTGTGGTTTTGTGTTTCGGTCTTCAAATCTCTGAGGTGTGTTTGGCCTGCATATGAGCTTCTATAATAGCAGGATAGTCCTGCATCAAAATATGCTTAGGCTCCTATTCCTCCCATTGTACGTTAGCGCCATTTTGTTGCCGTTGACAAAAGGCTCAACTTTTATGCGTCCATCGCAGCAAAGGGAGAAACTGGAACTGCACTGTTTTATCGCAATTCAGGATACCTTTATTTTACTTAACTATCTCACGCACTGCAGTAATGTGGGAACATTACTGCAAAGGTGTGATTCTACTGTGAGATGCGTGGCACTTGACAGGGATGCAAGAACTGTAGTATCCATATTTAGTTGCCCCCCACCTCTCTTGATAACGTCTCCTTCCCCTTGTAAAATTAGGCAGACCCTTTGCCACCCCAGATATATGGAGTATACCTCTAATCCGCAGGCATACTTCCACATTGAAAGATTTCTTCCAACTTATTCCTGATATTCCCACCTGTATACTAGGCCAGGTGCTGCTGGCTGAGTATAATTACAGTGATCTTTTATGTGTGTAGGACTTCCAGCACCCTTCCAAGACGGTGCCCATACTCCATTGGGTTACCTCCTTTTTTACGACGCACCAACTTGCCCAACAAAGCTGCACAAGTATGTTTAATGCACTCAAGGCCGGAGTGGAAACCGAAAGCAGCCCAGGCAATTATGTCTGACCAGCCACCACCAGGGTTATGCGCATCGCGGTGGAGGTATCAACAATGTAGGTTCTTACTACAGAATCTGTTTTTGATATTGTACAAATAGGTAATCAAGTTTTTTTGGTCTGACCCTGGTTGTATTTGTTTTATTGTTTATACTGCTTACATATCATACCCCATAGGCCCACCAAAATCTATGTTTGATATTGTGCGGTTCTGAAGAAGGTGGATCAGCAGTATTTTTTACCCACCGAAATGTGGATGACTGTTTTGGGAGAGATCCTGTACTGCAACAAAACAATGGCAGAATGTGGAAGTCTGTCCTCATTGTAACTTGTAGTGCATGTGAAGTGTGGTTGGCATGGGGTCGAGTGGTACACAAGAGAGGCTTTGTTTCCTGTGAAGGAATGAGTGAGTGGATTGTGAGATGGGACTAATAACAGTTACATACATAGGGACTCATTTATGAGGCCCCTTGCGCCATCGGAGCGTCACTTTTTGTGACGTTCCGTGGCGCAGAAGCCTGTGTGATATTTATTAGGCAGCACTGAGCCACTTTTTTTTGGCTAAATGCTGCCTGATAAATATCAGTCCCTATAACGTAGTGTTCTGCGTTAAAGGGGCGTGTAATGGGTGTTGCTGGGGGCGTTCCCAGCAACATCCATGGCCTTTTGACCCTGCCCCAGATGTACAAGAAATCGTAAATCTGAGGCAGTGCCAAAAGCTTACGCCTCCCCAGGGGAGGAGTAAGGGGGGCGCAATGGGAACATATATCTTTATTTCTCCTCGTTTTTCATTTTTCTATGTGTGCTGCATTCTGCAGCACACGTACAAAGAGGAAAAGCCTCTTTTGATTATTTTTGTACAGAAAGGCTTCCCTTCCTGTCCAAAAATGATCATTCCCGCAGCGCAGGCACGCTTGCGCCATTGTGCAAAGGTGCCTGCGATGGCGCAGGCAGCCCATTGTACGCCGGCGCATGGGAAAAGGACAGGAATGCGCCATATCTTATAGAATCGGCGCATTCCGGCCTTTTTCTTTTTCCGTAGGGAAGCGCAGCGGGAACGCCTGCGGCACTGACTTACGGCAACACCTCATAAATGAGGCCCCTGATATTTATTTAAATGTACAAAGTTTGTATTGAAAATGTACAAAAAATGTCTTTTGATGATGTGGAAAAGAGAGAATATGATATTTAGTAATTCAAAATAATATTATGGATTTGTAAATGGCATTGTATGGTGGTATGCATTCACCTCTGTTAAATACTGATCCAAGGAAAATATACAAATAAAATAAATTAATATGACAAGGCATCTATGGTCCTAAATTGTTTCCAGTCAGTCCACTGAGCACTTTGAGTTGCTACTGAAGAGATAGAGGTCAAGTGGGATTTTGTGCTTGTCTTTGTATTGCCTTTTCATTCATAATTGTGGTATCTTCTGAGGAAAAACAAAGGTCTTTGCCATATATTTTTTTTTAACATCATACGAACTGGACCTGAGCCCGGAGGGACCTCTTTGAATTTCAAAGTATAACCCTGTTCCAATATCTGTAGCACCCCTCCACCTGAAACATTTTCTTGCTATTTCTTAAGAAAAAGGATACATGTTGTTCGCCCATGAGCTCGGCATAATCAGGAACACTTCCTGGGCGTTGGTAGAGGAGGGGGACACTGGCCATTCTGACCCCTGCTAGCATAGGGTTGATTGCACTTGTTCCTTCAAGCTTCAGTGTTAATCAGGAAGGCAGTCTGATGCCTTTTCCTTGTATTCCTACAAGGAGGTTCTGATTTAACTTAGGTTCTGAAGAGTAGTTTTGCTGGTTTTTGATTTTTACAGGCCCTTCAAAGCCTATCCTCCAGTCCATCTCCAAAAATGTTCTTCCAGAGAGAAGCCTGTGGCGTAACCCTGCCTTCCAAGCACCACATGGTTTCCAATCCCTTAGATAGCTTTGGCAACTGGCAGCCACTTTGGAAACCCCAGGAAAGGTGGAGCTTTGAATGCATCACAGGAGACATAGACAAGGAACTTGGCCAGCATTTCCATGTTGGAAAAAGAATGGCTAAAGTTAGAGTATGAAAGTATTTTACTAGGGGTTGAGAAGAATATACTGCATGTAGTGTTGCTGTTAAGGTCACATTTACTCCTGAATAGTCATTTTTCAAGGCTTCTCTCACTTTCAGGTTCACAAAGTCTGTCTGCAGGACATCTTCAGCAAACACTATGGAGACACCTGTGAGATTAGCCAATATTGGGTTTATCTTTCGAGCTGTAGGAATGTTCATATCTCCCTTCGCCAAAGGGTAAAAGTCACTCAGCCTCTGTGGAAGATTGCTCTGGTTTCCTCCACTCTCTTGAACGTAAGCCCATCCCTTCCCTTTGTGTAGACAAATAAGTCATAGGGAGAACAGTTAACTGTTTAAATAGGCCAGTGCTAGTCACTTAGGAGTCTAAACATTATTGCCCAGAGACATAAAAAGAAAAGAACAGCTTTTTGAATACATTTACTCCCATGAGTGTTTTCAGGGACCTGCACCTCCTCCTCATCAAACTTAGGAGATGACAATGAGGGAATAGATGATGGGAAGAAACTTTAACCGAAGAAACAGACGCTGTGGGGGAAGTTGCAGAGGGCTGGGTCCTGCAGTTATTCTTCCAGTTGTGAGGGGCATCTGACAAGGAAACATCACCATATTGCATTTGTTCCCCAGAATGCTCCAATCCCTGAAATCAGGAACAGTAGTAGCCCTATTTTGCCTGAGTCTTTTCTCATCACCACCCTTATCTCTTGAACAATGGCACCGTTTACACGAGCGCTTCTTGTGCTCAATGATGCAGAAGACAGAACAGAGGAAAGACTGTCCTTATGTAGTGCTACCTGAGGAGCCTTTCTGTCCTGACAAATGCCTGTCCAAAATGAATAAAGAAAGAATATATACAATAATACATTCATTATTTCAATATCAATTACTATATAAAATAAAAATCTTTATAATTGAGATTTAAATAATGTGTTAGTCAACTTCACTCATTGATTTTTCAAGAAAGTTTATGAGGACAGCCTTGAAGCCCTATCTGTGTGTAGAGGGTCAGAGAACGAAGACAGAAAGACATACCAGAGCTCTCAGTATCCAGGCCTCCATTGGCTTCCAGAAGACTGTACCTCTTGTTTCTTCAGTGTGCACACCCCCTTACCAAGGGAAACACGTGCCTGAGGACAGGCAATCTCAACGCCACCAAAGAAGGGTCACCACAAGACCCCAGAGGGTGAAGATGAAAGCAGAGCGTTAGCTATGGGACAGGCAGCAATGTGAAGAGGCTGCTGGGGGAGTGAGGCATTAGCCTGGGACCACAGCAGCACAGAAGATCCGCTTCAGCAGGGAGATGAGCACGTACACCTGTTGCAGCCCTAGTGTTTATCACAGCACTAAAAAAGGCAGCAGGGCACGCTCAATAACTGATCGCACCCCCCCCCCCACAACCTCATTTACGCCTAATTTAGGCAGGCGCTGGGTTAAAATCATGAAAAAAGTATTGAAATATCTGCAACATATTGGAAAGTATTTTCCTACAATAAATGATTCAAACCCTCACTTCCATTATATCTGATGGCATTTAGAGGGGAGCATATACTATATATATAGAACAAAGAAGTGGCTACCTGCATAAGAGCTCATCCCTTTACTCCTGACACAGTGCCTCGCGCAGGTTCTGACTAAGCAGGAGCTAAAGGAACTCCAAGAGACCTCAACTCCCAGAACTTACCTCAACGTGTCAGTAGAGCAGGCAGAGGAACAGGAAGTGTGATGGTCACTGCATCGCTGTTGCCGTATTGGTAGGAGGGACATGGAAAAGGGTGATGGCGTGTCTTTTTGTTGATAGGGTTCAGGTGGGTCATGTGGTGCCTGGGTAGAGTTTAGACACCTCATATAGTAGGTAGTGGTACGGCAGCATGGGTTGAGGAGGTAATGTTGGGTTCTGGAAGCTCATGACTCCCCTGTTGAGTAGGTCCGGCCGGGCAGCTTTGCAATCCTACAGCTGACATAGACCTTGGATGGAACCGCAGCTCTGTGACTGATGTAGTAAATGAGCTACAATCTCACCGCAGCTGAAGCAGTAATCAAAGAGAGTGCACAGACACCTTTGCAAGCAATAACTGAGCTCCATCTGAAAGCCAGTGAGGCATGCAAGTGCCCCAGACTGCACCAGGAAGAGCACTGATGCTCCCCAATTTATCGGTCCCTTTGATCTTTGGTGTGAAATGTGTCTGTGTTTGTGGATTTGGTTCCATGCAGATGCGTTACAATTATCGCCTGAGTCCTAAATATTGTTAGCAAAAATATCACCCCATTTCAATTCATGATCCAAAATCTATACCCATTACTAAAACAATAATTAGGGCAGGATATTTATGTCAGAAATATTTTTTTGTACAGAATATTCAGATTTTCAACTACTTGGGCTGGCCTGCTATGGTCCGGTAGGTACATTTGGTGTTGGATGAAAGTGGGTTAAGAATAGATGCTATTTGGCTAGAATAGATTAGTAATTTGTGGATACACCTGGGCCGAGCATGGAGTTCAGCATTTCTCAGAAGCTCTGTGTGGCCCGTGAAAGAAGGAGCTTTGAGAGCGTCGTCAGGCAGCACATACTGAGATGCTGGGCTCATCTGTGGCTAAGTGCTCACACTGCCAAAACCGCCTTGGGTAATCCAAACTACTGGCCACTCAGAGGTGTTATGTGATCTATGAAGGTCAGAGGGCAAATCACAGCAGCTGGATCACAGAATACAAAGCTCATACGAAGAAATCAACATTAGGTGGAGTGAAGAGGTGTGGCTCACTGGTTAGAGGCGGCAGACCTGTAAGCAGAGAACGGCCCGGGACCAGGGTTCAATTCCCGACGCGGCAGGGTCTTGGACCAGGGTCAACGGACTCGATAATTCTCGCCTCAGTGCCTACTCTAACCAGGGAACACACTCGGTAACTCTGGGCATTAAGCTTGCCTCATCTCTACAAAGGCCCCCCACAGACGCCAGGGGTGCCTGGTTTCACCCTGGAGATATCCAAAAAGGGACCATCTCACAGGGAAAACCAGGACGGGTTCCCCAGCGGTCTACAGCGCCAGGACACTCGGGTAGAGTAACAGTGCGCTTTATAAGTATACCACATTTACATTTTCACTACTGATAAGAATGTGATGGTTTCTGGAATGAGTCCAAAGGATGTTGTCTGGAAATCAAAGTCCAAGGTGAAGCAAGGCCTATGATGTCAGTTCATTTTAGTATTTTTGCAACAATAATGGGGCGACCCAGTGTCCCTCAGAACCTGGGCATACGTGTTAAACAAAAACAATTGGTTCAGTTGTGGTATATAAATTACTTTATAATACTTAAGCAGCACAAGTTTACTTGTAGAAAACACCAACAATTTAAGGAAAGAAAATGACATAACACACACCGAGATATAGAATTAAATGCTGTATTCAAAAAGGTCAACTATCCAAGGCTGTCGCAATATACCAGTTCAATTGCAAAAGGAATAGGTGACTGTGGTGAAAAACGTGACATGTGGTTATTGGTGACATAAACAGTATACTATATACAAGACAATTAAGCGTGAAACAGAAAGGGGAAAATAATTTCTGTTTGTCCTTATAATTGTGGCACATAAGCTACAAGATCCATGAATTATTTGAGCCGTAATCATGATCGTTGTGCAGACATATGTGATGCGTCGACGTTTAAACCCTGCAAGTTGCGCAATTGTGTAAAGTGCGTCAAGATCGGTCTTCTTCAGGACAGGAGTGGGGAAAGGCAGCCGAGTTGTAGATGCTTGAGTATGTCTACAGTAGTGAATGACCCTGTGTTACTTTGTAGGCAAAGAACCAACAGTGCCCGGGCACAATCATTGGAAGACCGTTACCTGTTACGCCAAGCCACGAGGGCCCCCCAGATCTTATCATAACTTGTGCTGTCACATGCCATATCAGATTCACTATTAAGAATTATATGTTTCAGGCACTACGTAAATGTCGGAGCATTTACATCTTTCCAGGCCCTACATATCTCGCGCCTTGCCAGGATAATGACATAAATGATGAATTTAGAAGACAGTTCATTAAGGTGGTAATCTATCTTAAGTCCGAGAAAAATAATCCCCGGAGTGACCTCCACTTGTTGATGGAGCACGTCCTCCAAAAATTCCTGTATCTTAATCCAATAATGTATTATCCTTGGGCATTCCACGAACATATGGAAATCATCCACGGCCAGGTGCTTACACCTAGGGCAATGGTATTCTAGGCCCGTGATCTTAGCTAGTTTTCTTGGTGTTATGTATACTCTATGTGTAGTGTATCGATGGTTTCTTTTGAGGGCAGCAGGTTTAACAACTGCCTGCAGCATAGTAAAGGAATCCCCCGAATGCCCTTAATGTTGTTGGAATTTAGACTGGTGACATTACCCCATAGTTTTTGAAGTTCAGATTCTGTCACTCACCCGACCTCTAGCATGGCCCAATACCAGAAGGAGACCTCCCGCTTCCAATTACCCCTCCTTGAGACTGAGTCGAAGTTTGGGTTTGATTGTCCACAGACCCAGGATTTCGTTGTCCACCCTCCTGACAGCTGATAATACTTAAACCTGGTGAGTATCTCACCTGTCATACTAGAAAGGGACTCCCAAATCAAGAGCTGCAAATCTTTCTGGAGGTCCCCCCAACAGATTGAACCTGCCATTTTCAGGGGCCGGGACAATTGATCGTTAAGACAGTCCGGCATACCGGGAGAGTCCCAGATCGGGGCCTGGAATGCATAGTAGGGGATTTTTAGACTTTTCCTAATATATAGCCAGTTCTTCAAAGCAACACCCAGGATCTTAAGCCTAACTTTTTTGTAGCACTTGGGTCACCAAATTTAAAAAGAAAAAACTCTTGCTCCTGAGGAATATCATGCAATAAGGCCTGAAACAATAAACCCAGTGAGGATGCATCCGTCTTATTGGCCAGTATTCTGAAGTTCTTAAAATGAAATGAGTGACAGTAAATAAGTAAATCTGGTAGAGCTAGCCCTCCCGTGTTTAAACCTCTCCTTAGCTTTTTCCGGGAGATTCTTGAAGACTTAGTATTCCAAATAAAGGAGCTAATTTTTCCTTGTAGTTTCGCGATATCTGGTGTCATAAAGGATAACGGAATTGAATTAAATAAAAAAGTTATTTTTGGCAAGGTGATCATTTTTATCAAGTTAACCCTCCCAAAGATGTTTAAAGGGAGGCTTGACCACCGCTGAAGCAAATCACAGGCATCCTTGGAAACTCTAGTCCAATTTATTTTAGGTATATCTGCAATTTTTTGAGCCAAATATATCCCCAAATACCTCATTCGTGGTTTAGCCCCTAATGTTCCCGCATCTTGGTTCCATTCCATGATCTCAGTTTTGTCTTTATTTATTTTGTACCCCGAGATTTCCCCAAATGATTCAGCCTGATCTACTAATCTCGGGGTGGCTTCAGCTGAATTAGAGGTAAACATAAGTAGATCATTGGCATATAGAGCAAATTTCCAGATCTGCAAATTTAACGGGTTTAATCATAGGATCGGACCTAAGCTCACAAACAAAAGGTCCAATATATGAATTGAAAAATAGAGGTGATAAGGGGCGCCCTTGCCTGCTGCCACGGGAGATTATAAGCCAGTCTGTTAAAAGTCCGTTAACTAGAATTTTTGCCCGAGGGCTAAAATAAAGAGACCTGACTGCTGACACAAAATTAATAGGAAATCCAAACCCAGATAGAGCTTTCCACAATTATGACCAGTTCACTTGGTCAAAAGCCTTAGCGGCATCAATGGCTACTAGGGTCAATGGAAGCTTCTTATCCATTGCCACGTCTATTGCCACGATAGCTTCAAAGGTTAATTCGTTTAACTGCCTATCAGGAATAAAGCTCCTCTGATCCGGATGTAAAATTGTTTTGATAACTCTTGCCATTCTCGCTGCCAAAACCCCCGCAAAAATGTTGTAGTCCGAGTTTAGCTAGGAAATTGGTCTATAAGACTCAATTTTTAACAGATCTTTTTTGGGCTTCAGGATCAGGGTAACTGTGTCTTCAGACCATGATTTAGGAACAGTCTCTCCTGATAGGTAAATTCTATTAAACAGAATAGTTAAAACATAAACAACCTTATCAAGAACTATCAACTATAACTCTATTGGAAGCCCATCTGGGCCAGCTGCCTTACCCCTGGTCATTTTCTTAATCTGGTTTTTAACTTCACTCTCTTTTATGCTTGAACAGAGAAAAGCTCTATCCACCTCAGATATCTGAGGCAGCCCTAGCTGGTTCAGCCAATCTTCCGCTCTCTGAGGTATAAAACAGGTGTCTTCTTTATTCAGATCTTGCATAAATATTCTCGCCTCCTCCCTAATTTGATCATCTTCATGTGTGATAGCTCCTGTACTACGCTGGGATAGACTTTTAATCTGATGTCTAACCCTATCTGACCTGGTTTTTCAGGCCAGAAAGCGCCCACATCTTTCACCGTAGGAAAAGTTTTTAAGCTTACTGGCGTCCCACCTATCTTTTAAGATCTTATCTAGGCTTGCTTGAAATTCTGCCCATAAACCATACAGCTCACTTTGTAAGCGTAGTACAGTATTCTGCTGGTCTGCCGATGCCCTCTGGAGTTCCTGTTCTTTTTGCTTAATCTTAGAGAGGCGTTCTTCCTCTGTCCTCCTCCTAGATTTATTTCTCCAGATCATCAGTGTACTTAGAGATCCTCTGAGAAAGGGCTTAAATGCCTCCCATACCACCTGATCATTTGTGGTACCACAATTATTCCTCTACCTGATTCCCTAAGTCCAACTTAACCTCATCCTTTAGTAATATAGACCTATCTAGAGCCCACCTTCTCTGACACTCTTTTTGCTTAAGGTTAACTACCAACTCCACCACAGAATGATCAGAGAGTAGGGATGGGATATATAGGATAGAGTCTACTACTGAAAAAAGAGACTGGTCTAATAGGAAAAAGTCAATTCTGGAATGGTGTCTGTATTTCCGGCTGTCCCTCTGGGCTGGTCACCCCCACGCACCACGCACACTCCTCGCGAGTGAGCCCAGGCTGCCCCCCGTTCCCGCCAAGTGCCGCCGCCGCTCGCAGCTGGGTCCTGTGACCCTGTGACACCGCTGTTGGCGCTCGTGACCCTGTGACACCGCTGTTGGCGCTCTTGCCCCACCTGCGCCACGTCTGTATTTACGTATCCGATTGTTTTTCTTCCCCCGTGTGTTCTCTGCTCCCTGTCATTATACACTCCCCGTGTTAATGTACTTTGTTCCTCTGTAACTCCGATTGCTTTTTTACCCCCTGCGTGGTTTCTGCTCCCTGTTTATTTTCAGTTTCCCCCGTATTGTATTATTGTACCCCTGTGACTTGTCGCCCCCGGCCCCTGCCGCGCTTCCCGCCACCTCCCCGCTCCCCGCCGCTGCCCCCTGCGGCCCCGCCCCTCCCTTTGGCAGCCCTTCCCATTCGCCGCCCCGCTCCCGCCTCCCAGCTGCCCCTCCCTTGCTCCGCCCCCCCACTCTCCACATATGGCAGAGTGGGCAACGCGCAGCATGCACGCGCAGCGTGCACACGCAGCGGGCGCGCCAAAGGTAAGCCCGTCTTCGCCCGTCCGTGCCTGGACCGCACCCAGTGCCAGGACCCCTGGCTCCCGCAGAGACCAGCCCACCCGCCGGACCTACGACGCCCCCGTACTCTACGCACTCAACGCCGGCCGAGTCCCAGGATGCTTCCGAGCCACCCCGAGACGCACTCACGGACCCTTCTGCTGCTACTCCTGCAAGTTCGCCTGCACCCGGACCTGCACTACTCCAGCACCAACTAAGACCAAGATGCACAACAGCAGCAACCACCTGAAGTGCATCCTGCTCACCACCCGCTCCGTCCACAGACACGCCGTCGAGCTCTGGAACCTGCTCGACACCACAGCCCCAGACGTCGCCTTCCTCACGGAAACCTGGATGAACGCCTCCTCAGCGCCCGACATCGCCATCGCCATCCCAGACGGCTACAAGATCATCCGGAGGGACCGCATCAACCAGACTGGAGGAGGCATCGCCATCATCCACAAGAACACCATCCGCATCACGACCAACACCGACGACACCCTCGCACCCGCTGAGCACCTGCACTTACAGGTCCACATCAACCCCAAGACCACCCTCAGAGGCACCCTCATCTACAGACCCCCGGGACCACGCACACAATTCAGCGAAGACATCGCCGACTTCATCAGCCCGCACGCCCTCCCCTCCGCTGACTACATCCTCCTCGGGGACCTCAACTTCCACCTGGAGAACAACAACGACCGCAACACCACCACCCTGAGGGACAACCTTGCAAACCTCGGACTCAAGCAGCTGGTGACCACCCCCACCCACTACGCCGGACACACACTCGACCCAGTCTTCTCATCCAGCAAGGACATCGCCTTCAGCCACGCCACCGGACTCCACTGGACGGACCACAGCTGCGT
The DNA here is from genome assembly GCF_964261635.1 of Lissotriton helveticus. Lineage (NCBI taxonomy): Eukaryota > Metazoa > Chordata > Amphibia > Caudata > Salamandridae > Lissotriton > Lissotriton helveticus. The sequence continues at coordinate 144,890,508 of NC_136064.1, forward strand.
CCACTTCAGCTTCAGAAGGACCACGACCCACCACCACCAGCAACAGGCTGCACGCAGAAGCTGGAACAAGATCGCAACCGACCAACTCGCGACCTCCCTGAGCAAGAACCCACCCACCAGCGCAACGAACCCCAGTCAAGCGGCCACCAACCTCACAAAGTGGATCAGCGACTGCGCAGATGACCTCGCCCCCCTGAGGACCCCGCCTAGCAAACCCTGCAGCAAGAGAGCCCCATGGTTCACCGACGAACTCAAGAGCTCCAAAAAGAACTGCCGAGCCCTCGAGAGAGCCTGGCGCAGAGACCCAACACCAGACAACATGACTGCACTCAAGCTCGCCACCCGAAAACACCACCAACTGATCCACGCCACCAAGAAAACTGCATTCAAGGAACGACTGGACAACAACGCACACAACAGCAAGGAACTCTTCAACATCGTTAAAGAGCTCTCCAACCCCAACGCCGGAAACAACGACATCACCCCTTCGCAAGACCTCTGCAACTCCCTCGCCACCCACTTCCACAACAAGATCGCGGACATACACAACAGCTTCAGCACTCAACCGACGCACATCACGACCGAACCACCGCCCCCCACCACCACCCTCCGTGCCTGGACCCCGATCAGCACCGAGGACACCGCCCACACGATGAACTCCATCCACTCCGGATCCCCGACCGACCCTTGCCCCCACCACGTCTTCAACAAGGCCGACGCTGTCATCGCACCCCACCTGCGGGACATCATTAACACCTCCTTCGACACCGCCACCTTCCCGGAGAGCTGGAAGCACGCCGAACTCAGCGCTCTACTAAAGAAGCCTTCAGCCGACCCCACCGACCTCAAGAACTACCGCCCCATCTCGCTGCTCCCGTTCCCTGCAAAAGTCATCGAGAAGACCGTCAACAAGCAGCTGGCCGCATTCCTCGAGACGAACGGGCCAACCACAGCACCGAGACCGCCCTGATCGCAGCCACCGATGACGTCCGAGCCCTGCTCGACAACGGAGAAACGGCGGCCCTCATCCTCCTGGACCTCTCCGCGGCCTTCGACACTGTCTGCCACCGCACACTAGTGCAGCGCCTCAGCAACGTCGGAATCCAGGAGAAGGCACTGGAGTGGATCACCTCCTTCCTCGCCGGAAGGACACAGAGAGTCCGCCTCCCCCGTTCAGATCAGAAGCCACCGAAGTCATCTGCGGCGTCCCTCAAGGCTCCTCGCTCAGTCCGACCCTCTTCAACATCTACATGAGCCCCCTCGCCAACATTGCACGCCAGCACAACCTCAACATCATCTCCTACGCCGACGACACCCAGCTGATCCTCTCCCTCACCAACGACCCCACCACCGCCAGAGCCAACCTTCACGAAGGAATGAAAGAGGTAGCCGAATGGATGAAGAACAACCGCCTGAAACTGAACTCAGACAAGACGGAAGTCCTCATCCTGGGATCCTCACCCTCCGCCTGGGACGACTCCTGGTGGCCCCCCGCCCTAGGCAGCGCACCCAAACCAACAGACCACGCACGCAACCTGGGCTTCATCCTGGACTCCTCCCTCTCCATGACCAGACAAGTCAACGCCGTCTCCTCGTCGTGCTTCAACATCCTGCGCATGCTACGTAAGATCTTCCGGTGGATCCCCACCGAAACCAGGAAGACGGTCACCCAGGCCCTCGTCACCAGCCGGCTGGACTACGTCAACTCCCTCTATGCCGGAACCACCGCCAAACTCCAGAAAAGACTCCAGCGGATCCAGAACGCCTCAGCACGACTCATCCTGGACATCCCCCGTCTCAGCCACATCTCCGGACACCTGAGAGACCTGCACTGGCTCCCGGTCAACAAGAGAATCACCTTCCGTCTCCTCACCCATGCACACAAAGCCCTACACAACCAATGCCCAGGATACCTCAACAGCCGCCTCAACTTCTACGCTCCCAAACGCCAGCTTCGATCGACCAGCCACGCCCTCGCCGCCGTCCCCCGCATCCGAAGAGCCACCACAGGAGGACGGTCCTTCTCCTACCTCGCCGCCAAGACTTGGAACTCCCTCCCGACCCACCTCCGCCTGACCCAGGACCACCTCGCCTTCAGGAAGCAACTCAAGACCTGGATGTGCGAGCAGTAGCGGACCCCCCTCCCCTAGCGCCTTGAGACCCTCCGGGTGAGTAGTGCGCTATATAAATGCCATGATTGATTGATTGATTGATTAAAAGGAAAAATCCTTTTTACATCCGTTTCTTTGCTCTCCAGAGGTCTATCAAATTAAAATCTTTGATAATATTTCTCAGCTCGATGTGTGATTTACGAGGAGGAGTATATTTAACCCTTGAAGTACGATCCAGGATTTAGTCTAGGATCAGGTTAAAATACCCCCCTAAGATGATAGGTATTGCCATATCAGAAAGGCTAGCTTTTAAATTCAAGAGAGCCCCTGGAGCATCTTGATTAGGCCCATAATATACTGCACATACCTACGGAGAGCTTCCTATTAATAATGATGCAATCAGCCATCTCCCAGAATGATCTGTCTTGAACTTCTCCACTTTAATCCCCGCATTAATTCTAATTACTATTGCCACTCCCCTCGTATTACCATTTTGTTCTGAGCAGAGAAGATCTCGGACCCACCTAAGCTTACCGAACACTAACTTGCACTCTTGTGCTTTTAAGTGGGTTTCCTCAAGCAAGCAAATATGGGCCCCAGAGTTATTCAAATATTCACACACTCTAGACATCTTTCTCCTATCTCCTAATACATTAACATTCCAACTAATGATCTTGATTTTATTGGTAATGCTGTTCATCTTGGGGTTTCTTTGGATGGACTAAATTCTGCTCCCGCCCAGCAATTATAACTTTCTTTATTTCCATGGTTGTATGAGGATTGATTTTTTTCCCATTTTTACACCCACCACCCATACTGCCCACCCACCCCCCTTGAGGAACCCCCCCTTATCTTCTTTGGTGATCTTATCGCCTATCGGGAACCCTCTGAATCCGACAACAGGATCTGCCCCCTTGTATATAACACACTTTTTAATATACTGTTACCCTCCTTAATTTTTTTTAACTTGTTTTCCCCTTTGCTTGTTTATTTATTTATCCTTTTTTATATATACATATATTTTACCTTAACCTCTGCCTCCCCCCTTTTTTTTCTTTTGTATATATGTGCATAAATCTATATGTATATGTATCTATACACAGGCATGTATGTGGAAGAGCCCCATTACAATGTATATCCCAAAAGTCAATTTCAAATTGGAGTCTAGACCCTCACAATCAGAAGAAAAGGAAGAAGAAAACTCTCTAATGTGAGCTTTCTTTCATCAGAATCAAAAATGTATCAACTTCTTGAGTGGAAGTAAAGTTATAAGTCTTATTTTCCACATCACCCTCAGTGAGGCCGGAAACTTCATCTGGACATGCGCACCCAGGCTCCTTAAATCAGACATTCTGGACCCTAGCTCCCATTGACTTTGCGCTGTAACTTTGCCAACATCGGAGCGAATAAGATATTTTATGGAGTCAATCTGAAGGGCTGTATCGATAAGTGCTCTTCCCAGTATCAACTCCTTGACTGCATAGGTGTGGAAGTTGATTAAGATTTTTCTAGGAGCTTTTCTGTCTGGGTGCTGTCTAAAAGGATCTCTATGTGCCCTTTGAATTTCTTTTTCAAGATCAATATCTGATCTATCCTTTAATACTCATTCTCTAAGAAGTTTACAAACAAGTGATTTAACATCCCCATTCTCAGCTCCCTCTGGAATCTTCAAAAAATGTTAGTTGTTTCTTCTGGCCTGGATCTCCAACCTCTCGATATCCATTTGAAGTGATCTATTCTGGGCTTTCAGTCCCGCTATATCTTTGGTGTGTACTTGAGCTACTTCTGAGAGTGTGGCAACTTCCACTTCCAACGCCCCCGTCCGCTTACAGATATAATCAAATTTAGTTTCCAAATTAGCGCACTTCTCATGTACTCCCTTCTGATTGGCTTCGGAAATTTCAAATTTGGAAAGTAAGTCCCCTCTAAGGGACTGTAGGAGTGACTCTAGCTGTAAATGTCCACTACCCAGATCTCCAGGTCCTGTCTTGAGATTGGCCATGTTGTAACATTAGCATCTTGTTCTATTATGTCAATTATGTCAATGGCAGATGTTACAATGCTGTCCAAAGAATAAATTCTGGAGGACAGAGTCGTTAACACATTGTCCACTACAGAGAGTGCTTTCTCTAAATTAATACGATCAATTTCTCATATTTTTTCTGCAGTTTCCATTTGCGTTATTTTCCAAGCTTCATTGTACGCAGCGTATATACCGGCGTATATGAAACATTTTTGTCGTTGTTTGTGAGGCCCGAGTAAGAAGTCTCTCAAGTCAGCGCCTTCTTTAAGTAAAGTCAAGTGTTGTTTAATTTCTGGGAGTGTGGCTTTCTGTAGCCAATCAAGGCATAGTTTTCCTACACTGTATGTGGTGACTATCCCTGGATGTTGTCTCTAGGAGTACCTTGGATCTGGCCTATTCATTTTGAACCCTTCCATTTTGTTCATGAATCTATCTTGACAGTTATTCGGGTCTATGGGCCACATTAACCATTGTTTCCAATCAGGATTGGTTCTGTTTTGTTTTAAAATCTGTTTTACTTCTACCTCCTCATCTGCAGTGCCATTACTGTCAGGTGTGGCCTTAGGTATGGACGGTTTGTTTAAATCTTTTATCTTAGCTAAGCCAAGACATGATGTTTGTTGAACAGTGTCGTTCAAAAATATGATTTGTTCTGGTATAATGCAGGCCCCCGAACAAGGCTTCTAAACCCTGCATCTGCCATTCTTTTGTGACCCAGACAGTTTTTGTCTCAATGTTGTCTTTCCAAAAGTTCAAATCTAATGTAGACAGTTGAGCATAAAAGCTTGCAGAATAAATTTAGTTAGTATTGGTCAACATGGTTTTCATTCCTGTCTTATTTATATATTTAAAATAAAGCGTTTCTAGATATTTCACATTAAAACCTGTAAAGTATGGACATTTCTCATAAAATGTTTTAGAGCTGCCTTTTGGTGGTTTTCGACAATGTTCCCATTGATTATAAGAAAAAACATTTCTAGGATTTACAGATTTATGCAAATAATGGTGACCAAAATGATTATAACAATACAGTTCTTCATAACTTGTTGAACTTTCTAAGTGTTCATGTTTTTGAAATTTTGCTGACATTTCTAAGTCTGACATCATATTATTAACAGTTTCAAAGTCCCAATCATCTGAAAAGGTGCTTGATGAAACAAAATCACTTAAAGAAACCTTGAACTGGTGTAGATTTTTCAACAGTTCCACCGGGCCCAAAATGTCATAGTCAGTTGAGTCCCATGCTATACCACCAGGTATAGGAACGGCTGTGATGTTCACTGATGACAGGTCTCTTCGCTCACGATGAGATGATTTGTAAGGTTGCAGGAGTAAGTTGATGTTCTTACTTGCTGTGTCCATTGTAACGTATTTTCCATCTATCATTCATTCCAAACTCAAAACCAGAATGAGCCATAGTAGTAGAAAAGTATGCCTAATCCTATCCAAAATTCAACCCATGGTGAAACCAGATATGTTTTCTCAAGTTGATGAAAGAGTTCTGTTATTTTTTCTTTGAAAGTTTTATAAACTGGCGTTGTTCAGGTTCACTAAGATCCTCAGAAAAGTTATCGAAGTTGATAAAATAGCCAGAGGCAGTTCTGTCAATAGTTGGTATTGCATCCGGATTCTTTGAAATCACTGGAATAGCTTCCTTTTTTGACATGTTTGTATAGTCAGATTCTACATCATTGTAGACAGGAGTTTCTTGACAAACTGATATTTGGGTATCAAGAGGGACGAGTTCCTTGGCTTTGTTGCTTAGTGCTTCTTTCCTCACTGTAGGTTTATCAAAGGTGATAAGTCTTTCAGTTTGAACCTCTTGAATAGTTGTCAGATTTGGTCGTCTGCTACTTCTTGGGAATTCACTGGGCCTTGATGTTGTTGTATCTTGATTTTTTTAGAAGCTGTAAAGAGAACAATAGTTGTTTGTTATATTTGTTTTTTAATGTTTTATTGTTTGTTTGATAGTTTGTGATATTTATTGGTTAATTTTTATACTTACTTAGTATTATATTTTTCTTTAATGGTGCTTTTGTCCTTGTTTTTAAACTGAATGTGTGTTTTGATGTTTTTTTTAGGTGCAGTTTTTGTGCGGTATAATCTTTGAAACATAAAAGAAAACATGATAGTTTTAGTTAATTGGATTTTATTTAAATGTAGTCTCTACTTTCCTTTTATTTGTAAATAATCAAATACACTTACTCTTTTTAGTTGATTAAGTGTCTTTTGTTGATGTTGTGGTCTTGTTGATTTCTGTAGAAGCTGTTAAGAAAAAAGTATTTGTTAGCTATGTTTTGTTTTTTATTAAATGTATTACTTTTAAATAGTTTACTTAATTTGTTGCTTAAGTCATATACCTACTTTGTGATATATTTTTTATAATGCTGATTTTAATGTTGTATATGTAAATCTTTCTGTTGAATTTCCTAGGTGGAATTTTAGTGAAGTTTAATCTGTGGTATGTAAAGGAAAACATGTTACACACACTCACATACAAGGCCTTACACATACTGTCTAGTGTAGTAAATAATCCAATCTCAGACACTGCCACACAGATACACAAGGAGGGTGTGGGCTAGCTCTCAGCCCCCTCCGATACACATCAGAAATAAAGAAATCACATGAAAATCTAGGGAAACACCCAAAAGACCAGTAAGAAGAAGCCCAAAGTGAGGTCAAAAAGAACTCTCTAGAATAAGGGCGTACTCAAGACAACTGGCACCATTAGGGAGGGTCCTACTGCACACCATGTACAATGACTTAATGGGTATACACGTGAACCTAGAGTGCATTGCAATCATCAAAAACACCAAATTATGGCACACCCCCTCTTTACACAGCTACCCACACAAGTCCTCTGACCTCCTGGTCGGAGACCTGCTCTCTCCCCCAGCAGCTCTGCTGTTGTGCCGCTGCCATTGAGAGGTGTCTGGCAGGTGTTCGAGGCCCTCCTCCACCCACAGGTTCCTGCCTGTGCCTCATCCCTGGTATTCCAGTGGGGGAGACTTTCTCTTCTGCTGTTTCCATAGTTGTCTGTCTGCCTTGTTGTGCCTGTTTTGTCTTTGTGCCTTTTGTCTGTCTTCAGTTATTTTTATGGTAATTGCTGTGCCTGTCTATTTGCAACTATGTTCTTCTGCCCTTCTTCATTTTGTGCCTGTGCCCTTTTTTCTCCTCCGTGCTGTTTTTATCACCGGCCTTTTACCACCGCTGCTCCCCCAGCCCCTCCTACCTGCCATTCTCGCTCCAGCCTCCCAGTTTAGCTTCCTTCCCCCTCCCCTATTTAATGGCAGCAGCTGCAAGGGTAAGCGAGCAAGACCTCTGACCTCATGGTTGGAGACCTGCTCTCTCCCCAGCAGCTCCGCTGTTGTGCCGCTGCAGCTGAGAGGTGTCTGGTATGTGCTCTCTCCCTCACAGGCTCCTACCTGTGCCTCATCTCCGGTGCTCCAGTGGGAGAACTTTACTCTTCTGCTGTTTCCACTGTTGTCTGTCTGCCTTGTTTTGCCCATTTTGTCTTTGTGTCTTTTGCCAAACTCAAACCCCTTTGCAACCCCAACAGACAATGCCCCAGGAGAGCCACCTGGTTTAAAGTCGATCTCCAAGAATCCAGGTGCACCTGCAGACATCCTGAGAAGAAGGTGATACAGCAAAACATCAGAAGATCACACCACACACAAGAATGCCATAACAGAATACCACCATATTATTTTGTCTTTGTGTATTTTGCCTGTATTTAGTATATTTGTCTTGTAATTTCTTTACCTGTCTGTCTGTAACTCTTTGTTTTGTGCATGTGCCATTGTTTTTTCCCTCAATGCCTGCTTTTTTTTCTCCCCGTCCTGTTTCCAGTCCCGCCTCATAGCTGAGCTTCCCTCTCCCCTCCCAATTTAATGGCGGCCACGCAGAGGACGTATGCAGTGGGTTTGCAGCTGGCACTCCTAAGGCAAGCCTGTCAGCCCCCGTCTGTGGCCTGACAGCAACCAGTCCCAGAGACCCTGGATCTCTGACCACCCACCACTACGACTCTATTACCCTCCATGCACTCAACCCTGGAAGAAACAACAACTACCATCTGTCTACAACTAAATTCATCCAGTTGTCCTGTGGAGACTGCAGCCAAACCTTTACCACCCTCTTTAACTCCACAACCAACACCACCATGCCGAACACCAGCACCCCTGAAGCCCTGAGGTGCATCCTTCCCAATGTGTGCACCCTGCACAGACACGCCATAGAGATCTGGGACCTCCTCAACTGCACCTTCCCTGATGTTGCCTTCTTGACGGACACTTGGAGCACCTCCATCTCCAGATACAGACCAGCTCCAGATCCACCCTAACCGGCACGCTCCCCATCAGGCCCACGGGACCTTGACCTGCTTCACCACTACCATCGCTGACCTTGTCACACCACATGCCATCGACTCCACAGACTACGTTCTCATTGGAGATCTCAACTTCTACCACGACAACCTCAACAACCCCAACTCCTCCACCCACCTGGACAACCTTGCCAACCTTGGACTAAAACAACTCATCACCACTCTCACCACAAGGCAGGACACAAACTTGACCCAATATTCGCAGAAGGTAACAACATCTATATCAGCCATACCACGCAATGCCTCTGGATGGACCACCATTGCGTACACTTCCAGATCGACAACCAACTGCCCCAAACCTGCACCATGCACACTGCGAAGTAACTGGAGCAAGGTCACCGAGGAGCACCTCAACCCCACCTTCAAACGTGACTCCCCCTCCACGTCGACCAACACCAACCTTGCAGCCAAAGAACTACACAGATGGATCTCCAATTGCGCTGACAAACTCAAACCCCTTTGCAGCCCCAACAGACAACGCCCCAGGAAATCCACCTGGTTCAAATCCGATTTCCAAGAATCCAGGTGCACCTGCAGACATCCTGAGAAGAAGGTGACACAGCAAAACATCAGAAGATCACACCACACACAAGAATGCCATAACATAATACCACCATTTTCATCCAGAACATGATCACTGCCAATGCCATCAACTCAAAGGAACTCTTCAGCATCATCCAAGATCTCACCAAACCCCCCCAGCGAGGCCACAGCCATCAACCCTTCCCAGGACCTCTGCAACAAGCATCTGAAAATCAAGTCCATCTATGACAACTTCAACAAACGTACACTGGACACTGAAACCACTCCCCCCTCCAACAACGCCAGCCAAACCACCATCTCTGCCTGGACCCCAGCCACCACCAAAGACACCGAATCAACCAAGAAAGGCATCCACTCAGGAGCACCCACGGACCCCTGCTCTTTGCACATCTTCCACAGAGCCGACACCACCATAGCACTGGAACTATGATGCACCATCAACACCACCTTTGAAACCGGCACCTTCCCCGATGACTGGAAACGTACAAAAGTCTAGCCCCTGCTCAAGAAGCCCATGGCACACCCTTCAGAGCTCAAAAACCACCAACCCATCACCCTTCTCCCACTTGCGTCCAAAGTCGAAAGACCGTCAACACCGAACTAATGACATTCATCAAAGAGAACTCTATCCTCAACCCCTTCCAATCTGGATTCCACAGCAACCACAGCACCGAGACCACCCTACTCACCACCACAGATGACATCAGCACCTTCCTCCATCAAGGCCACACCGCAGCCCTGACCCTACTCGACCTTTCCACAGCCTTCAACACCGTTTCTTACTGCACACCCACCACCAGACTCCACGACACTGGCATATGGGGAACTGCCCTCGAATGGCTCTGTTGCTTTTTGACCGGCTTGACCCAAAGAATCAGACTGCCACCCTTCCTCTCCGAACCCACAAAGATCAACTGCAAAGTACCTCAAGGATCTTCACTCAGCCCTAAGCTCTTCAAAATCTACATGGCACCCATCGCCACCATCGTCAGACAGCACATACTCAATATAGTCTCCTACACCAATGACACCAAGCTCATCCTTTCCCTCACCAAGGATCCTGTCACCACCAGACTCAGCTTCTAGGAAGGAATAATGGACACTGCATCCTGGATGAGCAGCAGCCACCTGAAGCTCAACTTGGAGAAGACAGAAGTCCTTGTCCTCGGACCCTCGCCCACAGCTAGGGAACATACTTGGTGGCCTACCCCCCTCGGCAGCCTGCCTACCCCCATGGACCATGCCCAGCATCCTACTCAACTACTCCCTCTTCATGACCCAAGACTATCACCTCCACCTGCTTCAACACCCTCTGCACCCTTTGCACGACCTTTAAATGGATCGCCCCGAATCAAGAAAAACCACCACCCACAAACTCATAACCAGCAGACTGGACTATGGAAACAACCTCTGTGCCAGATTCAACAAGTCTCTGCTCCGCAAACTCCAGACCATACAGAGCACCGCAGCTAGACTTGTCTTTCTCATCCCTTGACAAGAACACATCACCCAACACCTGTGAGATCTCCACTGGCTCCCAGTCGAGAAGAGAGTAACATTCAAGATATTCACCCACGCCTTCAAATGCCTCCACAATACCAGGCTCCAATACCTCAACAATAGAATCTCCTTCAAAATACCCAAGAGATTTGCCAAACTCTCCCTTGCAAAAATCCTGTGCATCTGCAGAGCCAGAACAGGAAGAATAGCCTTCTCCTCCATCACGGCAAAGACCTGGAATGAGCTCCAATCAACATCAGAGGTGCCCCCTCTCTGAACATCTTTAGGAAGACATGGCTCTTTGACTGAATGGAGCTGCTTACTCCCCCCTCCCAGCAACTTAAGATCCTCATGGGTGAGTAGCATGCTTTACAATTCCCTGATTGATTGTGCGAGTGTAGGTTAAAAGGCATGCCCACCATACACTCAGTAAGGAAGGGTGGATATTTTAATTTAGCGACACCCATAAAACATTTGTTAAAAAACGGATGCCCAGTACATAAGAATTAAGGCAACCCATGAATAAATACCCGCTGTTGTAGAAAAGTAGAAAGAGTAGATACCAAGATTGCGGCTACCTTCTAGTGAACCACTAAAATAGCATGTATGAAGTAAAAAGCACACCCCAAAAAAAGTGAAGGCACAGGAATGCCCAAGAATGACTAATGATAACGCAGAAGGATGTAAATGTTGTCTGAACTTAACCAACAAGCACCAGCTCTTATCCAACAGGTCTATTATCAAGCCACTAAATTGCACCATCCTTACAGCAGCCCACCATCTCTTCAGCAATCACTTCCATAATCCTACCAAGACCCAAGTATGCAAGCCAAAGACCTCAATCTTTTCCCACAAACTATTTTCACAAACTTTAAACCCCACCAAAAGTTAAAAAAATCCCCGATCATCAGATGATCCATCCTCTAGATGGTCAGTGTACAATAAGTTATGTATTGCTGTACAAATGTATACCCTCTGTTTACTGTGGGTGTGGCTAAATCCATTTGTTGGCAAAGTCTGCCTAGTCAAATGGGCTCCACTATGACATTTGAGCAGCATCTTTATAGGGACCTCTCCCATGTCACTAGCATCCTACACACACTGCATTGCACACTCTTTCACAGTATCAGCATGTGAATGCTGTGGTTACCCAGACATCAGCCAGGTCATGTTACGTTTGTATATTGATACTGCATGCAGCATAGCAACCGAAAAAGCAAACTCCTTTCTCTATCTGTACCTATATAGGATTAGGGCCAAGGTACAACCCAACAGAGGAGAACCCTGTAGAGTAGTAGTGAACATGACCCATTACACGGCCAATCCCACAGCATTGAACTATTTCACTGAGCCTGGAGATATTTAAACAGAGCTAGATAGGATGGGCATAGTAGACTTTCAAGAAAGATATTCTTGGTGGTAGCAAAGCTACAGCACCGGTGCACAAACATGTCTGCTCTCTCTTTCGTCTGGGTCCCCCAGGGCAGCCAACAAGGGTCCTTTAGGATGTCGGGCGGTGGCACCACCGCGTTGCTGGCTGGGCAGAAAAATGCATTTTTCCACCCACGAGCAGCAGGAAACACATCCCCCATATTAGTATTGCAAAACATAGGTAAATTCCTGTCCGACGCGGTGCGACGGGCACGGACATCAAAGTGCATCCGCCACCGTGGCAGAGTGAGCCAATGGAGACTCACTGCCATGCGGAATGACATCCACTCCGCTCCACCAATTAGATGGCCCAAACAAGCAGAAGCACTGCAGCGGAGACACCGCCCAACCAGAGATGGCGGAAACTCGACAGTGGAACGCGATACCAGTGTTCCAGTCCACACCACTCGGTTGAGACCGCCATGGACCCTGCCCTTCACGTCTTCTCGGTGCTGTACCTCCTACAGCACTATCAACTCATGGACCTCCGCGGACACCGCCACAGGTATGCAACTATACAAATACAAAACACAACACACGGGCTGACACAGGGTCCAAATCTACAACAGACACCCTGCTGGGGGCATCAACACATCCACAAGGGCACCCACAACTTACCCACCTGCCACAGTCACTCTTCTGCATCCTGGACACACATTGACTACGAACTTGCAGCAATGTCCCGGTCACGTCACCGCAGCAGTGAATAAATGCACACAATGCAGAAGGCAGGGCCAGTCCAAGGCATGGGCATGGCACAAAGACCCCAGGGACACACCTCCCCACTACACACCAACACACCCCATGAAGGTACAGGCCAGGTGCCCATCCTTTGCACTCCCATACACAGCAACAAGCCAGATCATTCCACACCCTGCACCACACAACAAACAATCAGGGAGACAGCCACTGCAGGAGTGGTTGCACAGGAACACACAACACACAGCACAGTGACTGGAGACACACGCACCACAACACCACCACAGACATGGAAACAAACATGAGTACAAGCACCAAATGAACACATACAGTGAACAAACATACAAATGGACACACAGCCTGCATACTCACACATACATACCACACACACACACACACAGACACCCAAACTGTCAACAGCAATGGAGCACAACAAATCAGCAATCCAAAGTGGGATGTACACAAATGGAAGGCCATGGGGATATACAACAAGCATGTGCACATCTGATCCAAGACCAGGAACAGAGAACACCCCCCTCAGACCATCAAACCACACATGGCTGCTACAGTCAGTGAAGTCAAACCACAGGCAACACAGTGCAACAACACAGGGAAACAGCAATGCATACCAGGTAAAGGCACAAGGAAGGAAGAAAGGCCTGGAAGTCAAACTGGGAACAGCCACACACACATACAATCACCTCACAGGAGTACACCTGCAGCACAACACACATGGCCCATATACATACTCCATTACTGGCAAACACCAGGAGAAATGTACACACATACGCCCCCTCACAACAGCAGCACACCAGTGCCACACACACTGAAGGCTGCCAATATTTGCCAGTACATACACACACAGACACACACCCTGGGTGCAGTCACAAACATAACATATACACAGGGATGCCAGAACAGATGTCTGCCCAAAAACAACACACAAACACAAAACACAACTGAAACACATACAGAACCCCATCAGAAACAGACATACCCTGTCAGCCAAATTGTGGAAAGGCAATGGGAACACAGACACAACAGGAGTGCACAACCTCATCAACCATGATCAAACACACACAATATACCACAAAACACAAAAGAAGTGCACCATCACAGAACAACACTGCCACATCAAACCAACTACAGATGCACAGGCAAATAAAATGAACAAACACTGCCGGTCATCAGGGGATGCACATCAGGCAATGCCAAGGCCACATACACACAGCACTGTATGCACAACAAGCAGTGTGTGCACACACCAAGCATAACAGTCACACACAGACATGAGTGACACAACATCAACCCACACAACACAAATCAGCACAGCAAAAACACAACAGCACACCCAGGAAGTGAAGCAATACCACAGCCAACATACATACATCCAACACAACAACAGATGCACAAATATGGGATAGAAAGGGAGAACCATCTCGACCAGAGCACTGGGCTGCACACACAGTTGAAGTGCACATGAGCAATCCTGACTGATAAATAGCACAAGAGCATCACATATAATCCATTAGATCAATGTCCAGAGTGGAACATTTCTCTTGGCCCAAGAACTGCACCACAAAGCACAGTGTCACAAATGAAGTGATGGGGAGGAACACACACATGTAAAGCAAGAGTACAGCTGACATCAAAGTGAAGTGTTTTGCATGTCAGTAGTCGACATGTAAGGGGTATACCACACACAAATAGAGGGAGTGCAGACTCACAGTGGGTAGGAATACGTGGAACACATAGGGGATGGCATTATACCACACACACCATGTCATACAGGAGGATAAAAGGCACCATGTGCCTGCAATAGATGAGAAACAAAACCACAATGGCAGTGTGGAGCAGAGGGCTGCACAGTCTACACAAACAGACTCAAGACACATGGATGCTCAAACAAACACAACACTGATGTGCAAGTCACACACTCTGCACACTCACAAGTGACTAAACCAACAAACAGGAGACAGACATAACAGCACAGACACACCAACACACTGCACAGTGCACGACAGACACCTCACACATGTGCATACAACCACATCCACAGGGCTGAACAATCCAAACAACAGGCACACAACTCCTGAGTGACACATGTGTGTCTTTGACAATCCAGGGGCACACACACATCCACACCCCCTACAAAGTCACACCCTTCACACTGCACACCTCTTGACTACCGAAGATCACACATCTCATGTAGGCCATGGGACCAGGACTGAGGTCCATCACAAGATGACCATAGACATACAAAGCTGGGCACACATAAAGGAATAACACATATACATGATGATCTTGCCCAGCCTGCATGCAAACCTGTGCACATCATCACACCCTGTGCTGGCAGTGTCCCCCAACCTGACATGTGAACAATGTAGCCAACAATAGCAAACCACGAAAAAGAGAACTGCATGACAGGTAAAATTGACACCGCAGATAACACAACTATCAGTGAGTGAATGGACTGAGGTCCCTGTCACCCCTGTGAAAAAATGTGATGCGGGAAAAGAGCTTAGCAATGTTGAAGTGCCACATAGAGCATGGGGCACAGTCAACCAATAGCACACACACAAGAACTTTAATCAGCAAGGACACTGACAAAACAGACAACAGGAGTAACTGTCTTTATTCACATGTTGCACAGATGTGACAGTAGAACAACAGTAGAGAAGAGCAAGGCACCAAATTCTGAACATATGCAAGAGAATCTGCACAGACAAACTCCAAACAGGAAGGCCAGTGGCCAGTTCAGGGTGCACAGCAAATATATGGGAGGCTGGACAGGATAGAGTCCAGCAGAGCAAAATGGCCAGTGTTCAGGGCAGGGTACACAGTAAGTACATGAGAGGCTGCACAGGGTAGAGTCCAGCAGAGCAACATGGCCAGTGTCCAGGGCAGGTTACACAGTAAGTACATGAGAGGCTGCACAGGGTAGAGTCTACCACAGCAGAGCAACAGGGTCAGTGGCCAGTTAAGGGTGCACAGCAAACATAAGAGAGGCTGCACAGGGTAGAGTTCAGCAGAGCAAATGGGCCAGTGTCCAGGGCAGGGTGCACAGCAATTACATGGGAGGCTGCACAGGGTAGAGTCCAACACAGCAGAGCAACAGGGCCCGTGGCCAGTTTAGGGTGCATGGCAAGTACATGAGAGGCTGCACATGGTAGAGTCCAACACAGCAGAGCAACAGGGCCGGTGGCCAGATCAGGGTGTACGGTAAATACATGAGAGGTTGCACAGGGTAGAGTTCAACACAGCAGAGCAACAGGGCCCGTGGCCAGTTTAGGGTGCACAGCAAGTACATGAGAGGCTGCACAGGGTAGAGTTCAACACAGCAGAGCAACAGGGCCCGTGGCCAGCTTAGGGTGCACAGCAAGTACATGAGAGGATGCACAGGGCAGAGTCCAACACAGCAGAGCAGCAGGGCTAGTGTCCAGGGCAGGGTGCACAGCAAGTACATGATAGGTTGCACAGGCAAGGGCAGAACAGCAGTGAATTACAAGGCCATTGGGCATGGAAAAGTGCAGAGTCAGGACATGAGAGGCTGCACAGGGAAAGTGTTTGACTGTACCCTTCCATGGGCAGCAACACAGTCAGTGGGTAAACAATGGGCAGGACTGGCCCACCTGTATGAGAGACAGGTGTGTGAGGGGGACTACCACTCACTCTTGGCTGTCAGGCAGACTTGGAGCTGGCTGTGTGTCGGGACAGCAGGAGCACTTGACTGGGGAGAGAGAGGCCCAGGTGATGTAGGGCTATCAGTGGCTTGGCAAGCTGGAGGGCTGTTTGGACCAGGTGGTGTAGTGGCATGTGGAGGTGGAGTCATGCAGACCTGAGACACTGTGTGGGTGTGAGAGGTATTAGGGGTGCCGTTCCACTTCTTGGGAATTCAAAATGGCTTCCCTATACTGGGGTTAATGGGAACTGGTGATGACACAACAGGCACACACACCAACTGTCCCGCATCAGGTGCAGGCACTGGCACTCCGTCTGGTGATGTACTGGATCCTGCAGAACGCTTCATCTGGCTACGCCTCTGG
The DNA here is from genome assembly GCF_964261635.1 of Lissotriton helveticus. Taxonomy (NCBI): domain Eukaryota; kingdom Metazoa; phylum Chordata; class Amphibia; order Caudata; family Salamandridae; genus Lissotriton; species Lissotriton helveticus. Next base: position 144,907,242 of record NC_136064.1, read on the forward strand.
ACCACCTTCCCCTGTTTGCCAGGTGTACCCCTACAGTGCCCTCCTTCCCCTGTTTGTCAGGTGTACCCCCTACAGTGCCCTCCTTTCCCTGGTTGCTGCCAGGTGTACCTCCTACAGTGCCTTCCTTCCCCTGCTTCACTGGGCTTGGAATTGGAGTTGATGTGGCGGGGGAATGTGGCCCTGAGCTCTACCTAGGTGTACCCTTACCATACAACACATCCTCAGTGGACACAGAAACTGCACACCTAGCTTTGCATGAAGTTTTATGGACAGGCGAGTCCTTCGCTGGTGATGCCTCTGTGGCATGTGAGCCTAATGTCTGCTTCTTTGCTTTTTCAGCCTTGCTCTTCCATGACGGGCTCCTGTCTTTGCATTCTGTGGTGGCTTTGCTCTTCTGTGGGGATGGTGTCTGCGGGCAGGCCCACTTGGGTTGTTTCTGCTGGGTGCTTCTTGTGCTGTATCGTGACTGTGACGCATGTGAACCGGGGTCACTATCATCAGATGTGGCCACTGACTGGAGGGTGGCCAAAGTCCCTGGAGCAGGAATGGGAGTATGTGCCTGTTGAAGGTCAGACATCACTGTGGACGACAAAGCGTGGACAGTACGGTGCAGCCCACTAACGTCAGAGTGTATGCCTTCCATGTAGGCAAACCACCTGGCCTAATTTTTGTCATGGTCACTGAAGGCATTGAGCAGGGCTGTCTGGCCCACACAAAGCTGGTGCAGGAGCTCAACAGACTCAGCACTGAGAACAGCAGGGGGGACAGGTGCAGGCTCAGCAGTGCCAGGTGTGAATGTAACTTGTCCGCAGCCACTTACATGACACAGCACTGCACCACCCCATAAACATCACATAGGCCACCGCTGCCACAAGCCCTGTACACATGCATCCGCTACCAGCCAAAGTCACCCTCCCCAAATACTCACCCCTACCTTCCTGCCGATGCTCCTTCAGATGTGCATCCAACTCAGGAAGAGTCACTGCCAAGATGCGGCCCATCATTGTTGTCATGCTGTGCAGTGGCAAACACCCAGTGTGTGGAAGCAGCCACAAGGTTATCTGTGCCACGTTCTTTGCCAGCCGGCTGATGTCATCCCACCTCTTGTGGCAGTGGGTGCGTCATCGGTTGGATACCTCCAGAGATCGTACCTTTGCTGCAATGGCCGTCGACACCGCCTTACGCTGGTGTACCTTGAGCTGCAGGCATGGAAGAAAAGAGGGGGACATGATCAGTGACACAGTGTCATGTACCAACATCTAGCAGTACAGCAGAAAGTCACAGACTCAATACCAAAAATAATCTCTGTCCATCCCACCCTGGGGTACATCTCACAAAGGCACTCTGCATGGGCTAAGCAGATGTGATTGCATGCATGTATGAGGGTGTACGGGGTCCCTGCTAATCTCACACACATGCAGGATGACAGCACTGAACCCCCTCTCTGGCTTGCAAACATCTCCAGTCCTATGCATGTCTGGCCACTACATACATCACATATCGACCTGTGTCTGTGTGTAGACTCACTGTCTGCATGACTCGGCAGAATTCAATGAGCATGTCCTGTGAATATATCTGTGTGTTATGTGTGTGGCATCGGGGTACATGGACCCACCAGCAAACAATAGATCTACACAAGTGTGGTTGTGTGCAATTAAACAGGGCTGATATGGTGCATATTTGGCTTTCAGTGTGAATGAACAAGAGTAAGGACACAGTAAGTGCAGTCATGTGATCTTATCTTGGTGGGCGGGCACTGTGCAGAGCCTCTGGGTTCACACTGAGTCAGACAACAGGGGCACACAGAGCCATTCAGCCAAGCAATCGCTGTCCTGGCACCTGCATGTCCAACATACTCTGTTTCTGTATGGCTGACAATGTATTACACTCCACTCAGACACACAACTGCAGGCAGGGAAACCTCTGACATTGGGACACATACGACTTCCCCCTGGAGACAGCATGTTTGTCAGTGCATAACACAACCCCCACACCCTCAGACATATACTGCAGCAGTCCAACTGCATGTCTGCCCCACCTGCCCTACACCTACCTTTTTGATGACTCACTACAATATTTGAGGCACCATACAGCTTTGGTTACTGTGCGAGCACCGCGTCCACCGGGACCTCCAGCTCCTCGCTTGTGAATGGACTGGCACGGATCTTCTCTGTCCTTGCCATCCCTGTGGACATGGAACACCTGTGGTAGAATTGGGTGGTGAGGGATCTCTGGCAGCAGGCTCTGGAGGCAACAGCAGATGAGGGTCTCTGTCAGCAGGCTCTGGAGGCAGCAGTAGATGAGGGTCTCTGGCAGCAGGCACTGGAGGCAGCAGTAGATAAGGGTCTCAGGCAGCAGGCTCTGGACGCAGCAGCAGATGAGGGTCTCAGGCAGCAGGCTCTGTGAACAGTAGAAATGTGAGGCTCACTCCCACACATATACAGCCCCCTGGGGTCGTTTCAAAGTTGCCAAGCTGCAACAATTGGTTGTCCAGGTCTGCCTCATTCAAAAGCATCCAATGACCACCTCCGCGGTGGCGGAGCAGGCCTACTGCGATTTTCAAAATTGCTTCGTGCCAAAACAATCATCGTTCCCATTGGCTGTAGGCAATGCTCCATGGTGGTGATGCACCGCAGGGGCCCGGGCTGCGCTACTGCGATGGTGAATCTTTCAAAAGCATCCAATGACCGCCTCCGTGGTGGCAGAGCACGCCTACCGCGATTTTGAAAATTGCATCCTGCCACCGCAATCATCGTTCCCATTGGCTGTAGGCAATGCTCCATGGCGGTGATGCACCACCGGGGCCGGTTGGGACCTAGCACGAGTTGGGTGGCGGAGCATGCCAACCGCCATTTGGGCATGTTTCCATGCCAATGACTACTGCACTTGTGTGAGGGGGTTTGCTGGTGACACACCACCGGGGTCAGGGGGTAGTTACTGTGAGTTGGGTGGCGGAGCATGCCCAACGCCATTTGGTCATGTCTCCATGCCAATAACTACCGCACTTGTGTTAGGGGGATGCTGGTGACACACCACCAGGACCAGGCGGTAGCTACCGAGAGTTGGGTGGCAGAGCATGCCAACCACCATCTTCCCATGTCTCTATGGCTATCAATACCACACTCGTGTGAATGGGGGTTGTTGGTGACACACTGCCGGGGCCAGGCAGTAGCCACAGCAAGTTGGGTGGCGGAGTATGTCCACCCCCATTTGGGCATTTTCTCCATGCCAATGACTACCGCACTGTGTCAGGGGGGGTTCTGGTGACACACCGCCGGGGCCAGGGAGTAGCTACCGCAATTTTGGGCACATACAATGGCAATGTCCATCGGACACTCTTCAACAGTACACAGTGGCTACATGCTGAGGGGCACGTCATTGTGCACACAATGCCAATGTCCCATTGACTCCACAGGTGCCTACACGTGTCATGGTTGTGTATATGTGACGTACATTGGTCTGTTGTCCCTACCATGGCAAAAATGCATCAGATGGTTGTTGAGGCAGGACAGTGTGGTAGTGGACTCAACAATGTGTACACCTATGAATGTGTTGCGGGGCAGTGATGAACTCGGCAAGGATTGTCGCACTGTATGATGTTGTTACTTACTTGTGCTTTTCTGTGTGCTCATACACGCAATTGTCAGTACACCGCCAATTGTGATCATTGTGTTGTGGATGTGTGCCAAGTTTGAATGATGAATTGAGGTGTGACAGTTACAGCAGATGAGTATGAGACAGTTGTGTTGATTTGTTGCACAATGGCTGTATGCCACGCACCTAGGATGTACATGTGGAATGTGGGCATGAAAATATGTGCATTCACATTGACCCATGTGGTGTTTGAGGCACTGGTGTATTGTAAAAGGAGAGGTGGGCCCTCTGTGTGGCTCAAATGTCCACCAATGTTACATGGTGTGTCACACATTCCTCAAGTCAGTCTTTGTTTTTTCTGTTTCATCCTGAGCGGGATATGCTGTGGCCATCTCATGATGGATATCATTGACATGTGTCCACTTTCATCTCAACTAGGAGGAGACCTAATCTGATACATCACTTGACACTGCTGGAGGACATGGAGGATGTGGCGATCATTCGCAAATTCCGTCTCAATAGAGCCACCCTGAAGACCCTTTGTGATCTGTTGGAACCCCACCTGCAGCCTCACCGCACATACCCTACAGCTTTCACCCCAACTTACAAAGTTATGGCAGCCCTCCATTTTTTTTGCCACTGGATCGTTCCAGGAGACCGTGGCTGGTGCTGCAGGAATGTCTCAACCCATGTTCAGCATCGTGCTGCGGGATGTTCTGTCTGCCATGATGATCTACAAGGACAGATATATACATTTCCCCAGGGGTGCAGAATTGGCAGGTGTGAAGGGAGACTTCTATCCCCTTGGGCACATCCCCCATGTTGTTGGGGCCATAGATTGCACACATGTCGGTTCTTGCGCCACCGCAGGCAAGTGAGCACATTTTTCGTAATAGAAAACATTATCACTCAATCAATGTGCAGGTGGTGTGCCTGGCAGATATGACCATCTCGCATATGTGTGCCAGATTCCCCGGCTCCGCCCATGACTCATATGTCCTGGAGAACAGCATTGTGCCCCGGCTGATGGCTAATCTGCTTCCCGAGCGTGCTTGGATTGTCGGTGAGTATGCCTAGTCAAATGGCGTTCTGGGTGTGTGATCTGCTGTCCTCAGCCTGTGCAACATTGCATTGTGTGTTTGTCATTCCTCGGTGACTCTGCATATCTCAGCCGTCCATGGCTGCTGAGCCCACTGCGTAATCCCAGGACCCCGGCTGATATCAGATACAATGAGGCCCATGGCAGGACACATCGTGTGGTTGAGCGTACTTTTGGCCTGCTCAAGACACGTTTCTGCTGCCTTGACAAAACTGGAGGTGCACTGTCATACTCACCTGGGAAGGTGTGTAAGATCGTAGTGGCATGCTGCATGCACCACAACCTGGCCATTTGCAAGGATATTCCCCTGCTCCTGGATGATGATAAGGACCCAAGGCCACCACCTGTACAAGAACCTGAGTCTGGTGATGAGGACAGTGGAGAGGAGGAAGGAGGTGACATGCATCAACAGCTCATCACCCGCTACTTCACTTGAAGGTGGGTGAGAAAGTACAACATGTACATTGTCTGGTGTGATTGCTGTTGTCGCGAAGGGCTATCTGCAAATGGTTCAGACAGCCATATGTAAAGTCGCCTGTGTGTGGATATGTGACAGTGAGATGTAATCTGCGAATGTAAATGGGACATGTTTGTTGACACTTGTTGCACATTGTGTTGTCTTCATGTTTGGTTACGTAAATGGTTTGTGTAGTGTAATGTCTGTGATGCCACACTCACACCAGTGAATGTTGATCTGTTGTGTTTCCCTAGGCACCTCAAAATAATCCATTCCGACATACAGTACATCTTTCGGATACATTAAGGTAATTTTGAAGACTGTACATCTTGCACTAAAGACAAAGCTGACACAATAGAAGTGTGTAAGGTGTTTTATTTACAAAGTTGACATGTTAGGGGGAAGGCAGATTAACTTAAGGGTGGTGAGTTGACAGTCATGGTAAATGAGATGAATGAGTAGACACCACATCGATGTGGTGACCCAGTCCAACAGACAGGTGCCATTCACAAGGCAGTGTGGGGAAGGAGAGTTCAAACAGTTAATGCAGTGGGGAAGAGGATTGGCATCAGGGCTGGCGCCGTGACTGGCGTGTGGCTGGTGCTTTGCCTCCAGAGACTCCCAGGCTCTTCTTTGGATGGCCCCTTGGTCGCTTCGCCGGACTGGGCCCTTCTGTGGTGCCAGCGGCATCTGAGGACTCACCCCTCTTAGTGGCCGCAGGCGAGGATGGTGAACTGTCATCCTGTAGCACAACAGTGGGGGCTGGAGGTGTTGTTTGAGACACAGGCCTGTCCCTCAGTAATGCCAGTTGCTTGCCCATGAGGTCCATCATTTGTCTGATGCGGGTGTCGATGGACCTCATCAGCAGGATGAGCTCACGTAAGAGTTTGTCAAACCGGCCACTTTGTCCCTGGACCTGTTCGTAGGCCCCAATGACTCGGGTGAAGTGGTCCAGGGATGGGGTCTCAACCTCCTGATGTCCGGTGGTAACCCTGGCCCTCCCACCTGCCCTGCTGCCACAAACCTGTTGCCTCGCCACTGTGGGTCAAAGCACACTCTCCCTGTCATCCACAGTTGTTGGTGTGGGCTGGTCATCCCCTGGGACAGGGAGGCTGTTGCAGTGGGGAGGATGGGGTCCTGGGACCTGGTGCTCCCTGGCACACCAGATGGGCTGCCCTCGAGCTCATCGTCCTGAGAATCCTGGAGTCCACATCTGAGAGTCCACTTTCCGGGGGTGGAGACTGGCTCTGCTGGTTATTGATGTTGTCCTCAGCAGTGAGTTCTTGGTCACCTGTGGATTAGATGGGGAATGGTTGGTGTTGTGCACTCAGCAAGAATTATGTTAGCTTTCTGTCATCCAGTGTCTGTACATTACACAATTGACTGATCTTCACATCTTTTGCTATGTGCAAATACTGTGCCTCATAACATGATGCCGAGGTACATACATTACTTGTACATGTTATCAGGTGTCGATGCATAGCATGCAAATCATGCTGTGATCATGTTCAAAGGGACCAGTTGCAATGTAGGGACCAGCACAAATGAGTTTCATGGTTCTCTCATTGTTGATTCGTATGACCTGGCTGACGTCACATCTGGCCATGGAGTGGCCATTGTATTTTACTGCATGACTTTGTCCTGTAATGTACATATTTGGATTTATAAGCCCACACATACTTTCTGTTTTTTTACATGGTCCTTGCTGATTCGGCCACATGGCAATGCACTCATCAGTGTGTGCTGTGCATGGTTGTGCACAGTCTTTCTTTTGCATGTCCATTGGTGTGTGACTCTTTGTCATCTGTGACAGTTCCCTTTGCTTACCTGTGTGGACACTGTGCTTGTCAAGGGAGATCACTGGGCACATTTGTGCATGCAGAGGGCTGGCGTTGCCATGTGGCACCATTTCATTGGTAGCAACAAAAGATTGGTATGCAGTTCCTAAAAGGGATAAAGGTATAGTGACTAATGTGAGAAACTGACTGATATTCAGTAACCACTGGTTACTGAATATCAGTCAGTTTCTCACATTAGTCACTATACCTTTATCCCTTTTAGGAACTGCATACCAATCTTTTGTTGCTTTCAGTACGTGGGCACGTATGCTGGACCTGTGTTAAAATAGCCCTCTTCTGTCTCTCCCTTGGTTTACACCATTTCATTGGTAACAGATGTGTGGCTGCACATACATGCTACCTACCTGTTAGGTGAAGCAGAACAATGCAATGGCTGCCACATGCTTGTGGGTAGGGGGTGGGCTCCATCCTGCTCAGGGGTGGGACAGGGGTACCTGATGGGAGTTGTAGTGCAGGTGTACCGCCCAAACCAGCCCTCCTAGGGAAGATGGATACCTACCTTTTAGTTTGTTTAGTGTACTGCAATGGCTTGCAAGTTCTTCTGGGTGAGGGAGTGATCCATCCTGCTGGGGTGTGGGACAGGGGGCATTGTGGCAGTTGTAGTGCAGGCCTCCCTCCCTGACATAGGCCTCCCAAGCAAGATGGCTACCTACCTGTTAAGTGAGGGTGAACATTACAATGGCTGAAAACTGCTTCTGCGTTGGTGTGGAGTGCTACATCCTGCTTAGGGATGGGACAGGGGGCATTGTGGGAGTAGAAGTACAGGCCTCCCTCCCCCAAACATGCCTCCCAAGCAAGGTGGCTACCTACCTGTAAATTTTATGAGGGTGATGCAATGGCTGCCACATGCTTGTGGGTGGGGTCGGAGAGTGATCCATCATGCTGGGTTGTGGGATAGGGAGCATGGTGGGAGTTTTAGTGCAGGCTTCCCTCCCCCAAACAAGCCACCCAAGCAAGATGGCTACCTACCTGTAAGTTTGATGAGGGTGATGCAATGGCTGCCACATGCTTGTGAGTGGGAGGGAGGGATCCATCCTGCTGGTGTGCGGGAAAGGGGGCATGGCGGGAGTAGTGGTACAGGCCTCCCTCCCCCAAATAGCCCTCCCAAGCAAGGTGGCTACCTACCTGTAAGTTTGATGAGGGTGATGCAATGGCTGCCACATGCTTGTGGGTGGGGTGGGGGAGTGATCCATCCTGCTGGGGTGTGAGACAAGGGGCATGGTGGGAGTAGTGGTACAGGCCTCCCTCCCCCAAACATGCCTCCCAAGCAAGATGGCTACCTACCTGTTAGGTGAGGGTGAACCTTACAATGGCTGAAACTGCTTCTGGGTTGGTGTGGAGTGCTACATCCTGCTTATGGGTGGGACAGGGGGCATGGTGGGGGTAGTTTTGCAGGCCTCGCACCCACAAACAGCACAAGCCTGTGAGATGGCTACCTACCGATGCGTTTGGTTGTTGTACTACAATTGCTGCCACATGCTTCTGGGAGGGGGGTGAGCTCCATCCTGCTCAGGGGTAGGACTGGGGCGCCTGGTGGGAGTTGTACTGCAGGCCTCCCACTCTAAGCCAGCCCTCCCAGGGAAGATGGCTACCTACCTGTAAGTTCATTTGGTGTACCAATGGCTTCCAAGTGCTTGTGGGTGTGGGGGGTGCTCCATCCTGCTAGGGTGTGGGACAGGGTGCATGGTGGGAGTAGTAATGCAGGGTAACTGTGCTCATGCTCCCATGGTAATATTGCTAGCTACGCTGAACGTAAATGAGAGTGAGTGACTGTTGGATCTGTGAGACAGGTTTATGTGGGTGTGTGGTGCAGATGGATTGGATTTGTCTTGGGTGGTGTGGGTTTTTGGTTGTGCAAAACAGTACATATCTGTGTGTTGGTTAACATTTGTTTGTACTTACCAGCCTCCACTCCCCCGGATACTCCTGAGAGACTCTCGGGATGCAGTAGGGCAGGCACCTTCTCCTCCCATGGTGTGAATGTTTTCTGAGGGATGGAAGGGCCACTGTCAGTCTGGTTAGCCAGCTCCCAGTTCTTGCTCCTCCTCTCTTTGACAACCCTCTTGAGATCATACCACCGCTGCATGATCTCCTTCTTGGTTCGCGGGGTGTTTCCTGCTGCATTGACCCTTTGGACTATCCTTTGCCATATTTGGGTCCTTGTGACTAATGGTGTCTATTGGACCAGGCTACCAAACAGTTGTGGTTCCACTCTGACTATCTCATTTACCATGACTGTCAACTCACTCTCTGGTCAGTGAAGGGGCTGGTTATATACTCAGCTATGTGGGTGTGTCCCAATGGAGTTTTGCTGTCAGGTGTGTTGTGGGAATTGTCCTGGAAATTGTATATTTCTGTTTGGCATTTGTTTGTTTCATTGTGCTGTGTTTGGTGTATTTGAGCGGCATGGCTATTTTGATTTGTGCAATGTTTGCCTTCGTTGTGGTGTTGTTGCTTTGTTCGCCATGTTTTGTACGGTTGGTCCGCTGTTGTGGCTTTGCTGCAGCCCTTCCCCTGGCTCTCCCATTCAATCCAGCGTGCGTCCCCGGCGGTGGTAAACAGCAGATCGTATCACTGGACCATATGGGATATCCTAATTTCCCGTGCGGTGTCCCTGCTATGCTTGCGGCTGGTAGTAGCTTTTCCGCTGCGTTTCCGACTGCCGCGGTCGTTTTTTGATTGTCACCGCCCACGTCGGGTGTTTTTTATGTGCCCGCTACCGCCGCGGTCGTTATTTTTTGGCAGTTGATCCTAATTTGACTGCCGGTTTATCCATGGTCCCACCGAATGTTTGTTTTCCGCTTCCATGGCAGTTGGGGCGGTTTTCTGCCTGACATCATATCGGGGCCCTTAGTGTCTTCTTTAATAACAAATGGATGCCAGAAATGGAGTTCCGTTGTAAGGCCATCCACCTCAATGAAAATCAGTGGAAATGAGTCTGGTAGGGGATGACCAAACATAAGCATAGATAACCCATGTCAGGAAATATGGGATACTAAGATAGATAGGTACATGTTGTTAGAAGGGAAGGGGCAGCCCCTAACAGTACGTAAACGTATACTGTATTTCTTGTGTTTCAGAGGTGAAGGAATTATTCCACTTTGCACACATGATACCTGTGGTGCAATACTGCATGTACCAGACATGCAATGTGGCACCTCTACACTGATCGATACCTACTGGTAGTGGGGTGAATTTGCATACACCCAGCTTGTCCCTGGATGGCAAGGCTTATGCTCCCTCGTTACAATACACACCCCGACCAAGGTTAATCCTGAAGATTGGACCAACATCTGCTACAGAAGAAGACACCTCTGTTGTATCAGGTCCAAGAGAAAAGAACTGATAAGCATTTTGCTGGGCTCAGTTCATGGTAGAATTCAGACTGTTTTCTGACACACAAGTCAATGCAGCAGGGCCCATACCCTTCTTCACTGTGCAGATGAAAGCAAAGGCCCTCTGGTTTCAAACATTGAAAATGATGAACAGGGCTGGACCCAGCCTTAATGCAATCAAGGAAGAACTAAGAGCCATCCGCCTCATGCTGATGGAACACCAATATGTATTGGATTTGATGAGTGCAACAGAGGGAGGGATGTGTGCCAAGGTCGGTGCGTCCTGTTACACATCTTTTGACAGGCAATGACATAGACAATGAGACTTTGACCCTTACCATCTAAGGACTGCACTGTTTACAAACAGGCATGTTATGTTATTGAGAATTTGTAGCGTGCACGTTCACCAACAGGTCTCTTGGCGTGTGTCAGGAGGGAGGTGCCGCTAAGCAGGGTAGATATGCCAATTGATTTTCCCAGGACCCCTGGTGTTTGACTGGTCTGTGTATGTCATTGAGGCCTGTTCTCATCTTCATATTGTTCTTGTGTGGTTTCCTACAAGTTGGAGATTCCTGCTTAAAAAATGCAGTCCTCAAATTGGGTAAAATGCATGTAACTATGGAAGTAGCAATATTTAAAACTGAAACAAAATGACATGACTGCCATGAAGTATGGGGAAAATTATTTAGTTAAAAATTCAACTAGAAGGGGAATTTCAATATTGAAAAAGTTGATGTTGAGTTACGTAATGATCCATGTATGCATGAAAACTAAAACAAGTCACTGTTGCCAAAATCACCCGATATGACCTCTCCCTCAATCCTGAGTCAGAAATACATGGTCAGGAAGGCCCTGCAACCTAGACATGAGGCAATGGATTGCCAGATCACAGGTGGGGTGACATGGAACCAGCAGGGCAAATGCGCAAATATTATAATCCCAGATCATTATCACAGATAGGCAGCAGCACCACAAGGGTCTTGGGAGATAGGGCCCAATAAAGCACACATTGCCAGAGCGGCGTGTGTTTCCAAAATACCATAAAGGTAGATGCTGCATGTAATTCATAAATTCTCCAACCACTTTTTTTTTTTTTTTTATTGAGCAGAAGGAGGTTGAAATACAATTCATGAATGAAGAATTTAGAGCAATGGAAATAAAAACAAAGTTAAGAGAAAGCTTCTTCTTCAAATAGGGTCAGACAAGAGTAAAAACATGATTGAAGATCAAGTTAAAAAGGGGGGAGAGATTTAAGATACATAAAACTCGAAAGCAATCATTATTGTAATCCTTAATACACAAAATATTGGTTAAATATTTTTCAAGTACAAGCAATGTGCAACATCCGCAAACTTTGATCATAAAGTGCAAGTGCAATACAGTACAGTCCCACCTGCTACAGGCAATGTGCAACATCCGCAAACTTTGATCATAAAGTGCAAGTGCAATACAGTACAGTCCCACCTGCTACAGGCAATGTGCAACATCCGCAAACTTTGATCATAAAGTGCAAGTGCAATACAGTCCAGTCCCACCTGCTAGAGGCAATGTGCAACATCCGCAAACTTTGATCATAAAGTGCAAGTGCAATACAGTCCAGTCCCACCTGCTACAGGCAAAGTGCAACATCCGCAAACTTTGATCATAAAGTGCAAGTGCAATACAGTACAGTCCCACCTGCTACAGGCAATGTGCAACATCCGCAAACTTTGATCATAAAGTGCAAGTGCAATACAGTACAGTCCCTCCTGCTACAGGCAATGTGAAACATCCGCAAGATTTAAGTGTAAAGTGCAAGTGCAAAATAGTGCAATACAACCTGGAACAAAGTGCTTAAGCTGAAAAAAAATGTTTTGCTTGTTTAATTAAGTCTAGCAACATTTCATGACTGCTTTTAAAAAAAAAATTCATGTAGGTTTAGTTTTAGTATTCAATCAAATTGTTATTTGAACCTCCCTTTTATTGCCTCCAGATTCTCAAAGTACTACCATTTTCTTTCAAAACTTCTAACTGCTCCCACTCTACAGGCATATGCTTTTTCGAAATTCCCGGACCTCCTCATTTTGTTCAACCCTTTTAAATGGGATGGATGTTCCTTGGATTTCCAATTTTGGAGTATTAAGGAACGAGCAACTGCACAAGAAATAAACACAAATATTTTCTCGTTATCATTGAGAGTACCTCAATCTTTCGAAATACCAAAGAGGGCCAATTCCGCTGAGGGTATTAGTGTTTTCCCTAAAGCCTCCTCAATGTCTTGGAGAATGGCCTCCCAAAAAGATTTCAGTTGAGGGCAAGAAACCTTTTCTCAAGAGCTTCTGGCGTCCAGTAAGCTAGCCAGCGGGACAAGAAGGCCATCCTCTTAAAATTAGCGGCACGTAGTGATTTATAGCCTAACAAACTTATAGTTTCCCATTCCTTATGTGTTAAATTACATTGAGTTTGTCTAAATATTTTCTCAAGATGGGTATCCACCGTGTCTAGTTGACCGGCACAATGGAGCCTTTTGTACCAATTTCCTATGCCGGTGATTTTAACCTCATAAAGGAGTATTACCAGCTCACCCATTTGGGGAGATGTCCGCCGATAGTTTGTCTCAGAAAGTGAACGATTTATAGAAATTCAAAAAACGTTGGTTGCATGTGAGTGTTTATTCTAGCCAATACTTCTTGCCATGAGATGATTCTATTCTGGACAAAGAAGTGTCTTAACTCCCGAAATCCCAAATTCTCCCAATTTAGTACTCGGCTACTACTAATTTGGAGGCCCAAACCAGAACACTCTCTTAAGCTTAAAAACTGGGAAGCTGAGGAGCTCTGATTTTTCTTAAAAAAGGACTGTAATCTAGATAGATGTTCTTTTATGGTCTTATATCTCATCCTTTTAGGAAGTTTTGCGATCTTTAAAAATACCTGGGTTTGAGAATCGGACTCTTGTAGCATTTTTACTAAGAAGAAGTTATCTCGTTTGTTTTTTGGACCTATCAGACCTGCCACCAAGTCTAAAAAGGCTGCCTCATAATATGTTTTTATGTGTGGAAGAGCAAGGCCCCCCTGGTTGACTGGGAGTTGAATCACGGAAAGCTTTACCCTAGGGGTCTTTCCACCCGAGACAAAACTTCTGATCATAGATTCTATATCTTTAAAAAAAAAATAGAATTCAATTTAATAGGGACATTGCTAAACAAAAATATTAGTAGAGGTAAGATCCACATCTTGATCAGGGATATCCTACCAATCAAGGAGAGAGGAATTAAAAGCCATTGAGAGAGAAGATTCTTGATTTTATTCTTCATTCTCACATAATTAAGGAGATAGAGTTGATGGTAGTCACAGGTCACATATATGCCTAAACATCTAATTGGGTCTCAGCTTACGGCCTGAACATGCAAGCATGATGGAAGATGACTAAGACTGGTGTTTAAGGCGAGGACCTCTGTTTTTTTTTTTGTATTGATTTTATAACCTCCTATTTGCTCATATGCTTTGAATTCTTTTAACATGGTTTCCAAGCACTCAATGAGTCAAAATGAGTATAGTTATATACTTGCAAGGAGCTGTTTTGTTGGCACAGAGTTATATTTGTGACGGAGAACAGTGAAAAGAAAGCCTGGATGTCTGAATAAAAGACATTGGACATTTTCACATATAACTATCCTAATTTGGACTCATTGAGTCATTCATGAAGTATTGAGCAGAAGTTTTCTTTTCCAATTGAGGAAGATTTGGTTGCTCTCCCTCCTCCTGAGCACTGATTGGAATATATGTCCTTTGAAATAACGAGTGTTTAACTGTACCAGAATTTAGTGTGCACCATTTTCCCAGCCATCACCATTATTGCATAGATGCTGCATGTAGTTAGGAACACTCAGCCAATCAGGACACAGCACACGCAGTGATCACATGTTCCCAATGCCGGACATCTAGACATGTTATCCACTGGTCCTGATAGTGTCCATGCAAGGTCGAGACCCACCTGCATTTCTTAGCAGGTGGGAATAATTTATAAATCCATGACTAGGCCCACATGACTCTTCCTAAAAAGGATATATGAATTGTTTTATGATGCTACAAGAAATGTATACAGTGGCGATCATATCAAATGTACTTTGAGACAGTCCTCAGACCCCGACTCTTTACTTGAGCTTCCAGGCAAAGTGTTTGATTAAACTAACTGTTCCTGTTTTGCTAAACACCTTTTGTCTTCGTTTTTTCAAGGTAAATTCACATTTGGGCAACATTCTGCTTCAACACTCTGAATATGCTGAAGATGATCTTCAAATGGTTTCCTAGCAGCACCAGTAAAAACATCCCTTACGCCTTTGTCACCAGAAAGTTAGGCTATGGGAACACCCGGAAAAGAATAATGACTAAGGAACTCACCAGAAGACTGTAGACCAGGCAGATCTCAGCAGCCAGACTCATCATAACCCGACTACACAGAACCCACATCATACCACAACTCAGAGAGCTCCACTGGATCTCCATAAACAAATACACTCAATTCAGACTCATCATCCAACATTCAACTTGGGCGTGCTGTCTTACCCTCCCCCTGTTGAAATATGCCATGGTTGTGACCAATGGTGTCCCTTTCTGGGCCTCCCCGTTCAAATGTTGTCTTTATTGCTTGTACCCTGTAATGTCTTCTCTATTGCTTGGACCCTTGTAACTATACATCTACCTTTCAGTGAAGTGCTCTGATACCCACTGTGGTCTTGTCCGCGCTATATAAAAGTCTCAAAATGAATAGAATAAATAAATTCAAGTCCCTACACAACTCAGACTCCGCCTACCTGAACAGCTGCATCGCCTCCACCAACCAAACAGACACCCCCGCACCACAGGAGCCCTACTAGCACCCATTCCACACATACACAGAACAAGGAGTCATATGTACAAAGCCCAAATTGCAATTTGGTAAGGCAATTTGTATTTAACGAGTCAGTATTTGGAAGGGGTGTGTTTAAAGCATCCCTTCCAAATACCAAATTGAAGTGCTATGCATATGTTTTAAAACCTAATTACATTTTTTGTTTACCAACACCTCATGGGTAGTGGTAACCATTTAAAAATGGGGCCCCTTCCCCCTTGTGAATGCTGAAACAAATACTGTTTAAGAGTAGGCAGTGGTTGAGTAGTCAGTGGTGCAGCAGAACACTGCCTACTCTTAAAAAAAGAAATGTAAACATGTCATTTTGTTTTTTTAAATACAGCCTGTTTTCCTTTGAGGAATTGCAGATATGGTGGTTTGCTGCTGACCTCAGCAGGCCAACATCCCTGTGATGGCTGCAATCCATGATGGGGGTCAAATTAAGACCTACGTATTTAATGGTCATAAGATAGCACTACTTGTGACCTCATTAGGATTCGCTCTCCGAAGTTCATATATTTTCATACATTAGGAATTGCATTTTCCTATTTGCGATTGGGTAAAACGTGCAAACAGGAAATCACAACTCCTATTTTTTATACGTATTGTACCCTGGATCCGAAGGGAGAGGATTCTCCTGCATTGCTCCTAAAGCATGGAACTAACTCTCACTTCACATCAGAGCCTCTTGCTCTCTTCTTTATTTCAACAAGAAGCTGAAGACCTGCCTATTGAACATACACCCCCTCTAAACACAGCTGGTCAGCCCTAGGATACTCCCACAGGTAACATAACATACCATATATCTACCTGTTCAATCGACTATTCAATTCTAATATCATACATAACCTCTCCCACAATTAAGCAAAAGTTTGCGTACAACATCTGCCAGACCAATTGTCTTTTCCAGTCTTTGTTTGGTATTGAGGGCAACCCGACCTAATTCTTTCGCTCAGTGCACATACTTTTAGTTATATGTATATAGTGCAAACTGTCTCCAGTGAAAAATGGAACGTACAGAAAAAGTGACATATTGTGACATGAATAGAAGTAAATTCGACCATACAAAATGATAAACTATAGAAACAGCCTCCTTATACAATAGTAGGGGCTGTTTAAAGGTTTGTCTTTAATTATTGTCAATGGCGTTTCGACCCCTATAACAGTAAGGGGTCTCTTCAGGACCTATTGATGTAGGGACATCTGAAAAGGGGAATGCCTGTCAGCGTGACAAAAGGGCACCACAGGAGGTAAGAAGGTAGGGAGGGTACTCACATGGGACCCAGCCAGGTGCCCAGTGAGGGGAGACTGACAGGGAGGGGTCAATGGTAGTGATCCAGAGGTGTGGCACTGCAGGTGGAACACAATAATATGTGTGTATGTATATATATTTATTTATTTTTTATATGTTTTATAGAGCGCGAACCAGACCCGTGAGGTTATCAGAGTGCTTTACAGTAGAATCAGGGGAAAATATAACAAGGGGGAAGGGGAGTCCAGGGATAAAGGAACAAATAGAAACAGTATATGGTAAAACAACACAATCATAATAATCAACTACTATACTGGATAGGAGCAAAAACGATGCGATAAACTAGAAAAGCAGTCTCATCACCCGGAGGGGTAGTTCGAAGTGCAGGGAGGGTAACATAAAGAAGGCAGCCACAGTAGAGTGCACTGATGATAGGTAAAGTCAGGTTGAGGGGGTGATTGTAGTGTGAGCTTTAGGAGAGGAATTTGCCCATTAGGAAAGATTTGGTCTCTTTTTTTAAGTGGGCTACAGACGGTATCCTTCTAATGGCGGGTGGGAGTGAGTTCCATATTCTTGGAGCGGCCCCAGAGAAAGCCCGAATGTATGTTCTTTTTTTCTTGAAGCGTGCGGGTTGGAGCAAAAGGGCACTGGCGGACTGGGAGTTTCTGCTTCCTCCAGATAATACAAGTTTCTGTGCGAGAAAAGCAGGGGACTTGGAGTAGAGGGCTTTGTGGGTGATGCAAGCCAGTTTGAATTGGATTCTGTCCTCGAGAGGAAGCCATTTTAGAGCTTTAAGGTGGGGCGATATGTGGTCAAACTTCTTAGAGCCAGTTAGGAGTCTGGCAGTGGCGTTGAGGCAGGCTTTCAAGGGTGCCAGAGAGGTATTGGGTAGGCCTGCGAGGGTGGAGCAACAATATTCTAGTCGAGAGATGACTACGGCCTGGATAGCTGCTTTTAGATCAGGAGGGTCGAGGAAAGGTTTCAAGTTTCGTAGGTAGTTTCGGTGAAATCTGGCGGTTTTGGCCATCGCGTTGATATGGCCCCGCATGTTCAGGTTGCCGTCTAAGGTAATTCCCAGGGATTTAGCAGAGTCCACGATGGTGGGAGAACAGTTTATTGCTGTGATAGCCTTGGTCCAAGCTTGAATGTTTGTATTGCCGTTAGGTGGTGAGATTAAGAGAAACTCTGTTTTTTGGCGTTGAGTTTGAGCTGATTGGATGTGAGCCAGTGGACACTTAGTTTTAGGGCCTAATTCAGGGAGCGGATATCCTCTTGAGAAGAGATATTGATGTAGAGCTGTGTGTCATCGGCATACATGTGATAGGAGATATTGGCAGTGCGCGGCACCTCGGAGAGCGGTTCGAATTACAGATTGAAAAGGATAGGGGATAAGGTTGATCCTTGGGGGACTCCAACTGTGATCGGAGAAAGTAAGAGGTGCTTTATGCACTGATTTAAACCACTCTGACCTGTGGGGGTAAACATCCAAATACTTTTTCTGGCAAGGACACGTTGATTGGAAGGTGATGCTCCCAATAGTGAAATAGTCAACGTGTGCATCCGCTACGTATAAAAGTAGAATTGCGTGAGTCCACCCACCTTGTATGATGAGAGGGCTCATCTTCTCTGGAATGTTTAATTCCATGTCCACCAACAGCTGAGGGTCCTGGTCTCTGGAGTTTGGACATTAGTGCAGCTGCTCTTCAAACATCCATTAAAACAATACTTTTGTTCCCGCCTTAATGGCTGAATTAAAGGGACAAAATATTCTATAAAAAAGTTCTTTCCTTCAAGTCAAGCTAAAGTCAGAGAAGTCAGAGAAGATCAACCACATTGGTATAGTAGCCATGAAGCTTCCGGCTTGAAATATTATGAATTCACACAGTGCTCTGATTTTATGCAGAGTAGTGTGAGACTGCATCCAGAGACTGCCATCAGGATTGGGTGGTGGGTGGTTTTAGCAGCCAGCCCACAGCAGGTTGTTGATTTAACTTCACTTGTGAATGAACAAGATATTTGGCACACTCATGAAATATTACCAGACAAGACAGTTTGTTATCAACGGTCATAAACAAATCACATTGAACAGGCTCCTAATTGAGCCTGCATTATACCACAAGGCACTTCATTTCCAACCCAGAAACTAACAAGAGGCCAGGGACTGGAACTGAGAACTGAATGGGAGGAAACCAACAAACATGATGAACGGAACTACAAGTGCTAAGTAAGCACAACAAAAGAGTCAATACAACTAAATATTTGCTTCTGGGCAAAATGATTACATAGGACTCTGCCACCAGTGATCTGAAAGTGACTTCAGACCTAGTAAGGAAATAGTGCAGGGGTCTTGTAAGTTTCCACTGACCTGTTTTCCATCTTGTCTGGCCCCACCCAGAAGCTCAAGTGTTGTTTCTGTCCCTACTCTTAGTTCAGACAGGTAAGCCTCTTCCTCTAGGATGTTTGCAGTGTCCTAATGATTGCTAGGGTTCTCCTGTTTGTCTAATTGTATACTGAGAAAGCTGCAAGTTCAGATTTTGCTGACTCACACTTCCCTTCTCCTTCTCTGCTTTCAGTAAAAACCTTTTAGGTGACAGAATACTCTGCTTTGGGAAACTCTACAAGTGAAACAATGGATCATGTCACAGCCCAGTTTAGGCAGCCAAGTCCATGTATCATTTCAGGATTTGCAACTGAGATAAAAGCAGAGAGAGATTGAACTAAAGACTCAAAAATCCACAAATCCGTATCCCTTACCTGCCAAGGCTTTGGATGTTCCACCTCAGCACAGCTGCTGTTCTGGAAGGGTCCCATCCCAGGTGTGCATGAGATCAGGTCCTGCAGAGCTTGTGCCAGGGCATACACTGCCAGATACATGTGATACGTGTAACTCATATCAGACAATACAAACATTGACTCCACATCTTCAAGCACCTCTGTGCCAGTGCACTGCAGCTCCCCATCCCTTGCGTCCACTGGCCCTGATCCTGAAGAGCTGGCATTGTTTGTCCACTTACACCCAAAGGCTGCCTCCCAGAAGGCATGGATGAAAATATCTTCAGGAAACCTGGAGGGGTGAAGGCTCTCTAGGAAAGGCTTGAGTTCAGACATGTCTGGGGCATGGAGCGCCATTACCAGGGAACCATTCAATAGTCTCAAAGAGGACCTTGGAAAATAATCTGGAGATATTGTTAAACTAGTTGAAAATATCCACATTCTATCAGTAACGTTCAAGTCACTCAGTTCCTGCAGAAGTGGTTTGAGTTCCATCTCATAACAATCGCAGATGATAACCCTGGCAGAAGAGATCCTTATCCTCTCAGCGATGCTCCTAATCTTCGACTTTGAGTAGTTGTTATGGATTTTCTCCCAGAATGAGACACAGACTCCCACGCTCTTCAGGTCTTCCCCCAGATATTTGCTCCTCATGTAGCAGGTGTCATTGTCTTCAAATAAAAGTCCTATCCAAGTCCAACCAAAGTTCTTCATTAACAGTGCAAATGCCGTAGACTGAGGTCTCATGGGTGGTACCGTGCGTAGAAATGATGGGAACTGGGCTTTGTCACTCAGCACATCATGCGCTGCTGCATAGCCGACCTAAAAGGGAAGCACAGTACATAGACTGATACTTTGGTGTGCTATGGCAAATTCTAAGAGTTTTAATTTTACTCCATTCAAAGCAAATGGTGACATATTCATTTCAAAGATTTAGTGAGGTAGCACAAGATACTATTTAACATAACTATGAATCAGCGAGGCAATCTGAAAACAAATCAGATGTTTTCACCTTTGAATTAAATGCTGAAATAAAAAAAAACATTTCATGGTTTAAGAAAAGGGAGGCAGAAAAACAATATGGTGAAGAGGGGAAGTTGCCTGAACAGTTTTATTTAGAAGTTGATGAACTAAGTGAAGCAGCTGATTTATCTGTGGCACTTTCATAGACTGTGCTCATTAGCTCACCAGAGTCTTTGTCACTAGTGAATACTTGGAACCATTGACCTTATCCCACAGACACAGGGTGTACTAGACACACATAGGTGGGCAATAATACACCATTGATTATCAGATAAGGGAAACACTTGTCTCCCTCTGCGAATCAATTTACCAGACAGTCCTTATCCAAGCATAGCTATATACATCTATAACCCTACAATGTGCTGCATAACTCTTTTTTAAGTACATCAATAAAGTATTTATAGCCAGCAATAGGTGGTTTGTTCATTCTTCAGGGTGACCTTAAGTTACAAATCAACATACATCCTATTCTCACAATCCTGGGTTTGGCCCCAGGGGTAATTTGACTCATTACTAAGCATACTTGGCATAACTAAAATATCCATCATCGGCGGACCCAAGTGGGGGAAAGAGGATGAACAGCGGTCTATGATGAAAGTGTGACAATAATACAGCATTCCCACAACAGTCCTGGGTTCAGAGAATTACTTGTAAACTCGGAAAATGAATGCTCTACAGATAAATTAGAAGGCACATCATATATATCTTTTAAATACAAAATATTATTTTTTTCTCTTTTTCGTAAATACCACATTTTGGGTCAAGACCATACAATTCAAGTGATCTACACCCTGAAGAAGGCCTCTAGGACCCATGGTGGCTAGAGTGGAAGGCCGAAACATGCTGGTACTTGCAGTGGAAATTAAGCGGCAGTTACCCCTCCTGTATATCCGCAGAACGCATTAATTTTAACCCTGTCAAGGGGAACCAAGAATAAAGGTATTACAAAGGTATGTCATTAGACAGCTTTATTCTATCACTTTTCTGCACTAAAGATCCCTCCTTTAGGGAATTTTCTTCCCTGTCACAAACTTACTTTACTTTTCTTTTCTCCCTCACCCCTAAAAAAACAGTGCTCCGTCCAGTGCGTTGGTCTGCGCCTGGACGTCTATGATGAAGCATGCCACTGAATAGTGGGTGAGGGCAGTATTATAAAATATTTTGATTTTCCTCCTTCATCTGGTTCTCACGAATTAACTATGCCCACATAGTGGAGTGGACAGGAACTTTATAATTCAAATTGGGTTAACATCCCTCGCCCTGTTTTTATTAGTCCTTGTCTCTTTTGCGAGTTTATGATATTGAAAAAGTCTCCTTTTTTATTTTTGATCACTGAAATATGATCAGATATTCCAGTAAGGAAGGTAATGTGTGTACGATTATATGCATGATAAATTAAAACCATCGCAACAACATACATGAGAAAAAGTGAAAAAACAAGGTTAAGAATAGAAAAGTAAACAGTGGCCCGTCAAAACATGTTACCCAAAATGCATTGTTTTCTAATAATAAAAGTTTAACATTGTTTATTCATCGGGTGACAGAGTGTGTAAACTGCCATATGGTTCCTCTATGTGCAAAATTTGGGATTTCACTCAATGTTTTAAAACGTTGTAAAATAAACATAGATATGTCATGAACCGACAAGCTGTTAGTCTTTCTTCCTCTTGTCAATTTAATTCAGTGTTAGTCTTGGCATCTTTTGGCATGTTCCTCACTGCTGACCAGTGGTAAAGTGCAAGTGCTCCTGTAGTAAAATGTGTTAAGGATTGATGTTTACTTGCTTGCCCTATTTGATTTATGTGTCAGTCCCTAGTAAAGTGCACTGTGTGTGCCAGGGACTGTCAATCAAATGCTGTCGGTGGGCTGCAGCACTGGATTGTGCCACCCGCGCAAATAGCCCGTAAAGTGTAACTCAGGCCTGCCATTGCAGAGCCTGTATGAAGTCTGGGACTGTCATGTCGACTTGGCAAGTGCTCCCACTTGCCAGTCCCTAAACCTTCTCTTTTCTACATGTCAGTCACCCCTAAGATAGGCCCAAGGTACCCCTATGGTCAGGGTGTATTTTATGTGAAAGGTAGGACATGCCCTGGTGTGTGTGGAATGTCCTGATAGTGAATTACAGCCAATTTAGTGTTTCACTATTGCACAGGCCAGAATGGGCAGTGTGATTATAACATCTTATAATCCTACCTGACCCAGGGACCCAGGGAACGTGGTAGAAAAACAAATTTAATTTGCCTGAACTCAGAATCTAATCGCCGTTAACGTCAATGGGGAAAGCCTCTGTTGAAAAATTAAAGATAAAGTTCACTTAGGAGAGGACTTTGAGCAAACCCGTTTAGGCTTAAGGGGCTCTAGGGACACCATGTAGTACTTGAGTTACCTTACCCAGGGAAGCCGGGTGCATAGGTGACTTTTGGTTTTGGGAATTGTCGTTGATTTCAATAGCGATCTGCCGCAAAGTGCTGCTGCCGTTGAAGTGGAAAGTGTCCGGTGTGCTCAGAACCTAAAAACAGAGGGGACAGAGTGCCTGATCTGCCCCAAATCTGGCACAAAACTGGACAAAGGAAATGTGTGTAGACACCCCTCTTTCCAAACACTCCCATAGGTGGGTCACGATAGATAAATGCCCACCGATGTCGGGTGATTTCAGGGTGAAGAGGTGAAGCTTGACTCTGCAGCCACAAGGACCAAGAGGCATCGACGATGACCAGGAGCTGGATTTGAGCTGTTCCATGAAGGATGTCGAGCGCTGCGGTTTTGGTGGCTGGGTTGGAACCAACAAACCATGGCAAAATCAACCCACATAGAAAGAGAACAAATGCTTCGGTGCGGACCAGCAAGGTCTGTGGGACTCACTAAGTGATGGAGAGTCAGAGCACATCTGGAGTCACCAGGGAAGCCCATGGAAAGTCAGAGTTTCCTTCACAGGGACCTACCAGTCGACAGACCAGGGATCGCGAATGGCCTCAATCAGACACACTCAGAACCGGCTCACAGAAAACTCATGGAGTGTAGGCCAGCAATCATCAGTACAGATGGTGCTCGGGGCTTGGGCTACAAGTAACCCAAAGTACAGCTTCAAGAGATGTTGTGAAGCTGATGCACGTACAAATGCGCACAGTGGGCAGGAGTTCCGGTTCCACATTACTCACGAGGGCTGCGCGTCTCAGCTTGGCTGAGGACTCGGGTCGGTCTCTGAGAAGGCTGGAAATTCACCTCCTGGGCTGCAAATAATTCGGAGCCCATTGGGAGCTTTGGCGATGCAGAGCGATTTTGTCCAGGTGTAATCTAAAGTCCTGTTGCCAGGGGTTCCTTACTTATACCCAATGAAGGGGTTAGACATACTCTGGTTACCACAAGAATATAATGCACTTAAGAGTATATAGTCCGGCTGAATCACAAAACAGCCCCGGAGAATAGGTTCTGAAGGCTGCGGAGGGGCCCTGCTCATTCATGGGTGCCCTCTCGCACAAAATCCAGCACCCTGGCTTCAGGATTGATAAGTCCTGCCATAGGGGTGACTGATAAGTTTACATGTGTAGTGATTTAAGGTAGATATCGGTAACCTATATCTAAGTAAGGGGTGCATGCGCCACCTTACCCAGGTTGCAGTAGCAGTCCTGTGGTGTCATTTTGGAAGGCTTCCCAGGGGTGGCATAATACATGCTGCAGCCCCTGGTAGGCCTCTGGGGTACCTATGCCCTTTGTACCTAGTGTACCATATACTAGGGACTCACAAAGGTACCAGAGTAACCAAACTGGAGTGTACCTTAAGTACATGCAATCATTTTAGAGAGGAAACAGCAAGGCTTGGGTCCTGGATAGCAGGGCCCCAGCCAGACTAAAGTTGAAAAACAGTGAAACATCAGCAAAAAGTGGGGGTACCCATAAGAGCAGATCCTACTCCCCTACAGCACTGCACGCCGCACCGCTGCACTTCGCACCAGAGCACCTGACGCCTGCCGACGCCAGCGCTCCTGACTCCTTCAGAGAAGAGGTCAACCTGCAATGCGTGTGACTTCGAGGGCCCTGACAACTCGTGCACCAACCTCTGTAACAGACACCTGCGGATGCTGTTCTTTCAAGAGCTCAAAAAGAGGTCGCTGACGCCCTGCATTTCTAAAAGGTACTGTTTGCGGCCCTTCCCAACACCGTAGGTGGCCCGCGACGCCACTGTCAGCCAGGACTGTTTGGATTTGTTTCCTCACCACGCTGTGATAGCCCCGGATGGAGATGTTGACATCAAGAAACTATTTTTAAAGCATATTTTGATAAGTGAAGATTTTGAAGCACTATATTGTAGATTTTATCATTTTGAGTCTTGTCTTTAGTATGTAAAAATATTGGATATTTTTCTAAACTTGTGTGGTGTCCTTTTGTAGTGCTTACACTGTGTTACTGTTGCTTATGTGCAAATGCTTTACACACTGCCTCTAAGATAAGCCTGACTGCTCGTGCCAAGCTACAAAGGGGGTGAGCAGGGGTTATTTTAGGAGTGTAACTCCCTTATCCTAACTGGGAAGAACGGTCCGTATTTGGACAACTAGGGACCCCCATTTCTAACATTCAGTGATAATGTGCAAATTGTGCAGAGATGTGCAAAGTAGGGAATAGTTAGGGTGTAAGTAAAATATGTCTGTGCAAATTAGGTAGTGCAAATTAGGTAGTGTGTATGCTAATAGGGCCATGAGAAGAGGTAAGCAACCATTAGACTTGTAAGTTATATTATATCTGTACAAATTAAGCAGTTTATGTGCTAACCGGGCCACAATTATAATTGCAATTACATTATTCCTAAAACTATTTCATTTGCACTAAAGATTTATGACCAATGCAGAATCAGGGGGTTGGTGGGATATTTTTATTTTTAAGTAGTAAACACTGATTCCAACGCTGAGTCCTTTAGATGTATTTCCACTATATAGCTTTGGTTTGCCTATGGTCCTGAATCTCACTAAGGGCCAGCTTAATTGTATGTCTTCACCTGAGAAGCATGCTCTTACCAACTGCCTGCATGTCCATATTCTTTTGAGATTGAAGAGCGGTCTCAACAGTGCTCTGCATTTGCTCAAAAGATCTTTGCTTAGCAAGTGGAGTACATCTTCTCTCTCTTTCCCACACAGCTGACAACCAGATGGAGACTCGGCATGCTTCCATGTTGGTAGGTGGAGTCAAGAGGGTGTAGACAATTTCATAGAAATGTCTCCTTAGAGGTTTTGATGAAGCCACCTAGATAGGTTTGAGGGTCCGCCTTTCTGTAACTGTGCAAGATACCAATCCATGTGCCCTTACCGCTAGTGTTGCTTTGTCCTCCAACAAGCAGACCCTTCTCACAGTCTTGTTGACAAGTTGTTTTAAGCTGTTGTGAGTCACAGAGGTCTCCCATAGGCCCAGCAGGCCAAGCTGCTCTAAAGGGCCATCCATGTATGACCTTGAAGCCCCATTTCTTTTTAGTTGACACTTTGGACCATAGATTGCCATTTAGTTACCCTGGCTCTCCTCTACTGATCTTATGCCGAAATTAGATGTACGCTCATTTACGAGCCAGCCCTTGCCTCTGCATACCAAATTCTAGTCTGATTTGAGCTGGAGGGGTGTGTCCTTGTAAAATGAAGATCATTCGAAGAGCTCCTGTCAATGTAGCATCTAATGTGACTGCATCTCTCCCTCTCATGGCCTTGCTTCCGTAAGTGATTGTTGGTAAAAATGCTCACCTGCATCACTTGGACCAATGAAGAATAGCTTGTGCCAGTAATTTTGTTTTTTAGGTTTTTACATACCACTGCTTATGCATTAATTCTTTATTGCTTTCTTTTGGGAAACAAATGTTCCTTTGCTGTCTATAATTACTCCCAGATATTTATATTTTTGACCAATTTCCAACTGTTGTTTAACCTTCCATTGGTTTAATTGCATGACACTTTTTATTTGTCCAGATTTATACTCAGGCAATTTTTGTCTGAGTATCTTTGTCTTGTGTCTAGTAGATGTTGGAGGCCAATTGGGGTGTGACTGATTAGTACCAGATTAACCATATATAATAGATTTGAAAGGCCAAGGCCGATATATTCTAATAGAATATGCTCTATTCTGGAATGGTACACGTAGAGGCACCCTGGGTCTGTGGTCTGTCTGGAACAGCATCTCAAGAACATGGAACCCTATTCACTAAGGTGTATCCATACATGTAGATTTGCTACAAGTAAATGTACTCTTACACTTAGAGTAACTTTACTACCTTTGTCTTTACACCATTTACTAGTGTTAAGTTACTCTCTTTTGAAATAAGGATGGAATCAAGAAAAGCTTCAAATACTGCCATAAAGTTATATTAGGAAGGACAATCAGGGTGGAGATCTCCCTATGGTGAAGAATCAGGAAAGAGTTTTAAAGTTTATTAACCTTTTTAAAAAAATTGCAAACATATTTTTTGTTAAATATTAATTAATTGTATTTATTTCTTTTAAAAGTAGAAAATTAGGGGGCGTGGCTAGGCGCCCGACGGCAATGGTGGCGCCTGAGTGAGGCTCTGCTGTGGCTCCGGAGATGCAGTGTTTTCCTGCCCGGTATTGCCTGTCTGCAGGACTCGTAATTGTACTGGAATACTCCGTCATGCCTTCGCGGTGCCCGGGAGCGTTTTCCGTGCAATATTGAAAGAGAACTTTGATGCAGTAAGTTCCGTGATTTTCCTGTTAACGCGGCCGCCATTTTATGACGCCTGGCACTCCTTTGCAATCTCTCCTCCGTGACGGCTTTCATTACCCCCTGCTTATGGATTTCTGCATGTGGCTCCTCTAACTGTTAGCTTCTGAGACTTTTGCTCACGTTGCTGTATTCGGAACTGGCTATTCTTTTTGCACCTCGCTGAATGTGACTTTTGCAGCAGTTTATAATGTCGCCCCAGAAGGAACGGGGCAACCATTTTGTCCAGCCTCTCACATTTTCTCACGCTCCCTTCTGTGACTGTTTCTGAGAGCCTGGGATGAGGAAATCTACTTATATGTGTATATTTAGCTGGCTGTTGATGTTCCTGATTCTGCTGATTGCCCTGTGACTCACCACTTTGCCCTTCAGCACGTTAATACTCTGCACCCTGCTATTATTTGGGGCTGGCCCCTCAGTGACTATCAGTCGTGCCTTTGGCTGCCACCACGTCTTTCTACACGTTTCTGGTGTGTTTTGGTGTACCTTGTATGCCTCCTCTATATTATCAGGAGCGCCATATACCCTCCTTTATGCTTTAGTGGCCGGCACACCCTGCACATTAAGCCTGTGATTTTATCACTCAGCCAGTTTGCTTTTTTCTTCGTTTTTTGCATTGTTGTGCTCACTTGTGCGTTAGTGTTTCCAGTTTGTTCCTGATTGGCCAGCGGCTGCGCATTAACCTTTCTCATGGACCTTATCCGGTGTTAAATGTGATCTTCTTCACTTTGGTGACTACTTCTGCGTCTGGCATAGCCTCCTTTGTGAGCCTTTCTACTCTCCAAGACATTCCAGGGGGCCCTCTTGCGACATATAATATATGGGCAGGCTCAAGTCTATGTTACATTTGCCTCATACAACAAAGACTGCTTTTGTGAAAAATTCAAAAGTCTTCTCAGCCCTCTCCAAACTAGAAGACTCCCTCGCCTCGTCTGGGTCAGATACAACAATGAAATCTTCCCAACTAACACTGGAGAAAGCCAAACTCAAAAGACGGAAAAAAGACCCTCCTTCTCCACCCCAGCAGCCTGCGCCTGTCTCTATGGAGCTCTTATTGGAAGAAATAAGATCCTTCCGTCCTTTCTTGGAGGAAATCAGATCTCTCCTCCCCTTTATGGAGGAAACAAACGTTAAACTTCAGGCTCTCACTGACAATTGGAAGCAACTTGACACAAGAGTATCTTCCACCGAGCACTCTGTTGCGTCTCTTCAGGATACTTGCTCCATAATGCCCCATCTAAATTCCCAGGTGTCTGCCCTTCAGAAACAGGTGGAGGAGTTGGAAAACCGAAACAGACGGAATAATCTCCGCCTCTACGGCCTGGCAGAGGGACTTGAGGACTCAGACTCACTTGCCTTCTTTAAATCGTTCCTTCCTAAATTGCTCCATTTGCCAGAGGGTACAAGTCTCAACATCCAGCGCGCCCATAGACTAGGCCGTCCACCCACTCTCGCTTCTTCCAAACAGAGACCAAGAGGTGTCATTCTCTACTTCCTAGACTACACTGACCTTCTGAAGGTCTTAACAGCTGCCAAATCTTCTTCAAATCTGACATGGTCAGGCTCCTCATTATTCTTCGCTCAGGATTATGCAAAAGCCACTGCCAGTCGTCGGAAGGCCTTCCTAAACATGAGAGAAGATCTCGGCTCGATGGGGGCAAGATATGGCCTCTACCACCCCTGTCTGTTTAAAGTTACATATAATAATAACACAACTACCTATGAAGATCCGGTGCGCCTTCAAAGCTTTATCAATGCTCATAAGACTTCTGCCATGGATTCTTCTGGCCCTTCGTCTTCCTTCCCTGGCTGAGTTGCAGTCTTAATTGGTTTTACAGTGTTATTACACTTAGTTTCTCTTAGTCTTAGCGCATTGTTTCTTGTTTTCTCAGGAATGCATTGTTGTTCGTTGTTACTTGTATCTTTTATTCGACTCTTGTTTGTTTCTTAATATCTAGTTTTCCTCCTTCCCCTCCACAGGAACCTTCTCCTCCTTTAACGATGTATCAGTGGATCCCCGCCCAGCTGACCTTGGATGTGTTGTCTTGCCTATGTGGTCCCATCCCCTCCCCATCCTTCCTCATTTTCTCCTTTTGTAGGTATGTTGGTCTTTCCTTTCTCCCTTATGTTCCTCTTTTCGTTCTGTCTACTCTTCTTCATAACTCCTCCTCTTTTTTTGTACATAGTTGATGATCTTATTTGCCTATGTTTTGCTCATTATTGTATTCTTGTAATTCTCATTCTGATGATTTTTCTTCTCCTTCTCTCGCTTTCTTTTTCTCTTCTTCAAGTCACACTTACTGTTTTCTCACCTTCTTCCATTTTTATTCCTTTCCATTGTGGTTCTTACAGTTTACTTTATATAACATGTCATTGCTTCTTTACTTCTGTTGACTGTTTTTCGCTTCTCCTTTTATTGTTTCTCATGGGCTTTTTTTCTAAATTGATTACTGTGTTAATTATTGATTACTTTGTATAATATGTCACTGAATATAATTTCTTGGAATGTTAAGGGTATCAATTCCCCAATTAAACGTCAGAGAATTTTGTCTCACTTAGCTAAACTAAATGTTGATATGGCATTCGTGCAGGAAACTCACCTCTCAGATGTTGAGTCTGCAAAACTTAAAAGACGGTGGGTGGGTGAGCTTTTTTATTCACAAGGTGATGGCAAGCGTAACGGGGTAGCAATCCTATGCCGCAAGTCTCTCTCCTTTTCTATCGTTTCTCAAGAGTCGGATACTAATGGCAGATGGACACATGTCAGATTGTCTTTTAGAGGTGTTCCAATCTCTCTCCTCAATGTCTATGTCCCCACCGGTGGCGAGCCTCTTTTTTGGACTGAGCTCTCCCGCCACATTACCCGGTTTATGGATGATAACTTAATTCTTGCTGGGGACTGCAATCAACCCCTAGACCCTTTTGTTGATAGGAAATCTGATGCCCATTATATTCCCAACAGATCCCACAAGCTCTTCCAACAGGCCATTTCTCAACATAAGCTCATTGATGCTTGGCGCATCTGTAAACCGACTTTAAAGGAGTTTACTTTCTACTCTCCCTCTCATCACTCCCAATCAAGGATTGACTACATTTTTGTCTCCCATAATATTGCTCAAACCCTTAGCACCGCTGAAATTGGTCCGATTTTACTATCAGATCATGCCCCTGTTTTAATTAACATTGATGTTCTACCTAAAGCTGTTGGACCCAAAAGATGGCGCTTCAACAATACTCTTCTCTTAGACCCCAAGTTTACTGCCTCCTTTATCACTTTTTTTGATGAGTTTTTCTTGCTCAACGATACCCTCTTATTCCAAAACATACTATATGGGATGCCTTTAAGGCTGCGGTGCGGGATTTTATTATCAGTTTGTGGCAAAAAAACGCAAAGCCGCCCGTAAATTTACCGGGGATCTTTTATGTGACATTAAGAGATTGGAACACGCCTATTTTACCTCTCACTCGCAAGATAATCTGACTGCTCTTGTTGCTGCTAAAATGGAGTTCAAAGAGAAATTTACAGAGGATGCCTCACTGTGTTTGCTGAAATCCAGTGCGAAGTTTTATGGAGGTAGGAACAAAGCTGGGGAAATCCTCGCTAATTATTTGAAGGTCAAGCATAATAAATTGAACATTGAATCCATTTATGATACCACTTCTGTTCTTAAGCACAAGGATGAAGATATTCTCACTGACTTTTCCCTTTCCTATAAAACTCTGTACTCCTCTGAAACTCAACCATCTCCCCAGTCTCTTGCACATTTCTTTTCTACCATCCAGAAACCTGAACACTTTCCTCTTGACCTTTCTCACTTGGAATCTGACATTTCCCAGAAGGAACTACTCACTGCACTTCAACACCTCAAAATGAATAAAGCTACTGGACAGGATGGTTTCACAGTTGAATTTCACCTTCATTTTTCAAAGTTGCTCATTCCAAAACTCCATTCTCTTATAGACACGTTTGCTGCCCTTAGTAGCTCTTCAGGGACCTTTTCCGAAGCTCACAGTTGTTTGATACCCAAAGAAGGGAATGACGTAAAATATTGTAAAAACTATAGACCAATCTCCCTAGCAAATATAGATTATAATATATTCGCTAAGTCATTGGCGGCACAACTGGACCTTTTGCTTCCCGACCTTTTGGGAGAGAAGCAGTCTAGTTTCGTGAAAGGTCGATTTATTTCCGACAATACTAGACTTTTGTTTAACATTTTGTCCAAATCCCCTTGTCTACAGCACCCCCTGGCAGCGATTGCCTTAGATGCCGAAAAGGCGTTCAATAGGGTTGAATGGTCCTACCTTTTCCATACTCTTGAATGGTTAGGTTTCGGTCCCAGATTTATTTCCTTCATTTCCTTATTGAACTCCCACCCGCATTCTGCAGTATGTGCAAATGGTCATATTTCCTCCTTTTTTGATCTTGGCAGAGGCGTACGCCAAGGCTGTCCCCTTTCCCCTTTTCTTTTCAACTTGGCTTTGGAGCCTTTCCTGTCCAAACTTCGTCAGAAGCCTAACATTCATGGATTTCAGACAGCTAATTCCCATATTAAACTTGCTGCCTATGCAGATGATATTTTACTCTTCATCTCCGACCCCGCACACTCAATTCCCGCTTTTCTGGAGGAAGTGCAGAATTATTCCCTGATATCTGGTTACACACTTAATAACGATAAATGCGAGATCTTGCCCCTGACGAAGTTTACCTTTAAACCCGACTTCAGCGCTTCCAATTTTACATGGAGCTCCTCACATGTTAAATATTTGGGCCTATACATTACCTCCTCTATTTCTGATACCATCTCTCTTTGCCTTAATAAATGTATTCAAAAGATATCGGACCTAGCGGCCAGATGGCATCCTCTCTACTTATCTTGGTGGGGTCGCCTTGATACCATTAAGATGATGCTATCCCCCATAATTCTATACACAATTTCCAATATGCCTCTGCCCATTCCCTCTAAAATCTTCAGGAAAATCAATTCGGTCTTGTCTTCCTTTTTATGGAATAATAAAAAACCCAGAATGGCCCTTGACAGACTTATTCGTCCCGCATCAGAAGGCGGAGTTAACTTCCTGGACTTCCCAGCCTATCAAAAAGCTTTTATACTGCTGCAAGCTTTTGGTTGCAGGACCCTGCCTCCCCATGTCCCTTATGGGATACGGTTGAGCGCTTTTTCCTATCCCCCTTTTCCTTTGCTGAATACATTTCATTTTCACGTAAACCGTGACCTGATCAGAACGGATCGCTCCACCTCGCTCCTGAGCCGCCTGGTGTTCGTGGCTGCCTGGTGTCCACATTGCTCCCTCCTGGGCTGCCTGGAATCGTTGTGCTCATTGCTGCGCCTGCCATTGCTGTTAAGCTGCTTTGATTTGCCCATCTCGTCATTTATATTGTGCTCATTGCTGCGCCTGCCATTGCTTTCAAGTTGTTTTGATCTGCCCATTTCATTTAATAATACTGCTCCGCTTTGCCTGGTATCGCCGCTTTTGCCAGATTGTGCCCCCCGGCCCCGTCCTGCATTGTTATCGTGCGATTTGTTGTGCCTCTCCTGCTCCCTCACGGCCCCTCCCCCGCAGCCCTCCGGCATCCCCAGACCTCGCAACCCCGCTCCCGCCTCCCAGCTGCTTCTCCCTCGCTCCGCCCTCTCCATGATCCATTTATGACAGATGCCTTTACGCGCATCGTTCACGCGCAGGGGGCGCGCAATATGCTCGCCAAAGGTAAGCCCGTCTACGCCCGTCCACGCCTGGACCGCGCCCAGCGCCATACCCCCTGGCCCCCACCAAATGAACTCCACCCGCTTAACTTACGACGCCGCAACCCTCTACGCAATCAACACCGGCCAACTCCCCAACTGTCACCAAGCCGCCCCAGGACGCACCCATGGACCCTTCACCTGTCATTCCTGCAAGTTTTGCTGCATCAAGACCTACACTACGCCCACTAACGCCAAACAGAGCCCCGACAATAACCACCTGAAATGCATCCTGCTCAACACCCGCTCGGTCCACAGACACGCCATTGAACTATGGAACCTACTGGACACCACACCGCCGGACGTCGTCTTTCTTACAGAAACCTGGATGAACACCGCATCAGCGCCCGACATCGCCATAGCCATCCCGGACGCCTACAAGATCATCCGAAAGGACCGCTTCAACCAAACAGGAGGAGGCATCGCCATCGTCCACAAGAACACCATCCGTATCACAACAAGCTCCGATGACACCTTCATCGCCGCCGAACACCTCCACTTCCAGATACACACCGACCCCAAGACCACACTAAGAGGCACCCTCATCTACAGACCACAAGGACCCCGCACACAATTCAGCGAAGTGATCACTGACTTTATCAGCCCACACGCCCTCCCCTCCGAGGACTACATTCTCCTAGGGGACCTCAACTTCCATCTGGAAAAGAATAACGACAGCAACACCACCACCCTTCTGGACAACCTCTCCAATCTGGGACTCAAACAACTGGTAAACACCCCCACCCACCGCGCCGGACACATGCTCGACCCAATCTTCTCCTCCAGCAAGCACATCTCCTTCATTCACGCCACAGGACTCCACTGGACGGACCACAGCTGCATCCAATTCAACTTCAGGAAGACCACAACCCACCACCACCCACAAGTCCCACGCAGAAACTGGAACAAAATTACCACCGACCAGCTCACCACATCGCTACACCAAAACCCTCCCGCCAAACCATCGGACCCAAACCAAGCAGCCATCAATCACGCACAATGGATCACCCACTGCGCCGACGAATTAGCACCCTTGAAAAACCATCACAACAAACCAGGTAGCAAAAAAGCCTCCTGGTTCAATGACGACCTCAAGAACTCCAAAAAGAACTGCCGCACCCTCGAAAAAGCCTGGCGAAAAAACCCAACCACAGACAACATGACCGCCCTCAAGAACGCCACCCGCAAACACCACCAGCTGATCCGATCCACCAAGAAATTAGCATTCAAGGATCGACTCGACAACAACGCCCACAACAGCAAGGAACTCTTCAGCATCGTCAAAGAGCTAACCAATCCCAGCGCCGGCTCTAACGACATCACTCCCTCTCAAGACCTCTGCAACTCTCTAGCCTCATTCTTCCACAGCAAAATCGCAGACATACATAACAGCTTTGGCGACCAATCCACCGCCCTCACCACCACCGAACTGAAGCCCCCCCACCACCACCCTTGACGCCTGGGACCCAATCAGCACCGAAGACACCATCCGCTTGATGAACTCCATTCACTCCGGATCACCAACCGACCCATGCCCCCACCACATCTTCAGCAAGGCCGATTCCATCATCGCACCCCATCTCCGGGATATCATCAACTGCTCCCTCAACACCGCTATCTTTCCAGAAAGCTGGAAACATGCCGAACTCAGTGCTCTACTGAAGAAACCCACAGCAGACCCGACTGAACTTAAAAACTACCGGCCCATCTCGCTCCTCCCTTTCCCTGCCAAGGTCATAGAGAAGACCATCAACAATCAGCTCGCAGCCTTCCTCGAATCTAACGGCTCCCTCGACCCCTCACCGTCCGGCTTCCGAGCCAAACACAGCACCAAGACCGCCCTCATCGCAGCCACAGACGACATCTGAACACTTCTCGACAACGGGGAAACAGCGGCCCTCATCATCCTGGACCTCTCCGCAGCGTTTGACACGGTCTGTCATAGAACCCTTGAACAACGCCTCAAAAATGTCGGGATACAAGGAAAAGCACTGGACTGGATCATCTCGTTTCTCGCCGGAAGAACCCAGAGAGTACGCCTCCCCCCTTTCAGGTCAGAGGCTACCGAAGTCATCTGCGGCGTACCACAAGGATCATCGCTCAGTCCCAGCCTCTTCAACGTCTACATGAGCCCCCTCGCATCCATCGCACGCCGACACAACCTCAACATCATCACCTACGCCGACGACACCCAGCTGATCCTCTCCCTCACCAAAGACCCAAACACCACTAAAACTAACCTACACGAAGGGATGAAAGACGTTGCCGAGTGGACGAAGAACAGCCGCTTAAAACTGAATTCTGATAAGACGGAAGTCCTCATCCTAGGATCATCACCCTTCGCATGGGACGACTCATGGTGGCCACCGGCCCTGGGCAGCGCACCCAAACCAACAGACCATGCTCGCAACCTGGGATTCATTCTAGACTCCTCCCTCTCGATAACCAGACAAGTCAACGCCGTCTCATCATCATACTATAACATCTTACGTATGCTCAGAAAAATCTTCCGCTGGATCCCCACCGAAACAAGAAATACGGTCACCCAAGCACTTGTCACAAGCCGTCTGGACTACGGAAACACCCTCTACGCCGGAACAACAGCCAAATTACAGAATAAACTCCAACGCATTCAGAACGCCTCCGCCCGACTTATCCTAGACATACCCCGTCACAACCACATATCCGGTCACCTAAGAGACCTTCACTGGCTCCCAGTCAACAAGAGAATAACGTTCCGTCTCCTCACCCACGCACACAAAGCCCTATATGACCTGGGACCCAAATACCTCAACACGCGCCTGACCTTTTATACCCCCACCCGCCAACTTCGATCGTCCAATCAAGCCCTCGCCGCGATGCCATGCATCCGAAGAGCCACCATGGGAGGAAGATCCTTCTCCTACTTAGCGGCCAAAACCTGGAACTCTCTCCCCATCCACCTCCGCCTTACACAGAACCACCTCTCCTTCAGAAAACAACTCAAAACTTGGCTATTTGATAAGTAACGAACACCCCCCCCCCCCCCTCAAGCGCCTTGAGACCCTCTGGGTGAGTAGTGCGCTATACAAATTTTTTTTACTTGACTTTTGACTTGACTTGAAACCTTCTTTAATTCCTACTCCCATTCACAAATTCACTACCAAACTCCTCCTATCGTCCAAACCTGCTCCCCCTGCTACTCTTGCCGATATCCTTTCCTCCACCATTTGGCATAATGTACATCTTCTAATTCATAATAAGCCTTTCTACAGGAAATCCTGGAGTCATAAGGGGCTAGTCTGGATTTCGCAATTATTCTCACACTCTACTTTTCTGCCCTTCTCCACCCTTCGTCTTCCTTTGACTTACCTGCATCCTTTGCACCTAAATACCTACTACTTAAAACAACGGTACTGGCAATCTACTCTCGACTCTTACAAACACAAATTCCTTCCTCCTCTCCCACCCCTGCTTCACGACTTCATTCTCTCCTGTGCACTACCTCCAACGCTTCCACTATTTATAAATATCTTCATGTTCATGAGTCCATTAGGCCTAAATCTAAGGTGGAAGAGCAGTGGGAACATGACTTTGACACAACGTGGCCTACTTCCCAGTGGGAGAGGATATGGACCAAGATACGTAAATCGTCCAGAGCGGCGACCCTAACGCAATCCATGTTTTTCATTTATAATAGGCTGCTTCATACGCCTTTTACCCTAAACAGGCGGATCTCCGCTGTTCCGGATGTTTGCTAGTCCTGCTCCTCTCCGCATGCCACCTTATTTCACATGTTATTTGTTTGTAAATCTGTCCATGCTTTTTGGATACAGGTGTGGGCTCAGATCAATGTAATTTTTCATACTTGCATTCCTTTCTCTCGAGCTCACATTTTCCTGGGAAGCCTTTCACCTTGTTGGGAGGGTACCGAACTTGATGTTCTCATTATTGACCTATTGTTGGCTGTTGCGTTTCAACAGATTACAATCAATTGGAAGGACTATTCTAATCTCTCCCTTAACCCCTTCGATGCTCATGACGAGCTCAGCTCGTCATGAGGTACACCTCTCGTACGCTCATGACGAGCTGAGCTCGTCATAAACAATGGGAATCAACAAATCTCAGCACAGGAGGGAATACCATCAGCATTGATGGTGTTAAAGCATGGTGGTACAATGTTTGTCACAACCATGGGCTAGATACGCTTTTGTTTTCCCTATCCAACTGGCAGCGAAACGTGCAGAGTTCTGGCTTCCTATTACGCTGTATCTGGATAATTGTGCCAATCATTTATTCCGTCCACAGCCTGCCCGGCAGGAGGTTCCCAAACCCCCTTGAATGCCCTTCACATTTCCTTTTTTTCTTCATTATTACCTATTATGTATGTATTCTTACTTGTACATGTTATGCGACCACTGTACTTCACATGTATAATTTTAATGCCCATGATTAGCTTATGTTATTGATTTCAATGCAATGTTTTTCTTGATTGTTTTTTTTTCTTTTCATCTTACTTTCTTTTCCCTTTCCTTCAGTTACCCTTGAATTATTCATACACTATGTACTGATACCTTGTTTACTAACCAATAAAATTCTTTTTTTGAACTTAAAAAAAAGTAGAAAATTAAACAAATGATTATTCTGACTATATTAAATTAAAACAAAATTATGTTTCAGAAGTTTAAATTAAAAAAGTAATATTTTTATTATGTATTGTGAAAAGCAAAAATAAATTAATTCAATAGTCTTGCTGTACCAGTTACTGGCCATTTGAGGACATGTGAGGTGAATGATTTAAACCTGTTCTGAGCTGGAATACATTTACTACTGTGTTGGGTCCTTTTTGGGTCTAATTGGTAATTTTGAAGTGCAGTTTGTGAATAGAAACAGCTTTACTTTTTTGCAGGTGGGTGCATATCCCTTATCAAATTCTTCCTTAGCACCCCCTTAACCCATTCTTGCCCCATCCCTTGATGACTCCCTTTCAGTGGTTAGTATTCCCCATTTTCCAGCCACTCTATGCGTCCCTCCCATATTCACTCCTAAAACATGTTTACTTTGCAGTCATCTAATAGAGGTTTGTGAATAGTTTTTTGTACTACTTGAAAAGTAGTACTGTTGGGGCGTGGCCCAAAAGGCGACCGGAGCAGATGCTTGGTGAGGAGCTCCAACATAGTCTGGGACCAAAATCCTGAAAAAACAGGGGAGAGCCTGTTTTTGCATGTGACCACATCTAATCCATCATCGGAACGAAACCCCTTCTTGGCTGGAAAGTTCTGACTCCCAGAGGACTTCTGTAAGAGCAACCGGGGCCTGCTGCTTGAGAGTCCGCTCGGCCCTCCTTCTGAGAACAGAGACAAAGAACTGCATGAGAGCGGTGACGCGAGTGAGACGGAGAGCTAACCTAGTAAGGAGGTGTTTCTGCCAGGGGATGTGCTGTGAGAGTGAAATAACCACATAGCCCCCTGGAGCGACAACAGGAAGTAACAGTGCTTGGGAAGCGGCTGAGTGATTGAGTGCATGCTGTTCCTAGAAGATGCTAGCAGCCGAACTGAAGAGCTGCATTGCGGCACAGGTCCATCAGTGAAAGCAGCACCTGGCATTAGGCCGCTCATGAAGCGGTGGGCGAAACCTGGCTTAAATAAGCATATAAGACAGTGTGACTAAGGCGGAGCCTTGATAGTCAAATGGAAAATGCCCCCCAAGGTGAGCCCTGGCGACCACCTGGACGATCTACACAAGGTGGTGGCCCTGAGGAGAGGATCTGAAATGAGGCCGTAAGAAGAGGAGAATCTATCAGTGGTTCAAGCACTGGGCCCAGCTGGTGATTGTGGTGAACATGGACATTGAAGACTGATCACCAGGAACCTTTGAAGCAGAGGATTGCTGGGTCACTTTGGAAGATACTAATGGCCTGATAGTATGTGGACAATAGAGCCTTGAGCAACAAGCATGTAAAAGCAGTGACACAACCCCAACAGGAAAAGACTCTTGAAGCCAAGGTAAATTGGGATTGCAAACCCCCATTTGGCATAACAGTGGGCACGGGGCCTGATAAAACAGAGTGGGACTATACACACATTAACGATCAAGACCCTCTGTGACTAGTCAGCAGGTATCTGATCCAGCAAAACAAGATGGCCTCACATGAATGGGTAGTTGCGGGCTGTGACACGGTTGTTGCTGCCACGTACTGCTGGATAAGGAATGCAGGCAAAACATAAGGGAACGGCCTTGGGCACGGGTGCCACAGTGGTTCCAGCACTTTGTTTGTACGGTTTGGTGATCAATCCTGCTTCCTCAACATCAAAACAGTCCCCCGCTGACTGAGAGTCATGCCGGATGGGTATACTGGGATCACAATTGAACATAGAGTGAATAAGCAAGACCCACGAATAGACCCCACTGACACATCAGACCCAAAGCACCAGTGTAGTTATAGCTGCAGCATAGGAAGCGGCTGTCAACAACGTATTAACTTCAGCCCTACCACATGCAAAAACAGTCAGGAGAACAGAATGGGAAAGGCTAGGCCTAAACAAGGAAACACCCTGCCAGATGGGGGAACCCCCCAGTCCATAGTACAAATGGAATCGTAAGAGACAGACGCCCACAGAAACTCCATACATACACACTTGGATAAAATTCCAGAAGCCATCGCTGACACAAAAGCTGCCTTACAACAAGACATAGGGACAGTATCTGTGGGCCTGGGCCAGCTACAAGCAGAACACCACAAACTTGTAGATATAATGAAGGAAGTGGAGCAGGCGATAGAGGAAATAAAAACAGGAAGATACATTGCATAAACTGGCTGACCTCACAATCAGAGTGGCAACTCTGGAGAGGCGGGCTAAAGATGCAGAAGGAAGAGACAGCTGAAATAACATCATATTGGTGGGGATACGGGAGGACACAGAAGGAACAGACATGGTCAACTACTTAGAAACATGGTGCCAGAAAACAATGACCCAGGGTACACTCTCAAAATTGATTGCATTAAAAAGAGCACACAGAGTCCCATCGAGACCTCTGGCACCTAAAAGGCCCCCCTGCCCAATGATGGTGAGACTGTTATACTACAGAGATGGAGATGTCATAATTCAGCATTCACGTACAAATGGCCCGTATGTGATGCAGAACAATGAAGTGTCCATATTCCCAGACTTCACAGCAAAGGTCCAAGCACTATGGGCTTCATTCCTGGGGTCCATGAAAGCACTGCGAGCAGAAGGCATACAATACTCCCTGCAATATCCGTCCTGACTTCGACTACAATTTGACGGAAGAACATACTTTTACGACACTCTAGAGGAAATATGGTCATGGAG
Organism: Lissotriton helveticus; assembly: GCF_964261635.1. Lineage (NCBI taxonomy): Eukaryota > Metazoa > Chordata > Amphibia > Caudata > Salamandridae > Lissotriton > Lissotriton helveticus. The sequence goes on from NC_136064.1 coordinate 144,947,288, forward strand.
GGAGATGTCTAAAGGATGTATGCAACCTCCAAATCAATAGAAAGACAAGCTATTGTGCCCCAAGGAATCTGAGTATATCAACCCGCAGGTCCCCACTGCACAAAACACTTAATCACAAACAGTGCGCGAACACCAAGTGGCACTGCAAGCGGTGGCAGAGGACCTGTCAACACCTTAGGAGGAAAGAGAAACAGCGATATCCACAGACTACGACACAGGCAGTTTGGACTCAGGAGCATCAATGTGGAGTGACATATAACTCCCGGCGGTGACTCTGGGCTCTGTGGATCAACTAATTTAAAACGGACCTGAGGGAAGATCACAGATAAGTTGGAACCAGTGCGTGGAAGATGCATAAAGAAATGGGACACAGAAATGTTGTTGAGTTAACAGGTGAGAAATGTAGGGAATCAAATAATCAGCAAACCAAAAAGGCTTTTAAGGGAGGGCTGAAGATATAATATTAAAGAAGGATACATAGAGAACTGTGGAGGGGAGAAGTACCAATGGAATGGTGGAGGAAACACAAATTTAGCCTGGGCAGGGATGGGTGATCCCAATTGACGTCTAAGGCCACAACCCAACTAGACTACCTTCAATATGGGAACTTTGGGAGTCATATATTTTTCTTATTTTCAACTTCTCTTACAGGTTTGAGTGGCAGGCAGTTGCGAAGCTGTCAGAGGGATGGAGAGTTACTTGCTTATGGGGGTTAGTGTTTATCAAAAGGCGCTAGAGCTGGTGAAATATGAAGGGATTGGAGGTGGGGGAGAGGAGGAGAACAGGGGGACACAACAAAGTGACTGCATTGCAGACTGAATGCATTCTTCAGGAGATCAAGATGATGTGCTGGAATGTTCGAGGCCTATGGTCGCCTACTAAACATCACAAGATACATAGTTATATCACTAGGAGGGGTGCACATATTGTCATGATGCAGGAGACGCACTTGACTGCAGAGGAAGGCATCAGGCTATGGCGGAGATGGTGGGGATACTCTATGCAACTTCTTATTAAGATTTCTGAGGGGGTGTACTAAAATGGATCTTAGCCGGCACTCCATTCCTGATGCAACACACACACATAGATCTTTTAATTGCGTTACCTAGATTGCTCAACCCCCCCCCCCGCTATACCTCAACAACACGCCGATACCACAAGATTAAGAGTTAATAGAACAATATACCCTGGAGAAATAGAAATGTTTATGAGATAACGTGTACCCGGTCATTTGAGCGCTTGTAAATTTAAATCCTAATAAAAACATATTTAAAAAAATGAGTAGTACTACTGTTGTACTACTAAATGTAATCCACAATGTACTTTGTGACAAGGCCCTATAGATTTGTAAAAAGGTCCCAACTTCCACGTAAAAGGTTGGGCACAATGCAGGATGGTAATCATCTTGACCTCTCTGGTAGTCTGGCACTGAAGATCAGAGATCATAGGGTTTGTACAAAGCAAGGCACATTAGCCATAGAGTTACAGATAAAAATCAAGAAACTGAAAAAGCCATGAGAAAGACAAATTAGAGAGGAAAGGTAATTCCTCATAGAAATATCCTGAAGAAGGTGAGCATGGTGCCCTAGCCCAAACTGAAGATGATGGTATAGAAGGGGAAGACCAAAACGCTCCACCCTTTCCAAGACCCCCTTCACCATTGGGAAGTGATAGGGATCACTCTAGCAGACCTTGTACTGGTAAGGTGGTAATAAGGCTTGAGGAAGAGCTTGATCTCCTCTCACTAGAGTAGAAAAATATTGAACGTAAGAAAATGAGACTAGCCCTTGTAAAAAGAATGGCCATTATGTGCTTGAAGCTTAAAGCTAATGGTGGCAGCAATGTAAATAGGGGGGAAAGACGAATATTTTGACCCTTAAATCCCCAAATGTTGCCATGATGCTGACATTAATAAATGTTTTTCAGCAGTGCTTAATTTGTAAAATGTTCAGTACGGGTGCTCAAATTTGTGTAGGAGGCCATACCCACTTCCCTGGGCTCCAACCACTTCCTTCACAGGCTCCATCCACTTAGTCTATTGGCTCCAGCCTCATCCTCAACGGGCACTCCTGAAAGCCAGATGTAATGCCTGATCTGAACTTCAGCAAGGGAGCCTTCCTCAAGTAAGATTTTGATAGAAAGTTCTACCTTCCCAAGAAAACTTTAAAACAATGAAATCAAATGTGCATTTAAAGCACAACTTCAGGATAAATTGACTAAAATGACTAGTACATTGAAAAGGGACACATGCCATATTCCGGTGCTCTATGTGTCGATTTGGGGAACGGACATTACTGGAGTACTACGCGCTTTGACACGTTGACCACTTTGACACCGTGATACAAAGACTCTACGAAGCCGGCATAGAGGGGACCGCTTTAGACTGGATCGCATCCTACCTTTGAAACAGAACTAATGTCATCCATACCCCACCTTTCTTATCCAAAGCATACTCCACAAAAGCAGGGGTCTCTTAAGACTCCATTATCTCGCCCAAGCTTTTCAAAATCTACATGAAGTCATTACCAGTACTGATGAATCAATTTCACTTCACATGCTATAACTATGCAGATGTGTAACTGTAACAAATGATGGATGGGATGCTGAATAATTCAAACATTCTCCCCAGTCAAGAGATCTTGTTTAAATCCATTGTTTGTTTGCCAATCATTCAGCATTCCATCCATCATATGTTTCAGTCACACTTTTTGCCCTAAGCAGCATGGATATGCCCAGACGTGGGTCCCTTGCTCACTACCCCACTGCATTGAAGCAAGCCTGGCTGATGAAGAGTAACAAACCCCATAACCGGTCCCAGGATGCTTGTTTCCAGTCAAGGGAGGACCTGGCTTTGCAGTTCGGTCTGGACTGTTCCCATGACGCACAGGGTCAAGACTGATTTGCATATGGCTGGGTCCAAACTGGGGTGGCGTAGTGGGCAAAAGAACAATGGATTTAACCCAGATCTTTTGACTGGGGGAGAATGTTTGCATTGTCAGCATTCCATCCATCATTTGTTTGCTGTAACACTTTTCACCCTAAGTGGGATGGGTATGCCCAGACGTGGATACCTTGCTCACTGTGCAACTGGATTCAAGCTAGCCTGGCTGATGAAGGGTTTCATACCCCAAAACCAGTCCTAGGAAGCTTGTTTTCAGTGCAGGGAGGACCTGGCTTGGCAGTTCGGTCTGGACTGTCCCCATGACGCACAGGGTCAAGACTGATTTGCATATGGTTGGGTCCAAACTGGGATGTCATAGTGGACAAAAAGAACAACCGATTTAACCCAAATTGCTTGACTGGGGGAGAATGTTTGAATCATGCAGAATTCTGTCCATCATTTGTTGCAGTTACACAATAACTATGCAGATGATACACAAATACTCTTTAAACTAGAATGCCCCAAGACATTGGAAAATCACCAGTTTCCAGATGTCTCAGGGCCGTGGATCAATGGCTGACTTGATGCCATCTGAAATTGAATGCTTCCAAAATGGAAATACTTATGTGTGGCAATTGGAAACATTATTACCCGCTTGCCACCTGGCCTGATGAACTGGGATCACCACCTGAAGTATCAAATGAAGCAAGAAACATTGGAATGACCAATGACTCCAAGCTACTGATGAATGCCCAAGTGGACAAACTAGCAAGATCAAGCTTTGTTGTTATAAATAACTGTGGTGAATCTTCCCCCATTTTGGATTTCCACACAAGGTCCAAGCTACCTTAACATCTCCCTTGCTCTGTCCAAACTCAATTACACTATTTGCCTCTACCACGGATCACCTCTAACAACTATGAAAAGACTCAGACCTCAGCTCCCAGACTACACTTACACATAAAACCGCAAGACCACATCTCCCCTGCCTTTAAAGCCCTGCATTGGTTACCGGTTGCCAGAAGAACATGTTCAAGCTGCTTTGTATCACTCACAAAGCGATACATGGAATGGGACGGCTCTTCATCAGGAGCAAAATCTCCAAACGCAGTCAACATAGGAACCTCTGCGCTAGTTCTGCACCTCACCTCAAAATCCCATGATACAAGTAAAAAACCATGGGTGGCACATCATTCTCTGTTCATGCATCCAAAACATGGAACTCTTTATCCCCAACATCAGATCCACCGACACCCACCTTATCTACTCAAGTATTGTCTCTTCCCCACATAAGCACCATACACAAACAGAAATATACAGCATATCCCTCTGTATATAAGCATACATTTGTACTAAACATATGTACCTATATATGTGTATTGCTTTGTATAAATATACAGAATAATGATGGTTTTAAAAAAAAAACATTTTTAAGTACAACACTTGAAACCAATGTTTATCGAATACATCTTTAATCTACATATGCTTACTGCCTTTATGCATCTATATACCTTTCATGTACTTGGATCTATGTATTTATTACTTTCCTCCACCACAAAAAGCATATTTATTGCATTACCCTATTTCTCATCCTATATGTCAATCAATATATCCTCTACAGCCACTCTCTCGTTCATCTCAAACCCCAAACCACTAATATGATCCCAAATAGCCCTTTCTAGACTCCCCGACTCTATCTCTCCTTGCACCATCTGACACCTCTTTTACTATACTGATCCCCAAAACAAGCCTTTCTAAACTCTTCTCTCTGACTCTTCCCTTCCACATCCCTTTTTACTCATCCCAAGCCTCCCACTACTGCCATGACCCCCCCAAAAAGTTGAAATCCTTCACTCTTCTATCCCTCTACTATCCTTTTGAATCCAAATAATAGACTAACATGTCCACTGCTCAAATTTCATATTTCACTATACTTATTCACCACTAATCCTTTATGGGTTCCAGGGTAGCGTGATACTCGCCAAAAATGCGCGTCAACACCTCATCAGGAATAGCAAGCACTATATAAATGCACATCATTTTTTCCCCTTCTATCCCTCCGCTATCCTTCCAAGTTCAAATTACTGACTAACATCCACCATTGAAATTACTTTCATATTTCACTATACTAATTTAACACTAATCTTTTATGAGTTCCAGAGTAGCGTGCTACTCGCCGAAAAAGAGATTCAACACCCCATCAGGGGTAACAAGCACTATGTATATGCAAACCTTTGTCCCTCTTCTATCCTTTTGCTATCCTTCTGAATCCAAATAATTGACTAAACTATCCACCACTCAAATTACTTTCATATTTCACTATACTAATTCAACACTAATACTTTATGGGTTCCGAAGTAGCGTGATACTCGCCGAAAAAGCGCTTTGAGGCAGCGTCAGGGGTAGTAAGTGCTATATAAATGCAATTACAATACAATTACAATACAATGCAATGGTGTGGGCCAGCTGATATTAGCCCACTGTTTCAAACGTTTGTCAATTGTATTTTTCATGGACAATGAGTGCCCAGTAGTGCAGGTTTCAGACATATGTACATTATGTGACCATGGCAAACTAGTCCAAATTTTAGATGTGTTTACATCTATTAGTCAGGAATTGTGAGGTGTGTTTTCAATTTTTAACACAGCAGCAGAGCACTAACATTATTTTTTCTGATCTGTTTTGGTAGGCGCCTTGATGCCTTCGGGTTTTAGTCGCGCAATATAAATTGTTCTTCATTCATTCATTCATTCAAGCTCTGCGAACCCTCCAATTTTTTTTATGTGAGGTCCTGTCTTGACCTAAAAGAAACTTTTTATGGATGTTACATGAAACATAAATGAAAGTAGAGGTTAGGAGGGGCACAGCAGGTATAGGTTGTAGTTGGTGAATGATAATAAAGTTTTTTTCGATTTCGTGTGCACTCTTGGGTCGCGTTTCCGTCAGAACGCGTTCAAATTACTGTGTGTGGTGTAGGCATCGTAATGCAGCTGCATCCCCAATAGAGGCACTACGTGTAAAGTTCAAAACAATGATTCTGAAAAAGTTCAATTGTACATTTTCGTGGTTTTAATTGTTGAAAGCTTTATACAGTTTTCTTTGTGGATATTCACATCATATCACATCCGAGTTTAGTACATGGCGGTAAGGTAAAGAGAACGTCTCCGATGCATTTCGGGCAGGTAGCCCTTTGTCAAGGAGCGCTGTGGGGAAGACGAAAGAGTGGTAAGAACTAATGTGAGGAGCGGGCGGTGCGTTGTATTTTTAGGAAGTGCCGATCAATGAGTGTGAGCGATTGAGCCTTAAAGGAGTGAGGGATGTGTGGCGAGTATCGTCAGCGCGTGACGGGTTCGGAGGAAGGTGAAGGGAAGGGGCGCTTAATCCGCAGGTTGCAGGGTGAAAGATTCTACTTACTTCATACCGCGAGTGAAAAGACCTCAAACGTGGCTGGAAAGCATGCGGGCGGGGTGCCTGGAGTGAGTGTCGCGCACGGGGAGTTTTAGAGTGAGGACGCTTGCAGGTGTTAGAGGAAGGACTTCCTCTAACACCTGCAAGCGTCCTCACTCTAAAACTCCCCGTGCGCGACACTCACTCTAGGCACCCCGCCCGCTTTTAGAGTTTTAGAGTGAGGACGCTTGCAGGTGTTAGAGGAAGGACTTCCTCTAACACCTGCAAGCGTCCTCACTCTAAAACTCCCCGTGCGCGACACTCACTCCAGGCACCCCGCCCGCATGCTTTCCAGCCACGTTTGAGGTCTTTTCACTCGCGGTATGAAGTACGTAGAATCTTTCACCCTGCAACCTGCGGATTAAGCGCCCCTTCCCTTCACCTTCCTCCGAACCCGTCACGCGCTGACGATACTCGCCACACATCCCTCACTCCTTTAAGGCTCAATCGCTCACACTCATTGATCGGCACTTCCTAAAAATACAACGCACCGCCCGCTCCTCACATTAGTTCTTACCACTCTTTCGTCTTCCCCACAGCGCTCCTTGACAAAGGGCTACCTGCCCGAAATGCATCGGAGACGTTCTCTTTACCTTACCGCCATGTACTAAACTCGGATGTGATATGATGTGAATATCCACAAAGAAAACTGTATTAAGCTTTCAACAATTAAAACCACGAAAATGTACAATTGAACTTTACACATGAAACATAAACACATCATGTCTCTGCAAAATGTCTGTATTAGACTCTCACATATCACCCACATTAAAAAGGAAAACAATTTTAAAAAATGTATTATAGTCTAGGTAATCAGGGCAAGACGCTCTGCAGAACAGAGCTGGCTTTAAAAGGGGGGCCCCCTGAAAGTCTGATGCACCAGACCAGGGCCAGCTCTGCCCATTGCAACCCAAAGTGGTATGCCATTCATATAGTGTGTCCCACCCGGGCTTGCAGAGTGAGAGGTAGGATGACTGCCAAACAACGAAATTTGCACCAAAATTACAACTTATAGTGTCTGCACCTGCTGGTACACGTTGATATGCATTATTGACCCAAATAGGTCTATGTTGTAGATCTACAGGAACCACTTTTTAGGGTGCTGTATGGGTGGTCACGACTATTTTCACTAATTCAGACCACCACCAAAAAGTGTAGATAGATCTTACTCCGGTCCTGAAGAATTGCAGTCTACTTGACATAAGGCAAGAAACATGTAGACCTAACTCCCGACCTAAATTCCAAGAGCATAATCCTGTAACCTTAGAGCAGGTGTGCACGCCTCCTTGCTTTTAATCAGGTTAGTAGCCACATTTCTTTAATGTTGTTTTGAGTGGACCACTAATTCCTGTTTTAATCTTACACCTCTTTCACATTGATACATCTACACTCAGTAAGGGCCCTCACACGCACTGCACCCTACAGCAAAAGGAATAAAAATCTCCACCAAGAAGGCCCAATTACGGGTGCCAATTGGGTATTGCAGCGCTGACCCGATAAGGAGCAGACCCGATGATGAAGCAAGACACCTAGCTGGTAGGGTGTGTGAGGGTCTTTTTCTGAATGGAAGAAACTTTTCTCCTGCCCTAATTGAGCACCCCTGTGTGTTCTCTCCACATATACAATTATCTGCAACACACTATAGGAACGGCATACCACTTTGGGTTGTATTTGGTTTCGGGCCTGTATGCTGGACCTAGATTAATCGGCCCATAGTCCCCCTTCTTTGGAAATATTGCCAGCTTTGCCCATGCCTTAAAATGTCTCTGCTGCTGGGTAGGCCAATGTTTCTGTAGGTGCAGTGATGCTGAAAGATCTTTAACAGCAGATGCACCAGAAAGGGAACCTGAAAATACAACTAATGTAAGAGGATTCACAGAGCTGTACTGCAAAACAAAACAAAAAAGGAATCCAAATGGAGGGAGGGACCCTGAATTAAAGGGAGTCAGAAAGGGTTGGAATAAATAAAGAAGAAAATGAGTGGAGGTGAAGGAGGTGGAAGCGGGAAATGCAAATTGAGATAAAGAACAAGAGAGAGAGAGAAGGAGACAGAGTCTGAAAAAGAAAGAAAATCATGAAGCAGAGAAAGAAATTGAGGTAATGAGATGGATGATTTGCCAAAAACATGTTTTCAAAGAATGTTGATGCTCTCCTTGCTTCAGTGGAATACTGGTTAAAAGTAAACAACAATGCTCATGAAATGGTGCACTCTGGTTTTGAATGGAGCAAAGGTCGATGGTCAGATCAATTGATGGTTTGCCTTAACCGCAGAGAAAAATCACACCCACGAAACCCATGGAAACCAATGTAGTTTAGGGAAAGTCTAATCCAGTGCTTTCATTTGAGTAAACTGTGTAATCTTGTTATAGTTTAATCTAAGTAAACCAAGACTACAAATCCCAGAACGCAATAAGATGTTTAACGGAATCCAAGGCAAGAGTCTTGTCTCACAAGTTACCAGAAATCATCAAAGCCCCCTAAACAGGGACCACGTATTGACCTGTATTAACACCTCAGCCATGCCTGTGAGCACCATGGGTGGTGGGCATCGTGAAAGAACACAGGTTCTTTTGATCAGATATTAGCGATCAACCCAGCTGCCCTCCTTTCCAAAATTCAGAACTTTTGAATGAACCACGAGAATAGTTTTTGAACATTTTAACTCACCATGGACCACCAGATCAATGCTGTCTAATCATCCTGCTTCCACACGCTAACCCTGAGCCAAATGACCATGAAGGGGATCCTCACAGAGTCCAGACAGATGGTCAGTCATGCACTCATCGACTACAGCAACTCAGAAACTCCTCAAGAAACTGTAGAACATTCAGAACACCATCCTCAACATCCCTCCACCACCACATCACCGGCCACCTGAGAGTCTTCCACTGGCTCCCAGTCAGCAAAAGAATCACCTTCAAGCTCCTCACACACACCTACAAAGCCCTACATGACATGTAACCTGAGTATCTGAACCACCACCTTGCATTCTACGTACCCACCAAGAAACTCTGTTCCTCCCGTCTGGGCCTGGTCACCATCTCACGCAAGACTGCTGCAGGAGGAAGAGCCTTCTCCGACCTTGCAGGAAAGACCTAGAGAACTCTGGCTTTCCACCTTAGACAATCACTGTCACTGCCTCAGTTCAGGAAGGACCTCAAGACCTGGCTCTTTGACTGAACCACAGTGCCCTCGATGGACCAGCAGCTCCGACTCCCCCCTCCAGTGCCTTAAGACCCTTATGGGAGAGTAGTTGAGCTTTACAAGCCAATTGATTGATTCCTTCATGGAACGTGGTTACCGTTGCTGGGGAAACCACTTTCTTGATAACTACTCTACACCTGACAGTGTAAAGCCAGAGTTCTTTCATTCTGATCCCAGAGTTGGCGTATTTTGTGTAGAATGTATTACATTTGCATCGTAATAATGTTGTGGTTTCATAAAATCGATTCCAAGACACATTTTTGACATACTCAATTGCACTCAAGTCTAGCAAATATGTGCATTGTTTATTACAATGAAATATAATTCTTTTATGGACATAGTTTAAATGTTAAATGCAATTATGACATGGCTCATTGTTTAGCAATTTACATCCTTGTGTCACAACCACTGTAATCCACGTTTCAAGCTAACTCATCCTCGTTCCATATTAGCATTGGTTTCACTTTCTATCTGTATTTATAAAGGTCTAGCTTCCTGCTTGGTGTGCTGTTTTCAGATGTCTGCAAAATACCATAAGAAAGAACACAGCATGGTGTGGACCAAGCAATGAAAAAGAGCAGACAGCTGGAAACCTGGTTGCTGTAGTAATAACACAAAACCACATTATTTAATATCACGCGGGTATCCCGGCAATCAGTATTGTATTGTCATGTATTCCTATAGGTTCTGAATCGATCCCCCTATTCCTGACCCTATTCTGGTTAAACTAACTATCAAGTTAACTAACAGTCAGCCCATGAGGCAAGAACAGCCCCCATGATGCAGATACCGTTATCTGACGCAGTCACACTACGGCACAGGAACGTGTTATCTGATTAGGTCATAACGCTTGAGATCTAATTAGACAAGCGACATTCCTCCAGCCCCTGATAAGGCATACGACGTTCTCATAACAAATCAAACCTATGACAACCTGGAAAATCCGTGCGGCCATTGTTTTGATTTCACAGAGAACTTTAGTAAAGAATGTGCTAACGAGCAAGTCGTATGACATCTTTATTGACGTATCTATGTCCATCCTTACGTCAATCTCGGCACCTTTAAGGTATAAATATTGCCGATCTTGCCCTATGCAAACACACGCGTGGTGACGAGACGGAGCAGCCACACTTGCCGAAGCCGAGAGCAGAAGCAGACCCCGCTGGCAGCAGCCCCGCATTCCTGACGCGCTGAGAGACGCGCTGCTATCTCAAGCCGAGAGACCCAGCACCGGCGTTTCTGGGCAGCCCTCGCAGGCAGCCTGGAATATCGAGAGCAGAGAAAGAGATACCATTCCTCATTCATCCTAAATTCCAGGTACAGAACTGAATAACCCCTCACAGAGAATTCGTTAGTTATTCACTTGGCAAAAACAAACTTAACTTAAACTGTAACTTTCTATTCCCGCCCACGCATTAGACTTAGGTCAGGTACACGGGGTAGGCGTATTTAGAAACACCAGTTGAGTACGTTTAGTCAAATGTATATGTGTATGTAAATATATTTTAATCATTTTAAACATCATATGGCTCAGAAACCATATCAATGTTTTTACAGTATTATTTTATACTATTGCTTTTAATGTATGCACTTTACTTAACTATAAGTATTGCAATAATATCGATCCATTTCTCTTGTACGTGAAAAGAGACTGATCAATAAATAACACCTTTTTATTGAACACGCCCGTCTCTTCCTTTTATCTACATTCTGATGAGACTAAGAATGCACGTACTGACTGAGTAAAATAATTGCCTTGTGCTCACACGACTCTCGAGATTGACTCTTGATTAGGGGAGAGCAAAGTTGTCATGTTCTATGGTTGTCAGAAACTAAATCCCTTCTTGTCTAATCAGGGAAGTTAATTCCTCCTTGAACATTCGAGAAAGTTTCTAGCGAACTCTGAGCTACGCTGGCAAACCCAAAAATTAAGTCTAGTATCGACAGTAGTAGACCTAGTTAACGTCTGGTCTAGGCCTTTACTGCTGTAGGTATTATTCCAATGCGCAGAGCCTATTGGGAAAATAGGAGCTACACTACATGGCGCCCAACGCGTTTGGAAAGGGCGATAAAACTAACGTAAGACATTTAGAGTAACTCAGTCGTGCTTTCTCACTCAGACCCCTTTTTCCATTATACTCCAAAGACGTCTGGAGTGGGTGAAAGGTAATATCCTCCAAAACCTCGCAGGAGGGAACTCCTATGTATGGTTCTTGGTATAGTCAACGTTGAAGGATAAAAACATTCCCAAAATATTGTGCATCTAATCTCTGTTTCCATAAAGAAACCTGATCTGCAAACAAACATAATACCATCCTGTCTGTAAAATGGCAGAGAGTGATGATGAAAGAGAGGCAGTTAGATTAGCAACTGAACTCGCAGATGCTGATGCTACCATGCAAGCAGCAGACCCGAATATAACACTCATTCCGGTCATTAAAAGGAGATCTATAACCTTAAAACTTATAGAAAATGGACTGACACCTAGAGGTGGCACAGTCATATTCGTAATCGAGGCACACGAATATCGGCAGACAGAGGTATACTATTCATGGATACATTTTCCAGCAGCAAATGCTGTAACAAAGTACTTCCACTATTACAAAGTAGAGGAACCTCCTGAAACGTACACTCCTTTCGAGGAGGTGGAAGTACCACTCAAATTCCAAGAGCATTTGCTCTTATTTGATGGCGCCCTAATACATAACAATCACATTACAAGGCTCGGTCCTTTAGGAAGACCAGGAGCAACGTGGCCGGTCTTAGCCGGATACACACCACATCCAGACATCGAAAGAATGCCTGCAGCAGAGCTGTTAATACAGCTAAAACAACTACTAAAAATTCATAGACAATTAGTTCAGTATGTAATGCGGACTTCAACAATTCAGCCAGCGATTAAACTTCCACAGCTGACCCCTCACCAGGGGAACACAAATAAAATTACACCACAGAACATCCAATCCTGCCTAGGTAAAGTTCCAGCTAAACGGGAACAGATACCATTCTGGTTGGCACAGAAAATTACCCAAATAGAGGCGGTGTTTCCTGACACCACCCCATTAGAAAAACACAGGATTCTGACTATATGTCTCCCAATGGGAATCGCATCACACATTGAGGACTGTGACACTTGGGGTACAGTCTTTGCTTCCATCTACACAAAAACGCACGGTGTTCCATCCATTTCGGTAATACCAGATGTGCTAAAACAAATTCAAGATGAATACGGTCCAGAACCTGCTTTAACCCTTGGTATGAAATTACTAAAAGACTTCAAGCAGGTCTCGGCTATATTATTAGCCAACATAAAAGGTGAGGCAGCAAACGTGGCGATCCGCCAGAGGTTAAAAGAGACAGATATAGCAGACCAACCAGCTGAAATTGCCAGAATCATAGAAAAATCCTATGAAGAACTAGGCAGAGATAGTCTAGGTGGAATACCAGTAAAACCGCAACTGACTACAAGTCCAGAAAAAATATTTTTTAATAATAATTCACCAAAAAAGAACTGGGATGGAAACAAACAATCCAATCCTAAAGAAAAGAAATTACAGTCCCGAGGGAGGTCTCCCAGGCGAAGAGAGAAATCTCCAAACCAAAGACAGAGGTCACCGCAGAGTGACCCCTCTGGGAATAGATATAACCTTAGAAATAGGGATAATATTAAAAAACCTGATAGATATCAAGACATTGATACACGTCCCTCTCAATCTTTTCAGACTTCCTCGCAGAAATCGGAAAGAAGAGGACGATCAGAAGAGCACGCCAAGTCCAAAGACAAGGAACCTGCTCAGCCAAAAAAGAAATTACAATTTCCAAAAAAGAAGGTAGCCAGTATCAAGGTAGTTAAAAATGCCGAGAATACTGAGGACACAACTGAAAAACGGAGAATGGGCTCAGACAATGCTAGACAGCGCAGCAGAGGTGAGCATAGCTCGCAAAGTCCTTATGAATCATCTGGAGACAGTGGACACGAATGAATACCTTCAAGTGGAAACTGCAGACACCAGAGTTAGCAAGCCCCACAAGATATACGAGATAACATTACGTATAGAGGGAGATAAGACTAGGAAAATAAGGGGACTATTTTGGGATAACCTCTCAAAGGGTTATGACATCCTTCTAGCTGAAAAAGACTGGCCACCAGAGTTTGTCAGGGAGTGCCCTCATGGTGAAGAAGTAATTATGCCTGCCTTCTCGAATCAAATCCCGATTCATAAAAAATACACACTTGCTAGAAAGTGGGCAGTGGCCTTAGCACCTGCTTTATATAAAAATCATGTAGGATGGGATGAGGACTCCCCTCCTCACAAAATCCAGTTAAAATCACAACCTACTGCACAAAGGCAGTACCCAATTAAGCAAGAAGCTAAAAAACAGGTAAATGAAATACTAGATCAGCTAGAATACCAGGGGGTGATTGAAACTTGCACCTCACAAATGAACAATCCTTTGTTTCCGGTCTCCAAACCAGACAATTCATATCGTCTAGTTTTGGATTACCGACACTTTAACACATGTTGCAAAACCTTTGCAGTGCAAAACTCACACAGTGCTGCACTAATGAATAACATAGTGCGCAAAAAATACAAAACAACCTTGGACATCTCCAATGGATTCTTTTGTCAAAACATAGCACCAGAGAGCAGATATTTAACTGCATTCTCAGTAAATGGCACTCAAAAACAATTCTGTCGGTTAGCCCAGGGGTACAAGAACAGCCCGGGGGTATTCTCAGCGAGAGTAACAGAATTACTACAACTATATGATGATGAAGCATTATCTTATGTCGATGACATTTACTTAACAGATGATGACTTGGAGACTCACTTGAAAAGGGTGAACACCATAATACTTGGGTTCGCTGCAGAGGGTTACAAATTCAACTTTAAAAATTTCAGAATTGCCCATCTGACGGTCCTATTCTTAGGATATGAGTTATCAAGTGAAGGCAAAAGCTTGGCTGACAATTTCCTAGAGAAATGTGCCGTAATCCAAGCTCCTAAAACACTAAAAAACCTACAGTCAATTCTAGGTTTCCTAAATTTCGGAAGAACATACATTGCAAATTACGCAGAAAGGGTCAAACCCCTTTATGATCTAATTAAACCAGACTTTAAAAGATCCAATTGGACTCAAACACACACAGAAATTTTGAGATCCTTACAAACAGACATGCTAATTAAAACAAAATTAGAAACACGTGATAACACACGCAATCTTGTGATTCGAGTCATCCCAGGGAGATGCGGATTCACATACCTGACTTCTAATGAAGGAGAAAAGGTACCAATTGCATTCAAATCACACTTGTACACTAAGGCTGAAATGAAATTTAGCCCAACGGAAAAAATTCTTACAGCAACACAGACAGCTATAGCAAAAGAACGAGCCCTGGCACAAGGTAAACGAATAGTAATCGTAACACCAATACCAGCCTTAGAGGCGGTAACAAAGGCAAGCATTCCAAATGCTAAAGCACTCCATCCAAGATGGATACAATGGGCTAACTCTCTTGCTGCAACAGACGTGGTGTACGAATTTGATCCTTATTTAAAAACACAAGAATTTCTCCAATATGAATTTGAATGTCCTCCGCCAACCGAAATTCTGCCTCTAGATCACTACGGCTGTATAATATATACAGACGGATCAGCACAACCCGCAGTAGGGGGTAAACAAGCTTACAGTGCTGCGTGCGCGATTGTTAAAGGTCGTTGGCACGAAGGGAAATTTAAACCAACCCTCACTAAAACACAATCCCTAGGAGATTGTACAGCTCAGCGAGCTGAACTACTAGCATTCAAGATGGCGCTTGAAAATACCGATCGAGAATTCCCCACACTCATAGTGTGTGATTCGTATTATTGCGTTCAGTCTTACAATGAATACTTGCAGATCTGGCTTCAGAACGGTTTCAAGGATGCGAAAGGTGGCACAATCAAGCATAAAATGCTCTGGGAACAAGTAGCTCTTTTACAAAAAGAACTACCAAAGACTCACGTGATACATACACTGAGTCATCAACGTGATGGCGTTCACGTTGCAGGGAATTCATTGGCTGATGAGGCCGCGAAGGCAGCTGTGCAAACGGCTTCCGTAGCTGCTGTCACCAGGTCAAAAACAAAAATAGACAGCGAAATATTACAAGCTGTCAGCGCTTCAGAAAAGGATTCGATAGAACCACTCCCTAAAGGCTTTCCAGTAAAATACTCATACATAACTGATGCAAACAATGTTCCTTTTGCTCAAATCCCTGGAGTGGGGGATAGGGCAATTCCAAACATGGAACATAGGTTAGGACTAATAATAGCGGCACACGAAGGGCTTGCTTCTATCCATGCTGGCGTCTCAGCCACAGTATCATTATTAAAACAGAGATACTGGTGGCCACAAATGAGAAGACAAACTAGGAACTATGTTCTAGCATGTGAAATATGTCAAAAAATGAAAGTATCAACGGTGAGACGTCCAGCGCAGACGCCCCTTCTAATCTCGGATAAACCATTAGCCTGTGTTTATCTAGACCACTGCGGTCCCTTACAAAGGGATGGTAACTATAAATATATCTTGGTCGCAGTGGACTCATGCACGAGATTCATATGGGTGTGGCCCCAGCGAACGGCTGACGCCAGAACTGTTATAAAAGATTTGCGAGTCTTTATCGGCACATACGCAATTGGCATGCTGCATTCGGACAATGGTCCTGCTTTTAGCTCTCGGGCTTATAAGGAGGCCATGGTCAGCATGGGCGTGCAATTGCGGTACTCTTGTCCATTTCACCCTGAGGGGAACGGAATTGTTGAAAGAAAAAACCGTGACATAAAGCAATCTATAACGGCAAAGGTATTAGGTTCGGGAGCTGGGTGGGTCAAACATCTAATAAGTGTCCAACGTAGTCTAAATAACTTGCCAAGAAATTCTCTGAAGGGATTCAGTCCGTAAGAATTATTATTCGGAACTAGGATGTTGATCTCTGACCTTGATAGTCAGACTTCAGTGGTTAAAGAAAAAAGCTTTGATGTCAAAGACCGTTTGGCTATTTTGCAGGACTTAAACAAAACAAGAAAAGACCTGAGCAACATACAGTTGAAACAACAGCCAACAACCACTGAAGAACCACCACCTGTCCCAGCAAGACCTGTCTGGATTCCAAAAGTCGGGGATCTAGTCAGGGAAAAGATCGCGGTAAAGAAGGAATTTGGGCCTTCCTACAGAAAAGCAGTTCCTGTCTTGTCTGTCAACGGGACAAGATCAGTTGTACTACCGACACTTGCTGGTAAAAAGGAGAACCGAGTTGTATCCATCGACCTGGTAAAACCACAAAATGTGGCCGATAACAAACAGTAGGCCAAGTGGACTCCCAATAAGTAGCAGAACACCAAGGTTTGCTACCAGCACAGAGGTCCTAACAAAAAGGCTCATCACATTCGAAACGCCTAAAGAAGAACAAGAAGGACTATGCAACAATGCAATAGAACTCAGACCTCTTAAAACCCAAATAAAGACATTTAGCAGAGACACACCAATCTATACTGAAGTACCAAGTGAAAATGCAAAAAACAGAAATCCTGAACCAATTGGAACAATTGACAGAACTGCATCCGGTTACTTCATCAACTTCGATGATTCCTCTGACGGCTTCAGTGAATCAAAGACACAGCCATCATCAAAATCCTTTAAAGACAAAGCTAAGGAACTTTTGAAACATCTGAAAGAAACATATCTGGTTTCTCCATGGATTGAATTTTGGGTGGGTTTTGGTGCATTTATCCTCATACTTTGGCTCATCATGGTATTTACTTTGGGACGCTTCATTGAGGGAAAATATGCTAAAATGGACACAGCAAGTCAGAACATCAACTTGGTCCTCAAACCACACACATCTTCACACGTCGAGAAAAGAGAACTTTCTTCAGCCAACTTCACAGCCAATCCTATACCTGGTGGGGTAGCCTGGGACAACACTGACTATGAAATTTATGGTCCGGTCGAGATCCTGAAATATCCACACCAAATCAAGATCTCCTTGAGTGACTTTGCAAAACCAAACTCATTTGCTGATGATTGGGACTTCGAAAGTATTAACAACATGATGTCTGATCTAGTAATGTCTGCTAAATTTACAAAACATGATTATTTGCAAGGTTCTACAAATTATGATAGTATGTATTGCTATAACCATTATGGTAACCATTTTTTACATAAATCTGCACAACCTAGAAATGTTTTAAGTTATAATCAATGGGAACATTGTGCAACACCTCCAAAAGGGAGCTCAAGAACTGTTTACGACAAATATTCATATTTTTCAGGTTTTAACATAAGTAATGCTGAAACATTTTATTTTAAATTGTCAAACAAGACAGGGATGAAAACCATGATAACCAACACAAAATTGATATATTCAGATTCATTCTTTGAACAAATGAATACATTTGGATTTGATTATTGGGACAAAAATGTTGATTTGAAAAGTGTTTGGGGTACAAAAGAATGGCAAGTACAGGGTATAGAAGCTTTGTTTAGAGCCTGCATGATCACAGAACAAATGATATTTTTAAATGACACTGTTCAACAAACCACCTGTCTTGGCTTAGCCAAAATCAAAGATTTAAATAAACCGTCTATTCCAAAGCCAACAATGTTTAGCAATAGCTCTGATACAGATGAAGAGATAGACGTAAACCATATATTAATCCAAAACAGAACACATCCTGATTGGAAACAATGGTTGATCTGGCCCACAGATACAAATAACTGTCAAGATAGATTCCTGAATAAAACACAGGGTTTCAAAATGACCAGGCCAGACCCTAGATATCCCCAAAGACATCACCCAGGGATAATAACAACCTACAGTGTGGGCAAATTATGCCTTCAATGGCTACAAACTTCCACACTGCCTGAAATTAAGCAACACCTAACTTTACTTACTGATGGTGCTGACTTGCGTGATTTCATAATGGGACCACGCAAACAGCGTCAAAAGCGTTTCATAGCAGCCTCTGTATATGCAGCATACAATGAGGCCTGGAAGGTTACTCAAATTGAGACAGCAGAAAGAATACGGGAAATTGACCGTATTAATTTGGAAAAATCACTATCTGTAGTGGACAATGGGTTAATGACTCTGTCCTCCAGAATTTTTTCATTGGACAGCATTGTGTCTTCAGCAATCGATATATTATCGCAAGACTTACTGTTATTACAACATGGTCAGTCACAATTGCGTTCCATTGTACAGCTTGGCTGGACGTTACAAAATCTGCGTTCAGGCTATGTGCCTTGGCGTTTAATCAACACAACGTCACTATTCCAAATCTTTAACCTTACTGATAGACAAATCGGTATGGCGCAAAAGGGTGCTGATTATACAATCTTGAGCATTGAAAAACTAGAAAGATTACCAATGACATTGTCAGAACGACCTGTCAGTGAATGGATAATCCACGGAATCATAAATATTCCAATCTCAACCTTCAGGTTTCAATACTGCCAAAAATATATACAGGCTGGCATGTACGAGAAATTGGGAAAGGGGTACCTTAAAACAACTTGGAACCTGCCCTATTCACATGCATGTGTCAGTAATAAAGGACAGAAAGTGTTTCTTAGTGGCAACAATTGTGCTATGTCACTAAGCGGCACGCTTCTGTGTAACGGTATTAGTTTGCACGGAGCCTGTGAAGGGAATTCATACAACCTTTCATGTCACCAGCAAGGCGCACCTGCAACTGAAATAGAACCATTCTTTCAAAGACTCTATAATGGGAGTTACATTCTTATTGTAGACCGCAGATGTTGTAGTCTTATGCCCGGGACTCCTTATCTAGTCACTACGACGGTGAAGGTCAAGTGCTGTGGACGTTCTTTATTCCCCAGCTCCTTTCCAGACAGGGAGGCAAGGGCATGGCCCAGTTTGAAAATTACTTCTATTCGAATAGATACTTTAAGCAGAATGAAAACAGTGCTTCTTCAGATGCCTACAAGGCTCACGTCATCAAAAGAAACGTATGATCTACAAGTCGCAAGGACGACTGCAGAGATACATACATTATTATCAACTAATTCCCCCGTACATTTCGCGGAAATCCTGAGCGAAATCTTAAATATTTCTGATACCACTGGGGTCTCAAAGGTATTTAAGACAGTATTTTCGATGGCATTAACACCATTCAAAGCCATACTGGGTATTTTTCCAGATTTCGTCCATTCGATTTTTGGCGGACTTCCCCTGATCCTGGGACTAATTGCAGGAATCCTATTCTTAGTCCTTATTTTTCGTTATGGCAACCCATGTCACAGATCAAACTCTCGCGACAATGGAAGATACGATCCTAGCCATTGGATACCGGGACCGGATATCAAAAATCCTGGGACTCTTCTGGCTTAGAGACCTAAACATGACTTGGTTTCTATCATTTCGACCAATGTGGCAAAGGTGTGTTTTACCTGTACTAAGGTGTCTGCTATGCGGAGAAGAATGCGTGTTAGACACCTGTCTGACGCTACAATCGGATGCGCCAGTGGATGCAGATACACTGTTGGTTCCTACCAAGGTTCACGCTTTGTGCTGCCCTCAAAGGCTGCCAATCCTGATGACGGCATTCCTGGAATCTTCACCACTGCGATTGAAGAGTAGTGAAGTTCAAGATGAAAGCAGCGTCGAACAGGTACGACCTTCTGTCAGCAATGCGAATCAGAATGTCAATGCAGACAATCATGCGAACGAATGCATGGTTACCCCTATTTCCGACTTAGTGGAACTTTCCCATGAAGCTGTTGACAGTTTTTTCGAAAGCCTGAATGATATGATGTTCTCTCCAGAACAGAAATAGAGACTTTTGAGCAAGCTCGCACACGGCGTTCCCTGAATTCGGCCTTCAACTTTAAAAATAAAGTCACATGAACAATTCTTCCCACCAGTTCACGGACAACAATTTTTTTAGCATGCCCCAAATTATTTTCACAAATTTTTCGGGACACTTATCTTCTGCTTAAAGTAAGAAACTATTCCTAGAGAACTAAGATTTCTATTTTTAGATACTTTATAAAACTTTAGTTGCCCGCTGGGATGTTCACAAATATTTTATTATGTGATGAGATGGTCTCGAACTTCCTTTCTGTATAGCTATATTAAGAGCCATTTCATGTGTATTTTTCAAATACCAAATTAGCAATAATGCATACAAATGCGTGTTTACTTTTGCATTTAATTCATAGCTTAAGTGCATACAATATATATGACTGCAATTTTTCAGTGTATTTGAAAATTTCAAAATGCATTTATGTATTTTGGGGTGGTAAGGTATACACTATACTCTATAGTATGTTGTACTATGTTATACTATGCATAGATTAGTAAATATGTCCATAGTTAGCGTGGAGTGGGTGTCATGTATTCCTATAGGTTCTGAATCGATCCCCCTATTCCTGACCCTATTCTGGTTAAACTAACTATCAAGTTAACTAACAGTCAGCCCATGAGGCAAGAACAGCCCCCATGATGCAGATACCGTTATCTGACGCAGTCACACTACGGCACAGGAACGTGTTATCTGATTAGGTCATAACGCTTGAGATCTAATTAGACAAGCGACATTCCTCCAGCCCCTGATAAGGCATACGACGTTCTCATAACAAATCAAACCTATGACAACCTGGAAAATCCGTGCGGCCATTGTTTTTATTTCACAGAGAACTTTAGTAAAGAATGTGCTAACGAGCAAGTCGTATGACATCTTTATTGACGTATCTATGTCCATCCTTACGTCAATCTCGGCACCTTTAAGGTATAAATATTGCCGATCTTGCCCTATGCAAACACACGCGTGGTGACGAGACGGAGCAGCCACACTTGCCGAAGCCGAGAGCAGAAGCAGACCCCGCTGGCAGCAGCCCCGCCTTCCTGACGCGCTGAGAGACGCACTGCTATCTCAAGCCGAGAGACCCAGCACCGGCGTTTCTGGGCAGCCCTCGCAGGCAGCCTGGAATATCGAGAGCAGAGAAAGAGATACCATTCCTCATTCATCCTAAATTCCAGGTACAGAACTGAATAACCCCTCACAGAGAATTCTTTAGTTATTCACTTGGCAAAAACAAACTTAACTTAAACTGTAACTTTCTATTCCCGCCCACGCATTAGACTTAGGTCAGGTACACGGGGTAGGCGTATTTAGAAACACCAGTTGAGTACGTTTAGTCAAATGTATATGTGTATGTAAATATATTTTAATCATTTTAAACATCATATGGCTCAGAAACCATATCAATGTTTTTACAGTATTATTTTATACTATTGCTTTTAATGTATGCACTTTACTTAACTATAAGTATTGCAATAATATCGATCCATTTCTCTTGTACGAGAAAAGAGACTGATCAATAAATAACACCTTTTTATTGAACACGCCCGTCTCTTCCTTTTCTCTACATTCTGATGAGACTAAGAATGCACGTACTGACTGAGTAAAATAATTGCCTTGTGCTCACACGACTCTCGAGATTGACTCTTGATTAGGGGAGAGCAAAGTTGTCATGTTCTATGGTTGTCAGAAACTAAATCCCTTCTTGTCTAATCAGGGAAGTTAATTCCTCCTTGAACATTCGAGAAAGTTTCTAGCGAACTCTGAGCTACGCTGGCAAACCCAAAAATTAAGTCTAGTATCGACAGTAGTAGACCTAGTTAACGTCTGGTCTA
Source organism: Lissotriton helveticus (assembly GCF_964261635.1). Lineage (NCBI taxonomy): Eukaryota > Metazoa > Chordata > Amphibia > Caudata > Salamandridae > Lissotriton > Lissotriton helveticus. Next base: position 144,969,526 of record NC_136064.1, read on the forward strand.
GGCCTTTACTGCTGTAGGTATTATTCCAATGCGCAGAGCCTATTGGGAAAATAGGAGCTACACTACAGTATGGCAGGTCATCCACAGTGGAAATTGCAAACAAAATTATGATACTTTTACATAAAAACAAGAGTAAGAAATGAGAGGTTTCATTTTTGAGGGCACGTAGTCCAGCCATTAAACAAGACATATTTGCTTCACGTTTCTAGAGCATGTTACGAAACTGAAATCGTTACTTACTTATTGCCCTTTGGTTTTCATTATAGGTCGGCTGCTGGGTATGATGCTGCTTGCTTCCTGAGTCAACTGACTAGCATTGCAGCAGTGCAGTACGCTGGAGTGGGAGCAAAGTGAGGACACTGATCTGCATTGGTCCAACTAGGGAGGAAAAACATGACGATTCAATGCCAAGAAGGGACAGGGTTGGACTAATAATTAATTTTCAAACAGTCATTGGTAGTCCACTAGCTCTACGATACCTTCCGGCTTCACAGTTAATTGCCTTAATTTTCCCGGTCACTCCACTCACCGCACGGCCCCCGTGTGCCCTGGTCACCGCTGCTGCCTCTATTCGCTGTCACTCCTGCTGCCTTCTCCCCTGTGTGCTGTTGCTGCTTCTTGGGCTTCCGCCCTCAGGCTTGCCCCCACGCTGCTTCCTCGTGTTTGTTTTCCAGGCACTGCTGCTTCTTGGGCCTCTGCCCTCATGCTTGCCCCCTCGCCGCTTCCCCCGTGACTGTTTTCCCGCCCTTGTCCCCCCGCTCCCCGCCGCTGCTCCCCTGCGGCCCCGCCCCCTACCTTCTTCCCATTCCCCATTCGCCACCCCGCTTCCGCCTCCCAGCTGCTCCTCCCTCCCACTTTGCCATATATGGAGGGGACCGCGCGTACGCGCAGCGGCCACGCGCAGCGGGCACGACAAAGGCAAGCTCGTCTACGCCCGTCCAACACCTGCTCCGCCCACAAACACGCCGTCGAACTCTGGGACCTCCTGGACAAAACAGCACCGGGCGTCGTCTTCCTCACGGAAACCTGGATGAACGCCACCTCAGCCCGTGACATCGCCATAGCCATCCCGGACGGCTACAAGATCATCCGGAGGGACCGCGTCAACCGAACCGGAGGAGGCATTGCCATTGCCCAAAGAAACACCATCCGCATCACGACCAACACCAACGACAGCACCTTCACTTCCAGATACACACCGACCCCAAGACCACCCTCAGAGGGACCCTCATCTACAGACCCCCGGGACCACGCGCACATTTCAGCGAAGCCATCCCTGACTTCATCAGCCCGCTCGCCCTCGCCTCCCCCGACTACATCCTCCTAAGAGACCTCAACTTCCACCTGGAGAACGACAAGGACAACAACACCACCACCCTACTAGACAACCCCGCCACCCTCAGACTCAAGTAACTGGTCAACACCCCCACCCACTACGCCGGCCACACACTCGACCCCGTCTTCTCCTCCAGCAACAACATCTCCTTCAGCCACACCACCGAGCTCCACTGGACCGACCACAGCTGCGTACACTTCAATGTCAGGAAAACAATGACCCACCACTGCCCACAACAAACACCCCGATGATGCTGGAGCAAGATCACCACCGACCAACTCACCACCTCCCTGAGCCAAAATCCTCCCACCAACACTACGGACCCCAATGAGGCAGCCCGCTACCTCACACAGTGGATCTCCGACTGCGCAGATGCCCTTGCTCCACTGAAGAACCCTCCAAGCAACCACGACAGCAAGAAAGTCACATAGTTCACCAACGACCTCAAATACTCCAAGAAATCCTGCCGTGCCCTCAAGAAAGCCTGGTGTCACAACCAGTCATCGGAAAACATTATAGCCCTCAAGAACGCCACCCGCAAACACCACCAGCTGATCCGCACCACCAAAAGGACAGTATTCAGAGAACGACTGGACAACGACGCCCATAACAGCAAGGAACTCTTCAACATCGTGAAAGAGCTCTCCAACCCCAACGCCAGCAACAACGACATCACGTCATCGCAAGACCTCTGCAACTCTCTCGCCCCTTTCTTCCACCGTAAGATCGTTGACATACACGACAGCTTCGGCGCCCAGAACTCTTACCCTGCCACTGAACCTACGCCCCCCACCACCACCCTACGCGCCTGGACCCAGGTCAGCACGGAAGACACCACCCACATGATGAACACCATCCACTCGGGCTCCCCAGCCGATCCCTGCCCACACCACATCTTCAACAAAGCCGACTCCATCATCGCACCCAAACTTCGGGACATCATCAACAACTCCTTTGCATCCGCCACCTTCCCGGAGAGCTGGAAGCATGCAGAGATCAACGCCCTCCTGAACAAACCTACCGCAGACCCCACAGACCTCAAGAACTTCCGCCCTATCTCGCTCCTCCTCTTCCCCGCAAAAGTCATCGAGAAAACCGTCAAGAAACAGCTGACAGCCTTCCTGGAGACAAACGGCTCCCTTGACCCATCGCAGTCCGGATTCCGAGCGAACCACAGCACCGAGACCGCCCTCATCGCAGCCACCGATGACATCAGGACCCTACTTGACAACGGAGAAACCGCCGCCCTCATCCTCCTCGACCTTTCGGCTGCATTTGACACGGTCTGCCACCGCACCCTGACAACCCGCCTCCACCACGCCAGGATCCAGGGAAAGGCCCTGGAATGGATCACCTCCTTCCTCTCCGACAGAACCCAAAGAGTCCGTCTCCTGCCCTTCCTCACAGAAGCCACCAAAATCATCTGCGGTGTACCTCAAGGCTCCTCGCTCAGCCCCATGCTCTTCAATATCTACATGAGCCCACTCGCAGCCATCGCATGCAAGCACAATCTCAAATCATCTCCTACGCCGACGACACCCAACTGATTCTCTCCCTCACCAACGACCCCGACCTCCGCCAAAGCCAACTTCCAGGACGGCATGAAAGACATCGCGGACTGGATGAAGCTCAGCCGCCTGAAGCTGAACTCGGACAAGACGGAAGTCCTCATCCTCGGCCCATCCATCTCCGCCTGGGATGACTCCTGGTGGCCCCCTGCCCTGGGCCCCCCACCCTAGCCCACTGACCACGCACGCAACCTGGGCTTCATCCTTGACTCCTCCCTCACGATGACCAGACAAGTCAACGCTGTGTCTTCCTCCTGCTTCAACACCCTCTGCATGCTCCGTAAAATCTTCCGCTGGATCCCCACTAGAACCAGGAAAACGGTCACCCAGGCCCTGGTCACCAGCCGTCTGGACTACGGGAATGCCCTCTACGCTGGGACCACTGCCAAACTACAGAAAAGACTCCAGAACGCATCAGCACGACTCGTCCTGGACATCCCCCGACACAGCCACATCTCCACCCACCTGAGAGACCAGCACTGGCTCCCAGTCAGCAATAGGATCATGCTCAGACTCCTCACCCACGCACACAAGGCTCTCCATGACTTAGGCCCTGAATACCTCAACAACCACCTCTCGTTCTACACGCCAACCCGCTAGCTCCGCTCCGCCAGCCTCACCCTTGCCACCGTCCCACGGACCCGCAGAGCCACCACCGGAGGAAGATCCTTCTCCTACCTGGCAGCAAAGACTTAGAACACCCTGCCCACCCAACTGCGACTCACCCAGGACCATATCTCCTTCAGGAAGCACCTCAAGAACTGGCTTTTCGAGCACCCCTCCCTTCTGAGCGCCTTGAGACCCTAGCGGGTGAGTAGCCCGCTCTGTAAGCATTATTGATTGATTGATTGATTGATTGATTGGTGTACGTGTGTAACGGGAGCGTCACCATTAGCAGCTTCCAGTTAAAACCCTGATGAGGCTCCAGTTTGCTTAACCCGGAACTGAAAGATCGCTTACTATTTCACAGTATGGAACTGCGTGGTTCTGATTGGGTACACCACACAAGTGACGGGAACAATTAAGGCAATTAACTACAGCATAAATAACGATACCTCCAGGCTTCAGACTAACCACGGAGCCGCAGAGGGGACGATTAAGTGAGGTAGTATCCTGACTGATGTAAGTATGACATAGCTGCTTCTGCGAGCACACTCCTGCTTGCACCGAGTGAGATTCCTTATGCACCCCCAATGCAGCATTTCTCCTTGCTGAGTGTAAATAGCATGAGGCCCCACCGTTCTATAGGCTCATGACGCCATTGGCTTCTGGACAGCAAGTATGGAATCAGTTACTTGTGTTGACAATCTTTTCCCCATTTAAATGAAAAACACAGTCACAACTATGAATGGACCCCTCTAGAGTGTGTGTTTTATGTTACGTGTTTGTGTGTCTAGTATGTGTCCCCTTTTTTACAGGACACTGCACCAGCACTTATATTCTAAGGGCTATCAATAGACACTGTGTATATGACTTTTACAGGTCATGAATTTCACGTCTGGAGTAAATCTGCTTATTTGATGTTTTTTCTGTACATTTGTGTTTCTTTTTCAGATTGTTACAAAGGTATTACCTTTTTGCTGTACGATTTGACAACAAATGGCATATTTTTCAACAATTATTCATTATTCCTACACATACTATTTCTTGTGTACAGACGGTATCCCACTGTCCATGTGAGTAGGGTAGGGATCTGTGTACCCATCCTGAAGAAGAAGCAGCACGCTTCAAAACATGTTGACACACGGAGGAGGTTTTGTACATTAATACAACACACCTCCACCTCACCTTTTTTAACAATACTGGCACTGAGGCCTATTAAAATTCCTTTTACTCCTCAGATGCTAGATATTTTTTAACACTCACTCACTATCCACTCCTGACCCTACCACTCACCCCCTCTCTCACTACACATAGTGGTAACATCAGCGCTCCTGTGTCTCCGATGGTTAGTAGCACGCCACGTTTTGTAGAGGCGCACGAAAACCCCTATGATGAAGCATGACACCAACGGCCCTTTTGGTGTGTGAGGGGTATTTCAGAAACACAATGTACTTACCACCATTGTAGGATACACATGTAACCCAAGATCATCCATCTTCTATCGCCAATCTCTTGTGGGTGGATTCAATTTGTTTATTTAATTTGCAACTTACTGGGATGCCCGCGATTGCCGATGAGATTTCCCATCCGTTCGCTAGCGCTTCAAGATTTGGTAGCCGGCCGCATGGTCCGCAAGAGTGTGCGATCGCCAACACGACATTCAGGCACGCCATCGGACTTCTGGCTGAGATTTTGTGAAGATCGGGATCCCAAACATGTGGAATTTGCAATCTGGAGAAGAAGCTCTCTCGAGCAACATCAAAACCTGCTTGAAATGATGATTTGGACAAAAACACTCCTCAGATTGACATTTGGCTGCACATTTGTGTGCAAGGAGACCTTGTTCTTTTTTTAACAGGAAAGAAGTGCCCCAGTGTCTCCAACTTCCTGTTCTTGTTCAGCAGGCTCCTCCCGATGCTTTGTACATCTCCTGTTCACTTTTCATTTGGATTTGGAGCTGGAAGGATCCCTCATTGTGTCTGCAGCATCATATATCATTAGATTTGAGATTTCACAAGTAAGTTGGAAAACTGATGTTGTTTGTTTAAATGGGTCTTAGCACCTCCATTTGATTGTACTTTTCGTCGCTTTTTTAAAATGGATTGAGGTGTGTGGCCTGTAGGGCCCAGTTGTTTCTTTTTATGTAATTTCTCTTCTAGTTTTCTTTTATAAAGGAAACTTTTTTGCAAAGTTCAATACATTTTCTCTAACTTTTTAAAACAATTTGTAATATTTGTTTAATTTACTAGCCCAGTAGTCTGCCAAACAGCCTCTCAGCAGCAGGCCCAGAGCTACTCATGAATGCATGTTTATGGGGTGTTAGTTGAATTTAAGCATCATTCAGGGCACGGATGGCATTGAACTGAATTGCAAAATGTGTTTTTTGATTATTTCACTGTGTTAAATTAATGCCTTTGTTGGATGTGGGTGGTTGCAACTTTATTAGCCCTGTTGATTTTCATTGTTGGCATTGTTGCATTAAAGCAGTGCCGTTTAGCATGCCTCATTTGTCTGGCAGTGTTTGAGTGTGTTTGTAATAGTGGGCCAGCATTTGCCTTGGCTGAGCCTCCCTGTGTGGCCAGGGGCCATTTTGTAAAGTCTGTGTCAATATAGTCCTGCTTGAGTTCATTGTTTTCCAGGCCTCCTTCTTGTTGTTGTTGTGAGTGACCATGTGGCTGGTGGCCATTTTGTGGTGGTGGTAGTGCTTTAGCCATAGACCTGCATGTCTTCGTTCCTTTGTTCCTCTTGGCTTATTGCTTCTTGTTGTGACCTGCGTGGCCATTTTGCTGGCAGCTATTTTGAGAAGGCAGTCAGGTTACTCTTGCATAGGACTACATTGTCTGTCTTCCCTTTCTTGTTCTTGTGGCCTGCCTGGCTATGTGAGTGGCAGCCAATTTATGAAGGTAGCCAGTGTGCTTTGGCCATAGAACTGCATTGTCGGTCTTCACTTTCTTGGTGTTGTGGCCTGGCCATGTGGTTGGTGGCCATTTTGTGAAGTGACAACCAGTATGATTTTGCCATAGGCCTGTATTGTCGGTCTTCCCTTTCTTGTTGTGGCCTGCCTGGCCATGTGGCTGGCAGCCATTTTGTGAAGGGGCAACCAGTGTGCTTTTGCCATAGGCCTGCATTTTTTGTCTTTCCTTTCTTGTTGTTGTGGCCTGGCCATGTGGCTGGGGACCATTTTGTTAAGGAAGCCAGTGTGCTTTTGCATAGGCCTGCATTGTCTGTCTTCCCTTTCCTGTTGTTGTGGCCTGGGTGTGTGGCTGGCGGCCATTTTGTGAAGGGGTAGCCAGTGTGCCTCTACATTAGACCTTCAAGCCTTCTTTGTGGTGGCCATGACTGCTTGCAGGTTATTGTTTTGTATGTATTTTTTTTCTTCTTTTATCGAGCAAAAAATGTAAAACAGTTCACTACGTTTTTTAATACATTTGCAATATTATTGATTTGAATTGATTCGATCCACTATGTGGCCTAGTATGCCAATGGGTTTTCCAACCAATAGGCCCAGGCCAGAGCTACAATTGGGTGCATGAAACAACTGTTTCTGTGGCATCTGTTGAATTTAAACATCATTTAGGGCATGGATGGCATTGGATTGAAATGCAAAATCTGTTTTTTGGGCGTTTTTCACTTTTTGTATGTGTGTTAAACAAATGCCTTTGTTGGATGTGTGTGGTTGTTGTGTAACTTGCAAACCTTTTTTAGCCCTATGGATTTTCATTTTTGGTATTGTTGTATTAAAGCTGTGTTGTCCAGCATGCCTCCTTTGTCTGGCCAGTGTTTGAGTGTGTTTGTTTGTAATAGCGGGCCACCATTTGCCTTGGATGAGCCTCCCTGTGTGGCCAGAGACCATTTTGTAAAGTCTGTGTCAATAATAGGCCTACTTGAGTTCATTGTTTTTCAGGGCTCCTGCTTGTTATTGTTGCTTATGAGTGACTATGTGGCTGTTGGCCATTTTGTGGTGGTGTTAGTTAAAGTGCTTGCTTTTGCCATAGGTCGACATGTCTTCTTTCCTTTGTTCCTCTTGGGTTAATGCTTCTTGTTGTTGTGGCCTGGCTATGTGGCTGGCTGCCATTTTGTGAAGGCAGCCATTGTGCTTTTGCCATAGGCCTTCATTGTCTGTCTTCCCTTTCTTGTTGTTGTGGCCTGGCTATGTGGCTGGCTGCCATTTTGTGAAGGCTGCCAGTGTGCCTCTGCATTAGGCCTGCATGTCTTTCTCTTTCCTTTGTTCCTCTTGGCTTATTGCTTCTATCCATTGTCACCTGCAGCTCCCTGGATGCTGAATCCCACATGATGCGCAATGACAATCTGGGTCCGTTACAATTGTTTTTTTGTTGCAGCTCTTCATTTTTCCTATCCTTCCTCAGTGTACTTTACACTAGTACACCAACCAATATTTAATTTTTTGTCAATCTCACAAATGTCTACACTGTATTGTTATGTTTTTTTTTAATAACTGAGGTAATACATTTAATAATCATATAATGAGCTTCCAGCAGAGGAAGAAGAAGAGCAAGCCACTCTTTCAGAAGATCCCTTGTCTTCCAGATCTCCAGCAAGGATAAGGAGGGTTCGTCTATTAACTTCTTCTGCAAGCCCCCCTTCTGATGATCTAGACGCCACTTAGATCCCAACTCAGTCTGAGCGTGAGACACGCCAAGAGACAAGGATGGGGAAAAGGAAGGTTCCAAAAAGCCTTAGAGTTATGGAGGTAGATGTAGGAGAGGAGGATGATGTTGAGCTAGTCATCATGGACATTAGCCGTGCCCCAGTTGATACTGACATTACCAAATCCCAAATTGCTGTGAGGGATGTGGCATGGATACTACCAACACAGATCATACCACCAACACCGCCTCCAGCTTCCATATTTCCCCAGCAGCCACCTATATCCACCACAACCACCTCAGTTGAAGTAGGTACCACAGAGAGTCAAACTACACACCCACCTACCAGTTCATCTGGCATTGCAAGTGGCACCAGCAGCACCAGAAAGTTGACCTCCCCAGTTTAGGACTTATTTTCGGTTAGCAGGAAGGAGGCGAACATTGCTATTTGCTCCTTTTATAAACAAGGTGTTAGTCAGGGTAAGCTTAGTACAAAATATGGTACTGGATGTCCAAACAACCCATCTGAAAAAACACCACTTGATCAAGTGGGAGGAGCACCTTAGCGGCCAAAAAACTGCACCCATTGTTGTTGGGGATAAAGAAGTGGAAGATCCGATTGCAGCGGAAGGTGAACAAGAGGGAGAAATATTCTCTGGAACTCTAAGTAGCCCTGTCCCTAGCTGTGCAGTGGTACCACCCACATCCTCATTAGCAACATCGCAGTGGCACAAGAATTGGAGTCTGGCTGAGACACCAAGGGGTCCCAGGCAAGACAATAGTGCAACAAAACACATATGGCATTAAAAATTCAATTGCATCAATGACACCAGAAAAGAAAAAAAAAACAAGCTACCATTCTCAGCATGTTTGCGTCGGAGGGGCAGTATGAACTCAATCACCCAACTGCACCTTTGTACAATGCAAAGCTGGCTAAAATATTAGCGCTATACCTTCTACCTTATTCTTTCGTAGAAGTAGTGGATTATCTTGAATTTGTGACAGCCCTCTGATCAAAATGGAAGGTTCCCAGCCGGTCCTATTTCGCCAGAGTTGCTGTTCCAGCACTACATCACAATGTGCTGGATTTGCTTAGACAAGCTTTGCAGCAAAGTGCTATTCACACTATTCACTTGACAACAGACATGTGGACCAGTTGCCAAGCCACTGATTACATGTGCATCACTGTACACTGGATCTCATTTGTGGGGGTTAGAGAAAAGACTTCTGCAGCAGGTGTTGTTGACACTGCTGAGATTTTTAATGGCACTCAAAAACATGCAACTTTAGCCATGTTCGCCATGAAGCAATCCCATACTGCTGCAAATATTTTGGAAGACTTTGACAGCAAGGTATTTGAATGGCTGAGCCCAAGAGGTCTTAAAATTGTTTTTATTGCCACGGACATTGGCAGAAATATAGTTAAGGCCATTACTGATAGTGGTTATTTTATGGTCCTGTGTTTGGTGCACTGCATTAACATCATTGTTCAAGACTTTCTGAAAAAAGAACACTGAGCCAGCAACTTACTGACCAACGGCAGAATAATCTGCACACATTTATGCCATTCTTTTAAAGCCAGGAAGCAGCTGAGGATCATTCAATGTGAACATAGAATGCCAGTTAAAACACTCATCCAGGAGGTGTCAACATGTTGGAACTCAACTTATTACATGCTACTCTGAAAGGCATGATTGTTGAGATGGACCAATGGGGCCTAGTTAAATGGTAAACAGCCATTAGTATGCAACTGTTTGTTCGCATACCATTACAACGCATTTGGAACAACGCATGGGCTGTAACGAGTAGCCTTTACTACGTATGCTATTACTTTGCATGCGCTGTTACAACGCATGAAGATGACGGGGAGAGGCGCTGGTGTTTTAGGGTTTAGGGTAGTATCAGGGGGTCGTGTAGGGTAGTGTTTAAGTATAGGGGATTGGCTGGGGGTGGGGGTAGGGGTAGGGTCATGCTGGGGGTAGTGTTTTAGGGTGTAGGAGAGTGTTGTAGTGTTTGTGTAGTGTAGAGTAGTGTTTTAGGGTTTAGGGTAGTGTCATGGGGTCATGTAGGGTAGTGTTTCAGTGTTGGAGACAGACTCGGAGTAGGGATAGAGTCGTGCTAGGGGTAGTGTTTTAGGGGTTAGGGTAGTGTAGTGTTGTGTAGTGTAGGGTAGTGTTTTAGGGTAGTGTTGTGAAGTGTGTGTTATGGAGGGTAGTGTATATGGATGTAGAAATTAGAGTAGTGTTGGGAGGAATTGCGATTCGTTATAAAGACATTTATTACGCATTTTCAAGCTAATGCAAACTAATGGTTTTCGTTGTAGAAAAATGCATTGTAACAGTACTTGCGAACTAAAAACAACATTGTAAAAGTATGCTTTGTTTTAGTTTGCAAAGTATTGTCATATATTCAGTTAAATGCCTGACAGAGATGCTAATTCCTTCGCACGTGAAGTCAGCAAGGAGGACTGTACTGTAGCCAAGCTATCCCATTGTTGCACAAGCTACAGGAACAGCTGAAGGGGGTGTCTGCAATGTACGCAGGTGTGGAGGAAAACAAAGAAGCATATGAGTTGGTTAAGAGCTTAACCCTTCGCTTATCTGAAAATACTGGGGTGCAAAGGGGCATTGTGTCATCCAACCATTACATGTGTACCACAATTCTGTATCCACAGTACAAACCATTACTTCACACTTTCATTCCTTTTTCAGAAGGGGAAGCTGCCAACTACAAAACTTGGATAGCAGCCGAAGCCAGTCACTTAGAAAAAGAAAGGCTGTGAATGAGAGGCCCGCTACTTCAGGGCACAGCAAGGACTGCAGGGCAGCCGGCTTCAAGTTCAACTTCAGAGTCTGAGGGCAGTGTGGGTGGCTCACAGCTGCTAAAACAACAAAGAACAACACCAACAATAACAACAACAAGAGCATCAGCCCCAAAATAGGCACAGGAATGCTTCCTATAGCAAGGGTTGGTTAAGTCCAGTGCTGATGCAAAGACAAAAGAGGCGAACAAAACGGAGCCCCCCTGAGCATTGAGCGGATGGTCCAGGCCTATCTGGATAGCCCCATTTTCTCCTGGGCTGTATGTTTTATATTGATTATTTATGGGACGACGTGTAATCATGCAGCCAATAGGCCACCCATGCCAGGCTGACACAGTCAAAAATGACATATATAGGGAGTGGGCGTCGGAGTTGGAGGTAGGTGCTTGATAATAGGTGAGTATTGGTACATACATACACAATAGACATGCTGTGTTGGAAACTACTGTGAGTCAAGGCAGTATTGTGAAATGCAACCTTGAAAAAAACCAATGCTTGTTTCTTTTCACAGCGATGTTTCCATTTATCATTGCATTGCTCTTCTAGCATTATAATTTTTTTTTCAAATCTCTTATTCTATTCTTGGCTTTGCTGCTCGTGCGCGGTTTATTTTTATTTTACATTGTCTTCATGCAGTGACAGTCTCAACCTATGCTACGATGTTTGTACCACCCAGGCATCCATCCATTTAAAATAAACAGGGCTATCATTCTTCTTAAATGACCGCTCAACAAACCTTTCACCAACAACATACATTTGTAATTTTTTTATAACCACCACCCAAGCATCCTTCCTTCCTTGCCAAGAAACCACCCGGAAGATTCTTCCTATCATCCATACAGTTTCACCCACCCAAGTCGGTATCCTTTCTTTCACCTTCCACCCATCCTTTAACCACCCATTCATCTCATTCCTATCAGCCACATATGCATCCCACACATCCTTCTCTGCCAGTCATATATGTTACATGTCGCCTGTCCTTCCTCCTTCCATCCTTCTTTCCCTTTTCATTCAACCCTTCTATCAAGGTCGTATGCCTCGTAGTCTTCTTTATAAAACTTTCCCAGCTGAGTTGAAGTCAGATTGAAAAAGCAATTAGTTACTCACCCCTGCCACTAATGCTATTGCTAATGCTAAGTAAAGGGTGTCTTCTTCAACCGTTGTTCACAACAACTTAGTCTCTCTAAACAGTACAGTGTGTACACCCTTGAAGCGATTGTTTAAATAGTGTCAATAAGTACAGAATATAAGTACAACTTACCAACGCCTGCCTCTGCTACTGGCAAACCCACCCTTGCAGCAGCTGCCGCGTGTGGTCCCTCCTGGCTGGTAACGGCTGCCCCGCCGCTATCCCCGGTACTGGTGGTTGGTATGCCTAGAAAAAACATAAAAACATTACACATTTTTTAGATGCCATAAACGCCTCCCCTATTTATTTTCTTTAACTAGCAAGATGGAGAAAATACAATACATACATACACCACAAACACCACTAGTACAAATCAGGTACTAGAGTAGAGTAGACAGTAGTATGTCCTATCCTATCAAAAATAGTAAAATATCTGGTCGGACATTTTGTTGGTGGCAATTGTCGAAAAGCCCCTCAAGATTAAAAAGTGGACAACCCAAAGGACTGGACTCAGTGGCTATAGCTACTGGTGAATCTGAGTTTAAAAACTTTTAGAAATAAAAAGTGGCCAACTTGGCAAGCTACAGACAAACTAATAGTAGTACAGAGTCAGAGGCAGTTAGATTGATGTAAAAAAAACAGACACTAGAAAAAAGTTTAACTAAGTAGGTAATAATTCAGAAACAGATAGATCGAAGAAGATTTGGTAAAAAATTGAAGTCGGAAACGTAAATAATCATTCAGAAAAAATAAGGTGCAGTAAAAGTTAGGGAAATATAGTTATTAATATTAACAACCGGAGGACTTACTGGGGCCAGCAGCAGAACCCTCAGTAGAGGTGCAATCCTGGCCCGGCTTCCGCTGCAGATGACCCCATCATCTTCTTGCCCCTGGATGCTGATCATGTAGGAAATAATAAAGAGATATACATTGATTGGTGTGAAACTAATAAACTATTTAAAAACCGTTCTAAAAACATTTTTGGACAGAAAACAATTGCAATAAAATTGACCTATCTAATCTGATCGACTAGTATTGCTGACCGTCTAGTTATTATTTTTCAATCCAGTGTTCTAAATCTGATTCCAGAATCCGAAACTTGTAAGTACCATTTAGCCTAGCCCGCCTAATCCAGAGACATTGAAAATGAATTGCTAAAAAATATATTTGCTACTTCTAAGTTTCAATCTCATTCGAAATCATCAATGAATCAACTCCCTTTGATGAGCCAATTGTTCACATGTCTGCATTTCCATTTATTTTAGTCCTCAAAAATGCATAGATGGACACATGCACATTGCATACACCAAATTGTTGGTTGGTTGCTTCTGATGTGCTGATGAGTTGCTATATTACTCACTCACTAACAAACTACAAAGGTTCTACTAAGGGCTGTAGTCAGCAACACGTGAAGGAGTACGCGTCACGCGGCCCACGAAAAAATACCAACTAATACTAAGTAACTTAACTACCTACCTACGACCAGTATCTTAGTGACAGGACAAAGGGAAGTTCTCTACAGTCTCTTACATAATCAGACCAAGCGAGCGCTAAGTTGCAAACAAGTAAGATGAGTATGCCAAGCACCTGTCTAGTGTCTAGAAGAATAACAATTACATAATATAAGATATTTAAACATAACTTACCTGCATGTAAGCAGCATCATTCTTGCTATTTGGGAAAAATAATATTCTCAGTAACACAGAACAAAACACACAATAGAACTATAATTAGCTGCTCACTAAGTTCCACAACCTTAACACCTAGCAGGTCCAGCAGGTCCTGCTCCCGGTCCAAGGTGTCAGACCAACGGTGAGTCAGCTGATTGTTGGTGTGCTGGACCTCAGAGCAGCAAAACACTGATCAGTGCACCCTCACCCACCGGCGGTGACGCTCCTGGGTACCGTAGTCGGAGTCAGGCCTGCTGCCTGCTGCCAAGGTGGAGGTGGCACTGTACAAAAAAAACAACGGCTGCCACCTCCACCTCTGAGAACAGGGCCCAGGGCTGCACCCCTTCTAGGCGCCATCTTCTTCAAGGAAAGCAGCTCTTGGCCGCATTAGCCTTGGCCTTTCTCTTATTTTTTGTATTAGCCATGGTTCTGGGGGGGGCGGGGTGGAAAATAACATGTAAAAGTAATAAACAGTCAGGAGAAGAAGTAGGAAAGTAAAAAATTTAATACAAGCAAGTAATTGAAAAACTGTAAAAAAAAATGCAGTAAAAGTAGAAGTAAAACGCAAAATATATATTTAGGGTGAGAGAGGGATAGATAAGAAATAAAAAGATAAGAAAAACAGTGTAAAAAACAAAGGATTGAAAAGATTGGAGAGGGATGAAAAACAGGCCCCAGAACCATGCAAAGAGTAGAAAAACAAGATGGACAAGCCCATTGATGACTACATGGTGAAGTTTGGATGATATTCTCCCCGAACACTCAATCCGTGTTTCCGAACATCAGAAAAGTAGGTATGAGTTGCGCGGCTACACAAACTCTCCCTGGGCTTAATCTATATCCTGAGGAATGCCAAAGACCCCTAGTAGGCTGTAGAAATTGGCAGAAACATGTGGGTACAAGTAGAGAGGGCAACAGGGACCCTATTCCCAGACCTAGGCTTCTATGGGAATTCACAAGTCCATATTATCAAGCCCATTATCACCACTTTAGCGGCAGTTTCCTGTCGATAAAAGCGGTGATAATGTTCGCCCTTTCTTGATAATATGGCCCTTCTACTACTACATACCCTACTAACCTCATCTACCAAAAAGGATATTCTACACACTAAGCACCTGTCCTTTTTCCTTCTATGACCAAATACAAAGACTACGGATCATATAATAGTGGAAAAAATACCTTTTGGGGCCCAACTTTTTGTTTGCACCCCCTTGACAAATCACCCTCAAAACTTTGCATCGTCCACCAATGTATAGAAAGCAATAGGTACAGACACACTTACCATAAATATACGTGCCTTGTTTGTTAAAGACCTGTGTGGTAAAAGTATATTTGTAGTAATGTGCTAAGGGCATGTGTGGTAAAGGCATGCATCATAAAGACATAGCATGATAATGCATGCGTTGTAAATGCTGTTCAGATAGTGTGTCCTTGCTTGGTGCAGGATTGAATGAGAGCTTCAGATGCCTCTTCTATTGCAAGGACATTTTGCAGCACTCATGAATTAATGGCAGGCTGAGGAGCAATTGTACCCCCCAGAAGAGCCTGGCAGCCTTGAACTCTCAGAGAGGAGGCAGTGTCCAACTCTGCAGTCAGCACTGGCCTTTGGGGTGAGTCTTTAACCGACTCATGAGCTGCAGAGCGTTTATATCTGCTGTGATATAATAACTCACAGAAGGAAGCAGCACAGATATGTAGAATTTTAAACAAATTTTAGCGACAACGGAACACAATTCCATTGGCTTCATATAGTGCCATTAATCCATGTATTAATCTGGTATGCAGTGATTTATGTCACAGATATATATATGATCTTTATAATTAGTAAACAGGGAGAAACAATATATATATATATACACTGAAAAAACCATAGGTTTCACACCAGTTATAGTTAGCTGAAAGTTTTACTCGCATAAAACCATTGAAATTCCCACGTTACAGTTAGTTGGACTCACTATAACCTGCGCGTGCAATGCACTGCTGATGACGTCACATATTACATCACTCATGACATGGTCAGTGACATCACTCATGACATCACTGATGACACCATCCAGTGAATGTGTGTCTTTCTGAAAAATACATGTGTTATATATGTATATGTAAAAGTTGATGGAAGAATAAATGTTTAAATAAGTGTTTACATGGATGTTTTAAAAAAAAAATTGATTGGTTCACTGGCTTATTAAGTGTATCTTAGTGAATAGATATATTAGAGAGTAATGTTTAAATATTTAAATATATGTATTAGTGTTTCACTTTGTGTATAAGTGGCTGCATGGGTTGGTGAGTAGCTACATGTGTATGTATGTGGCTTATTAGATGTTTTTCTTAGTATGAGTATGAGTGTTTGTATGGTTTGGTGGGGGTATTACTTAGCACATACATGCATGAATGACGGACTCTTCTTTGTATGTGTTTTGAAGACAGCATATGTGCAGGACTGTATGGGTGGATGAGTGTGTATATGTGTGTGTTAGTGAGTGAATGACTGTCTCACTAGTGTCTTTATCAGTACCTATTTATGTTTTAATCTAGTATATGTAAATGTTGATGTATATAATTGAGTGTATGTGAGAGTAAATAAATATGTGTTTCTATAAGTGATTGTTTAAGAGAGTAAGTATGTGTAAGTTTCCTTAGAAGTAAAGTGGTAATGTGTGTATAGCTGTTTCTGCAAATAAATAGATGTTCAATAGTTTATTTGCATTTGTGAGTATGTGTGAGAGTAACTTTTGGATGACTGTCATTGTGTAACAGGATATATAGGTGTATCACTATATATGATGATTGAATATATGGATGAGTGACTACACAGAACTGTTGGTGAATGAGTGGATGTGTATATAGATGGTGGAATTACTGAATTGGTTGTTGTAACTGGTATGGGTATCTCCATTTTTTTGAAAATGTTAGTTTCTATTTTTGAATATGTGTTTCAAGGGTTACATTACAGTGAAAGGAGGTCTCTCACTCTGTCACAAGGATGGTGTTATCAGTGATGTCATGAGTGATGTCACTGACCATGTCATGAGTGATGTAATATGTGACGTCATCAGCAGTGCATTGCACGCGCAAGTTATAGTGAGTCCAACTAACTACAACGTGGGAATTTCAATGGTTTTATGCGAGTAAAACTTTCAGCTAACTATAACTGGTGTGAAACCTATGGTTTTTTCAGTGAATTTAATAGTTTTTTTTAATGCTAATTCCTAACTATAACTGGTGTGAAACCTATTTTTTTTTTTGTGAATTTCAATGGTTTTTTAATAGCAAATCTTTATAGGTATAAAAAATATTAAATTTTAAAACGAGTTTTATATTGTATAATTATGTCAATTTTTTTATTTTATTTTTTTAACCCGGGGCGCTCCCGGTTCGCGTACCGGTGAACGCACAGGTAAGCGCAATTTTGCGCCACGCCCTGGGGCGCTTACCGGAGAGCGTCCCGTTAGCGCTATTGCCACGATTGAAAAAACACATCGTGACGCGTTGCGTAAGCGTGACGTATCGTGTAGCCACGTGATGCGTCTTATGGCGCGTTGCGTAAGCGCGATGTATCGCGTTGCCGCGCGATGTGTCTTATGACGCGCTGCGTAAACGCACCCGGAAGCGCTCCGTGGTGGGGCCCGTGCGCATAGCGTTAGCGCTATTGCCGTGATCGAAAAAAAACACGTGTCGCGTCGCGTAAGCGTGACGTATCGCGTAGGCACGCGATGTGTCTTATGACGCGCTGCGTCAACGCACCCGGAAGCGCTCCGCGGCGCGGCCCGGTGCGCATAGCGTAAGCGCGCCGGAGGGCGTTACGTAAGCGCATCGGGTCATGTGTCTGGTCATGTGACCTGAAAATAACACTTTTCATTGGTTCTCATAATTTTTTTTCTCCAAATTATGAAAGCCCCCTCCTTTTTTACTCATTCTAACTTTCTTCATTGAGAGAGCAAGAGCTATTTTTGATCACTGCAATGGCATCACTTGTAGCTGCAGCTGGTGCACCCCCACCACCACCACCAAGAAAAGAAGGTCCACCACCACAGTTCCTTGGAGGAGAAGAAGAACAGGAGGAAGAAGAGGAGGAGGAGGAACAATCAAGGCGCTTCCTGCATGAAGAACTAAGGCAAAGGCACATTAAAGTGCATTTTATTTGGCAATTCTTTTCAATTCCTGAAGACCAAAAAAAGGTGAACGCCCCCAAAGTCACCTGTCTAATTTGTGGCTCAGTCCTCTCCAGGGGCAATCCCCTAAAGAATGATTCATTTGGTAATTTTACCATGATGCGCCACATGGAGAGGTTTCATCCCAATAACTTAGCCCACGCTGAAGTACAGGAACTTCCGAACAACCAACCCCCTGTGGCCAGCACCTCCTCTACTGAAGACTCACTTTCTGGTCCTGAAGCACGCCGAATGGTGCCAAATATACAACAAAAATTTGGCATCATAAAAATTGTTTGCATTTTCTGTGGCAAAACGTTATGTTATGGTGAACTTAGTGTCACCTTAATAAATAATGCTGTGGACAACCACCAATGCAACAAGAAAAGGAAGCACTAATTCTTTTCTTTTTTTTGCTCCTGTTGAGCCATTTCCACTTCCCTGTTTTTTGTTTGTTCCCTTAAAAAACTCAAAATAATATAAAATTGTTCAAAAATAAAAAAATTAAAATGTTCAGAAAAACAATAAAAAAAATATAAAACAACAAAAAGAATAAAAAAAAGTTCTTTTCAGAACTACTTCACATTTATAAAATTAAACCTGTATTTTTAAAGGATCTCTGTCAATTTATTGTCCTTAGGGTACGCGTACGGGGGCGCGCCCCCCTCCCCCCAAAAAATTAAAAAGAACAATTAATGAAGCAGTTAGCATGAGGGAAGGACACAAACAGAGTTATGTTAAGAGAAGGTGTAATTGGATGAAAGTGAGAAAAGTAAATTCACTAAAGGAGCGAAAGAAGGGAAGAGAGAGGAAGAACACTAAACTAGAGATAGTGGGAGAATGTGAGTGGGTGTTGAAAGAAAAAGATAGGACAGAAAAAAATTGAGAATGAACGGTAGTGGCGTAACTGGGATAAATGAAGAACGGTGAGGGATGGTAAGAAAAGACCAGTTAGTATAAGTAAAGAGGGGTGAAAGAGAGTGAAAAATTGAATTAGAATAAGAGATGGGGAGTGACAAAGACAAAGGACAGAGAAAATAAAGGTAACAGTACTTGAATGGGTTTGAGTGAAATAGCAAAGAAAGATAAGTAATGCAGTTTGTGTGACTTATAGGGAGTTAGTGGGTGTAGGTCAGGGTGTGGGTGTGTAAGGTGTTTCTGTGGGTGTGGCTGTGTGGGGTGTTTTGGTGTGGGTGGAGGTGAGGGTGTGTGAAGTATGTGTGAGGAGTGTATGGATATGGGGTGTATATGTGTGTGATGTATGTGTGTGTATGGAATGTGTGTGTGTGTGTGAAGAGTGTGTGTGGGGGGATTTTTTGTGTGTATAAGGTGTGTGTGTGCTGTGTATGTGTGGGGTATATGTTAGAGGTGTGTGTATGTGTTGAGAGGGGGATGAGGTGTGTGTGTAGGAGTAAGGTAAAAAATTAAGAAAAACAAAATGAATGAAAAAGCAAAGGAAGGGAACAGAGAGTAAGTGAAGTAAAAAATAGGGATTGAAAGAAGTTGAATATGACAGAAGAAATAGGGAAATTGGAGTAAACATGGAGAATAAGAATAAGTGAGGGAAGCAGAGTAAAGACACAGGAGTGAGGTTGGTTGAGAAAATATTAGTAAGCTTTAAGCAAAGGGTGATAACAAAATAAATTTTTTTAGTCATACTTACCATATAATAAATGTAACTGTAATTATTCTTTTTTTACTACACTTTGTATCTGTGAAAGAGAGAAGAAAAAATAAGTTATAATTAGTTAAATGTATATTTTAAATTAAAATATACAAATGAAGAGATTAAAAATCAAAACACTGTATTTAGAAATGAAGTAAGAGTGAAGGACACAGAAAGGGAAATAAAGTAAGGTAGAAGGATAAAAAGAGAAAAAAAGAAATAGAATGAGAGCAAATTACTAAGAGTAAGGCATATAGATTCACTGACACAGAGGAAGAGAAGAACAGAGAAATGAACTGAAGGGAAGAAAGATACTAAAACAATGTGAGTTAGCAAAACTAAATCAGGAAACAGTAGTAAGTAAAAAGATAATGACTGAGACAGAAAACAGTCTAATTAAGGATGCATTTAGAAGAATGAGGAATAGAAGATAACTGAGAGTAAGTGAAGAACAGTCATAGAGTGAAAGGATGAAGGGAGAGAGGATAATATACAACGATTGAGGGAAATGGACTGAGGAAGTTAGTAGGCAGACACACTAAGAGAAAAACTGAGTGAGGTGGAGTACAATGAGTGAGAAAAGGAAATGAGTAAGGGAGCAAAAAAAGGAAAGAGAAGAGAAGACGACTAAAACAGTGGTACTGAGAGAAAATAATTTGGTGATGAAAGTAAAGAGAAGGACATTGAAAGAAAGAAAATCAGGGATAGTAATAGAATCAGAGTAAAAGAAATGGGATGAAGAACAATGAGAGAGGAGCAGTGAAGTTGTTCTAAAGGAAATTATAGAAGGTAGATAAACACAAGTGAACATAAGACAAGGAGAGTAAGGCACTGAGGACATAGAAGTAGTGAACGAAAAATAGAGAGAAGAGGTCAAAAGTAAAGAGCAAACAAAGATAAGCGAGGGAGAGTGGGTGATTTATAGTGATAGAGTGCAATAATACTGCTGAGTGAGTAAAGAGGAATTACTAAAAGAGCAAAGGAGAAAAATACGGAAAAGGGAAGTAAAGCAGAGACACTGCAAGCTGAAAAGTTATGCAAGGGAGAGAAGGGGTGCACACAGTTGAAATGAGAATGAGGGGTTGTCAAAGAAGTGGAGTAAAGGAACGGAAGTTACAGAGAGTGAGAGAAAGACATTATAAGTGAGTAAAAGAGCTGAAAGAGGATGGAAAAAGAAAAGTGAGTGTCAGAGAATGGGAATACAATTTAATTTACACAATCCAATGTATAAAATAACTTGTACAACATGTTACATAGTTTATTTTTCCTGTTCTCAGAATATATTGAATTTCACTTAAAACGGTGAGTTCAAATTACTCATCATATGACAGCGGGAAAAAAAACACAATCTAAAAGATTGTGTTTTAAAAAAAAACTTAGATACTAACAAATGACAAATGTACGCTAATCTTTGATTGACTTACTTCTGCTTGAGGCCAAATACTGTATCATGGAGGTCCTTTTCTCGTTGCAAAGTACTTTGCTGTTCACTTAAAAATCAATTTCATCGACTTTCTACAAGAAAATCTCCAAGAACATCTGAAATATTTTCATATTTTCATATACTCCTTTTTTTCAATCATGACTCTTTACTCATTCCTTCACCTTTCCATTTGGCCAAATAGTGTCAGATGTATGAGTATATATGAGTACTCCTCCCGTCTTCATAGGCCAATTACTTTTACCTACATTTTGGCTGTAAAAACACTAGGTATGAATTTATAAAGCCAAAAGGCAAACGTTGTTTGAAAGTCAAATGAGTGTCGTTACATTGGGTCCAACCTTTAGAAGTTTTTAAATAGCATGTGTAATGCCCTGATGTTGTAGAAGGACCGTCATGAAAAATAATAGCTACAGTTGTAAAGGTTCTTCCTGATATCGATAACTGAGAACCCACGAAATTTTTAATAGAAGTTGTCAATTTAGTTCCATCAGGTCTACATCGTTGGAACATTAAAATGACATAGTGACCATAATTTTGTAGAAATAATGTGGACAGCATTGCAGACTTACATTGGGTACACACCATATTGTGATCCGCTGCTTTAACTAGATTATTAAAAGGCACTGATTTGCAGTCTGGTAAAGACAAATATATAAATCTTTCAGAGTCTATTCTAGTAGTACTTGATGAAGCATAGTTATCACAGTCATGTTGCCATTGATAAGAAAGGTTAAAAAGATTTTTTATATCTACTCCTTCATCTTGCAGTACATCAAACATATACATTAAAAATTCTTGACAATCCTGCTGAATATTCTGTGAAAATTTGATTTTGACCTGAACATAATCTACATCTACACCTTCATCTTGCAATACATCAAGCATATACATTAAAAACTCCTGACAATCTTGCTGAATATTTTGAGAGAATTGCGTTTGACCTGAACATTTGTCTAACAGATTTCGAATTTCTGAAACACTTTCTATTTTTGCTCTATCACTACTACATTTCTCTAACACAGAATTCAATAAACAGCACAATGTTTGTTCCCGATTCTCCACAATCTGTTTTTGTAAATTTTGAAGAAAAAAACAACATTAACTACTACATTAGCATAGCAGTTGACACCAGAACTGTTTTCAAACTGAAATCCAACAACATCTTCAACAGAATCCTTTTTCGTTCTATTTACAATTACACTTTTATCTACTTTATGCCTTTTTGCTGATACCTCACTGCAATTACTCTCATTTCTTCTTTTCCGGCCTACCACACGTTTTTCAATCAGAGGATATTGAGGCAAATGTGGAGCATGCTCTCTTGTTAACCTATTGTATTCTTTAACACAATCTAGATCTGCACAAATCTTTGTTTCATCACACTCAATCAAGTACAATCCTGATAAAGTTCTGACTCGTGATAATGCCACATATGCCATACCCTCTTTAAACACAGAACTTCCAATGTTCACCAAAGCGCTATCTACACTTAAACCTTGAGACTTATGAATTGTCACCGCATATGCCAAACAAATAGGAAACTGTTTTCGGCGAACATATAAGACTTTCACGAGCAAAAATCTAGCTGAACAACGACAAATTTGTTCTATTTCATCAATGCCATCAAAATTAATTTGTAAAATTTCAATTCCATCTCTATTTTTGTAATTCACAAAACCAACAACTTGACCCATTGCTCCATTTACCAGACTTCTTTCAACATTTAAATTCCTTCTCAAAATGATACAACAATTTAAACACACATTCAGAGTCTTTTCAAAACCAGCAGTTTTAGATATAGTCTTTTCTAATAAATCCAATTTTGATTTCAAATTTTCAGACAAAATAATTGTTGCTCCCATATGCTCTATTTTATCTGTAGCTTCCAGTTTCACTATCTCTTCATTTTCTAACTGTAACATTTTGTTGTTGAACATGGAACATTCTCTCAGAGTTGGCATCAAACATATGCCAGATTTCTTCTCGTTAATTTTCTTAAAAATATTCTCTGGAAGAATGTTTTCATTTGGGTACAAATTTGAAATTAATCGTCCATGTAAAGCGTCCTTCCCTTGCTGACTTACTTTTCCGATTCTTACATCTTGTAAAATATTTTTATAATCTTCATCCTTTGCCTGCCGCATATTTTGAAGCAGTTCTGCATATTTGAAGTTTAACCATATATTAACGTTCCCAATGCTTCCTAAGTACTACCTGGTATCTTCATGCGTGAGCATTTTGAACACAGGTTGTCCTTTCACTGGAGTCAACTGCAGAAGATCTCCAAAAACAATAATATGTTTTCCTCCAAATAAGACCTCATAGTCTGTTCTAAGAATTTTTTGCATTCTCAAATGCACAAAAGCAAGCATTATATTTGACACCATGCTTACTTCATCAATGATAAGAAGTTTCATTTTCTTCAGGACTCTCGAAACTTCGGAACACGCATCTCCAGATAGCTTATGATACTCCAATTTGTCATCATGCTCCACTGGCAGCATCAGTAAACAATGTAAAGTAATCCATTTAATGTTATGTGCAGCCAGCCCAGTTGGAGCGGTAACAACACAAGACAGCGATGATTCAGTCCTTTTCTGCAGATAAGTTGCAATTGCTTTAATCAGAAAACTTTTTCCAGTTCCCGCTTCTCCACTCACGTACAGTTGGACAGGCTTAAATGATGTACATGAGCACTCTTTTTTCTCATGACTGAATCCATGTTCAATCTGTTCTGTGACTTCGTCATATATCTGTTTCTGCTCATGGTTTAGTTGTTTCACCAAATCTTCTAAGTTAACTTCATCATCTTGAGCTTGTTCCATAGCTCTTTCCACCTCATCCATGGCAGTGGCAGCTTCATTTTGGATATTTGGTCCTCCAAGTGGATCCTGACTCAATGAAGCAGAACTCTGACTGTCTTGGGAACTGTCTCTAGCTATCTCTGCAGCGATTGTGGCTTCTTGCTCTATTTCTTTGTTCAACATTTGCAGATAATTTGGAAAAACAGGACATTCTATGGTATCCTTGGTTGCATTAAAAGAATCTTCATAACAGAGAAAATCTCCAAGTAGTTCCTCTTCTTTACGCCATGGTTTAAAGAGTTGCAAAAGAGCTAAATAGTAAAATTCCCTTTTCTCTGGATTTTCGCAACTCAATTTTCGATGATTATTCAAATGGCCTTTTTTCTGTCTCACTATACATCCTTCACACCCAATGATAGCATATATTCCATTGTTAATATCTTCTCTGATGGTTCTCTTATAAATATAGTTTTGCAGAACGTCATACAAACAACTGTTCTCAAGATGACTACTTCTATTTGGATAGTATGTATCCAACATGTTGGTCTTCAAAATATCTGTACTTTCTGGTTCTTTCTCCGCCAAATACTCTATTTCTTGTACAGATTTCAAAACTCGATTTTGTGTTGCAGCAAGACCTAGACTCACCCAAATGATGGTTCTAGATTTGGCATAGAGACTTGCTGATGACAATCGATCAGAACATTCATATGCTCCAAGTTCTCGATGCGACAACATCTTCAGACTGTAACTGTATAATTTCTTGCTTAGACTCTTTTCATGTGAAATGTCTTCCCACATTTCTTTCAGTTCTGTCTTTTCTTTTTTTGTGATGTAAGATGTCACATATCAAGCCACAGCAATAGAGTTGTCAGCAACGAATTGAATATCCATGTTAGCATTCCACATGGACAAAATCACTGGGTTGTAGTCGTTGATGTACTTGGACTCTTCGTTTCTTTTTAAATTGTATATATTTTTTGGTGATTTCCTCGTAACACTATGTCATAGAGAAGACATCAAATTATTTACTCTTCCTTTAGAAATCACTGGTCGTGGAAAGCCGAAACGACATTTTGTGTAGAACTTGTCCTTGTTTCTGAATTTTCGACGACAGTACTTTCCACAACGATGTGATTGAAAGCGTAAAACTTGTTGCCTTAAACTGTTTTCTTCGGTAGTTTTCGGAACAGCACATGTTGAATACTCTTCAATGAAGCTCATCACTGTCTCATCCGAATCTGTTCCAAATTTGGGTGCATCTTTAATCCATAACAACATATGTATGTGAGGAGCACCTCTCGCTTGATACTCCTTTCTCCAAAAGAAATCCAAAACCTCTCCAAGGGGAGGATTTTTTCTGTTGGTAATAAAAGACATCATAGCTTCAAATCTATGATTGAAATATCTGCATACATTCACTGGATCCAAAGAACACAGTTCTCCAGGTGTTTTGAATTCTATATTTTGTATATTTGCATTTGCCTCTCGTTGAAATTGAAGTAAGTCGTCCCATGCATACTCGGCACAGCTAAGAGTGAAGAACCATGTAGGAGTTCCTAAGTTTCTTAGCATACATTTAAATTCCCCATGACGACGGTACCAATACTCATTTGTACCACGCTGACATGCCATGAGATTGATTAGATGAGATTCCAAAATATTATCTTGCAGATTCACTTTCTCCATAAAGTCCCTCGCCGAAACATTTTGCAGATGTGCTCCACTTTTCAGTATATGGTTTACAGCATAAGAAAGCCCTGACAAGTCACTTTCATACAGTAGATGAAACAAATAGGGAATGCATTGACGAAACCTTGGATCTTCAGCATATAATCTTACAGTTTGATATTCAGATGCAGGAATTTGAAGTGGTCGATCGTCATATCGTCCACCTCGACCTGTTGGAAATAGCTGTGGAAAACAACGAGCTTCCAAACTTTCTTCCCATATACTAACGGGACTTCCTTTTGCTGTTTTTATTTGAAACAATTCAATTGCATTCCCCATTACTTCTTTGGAATGCAAAGGATGAACAGTATAATGTTCATATATTTCTTCACTTCTAGAGACATCAACTTTTTCAAATTGGCCGCCTGAACAATCACTGTCTTCATCTGCAGCTGTTTCCTCTGCTGCAACACATACATGTTTGTAATACTCATTGTTTTTGACTAAATACAACGTTGCCTTTTTGACTTTCCTAACATCCACTAAATCTTGCCAGATTGTTTTACTCTTTGTCGGAACTCCATTAACTAGAATAACTAAAGGTTCCTCTTCTACTTTTTCTATACCAATTGTATCAATATTTTTTTTTAAATCTAGAGGCAAATAAACAACTCTTCCCTTTAATCCTCTTTGCAAATCTGTAGGAGGCAATTTCCCTATCTTAGGCTCCATGCGAACAATTGCCTGAAAAGGGTGGACACATTGAATCAAAATAGACTCATATGTATTTAAATCCATCAATTCAGGGGGAATGTCTACCAACTCCAGATTATTATGAACAGCTCTAGCAGGCATTCTGTTTTGATTTAATTTATCATAACAATATTTACAAATACGCTGATCAGAACTCAAATCAAAACAATTCTCGACCCATAAATAAGTTGCAAAATCTTTCCACTCATAATTATTCATCTTTTCACTTTTTACGTATAAATCAACTAATCTAGTTTGATGCTTATAATGACTTCGTCGACAACACACACAAGTATAATTCTGCTTTCACCTTAAACCTGGTAATTTCCTGCTCAAACTTTTCTGTACTTGAAATCTGTACATTGTCTTCCACATTACCTTGAATTGCTGTGTCAATTTCTACACTATCCTCTTTTTTATCAAAATAACAAATCTCAATTTCTTCACAAATCTTCTTCACATCTAATCAGTTCCATGTAAAAGAGCACTGTTTAATTGTTTAAGCTTAAGTGCTGGACTTTTTGCATAATACAACATTCTCCCTAATTTCCTCATTTTGGTATGATGCACTGCTAACATCCTAAAATGATGAAAAACACTCTGACAGACTTTTCTAGAAAGACCAGCCAGTGAATGCCCTTGCAAACCTGTGTTTTCTCTCACTCTGCAAGGATCTAAGTCTTGCAACAACTTCACTTTCTGCTTTAGACTTTTCTTACTATATGTACGTAAGAAATTACAAAACAAATCAATTGATTCCTGTCGCACACTACAAATACGACTACACTTCCAAGTGTACACTGGACCCTTAGTACGTCTCCCTAAACCTTCATCAGTTAACACCTCTTCTGGTTCTCTAGGCACAAGTTTCTCTTTTTCAATCGGACAACCGTCTTTCACTTCATACGCTCGACCACTGGTGTCAACTGCATGCACTAAATCATTCTCCTGGAAGTAACTCTCCTCATTAAAAAATGGCTCACAACTTGAACTGTGCATCCATTCTCCAGAAAAAAACTTTACAAAAATTAGTCCGATTAATTACTCTTTTCCATCTACTGTTTGATTTGAAAACATCAATTGTCTTGTTAAGTGTCCTAATTCTATTGATTATTAAAAAAAATAATGTTTTCTTAACTTCAAAAGCCTGATCAACAATCTTCTCTACACTTTTCTTTTTCTTATAAAAAGCAGCTCTCTGTTTACCTTTCCTAATGTTTTTTAACAAATTTAAAACCACCCTATTTCGAAATATTAGTTTACGAATGTCTCTAAACTGATTCTGCCTTCTATTCCTATACATATTATTCTCTCCTGCTCCAGTTGTAGGATTCTTTGACGTTCTCTCCTTCCTTTTCAAATTTACCCTCTCATTCTCTTTTTCTACATGCTGTCCATCATTTTTTTTTAAAGTACATATGTTCCGTATAAAAGACTTAGTTGTCTTACCAGGAGCTTGGTTCCTATTTTTTGAAGTATTTGTTGTGGAAGAGTGCTGTAATTCCGTTGCTGTTTTTGATTTTTCTCGGTTACGTTGTTTTCTTGTCCTTTCCCTTCTGGGCATGTTTGCTTACTCTTCAAATCTTGATTTCAATCTGTGTTAAAGAAAAAAATAGCACATTATAGACCACTATTACCAAACAACAAAGCAATGACAAAAAGCAAACGATCTATTCAGGGTTAGAGATCAGGTGAGGATTCTCCAGGGATGCACAAAAAGGTGAGGCCTGTATTGAAGAGTATAGTGGAAGACAGCTCTGTCCACAGGAACAAAGAAGATGAGACCTGTGTCTAAGTCCACTGCACTCTTATACACAGGCTTCACCACCTATGCTTCCCGGAAAAGCCCTCTCTCCCACTACAGTCTTGATCATAAACCTCCTCTGTCCCTCTGGACATGTCTCACCTCATCTGCACAATCTACTTCCTAATCTCAGGTAACACAGATGACATAATTGATCCTCATTTATAAAGCCATGCGTCAGTTTTGCGCTACTGAAGCGTCACTTTTTGTGACGCATTGGCGTCATAAAACATGTGCCTTGTTGCACCATATTTAAAAAGTGACGCATGTAGGTAGATGCGTCATTTTTTAAACCTCTGCACCACATTATACCTCTGTCAAGTGTAATGTACACAGAGGGGTCATTTGTCCGCAAAAAGCCTCGTAATCATGACGCAGTAAAATCTATGAGATTTCACTGCGTCACTTTTAGGACACTGTTACATCAAAATCTTGCACCTGCCTCACACGAGGGATAAGACTGAGGCAAACGCTTTCACATGGAGCTTCACAATTTTACAAAATACAATTCCTCTATGCAAACAAACTCAATCCTACACTGAGTTAACACAGGTAACATCATTGTAAAGAGTCAAATTGACACCTGTGTCTAAGAGTGCAGTCAGGGATAGGCTTCATGAAGCCTAGTCCACTGCACTCTTAGACACAAGCCTCACCACCTACGCTCCCCAGGAAAGCCCAAACATGTACCTTTTTGTGCCATATTTAAAAAGTGACGCATGTAGGTAGATGCATCACTTTTTAAACCTCTGCACCACATTATACTCAAAAATGTAAAAGCCATTCATTTTCCCCAAAATCGTTTTTGACATCACATTTAGGAAACACAGCACAGATCCTATGTACAAGCATTTGCCTCACAGCAGGGATAAGACTGAGGCAAACGCTTTCACATGGAGCTTTGCCCATGTGATAGGATTCTGACACCTAAGCAGGAGTGCAGATGAGATGAAGCCTGTCCAGGGGAGCACAAAAGGTGAGGCTTGTGTCCAACAGTGCAGTAGACACGACTAAACTGGAGTAGTGTGCAAAAAAAAAAGAACCTCATTTATGAGGCCCTGCGTCAGTTTTGCACTGCTGATGCGTCACTTTTTGTGACGCATCCGCGGCATTAAACATGTACCTTTTTGCGCCATATTTAAAAAGTGACGCATTTAGGTAGATGCGTCACTTTTTAAACCTCTGCGCCACATTATACTCAAAAATGTAAAAGCCATTAATTTTCCCCAAAATCGTTTTTGACATCACATTTAGGAAACACAGCACAGGTCCTATGTACAAGCATTCCATGTCATTACTGAAACCTCACTATTTTACAAAATACAATTCCTCTATGCAAACAAACTCAATATGCTTCCTACACTGAGTTAACACAGGTAACATCATTGTAAAGAGTCAAATTGACACCTGTGTCTAAGAGTGCAGTCGGGGATAGGCTTCATGAAGCCTAGTCCACTGCACTCTTAGACACAAGCCTCACCACCTACGCTCCCCAGGAAAGCCCAAACATGTACCTTTTTGCGCCATATTTAAAAGTGACGCATGTAGGTAGATGCGTCACTTTTTAAACCTCTGCGCCACATTATACTCAAAAATGTAAAAGCCATTCATTTTCCCCAACATCGTTTTTGACATCACATTTAGGAAACACAGCACAGGTCCTATGTACACGCATTTGCCTCACAGCAGGGATAAGACTGAGGCAAACACTTTCACATGGAGCTTTCCCCATGTGATAGGAATCTGACACCTAAGAAGGAGTGCAGATGAGATAAAGACTGTCCAGGGGAGCACAAAAGGTGAGACTTGTGTCCAAGAGTGCAGTGGACAGGACTAAACTGGAGTAGTGTGCAAAAAAAAAAGAAACTCATTTATGAGGCCCTGCGTCAGTTTTGCACTGCTGATGCGTCACTTTTTGTGATGCATCGGCGGCATAAAACATGTACCTTTTTGCGCCATATTTAAAAAGTAACGCATGTAGGTAGATGCGTCACTTTTTAATCCTCTGCGCCACATTATACTCAAAAATGTAAAAGCCATTCATTTTCCACAAAATCGTTTTTGACATCACATTTAGTAAACACAGCACAGTTCCTATGTACAAGCATTCCATGTCATTACTGAAACCTCACTATTTTACAAAATACAATTCCTCTATGCAAACAAACTCAATATGCTTCCTACACTGAGTTAACACAGGTAACATCATTGTAAAGAGTCAAATTTATTTCTTTAAACATGCACACATTCTTTATTCCTTTTAAAAAATGTAAAAGCCATTCATTTTTCCCAAAATCGTTTTTGACATCACATTTAAAAAACACAGCACAGGTCCTATGTACAAGCATTCCATGTCACTACTAAAACTTCACAATTTTACAAAATACAATTCCTCGATGCAGTAAAAACTTTTTACCAAGCATTATCAAAAAGCATGACACAAAGCAACATTACAAAACCACAATTTGCTTCCAAATCTTCTCCATAGAGTATACAAGTCTCTATGTATATTAAATGAATCATAACTCACCTTTACAAATGCTTTAGGAGATTCAGAACAGTGTCAGATACACACACCAATATTTCTTTAGCAGAGCAAAAGGTATGTTCTCCAGGCACTGCAAACCTTAATGGCACAGAAAACCTCTAATTCTACACACATATTGCTCATGGTAACCAATCAAAACTCTTCCCTCTCTATTTTCAAACCAACACCCTTCCCCCTCAGCCCTTTCTACCTGTTACCATACCAACTCCCTCCTCACTGAACTCTCAGGTTTAAAAGTTTATTCTACAATGTTGCAAATCACCTCAGCAAGGATGTTTGACCTGCGAATACACCAGCTTATCTGGTGCAAGGTTTCTTTAAATGACTTTTTTTAACCATTCAAAATACTTCCTAGACAGAACACAACCATGCACCCTAACTTTCAGTTTTCAACTATCTCATTCTACCAATCATTGCTTGTGATTCAAGAGCACTGAAAGTCTACATTTTTTTTTGCAAACTCCTATTGTTCCAACTGCCATTTCTTTCCCACACTTCATCTGACAGCACCAGAATCTCCTCTCACCATGTATTCTGTCTGGATTATTGGACATAGCTATATCCACTGGGCTCAAAGGTATGCAGCTACCAGAAATTTTCACAACCTTGATTTATTAAATGTGAACATCAAATGGATTGGCCAGAGAGGATTAAGATGTCACCAATTGATTCCATTGGTGAAAACCTTTTTGCATTTGCCACACCCTGACCTCTTAATTGTGCACCGTGGAGGAAATGACTTGGGCACTTTGACTGGGGTAGGTCTGGAAATGCTTTTAAAGGACACCTTTGATCATTTGATGTCACTTTTTCCACAAACTGCCTTGGTATATTCAAATATATGCCAAAGACAGAAATGGAAGTGGTCCAACCAATTTTGTCCACAATTTGAGAAAGCACGGAAACATGTGAATAAATCTGTTTCTGCTTACATGAGAGACTATGGAATGGGTTCAATATACAACAATAACTTGCGTTACAACATGCAAGATATTTACAGAGAAGATGGTGTGCACTTCTCAGATGAAGGGAATAGAATATTCCTCCTAAATTTAAGACTGTGCATTGGTACCTACTTGTAGGTACCTAAATCAGCCACAGAACCCAAAAGCTCTTTTCAGAGCTACCCTACCTCTGATCACTCAAAATGATTATCTTTTTCTTACTTTTTTCATTATTTTTCACTAAAGTACGCTCCGCAGTACGCTCCCCGGTGCGCGTACTGGGCGCTCCCGCCGCGAAAATTTAAAAATGAGGGTTTTTTTGGTCTATATGGGCCTCCTAAGACACCCTCAGAAAACCTAGAGGGTCAGGGAGTGCCTACTGTGCCCCCTTATACCCATTCCCAACGTTGTTTGTCCGCCATTTTCTGTCTCAAATCTACCGAAACACAAAATGGAGGACTCCCGTAGCGCTTACCGGTACGCGTGCGGGGGCGCTCACCGGGAAGTGCTCCAAAAAAATTTGACAAGTTAATTTACATAAAAACCACTGGAGACACTTTCACCAAATATAGAATAGCTCATACTACATACCAATCCCTACCATTTTCCCAAATTTGGTGGAATTCCATTGAGCCATTTAGCCTGTAGACCTCCCTAAATATCCTGATGTAAATTACTTCACAGAAACACATCTGAAGTGTTAGAATTGACAACCAATTAAAATGTTACTTTCATTTTCTACTTTTTTTTCCTAACATTTCATTGGTTATGTACATGAATATATATAAAGAAAGAGAGGGAAACAGAGCCATTTTGACTACTACCTCCTGAAGTACATTTGAAGAAAATTTTCACTGAGAACTTAAACTGCTTTTTGAAAGGTAAGTTGTTATTTTGAAAATTGAAGTGTGTTGTGCATTTTAAGTTAATTGGGGAAACTTTTTCTAATAGTTTTATACTATCCCTCTGTAATAGTTATAGATTTAGATAGACTTCTCAGTTATAGTTATGGTTGGATTTAGGCTTGTCTTGTATA
This sequence comes from Lissotriton helveticus, assembly GCF_964261635.1. NCBI lineage: Eukaryota > Metazoa > Chordata > Amphibia > Caudata > Salamandridae > Lissotriton > Lissotriton helveticus. The sequence goes on from NC_136064.1 coordinate 145,002,084, forward strand.
ATTATGAATTTACTTAGGCTTCATCACATACAATTTTTTATATTTCTACTTCCAGTCTGATACCATACACTACCCAAAGATAAATTCACTGTTAAAAAATGCAAACTACCTGTCAGGACTTAAACCCAACAGTGCCCTATCTCTACTGATTTTTTTTTAATGCAAATTTCAGCACGAAAATGGAAGGAGAACAAAACGTTTCCTTTGAAATTGTCCTAGAGACGAACAATGAAGAAATCATTGAACCCAATGACTTGGAATTCATGGATGAGTCACGGGACCATGAACTTCAACAATGTGTAGAATCTGTGGATTGGCTCATTCAAAATGAGGACATTTCTGACAGTCAAATGATAGAAGTTATGTTTAATTTGGAAAAAGAATCTGAAAAATAAATGTATATTTAATAATTCTAAAATTGTTTGAGACAATATTAATTTTTATATATAATTCTTATACTAGTACCAAATTGATTATAATGTAAAGTCAGACTTATAGTATACTGTGCAACTTTTTTATGTTACATAGTAATTTTGCTGATAGATACTTCCTTTCTACCACTATATTATCTCCAATGTGTATTTGACATCTCTTTTTCATCTCCTGCCTCCATGTTCTTTCTGCTTTCCTGACAGACTATAGTATAGATTCCATATACCACAATAACTTCTGTAACAACATGACTCTGCATTGGTACCTACATGTTGGTACTTAAGTCACCCACACACACACAACAATTCTATTCAGAGCTACCCTACCTCTAAGCACTTTAAATTATAATTGTACTGTTTCACTGAGTTTTCCCCATGTGTGTGGGGGCGGGGGAGGTGTGTGTGGAGGATGGTGGGGTATGTCTGTGAGGTGTGTGTGTGCATGTGTATAGGGGGGTGAGGTGTATAGGTGTATGTAGGTGTATAGAGTATGTGGATGTGGGTGGGGTGTGGGTGTGTAAGGTGTGTGAGCGGGTCTGGGTGTGTGGGGTGTTTGACTGTAGGTGGAAATGTGGGTGTGTGAGGTGTGTGTGGGGGGTGTGTGGGTGTGGGGGGTATGTGTGTAAGATATGTGTGTATGTGTGGGATGTGTGGGTGTGTCTGTGAGGTGTGTGTGTATGTGTGGGGGGTGGAGGTGTGTCTGTGGGATGTGTGGGGTGTGTCTGTGAGGTATCTGTGTGTGCGTGTTTGTGTGTGTGTGTGTTGGGGGTGGTGAAGTGTGTGTATGAGTGTGGGTGTGTGGAATGTGTGGGTGTAGGTGTGGATGTGTAAGGTGTCGGTGTGGGGGTGTGGGGTGTTTAGGTGTGGGTAGAGGTGTGCGTGTGTGAGGTGTGTGTGAGGAGTGTGCGGGTGTGGGGTTGTGTGAGGTGTGTGTGGGGGGTGTGTGGGTGTGGGGGGGTATGTGTGTAAGATATGTGTGTATGTGTGGGATGTGTGGGTGTGTCTGTGAGGTGTGTGTGTATGTGTGGGGGGCGGAGGTGTGTCTGTGGGATGTGTGGGGTGTGTCTGTGAGGTATCTGTGTGTGCGTGTGTGTGTGTGTGTGTGTTGGGGGGGTGGTGAGGTGTGGCTCACTGGTTAGAGGCGTCAGACCTGTAAGCAGAGAATGGCCCGGGACCAGGGTTCAATTCCTGACACGGCAGGGTCTTGGACCAGGGTCAACAGACTCGATTATTCTCGCCTCAGTGCCTACTCTAACTAGGGAACACACTCTGTAACTCTGGGCATTAAGCTTGCCTCATCTCTACAACAGCCCCCCACAGACGCCGGGGATGCCTGGTTTCACCCTGGAGTTACCCAGAAAGGGACCATCTCACAGGGAAAACCAGGACGGGTTCCCCAGCGGTCTACAGCGCCAGGACACTCAGGTAGAGTAACAGTGCGCTTTACAAGTATCCCACATTTACATTTACATTTACATGAGTGTGGGTGTGTGGAATGTGTGGGTGTAGGTGTGGATGTGTAAGGTGTCGGTGTGGGTGTGTGTGGGACGTACTTGTAGGTACCTAAAACAGCCACAGAACCCAAAAGCTCTTTTGAACCCAAAAGCTCTTTTCAGAGCTACCCTACCTGTAAGCACTCAAAATGATTATTTTACACTATTATTTTCACTATTTTTCACCAAAGTACGCTCCCTGGTACGCTCCCCGGTGCGCATACCGGGCGCTCCCCACGCGAAAACCGAAAAAAAATCAATTTTGTTTTTTACCCGAGGGACCCTTTTATGGCCCCCACATTAAACCTAGGGGGTCAGGGGGGGGTCTACCCTGCCCCCTTTTGGTCATTTCCCCCTTTGTTTTTTGCCACCTCTTGTGTCTCGATCCTACCAAGACACAAGATGGCGGCCGCTGCGGACTGTTTCGAATGTTTACAGACACCCGAGAACCAATCAGCTTTCTGTGCGCAAGTCGCATGGCGAACCCGGAGCGCTCCCCGGTGCGCGTACTGGGGAGCGCTTACAGATATATACATTTTTTTGAACCTAAATTACTCAAATTCCTCTGGAGCACATATCTTGAGACATAGCAAAGGCACATCGGGTGCGACCGACCGCCCTATGGAAATTAACATGGAGAAAACACGTTTTGGCACCCCCCTTTTATCTCGGCCTCCGCTTCACGAATCCCCCCAAACTTTCGGGGAAGGAGCGGAGAGCTGCGAGGCAAAGTTGCTGAAAGATTCAGGCTGTTTCCTCAACCGGCGCCAAAGTTATTCCAAATAGAATGTTGCGATTTCCCTCTGGAAATCAATCCTAACTATAACTACCTACTGGCGACCGCCAGTAGGTAATATATATATATATATATAACACCTCAACTATACTTGATCACAAAGATCTACAAGGATCGCTTACAACCACCAGGAAGGCCGATCATATCAGCCATAGGAAGCCTTTTCGAAAAAACGAGTCAATATGTGGACTTTTTTCTGCAACCTTTTGTTATCGCCCTACCTGCTTACACAAGAGACACCGGCCATTTTCTTTCACTGATTTCTGATTGCATGTGGCAGGATGATTATGTACTGATAACACTAGATGTACAGAGTTTGTACACGAGCATCAGGTATAGGGACGGCCTAAAAGCACTACAACCCTACTTAGGCACTAGAGAGATCAAATTCTACAAACACTCACAAATGCTCCTACACATGGTAGACTGGTGCCTGGAGAACAACACCTTCCTCTTTGATAAACTCCTGTACAGACAGATACAGGGCACAGCAATGGGTACCGGCTTCACCCCCAGCTATGTGAATCTGCATATGGGCTGGTGGGAGGAGCAGGTACTCAGGACCCAATATCAGGATGAGATGTCTGAAAATGTGATAATATATAGTCGCTATATTGACGACATTTTCATCCTATGGAGAGGGACAGAACAGGAAGCACTTGATTTCACTGACAAAATCAATAGCAACGCCCTGAACCTGAAGTTTACTTGCAACTCAAGCAAAGAAAAGATCACATTTCTAGATCTAGAAATCTATCACGAAGACAATAGAATTCAAACCCGTACATACAGAAAAGAGACTGCGGGTAATTCCATTCTTCACGCGCAGAGCTCCCACCCCAGAAACCTAGTTGAGAGCATTCCCTACACAGAGTGTTTCAGAATGAGGAGAAACTGTAGCACCACCAGAGATCTAGAGACCTGCACTTCCAGTCTCTTCACAAGACTTAGACAGAGAGGATACAAGGACACCACATTGATCAAAGCAAGAGAGAGAAGCGGTAAGCACACCAGAGAAGAACTCCTAAAAAACAAGTTTCCAGCCCAAAGACAACAATTCAGGAAGATAACACCATCCCACGCATGATTACAGGTTATAACAAATACCATACAAACCTGCGAAAAATCCTGTACTGGCACTGGCCGATTGTTCAGTGTGATCCTGTGATTGGTGCTAAATGCGCCAAGATGCCACAACTCACATTTAGGAAAGCCAAATCAATGAGGGAAGAATTGGTGAACAACGCACCAACCTTGACTCCTAAATCTGATTGGCTTAAAGCGCAAGCAGGGTTTTTCAAGTGCACCAAGTGCAAAGCTTGTAAGCATGCAGAGAATACCCGCTCCTTAAAAACACCTCTCAGAAAAAGTCCCCTGAAAATAAAAGGCTACTTCACCTGCAAAACAGACTATGCAGTATATGTGTTGCGCTGCACCTGCAACAAAATCTATGTGGGCAGCACACTACACCCGGTACACGTGATAATCCTACAACACCTCAGGGCGATCACCAATGATGATCCAGCCTACCCGGTAGCGAGACACATAAACAGAGACCACCATGGCAAAGCAGGGGACCTTAGCTATTTTGAAATAGACAGTGTCCCAAAACCCCAGAGGGGGGGGGAACAGATTATTAACACTGAGGAGACTGGAGTCGAAGTACATAATTCTGCTAAACAGCAGAGCCCCACATGGGCTCAATGCAGACGAAGCTCTTAATGTGCATCTCTGATAACACCTCATAAGTCAGTATATACACTACTTTGATAAAGCATTCACTATCCCGCATCCTGACAAATCCCCCTCCGCCATAACATCTGAAACTCACCATCACTTGTAAATACCCACACAACACATGGCAAACACAACCACGAACACCGAATGAACAGGCACCCAACAGGATAGACACTCACCTCACTAGTTATACACTATTTACTAACCACCAGAATTCCGGGCCAACGACTCACAGTTGCTGCTCACCGTGCGCAGCCAATGACAGGCAGAAATTCCACAATCACAACTGAGAATGAGAATCACAAAGGCCAACTCACCCGGATGCCGTTTCTCCTAACGCTCTAAATCCACTAGGAAAGCGACATGCGTATAGCCCAAACGAGCGCCCATACGAGGTGACCAAACGACCATATGCCTTCATTTATGCACACCAGTGCTCCCGCACATCACACATAACCAAACCGGCATCCTACCTCAAGCACGGCCGCAATCACTGCCAAGCGCCAAGCCAGTACACCGCAACACCAGCATCTCACACGTAGGCTGCTACCATCTCAGTTTGAAATTACAGACTACGCGCGCAAGCGAGTACTAATATCCATGAGTTGACAAAATGCTCCCACTTTCCATCATTCCTCAAATTAACTTCTACACACGGAATTCGAGCTAGTATGTTTATCTGAGCATCACAATGTATAATACAGCATGGGAATATGTAAAAAACACAATGTAAAATGTTTTCTAATTTCGATCTTTATTTACCATGACTTGCGTTTTCACCCATTTCAACTTCACCATGTCTATCGTTAATGTGCCTGTAACCATGACAATCAATGGTCTGCTTTCTAATTTTTTCACCAACTAAAGAAAAATCTTTTTTCACTTTTTCTTTCAACATGATCACATGGTATTTTGTGGCTTGTATAAAACACATATGCACTTGGGGAGTAGTAGATGTAGTGACCAAGGTGGCTGGGTCCATCAAAACGCGTCTACAGTATGGAATAAGGAAATAATCTTTGATACTTACCTCACGGTGTCGGTGCCTACTTTGTATGCTGTGGAAAAGGAGTGAAAGAATATATATATATATATTTATATATATATATTGTTTCTCCCTGTTTACTAATTATAAAGATCATGCTACACAGGCAAAATATAAATGCAACAAAAGATCACCCAAAAATATTGAAAAGAAAACCAAGAAAACGTACAAACTTCCAAAATCTCTAAAATCCATACCTCGGGAATGCTGTAGCGGTCTAGTATCGAAGCCATTGCAATGGAATTAGAAGATGTACCACCACCAACAAAGCCAAACGTGATGGGAAAAGACTGACACAAAAAGTTTGGGACCGGCTTCTCTCTTCCAGTGAGGATGGCAATAACCCCTTCCACTGCTTTCTTCTCAGACCAACAGGAGTCATAGACATTCAAAGCTAGGGTGATGTTTGGCAGCAGATAGGGGTTCACGTTCACCTCAGTGACAGCAAAGAGTAACCCCAGCACGTCCCTGTAGTACCGGATCTGAAAACTAGAATGTTTTTAAAGTTAGCAGTCATTTGGGAGGGTGACAGTTTGATGACTGAGAGGAAGAGCACATAAACACATACAAAGATGATAGTTTTGGAAATGACCATCTTTTGCTTGGTTCACCAAGAATTTTGCCTTCATTTACTAAACTCATTTTTGTTAGCCATTATGACTCTGCACACTTAACCCCTACTAACCAGTGTTGAAGTGCATGTGCGTTCCCTTTCAAACATAGCAAAATTGGCATACACCTCATTGGAATATTTATTTATTCTACGTCCTTAGTATATGTTGCTAAATGTGCACAGAGCCTGTATATGACATGCTATGAGAAATTGGGTTGTTGGTTGAGTGCTCAGTCCTGCTCAAGCAACTACCATGGTCCTTGTCATGGTGAAGCAAAAGAATGTACTAAATTAATGTATGCCCACTCCTCTGGTTCCTTGACAAAACATCAGTTAGGCTGAACATAGTGGCAAAGTATTTGTGCAGCACACAAACAGCAATAAAGTAAAAACACAACACAAAAAGCACCCCACCAATTTGGAAAACAGAAAACTTTTTAAAGAATTATATAACACCAAAATGACAAAACCCAATCAGTAGATTCAGAGTTTTGCATTTTCGAAGTTTAAGGTAAAAACCAGTGCCTAAGAGATAAAGTGCTTACTGTGGATATCTGGTTGCCTGAGACTAGATAAAAGTTGAAAAATATGGTCAACAGTAATAGAGCATGGGTGAGATACAAGAAGTGAATTGGGACCTTACATTTGAACCTAGAAGACATTTTTGCAAAAACATGTCACTGGTTTCGCTGCTGCTGGCCCTGTGGGGGACTTCAAGCCCCAGAACCCATTGCTTCCAGGAAGGAGGGGTTGTCTATGTGCTGTTAAGTGCCATTGTCTATCCGTGGCACTGGATGCGCTTGGACCACGCCTGGTTAAAGTCAGGGTCATGGGCAGGTCCGTCTGTGCCCATCATTGACAGGCGACCCTCTTGGTACTTTGATCTCAGTAAACCTTAGGACTGACCGTTCTCAAGCCAAGAAAGTGTGAGTTGTTGAAAGTATTTCTTGTATTCCATTTGCCCTATTTCTATTGTTCATGCCTTGTTCATCTGGCCATCCTTTGTTGAACTCAAGTCCCACATACACTTAACTGGATGTTGTTCCAATATGATACTGCATGCATATCTGTACTTAGTATTTGTTATCAGCTTAAGGGCCAATGTTTGTGCCTATTGATGGGGGTTTGGGCCCTGGTGGGTTCTGGTGCAATGAAGTCTGTCGATTTTTGGGCCTGTAGAGTGGCAGCTTGGCTGCAAGTAATCGCGGTGACCCTGTCCTTAGTTACTTCATCATTTTATCCTATTGTACTTGCAAATTTGCATCCAAATCTAAATATGGGGAAAATAAAGTCAACTGGTTGTGGGAGTGGGGAGGCTCGGTCCAAAAACAACAAAGCCAAACAGGTTTGTAAATCTGCAGTAAGCAACTGTTTCCTAGATCAGATTGACGATCCTTTAGTTGAATCTGAGGATATTCTCGTTCCAATAGCCCCGTTGGACCTAATTGAACCTCTTGCCCCACTAACCTGATCGATCCCCAACCAATTGAAACTAGCACCATGAAACCTTTTTGGTGTACGTGCGCTCTATAAATTCCCCCAACTTCAACTTCAACTTTATTGAAATGTAAAGCTGCAGAAATGCATTCCTCAAATATTCAATAAATCCACCACACCTAGTACAAATAAATCCCCTATTAGCCATGCACTACTGCCCTCAATTATAGACGAGGCTGAATCAAGGACCCTAGCACCTTTATCTACTGACCCAGCCCCAGGCACTCTAGACTCTGAACTTATTCTAACTAACCAATTTTGACCGCTTTTGAATCTAAGCTGCATGCAAATGGGAGGAAAGGATTTGGAGAAGTGCGTAGGTGCTATGGGAATTGGGTGGTAGAGGGGATAATTGAAGGGGGTAGTGAAGGACTAGGGGACGAGGTCTCCTCAAACAGGCTAGCTAGAAACGACTTTCCAACATTTAGAATTATAGCTGATCTGAGGTCAAAAGTCAACTTGCTGAACTCTGCTTTTCAAGATCTTACTAAGCAGGTAAATTCCTTCTAGCCAGAAGTGACGGCAAAGCTCAATCTCCGAAGCAGATTCTTACCCAGCAAACAGATTCTGTCTCTGCTTATTAATTAGTCATATCCTCCCATATCAGAACCACACCAGCATTCTACATGCGTAACCACCAAGTGTACCCCTGCACTACCTTTCACTCATGTAGTTCCTGGAGAGATATAAAATGGATAGACGCAAGCTAATGAAGGCAGACCTGGTCACCAGAGGATTGTTTCTACCCCTAACCACCCCTTGTAATTCTCTAGTACCTACAACCCCCCAAGCAATTTTACTGATTGGCGCAAACACACTTGGTTACCTGATAGGTGGAGAAGTGTGGCTCACTGGTTAGAGGCGGCAGACCCTGAAGTAGAGGTCAGTCAGACCCGGGACCAGGGTTCAATTCCCGACGCGGCAGGGTCTTGAGCCCAAATATCCGCGGACTCGATAATTCTCGTTTCGGTGCCTACTCGAATCACGGGTTCACACTCTGCAGCTCTGGGCATTAGCTGCTTAATCTCCACTACGGCCCCCCGCGGCGGGATGCCTGGCTGTCACCTTGGGGATGCCCAGTACAGGTATCTCACAGGGAAAATAGCCAGGACGGGTTCCCAAGGCAAGCGGCGAGATGCCTACAGGTAATCGAGCGCTATATAAGAACGCATAACAATAATAATAATAATAATAATAATAATAATAATAATAATAATAATAATAATAATAATAATAATAATAATAATAAGTGTATTCATATGACTAATGTGCCCAAAGTTGCCTCCATTATTAAATACAAGGTTGAAGACTCCCTACCAACAAAGCTATCAACTGGATCTGCGATGTAAGGGGTTGTCACTCAGTCATACGGGAGAACATCTTGAAAGCTAAAAGACTAACCCACTCAAACACCCTGACAGACTGTATAGAATTGCTCCTGGCAGCTGGAAAGGTGACCTACCATCTTATAGCCTTAGAACCTAGATCAAACTCCCCTACTCCTGCTGGCATCCAGCTTAAAGATCAATCCTCTTAACTTACACTGCTGTCTATTGTCCATAAACTGATTATAGTTTGTAAAATAGTGTTTACAAAAAAATCTTACAGAGTGCCGCGGTATAGTGGTATTATTAAACCTCAGGAAAACCCTCAAGACCTGGCTCTTCGGCTAAACAGTCCTGCTCCCCCCCTCTGTGCCTTGAGACCCTCATGGGTGAGTATCGCGCTTACAATTCCCCTGATTGATAGATAGATTGAGGGAGGGCTGGATGAGATACTGGCTTGCCATGGCCATATATTTGAACAACTGGCTACTTGTTTTAGTGAACCAAGATGCCCCCAGGTCACTGTGAAGAAGATCAGTCTTTTGTTTGTCAGGTTCAACAAGGAGTGTATCAGCCCCCGACATCAACTAGCCCACGTTATTAGCGCAAATAATGTGAAGCAAATACAGAAAGTGAGGAGATCCTATAAGTTAGCCCACGCTAGAGTGAAAAGGTATAGGAACAAGAATAGATTAGATAAAATTAGAGAGGCCTGTGCCAGAAAAGATTCCCAGCAATGCTGGCTTTTAGTAATTAGGAGAGAGACTAATAGACCCCTGCCATCCCCTAACAATATTCTAACAGCAGCTTGGTTTGATCACTACTCGTCACTCTACTCTGGACCTTGTGTCATAGACATTGAAGACCCCACCCTTGGATATGCTTATCTTATTGCTATTCATTTCTTCTCCAGATAAGAAATCAGGTCTAGTATTAATTCCATTGTAAGGGCTAAAGCCCTAGGCTCGCATGGCATCCCAGGAGATGTTTTTGTGGCCGTTCCAGAGAACTAGACAACCTACATCTTGGCCCCAGCAAATGGGATCACAGCAGGGGCCCAAATACCATCCTCATGGAAGGGAGAAGAGGTAATCCCAGTATTCAAGAAGGGTGAACGATCCATACCTTCCAACTATATGCCTATTAGTCTCATGGATTGTGTTCAAACGGTGTTCGCTCGCACACTCCTTTCGCAGATACAGGTTTGGATCAGCAACCACAATATCTTGTCCTCAATGTATCAAGCTGGATTCAGATAAAAAATAAGCACCATCAATCAGGTGTTCAATTTCTTCTATTGACCTGGAAGACAGTGGTTATTGGCCAGGGAAGTCATTATGTAGCTTGTATAGATTTAAGGTCCACTTTCAACCTAGTTCCGAGAAGTAAGCTCTGGACTGTTCTCAAAGAGATGGGCCTCCCTCCCATGGTTTTAGCACTTGTTATCCACCTTCATGAGGCTAACTTTGAAAGGGTTTGTTGGGGCAATCAAAGACAGCACACTGACTTGATCCAAGTTCACATGGGGGTCTGACAGGGCTGTGTACCTGCACCTACGCTTTTCTGGTTAGTTGTAAATGGAGTAGTAATTAAACATACACAAAGGTGCACCACAGAATTGTTTTGATTACAATTTTTCGTTAATAAAACAATCGATGATGGTGTCTTTCTTGTATTTTCAATCTTTATTTTTCAACGTAAGCACCAAACAGCCGACGCGTTTCGTCCCTATGGGACTTCTTCAGGGCTTTTGAGTTGAGAAATGATCCTTCCAATTAGTATCTTCAGAGTTGGAAATCCGTATGGCGCCTTCCCAAAGGCGATAACCCCAAAAGCAATGTGTACGTATATTTGTAAAGGGCCTGGGCTAAGTCTTCTTTTTTCATATGTTAGTAATAGGAATTAGAAGATGTTGATGATGTCGACGCCATGGGAATGTATTTCAGCTCTGCTTCGTAAAGAAGAAGGATTTGTGATCTATCAGGATAATCTGTTTCGGTTTCTAATGTTTTTCGGCCATGCAGAATATGAGAACCACAGAAACTTATATGTGGGCACTGAAATACCAGCAGGTCGATCGTGATACATCGACCTGTGAACATCCACACAGCATTCGCCTCCGCCGAGATCCGAGGTCCGAACAGCCCAGCTCTTTTCTGAGGTCCCTGCAGATGCCCCCACCCTAGGAGGCGACAAAGTGGTAATGCTGTTGTTCACTGACGACCTGTTGTTAGTCTCTAAAACTCCTAGAGGGTTTCAATTACTTTTGTGGCCTAAAGATCAATACCTCGAAGACAAAGCTTTTAATGTTGAACCCTCATAAAGCATACAAAGGGAAGCTAACACTGGGTTGGGTTCCCTTGGAGAGAGTGAGTACCTTTGACAATCTGGGGATCACTCTCTCGAGCGATATGTCCTAGAAGCCCCAAGTATCAAAGCATACTCTCTATCATAAATAGATAACAGGGCCTCTGATCAAAGAGTACAGGACCTCCCCCAGCCAACCAGTAGCAGCCCCACTCCATATATATGACTGCAAGGCCGTAGATTAAGCATTGCATGGTGTGGAACTCTGGGGGTTCGAAAAGTGGAGGGCCTCCTTATTACTGAGAACACATTCTTGAGGGCCTTGGTTTCACTCCCCGCAGAGCACCCCTCTTCATTCTCTAAGGCCGGATATGAGACAAGCCACCATTATAGAGAGGGCCAAGTTATGCCCCCTAATATTTTGCTGAGGACCTGAGGTTCTGTGGAAAGCTAAGGATCCAGAATGGCTGCCCAGTAAGGAGTTGCTCAAGAAACAATATTGGAATTGGGGGGCTCAGTCCTCTCTATGGTATCCGTCCTGGGGTCTTCTAACTATGGAGCTCAAATTGTCTGGCTCATTCGAACAATATCTGGAGGATATCACGATTCCTCAAGATAGGAAGCTTTACATGAAATTTAGATTCGGCTCACTTCCTGTGAACTTGCTCACTCTATTCTATCACAGGTTAGCCCAGGCTGTCCCCTTGCCATTGAGTCAATTGGACACATATTATTTGGCTGCCTACTGTACCAGCGGCCGAGGGCCAAATAGCTGGTTCCCATTTGCAAAAGCTTTGGCATGCGATACCATCGTGAGGCTCTGCGCATCTTCAAATCTGATTATAGCTTTCAGGTAGTGTGCGCTGTATAAGTTTCTCGGTAATATGTGGGAAATTAGAAGGTCTGTGTAGAAACTGTAGCATCATCAGCACTTTTAAGTAATTTTTTATCATGTTTTAACTGTTTATTTAATTGTTTATTTAATTGTTGTGCATCTGTGAAATTGGTGATTTTATTTGTTCATGTTTTTAGCACTATTTTCATGACATAGCCAGCATGGCGGGCCATGCCATTTAAGTCTACTGAGGGATAGGCTCTGGCTGACCTTGATTCCAAGCGCCTGTCTTATTTTATTCTCTTGTCTAAGCAATGGAATCATATTTCTAGTTGATTACAAAGTACGTATCTAAAAAACTTGTTTTTTTTAAACTCTTTTTATTGATTTTCTCAAACTTGACAGGTGCACAGGTAGTCATACACAGTTTGCATATTGTAATATTCAATATAGTATTCAGTATACGGCAACATCTGAGAAATACAAAATCGTATATTTATTCATTGTAGGGTGGCAATCAAATCATATAATACCCCGCACCTTACTTTGGTAAATCAGGTTTATATTCCAACAATATTGCAGCAGCGCCACACTTTCTCGGATTAATATACATTAGGCAGAGGTCAACAAAAAATTCCTTATTGACAATAACTAGTAAGTCTCTGATACCCTCACCCCACTAAGCTCAGGTAGGCCTCTTCCATATGATATAGGTAACCCATCAATTATTCCCCTTCTGAACTTATTCCATATCCCGCACCACAATCCACACTTCCGGAAGTTGGACAATGATAACCACTATGAGTAGTCCATGTGTGCAGGTCTGGATCCCCTCTGGGAGCTGGAGTCATCACGCGCCATTAAATAGCATTTCAATGGGGCCCAAATGTCACTGGGTCTGGAAGTCACTGGTAATAACTCAGCATATCTCTCAAGTTGTTCTTGCCAGTAAATGAGATCATCTATCCAATCCTTGAATTTAGGAACTCTCCGTCTGCCCCATCGGCACGCCAATCTCCTTTTAGCCAGGAGTAGCGCCAGCGCAACAAATTTACGGTGCGCCGCCTGCAGTGGTTCCACATATCCCAAGAGCGCTAACACTGGGGACAATTCAACAGTTATATTTAACATCTTTGATAGGGCAGTAAAAATCTGTAGCCAGTATGCTTGCACTCCATCACAAGCCCATGCAAGGTGCAAGAAATCGGCACCTGGGGCATGGCATCTATCGCAAGTATCTGCGTAGCTTATACCTATGCATGCGTGCAGGTGTATAATATAACCAGTGTAGGAAATTATCATGAATTATTCTAAGTCTACTGCTCGCCGAGATCCGCTCAGTTGGCTGCAAGCAGAATACCCATTGCCTATCCATCAGCTCCGTACCTAGGTCCTGTTCCCACTTTGTTTTCGCCATCTCAACTGGCTGCTCCCTCAGTGCATGCACCGTTTTATAAATTATCGAAACTAGGTTTTTAGCCGTAGCACCCTGAAGAATCCGCTGTAGTGGCGCAAGGATTGGGGGTTTGTTAGGGAAGTCTGGTGTAATAGCCCGAAGTCTCTGTCTGAGGCGGATGTACAAAAAAGTATTGAGAGGTGACCGTTGAATAATTGTAAATATATATGCTCCAATGTTCGAAATGTCCCCCCATGATAGAGGTCCCCCCAAATTTTAACATGTGCGCATGCTGCCAACTTGTGAAAAACATTCTCCTGTAGAAGGGGCATGTCTGGGTGGTCACTAATGGTAGAAGCGGCGAATAGAGCATAGGCGCATCCAACAGTCTGCCCATTTGGGACCAAGTGTTGACCGTGCTCATCACTGTCGTCGGGGTCCTATTTCTGCCAGGGGGTGGGATATATAATGCACCCTCAATAGGAACCGGCAGGGCAAGCAAATGCTCCGCCGCTATCTGAGGCATATATCAAGGTTGATGCACCCAAAAGAAAGCGTAATGTGCCTGCACAATATAACAATACAATTCAAAATTGGGAATCCCAAATCACGGGCGCATGGTCCGAGTAAGTCCTAGCCAAGTGCTGCACTCCCGTGGCATAGAGATCATGGGGCCCACATCTGGGCATACCCGTCCCAATCAATGTGACAAATTCAAAAAGAACATTTTGTGGACAGATTGCAGAACCATGTCATGCATTCACCCTAGTACGGAGATCTGGGCCTAAATCCCTTGTGTTTTGCTCCCCATGCCATTTCAATTTTAACCCAGCCATATGCAAATCAGTCTTGACCCAGTGCCCAATGGGAAAAGTCCAGCCCGAACTGCCAGGCCAGACAGTGTTCTCAAAGTGACATTATCAAATTGTAACTTCAAATCTGACTTTACCATTAAAGTGGATTTTAATGTATAATTTCATAGACACCAAACTTGAAATCTCTACCTGTTTCCCATCAAAACGTAGCACTTATTTAGTGTAATAAGCCAACCCAATATTAACCTACGGGAGAGTTAGACCTCACAGTATTGATAAACAAATGTTTCCCACTTCCTGGACATGTAAAAGTACATGCCCAAACATTTAATCATAATACACCCTGCCCTATGACTTGTATGCAAAAAACGGTGAGTTTAACACTTGGCAAGTTTGACAGTGCCCTCAAGATGAAGTTGCAGAACTGAGAGATGTTTTATGGGGCTACTTAAATAGGTGGCACAATCAGTACTGCAGGTTCACAAGCAGCATTTCATTTATAAGCCCAGGGTACATAGTACGCCACTTTACTAGGAGCTTATAAGTAAATTAAATATGCCAATCAGGTGGGGGCCAATGTTGCCATGTTTTAGAGAGTGAGCACTTAAGCATTGGTTAGAGTTCTAAGGCCTGCAAAAACTAATTCAAAAAAAATAATAGGGTGAAGGAAAAATGTTTGGGGGAAGACCACCCTAAGCCTGACAGTTCTAACAAATACTGTTAGTGGACTGCAACATACATTGTGCCATAAACTAAAGTAGCATTGTAAAGCCTTTCTCCAGGCCTACCACTGATTCTAAACTGCCACTTCAACACGGAAAATACATGTTTTTCCAGACCTTATCCTTCCTCTTTAATACAGATATGTCATACCCTAAGCAGACCCTAAATACCAATAGTGCAGATTGCATGATATTTAATAATTAGGGTATGTATATTTAGGTTCTAATTACAATGTCGGGTGGATGCAGGAAAGGAACCACCAGACCATGGGCTGGCGGTTCCATTAGATGCAACTACACATGGTGCAGTCCCAACCTTCCAGTTTTCAATAGAAGTTTGTATACATCCCTACATATTGCGGAGGACCGAGGGGGGCACTGCTAGGGTACCCTACATACACTTTCCAATAGGCATTTCACGTTAGAAAGCCTGACAAGAAAAGGCTGTCCGAAAGTTTCATCATAATCTCGACGGTGGAAATGCTGTCCTTCAGGGATTATCATGCAGTTCTGAATGGCCAACGGGCACCTTGAACCCATCAGAACCATGCCGGATTACCCATCCATTTTAAACTCCAATCACGGCCATCCTAAAGTGGTGTTCAGAGTTTAAATCTAACATATCAGTCGGAAAGCTTCCCACAAGTGGTTGGAGGCTTTCATACCAACATCGTAAATAGGTCCTTAATGTTTTACATGTCCTGGCAGTGAAAGACCTCCAAAGTCATGTTTCTCTGTGGCAAGGCAGGCTCTGCCATAGGTTAGCAGTGGTTTAGAGTATGACACTTAATAAGTGCTAAATTCAGACTGAGAAAAGCAGTTAAATGACTCATTTTGATAGCAATTTAAAACTCATCTCAAAATTCCAGCTGACTGGCCCATTCAGGTATTGGATTTCTATTTAGGAAATGGCACTTTTAGAAACACAAAAGGACTTTCCTATCAGTGTTCAGTTGTCACCGGAACCCTGATGACCCCCCTGTTGTGAGACTAAAGGGTTCTGAGTATGGTCAGCCAACCTCTTCCACAACCCCTTCCTGTGCTTCAAGAAGGAAAACTGTCATTTGGCAGATTAAGCTTACACCTAGGAATGCCTCCCTTTTTGTCTTTCTAGTCAGGTTTGGTCTAACCCCAGTGGGAGGAGGAGCTGCCCCAGAACTGGTTTAGGGAGACCACAGATGAGGGATTTACCCATTTCCAAAGCAATACCTGTGGATGGGTACATGGAGCTTTGACCCGGTAAAATAATGTTTTGTTACGTTTGTTTTAGGGAAAGATGAGCACTGTGGGATGGTTTCCAGTACAACACACATCAATCAATCAATCAATACATTTGTAGAGCGTGCTACTCACCCGTGAGGGTCTCAAGGCGTTGGGGGGAGTGCCGCTACTGCTCGAAGAGCCAGGTCTTGAGGAGTTTCCTGAAAGTGAGGTCGTCCTGGGTCAGTCGTAGGAAGCCGGCAAGGGAGTTCCATGTTTTGGCTGCCAGGTAGGAGAATGATCTTCCTCAGGCTGTGGTTCTGCGGATCCATGGGACATTGTTGAGGGTGAGGCTGGCGGAGCGGAGTGTACGTGTTAGAGTGTAGAACGTGAGGCAGTTGTTGAGGTATTCGGGACCTATGTCGTGGAGCGCTTTGTGTGCGTGGGTAAGGAGCCTGAACGTGATCCTTTTGTTGACGGGGAGCCAGTGCAGGTCTCTCAGGTGGGCTGATAGGTGGCTGTGGCGGGGGATGTCGAGGATGAGTCGTGCGGATGCGTTCTGTATGCATTGGAGTCTTTTCTGAAATTTGACGGTGGTTCCTGCATGTAGTGCGTTCCCGTAGTCCAGTCGGCTGGTGATGAGGGCCTGGGTGACCGTCTTTCTAGTTCCGGTAGGGATCCACCGGAAGATCTTACGAAGCATGCGCAGGGTGTTGAAGCATGAAGATGAGATGGCGTTGACTTGCTTGGTCATTGTGAGAGAGGAGTCCAGGATGAATCCCAGGTTACATGCTTGGTCAGTGGGTGTCGGTGCGGTGCCCAGTTCTGTGGGCAACCAGGAGTCGTCCCAGGTGGATGGGGATGGTCTGAGGATGAGGACCTCTGTCTTGTCTGAGTTCAGTTTCAGACGGCAGAGTTTCATCCATTCAGCGACGTTTTTCATTCCTTCCTGAAGTTGAGTTTGGCGATGGCTGGGTCTTTGGTGAGGGAGAATATCAGCTGGGTGTTGTTGGCGTATGAGATGATGTTGAGGTTGTGTTTGCGTGCGATGGTGGCAAGGGGGCTCATGTAGATATTGAAGAGGATTGGGCTGAGCGATGATCCCTGGGGTTCACGCAGAGGAACTTGGTTGCCGCGGAGCGGAAGGGAGGGAGGCGGACTCTCCGGGTTCTGTCGGAGAGAAACAAGGTGATCCAGTGCAGGGCTTTACCTTGGATCCCGGCGTTGTGGAGGCGGGTTATTAGGGTGCGATGGCAGACGGTATCAAAGGCGGCTGAGAGGGCTAGGAGGATGAGGGCGGTAGTTTCCCCGTTGTCGAGTAGGGTCCTGATGTCGTCGGTGGCTGCGATGAGGGCGGTCTCTGTGCTGTGGTTGGCTCGAAATCCGAACTGGGATGTGTCGAGGGATCCATTGGCATCGAGGAATGCCGTCAGCTGTTTTTTGACGATCTTCTCGATCACTTTCACCAGGAAGGAAAGTAGAGAGATGGGGCAAAAGTTTTTGAGGTCTTTTGGGTCCGCTGTGGGTTTCTTCAGTAGGGACATTCCGTAGGTGGGGGGGTGATGTTGGTGTCGGCTTTGTTGAAGACGTGGTGAGGGCATGGGTCAGAAGGAGAGTCAGAGTGGATGGTGTTCATAGCGTGGGCGGTGTCTTCGGTGCTGATGGGAGTCCAAGCGCTGAGGGTGGTTATAGGGGGCGTTGGTTTGGTGGCTGGGGGCAGAGTCTGGGTGCTGATACTGTTGTGGATATCGGCGTTCTTGTGGTGAAAGAACGTGGCGAGGGAGTTGCAGAGGTCTTGCAACGGTGTGATATCATTGCTGTTGGCGTTGGGATTGGAGATCTCTTTTACGATGTTGAAGAGTTCCTTGCTGTTGTATGTGTTGTTGTCCAGCCGTTCTTTGAACGAAGTATTTTTGGTGGTGCGGAACAGTTGGAGGTGTTTGCAGGTGCCGTTCTTGAGGGTTGTCATGTTTTCTGTCGTCTGTTCATGGTGCCAGGTTTTCTCGAGGGTTCGGTAGGATTTCCTCGATTCTTTGAGGTCGTCGGTGAATCATGTTGGAGGGTTCTTCAATGGTGCAAGGGCGTCGGCGCAGTTGGCGATCCACTGTGTGAGGTTGCGGGCTGCGTCGTTGGTGTCAGTGGTGGTGATTGGTGGGTTCTGGCTCAGTGATGTGGTTAGCTGGTCTGCAGTGACTTTGCTCCAGCATCTACGGGGGATCTGTTGCGGGATGTGGTCTTCTTAAAGGTGAAGTGGATGCAGCTGTGGTCGGTCCAGTGTAGTCCGGTGGAGTGGCTGAAGGCAATGTGGCTGCTGGCGGAGAAGATGGGGTCGAACGTGTGGCCGGCGTAGTGGGTGGGGGTGTTCACCAGTTACTTGAGTCCGAGGTTGGCGAGGTTGTCGAGCAGGGTTGTGGTGTTGTTGTCATTGTTGTTCTCCAGGTGGAAGTTCAGGTCCCCTAGGAGGATGTAGCCTGATTAGGCAAGGGCATGTGGGCTGATGAAATCGGCGATGGCTTCACTGAATTGTGTAATGTACTACAACATTGGGTTTTGATCAACACAGGGAATTTTTACCACATTGGTAAGTGATTGAGTAGGACTTTACCACACCCCCAGGCTAGGACTGGGCATGAATGTGGCATCTTTGGTACCCTCTTCAGAGGAATCTTATGACGAAATAGAATTAAAAGAAAGACTGTCCTGCTGTCTGAAGAACTCAAAGCAAGACTGGGTCTGCTTGCTGTGAACAAAAGACCCCGGAAGTATCTTCAAGGGTTAATTGGCTGACCTCCTGTTTGAGCTACTGGGAGGCAAAAAGCTTCCAGATACCTCTCTCCCTGCAACTACCGAGCTACCCATTTTAAACAGGGTCTGCTGTGAACCTTGCTGCTTTTCTCTGTTAGAGTGAGTACTGACCCGCAAGTGGCCCCCCAAGATTCTGGACTCTTGGCTGTTATGTGTGTACTCCTTCTATCTACAAATTGTAAGAAGTCTTAATTAGAAACTTTTTGCCAGCTTTCTGACTGGAGAAACGATGTAGGCTGGATTCATTGTTGAAGCTGCAGCTTACAACTTCAAATTAATGGTCAGCCTCAACTTGCGATTACGTCCAGCTGAAGGAGATCTGACTCCCAGAAAAGATTCTAAGTCAATATGATTTTTCGGAACCAACACTGAGCATTCCGATTGACATCAAGGCCATCCTTGGCATAGACTTTCCCTGCTCTGAGCTTTTCTGCTTGTGTTGACAAACGCACTGTGACCTACCAGGTCAGCAACACACCATCATAAAGCCTCACTACCTAGTCTACCTTTTGGCAGAATGCACATGGTCCTTCTTTTCAACCCATGCTCCATTGCATTTAGCTTTAACGTTTGACTATTACGCTGTCTAGCGTGACCCGATACCAATGGTTGGGACTTCAATTCAGACTTTAAAAAATGAGATCCAGTTCTACCTATTGGATGTTTGTCATCCCCAGAAAGGTGGATTCATAGAATATCCCACTCTGAACCCAGACTGGGAGGGATGAAGACAATTATGTGTTTCCCCAAAGGTAGACAGTGGGCGTTGACATGTTTCTCCAAAATTTTAGAAAAGATGGGCAGCAGAGAGATATGATGGAAATTAGAGAGGTTGGAAGGATCCAGATTTGCTTTCTTTAGGAGGGGAAGGACAATGGCATTTTTCCATCTTTGGGAGATTATCCCGTTCTTCAGAGGGGTGTTAAGGAGATCCATTAACATGAATAGTAAGGAGGAGTACAGCTGGCACAACTGATGGGGAGGGAGGGGTCAAGAAGAGAACCTGATTTGATGGTCTGAAGGATGGAGTTAAAAAACATTGTGTCCAAAGGGGTTCAAATATCCAGATGAGGTGAGAGAGTGACTGCAGAGACAGAACCAGAGTCTTGCGCGAAATTGGACAGGTCAATAATGTCCAATTGGGTGTCTATATTAGCAACTTTGTTGGTGAAAAAAAGAAAAATGTCCTTGCATTGGTTACAGGAAAGAATTGTGGAGGGCATCAGCTGTCCAGGGTCAGAAAGTTGCACAGTTTTGAACCTTGACAGTAGAACTCGACAGGGCCGATCTACAGAGACTGGGGTTTGCTTTCAAAGCAATTTTGTAAGAGATTTTGGTACCTTTGGTGTACAATTTCTTCCAATGCCTTTCTAAGACCTTGCAAAGATTTTTTTCACATTTTAGCATAGTGTTAAACCAAGGTGCGGGTGAGCATGCACCTAGAGTGTAGCTGAGAGGGGGAGACATTGTTCGACTACTCCCCTTAGCCAGTTATGGACAAGTTCCTGATTAGCGATGGAAATCAGATTGGGGCCAGGTCTAGAATCGCAAAGTAGTTAATTAAGAATTGCAACGTTCATTTTAGACCAGTTACTGGTTGTGCATTCTGAGGACAAGTGGGTCAGAGAGAGGGGAGAGGCAGTTTCTAGGGTAAAAGGCACTGCAAAATGGTCAGACCAAGTTAAAGGGTAGGACGGGGCACTTTTTAGGTCAGGTAAATTAGAGAATATTAGATCTAACCGGATGCTCAGCCACATGTGTGGGGCAATGATTGCACAATCTGAAATTGAGGGCCCCAATGTCACCAGTAAGTGCATTGCCGGTTGTACATTTGGGGTCTTCCAAATCAAGATTGAGACCGCTCAGGATAGTAAAATTGCCAGCTTTCAGGATATATGGGCTTACTAGGTCAGGCAGGGATTGTTCCCAGTTTCCGGACAGGCCTGGGGACGGTACATCAAGATACCAGAGAGGGTGACATTAGGTGTGAGTCTGAGTCAGAAAAGTAGAGCTTTGCAGTCAGGAGCTACGAAGTCTTCAGTTTTGCAATCGAAGGAGTCTTTATACATAATAGTTACACAAGAAATACAAGGTATACAAATTTTTGGGGTGAAGAAAGTTGTGATCTATCTGTTTGAGTTATATAATAGGTGAGTTTGACGAGGTAAAGAAACTCCAGTTTTGAAATAACTGCTGGTGTACCAACTTCAACACTATCAACTATCCCAGGTGGAAGATGAGGAATGGGGCCCCCACCCTTTAAATTCCACCTGTAAAGAGATGGACAAAGGTGGCATACAAGCTGCTCTCATTTACTTTAGCTTGTGAGCGGACAAAGATATATACCTATTATTGAATTGATCACACCAGCAGTATAGACTATATCTTGCTTTCCCTGCTTTTGTGGAAAATCGTTGATGATAGTATGATACTTGATGGATGTGAGACTGATCATGACGCCATTACTGTAAAGTGTCTAATTTGATTCCCCATCAAGAGCAATTCCCAATATCTCGCTCTAACAAACGTAATCTTTCAAATGATGAAGGCAGACTCAAATGGACTAAGATAGCATTGGTACTATTGTTCAGGGTTTTTGATTTATGATGATTTACTGGGAGATGGTGGTCCTTCAAAAGGCTTCTGTTAATGGTTTTTGCAGGACCTTAAATCTGCATTCAACCTGGTTCCCAGGCAAAACCTTTGGGTGGAGCTACAACGTAAAGGGGTAACTGAAGATTTTTTTAAGCATTATAGTGAGATTGCATCAGGATATTTATATAGAGGTTAGATGGGGCTCCCAGGGGGAGTTAACAAATCATATAACAACTCCCGATGGGTCTACCAAGGCTGTGTGCTGGCCCGACCATATTCTACTTATATCTCACGCAGAAATTCCACGAACTCTCAGAATTGGTTGTTCCCGATGCTTTTTTACTGTTAAAATTCGCTGTTTGCTTGCTCGGGGGGATATTTCGCGCGAACATGCATTTTGAGAACGCGAACAAGCAAATAATTCCGCAAAGTCACAGAATGCAGCATTTTGGGCAATTTTGCATTCTCTGCGGAACGCAAAATTACCCAAATTCCGAGCGCGGAATGGAATTTGCCACCCAGGCCTACCTATTAGACAAATTATGATAGTGATGCTCTGAAAAATCCTGATGTTTAAAGACGATAGTTATGTAATTCATGCTGCTTCCATCCAATAGAGGTGTATTCAAAGGAGAATGAATCACTAGTCCTGTAAGTTACCAGGATGTGGGGTTCTGGTCATCTTAAAGACCCTCATTCACATATTAATCATGGCAGTGATATATCTTGGTTCTCCGCTTGTTAGGTTACGTAAAAACCATCATCATCGGGTCTTTGTTCTGCTTTCCTCCACCTGAACTGGCTGGTTTTTACAGGAGTGCGTAGAAAATGTGAGGGTGAAAGAATAGCGTAATTAAAATGACCTCCATCTATCAATCTTGAATTTATTATGTTGAGGATGGGGTAAAGGGAAAATCAAGAGGGCAGTGTGGAAATAGAAGAGTTACTGTTCTAACACACCTCTTCAAAATTGTGGCTGGTCGACATGTTTCAGCCCATTTGTGTCCAATCAGGTCAGCAGGCTTTCTTCAGGACCAAGAGCGTGCTTGCTCTAAGGTAGTAACATACAGGGGCAAGTTAGGCACTTACCCTACTTCTTAAGTGCACCTGTTTGTACACTTGAGGGGCATGGAAGACGGAACCAACACAAGTTGCTCACAGGACCCCACAGAGAGAGAGTTCGACCGCTCATCTCCCGACAGAGCTTGAAAATCTCCCAAATATATTATAGACACACATTCATCTATAACCTGCAAGTGAGCGAACAGGCAGTTGCAAAGTATTTCCAATGGAGTTGGAGCATTAGAGCGAAGATGATAAGGCAATCTAATATAGATGCAGTAGACACACTCTAGAGCTATTATTTTGAACTAACTAAAATGGTGCAGGGGTGAATTAGTCCTTGAGCTGTTATTAATAATGGCTCCTCTTTCAAACCCTTGATTCTGGGGGCCCAGATTCAAATGAAGGGCCCTTTGCTTTGTGCTTTGTAAAACAATCATATATGCATTGTGTTGGATGATATTAAATAATGATATTAGTTTATGAATAAGGAACCCTGGAATGCCTTGATTGGCAATGCTTGATTTTATATATTGATATATAGAGTTAAATTACCTACTGGCGTTTGCCAGTAGGTAGCTGTAGTTAAGATCTGGTCCCAATAGGAAACACATGTTTTTCCTTGCCTATTACTTTGGCAGTGTGTGACCAACCTGCATTAAATCCTCTAAAACAAGTTTCAAAGTAGGTTCTGTGTGTTGTGAAAGGTATGGCTGTGATCTGTGCTATGGTGACCAAGAAATAAGGGTGCAAAATAAGGGTGCGTTTGTAATGTTAGTTCCCATAGGATTGTGCTGGCAAATTTTCAGGCCAAACTGCTGAATGGAAAAACACAACATTTGGCAGAAAGTTAGATATTGTGCAAATCTGTTCAATAGTTTTGCAGAAATGTAAGCCAAAAATGATAGTGATATCTCTGGCTGCAGACATTTTGTGACAATTTTGCGATTAATCATGACTACATGCACTAAAAGGAATGCTGTGATTGGCTGAACGCTACCTGAACAGAAAGTCGCAGCCATCATTTTATCTATCAGTTACAGCTCCTGTGATATCCAGACCTTTCTGACACATAGGTCATTAGAAAGGGATAGTTTCACTAAAACAGATAGTTTGATACAGACAGAAGGATTTAAACAGTGAGTTACAGATACAATCACAAATGGTATGTATGTTAGAGCAATAGAGATATTTTATAGTTAACCAAGCATTACTCAGGCACTCATTCAATCACCCACCCATCGAATCACACATGCACTATCTACGCACTTATTCCATCACCCAGGTACTGCACATGCACTCTTCCAATAATGGAGGCAATAACTATTTACTCATTGAACAACAGAGGCCACACCCATGCATTCATCCAATCACCCAGGCACTAAACATTCACATATACAGTCACTAAAGTTGTACCTCTATAGTTATTCAAACATTCATGTACAACCCATGCACTAATCCAAACACTCACTTACAGCCCATGCCCTCATCTAAATATTGAGGGACAACATGTACTCATCCAAACACTCAGGGACAAGTTATCCACTCATCCAATTATGCAGGAAGTACCATTGCAGTGAACCTATCACGCATCCAGTATCTATGCTCTCATCCAATCACTGAGGCAATACTCTTGTAGTAATGTAATCACCACAGCAGCACACTTGCTTTTATCCTATCACCCAAGCATTAACAATGGACTTAAACAATTATTCAGACATGAGTCACGCACTCATGTAATCAGACAGGCACTTCTGATGCAGCCATTTAATTATCCAGACATTGCACATGTAGTTTTGTAATCACCCGGGTACTACCTATTCAATGAACCAAAGGAACAATGGGTATCAGACATGCAGTCAATCAATCACTGAAACACCACTCATGCATTCATGCAATCTGCCAGGTGCTATGTATGCACTCAAACAACGATGGACGCACTATGCATGCACTGATATAATCACATCTATACTATGCATAAAGTCCTGCTCTCATCCAGGGACCAGGGTAGCGTTAATGTACTCATCGAACCACCATCTATGCATACATTGAATCATTGAAGCATTAGTATTAGTATTCGTATTATTGAATCATTCAGGCTGTACTTGTTCTCTCATCCAAACACCCTGATACTAGCAATATAGTTATGCAAATACACAGGCAGTAACTTTGCAGATATGGAACCACTGATGTAGTTCCTACAAACTCAGGGAATCATCCAGGCACTACCTATATTCTGAGGGAATCACATAAGCACCATCCATGCAATAATCCATTCACCCAGGGAATATTGTTATACTTAACCACAATCACATGTATTTACAAGTAAGGAATATGCACTGTTTTAGAACTATCTGGTGGATTATATATGTAACCTGTCACACACTGTTTACATGTACTCAGAAGAATTAATCAGCTATATGCTGTGATACAGATTAATGTGCAGAGTTATATATGATGTAGTTCTCAAAATTTTAATTTGACACATCTAAGTAGAAAAGTACTGAAACACTAAATCTACCAGTGACACAGTGGTAGAGAGGCACAGAAATAGCTCTTATGCTGTTTTTTTGGATTTACATTTTTGAGACACTGTATGTACTTTTACACTTTGGTTGATCTATACTTAAAAAATGTACTACAATAGGGATAAAGTGTTTTTTTTACTGTGCATAGGAGAGAGTGGTATAATATTAATTGATAAATAATAAATTAAGTTTTCTGTTTTTGTTTGGGTTTGGTACAATGAATTAGGTGATTGTAGTTATGTAACTAAGTTCATCTGTAGATTTAAATTGCAACATACAAAAACATTGTTTGTATTATGGATACGCCAATAGTAAAGTAGTTAGTCCATTGGATAGAATAACAAATCAAATATACTTATTAATTTTCTACTGAAGAATATTAGAATAAAAACAGACAGAATGCCTACAAAATCTAAGATGAAAAGGAACAGAAGCAACTACATTACCAATGTAGAACTGAGACACAAATGGGGCAAAATGAAGAAAACGTTGTGAAAGAAAAAAGTACTACTGGTAAAAGGACAAAG
This sequence comes from Lissotriton helveticus, assembly GCF_964261635.1. NCBI lineage: Eukaryota > Metazoa > Chordata > Amphibia > Caudata > Salamandridae > Lissotriton > Lissotriton helveticus. The sequence goes on from NC_136064.1 coordinate 145,027,813, forward strand.
TCCTTTCTTAAAAATATATGTGCATATTTCCAAAATTACAAAATAATGAAAAAAAAGGCCAGATGGCAGATGGATTGATTCCTTTTATCCAACCAGGAATGGCTGATAAATGCTTAAAGTACTGATCAAGGAATTTTTTCAGATTAACATGGGCACCACAACACTTCATTATATATATGTCAGTGAGCAAGGGCACGGACGTGCCCGAAACGCGTCTGACGGCATGCACCTTTTGCATTAAATAAATCAGCATTTAACTTTAAAAACTGAATCTGGAGCATTTTGTGGTCTGCGTACCTGTCTGTGCGTGAAGCACTTGGAAGGCAAGTTGGAGTTCATATATATATACATATATATATATTACCTACTGGCGGTCGCCAGTAGGTAGTTATAGTTAGGATTGATTTCCATAGGGAAATCGCAACATTCTATTGGGAATAACTTTGGTGCCGGTTGAGGAATCTGCCTGAAATTTTCCTCAACTTTGCCTCGCGGCGCTCCGCTCCTTCTCTGAAAGTTTGGGGGATCCGTCAAGCGGGGGCCGAGATAAAAGGGGGTCCCAAAAAGTGTTTTCCCCATGTTAATTTCCATAGCGCGGTCGGTCTCACTTTTAGCTCGGACGGCTGAATGGATTTTCACCAAACTTGGCAAAATTGTAGGGACTGGTAGCCCGATGTGCCTTTGCTATGTCTCAAGATATGTGCTCCAGAGGATTTTGAGTAATTTAGGATCCAAAAAATGTATATATCTATAGCTGCGCCCCGGTACGCGCACCCTGGGAGCGCTCCGGGCGCGCCATGCGACTTGCGCAAGGAAAGCTGATTGGCTCTCGGGTGTCTGTAAACATTCCAAACAGTCCGGCCGCCATCTTGTGTCTCGGTAGGATCGAGACACAAGAGGTGGTAAAAACAAAGGGGGAAATAATCAAAAGGGGGCAGGGTAGACCCCCCCTGACCCCCTAGGTTTGATGTGGGGGCCATAAAAGGGTCCCTCGGGTAAAAAACATTTTTTTATTTTTTTTTCGATTTTCGCGGGGGGGAGCGCCCGGTACGCGCACCGGGGAGCGTACCAGGGAGCGTACTTTGGTGAAAAATAGTTAAAATAATAGTGTAAAATAATCATTTTGAGTGATTACAGGTAGGGTAGCTCTGAAAAGAGCTTTTGGGTTCTGTGGCTGTTTTAGGTACCTACAAGTACGTCCCACACACACCCACACGCACACAGTCCCCACACACACCTCACACACGCACACCTCCACCCACACCCAAACACCCCACACCCCCACACCGACACATTACACATCCACACCCACACCCACACAACCCACACACCCACACTCACACACACACCTCACCCCCTCCCCAACACACACACACACGCGCACACACAGATACCTCACAGACACACCCCACACACACACCTCCCCCCCACACACACACACACCTCACAGACACACCCACACATCCCAAACATACACACATATCCTACACACATACCCCCCACAACCACACACCTCCCACACACACCTCACACACCCACACCTCCACCTACACTCAAACACCCCACACACCCACACACACACCTTACACACCCACACCCCCACCCACACCCACACCCACATACCCCATACACCTATACACCTCACCCCCCCAGACACATACACACACACACCTCACAGACACACCCCACCATCCCCCACACACACTTCCCCCACCACACATGGGGAAAACTGAGTGAAACAGTAAAATGATAATTTAAAGTGCTTAGAGGTAGGTTAGCTCTGAATAGAGTTGTTGTGTTGTGTGGGTGATTTAAGTACCAAGATGTAGGTACCAATGCAGAGTTTTAAATTCAATGTACAGCTTTGTTTATGTAGATATCTAGCATGTTGTTACAGAAGTGATTGTGGTATATGGAATCCATACCATAGTCTGTCAGGAAAGCAGAAACAGATCCTTTAAGTACTCACTGAGAAGACCTAGAAGATCATGGGTAGTCTACCCTGCTCCCTTATGATGTTTTACAATTGCACAGTATACTGTAAGTTTCACTTTATACTATAATATAAACATAATTATTTTGGTAGTACTTCATGAATTAGATATAAAAATAATTAATGTCTCAAACAATTTGTAATTATTAAATAAACATTTATTGGTTAGAATTTTCATAGTTCAATAAAACTTCCAGCATTAGATCATCTGGAATCTCCTCAAAAATGCATGTTTCTATATCTTGTAAACATTCAATAAATTGTTGATCCAAAGACTGATCCATAAAATCTTCTTCAACAAAATCTTCCTTAAAAATCTCCTCATATGTAATGTCGAAGGAAACATTGATATTTTCTTGCTCCCCTTCCATTTTTTTGCTGTAAATTGCATAAAAAATAACTATATCTGTAGAGTTAGGGCTATGTTGGGTTTAAGTTCAGACAGGTAGTTCTGATTTTTTAACAGTAAAGTTAACTTTGGGCAGTGTATGGTAACAGGCAGGAAGTAGAAATATAAAAAAGTGCCTGTGAAGAAGCGTAAGTAAATTCATAATTATAGCAGAGGAGCCTATCTCTATCTATAACCATAGCAGAGGGACAGTACATAATTATCAGAAAACGTTTTTACAAATTAACTTAAAGTGCCCCTTACAAATTATCAACTTACTTTACAGAGAGGTGAATAAGAAAAAATGCGAAAATCCTTTCAAGATGTACCTCAGGTAGTTGTAGTCAAAATGGCTGTGTTTCCCTCTCATTTTTCATTTATATTCATGAACATAACCAAATCAAATGTCAGGAAAAAAAAGTAGAAAATGAAAGTAACATTTTAATTGGTTGTAAATTCTAACACTTCAGATGTGTTTTTGTCATGTAATTTACCTCAGGATATTTAGACAGTGCTACAGCTCAAATGGCTCAATGGAATTCCACCAAATTTGGGAAAATGGTAGGGACTGGTATGTAGTATGGCCTATTCTATATTTGGTGAAAGTGTCTCCAGTGGTTTTTAAGTAAATTACCTTTTAACATTTTTGGGAGCGCTTCCCGGTGCGCGCCCCGGTACGCGTACCGGCAGCGCTACGGGAGTCCTCCATTTTGTGTTTCGGTAGATTTCAGACAGAAAATGGAGGAGAAACAACATTGGGAATGGGTATAAGGGGGCATGGTAGGCACTCCCTGACCCTCTAGGTTTTATGAGGGGGTCTATTCTATTCCCCTCATCTGAGAAGTGCACACCATCTCCTCTGTAGATATCTTGCATGTTGTAACGCAAGTTGTTATTGTATATTGAACCCATTCCATAGTCTCTCATGTAAGCAGAAACAGATTTATTCACATGTTTCCGTGCTTTCTCAAATTGTGGACAAAATTGGTTGGACCAGTTCCATTTCTGTCTTTGGCATATATTGGAATATACCATGGCAGTTTGTGGAAAAAGTGTCATCAATTGCCCAAAGGTGTCCTTTAAAACCATCTCCAGACCTACCCCAGTCAAAGTGCCTAGGTCATTTCCACCACAGTGCAAAATTATGAGGTCAGGGTGCAGCAGATGGTAAAATGTTTTTACCAATGGTATCAATTGATGACATCTCAATCCTCTTTGGCCAATCCATTTTATGTGCGCATTTGGTAAATCAAGGTTGTGAAAATTTCTGCTAGCTGCATACCTTTGAGCCCAGTGGATATAGCTATGTCCAATAATCCAGACAGAATACATGGTAAGAGGAGGTTCTGGTGCAGTCAGATGAAGTGTGAGAATGAAATGGCAGTTGGAACAATAGGAGTTTGCAAAAAAAACTGTGCAGTTTCAGTGTTCTTGAATCACAAGCAATGATTGGTGGATTCAGATAGTTGAAAACTGAGAGTTAGGGTGCATGGTTCTGTTATGTGAAAGAAGTACTTCGAGTGGTTAACAAAAAGTCATTTAAAGAAAGATTGCAGTGGATAAGCTGGGGTATTGAGAGGTCAAACATGCTTGCTGATTTGATTTGCAACATTGTAGAATAAACTTTTAACCCTGGGAGCTCAGTGAGGAGGGAGTTGCTATGGTAACAGGTAGAAAGGGCTGAGGGGGGGAAGGGTGTTGGTTTGAAAATACAGAGGGAAGAGTTTTGATTGGTTACCATGAGCAATATGTGTGTAGAATTAGAGGTTTTCTGTGCCATTCATGGTTGCAGTGCCTGGAGAACATACCTTTTGCTCTGCTAAAGGAATATTGGTGTGTGTATCTGACACTGTTCTGAATCTCCTAAAGCATTTGTAAAGGTGAGTTATGATTCATTTAGATAGAGAGTTTAGATTAAGAAGCACATTGATTTTCTTTGCTGTTGGTTTGTGTGATGCTTTTTGAAAATGCATGGTTTCTATATTTGTAAAATAGAGGATTTGTATTTTGTGAAATAGTGATGTTTCAGTAGTGAAGTTGAATGGTTGTACATAGGACTTGCACTCTGTATCTAAAATGTTATTTTAAAAATCAATTTTATGGTAAATGAATGGGTTTCAGTAGTGAAAATGAATGCTTGTACATAGGACCTGTGTTGTGTTCCTAAAATGGTAATTGAAAAACGATTTTAGTGCAAATCAATGGGTTTCAGTAGTGAAAATGAATGCTTGTATATAGGATCTGTGCAGTGTTTCTACAATGTTAATTGAAAAATGATTTTAGTGCAAAACAATGGGGTTTAGTAGTGAAAATGAATGCTTGTAAATAGGATCTGTGCTCTGTTCATAAAATATTAAATAAAAAATGATTTTAGTGCAAATTAATGGCTTTCAGTTGTGAAAATGAATGCTTGTACATAGGACTTGTGTTCTGTTCATAAAATGGTAATTGAAAAACGATTTTAGTGCAAATCAATGGCTTTAATATTTTTAAGAAGGAATAAATAGTGTGTGCATAATTATATAAAAATATTTGAATCTTTTACAAACATGTTACGTGTTTTACCTCAGAATGGGAAGCAGACTGAGTTTCTTTGCTGTTGGTTTGTTTCATTTTTTGGGTAATGCTTGGTAGGAATGTTTGCAAGAGATAGGAACTGTATTTTGTAAAATAGTGACTTTTCAAGACTGAAATGGAATGATTGTACATAGGACCTGCACTGTGTTTCTAAAATGTTATTGAAAAATCGATTTTGGTGCAAATTAATAGCTTTTACATTTTTGAGAAAGAATAAAAAGTGTGTGCATGATTAAATAAAATAATTTGAAGCTTTCACAATCATATCACCTATGTTACCTCAGATTAGGAAGCACACTGAAAGCGTTATTTATGAAAACGCGATGCATCACTTTTAACTGTGCACTCCTTGTGACACCAATGGTGCATTATATTTAATGTATGACGCATCATGTTTCTAGGACTTACAGATAAGTCAGTATTTCTGATGTATCTGTAAGTGCAAAAGTGACGAATTGCTGGAGTGTGTCACAAAAATGACGCAACTCGAGCAATGCATCCTTTCACATGGGGAAAGCCCCATGTGAAAGCGTTTGTCTCAGTCTTACGCCTGCTGTGAGGCAGGTGCAAGATTTTGACGTAACAGTGTCCTAAAAGTGATGCAGTGAAATCTCATAGATTTCACTGCGTCACTATTATGAGGCTTTTTGCGGGGGAATGTCCCTTCTGTGTACATTACACCTGACAGAGGTATATTGTGGCGCAGAGGTTTAAAAAGTGACGCATCTACCTACATGCGTCACTTTTTAAATATGGCGCAAAAAGGTACATGTTTTATGCCGCCGATGCGTCACAAAAAGTGACTTGTCTGGGCTTTCTTATGCAGTAAACCATATACTGAAAAGTGTAGCACATCTGCAAAATGTTTCGGCGAGGGACTTTATGGAGAAAGTGAATCTGCAAGATAATATTTTAGAACCTCATCTAATCAATCTCATGGCATGTCAGCGTGGTACAAACGAGTATTGGTACCGTCGTCATGGGGAATTGAAATGTATGCTAAGAAACTTAAGAACTCATACATGGTTCCTCACTCTTAGCTGTGCCGAGTATGCATGGGACGACTTACTTCAATTTCTACGAGAGGCAAATGCAAATATACAAAATATAGAATTCAAAACACCTGGAGAACTGTGTTCTTTGGATCCTGTGAATGTATGCAGATATTTCAATCATAGATTTGAAGCTATGAAGTCTTTTATTACCAGAAAGGAGAAAGGAGTATGGAGAAATGGAGAAATGGAGAAAGGAGTATCAAGCGAGAGGTGCTCCTCACATACATATGTTGTTGTCGATTAAAGATGCACCCAAATTTGGAACAGATTCGGATGAGACAGTGATGAGCTTCATTGAAGAGTATTCAACATGTGCTGTTCCGAAAACTACCAAAGAAAACAGTTTAAGGCAACAAGTTTCATGCTTTCAATCCCATTGTTGTGGAAATTACTGTTGTCGAAAATTCAGAAACAAGGACAAGTTCTACACAAAATGTCGTTTCGGCTTTCTACGACCAGTGATTTCTAAAGGAAGGGTAAATAATTTGATGTCTTCTCTGCGACATACAGTGACGAGGAAATCACCAAAAAATACATACAATTTAAAAAGAAACGAAGAGTCCAAGTACATCAACGACTACAATCCAGTGATTTTGTCCATGTGGAATGCTAACATGGATATTCAATTCGTTGCTGACAACTCTATTGCTGTGGCTCGATATGTGACGTCTTACATCACAAAAAAAGAAAAGACAGAACTGAAGGAAATGTGGGAGGACATTTCACATGAAAAGAGTCTAAGCAAGAAATTATACAGTTGCAGTCTGAAGATGTTGTCGCATCGAGAAATTGGAGCATATGAATGTTCTGATCGATTGTCGTCAGCAAGTCTCTGTGCCAAATCTAGAACCATCATTTGGGTGAGTCTAGGTCTTGCTGCAACACGAAATCGAGTTTTGAAATCAGTACAAGAAATAGAGTATTTGGCGGAGAAAGAACCAGAAAGTACAGATATTTTTAAGACAAACATGTTGGATACATACTATCCAAATAGAAGAAGCCATCTTGAGAACAGTTGTTTGTATAAAGTTCTGCAAAACTATATTTATAAGAGAACCATCAGAGAAGATATTAACAATGGAATATATGCTATCATTGGGTGTGAAGGATGTCTAGTGAGACAGAAAAAAGGCCATTTGATTAATCATCAAAAATTGAGTTGCGAAAATCCAGAGAAAAGGGAATTTTACTATTTAGCTCTTTTACAACTCTTTAAGCCATGGCATACAGAAGAGGAACTACTTGGAGATTTTCTGTGTTACGAAAATTCTTTTAATGCAACCAAGGATACCATAGAATGTCCTGTTTTTCCAAATTATCTGCAAATGTTGAAAGAAGAAATAGAGCAAGAAGCCACAATTGCTGCAGAGATTGCCAGAGACAGTTCTCAAGACAGTCAGAGTTCTGCTTCATTGAGTCACGATCCACTTGGAGGACCAATTATTCAAAATGAAGCTGCCACTGCCATGAATGAGGTGGAAAGAGCTATGGAACAAGCTCAAGATGATGTAGTTAACTTAGAAGATTTGGTGAAACAACTAAACCTTGAGCAGAAACAGATATATGACGAAGTCACAGATCAGGATGAACATGGATTCACTCATGAGAAAAAAGAGTGCTCATGTACATCTTTTAAACCAGTCCAACTGTACGTGAGTGGAGAAGCGGGAACTGGAAAAAGTTTTCTGATTAAAGCAATTGCAACTTATCTGCAGAAAAGGACTGAATCACCACTGTCTTGTGTTGTTACCTCTCCAACTGGGCTGGCTGCACATAACATTAAAGGGATTACTTTACATCGTTTACTGATGCTGCCAGTGGAGCATGATAACAAATTGCAATATCACAAGCTATCTGGAGATGCGTGTTCCGAAGTTTCGAGAGTCCTGAAGAAAATGAAACTTCTTATCATTGATGAAGTAAGCATGGTGTCAAATATAATGCTTGCTTTTGTGCATTTGAGAATGCAAGAAATTCTTAGAACAGACTATGATGTCTTATTTGGAGGAAAACATATTATTGTTTTTGGAGATCTTCTGCAGTTGACTCCAGTGAAAGGACAACCTGTGTTCAAAATGCTGACGCATGAAGATACCAGGAAGTGCCTAGGAAGCATTGGAAACGTTAATATATGGTTAAACTTCAAATATGCAGAACTGCTTCAAAATATGCGGCAGGCAAAGGATGAAGATTATAAAAATATTTTACAAGATGTAAGAATCGGAAAAGTAAGTCAGCAAGGGAAAGAACCTTTACATGGACGGTTAATTTCAAATTTGTTCCCAAATGAAAACATTCTTCCAGAGAATATTTTTAAGAAAATTAACGAGAAGAAATCTGGCATATGTTTGATGCCAACTCTGAAAGAATGTTCCATGTTTAACAACAAAATGTTAAAGTTAGAAAATGAAGAGATAGTGAAACTGGAAGCTACAGATAAAATAGAGCATATGGGAGCAACAATTATTTTGTCTGAAAATTTGAAATCAAAATTGGACTCATTAGAGAAGACCATATCTAAAACTGCTGGTTTTGAAAAGACGCTGAATGTGTGTTTGAATTGTCGTATCATTTTGAGAAGGAATTTAAATGTTGAAAGAGGTCTGGTAAATGGAGCATTGGGTCATGTTGTTGGTTTTGTGCATTACAAAAATAGAGATGGAATTGAAATTTTAAAAATTAAATTTGATGGCATTGATGAAATAGAACAAATTTGTCGTTGTTCAGCTAGATTTTTGCTCGTGAAAGACTTATATGTTCGCCGAAAACAGTTTCCTATTTGTTTGGCATATGCGGTGACAATTCATAAATCTCAAGGTTTAAGTGTAGATAGCGCTTTGGTGAACATTGGAAGTTCTGTGTTTAAAGAGGGCATGGCATATGTGGCATTATCACGAGTCAGAACTTTATCAGGATTGTACTTGATTCAGTGTGATGAGACAAAGATTTGTGCTGATCTACATTGTGTTAAAGAATACAATAGGTTAAGAAGAGAGTATGCTCCACATTTGCCTCAATATCCTCCGATTGAAAAACGTGTGGTAGGCCGAAAAAGAAGAAATTAGAGTAATTGCGGTGAGGTAGTAGCAAAAAGACAAAAAGTAGATGAAACTGTAATTGTAAGCAGAAGGAAAAAGGATTTTGTTGAAGATGTTGTTGTATTTCAGTTTGAAAACAGTTCTGGTGTCACTGCTATGCTAATGTAGTGGTTAATGTTGTTTTTTTTCTTCAAAATATGCAAGAACAGATTGTTGAAAATCGGGATCAAAGATTCTGTTGTTTGTTGAATTCCATGTTTGAGAAATGTACCAGTGATTGAGCAAAAATAGAAAGTGTTTCAGAAATTCGAAATCTTCTAGACGTATGTTCTGGTGAAAATCTATTTTCACAGAATATTCAGCAGGATTGTCAGGAATTTTTAATGTATATGTTTGGTGTATTGGAAGATGAAGGTGTAGATATAAAAAATCTTTTTAGCCTTTCTTATCAATTGCAGCATGACTGCGACAACTGTACTTTATCAAGTACTACTAGAATAGACACTGAAAGATTTATATATTTGACTTTACCAGACTGCAAATCAGTGCCTTTTAATAATCTAGTTAAAGCAGCGGATCACAATATGGTGTGTACCCAATGTAAGTCTACAATGCTGTCCACATTATTTCTTCAAAACTATGGTCAGTATGTCATTTTAATGTTCCAACGATGTAGACCTGATGGAACTAAATTGACAACTTCTATTAAAAATTTTGTGGCTTCTCAGTTATCGATTTCAGGAAGAACCTTTGCAACTGTAGCTATTATTTTTCATGACGGTCCTTCTACAACATCAGGGCATTACACATGCTATTTAAAAAGTTGTAAAGGTTGGACCCAATGTAACGACACTCATTTGACTTTTAAACAACGTTTGCCTTTTGGCTTAAAAAATTCATACCTAGTGTTTTTACAACCAAAATGTAGGTAAAGGTAATTGGCCTATGAAGACGGGAGCAGTTAATAAAGGTTATTTTGCTGTTTAAAATTATATTCTGAGTAAAAGTGATCCAGGTAATATAAAAAATGGACTTGTCATATAGGTACTGTAAGTGAATCTCATAGTAAGTGATAGTAGCATTATACAAAATGATGAACATGAGTGAGTCAGAGATGGTTTTACAAATACTTAAATATTGTGAAAATGTTGTAGAGCCTTTCTTTCAGAATGTCAGAAAAAAGGTCATTTCAGAGTTTCTTAGAATTAATTTGAAAATATACTCATACATCTGACACTATTTGGCCAAAAGGAAAGGTACAGGAATGAGTAAAGAGTCATGACTGAAAAAAAGGAGTATATGAAAATAATGGAAATATTTCAGATGTTCTTGGAGCTTTTATTCTAGAAAGTCGATGAAATGGATTTTTTAGTGAACAGCAGAGTACTTTGCAACGAGAAAAGGACCTCCATGATATACTATTTGGCCTCAAGGAAAAGTAAGTCAATCAAAGATTAGTGTACATTTGTCATTTGTCAGTATCTAAGGGTTTTTTATGATGAGTAATTTGAACTCACTGTTTTAAGTGAAATTCAATATATTCTGAGAACAGCAAAAATAAACTATGTAACATGTTGTACAAGTTATTCTATACTTTGGATTGTGTAAATTAAATTGTATTCCCATTCTCTGACACTCACTTTCCTTTTTCCATCCTCTTTCAGCTCTTTTTACTCACTTATAATGTCTTTCTCTCACTCTCTGTAACCCCCGTTCCTTTACTCCACTTCTTTGACAACCCCTCATTCTCATTTCAACTGTCTGCATCCCCTCTCTCCCTTGCATAACTTTTCAGCTTTCATCTCTCTGCTTTACTTCCCTTTTCCGTATTTTCCTTCTTTGCTCTTTTAGTAATTCCTGTTTACTCACTCAGCAGTATTATCGCACTCTATCACTATAAATCACCCACTCTCCCTCGCTTATCTTTGTTTGCTCCTTACTTTTGACCTCTTCTCTCTAATTTTCGTTCACTACTTCTATGTCCTCAGTGCCTCACTCTCCTTGTGTTATGTTCACTTGTGTTTATCTACCTTCTATCATTTCGTTTACAACAAGTTCACTGCTCCTCTCTCATTGTTCTTCATCCCATTTATTTTACTCTGTTTCCATTACTATCCCTCATTTCCTTTCTTTCAATGTCCTTCTCTTTAATTTCATCACCAAATTATTATCTCTCAGTACCATTGTTTTAGTCGTCTTCTCCTCTCCTTCCTTTTTTTGCTCCCTTACTCATTTCCCTTTCTCACTCATTGTACTCCACCTCACTCAGTTTTTCTCTTAGTGTGTCTGTCTACTAATTTCTTCACTCCATTTCCCTCAATCGTTGTATATTATCCTCTCTCCCTTCATCCTTTCACTGTATGACTGTTCTTCACTTACTGTCAGTTATCTTCTATTCCTCATTCTTCTAAATGCATCCTTAATTAGACTGTTTTCTGTCTCAAGCATTATCTTTTTACTTACTACTGTTTCCTGACTTGGTTTTGCTAACTCACATTGTTTTAGTATCTTTCTTACCTTCAGTTCATTTCTCTGTTCTTCTCTTCCTCTGTGTCAGTGAATCTATATGCCTTACTCTTAGTAATTTGCTCTCATTCTATTTATTTTTTTCTCTTTTTATCCTTCTACCTTACTTTATTTCCCTTTCTGTGTCCTTCACTCTTACTTTATTTTTAAATACACTGTTATGATTTTTAACCTCTTCATTTGTATATTTTAATTTAAAATACACATTTTACTAATTATAACTTATTTTTTCTTCTCTCTTTCACAGATACAAAGTGTAGTAAAAAAAATTAATTAAAGTTACATTTATTATATGGTAAGTATGACTATAAAAATGTATTTTGTCATCACCCTTTGCTTTAAGCTCACTAATATTGTCTCAACCAACCTCACTCCTGTGTGTTTATTCTGCTTCCCTCACTTATTCTTATTCTCCATGTTTACTCCAATTTCCCTATTTCCCCTCTCATATTCAACTTTTTTCAATCCCTATTCTTTACTTCACTTACCCTCTGTTCCCTTCCTTTGCTTCTTCACTCATTCTGTTTTTCCTAATTATTTACCTTACTCCTACACACACACCTCATCCCCCTCTCAATACATACACACACCTCTAACATACACCCCACACACACACCACACACATACCTCATACACACAAAAAATCCCCCCACACACACTCTTCACATACACACACACATTCCATACACACACATACATCGCACACATATACACCCCACACCCATACACTCCTCACACATACTTCACACACCCTCATCTCCACCCACACCAAAATACCCCACACAGCCACACCCACAGACATACCTCACACACCCACACCCCGACCTACACCCACTGACTCCCTATAAGTCACACACACTGCATTACTTATCTTCCTTTGCTGTTTCACTCAAACCCATTCAGGTACTGTTTTCTTTACTCTCTTTGTCCTTTCTCTTTGTCACTCCCCATGTCTTATCCTAATTCAATTTTTCACCCTCTTTCACCCCTCTTTACTTACACTAACTGGTCTTTTCTTACCCTCACTCACCGTTCTTCATTTATCCCGGTTACGGCACTACCCTTCATTCTCAATTGTTTACTGTCCTTTCTTTTTCTTTCAACACCCACTCACATTCTCCCACTATCTCTACTTTAGTCTTCTTCCCCTCTCTTCCCTTCTTTCGTTCCTTTAGTCATTTTACTTTTCTCACTTTCAACCTATTACACCTTCTCTGTTTTTTACTATGTAATAAACAATCCGTCTGTGTTCATCCTGTAGCTCTCTTATGGCCGGGATGCCCGCCACCCCCTCCCAACACATATCCCCAAGGATGGGAAGTCGGACAATAGTTGAACTTTTGGAAGACGGGAGGGAGTCACCCTCCCGGCCGTATTTATTAAAATATGAAACAAATTTAAAACATTAAATAAAAGTTTCATCATTATGCATTATGTACAATTTGTCATTTTATTACATTTCGATGCAGTCATGTACTTTTGGCTAACATCCTGAAAATGCATATACTCTAATTCAAATTGTACATCCTAGCATTAAGGGCCAACGGCAAGGTCCTAACCGGTGTCAGATCCCTACTACCAAACTCCCGCCCTCACTGTGTGAGCGGCGCATGCGCAGAGGGCTCTACCCTCATTGCCAACTGTAACTTCCCTTGTCGTGGTGGGGGCCCCCTTTCTACTCGACGCCATCTTAAGGGTCGTCCGAGTTCCCGTATGAGGTCTCTGTAGGAAGGACAGCGTGGACTCTCCCCCCCAACCCCACACTCTCTATCCGCCGTCACGGATATCTGGCCCCTGGGAAATTAGTAAGGAGGGGCATATAACCGCCTCCCCCCCTGGAAGGGGCCCATGGCCATCTCCCCCTAGGCGCCCCATCGTTAGTGGGTGCCGCCTCCCCGTGGAAGGGGCCAATGGCCGTCTTCCCCCGGGCGCTCCCATCCATTGTGGGTGGCGCCCCACTCTAGGGACCTTGAAATTACTGCTCACCGATCATGACCTTACCGCCCGACAAATAAATACGACAGTTGTTTTACCTATGAAAAGAATTTTTTTTACATCATCTTACTGTTAACACTGATCTTTCCTGCAAGAAGACATTTCTCTAATGCAAACCAAATCTTTATTCCAAAGTTCCTTCATTCACTGTACCAAGGAAAAAAGGCCTAAACTTTCATCACTCAGAAAAACTTTATTTTCCTCCAAGCATTTGCTATCAGGGGCTGGTGGGTGGGTCAAAATTGCTGCTTGTTCCGTCGAGGGCTCACGAGCAACGAGTGGGTGCAGCCTTCCGATCCGAGGAACAAGAGGACGATCTTCTGGATTCCCGCTCCTTTATCCTTCTGCGGGAGGGCGTGTACCCATCCCCGATACGCCTACTGGGCGTGGTCTTCCATCGAGGTGTCTAGGACAACCCCTCTTGGGCGGGGGAAGGCGTGCCCCGGCTACGCCGCTTTGGGCATACCAGCCGGGCTACGCCCACCCCGCCAAAACTGGTTTCCCGGGGGGTTCGGGGCACCCATCCATACGTTCGGGGGGACCGAGCGGTCGCCCCTTTCCATATGGCCGGGATGCCCGCCACCCCCTCCCAACACATATCCCCAAGGATGGGAAGTCGGACAATAGTTGAACTTTTGGAAGACGGGAGGGAGTCACCCTCCCGGCCGTATTTATTAAAATATGAAACAAATTTAAAACATTAAATAAAAGTTTCATCATTATGCATTATGTACAATTTGTCATTTTATTACATTTCGATGCAGTCATGTACTTTTGGCTAACATCCTGAAAATGCATATACTCTAATTCAAATTGTACATCCTAGCATTAAGGGCCAACGGCAAGGTCCTAACCGGTGTCAGATCCCTACTACCAAACTCCCGCCCTCACTGTGTGAGCGGCGCATGCGCAGAGGGCTCTACCCTCATTGCCAACTGTAACTTCCCTTGTCGTGGTGGGGGCCCCCTTTCTACTCTACGCCATCTTAAGGGTCGTCCGAGTTCCCGTATGAGGTCTCTGTAGGAAGGACAGCGTGGACTCTCCCCCCCAACCCCACACTCTCTATCCGCCGTCGCGGATATCCGGCCCCCGGGAAATTAGTAAGGAGGGGCATATAACCGCCTCCCCCCCTGGGAGGGGCCCATGGCCATCTCCCCCTAGGCGCCCCATCGTTAGTGGGTGCCGCCTCCCCGTGGAAGGGGCCAATGGCCATCTTCCCCCGGGCGCTCCCATCCATTGTGGGTGGCGCCCCACTCTAGGGACCTTGAAATGACTGCCCACCGATCATGACCTTACCGCCACAGACCGGATAGTTGACCGACGATCCGGTCCCCCCCAACTCCTCCTATAGGTCATGCTTCCTCAAACCTCTTAGCCATGCAACAAAGTCTCCTATGAGTAAATCATTCCCCTCCCTGGACAGGTGAACCCCATCGTTCAGGTACATATGGTCACCCCGGATACACCCATGAGGAATGACATGCAACTGTGCAGAACGGAACAGTCTACCAATCTTATTATTGACCCGTTTAACCGAATGGTTCAGAGCTGACACCGAAAGGCCCCCCTGCCACCTCCTTCTAGGAATCATTTGGGACCAGGCAATCGTGCACCCCGGGACTCTTTTAGCCAACCAGCTAACAGCCGACAAGACTCGTTCAAGTAACACTCGTCTACCCAGTGTCACCAAGTCGTTGCCTCCCAGGTGTACTATGACTACAGATGGCGCTGACCTATGCCGCCCTAAAAGACCCTCGAAAAATGACTCAAATTTGTCAAAAACGAGCCCACCTTTCCCATGGAAGGCCACTCTGAACCCGTATTCCCCAGGTGCGTGAATTGCGTCACCTTCCTTGAATACGTCACCGGCGCGCCTCACGTATGAGTGGCCCACGACCCATACCATCCTCTCTCCAGTCGGTGACCCCTGACCGCTGGTCTCTTGATGCAGGGTCGACCTCCAATTCCACCCTGCATGGCAGGTTCGCGAAACTGCAAAGTAAACAAAAGACAGAAAACGTGAGTGCATGTCAATTGATCACTTACAACATGTGCAAGCGCACATACCTCTTGAAGCAATTCGAGGACCAATGGCCCAATTGTTTCACTTCCTCAGCACTCTGACCCCTGGCTGTAGCCTCAGTAGCAGCCCCCATCCTAAAGGAGTGGGTCCCAAAATCGCACGGGTCCATGCCTGCGTCAGCGATTGCCAGTGCTAGCACCCTCTGAAACTGAAATCTCGTCAGTGGGGTGCCATCCTTGTGTTGGAGCAAACTCCCCCCCCATGCGGCCGCTCTCAGCGCCAAATAGTCTTCCACACCCTTCAACGGGCAAACGGGGGACCCGCGTCTGCGCTGTACGACAACACTATCTCCCATAGCCCCCTGGTCAGTCTTGGACCTGGCTATCGTGATTACCATTGAATCACCCCTTATTTGGATGTGATCCCTGCACAAGCCTCCCTCCATATCTCCCTTGTTCCTTGCGACAAGTACGCTCACCCTCATGGCCCCATGGAATGCCAATGTGAACGCTGCCCGGAACAGAACTGCTTCGTAATGGGAGGAACACGTCTCGTCCAGCTTTGCTAAAAGCAGAGACAGTCTGTCTAAGCCAATCGGGTGCCTCGTATCTTTCTTGCAACCCTCAAGGCGCTGCCAGCCGCGAAGGGCTTTTTTCACCAAAAAAGAACCTGTAGGGTCTTTTATGCCGTGTACCTGGGCCATGAAGGAAATGGCCGCCCTATGCCTATCGGCCGTTGCCACTGATCAGCCCTCCCTGTGTAGTGCAACCAGGTACCCCAGGAAGGATTCCTCCTGACCCTAATTCTGACTCCCCGTGGGACCTAAATATGTGCAATAGGAACAAAACGCTCCTTCGTATGCTTTCCTTGTCCTGGGGGCTAGACTCGCTGCCACGAGGTCTTGTAATCCGAGGCACCGATTAGCCACATTGCTTCTGGGAATGGTGTTGCCTCTAGGTCTGCTGTGGGCAGATAACCCCTGAATGCCTGTATATGTGAACGAGAGAGTGCATCAGCCGCATGATTCAGTACACCTGGCACATGTTTCGCCCTGAACAGTACATTCAACCTCATGCAAAGCAGCACAATCTCTTTCAACAATCTCAAGATCATTTTGCAGCGTGCTGCCTGTTGGTTAATGCAATCAACAACAGTCATATTGTCGGACCAAAAAACCACTGAGCAGCCCCTGAAGTCGTCAGCCCATGCCATCAGAGCAACCCAGATGGGGAATAACTCGAGGACCCCAATGTTACCTGTGAGACCGTTGGAGTGCCACCATGTTAACCATGTTTGTGCCGACCATCGATCACCTAAATATTTCAGATGTTCTTGGAGCTTTTATTCTAGAAAGTCGATGAAATGGATTTTTTAGTGAACAGCAGAGTACTTTGCAACGAGAAAAGGACCTCCATGATATACTATTTGGCCTCAAGGAAAAGTAAGTCAATCAAAGATTAGTGTACATTTGTCATTTGTCAGTATCTAAGGGTTTTTTATGATGAGTAATTTGAACTCACAGTTTTAAGTGAAATTCAATATATTCTGAGAACAGCAAAAATAAACTATGTAACATGTTGTACAAGTTATTCTATACTTTGGATTGTGTAAATTAAATTGTATTCCCATTCTCTGACACTCACTTTCCTTTTTCCATCCTCTTTCAGCTCTTTTTACTCACTTATAATGTCTTTCTCTCACTCTCTGTAACCCCCGTTCCTTTACTCCACTTCTTTGACAACCCCTCATTCTCATTTCAACTGTCTGCATCCCCTCTCTCCCTTGCATAACTTTTCAGCTTTCATCTCTCTGCTTTACTTCCCTTTTCCGTATTTTCCTTCTTTGCTCTTTTAGTAATTCCTGTTTACTCACTCAGCAGTATTATCGCACTCTATCACTATAAATCACCCACTCTCCCTCGCTTATCTTTGTTTGCTCCTTACTTTTGAACTCTTCTCTCTAATTTTCGTTCACTACTTCTATGTCCTCAGTGCCTCACTCTCCTTGTGTTATGTTCACTTGTGTTTATCTACCTTCTATCATTTCGTTTACAACAAGTTCACTGCTCCTCTCTCATTGTTCTTCATCCCATTTATTTTACTCTGTTTCCATTACTATCCCTCATTTCCTTTCTTTCAATGTCCTTCTCTTTAATTTCATCACCAAATTATTATCTCTCAGTACCATTGTTTTAGTCGTCTTCTCCTTTCCTTCCTTTTTTTGCTCCCTTACTCATTTCCTTTTCTCACTCATTGTACTCCACCTCACTCAGTTTTTCTCTTAGTGTGTCTGTCTACTAATTTCTTCACTCCATTTCCCTCAATCGTTGTATATTATCCTCTCTCCCTTCATCCTTTCACTCTATGACTGTTCTTCACTTACTGTCAGTTATCTTCTATTCCTCATTCTTCTAAATGCATCCTTAATTAGACTGTTTTCTGTCTCAAGCATTATCTTTTTACTTACTACTGTTTCCTGACTTGGTTTTGCTAACTCACATTGTTTTAGTATCTTTCTTACCTTCAGTTCATTTCTCTGTTCTTCTCTTCCTCTGTGTCAGTGAATCTATATGCCTTACTCTTAGTAATTTGCTCTCATTCTATTTATTTTTTTCTCTTTTTATCCTTCTACCTTACTTTATTTCCCTTTCTGTGTCCTTCACTCTTACTTTATTTTTAAATACACTGTTATGATTTTTAACCTCTTCATTTGTATATTTTAATTTAAAATACACATTTTACTAATTATAACTTATTTTTTCTTCTCTCTTTCACAGATACAAAGTGTAGTAAAAAAAATTAATTAAAGTTACATTTATTATATGGTAAGTATGACTATAAAAATGTATTTTGTCATCACCCTTTGCTTTAAGCTCACTAACATTTTCTCAACCAACCTCACTCCTGTGTCTTTATTCTGCTTCCCTCACTTATTCTTATTCTCCATGTTTACTCCAATTTCCCTATTTCCCCTCTCATATTCAACTTTTTTCAATCCCTATTCTTTACTTCACTTACCCTCTGTTCCCTTCCTTTGCTTCTTCACTCATTCTGTTTTTCCTAATTATTTACCTTACTCCTACACACACACCTCATCCCCCTCTCAATACATACACACACCTCTAACATACACCCCACACACACACCACACACATACCTCATACACACAAAAAATCCCCCCACACACACTCTTCACATACACACACACATTCCATACACACACATACATCGCACACATATACACCCCACACCCATACACTCCTCACACATACTTCACACACCCTCATCTCCACCCACACCAAAATACCCCACACAGCCACACCCA
Source organism: Lissotriton helveticus (assembly GCF_964261635.1). Lineage (NCBI taxonomy): Eukaryota > Metazoa > Chordata > Amphibia > Caudata > Salamandridae > Lissotriton > Lissotriton helveticus. The sequence goes on from NC_136064.1 coordinate 145,046,732, forward strand.
CAGACATACCTCACACACCCACACCCCGACCTACACCCACTGACTCCCTATAAGTCACACACACTGCATTACTTATCTTTCTTTGCTGTTTCACTCAAACCCATTCAGGTACTGTTTTCTTTACTCTCTTTGTCCTTTCTCTTTGTCACTCCCCATGTCTTATCCTAATTCAATTTTTCACCCTCTTTCACCCCTCTTTACTTACACTAACTGGTCTTTTCTTACCCTCACTCACCGTTCTTCATTTATCCCGGTTACGGCACTACCCTTCATTCTCAATTTTTTACTGTCCTTTCTTTTTCTTTCAACACCCACTCACATTCTCCCACTATCTCTACTTTAGTCTTCTTCCCCTCTCTTCCCTTCTTTCGTTCCTTTAGTCATTTTACTTTTCTCACTTTCAACCTATTACACCTTCTCTGTTTTTTACTATGTAATAAACAATCCGTCTGTGTTCATCCTGTAGCTCTCTTATGGCCGGGATGCCCGCCACCCCCTCCCAACACATATCCCCAAGGATGGGAAGTCGGACAATAGTTGAACTTTTGGAAGACGGGAGGGAGTCACCCTCCCGGCCGTATTTATTAAAATATTAAACAAATTTAAAACATTAAATAAAAGTTTCATCATTATGCATTATGTACAATTTGTCATTTTATTACATTTCGATGCAGTCATGTACTTTTGGCTAACATCCTGAAAATGCATATACTCTAATTCAAATTGTACATACTAGCATTAAGGGCCAACGGCAAGGTCCTAACCGGTGTCAGATCCCTACTACCAAACTCCCGCCCTCACTGTGTGAGCGGCGCATGCGCAGAGGGCTCTACCCTCATTGCCAACTGTAACTTCCCTTGTCGTGGTGGGGGCCCCCTTTCTACTTGACGCCATCTTAAGGGTCGTCCGAGTTCCCGTATGAGGTCTCTGTAGGAAGGACAGCTTGGACTCTCCCCCCCAACCCCACACTCTCTATCCGCCGTCGCGGATATCCGGCCCCCGGGAAATTAGTAAGGAGGGGCATATAACCGCCTCCCCCCCTGGAAGGGGCCCATGGCCATCTCCCCCTAGGCGCCCCATCGTTAGTGGGTGCCGCCTCCCCGTGGAAGGGGCCAATGGCCGTCTTCCCCCGGGCGCTCCCATCCATTGTGGGTGGCGCCCCACTCTAGGGACCTTGAAATTACTGCTCACCGATCATGACCTTACCGCCCGACAAATAAATACGACAGTTGTTTTACCTATGAAAAGAAATGTTTTTACATCATCTTACTGTTAACACTGATCTTTCCTGCAAGAAGACATTTCTCTAATGCAAACCAAATCTTTATTCCAAAGTTCCTTCATTCACTGTACCAAGGAAAAAAGGCCTAAACTTTCATCACTCAGAAAAACTTTATTTTCCTCCAAGCATTTGCTATCAGGGGCTGGTGGGTGGGTCAAAATTGCTGCTTGTTCCGTCGAGGGCTCACGAGCAACGAGTGGGTGCAGCCTTCCGATCCGAGGAACAAGAGGACGATCTTCTGGATTCCCGCTCCTTTATCCTTCTGCGGGAGGGCGTGTACCCATCCCCGATACGCCTACTGGGCGTGGTCTTCCATCGAGGTGTCTAGGACAACCCCTCTTGGGCGGGGGAAGGCGCGCCCCGGCTATGCCGCTTTGGGCATACCAGCCGGGCTACGCCCACCCCGCCAAAACTGGTTTCCCGGGGGGTTCGGGGCACCCATCCATACGTTCGGGGGGACCGAGCGGTCGCCCCTTTCCATATGGCCAGGATGCCCGCCACCCCCTCCCAACACATATCCCCAAGGATGGGAAGTCGGACAATAGTTGAACTTTTGGAAGACGGGAGGGAGTCACCCTCCCGGCCGTATTTATTAAAATATGAAACAAATTTAAAACATTAAATAAAAGTTTCATCATTATGCATTATGTACAATTTGTCATTTTATTACATTTCGATGCAGTCATGTACTTTTGGCTAACATCCTGAAAATGCATATACTCTAATTCAAATTGTACATCCTAGCATTAAGGGCCAACGGCAAGGTCCTAACCGGTGTCAGATCCCTACTACCAAACTCCCGCCCTCACTGTGTGAGCGGCGCATGCGCAGAGGGCTCTACCCTCATTGCCAACTGTAACTTCCCTTGTCGTGGTGGGGGCCCCCTTTCTACTCGACGCCATCTTAAGGGTCGTCCGAGTTCCCGTATGAGGTCTCTGTAGGAAGGACAGCGTGGACTCTCCCCCCCAACCCCACACTCTCTATCCGCCGTCGCGGATATCCGGCCCCCGGGAAATTAGTAAGGAGGGGCATATAACCGCCTCCCCCCCTGGGAGGGGCCCATGGCCATCTCCCCCTAGGCGCCCCATCGTTAGTGGGTGCCGCCTCCCCGTGGAAGGGGCCAATGGCCGTCTTCCCCCGGGCGCTCCCATCCATTGTGGGTGGCGCCCCACTCTAGGGACCTTGAAATTACTGCTCACCGATCATGACCTTACCGCCACAGACCGGATAGTTGACCGACGATCCGGTCCCCCCCAACTCCTCCTATAGGTCATGCTTCCTCAAACCTCTTAGCCATGCAACAAAGTCTCCTATGAGTAAATCATTCCCCTCCCTGGACAGGTGAACCCCATCGTTCAGGTACATATGGTCACCCCGGATACACCCATGAGGAATGACATGCAACTGTGCAGAACGGAACAGTCTACCAATCTTATTATTGACCCGTTTAACCGAATGGTTCAGAGCTGACACCGAAAGGCCCCCCTGCCACCTCCTTCTAGGAATCATGTGGGACCAGGCAATCGTGCACCCCGGGACTCTTTTAGCCAACCAGCTAACAGCCGACAAGACTCGTTCAAGTAACACTCGTCTACCCAGTGTCACCAAGTCGTTGCCTCCCAGGTGTACTATGACTACAGATGGCGCTGACCTATGCCGCCCTAAAAGACCCTCGAAAAATGACTCAAATTTGTCAAAAACGAGCCCACCTTTCCCATGGAAGGCCACTCTGAACCTGTATTCCCCAGGTGCGTGAATTGCGTCACCTTCCTTGAATACGTCACTGTTGCGCCTCACGTATGAGTGGCCCACGACCCATACCATCCTCTCTCCAGTCGGTGACCCCTGACCGCTGGTCTCTTGATGCAGGGTCGACCTCCAATTCCACCCTGCATGGCAGGTTCGCGAAACTGCAAAGTAAACAAAAGACAGAAAACGTGAGTGCATGTCAATTGATCACTTACAACATGTGCAAGCGCACATACCTCTTGAAGCAATTCGAGGACCAACGGCCCAATTGTTTCACTTCCTCAGCACTCTGACCCCTGGCTGTAGCCTCAGTAGCAGCCCCTATCCTAAAGGAGTGGGTCCCAAAATCGCACGGGTCCATGCCTGCGTCAGCGATTGCCAGTGCTAGCACCCTCTGAAACTGAAATCTCGTCAGTGGGGTGCCATCCTTGTGTTGGAGCAAACTCCCCCCCCATGCGGCCGCTCTCAGCGCCAAATAGTCTTCCACACCCTTCAACGGGCAAACGGGGGACCCGCGTCTGCGCTGTACGACAACACTATCTCCCATAGCCCCCTGGTCAGTCTTGGACCTGGCTATCGTGATTACCATTGAATCACCCCTTATTTGGATGTGATCCCTGCACAAGCCTCCCTCCATATCTCCCTTGTTCCTTGCGACAAGTACGCTCACCCTCATGGCCCCATGGAATGCCAATGTGAACGCTGCCCGGAACAGAACTGCTTCGTAATGGGAGGAACACATCTCGTCCAGCTTTGCTAAAAGCAGAGACAGTCTGTCTAAGCCAATCGGGTGCCTCGTATCTTTCTTGCAACCCTCAAGGCGCTGCCAGCCGCGAAGGGCTTTTTTCACCAAAAAAGAACCTGTAGGGTCTTTTATGCCGTGTACCTGGGCCATGAAGGAAATGGCCGCCCTATGCCTATCGGCCGTTGCCACTGATCAGCCCTCCCTGTGTAGTGCAACCAGGTACCCCAGGAAGGATTCCTCCTGACCCTAATTCTGACTCCCCGTGGGACCTAAATATGTGCAATAGGAACGAAACGCTCCTTCGTATGCTTTCCTTGTCCTGGGGGCTAGACTCGCTGCCACGAGGTCTTGTAATCCGAGGCACCGATTAGCCACATTGCTTCTGGGAATGGTGCTGCCTCTAGGTCTGCTGTGGGCAGATAACCCCTGAATGCCTGTATATGTGAACGAGAGAGTGCATCAGCCGCATGATTCAGTACACCTGGCACATGTTTCGCCCTGAACAGTACATTCAACCTCATGCAAAGCAGCACAATCTCTTTCAACAATCTCAAGATCATTTTGCAGCGTGCTGCCTGTTGGTTAATGCAATCAACAACAGTCATATTGTCGGACCAAAAAACCACTGAGCGGCCCCTGAAGTCGTCAGCCCATGCCATCAGAGCAACCCAGATGGGGAATAACTCGAGGACCCCAATGTTACCTGTGAGACCGTTGGAGTGCCACCATGTTAACCATGTTTGTGCCGACCATCGATCACCTAAGATGGCGCCAAAACCCACGCTCCCTGCCGAGTCGGTCCATAGACCTAATTCCTCCGAAGACTCTGGCGGGGAGCTCCAGACGACTTGACCATTGAAGTCCGCCAGAAATGCCAACCAAATACGCATATCCTGGCGAACCTCTCCAGACAGTCTCGTACGGTGGTGAGCCTCTTTGAGACCACCCATAGCTTGCGCGATAGAGCGCGAAAACGGGCGGGCCATAGGAATCACCCTTAAGGCAAAATTAAGCTGACCCACTGTTTGTTGTAACTGGTGCAGGGTCACTTTCTCCCCACCCAGGCATTGCATCAAGGAAGCCTGGAACTTGATCACTTTTTCTACTGGTAGTCGGAAACACCCCTCCACAGAATCGAGCTCAATTCCCAGAAACTCCAGTGAAGTAGATGGTCCGACCGTCTTACCTGGTGCCAATGGGACACCAAATTCATTCATGAGGATGCAGAAATCATACAGCGCCTGTGCGCAGTTCGTATCACCGGCTGCCCCCAAAAACAGAAAGTCATTCAGATAATGCATAACATGTCTATGCCCTGTAGCCTCGGTAAATGCCCATTCCAAAAAACAGCTAAACATCTCAAAATATGCACATGAAATGGAGCAACCCATGGGCATGCATTTATCCATGTAATAACTTCCCTGAAATGCAAAACCTAGCAGGCGCTGATCCTGCGGGTGCACCGGAAGCAACCGGAATGCTGATTCGATATCACATTTCGCCATCAGCGCCCCAGGGCCTAGGTGGTTCAACATGGCCAAGGCATCGTCGAACGATGCGTATCGTACTGCACAAACTTCAGGGTCAATGGCATCATTCACCGAGGAACCCTTAGGAGCAGAAAGATTATGTATGAGTCTAAACTCCCCTGGGTCCTTCTTCGGGACAACCCCTAATGGGGAACATATGAACTCGGCCACCGGCGGGCAGGAAAAGGGGCCAGCCACTCGTCCTAAACTGACCTCTTTTGCTATTCTCTTTTCTGCCACGCCTGGGTTGTGCCGTACCGATAACTGGTTTCTACAAAAGGAGTTCCCCCGAACTTCCCCCGCCGGGATGTGGAAGCCATGTAAGAATCCCTTCCTCAACACCCCAGCGGATACATGATCAGGGTATTTGTTTAACCACGGAATCATAACCATGAGATCAACGGGTGTAGGCAATCGGTTACAAAGGTCTACTTCACTCCTGCTTAGGTCCACCTTTTCCTCCCGTCCCGCCATTTTTCGATCTACATGCACTTTCCGGGTGTGAGGAATTCCCACAGCCGGCACACACATGCTTATACTTGCATGTCCCCTGTGGTCTGTTACAATTGCCCCGATTGAAGCCCCAACAGACCCCTCCTTTTCCGCCATTCCCGCCAACTCTAGGCTGATAGCCCCCACCTGTGCCTGCTCGAAAGGGCACCCCGGGTTTTTGGCGGACCACTCCGGACCCGCTGCCGCCTGGCGAGGACGTACCTGTCGCCCCTGGCAGGAGTTGCTTGTGCCATGACACCGAGTCCAAACAATCCCAAGACAAAGAAGCATCATATTCTTTTGCTTTACGGAACTTCATGTCATAGTCTTTCCATTCTTCCCCCTCAATCATTGAATAAAAATCCATAATGCGATTCTGATAGCAAACCAACTCAGTCATAACCTCAGGTTTACGTTCCCCTATAACTGCGGTAAATATAGAGAAGGCCTTAACCCAGTTCGTCACTGTCTCTTCCACCCTGAACTCGGCCATCTTGGCGCGCCAGATACTAGGGTGCCACAAATCTTTCTGCGTTTTAGCATATTCCATCTCACGATGGTCCGTTAACAATGAAAACATGTTGACATACTTGTCTCCCCATATTAACTCTTTCGTGGCCAAGGGAATGTGCTGTGCAACCTTTTCCCGCCTTGAGGGTATCGAGCCCTCCCCCACCATCGGCAATGCGAGCTTACCCGTATCGGCTGTTGTTGCCGCCATCTTTTCTTGACCAGCTGCTGGTACTCCCGGCGCCACCTGTGGGGGAACAAGAGGAACACTCGCCTTCGCGACATCTCTCGATTGCCGCAACTGCTTTATTAACACTCTGGCTTCTTCGGCCGGATCCCCCGGGGTCGCCGTGCCCCCCACCTTTGTTTTGAGCCATGCCGTCAACTGTGCGGCCAATTCTGGGGGTATTTCATCATCCTCGACGGAGGTGATCACCACCGTGATAGGCTGGCCTACATCTGGGTTCTGAACTGGGTTATCGACCGGTACGAGGGGGGCGATGAGAGGTAACTCTGGGACTGGGACCCCCCCCGAAACCGCCCTTTCCTTGACCCGCTTCCCTCTTCCCCCGGGGACTATTCCCGGCAAAGCCGGGCCTATAACCTTTTTCGGCTGACCTGGGTCGTTCAAGGCGGCCAATTGCTTCTTTACCTCCGCTAAACCTCTCCCGAGCGATTGGACTTGTCCGAGCTTTCGGTCCATACAAGCCATCCGATTCGACAACAGGCGTAACATCCTCTCTGTCTCGGAACCCTTTCCTGCTTTCTTGCTAGGCATGGTTTCGAGTCTTCCGCCCTTGGTCGATCCACGAGGTCCTGAAATCTATAGGCCCTCGAAACTGAAAGAGAAAAAACAAGATTACCACATTCAAAATTGCTGCTTGTTCCGTCGAGGGCTCACGAGCAACGAGTGGGTGCAGCCTTCCGATCCGAGGAACAAGAGGACGATCTTCTGGATTCCCGCTCCTTTATCCTTCTGCGGGAGGGCGTGTACCCATCCCCGATACGCCTACTGGGCGTGGTCTTACATCGAGGTGTCTAGGACAACCCCTCTTGGGCGGGGGAAGGCGCCCCCCGGCTACGCCGCTTTGGGCATACCAGCCGGGCTACGCCCACCCCGCCAAAACTGGTTTCCCGGGGGGTTCGGGGCACCCATCCATACGTTCGGGGGGACCGAGCGGTCACCCCTTTCCATTCTCTTAACATTACTCTCTTTGTGTTCTTCCCTCATGCTAACTCCTTCATTAAATTTTTTTTCCATTTTTTGGGGGGGCGCGCCACGGTACACGTACCCTAAGAAAAAAAATTTGACAGAGATTCATTAAAAATGTAGGTTTATTTTTATAAATGAAAGGTAGTTCTAAAAAGAACTGTTTTTTTTCTTCTTTTTGTTGTTTTATATTTTTTTAATGTTTTTTGAACATTTTGTACTTTTTTGGGCTTTTCAAAACAGTTTTATATTTTTTTGTATTTTTTATGGGGAGAAACAAAAAACAGGGAATTGTAAATGGCTCAACAGGAGCAAAAAGCAAAAAACTGAAAAAATTACTGTTTTTTGGGGCATTTGTGATTGTCACCAGCAAGGACGACGAGCTTCATGCTCTTTTCACCATAGGTGATGAGCTTGCCACATTCAATACATGTGATTCTAAAATCTGCAAATCGTGGTTGTATACAAGGCATCTTATCTGTTTTTTTTGGTCCCGATGGAGTGGGTTGTGTTCTTTTGAAGGTGGTCCTTGAAGACTGGGGGAGGTTACTGGCCAGTTCCCTGAGCTCTGCACGAGAATAGTTGTTGGGATGCTTCCGGGTCATATGTCGAATAATGGTATTATTACCAAATGAATATTTTTTGTTTGGGTTGCCCCTTGAGAGTTGTTCGCCACAGATTAGGCAAGTTACCTTGGCCACATTCACTTTTTTCTTGCCCTCTGGGATTGAAAAAAACTCCCATACAATGTGTGTCTTGGGCTTGTATGGAGTATTTTGTTCAGGCAGCCATCTTCTCCCCTCCTCCTCTTCCTCTTCCTCCTCCTCCTCTTCTTGACCACCAATGTACTGTTGTGGTGGTCCTCTTGGTGGTGGTGCAGATGCTCCAGCTGTTGCAGCTACAGTAGCCATTTCAAAGTACAAAATATAACACAAAGATATCCAAACAGGTCTTCCTCAGTCAAAGGACAAAGTCAGAATAAGGAAAAAAGGTGGGGTCTTTCATCATTTGGAAAAACAAAACTGTCCTGAACCAATGAGAAGTGTTATTTTCAGGTCACATGACCCGGGCTTTACTCATTTGGAAACCAAAACTGTTCTTCACCAATAGAAAGTGTTATTTTCAGGTCACAAGACCCGACGCGCTTATGTTACGCGCCCCAGGGCGCGCCCGTAGTCGTGCTCCAGGGCGCGCCCGCGGGTGCGTAGCGTAAGCGCGTCAGGATGTTGCGCAATCGCATGCGCTCGTGTGCTTCCGGGTGCGCTTACGCTGTGTGTCATATGACGCATCATGCGTCTACGCGATACGTCACGATGTTATTTTCTTTCGCGAGAATAGCGCTAACGGGACGCTCCCCGGTAAGCGCCCCAGGGCGCGCCGTAATATTGCGCTTACCCGTGCGTTCACCGGTACGCGCCCCGGGAGCGCCCCGTAGTTAAAAATATATATATATTTTTTTAAATTTGACATAATTATACAATATAAAATTCGTTTTAAAATTTATTATGTTTTATACCTATAAAGATTTGCTATTAAAAAAACATTGAAATTCACTGAAAAAACCATAGGTTTCACACCAGTTATAGTTAGGAATTAGCATAAAAAAACTATTAAATTCACTGAAAAAAACATAGGTTTTACACCAGTTACAGTTAGCTGGAAGTTTTACTCGCATAAAACCATTGAAATTCCCACGTTATAGTTAGTTGGACTCACTATAACTTGCGCCTGCAATGCACTGCTTATGACGTCACATATTACATCACTCATGACATGGTCAGTGACATCACTCATGACATCACTGATGACACCATCCTTGTGACAGAGTGAGAGACCTCCTTTCACTGTAATGTAACCCTTGAAACACATATTCAAAAATAGAAACTAAAATTTTCAAAAAAATGGAGATACCCATACCACTTACAACAACCAATTCAATAATTCCACCATCTATATACACATCCACTCATTCACCAACAGTTCGATTTAGTCACTCATACATATACTCACTCATCATATGTAGTGACACACTGACAGGCATCCAAAAGTTACTCACACACATACTCACACATACAAATAAACTATTGAACATCCATTTATTTGCATATACAGCTATACATACACTACCACTTTACTTCTAAGGAAACTTACACATACTTACTATCTTAAACAATCACTAATAGAAACACATACTAATTTAAACAGGAACTCTTAAAATCCCTCACTCTCACATATACTCACTTATATACATCAATATTCACATATACTAGATTAAAACATATGTAGTTACTGATAAAGGCACTAGTGAGACAGTCATTCACTCACTAACAAACACATATACACACTCATCCACCCATACAGTCCTGCACATATGCTGTCTTCAAAACACATACAAAGTGAGAGTCAGTCATTCCTGCATCTATGTGCTAAGTAATACCCTCACCAAACCATACAAACACTCATACTGATACTAAGAAAAACATCTAATAACCCATATACATACACATGTAGCTACTCACAACCCATGCAGCCACTTACACACAAAGTGAAACACTAATACATATATTTAAATATTTAAACATTACTCACTAATATTTATTTTTCAGAAAGACACACATTCACTGGATGGTGTCATCAGTGATGTCATGAGTGATGTCACTGACCATGTCATGAGTGATGTAATATGTGACGTCATCAGCAGTGCATTGCACGCGCAAGTTATAGTGAGTCCAACTTACTATAACGTGGGAATTTCAATGGTTTTATGCGAGTAAAACTTCCAGCTAACTATAACTGGTGTAAAACCTATGTTTTTTTCAGTGAATTTAATAGGTTTTTTTAATGCTAAGTCCTAACTATAACTGGTGTGAAACCTATGTTTTTTTCAGTGAATATATATATACATGTATATATATTCACTGAAAAAAAAGGGTTTCAGATACGTTATAGTTAGGAATTAGCAGTTAAAAAACCTTTGAAATTCACTGAAAAAAACATAGGTTTTAGGGACTTTGTAGTTAGAAATCAGAATTTTAAAAAACCTTAGAAATTCCCTAAATAAGTCAGGTTTTAAGGACGTTATAGTTAGCTGGACATTTCACGTGAACAAAACCAGAGAAATGTGTCCGATATAGTTAGTTGAGCTAACTATACCTTGCTTCCCTGCAATGCACTGCTGATGACGTCACATATTACATCACTCATGACATGGTCACCAACTTCACTGATGACATCTCAAATGACATCACTCATGACATCATCCACTCAATATCTGATGCACCTCTTCACATCATAACATAATTGTTAATACATTTACTATAAAATATAGAGTAGCATTCTTGAAACCATAGACACACCAAAACCAGTTAGTACATACCTGTTCAATGATTCAGAGGTGTACACACATCCACTCATTTACCCAGTCACTCATTCATACAGCCACTGATATATACAATTGTATACTCATACATACATTCACACACTGCCACTCAACCATAGAGTTAGTCACACATCTAGTCAGTCACGCAAATAATTCATCCCATTGCCATTTACACACCTATAGAGTTATACAAATACCACCTCACATATTTATACAGATATTAACACATTCTTACTCTCTTATACAATCAATGACACAAGTATACATTCATCCATACAGCCACTCCCAAATCCTTATTCTCACCTATATTCACTTATATACTCCAATACTTACATACACTGCATTTCACATATGTAGTTACTTAATCAATAATTGCATTTCCAATGGAAATTACACATATACCACTGAGACATCAACTCACTTATGAACACAGCCATATGCATACTCACTCAACAATAGAGCCCTTTGCGCAAGCACTCATGAACATATCCATCCAGTGAATCACCCACACACACATCCATGCAGGTCTCACACACCCCCACCCAATCACACAGACACTTAGGCAATCATACAGGTACACTGACAACCAATCATTAACCCATAGAGACACTCGTGTAGCTACTCACAAACTCATGCAGGCACTTATACACCATCTGTAAACAACATCAAGAACGTGGCACCAACTGACAGACTAATACAGATATTTTCTATTTTTTAATTCTGCCGGATTTGTGCACATTGCGCAAAACTCGCCAAATTTCTTTTTTTAAAGACAAGGTTTTTTGGCTCCCATGGATCCCTGTGGGGCCACCTGAGCATGCCTAGGGGTCAGGGCGTTTCTTCATTTTTAATGTTTTTTCTCCTGACAAGATGACTGCCAACAATTTCTGGTTTGAAGTGTAGGCCGTCAATCAGGGTCAAGCTCGTGATCGGAAGGGTTCGCGGATCCACCGCGGTCACCAGATATAGATATATATATTTTTTTTTTTATTTCTCAGGAACTACTGAATGCATTTACACCTTTTAATGCAAATAGTGTACTCCTAACCACATTTGGTGTAATTCTGTTCAGCAGTTCAGGCTGTGGATGTGAGAAAAAATTCCATAGGAAATGAACATGGAGAAAACGCATTTAGGAACTCCCTTTTTTCTTGGCCCCTGCTTGACGAATCACCCAGAAACTTTCAAGACAGGAGCTGGATGTAGCGCCCCATTAGTTTTGAAACGTTTGTGAAGATTCATCAAACGGCGCCAAAGATATAGGCAAATCAAAAAAAATCCCTATAGAAACTAGGTCCTAACTATAACTACATACTCTTGACCACCAGTAGTTTATATATTCACTGAAAAAAACATAGGTTTCAGGGACGTTATAGTTACAAATTAGCATTTAAAAAACACCTTAGAAATTTACTGAAAAAACCATACGTATCAGGGATGTTATAGTTAGTTGGACATTTCACTCATACAAAACCATAGAAATGCTGATGTTATAGTTAGTTGAGCTAACTAAAACTCGCGCCGCCGCAATGCACTGCTGATGACGTCACATATTACATAATTCATGACATGGTCAGTGACATCACTTATGATATCACGTATGACATCTCAAATGACATCACTGATGACATCATCCAGTGACCTGGTATTTTTGTAAAGTTTAAATATGTTTTATATATATATTGGCAAAGTTGTATTGAAGAATGAATGGGTGTATAAGTGTCTGGATGGAGGATTTAGTAGGTGTGTGACTGATTGTATAAGTGAGTGATTAAATGTGTCTTACTGAATGTATGGGTTAGTGACTAAACTGTGTGAATGGCTGTATCGGTCTAACTATTGCTGTGTAAGCTGCTGCATTGGTTGGTGAGTAGCTACATGAGTGTCTATATGGGTTATTGATTGGTTGCATGAGTATTTGTATGGGGGCCTGAGTGTGTGCGTGGGTAAGTGGGAGGTGTGTGACTCTGTGCATAGATATGTGAGTGTTTCATTTACTGGGTGAATGGGTTCAAGAGTGCATGTGGAAACAGCTGTATGGGTGGGTGAGTGTGTGTATAGGTGTGTTGGTGAGTGAATGGATATCTCAGTGCTACATGTCCAAGTAACTACATATGTAAAACACAGTGCATGTGAGAGTTGGAGTTTATAAAAGACTATACGTGAGAGTCGGTGATTGTGAGAGTGGCTGTATGGATCAGTGTGTACTTGTATCAGTGATTATATAAGAGAGTAAGTATACTTAAGTATCTGTATGAATAAGTGAGGTTGAGTGTGTATAACTGTATAGTTCAGTAAATAGATGTGTATTTGATTCTTTGCATGACTGACTAGATGTATGAGTAACTCTGGATGAGTAGCAGTGTGTGAGTATTTGTATAGGTGTATGAGTGCCTATAATAGTGTGCTATTGATGAGTCACTGCATGTATGAGTAACTGTATGGGTAAATGAGTGGAGGTGTGTGTAGACCTATGAATCAGTGAGTGCGTACTTAGTAACTGGTATTGGTCTCTATTGTTTAAAAAATGGTAGTCTGTATTTTAGAGTGGGTTTATCAAAGGTTTTATTAAGGCATTAGGAGGTGCATCAGATTTTCACGTGGATGATGTTATCAGTGATGTCATCAGTGATGTCATCAATGATGTCATCAGTGATGTCACTGACCATGTCATGAATGATGTAATATGTGACATCATCAGCAGTGCATTGCGGGGGCGTGAGTTATTGTTACCTCAACTAACTATAACAGCAAAATGTCTATGGTTTTGTATGAGTGAAATGTCCAACTTACTATAAAGTCCCTGAAACAAATGTTTTTTTCAGTGAATATTTTAAGGTTTTTTAAATGCTAATTTATAACGTCCTTGAAACCTATGGTTTCTTCGATGAATTTCAATGTTTTTTTAAAAGCTAATTTCTAACTATGTCTACAAACTTAGGACATCTGAAGAAAGAGGAAGAAAGAGCAGAAAGAAGCAAGGCAAATGCTGAAAGAGTCAACAGAAGTCCAGAAAGACGAGGAAGCAAGAGATGTGCCGAAGGAACCAACAGAGAAGCAGAAACTCATCCTGTGCCCCCAACTCTTTACTGAGAGGTACTGTTAGTAACTGAATGTCTAACCAGGACCAGAGCAAGTGCTATGCTAAAAGACACTTAGAATACAGTGAAAACACCTACATACACTAGGGAACACTATGCGTTGGGGTACCCCTGTGATTAGCATGACCTCCTCTGTACTTGCCATGAGTTAGTGCCTGGGTCATTGCATAAGTACATGGGTACTGAGTGAATGATTAGAGTACTGCAAGGAGAGTGCATGGTAAATTTATAAGTGCTTGGGTTTTGGCGAACTGATTGCATAAATACACCCATGTCACATCAAGCCCCGCCCTCTCCCTTCACCACCGTGCAAACACCCCCTTGCGTGTTCTAAGTTGGGGGATTAATTCCCCCAAAACCCCGAGGGTCCCTGGGGGGCAATTAGCCCTCCAGGTACCTCCAGTAAGTGTCACAGAGCTGTGTTGCAGAGAGGTGGTCTTTGGCCATGTCCATTTTTACACCTCTCTGCAATGCAAATCTATGGCACTTACTAGATGCACCTGTTGGGCTAGTTGGCCCCCAGGGACCCGCAGGATTCCAAGTGACTTAATCCGCCATGTTCAAATGCGCCACAGGGCACGTTTGCACACTTGTCACATCAGGCCCCGCCTCTCCCTACACCAGTGTGCAAACGCACGCCCTTGTGCTTTGTAAATTGGGGATTAAGTCCCCTTGAGACCTGAGGGTCCCTGGGGGCAAATTAGCCCACCAGCGACCTCCAGTAAGTGCCACAGAGCTGTGTTGCAGATTGGTGTAAAAAGAAGGCATGGCCTTGGACCACCTCTCTGCAAAACAGCTCTCTGGCGCTTACTGGATATATTTGGTGGTCTAGTTGGCCCCCAGGGACCCTCAGGATTCAAGGTGACTTAATCCCTCAACTTATAAAGCACCACAGGGTGCATTTGCACACTTGTCACATCAGGCCATGCCCCCTACCTGCACCACTGTGGAAACGTGCCCCCTGGAGCGTTGCAAAATGGGGAATTAAATCACCTTGAGTCCTGAGGGTCCCTGGGGGCCAACTAGCCCACCAGCTACCTCCAGTAAGCACCACAGAGCTGAATTGCAGAGTGGTGTAAAAAGGGGGGCGTGGCCTTGGACCACCACTCTGCAACGCAGCTCCTTGTACTTACTGGAGGTACCTGGCGGGCTAGCTGGCCCCCAGGTACCCTCAGGATGCAAGGGGACTGAATCCCCCTACTTAATACTCACTACAGGGGGCGTTTGCACATTTGTCACATCAGGCCATGTCCTCTCCCTGCACCAGTGTGCAAATGCTCCCCCTGGAGGGTTGTACATTGGGGGATTACATCCCCTTGAGTCCTGAGGGTCCTTGGGGGCCAGCTTGCCCACCAGCTACCACTAGTAAGTGCCACAGGGCTGCGTTGCAAAGAGGTGTAAAAAGGGGCATGGCTTCTCAACACCGCTCTGCAATGCGCTCCCTGGTGTATACTGGAAGTACCTGGTGGGCTAGATGGCCCCGAGGGACCCTCAGGATTGAAGGAGACTTAATCCCCCAATTTACAATGTGCCAGCGGGTGCATTTGCACACTTGTTATGTCAGGCCCTGCCCCCTCCCTGCACCACTGTGAAAAAGCAACCCCTGGTGTGTTGTAAATCGGGTGATTAAGTCCCCTTGAGTCCTGAGGGTCCCGGGGGGGCAACTAGCCCACCAGCTACCTCCAAAAAATGCCACAGAGCTGCATTGCAGAGAGGTGTAAAAAGGGGGCACGCTGTTGGACAACTCCCTACAACGCAGCTCCCAGGTGCTTACTGGAGTAATCTAAGGACCCTCAGGATTCAAGGGGACCCCACCTTAAATTGCACCACTGGGGGCATTTGCACACTTGTCACATTAGGCCACGCCCCTCCCTGCACCACTGTAAAAACCCACCCCGTAGTGCATTGTAAATTGGGGGATTAAGACCCCTTGAATCCTAGGAGTCCACGGGGGCCATCTAGCCCACAAGCACCATAGAACTGTGTTACAAAGAGGTGTAAAAAGGGGCATGGTCTCTCAAAACCTCTCTGCAATGCAGCTCCTTGGTGCATACTGGATGTACCTAGTGGGCTAGTTGGCCCCCAGGGACCCTCAGGATTGAAGGGGACTTAATACCCCAATTTACAATGTGCCAGTGGGTATGTTTGCACACTTGCTATGTCAGGCACTGCCCCCTCCCTTTATCACTGTTCAAAAGTACTGCCTGGTGCGTTTTAATATGCAGGATTATTTCCAATTGAGTCCTGATGGTCCCTGGGGGCCAACTAGCCCTCCAGGTACCTCCAGTAAGCACCACAGAGCTGCGTTGCAGAGAGGTCTAAAAAGGTGGTGGCCTCTGAACACCTCTCTGCAACGCAGCTCCCTGGTGCATACTGGAGGTACCTGGTGGGCTAGTTGGCCCCTAGGGACCCTCAAGATTCAAGGGGACTTAATCCTGCAACTTAAAATGAGCCACAGGGTATGTTTGCACACTTGTCACATCAGGCCACGCCACCTCCCTGCACCACTGTGAAAACGCACCCCCTGTTGGGGTATAAATTGGGGGATTAAGTCTCCTTGAGTCCTGAGGGTCCCTGGCGGCCAACTAGCCCACCAGCTACCTCCAGAAAGCACCACAGCGCTGTGTTGCAGAGTGTTGTTAAAGGGGCATGGCCTTGGACCACATCTCTGCAACGCAGCTCCCAGGGGCTTACTGGAGGTACGTTGTGGGCTAGTTGGCCCCTAGGGACCATCAAGATTCAAGGGGACTTAATCCTCTAACTTAAAACGCGCCACAGGGTGACTCTGCACACTTGGCGCATCAGGCCACGACCCCCTCCCTTCATCACCCCGCACCCTTGAGCATTGTAAATTAGGGGATTAAATCCCCTTGAGTCTTGAGGGTCCCTGGGGGCCAACTAGCCCACCAGCTACCTCCAGTAAATGCCACAGAGCTGCGTTGCAGAGAGGTGTAAAAAGGGGCATGTCCTTTCAGCACCTCTCTGCAACACAGCTCCCTGGCGCATACTGGAAGTACCTGGTGGGCTAGTTTGCCCCCAGGGACCCTCAGGATTGAAGCATACTTAATCCCCCAATTTAAAATGTGCCTGGGGGTTCTCTCTATTTGCCCCGGCTATACACCAGTCTTCTTTCTATTTCTGCTGCGATGGACAGTCCCCCGGAGTTCTGGATCCCGTGGCCACCATCTGGAACCAATACATAGCCAACTTCTCGGTAAGAACTATAGTCCCGCTGGTTGCTACATTAGCCCCATTTCTCATGCCGGTCTGGCTCAGCTTCTCCGTACTTTCCCTTGTTTTTATCGAGTAAATTGGTGCTGCTTCCCTTTTTACGGCCTCTGTATCAGAGAGTTTGCCCACGGGGAAGAGGTTCACTTCCGCAGTCGTCTGTCTCCCAATCTTCATCTTACTTACTGTTCGTTCACTGCTTTACTGCTTTCACTTAGTTCCGACGCATATCACAGTCGGCCAGCCATCTCTTGCCGTCCTTCAGCTTTCATCCCCAGAGTTATCCCTGGTCCTGTGGACGCACCTTGGAGGATTCCACCCCTTGACTTCCATTATTGTAAAGGCAACCATTCACCTCTCACAGAGGTTTAAGCATTAGCTTTTTTTACTTGGGCTCGCTATGTACTCTACCCCAGCTTATATCTATCTTCATTATACTTAGAGGCAGTAGGATTAAGTTAGCTCCTTTTGTTGTTCCAGACGTCCGTCTTTCTACCAACTTATTGGTGTCACCTCAACTTTCTGCTAATATAGAAGGACTTCTATATTATATCCAGCACTGCAAAATTCTTACCTATTGTTCCACATAGGTATCCTTTGTGACTGGATCTAAAACAAGTTGTTGGGGCCATTTGGCTGTCACCTACTATCTAGGCACCTATTTATTTCTGACACAACTCTCTTTGCCTGTATTTGTCTGTATAGCAGTTACCTTTCCTTGGTGTGCATGGACTTGGTCTTGGTATGTCACTTTGGATCTTGTCCTTCCATGACTCTACGCAGGTGCTTGATCGACTTTATTCTATTAGAGCACCAAGTGATACTAACTTCACTTTCTCCATGATGTACTTCCCTATGTCTATTCAGGTGAAGACACTGGAACTTCTCATACCCCTTATTTAAGGTTAGAATTTGGTTTCAAGTTACCAGGGGGAATCGTATACAACCCTATATTCACATATCCTAATACTTTTTTTTTATCTTGCGCATGGAACACCTGACATAAGAAGTGCCAATTTGTCACTTAGCCTATGTTGTTACTGTATTGAATTCTGCTCCCCGCCCTAGTGCTACGTTGTTAAATTATTCATCCACCTGCGCCCTGAGGAAGGTGATAGCTACCACTTAGCCTAACACCAAAATGCGTGTTGGCACCGTGCAAGACAGTAATGGTTTAGACCTGACAGTACCAACTGGATGTATTCTTACCAACTTACCACTTTATCTATATGATCCTGATTGGGTTTCTGTCTTAGTTTTAATACCTTTGTGTGCAATTGGTTTTCATTGGATATGTGAGAATGTGTTATGTATGAAATGGTCTGATTGGATGCTCCAAACCATTTTCAAGACAACGTTTTAATTTCAGTAGCTTTGAGTCTTGATATTTGGCTGCACAACAGTGGCTTGAGCAGTGGCAGATGGGAACATTGACACATGTATGTGCTATATGACCTACCAATTAATTGCTTGAGTGGAAGACTCAAGAGTACTTCGTGTACAGCAAAAGTGTTGGGTTTGTTGTTTATAAAAGATGCTTAATATCCCTATGATGTATTGGACGTGCACCTTCATTATTACTTTGTATTTGGTGCTTGGAAGATAGGAGAGGTAAAAAGGTGCAACAGATCGGAAGAGCCAAGTCTCAGACCTTTACGAAAAAGCAAGAAGTGATGCACAGTTTCTCTATGACTCTGGATGGGAATTCCAGAGTTTTGGCCCTAAATATATAACGGAACGCCCTTTCATGCGTGTCAGGTGGAACCCAGACATATTGAACAGGATGCGATTCATAGGCCTCAGAGATCGAGGGGGGTCACACAGTGACACCAAATCCTAAATGCAACATGGCTGAAGTCTGGCTTTAGCCTTGAACATGTAGCTTTAAATTGTATTTGTTTAGGAATCATGAGCCAGTGATTACAAAGATGACTGGAGACCAAGGCTGATTGGGAAGCCGGTAGAGTAACCTTGCTGCTGTGTTCTGCACTATATGCAGACATTTAATTGTAGCTTTGATGGATCCTACGTACAACACTTTGCTGTAATGCAATCTGAATATGATTAAGGCCTGAATCACAGTCCTTTTTGCAGGAACAGGGATCATCCAAAGTATCACCACCACTTTAATACCCCACAACAGGTGGCACTCACCATTGCTACTTGACACACCATGGTGCAAGGGTTTCTGTGTTGTTGGCAACGTAGTTTTTGTGCAGAAAGGGGCAACTTCTTGAACATAAGCTGTTCATGCAGAATGCAGCAAACATGGAAAGAGGAAAAATGGAGGAGAAATAAAACCATTTTTCCTTGTTCTGCCTGCTCAGAGAAAAGATAAATCCTCATTTTTGGCTCCACCCCCTCTGCATGGGATGACACCTGGTAGTCTCCTGCCCTCAGAACCCCCTCACCCCGAACCTCGGCAACAAACTGTACTCATCACTCACGATGAACTGCCAGATCAACACTGTATCCTCGACCTGCTTCAACACTCTCCGCATACTCTAAAAAAACATTCAAATGGATCCACTCCGAAGCCATAAAAACTGTCACACACGCACTCATCAGTAGCAGACTAGACAACAGTAACACCCGCTATGCCAGAATCAACAATAAACTCCTCCACAAGCTCCAGACCGTCCAGAACGCCACAGTCACACTAATCCTAGAAATCCCTCATCACAACCACATCACCTAATACCTCCACAATGTCCACTGGCTCCCCATCGAAAGAAGAATAACCTTCAAGCATACAAGGCCCTCCAAAACATCGAACCAGCATATCTAAACAACCACCTCTCATTCCAAACACCCAAGGGAAACCTCTGATCAGCCAACCTTTTCCTGGTCACCGTCCTACTCCTCTACAAGACCAGAATGGGTAGAAAGTCCTTCTCCTACCTCAAAGCAAAGACCTGGAATGACCTCCCCCTCCACCTCCAGCAAAGTCGAACACTGCTCCAATGAAGTAAAGACCTCAAGTCCTGGATCTTCCGATGATCCCAGAACCCAACAAAGCCACCCACAGCACCTTGAGTCCCTCACGGGTGAGTAGCTGTGCTTTACAAACCCCTGATTGATTGATTGATTGATTGATTGATTGCTCTGGGGCATCATAAGGTGTTGGTGCTACCCTACGTTTGTGTGATTTTGTACACCTGAGCTACCATCAAAATCCATGGGTGTTGCGTGGAAACAACAACCATGGAATGCCTCCTTGATGGAAAGTGTGGCAATTCCAGGCAGTGTGCTGCCCTTGCTTACTCTTTATCCATGAGGCATGCAGAGGCTTTGTGACACTCATTGACATGACTGAAAGGGCCGTGTCACTGGAGCATTTAAGAAAAGTGACGTTCTGTTGCTGTAGACCTTTAGTAAATAAGACCCTCTATTCTCGTGCAGACTTGGCTCACTAAAAGGAGAAGGACTGATGTAAATAAAGGGCTTAAGTTTCTAAAAGTAGATGGACTACTAGAATCACTGAAGATAGTTACTCTACTGGAAACTGAAGGCTTCTGTCACTGAAATGAGAGTGGGTTACTAATGGGTGATAGATGATTGTAAATACAGAGGGGCAGATTTATGATGACTGGCGCATCCCCAGGGATGCGCCAGTTATCTTGCGCCGCTGCTCCGCCACCCATGGTGCGCTGCATTTACAATGCGGCACACCATGGGGCAAAAACGGCACAGATGCGTGACGCATCTGTGCCGTAAAGGCGGCGCATTGCTGGAGTTGCGTCGCAAGCGCGACACAGCTCCAGCAAGGCTCGGGGGTGCCCTATATGACCAATGCTGCATCAAGACCTACGCCTGCTTCAAGCAGGCGCAGGCTTTTGACGCAGCATTGGCCTGAAAGTGACTGAGTGAAATCTTATAGATTTCACTCAGCCACTTTTGCGAGGCGCACCTGCCCCGGAACGCCCACCCTGCGCCGGAACGCCCACAAGCGGCGCAGGGCTTTACAACGTGACGCATCTGCCTAGATGCGTCACGTTGTAAATCATTCGTAGGGATGCGCCACGTTTACGCCACCTTGCGTGACGCAACAGCGGCGTAAACGTGGCGCAAGTGCCTCATAAATCTTCCCCAGAGTGTGGGTCACTGAAGGGAAATCAACTATGGCACTTACAAGGTTAGGGTCACTGTTTGGAAATTAACTATTGCACATACAGGCCTTGAGTTATTGAAGGGAGGTGGCTGTTACAAATGCAGTGATTGGGTCACTTAAAGGAGATAGTGCTGTGTAGTTTCTATACATTGATATGGTGGCCTGAGACTTTGAGGCAAACCCCTGCTCCGAAAGCAGAAATTAAAAATCTGGGTGTCAGGCTTGTCCCTAAACTTCCATTTGAGAGCGAAATCAGGAAGGCAGTTGGGAAATGTTTTGGGACTCTCAAAGTCTTACGGAAACTACCGGGTTTATTACGAAGAAGACTATTGTTCATGCTCTGGGAACAACAAAAAATGTTGAATCAAGCTTCAATCAATTCGAAATGCAGCAGCAGGCCTAGTCTTGGACCTCCCAAGAAGAGCATCCACTACGAAGGCGCTGATGACTCTCCATTGGCTTCTGGTAGAGAAGATTATTTTTAAGGCCATGTGCTACTGCCACAGAATTCTGTGGAAAAAGGGCCCTAGCTATCTTCACTCGCTGATAACTTCTTATACACGATACATAATCTATGATCTACATGAGCTCACTAAGTTACCGTGCCAAGATTTCAAAAAGTCAGGATGGGAGCGCAATCCTTTCACTATCCTGCAGCCAAAAGACCTGGCTGTTTTCATCTTTTATAAAGATCATCCATCTCCAGATATAGCTCCTGGTTTTCTAAGCCCAGGTACAAACTCTCTTATGCTCCTTCTCGTACGGGGACACACCAGCGGTTTAACTACGCTCTTTGCAAATGGTAATAATATTATATATAGGGTATCCGCGTACAGCATACACTATGGAATTGGTATCCAGGCTGATTCCAGACACCCCCAAAGAAGATGCATGCCAGCAAACCAGCAGGCTCACAGTGCCATTATACGTGCCCCTTACCATGGAGGGAAGAGTTTCCGGTAACGATCGTACATGACAACCCTTAATACTTCAGGGATCGCAGAAACAGTACAGTATTTTTTGCTCAGTCACTCGTGCTCACTCTGTCTCAGAGAGATACACAGAATAAACGATGGGGGAACATTCTCAATAAGTATTTATTGAACCAGCATCATTCTAGTATAAAATACATGTGCTGCAACCACCATTAGACAGAAACTGAGTAATAAAAGGTAACATTCTACCATGGTGCTAAAACAGCAAATATATGCAGGCATATTGATACATAGCAATCATTAGGCGTAAGTGTAACTAGCACGTATATGGGTGTAAAACCAAGAATACCCCTAGGTGAGAACCAACCCTTGTCTTGAGTTGGACACCCCTCAGGGGATGTCAGACCAGTGTATTCAGGAGTTTCTGGGTGCAGGGATCTTAGCATGGTAGTTTCTTCCAGCAAAGATGTGGTACTTATATACCTGAAAGGTACTCTAAAGGGTTCTACTTAGCTGTGCCATTGTACTTTGGGCCTGTCATTCAAGTATGACGATAGTGATTAAATATGCAGAAGATGGTAGTCCTGCTGTGATACTTAGAATCCTCATGCATAATAAATTAGGCATGTTTTTTAAAAAAACTACCCAATATTTATTCAGCTTCTAACTAGGCAAAAGGTCAGAGCAAGAGCTGTTATGTAGAATAAGGTAGGAAAAATGTAGGTAAATGGTTGTGCAACTTCCTATGCCTATATTTGGGTACCTTGGGCTAATAACAAGGGACTTTTGTACATGCAAGGCTTGTGTCACTGACGGGACGTGGACTATTGCACATACAGGGCTTGGGCCACTGAAGGCATATGTACTATTGCACTTACAGGTGCTTGAGTCACTGAAGGTAGATGGACTATTGCACATACAGGGCTTGTGTCACTGAAGGGGGATGGACTATTGCACATACAGGGCTTGGGTCACTGAAGGTAGATGGACTATTGAACATACAGGGCTTGAGTCACTGAAGAGAGGTTGACTATTGCACATACAAGGCTTGGGTCACTGAAGCGAGATGGACTATTGCACATACAGGGCTCGGGTCACGGAAGAGAGGTGGACTATTGAACATACAGGGCTTGTGTCACTGAAGTGGGGTGAACAATTGAACATACAGGGCTAGAGTCACTGAAGGGGGATTGACTATTGAACACTGAAGGGAGGTGGACTATTGAACATACAGGGCTTGAGTCACTGAAGAGAGGTTGACTATTGCACATACAAGGCTTGGGTCACTGAAGCGAGATGGACTATTGCACATACAGGGCTTGAGTCACTGAAGAGAGGTGGACTATTGAACATACAGGGCTTGTGTCACTGAAGTGGGGTGGACAATTGAACATACAGGGCTAGAGTCACTGAAGGGGGATGGACTATTGAACACTGAAGGGAAGTGGACTATTGCACATACAGGGCTTGTGTCAATGAAGTGGGGTGGACAATTGCACATACAAGGCTTGAGTCACTGAAGAGAGGTGGACTATTGAACATACAGGGCTCAGGTCACGGAAGTGGGGTGGACTATTGAACATACAGGGCTTGAGTCACTGAAGGGAGATGGACTATTGCACATACAGGGCTTGAGTCACTGAAGAGAGGTTGACTATTGAACATACAGGGCTTGTGTCACTGAAGTGGGGTGGACAATTGAACATACAGGGCTAGAGTCACTGAAGGGGGATGGACTATTGAACATACAGGGCTCAGGTCACTGAAGGGAGGTGGACTATTGCACATACAGGGCTTGTGTCACTGAAGTGGGGTGGACAATTGCACATACAAGGCTTGAGTCACTGAAGAGAGGTGGACTATTGAACATACAGGGCTCGGGTCACGGAAGTGGGGTGGACTATTGCACATACAGGGCTTGTGTCACTGAAGTGGGGTGGACAATTGCACATACAAGGCTTGAGTCACTGAAGAGAGGTGGACTATTGAACATACAGGGCTCGGGTCACGGAAGTGGGGTGGACTATTGCACATACAGGGCTTGTGTCACTGAAGGGGGTGGACAATTGCACATACAAGGCTTGAGTCACTGAAGAGAGGTGGACTATTGAACATACAGGGCTCAGGTCACGGAAGTGGGGTGGACTATTGAACATACAGGGCTTGAGTCACTGAAGGGAGATGGACTATTGCACATACAGGGCTTGAGTCACTGAAGAGAGGTTGACTATTGAACATACAGGGCTTGTGTCACTGAAGTGGGGTGGACAATTGAACATACAGGGCTAGAGTCACTGAAGGGGGATGGACTATTGAACATACAGGGCTCAGGTCACTGAAGGGAGGTGGACTATTGCACATACAGGGCTTGTGTCACTGAAGTGGGGTGGACAATTGCACATACAAGGCTTGAGTCACTGAAGAGAGGTGGAGTATTGAACATACAGGGCTCGGGTCACGGAAGTGGGGTGGACTATTGCACATACAGGGCTTGTGTCACTGAAGTGGGGTGGACAATTGCACATACAAGGCTTGAGTCACTGAAGAGAGGTGGACTATTGAACATACAGGGCTCGGGTCACGGAAGGGAGATGGATTATTGCACATACAGTGCTTGGGTCACTGAAGGTAGATGGACTTTTGCACATACAGGGCTCGGGTCACGGAAGGGAGATGGACTTTTGCACATACAGGGCTCGGGTCACGGAAGGGAGATGGACTATTGCACATACAGGGCTTGAGTCACTGAAGAGAGGTGGACTATTGCACATACAGGGCTTGTGTCACTGAAGTGGGGTGGACTTTTGCACATACAGCGCTTGGGCCACTGAAGGGAGATTGATTATTGCACAAACAGATGCTCGAGGCACTGCTTTTAATATTCATGTTTCCTATTTCTATTTCCTTTCCCATCAACTCTCAGTGGATTTCTGTTGTAGGCAAAGATATACAACTTTTGCAATTCTTTCGGAGCGGGCTTGCTCATAAAGAAGAAGGACAATAAAAAGACTGTGGGCCCTCAGTTACAATGATTTGGTGTCAGACAGCGCCTCAAGTCTTTTTGCTGCCCTGGCAGGATACAGTGCATTCCTGTCCTTTCAGCCTGTGCAAAACTTGGTGTCTGGCGCAGATTGCATGATTATTTTCTCTGAGACCTTCCTCCACAATCACAATCCATAGATATGTTTTCTTCTCTCTATGTGTGCTTCAGAATGCAGCACACATTGAAAGACGAAAAAACAAGGAGAAATAAAGATATTCCCAGGTTTGCAGATCACCCACAGCAATGCACCGCAACCTATTGCAACACTCATGGAATGCCTCCCTGATTCAGTGTAAGGCACTGCAATGCCTCACACTATATCTATAAGCCCATGACAAACCACGTAAAGTGGCTTTTCGTGGCCTCATAGATATGCGTCTGGATTCTGTCATGGGGCGTCTCAAAAAGTGATGCACCAGCGGCGCAAGAGGCTTGTAAATAATCCCCTAATGGTCGTATGTATGTCTTGGGAGCAGAGAAGCCCTGCAATGATGATGGCACAAATGCGATTCTGCTGCCCTTCATCTTATGGTTTATCTGCTTTCTCTATGTGTTTTCAGTTGGATCTGGGAGAAAGCATCAAACACCTGATTGTGCTCTAGATAAATGTTTATCTCTTTCCATGCTCATGCGTGTGCTCATGATGGCGTGGAGCTGTCATGCAACTGCCGTTCCACCCACGCAGCACCAATTACCCGCCTGTGCCGGCGAGATAGTGAGTGGGCAGGGTCATGACAGCTCCACGCCGTCATGAGCACACGCCGCCCGTGACTCATGACGGCGTGGAGCCGTCATAATCACAGGAGCGCCATGTCCACCCCCTAGCCCCGCGTGCGCCACTGCCGAATTTGCACTGCGGAGAAAAGGTTAAAAGAAGCTTTAAATGACACTCATGCTTCTCAAACAGTCAGGTACTCCTGTTCTTAATCCTGCAAAGACTGTAATGAGATGACAGAAATACAGGAGCAGATGCTGCTCTTGCTCCTTACAGGGGAGGGACCATACAGGAAAGACCTTCTTCACCTCTCTCAGATACAGGGCATGGACTTGAGGGAGAGGATAGGCATACACTGCCACTCACAGATGAAGATCCTGTCCTTATCCCTGCCAAGGGACCGACCTGAGAGGACAGCACGACCTACCACTCACAGATGTAGATCCTAGGGCCTATTTACAAGAGGCTTGAGCTGCTGGAGAGTCACTGTTTTCACTCTCCGGCATGGCCTCATAGATATGGAGTGAGACAAAACTGTGCGAGTCGCTGCCTTGCCTTACTCTGCATTAGGGTCAGACTGATTTGCATATAGCCATGTCTGAACTGGGGTGGCAGAGTGGGCTAAAGAATGGTGATGGATTAAACCCAGATCTTTTGACTGGGTGTGAGTGTTTGATTGGTTCAGAGGCTCCGTACATTACCACCCCCTTTTGTACCGCTTTTGGCCGCCATAAATGTGGCAGGGTATGCGCAGACGTGAGTCCCTTGCTCACTTTGCCACTGGATTCAACCAAGCCGGGCTGAAGACGGCTCTAATGCCAGAAACCGGTCCTCGGAAGCTTGTTTCCGGTCCAGGGAAGGCATGGCTTGGCAGTTCGGGCTGGACTGTTCCCATGAGGCACAGGGTCAGACTGATTTGCATATAGCCATGTCTGAACTGGGGTGGCACAGTGGGCTAAAGAATGGTGATGGATTAAACCCAGATCTTTTGACTGGGTGTGAGTGTTTGATTGGTTCAGATGCTCCGTCCATCACCACCCCCTTTTGTACCATTACTCTGCATTAAGCAGGTGTTCCATGGGAGGTTTGCTATTTTTTTCAATGCTGCAAACATTTACTTACTCATGCCAAACCTGGGGCAGCACCAAGTCCTTCCGCCGCTCTAGAGCAGGTGTAATGGGGACAGATGTTGTTATTTCTCCTACTCTTTCCATCTTTCCATGTGTGCTCCATTCTGCAGCATCCATGGAAGGAGGATAACACTGCTCATGGTGCAAGGGTGCCTACCTATGTGCTAAACAATATCGGAGCAGGGGAAACCCAATACACCCTCGGAGGCTCGGGCAAATCAAACAGTGACAAGTAGAAATGCCTTCAAGGGACTTTGTTTCAGGAAGATTCTGCAATTATTTATTCTACGGGTGAGTCTAATTAGAACACACACCAAATTGTCATTTGACAAAACCAATAAATGAATATACAAAGCACAAAAACACAGTGATATCTTTTGTTGAAAATACGAACATATTTATATATATGAATCAAGTTAAAAAGGAGTACAAATAAACAATTAATTCAGCAATAAATCATGAAAGAGGTGAAATAAAATGTATCCTGCACTTCATGAGAAAAACATCTATTCCAGTTAGATCAACAATGACATATCTCCTAATGAGAGTAATGATCACAGGAATACAATAAGTATTTCGTAAATGGATGATGGAGTGCTGGGCAGCAAATTGTACAGCAGTGCAGGGGAAAGGACAGGAATGCACCATATTTCATAAATACTGTGAATTCCTGCCTTTTCAAATCGGCTTAGGGCAGCGCAGCAAGAAGAATTGTGGTGCTGCCCTGCACCAATTCCTCATAAATGAGGCCCCATGTTCTTACCCCTGACAGGAGACCAACCTTGGAGGAGAGACATAAATCACCACATGGATAAATCCAGTTCTTAACTCTAACAGGGCAAACATAAATCTCTACTCACAAATATGGGATGTAGACTGACCCTAGAAGACATACACATATCGCCACTCTCTCCTTACCTGTGACAGGCAGCTTTCTCTGGTCTTTCCCCGTAGCTGATCTCACTCAGTGTTACTCCAGAATAAACATCAATGATGCCCCCGATATGAAGCTGCCCAGGGGTGGAGAGGGTTTCCAGCTCCCAAGACTGCAGAGTGCAGGCAGATCTCACCAGTGACTTCAAAGTGCAAAGGATGAATGTCATTACCAAGTACCTGTGGAGCTCCATGTAACGGGGTGCCTCAGACCTGCAAGTTCATCTGACGAGGATCTCTGTGGAGGAAGTAGGATGTGAGCCTGGTAGTACTGTCAGAGTAGCTGAAAGTTCCAAGGGATCCTGCCCTGCTGCTCAGTCCTGCCTCTGACTTACAGCCTAACTTCCAAGATATGCCTAATGTCAGCACACAGTGTACAGGATCACTTCAGACGTAGAGTGAACCTCCATTGACACAGCTCACAGGCACCAGTACAAGCATCTTATCAAGGCAAAATAATGGCATGTATAAAGATACTTAATTACACAGTGGAGGCCCCTATTTCCCTGAGCAGCTAACACTGT
The DNA here is from genome assembly GCF_964261635.1 of Lissotriton helveticus. Classification (NCBI taxonomy): domain Eukaryota; kingdom Metazoa; phylum Chordata; class Amphibia; order Caudata; family Salamandridae; genus Lissotriton; species Lissotriton helveticus. The sequence continues at coordinate 145,075,348 of NC_136064.1, forward strand.
TATCACAGAGGTGTGAGCAAAACTCCCCTCTGAGTGGTAACACTCACTTGTACTTTTAAGAAAGAGTGGCTGTCTCCTGGGGATTAGGAGTTCATTCTCCAAGGAGGCATGCGGACCGGATCAGAGCAGACTTGGCAGAACAAATCGAAAAGTCAACGAGGTTTACATCGATCCATTCATTATGGGGCTTTAGTAATGAACTCATACTTGCCTTTGACAATCCTTACACATTGGTGAAATAGTGCCTTTGCTGATTTGATTATTGGCGTGAAGTCCATATTGCCTTCTCCACGCACCAGCCTCAACATTAAGGGGCCGATTCCGATTCAGGAAAAACCGCTCTGAATTTCCGTTCAGAGCGTTTTTCCCATACGAATCGTACCCTGAAAAGTCCCCCGTACGTACGACGAAGTACGATTCGTACCAGGAGCCGTACTCCGTACGAGTCGTACAGAGACCGTATGAATTAAATCCCCGTCCGAATCTCCCTCGGAACCCACTGTATGCGACATCTGTATGGGTCGTGGCTGGTTTTTACGACCCTGCAAGTACGATACGTGTCGGGTACGCACCGTACGACCCTTTTTCTACGGGAGCTGAAAACAGCTGTAAAAGCAGAGTTCGCGCCGAAACAGGTACGTAATGCCCCCCCCCCCGGGTACGGTGCGTACCCCCCATGATCGCAGGGGTACAGTGCGTACCCCTGCGATCATGGGGTGTACGGACCGTACGGTGTGTATGTGTTTGTGTGCTTTTCTGTACGACTCGCCCTTACCTGACGTGGACCGTACGAATCGCGTCCTCAAAGCCCGGTCCGGATCGTACTCGTTGGGTCGTGCGGTATGTGTACGAGTCGTGCGCCATGTGTACGAGCCGTACGGTTCACGGTTTCAGCCTTGCAATACGTACGGATCGCGACGATTTGGAGGGATTCACGGAATACGGATTGTACTACGCGACTCGGTTGGACGGGTACGATTCGTACAGAGAGGGATCCGGATACAAATCGTACGGTCGGTTTTTTTCCCGAACCGGAATCGACCCCTAAATCTCAATGAAGCTGCTTTCGGTAGTGTGCCACAATGTGGCATCCACTTGATATGTAGATATGGGATCACTGACAAAATATAGAGTGCCAAAATATCGACCTACCATAATATATTGGACAAAATATAGAATGCAAAAATATCGAATTCCTATCTGCAAACAGGTAAGTACAAAAACATCGAATCAAAAATATAGTTGTAAAAAATATAGTTAGTCAAAATATCAAATTTTAATAAATGTCTTAAAAGTAATTTAAAATTAATGAAATAATCAATATAATTAACTAAAACATACTTAAACATTAATAAATAATTATTGTAAGTAAAAAAAATAAACATACTATTGTATTTTTTAATACATATCATATCATATCAAGTAAGCTTTATTCGGTTCATTTTTGTTTAAACCATAAAAGCAGCAAATAAAAAAATGCATACGTGTATAATTAACTCAACAAAACATATAGAGAATAAAAAGAGTCCAACTATTGAAACAACTAAAAATCAATTTGACAGTGTAGGTGCAAATCAGAAAGGGTAGATGGATTAGTGGAACTAAATACTTTGGAACCCCTTTCACCAAGAATTGTGGTTCAATGTCAATTGCATTTTGGGAAGATTGAATCGGGGGCCAGGATAGAAATCATGCAGGTCCCAGATGGAAATGGAACCATCTCCCTCTTTGGGCAGAGAAGATCTCAAATAGGGGACAATATTCACTCTCTTAAATTTAATTAAAATCAAGTCACCCGGGATGTCTTTGGGCGACGTGCCTAGCCACCCCACCCTCCTAACACTCAAGATTCCACCATCCAAACCAGATGGCAAAGGTCTGTTATGTTGTAGCCAGGAGATGGTTTTGTGTAACAGGTCTTGTTAGGTTTCCAATTTACTCTGCCTGGGTGCTGGGACCCCGGAGAGAACAGCCACATAGGGGGCGGCTTCCGGTGGTAAATTAATCCGGGGTGCGGTCCTGGGAACTCTAAGAGGTACAGGTACAGAGTTAAGGGTACTACTCCGGCTTCTTGGATTGGGTATCGACATTAAAGGTTCAAGAGTTTGCGCTTTTGTACTTGTCATACGTGTCATGGGCTTAAGCTTTTCATTTTTGCTGGGGAGGATGGGGTGGATGGGTGTAGCATTATTTTCAGTTGGGGTGTAGGTCCTTAATACTGTTTTTTCGATAATGGTCAGCCTGTCTCCCAAAGCGTCGGTTTTTGTGACCAAGGGTGTTAAAGCAGATACTAAAAGTTGCTCTATCTGGGCCAGTAGGGTCAAATGAAGTGGTGATACAAAGTCTGGTATTATGTTCACGTTCACATCCGGCAAATTTAAAGGTGGATTGAAAGAAGATGATGAAGGGCTTGTGCACGTTAATTTGGTGTTAGGTGATTTCCCACTATCATAGTCTTTTTTCACGTCAGGATCTCTACTCACTATGGGGGGGGTAGACACATCCTGGGCGTAGTTCGTACCACACAAGGCATTCAACTCCTCCCAGATAGACATGTTGAGAAGACAACAATAGAAGAGAGTTCAATGACTAGGATTAATGTAGGACACCACAATACCTCCACCTTCGTTGGTGCCAAGTGGGGGGGCCCGTCCCGGCCTCTTCGTGCCTCTGAGGGCCACAGAGGGCCCGCCCTTTGCCCGGGCTTAGCCCGGCGCGGATCCGCGCGCGGTCCCGCGACGCGGATGCTGGTGTCCCTTTTGTGGTAAATAAATAAATAATACCTCTATTTTTGACTAGATATACAATAACAGATAGCTCAATAAATAAGAGTCAAGATTCGAGGTAGTCGGAGTTTGCAGGTTTAATACAGCATAAAGGACAGGAACAGGACAACCTGCACGGGCAAGATCTGGGATGGCTAGCAACTTTTTAATAACAGTGCACAAGCATATATAGTTAAACGAAATACATGATGTTCAATACAATAGGCGTAGCAGTGGGCAGGGCCTGTAGCAGTCGCGAAAGATAAGGCAGAAAGTAGGTGTAACAAGAGGCGTGAACAGGGCGTATACATAGACATGTGATGTAAACGTAACAGAATATGTCATAAATGGGGCGGAAACATGGAGGGGGCTACCTAAGGAGCCGGGACCTCTAACCTAGTGGTGCGCGCAAACTGACAATGACGTGTTACTAGGAGAAGCTGGGGGCTATGACTTCTGCGCTAGAAGAAGAGACTGAAGTCTGGAGAGTCAGAGCGACATGTACCTAAACACTATCTAGTATCTGATGTTTAGAGAACATGTTGATAGAATCCAAAAGTTATCAGGGTAAAGGCTAACAGACTCTAAGACTGGTGCATGCATTATTCTACATGTAGTGCGTGTTGAGGAATATTAAATGACCATTAATACAGTATTTCTCTTACATGGAGACGTAAAGGCTAGACCATGACGGAAACTATTGATGTGATTCAGTAGCTTAGGAATGCAGAGAAGGAGGACTGGACTGATAACTAGAATCATAACATACTCTTGGCAGACTGGCAGGCAGAGCCAGGCCGAGCCGGGCACTGTGAGGCAGGAATTAAGTGAAGGGTCAGGGATACAGGTGGGGGCTGTATCGCTCCTCAGCGAGGGTTCAGGAGACAGGAGCTGAATCTGAGTCCGGGCCCTTTTGAGGCCTAGAAACGGGGACTTTACAATGAATTAACGTGCACACTGAGAAACGTGGCAACGTAGCTTTACATAGGCCTAATACTCGTAGCTTTCACGAGAACTGGAAACTGGCATACTAGAGATGGACACAACTGTAATTGCGTCTTTAATCGATCATGGGGAATACATATGCATATTAATCATGCACATACAACATAGGATGGGGGACACGTAGGGACACAGAACATGGCAAAATTTACTTTTCCACACTTTTCAAGCGCCTCCTGGCGCGGGCTTTCCATCCGGCGGCGTGTCCCGCCGCTAGGGCGTCTGGGTAGTGTAGTTTTGGGAGAAGAATGCCCCCCTCGCACTGCGGCCGCTGGTCTATCTGTGCGGCGGCGGAGGGGAGCTCTGGAGCTGCGCGGTTCCTGGTTGTTGGGCAAGGTAAGCCCCCAATAGCGTCTGGTTTAATACATATATATATATATATATATATACGTAATATTAATAAAAATATATAATATTTGTACCGTAGAATAGCTGGAGGGTAAAATTTACTATTACCACTCCAATGTGTGCAACAGTAGGGAAAGCGTTGGATAGTTTAGAGATAAAAATGACTATTCCCACTCTAGTGAGTGCAACAGTAGGGAAAGCGTTGGATAGCGTAGGGGTAAAATTACCATTCCCACTCCAGTGAGGGCAACAGTAGGGAAAGCGTTGGATAGCGTAGGGATAAAATGACTATTCCCACTCCAAAGAGTGCAACAGTAGGGAAAGCGTTGGATAGCGTAGGGGTAAAATTACTGTTCCCACTCCAGAGAGTGCAACAGTAAAGAAAGCATTGGATAGCGTAGGGAAAGTAATGATTTCATATATTAATACAAATAAAGTAAATATAAATACCACTAAAAATGAATTAAAAATAATTACCAATTTAATATTATGTAATAATTAATCAAATAGAAATACAAATAAATATTAGTTATTAAAAATGTATTACCTATTCATTATTAACAACTAATACATTTTCAATAACACAAACTAATTAATAATAAAAATTAATACTAATTAATAATTAATTAACAGTACATTCATTATCAACACACAACAAGTATTTTTAATATGTAATGAATTACAATTAAATTACTTCCCACCCTTTTCCCCTCTAAACCCACAATCCGCTACGGAAAATACATTAATACAATTATCATGATTTTCAATTAATCAATTAATTCAAATTAATTACCAATTAATAAAAATGAATAACCAATTAAAAATGTATGTACAATAAATTAAAAGTCAATACCGATAAGTAAAAAAAAAACATTTACTTATTGACAATTAAATTACTTCCCATCCTATTCCCCTATTAACCCACAATCCGCTATGGAAAATACATGAATACAATTAACATAATTACCAATTAATCAATTCATAAAAATTAATGACCAATTAAAAATGAATTAACAGTAAATTCAAAATGAATACCAATAAATAAAAACAAATATTTAATTAATTACAATTAAATTTCTTCCCAACCTATTCCCCTATAAAACCCACTACAGAACTATAAAGCAACATTAAATTTAAAATGATTAATACATTCTAAAAATTAATACTTAATATGATATAATTAAAGTAATTCCCACCCTATTCCCCTATAGACCCACAACCTGCTACAGAATTAAATTACGCCAATAATAAATACCATAAAATTCATTACTTAAAATAAATTAAACATACATTACAAAAATATTATACACTTTTAACACATATACTAACATACAAAACACTTAAAAAAATTTGATATTATTAAAAATTCGATACATGGTAAAGCCTATATTATATACTTCAAAATGTTGACTTCTATATTTTGACAATCGATATTACTTATCTTAAATTCGATATTTTTACTACTATATTGAGTCCATTCGATACTTTGTCCATTCTATAGTTTTACTTCGATATTATGTCCATTCTGTATTTGTTTTTCGATATTATGGCTAGTTACGAAGATATGACTGACCATGTGAGGCCGGGATGGTTACACAAGAAGTGACCAATGTAAGTGCTATTGTCTCAAATATTTAAGTGTTGTGGCATTGCTAATGATAATAATAATAATAATAATAATAATAATAATAATAATAATAATAATAATAATAATAATAATAATAATGATAATAATAATAATAACAATAATAATAATAATAAAAATAGTAATAAGATTAATAACAATAATAATCATCTTTATTTGATATAAAAAATATAACAATAAATGAAAACACTTCAAAAGAAAACATCAGGTGTATGTGTCGTCTGTAAAGCAACCAGAAGTACAAAATTAGAGAACACTGAATGCACTATGTCTTACTATCCCAACTGGTTTCTTAGATTCACAAGACTCCCAGCAGCCATTTCTTAAGTAAAGAAATATAATAAATCAGATCCTGGTCAACATTAATTTAGCATGAGCGGGTCACACGGATAATGTTTAATGCATTTATAGCAGCATAGCAATGTGTTAAACTTGCAAACACTCATGTGGCCTTCAGTCACCTGAGTTGGTTCTTAGCCTTAAATCAGATCCTAAAAAACAGAACACAAAAAGTGTATAAACATCAGTTAAGACCTGTAAAAACAGTAAGGCATCACAGGCCTGCCTGAATCTAAGATCCTTTAAAAGCCCTTTAGGGAACATTCATCTGGGGTGTGAATAACATCTACAGAAAAGGGATACAAAGGAGAGTGTCCTACGGAGACCTATTGCCGCAGCCACAGGGACCTCTGTGTTCTACATGCCCGGCAAAACCAGGGGGTGAAGCCAGGAAATGGTGAAATAAATTCAATCTAAAATGAGTAATAAAAAATCTGTCTTGTGCAATTGTTACATGAAATACATATGGTTCGGTGCCCTGCATTGATTTTACTAAAATATTTTCTCTGACCGTAAGTTTCCTGAGCTCCTTCTCCTCTTGGTGTGCCGTAACATATTTAAAAAACAAAGAATCGCCTTGTCTTGGGATCTTACCGTATCCTGACTAGTGAACAAATCTTCTCTTCCTAATAAGGTGATGGTATCCTTAACATATTTTAGCCACAGAATTTTCACTGCATGATCAAGAGAAAGGCATTCCTGGATTACCAATCTGTCAAAGTCTGCCTCCTCATTGGACATTATCTTCACCCAGTAAATTAGGGATTTAACAGCCACTATATCAGAAATATGCTGTGAGGGACTTTCAAGATCTGCCTAAAACATTTTTATTCTCCAGTTTGTAATTTGTTGCTCAAGTTTGAATACCTTCTGTTTTCTCCGGGTTTCCACAACCCCCAAAATCTCCCACTGGTACTGCTGAGCGTGCTTGCCCCTGCTCTCCCTGTCTCTGTCAATCCCCCGGTCTGCCTTTGCCTTCATTTGTGAATCCATTTGTGAATACAGAGTATAAGCAGCACAGCTGTCTACTCTTAAGCACATTTTTCTTTAAAATATAAAAAACACATTCACTAAGAAAATGGAAACTATAAGGAAAGCCATTCACTTCAATTGTACTTTTCACTGTCCTAACACTGAACCCTCTTCAAAAACTACAAAAACATATTCACTGAGAAACAAAAGCAAATGTAATTCATTAAACGGTCTGGGCAACAGTTTACTGAAGTCAAATTGTCCTCTTCCCAGGGTGACTTTATAACAACCTTTAATATAGTTATTCACAGCCCTAGAATCGGGGTCCTTAGATCTGTTAATAGGGGGCTGGTGGTGGCACCACCGCGCAGGTAAACTAAACTCTGCAAGCGTTGGAGCAGAGCTTCTTGCCAAACTCCGCTTACTCAAGCAGAACGCAGAGTGGCAAAACTCTGTGAACTTCACCAGCGGAGCAGATTGTGCCACCCAGCTTTAGTTCAATTCATTCAGACACCTTATCTGGATGTCCTGGAGGAGTAATGGGAGGGAGCATGGAACCTGGGGAAACTATGACTGAGTTCCTAGATAAAAATGAGAGAATGGTGGGGGCAGGAGACAGTGCGGGCCTGATCTGACATTGGTCCCCAGGTTGTTTTTATCCACAACATCCTCAAGAGATAATTACCCACGGAGATTCAGACCAGAATAGATAGCTTAGTACGCCTAGAGACCAAACCCTGGCCCACATCATACACTATTACTGAAGAGACAGGAGAAGGACAGGGGGAAGCAGGAGCAGGCCCAGAGAGACACTGCCAAGCTGGTCCAACAGAAGTTTGAAAAGAGCCACACAAAAATCACCCAAATGGCACCCGTCTAAAAGAGTGCTCCACACATGCACCCTAGAGGGTATTCACCAAGTCCTAGTTGCTGAGGTCCCGGAGGCTGGGCCACAGCCGGCATCATACAGTGTCTCTTCTTTCACAGACTGGGCTTATTAGCCAACAGGCAATGCCTAAAAATATACCATGACCAGAACAGAAATCTGCAAGGACAGACTCAACAAAGCATTCACTCCCAGCGCCAAAGTCAGAACGCTGCCCCTGCATCATCCAATCAGCTGGACCCTCTCTACTGGGTGGTTTGGTGATCATACAACATTTGCTGCAAAAACTGGGAGTTCAGTTCAGCAGGGGCTGGACGCCCTGTGTACAACAAGTGGGGTGACTGTCGGGGGGGTAGTGCCCTAACACAATCACAGGGTACAAACATGCCGTAAGTCTAAACCATTGCCCAGGACACCCTACCTATGTCATACCACTCCCAGTCACATTTCCTTACCTGCGTCCACAGCCGGTCATCAGGGCAGCCATTCTATGTCAATCGGGAATCCATGCTAGAGTTAACGCAGGGCCGCCTCTGTTAATGGTCTACTGGCTAAAGGGTTGGCTGACCGTGCACTTACAGTATACGTGGGTGCCCACTCTCATTGTACCTCAAGCCCAAAGCCCTCACTGGACCCTACGTTTAAGGGGTGCATGCATTGCCTCATGCGCTGGCAGTACGCTTGCATTCCCATTCTCATTGTACCTCAAGCAAACAGGCCTCCCATGAACCTATGTTTGAGGGGTGCCTACATTGCCTCGTGTGCTTGCGGTATGCTCATGTGCCCATTCTCAATCTACCTCAAGCCCAATGCCCTCGCAGGAACTTACGTTTGAGGGGTACGCACTTTGACTCGTATACTTGCAGCACACTCTATGCCCATTCTCATTCTATGTCAGGCCCAATGCCCTCGCGGGAACTTACGTTTGAGGGGTGCATGCATTGCCTTGCATGCTTGCAGACTGCTCGCCAGTGTGTGCGAGCAGCTTCCTTCATTGTTCATCATGCCAGTGTTTATTCTGCCATCTTTGTGTGCTCTATACACATGCCACAGGTAAGAGGGATGTCTAGCATACCTTCTTCACTAAATTTCTGAGTCTCAAAGGCAGTGAAGTCTATTCAGCATTTAGTAATCATCACGCTGAGCAGATTCTTGTCACAGACTAGTGGAATTGTAATTACTCTTCTTGTTGAGGAATTGTATGCACTGCTGTTGCCACAAATGTCTTTGGGATCTTCACCTCACTTCATTTTTGTCATTCATGTTACAGTTTTTTCCTATGAGTGTCTGCCATCTACTGCCACAACTAGAGTGCACTTCCCCTTTCTATCTAATGTAGTATTTTTTAGGTTTCGCCTCCACATCACTGTGCTGTGTTTGTTAAATCTATTGTTTATATATTCTTAAAAGGGGCTTACATCCTTCACTCTCTCTTTCCTGGCGTTTCATTGGCTCCTGTGCCGGACACTTACCATTTCTATTGTCTGTACCATATTTTACTGTATTTACCAATGCTTGCTCCTCATCTGCTTCTCTTATCAGTTTACTGTAGTCAAAATACTGTTAACATCTGCTTTGGTGGAACTATTTTTTCATGAAGTTTTACCTCTTTATTTATTTTTTGTCTTGCTGCAGATTTATACAGTGTTTTTCACCGGGAGACATTGCGTGATTTTCCCAGAATCACAGGATGTTGCGCCACCCAGATCCCTACCAAGATCCCCAGATTTTGAATCACCAGCTCTGGCTGCTGTGCTACATCCTTTCCAATCCTGTGGTACTTGTTTCCACGTACATCATTCTCTTTGTAAAATCTTTTCTCCCGCACTGCAAGCTTTATCGCGATCACCACACAAAGTGAAAAAAGTATTTCATAATTATTTACTAAGTACGCTTCTTCACTCCTGTATTGTTTAGGTTCTGAAGGACAGGGAGCGTTTGAACATCTCCCTGATGTGTCTGATGATAAGAAAGTGAAGTGTCATCCGGTGGCAAAAAATATGAGATGCTTGTACAAAAATTGGACAGGCATTACCTGCCTAAAGTGTTTATCATTCTGGCATGCATGCACAACAGCCAGATAAAACAAATTTTGGGGGAAGTACAGATGAGCGAATAAGAGACCAAATCATGTTGAGGTGTGTGAATGATAAGGTCGGGGAACATCTGTGATTCAAAGGAGACTGCAAATCCAACGATGTTGTGCTAGTCACAAAACAAATTGAACATTGCCAAGCATGTGTGGCAGAATTAAGTCAGGGGCCTTTTAAGAAATCTGAGCTACAAGAGGTCAATGCTGAGGGTAGCTTTAGATGTTGTAATTTGGGGCATTCGGCCAACGGCAAGGATGGTCCTGCAATTAAGTTATAATGCAGTATTAGTGGCAATTAAGGGCATTAACCCCTTCCATGCTCATGACGGAACGGTTCCGTCATCAGCGTCGGTGCTCCGGTGCTGATGACGGAACATTTCCGTCATGAGTCAATGTGATTTATGACCCTTCAGCACTGCAGCAAAATTCGCGTAGCACTGAAGAGGTTAACTTGAGGGCCGTAAGAGTGAACTAGCTCTAAACCTTTGGATAAGGGTAAAAGAAAAAACAAATAAGTAAATATGCTGACTGTACCGTTCCTGCTGCAAGTCTCTGATTCTGACATTAGTGTGTTTGGTGATGTTGGCCCACCTAAGATTGTAGTTCCGGTGAACGACATTGAGGTGGAAATTATAATGGATTCTGGTGTCAATTTGCATTAATATTGGATGTGAAATTTGAAAAATACTTTAAAGGAAAAGTTGTGTTGTTGGTACTTGTTTTTTGACATTAAACCGTTATCCTATGAAGGTAAACCCATAGAGTTGATTGGATATTTGAGGAACATTTCTGTTTTAAGGAAAATTAAATGAATGGTAAGTTTTATATTCTGGTTGTTCATGACACCATGCTGAGCTGGCCCCATCAGGCTTTAAAGACACTATGCTAAGCTGACCCCATCAGGTTTTAAAGACACCATGCTAAGCTGGCCCCATCAGGCTTTAACGACACCATGCTGAGCTGGCCCCATCAGGCTTTAACAACACCATGCTGAGCTGGCCCCATCAGGCTTTAAAGACACCATGCTGAGCTGGCCCCATCAGTCTTTAATAGATAAAAGGCTTCAAACAATTAATCAATCAATTCATACTTGAAAAGTCTATCTTGTCACCCAGGAGGGTATGAAGCATATGTGAGGGTGAGGTGTGAGGACGGGGTGTGCGGAGCAGAGGTTCCTTTGGAAGTGCAGGAGGTGGTCTATGTAGTTTGTTCCCCTGGGAACAAGGTAGACAAATAAAGTTTAATATGTCTGGAATCAGAATGTCAAAATACATCTTTTATTGTAGATGATTTTTACATTCTGTGTTTGAAAATCCCACCCAAAGTAGGTATTTTCTTGCTTAGCCATCATGTGTGTCTCTGCTGGGGTTGTGGGTTGACTTTCCAGCTTTGGAATGACAGGGGAAGGGGAGGTGTAGTAGCTCCAGAGAGCCTGATTGGTCAGGGCTGGGCTGATTAGTCCTGGGATGAATTTAGAGTAGTGGGAGGAGATATCTTTGCACAATGCCGTCTCCACCCCCTGCCAGGAAGCTGCACCAGTGAGGACAGAACTGGTTTGGGTACAGACACTCTCTGTCTTTGGAGAACAAAGGATTTGGTGGTATAAATATTGGGGCCCAGACCCCAGAACTTTAGAACTCTTTTAGACCAAGAAAACTGTCAAGAAGAAGAGCTGGATAAGCTGTGAGGAGGTACTACCACTTTGCTGTGTGCTTTGCTGTGTTGGCCTGCAGTGATTGCTTCTGTCTTGGGCAGTGAAAGAACTGGACTGAACTACCTGCAATCTATCTAAATTGTGAGTTTCTCCAAGGCCTTGAGGAAGAGATGTCTCCCTGGTCAAGAAGTCTCAGGAATAGCAAAGACTTCAAGCTCCTCTGCCCTCACCACTGGGGAGTGTGTGTTTTGTCTGCAATAGAAGAAAAAGAAACCTGAAGCCATCTATGACGCTGCTGCTGACTCCGTGTCCTGAAGGCTCCACAGAGGGCACTGCCACAATGCTGCACGCAACCATGGTCTGACCAATGACACCTGTAGACAATGCTGCTTGCTCCGCAACCTGTGGACACTGCACTCCACACCGCTTTGCTTTACACCGTTGCCCTGGCATCCCCGATAACAACGCTTCACGTCGACATTGACACCGCTGCTTGCACTGTGGTTTGAGGGCACACCTTGTGAGTTACACAATGCACCATCCTCATCCTACACCGCAGCCTTGGCCTACTGACACCTGGACCACCGACTACAGTTTATCAGCCGACGTCATCGCTTCATCAATGATGATGGCGCTGCTTGCACCATGACCTGCCAGCACCACGAAGAGGACAACATCACTCGCACAGCATCGCAAGCCTGGTCTCACCGATGCTGCTGGATGACCGTCACTGAGCTGCTGCCTGAACCGTGACCTGAGGGCACAGCACGCCACACTGCTGCACTTTGCACCACAGCACCCAATGCCTGCTGATGCCAGCGCTCCCGACTTCAACTATGAGGGGGTTCGATCTGCCGCGTGTGTGAGGGCCCAATGACTCCTGCACCAACCCCCTGAACCGACACCTGCAGTCGCCATGCTTTCTGAGCTAAATGAGGGGTCGCAGATGCCCTGCATTTCTAAAGGTATTGTTTTTCTGGTCTTCCCGACACCGTAGCTGGCCCACAATGCTGCCGTCAGCCAGAACTGTTTGGATTTGTTGTTCTCAACGCTGTGATAGCTCCAGACTGAAGATTTGTAAGTACTCTAGTGTGGATTTTTATAATTTTTGGTCTAGTCTTAACTATATTAATATATTGGATATTTTTTTTAAACTTTTGAGGTGTCCTTTTGTAGTGCTTACACTGTGCTACTGTTGGTAATGTGCAAATGCTTTACACACTGCCTCTAAGATAAGCCTGACTGCTCGTTCCAAGCTACCAAGGGGGTGAGCAGGGATTATTTTAGGAGTATAACTTCCTTATTCTGACTAGAAGAAGAGGTCCCTACTTGGACAAAGGTGTGAACTATTGGCAACTAGTGACCCCCGATACTAACAAGGGGTCTGACCTTGCCGCGTTTCCAGGTGTTAGGAAAGGTGGCTGTTGTTATAGTAGCATTGAATATGGGCGTGAATTGGGGACTGATCTTGTCTCTTCCGAGTCATGGGGGCAGGGGTCGGTGAGTGCTCCCAAGTAGATGGATGCATTAGAGTGGTTGTGTTTGGTGTGCTGAGTTGTTCTCATATGGTGAGCATATGTTCAATTGGAGCCAGAGGAGGTTGGAGAGTTTTGGATTGAACATTTTTGAATGGTTGCAAGCTTGTTGTGGAAGCGATTGGTGAGGGTGTTGCAGATTTCCTGTGATGAAGGGATAGAGTTTTCGGTGGCTGACAGACAGGTGAACTCTCTCATGATGGTAAAGTGTTCCGTGGATTGGCTGGTGCTAGTCTTGATCCAATGCGTCAGGACCTCTTTTTTGTGATTTTGATCTGTCAGTGGTAGTTGTTGAGGGGTCATTTGAAAATTGAATTGGTCATTGTGGTTCCTGTTGATTAGCCATATTCTTTCCAGTTGTTTGAACCTGCATTTGACATGATGAGTTTTGGGTTGTAACAGCTGGCTTGTTTGGAGGGTCTGGACATTTTGGCTGGTTTAATAAAAGTGGCTTGGTCAGTGAAATTGGTGATCCAGTCACTGAAGTTCGGTGCTGCCATCCAAGTTGGTGGTGTCTTTGGGCTGTGTGGTTCAGAAGCCATCAGTCCATTTTTGCTGAGTGACGTTGGACCAACTACGGAAGGGGGTGCTGTAAGGGTTGGGGTGCTGTCTGGGCAGATCAATCAAAGGTAAAGTGTATGATGGAGAGGTCCGACAAGGTGAGTTCTGAGGTGTGACTGTATCTGATTCTGTTGCTAGATGTGAAGATGAGTTCCAGATTGTGCCCTGCTTTGTGCATGGGATCATGTACCAGCTTTTACAAGTTCTTGGAAATATATAGACATACACTTAGGGCAAAAAGTGGGATGGGTATGCCCAGACGCGGGGCCATTGCTCACTGTGCCACTGGATTCAAGCTAGCCTGGCTGATGAAGGGTGACATACCCTGAACCCAGTCCCATGATGCTTGTTTCCAGTCCAGGGAGGACTTGGCCTGGCAGTTCTGTCTGGGCTGTTCCCATGGGGCACATTGTCAAGACTGATTTGCATATGGCTGGGTCCAAACTGGGGTATAGTAGTGGGTAAAAGAACAATGGATTTAACCCAGATCTTTTGACTCGGGGAGAATGTTTGCATTGTCAGCATTCCATCCATCATTTGTTTGCTGTAACACTATGATAAAGCATGACACCTCTCAGGGTGTTGGAGTGACCTTGCTCCTCATAAGAGCTCTCCCCCTTTAGCCCTTCTCCTACTTAGTTCCGTATCTCTTCTCGCCCCCTTCTCTCTCTTTCTCATGTTGTTGATCGAGACCAGGAGAAGAACCTGTTTCTTCAAGCTAGAAGGTAGTTAAACATTAAGGCAGTGAATATGTTTACAAATAATGAAAACAGCAAATTTGTGTTTTGCAAATATGTATGTTAGACCTGGCACCATTGACGTGAGTCTCCCTTCCATTTTTGCTGTTGCCTCATGTGTTATTGCTGGTGTAAGTTGCTTCAACACCCTCGGAATGCTCCGCAGGATCTCCGCAGGATCTTCAAATGGATCCCTCCCGACACGAGAAAAACCGTCACCAAGGCCCTCATCACCATGCAGACTCGACAACGGGAACGCCCTCTACTCAGGAACAACAACCAAGCTCCTGAGACAACTACAACGAATCCAGAACGCCTCGGCACGACTGATCCTCGACGTCCCCCGATGCAGCCACATCACACCCCACCTGAGAGGCCTGCACTGGCTCCCCGTCAACAAGAGGATCACCTTCAAACTCCTCATCCAGGCGCACAAAGCAATACACTACACTGGACCTATATACCTCAACAACCGACTCAGCTTCCACTCCCCCACCCGAAGCCTCCGCTCAGCCAACCTTGCTCCTGCCATAGTTCCTCGTATCCGGAAAACCACCGCCGGCGGCAGTTCCTTCTCCTACCTCACCGCCAAGACCTGGAACTCTCTCCCTACCAGCCTACGACAGACCCAGGACCTGCTGGCCTTCAGAAGACTTCTCAAGACCTATCTCTTCGATCAGTAGCGCCCCCCCCTCCAGCGCCTTGAGACCCTCACATGTATGTAGCGCGCTTTAGAAATGCAGTGATTGATTGATTGATTGGACACTGTGCCACTGCTATCCAGTGCCACAGTGCAAGTGCTCCCTACTGTAAATTGATGTAGTAATCAGTGGTTCCATGTTCGGCTATTTGGTTTACTTGTCAGACCCTAGTCTAGTGCCCAGGGCAAGTAAATCCAAATGCTGTTGGTGGCCCTGCATCACGGAAGTGCCACCCACAGAAGTAGCCTTGTAAAATGTGTCTAAGGTCAGTCATTGCAGGGGTGCTAGGTAGCACTTGACTAAGATGGCCGCACTGTTGTGTGGCTCCAGCCCGCCTGAGCCTTTATCCATCCTGCATACCATCCTACGGTGAAAAATATGCCTTAAAAACATCACCGATGTGATCGCGACGATGTGAGTACTCCACTGGTATCTTCATTTCTGGGCTGGCTGCTGTGGCCACCGGGCGCTGCCGAAGTTTGTCGCCCACGGCTTCCATCTGTCTCCCTCACTGCCCTAGGTCCGGCCGCTACTCTAATAAACGCCGCGGCTTTCTGGCCTACATGGGCCTAACGACACTGCAGTATCGACGGCCTGTGTGCTGACGGGTGCAATGGCGGAGTGGAGGATCTAAGCTGCCAGGTGTGCACTGGGGACCGAGGTGAGAAGCCTGCCCACGCCCCCCCTACACTCGGCTCCCGCTGTGGTTCACCCCTGTTGTGAACTGGCCTCCGGACGGGCTGCGGGTGTTGCGCAAGGCTGCGGATTCGGGCCTTCTCCTTGCCACCTGCCGTGCTTATCCCCTCCTGCTGGGCGTGCTGCACCGGGGGCTTGAAGAGGCCATCGGACTCACCACTCTCCCGGGGGCGCGCTATACAGAGCATCATCATATCGCTTCGTCCCCGTGCATCATAATATCCGCCGCAACTGCATTCTTTCGCCCTCCATGTGCCGGCTATTTATATCGCGTCCTCCTGCCACGCATCCTTCAATGAGGGCCTGAACTGAAGTAGGCACCATCCTTCCTGTCCCTGCGCCAGTCCTGCTCCTCTGTGTACTTGCCGCCGGACCTCTCCCACGTGCTGGCAGGGCGCTGAGGCCTACCTGGACTCCTTCTGAGGAGGAAACACCACTGGCGGAGCTGCAAAGCTCAGGGGAGGACACTGCTCCTGCTGAACAATCTCCCCCTGGCAGTTAGGATAGAGTCTGCACCATTCCAATTTTTTGCTCGGTCCTGTTTGGTTTTGGGGGAAGCGATCTCTCGTTCCCCTATACTGTACTACCTGCTCCCTCCCCCCCTCGGTGACAATCTTGTCTGGACTGCTCTTTGCAGCTTCTCCGGCGGGGTCGGGCCCTCTTTGTGGATACTCTGCTGAAACAGAATCTCGCCCCACGTCAGGCGGTGCCTGTTGCACCCTCCCCTACAGGCCTCAAGCTAGAAGACGATGTAACAAACTTACACCCTGCCTTAGGACCCAGCTCTCCACGGGTCAGCGCCTGCCTCCCTAGGCTCCTGCCATTCAAGTTCGGCCTGGTGCTCCCTTGCACCTGTACTCCCCTCAATTACACTTCGGAGTTATTCCCAAGGCCTCACCTGCTCACTACTGACTGCTGTGCCCCACAGCTCTACTGCACGGCTTCATTGGCTCCTTGCTGGCCCGGCTGGCCCCCTCTCACGCACATGGTTGTCCCTGATTTCACGATGGGGCTGAACAACACTCGACAATCCAAGCTGCCTTAGGAAGCTCGAAAAACTGCCGACTCCCAACCGACGGAAGGGTCCGAGTCTGGGGTGGCGGCGCCCCCGGACGTGGACTGCAAATCACTCCTTCTGGACATGAAGGTTAGGCAACGCCACCAATAAGCTAGTACCAACTAAAACTTTATCTAGGAACAGAATCACACCATCTGCCCCATGGTACGCTGAGGAAGTAAGGAGGCAAAAACAGCAGAATAGAAATAGGGAAAGGCAGTGGTGAAAAAACTATGCTCCTGAGGATAAGGCCAAATACAAAGAGTCTCTGACTGTTTATAAAGCAATAATTACCGAAGCTAAAAAATCTTTCTTCTCGCATAAAATAGAAAAAGCTAAAAACTCAAGCAGACAATTATATGATATCACAAGAACTTTATCCGGTAATGCTCCTGATCTGACCCCACCAGTATCTCAATCATTCTGTGATGCATTGGCCAAATTCTTTTTTTCAAAAGTCAATGATATCTATCAGGCCTTTTCTCCAAATCCCACAATATTAGCTCCCCTTGATCTGGCCTCTGACAAGGCCATGGGCAACTTCAAGGCGATTACTGAAGATCAGACTAAAGCTATCGTATCTTCTATTAAAACTGGTTCAATATTAGATCCTTGCCCATTTTCAGTCCTTCCACCAGTGATGGATACCCTTATCCCAGTGATTACTTCAGTCTGTAATTTGATATTTGACTCCGGAACTTTCCACGATTCCTTAAAAAACACGCTGGTGAATCCCTTGTTGAAGAAATCAACTTTAGATAGGGCCAAATTAAAGAACTATGGGCCTATCGCGAGTTTACCATTCTTAGCCAAGGTGATTGAAAAGACCATGAATCAACAGTTAGTCGAGTTTGTAGAGAAACATCATCTACTGGATGACTCCCAATTTGGCTTTCGAAGATATCATGGCACCGAAACTGCCTTAATTAAGGCTGCAGATGACATCAGGGCAATTCGAGACCAAGGAGGGACAGCGGTACTTGTACTGCTAGACCTATCGGCGGCCTACGACACGGTCGATCAAAAGATTCTGGTCGACCGTGTCGAAAAGATGGGCATCTACCATCTAGTGAGAAACCTGATTGCATCCTTCCTGGCCGATAGATCCCAGGCAGTCACCCTGGGCCCATATCAATCCGCCAAATTGTCATTGCCGTGTGGGGTTCCTCAAGGCTCATCCCTAAGTCCGACACTATTTAATATCGATGTGTCGGACCTTGCTAATGTCATCAAAGCATATGGGATGAGCGTAACCTCCTACGCTGATGCCACCCAACTGGTTTTGTCCATTAAAGATAATGGACTTGAGGTGGCTGACAGTTTCCAACATGGAATGATTGCAATCGGAGAGTGGATGGCATCTAATTGCCTTAAGCTTAACTCCGATAAGACGGAGGTGCTTATCTTTGGACCCCTCCGACCAGAGTGGTCAACAACCTGGTGGCCATCCGCCATGGGAGATCCCCCTAGCCCAGCTCTCAAGGTTAGGAACCTGGGAGTAATTGTTGATGTGGACTTAAATTTTGTGGCACATGCCAATAAGGTAGCGGCAGCAGCCCATTACAAACTAAGGATGATCAGGAAAATCATTCCGTATCTGCCTGACACCGCCGCTAAAACATTGATAAGCTCTTTAGTGTTATCATCTCTTGATTATTGTAACGGTCTGTTTTTAAATGCCCAAGTCAGAACAACGAACACGCTTCAGTCTGTGCAGAATGCAGCAGCTCGGTTGCTTTCTAGAACACCCAAGTTTTCCCCGATATCAGATACCATCAAGAGATACCACTGGCTAACGATCCGTAATCGGATCAAATTTAAATCGCTTTGCATAATATACAAAGCACTCCATGACCAAGGCCAATTCTTTTTTAAGGATCAGTTGATACCTTACAAACCGGGTAGACATCTTCGATCGGCCAGCCTGAACCAATTAGTGGTGCCTCGATCTAAAACAGTTTCATGGGGAGATCGTCGCTTTATAGTGGCGGCATCTAAACTATGGAACATATTGCCACAGTTCATTAAGTTGTCCTCTTCACTTCTCCAGTTCCGTAAAGGATTAAAGACTTGGCTTTTCGATCAATAATTTACTTTAACATCACTATGAGCCCCAGAGACTACTAGGGAATCTCTCAGCGCCAAGACGCCTATGGGTATATGTTAGCGCTTAATAAATCGGAAAAAATAAATAAATAAATAAAATGAAGCAAAGTCTCTCCTCCATTGATTCCAAAATTGACGCGCTCAATACCAGAATGGATACTGTGGTGACTAAACTTGACCAACATGATACCCGTCTGAAAGAGGCCGAAAGTCGAATTTCTGATTTGGAAGACACCGCCACGTCCACTGGGCGCCATCTCACTAAAATGGACAGGCTCTTAAAAATTCATAGCGGACAAAAACAAGGACCTTGAAGCTAGGTCTTGATGAAACAACGTTCGTATTTTAGGCCTTGCGGAGACAACCAATACAGGACGAATGGAGGATTTTGTAGAAAAGCTGGTTGGTGACCTGTTCGGTAGGGAGTTATTTTCTCCACACCTCACCGTCAAAAGGGCACACCGATCCCTTGCGGCCCGTCCCCCTCCTAGAGCCACTCCCAGACCTATCATTGTGAGGTTTCTGAACTACCGGGACCGAGATATGCTTCTCCGGCTGGCCCGGGAGAAAGAACATGTTCCATACGAAAATATTTCTTTGTATTTCTACCCGGACTTCACACCTACAGTGCAGGAGGCACGCCGCAAATTTGCAGGAGTGAAAAAAAAGCTACAATTGCTGGAAATTCCTTATGCCATGTTCTACCCTGCCAAACTAAAAATCACGCACCGAGGTCGACAACACTTCTTCACTTCCCCGCAACAGATTGAAGAATATCTTCAGCGCCACCGACAGGTATCCTCCAAAGCGGCGGATTCCGGCGACCGCTCCAGGTCTCCACTTTCCCAGCAGGACTGACACCTGTTCCTTCTTGGACTATCATAAGAATACTCTGCCACTCCGATATGAAGTGCTGTCTTGAACTGCCTTGGTGATGTATAAGACTGCTTTTCTATATTTTTGTTCACCTTTATGTACATTTTACAGCTCAGGTTTCATCTCTGTCCCAAATTTGAGTGCTAAGCCTCAGGCTTCAGCACTAGTGGGTGAAATACAGGAGACGTAAGGGCGGGTCGAGTGCCCCTAGTGACTTTTCCCCCTCTTCAGGGCGAACCCCTGCTCCCTCTCCACCGTGATTTGGGAGGATACTGCTGTTTTTGTCATTGGATACTGTATTGCGGGATGGAATATCATACCCGACAAGTTTGGGGATGTCGGAGTGGGGATCTACGATGCTGTTTTGAAATGTACCAAAGTATTGTTAGTATCTGCACTGTACTCTAGGTCTGGGTCTGGGACCCTACTGTTTTCTTTCACTGAGCACCCCACATGCGCTTGTTTACCGTACTATGCCATAGACACTGATGGGCTCTCCGGGCGACACTAGTACGCGTCAGATCATTAAACTAACCTCATGGAACATTCGAGGCCTGAATGACCCCAGAAATAGTAGACAGGTTTTGAGATATCTAGATAGGCATGGTATAAACATCGCTCTCCTACAGGAGACGCACCTCACCCCTGGAAATACTATGCAATTCGCTGCCCGATGGGCCACAAGTCGCACATTTTCGTCCTATTCTAATTACTCAAGAGGAGTTACAGTTCTTATAAAGAGTGGGGTGGCGTTCACGCCCACAGGGGTGGATAACGACAAGGAAGGCAGATTTTGTCTGGTCTGGGGACGCTTGCATACACATGATGTTCTGTTCGCCAATTACTATGGCCCCAATGTGGACAATCCTACTGCTCTGCTTATAGTATGGGGGAAAATCCAGACGCTGGGTATTGCGCATGTTATTTGGGGAGGAGATTTTAACACTGCACTGAGACCTAGCTTGGACAGATCATGACTACTCCCCTCGCACTACACTAATACGCAGCGCACCCTCTGTGGCATAATTGATGATAATAACTTGACTGATGCTTGGAGGTACATCCATCCCGCCATCCAAGAAGGCACGCATCATCACTCTTCTATACACTCTACATGGGCACGCCTGGATTATGTCTTCATCTCGGCGGGAGTGACTCCCTGGCTATTGCGCGCATCACACTTAGCCCGCACATTCTCAGACCACTCCCCGGTCCTCTTGGAATTACAGATTCCCCTTGATTGTTCCCCTTACCTGTCCTGGCGACCTAACCCGGCACACCTCAGAGAAGCGGTCTTTAAGTCCGAATTGGAACAGGACATACGGGATTTTTTTGAACGCAACATTTCTACCGTAGATAGTATCACCACTGTTTGGGAGGCCTTTAAGATAACCGTTAGAGGTTGGTGCATAGCTAAAGGCGGAGGCATTTTGAAGTCCTCACGTACAGATCTGCATAGCTTGGAGAATGAACTGTGTGGTCTTGAGAGCTCCATTAGTCGGTGTCCTGCAGACCTCGCGGCTCATGCCAGCATGCTTGACAAACTCTCTGAATATACACAAGTGGCAGACAGGGCGAGCAAATTTCTGGGACGACCACATATGGCCCAAATCTATGGTGAGGGCGACAGACCTGGGAAAGCATTGGCTAACTCGGTTAGGCCCCCTAGATTTGCTAATTATTTCACCCAATTATACGATGAAGCCGACAATATACATAGGAACCTCCCTGATCAATGTATATTTCGGTACCACTACCTCACACAGGATGGAACCTCTTGACCTCCCAACTTATTTTGAGGATGTTGCACTGGCACGGTTGGGGGACACCCAGCAGAAGTTCCTTCATTTAGAATTGGAGCTAGATGAAATCACCAAGGCTATTATGGGCATGCGATCTGGTAAGGCTCCTGGGTCTGACTGACTTCCTATTGATTTTTTTAAACTCTTTGCCCCCATCCTAGCCCCTGATTTGAAACAAGTATTTTATGCCGCACTCGATGAAGGTAGTCTCCCCCGTACTATGCGCGAAGCTCCCTGCTCGAACCTGGTAAGACCCCAACTCACTGCGACTCCTACCACCCCCTATCCCTTTTAAACTGTGACACCAAGATTCTTGCCAAAGTGATGGCCACTCGCCTTAATCTCCTTATGGGGCGCTTGGTCCTGCCAGACCAAGCCGGGTTTGTCCCTAACCGAGCTACCTCCCATAATCTCCGCACCCTCCATGCAGTGCTCCAGGACATTGACCCAAAGTGCGACGCCGTGGCGGTATTCTTGGTTGCCACCAAGGCTTTTGACTCGCTAGAATGGGATTACCTGCTTGGCACACTGCAACATATGGGGATGCCTTTCAGTTTCCTAGACTGGGTTAAGCTGCTATATCATCAGCCCACAGCCACTGTGTTACTCACCGGCAGCAGGTCCACCCCTTTTACCGTCCAGAGGGGCACCCGCCAAGGATGCCCTCTCTCCCCTATCCTCTTTGCGATTGTAATTGAGCTCCTAGCCGCAATCCTCCGTCAAAAGCATAATCACCACTTCCTTATTTACCCTACCCGGCAATTACTCGTCTCGCTTTAGGCGGATGATATGACGCTCTATATAAAAATGCCCCGTGATAACTTAAATCCTGTGTTGTGCGAAATTTCAAAGTTTGGGGGTATTGCGGGTGTGCAAATTAATTGGGCCAAATCTGCAATTTTCCCGCTAACCGATAATATTCCCCCACACCTCCTTGACTACCCACTCATGTGGGAACAGGACGAACTAAAATACTTGGGCATCCGCATCACCAGAGACAAAGACGCAATGATGCGAGCCAACTATGGCACTGTACTAGACAAAATCACGGATAATATTACCAAATGGTTGCACCTCCCACTTTCTATGGCCGGTCGCATTGCCCTCACCAAGATGGTACTCCTGCCGAAATTACTATACCTCTTTGTTAATATCCCGTATAATCAAGGACAATTTTTTTTTCGCTCCCTCAGATCCCAGCTAACAAGACTAATTTGGGGTGGAAAGCAGGCACGTCTCAGCCTCAATAAACTTATTCTCCCATTTCACCAGGGTGGGTTTGAGGTACCCAACTTTGAAAGGTTCTATGATTGTGCCCAGGCCGTTTATTGGTTCCAACCGCCACCATTTATGGCGCACTTGGCCGTTGAAGACAGCCATATGGCCCCCACAGTCCAAACCAGATACATTCACACCCCGGTGAGATAAAGGGACCGCGACCCCTCCACTGTAGATTATACGGTGAGGGCCTGGAACCGTTTGGCACGTGCCTTGGACAGCCCGTTTGTTTATTCAACCAACCTGCCATTGATAAATGATCCCAGATTACATGTCACTTGTGAGGTACTTTGTCACAGGATGCTTAAGGAGTTGGGAATTTGCTTGTGGGGAGATCTGAATGTGCAGGGTACTTTCCGAACGGTGGAGCAATTTTTTGGGGAGAAATCCCCCTCCGTTATGGATACCGTTTTATTTGCTAGATTGCGGCAGAGCGTCCGAGCCCTTACTCCGTCATTCCCCACCGAGCCTGACACCTTTGCGCCGCTTCACGCCATAGTACAACCTGACACCCCAAGTCATGTCGTATCCATGCTACACAAACATGCACAAGCCGTATGATGTTCCACTTCCTTGAGGGCCAGAATAGAGCGGGACGGGGACCCTGCCGAACCGCTGTCTGACAAGCAATGGGAAACTAGCTGCACACAAACACATGCAATTACCGGCAACAATAGGCTGAGGCTACTACATTACAAATTCCTTCATTGGGTATACCACACCCCTGCTCGACTACATACATTTCATTTGCACGAGACAGATTGCTGCCTCCGCTGCGGCGCTGCGGGAGCTGACTTTATTCACCTTGCCTGGTCCTGCCCCCAGGTTGCCACTTACTGGGGACAGGTTTTCGATGGGCTTGCTGACATGCTAGGCGTAGAAATGATCCCATGCCCATTGCAGGCGCTACTGGGCCTGACACAGTCCATTGTCACTATTCACAGAAAATTCCTGGCTCTCAGCCTCTTGTTGCGAAACGCTTAGTTGCCTGTCGGTGGGGACGAGGGCGAGCCCCTAAATTTATATGTTGGATCCGATCCATCACCACGTGGCAGGAGCGCTTACACGATTATGCAGAACTCCTGCCCCGAGGTCACAGCCAAGAGACATCTGGGCTCCATTCATGGCTCACCTCCTTCGGCAGCGGGCGGGCGGGGTGGACGACCCGGAAGGGGAGTTCATGGCTGATGACCGCACATCATGCTCTACTGCTCTGTAATGCTTGAATGTATGTATATCTGTTATCTGCTCCTCGTATGACCACTCAATGTGCAACTGTTCCTGGAAAGTACCTGCCCGAACAGTCATGGAATACTGGCAAACTCCTCTCTAAATTGTTGCTGGATGACTGTGCCCATCTGACTGTGTTGCTGAACTGGCCTCTAAGGGTCGCTGGGGTCCTTCCCCCTCTAGGCTTGGTTTTCAATATTTGAATATGCTATTGACTTCGAACACCATTTTTTCATTGTTTTACTATAGGGAATGTTGGGGGGGTGGAAGTTGGGGTCATAGATTGTATAGTTTTTCGAATCCTCACTATTGCATGCCAATGTTTTCCATGGTAAGATGCCAATATTGTGCTAAACAATATGATATAAAAATGCCTGAACTCATCACATTGATGTACCATGCTTTCAAATATAATAAAGGTTTTTGAAACTTTAAAAAAGGAAAAAAAAATAAAATAAAAAAAAAAAAGGGCCGTCATTGCAGAGCCTGCGTGCAGTCTGGTACTGTCATGCTGACTGGGCAAGTGCCCCCACTTCCCAGTCCCTAAACCTTCCCTTTTCTTCATCTCAGTCACCCCTATCGTAGGCCAAAGGGCAGGGTACATCATAAGTATAAGGTAGGACAAGCCCTGATGTGTGTGGCATGTCCTGATAGTGAATTACAGCCAATTTAGTTTTTCACTATTGCAATGTTACCTGTTCTCCATAGGCCTGAATGGGCTGTTAGAGTTATTACTTTTTATAATCCTAACTGTCTCAGAGAACATGGTAGAAATTCAAGTTTAGTATGCCTGAACTCAGAATAATAAAATACATCTTTTAGTGAAGTTGGTTTTAACATTCTGTTTTTGAAAATCCCACTTTTAGAAAGTAGGTATTTGCTTGTCTAACCATTCAAAACTGCCTCTGCTAGGTTGTGTATTCCTTTGTCTGGTTTTGTGAGTGACAGGGCTGGGGGATTCCAAGAAACAGGCCGAGTCACCCCGTGGTGAATAAAGAGATCAGCATCTTGATGGGAGGGAGGAGTGCACCTTAACCTTGAAAAGGGCTGTGCCTGCCTTCCACAATGCTGGCTCCACCTCCTGGGGAGCGGCTGATGTATCTGCCCTGCACACTGAAAGTAGAGAAGGAGTCCTGTAAACAAAGTGCTCCAGGACTGTACTTGCCTACCACAATGTTGACCCCACCTGCTGTGGGGTGTCTGATGTTTCTGCCCTGCACTGTGAAAGGAAAGGAGAAGTCTGGTAAACAGAGTGCTTCAGAACTGGTTTGGACTGGGCAAAGGCCCCTCTCCCCTCAGAGAACAAAGGATTTTGAGGTATAGATATTGGGACCCTGATCCCATGAAATTAGATCACTTTTGGACTACAAGAAGAAACCTTTACTGAGGAGAGGAACCTGAAGAAACTGAGGAGAGACTATTCCCAAGCTGAAGTGCTGCTTGGGGTATTGGCCTGCAGTGGTAGCCTTACTGCCAAAGGAAGGAGAAAGGAACTTTGTGTACTTTGCTTTCAACTTGTGAAGGTTCTCCAAGGGCTTTAAAATGAGCTTGCCTCCTGCTGAAGTCTCAGGGACAACAAACTTCAACCCCCAGCTCCCCAGAGTTCTTTTGGAAGTGCCTACTGCTGTTTTGGGCTTTCTGAGAAACTGAGTGTCGCAAGGAGCTGGAAGCGCGATTCAACGAGAAGAAGCGTGTCGCCGGTGCTGTGCCTGCCGTTGCAACTCCGAAGGAGGGTGTCGCCGCTGGAAATGTTGCACTGCACAGCATCGGAGAGAAGCATGCTGCAACGAAGAGAAAGCAAGTCGCTGCTGCTGCTGTCGCAACTCCGAAGGAGGGTGTCGCCTCTGTAGTTGTCGCACTGTACCGCATCAGGAGAAGAATCTCGCAATGAAGTCGGAGCGTGTCGCCGTCTATGTGCCTGCCGTCGCAACTCCGAAGGAGGGTGTTGCACCTGGAACTGTCGCGTTTCACAGCATCGACCAGGAGCACCTCGCATCCCTGAGAAGCACGCCACCGTCAGAGCTACTGCCTTCGCATCTTGGATGCCGCCACTGTAGTTGTCACATCGAGCGGAAGCTTCACTCATCGTGGGAGAAGAGCGTCGCTGCTGGAGCTGCTGCGTCGCATCGTAAGGGTGTCACCTCTGCAGTCCACATATCGAACCGAGAACTTCTCGCATCCCCGAGAAGCGTGCCGCACCTGGAAGATCTTCACGTCTTTATTTCTTTGTATCTGAACTTTGCCGCATTCCAATCGCTGCGAAATTGCCTGTCGTGGAAGCGCAATGCAACCTAAGGTACATTGACGCAAAGTGTTGCATCTAAGAACTGAACTGAACTAAGTTTAAATCTACCATCTGAAAGTAATAGTATTGTGTATTTTTGTAGTTTATGGTCTTGTGGTAACTCTATATAAAGAATATTTGATATAAAACCTCTGTGGTGTCCATTTGTAATGTTGTCACTGGGTTATGGTATGTGGTCACAACTGCTTAACTTACAACGCCTCTGAAGTAAAGCCTGTCTGCTCGTGCCAAGCTGCCAAGGGGGTGAGAATGGGTTATTTTAGGAGTGTAATCCCCTTATCCTGACTAGAGGAGAGGGTCCCTATTTGTCACAAGTACCTACCTGTGTGAACTAGAGACCCCAAATCTAGCAATGTATATGTATTTTATAGCAGTAACACATTCATGTGCTACCTCTAGGCACATTTCATTAGCAAATAGGAGTCTGAGCTGAGTTTCTAAGGTGGGTCAGACGTGTATACCTGTATTAGAAAACATATTCCTATTGTTCTCTTTAATATAACCACGCTATTTGAGCCCAAAGAACCACCTACATGATGCACGTACATGATATGCATGCCAGATAGCAATAAAGGCAGGCAGCGAAGGCAGCTTCTCTCCCAGCAGCCTCCAATTAGAATGGATCCAATGACTGTGTGTGTCTCATTCTCCCAGGTGTGAAGGTCCACTCTGATCCTTAGCTCTCTCTGCATAGATTGTATAATATAATTAAAAAGCTTCATTGAACACCTTCAGAATAAATGCTCACGCTAGAGTGGAGAAATGTCCTTCAGCTATTTCATTCCATTAGGTAATGTTACTCCAAAAAGACAAAATGATGCATGCACCCATTAATTTTCTAGAAAATCTGCAATTTCATAATAATGATTTAAACATTAAATGATCCACTCTAAGAAAACACCATGGATATTTTTACACATGCTTGATTATAACAGTTCCAAAGCAGAACAATGTTACAAGAATGGCAGTAAATATAATCATATTCAGTTTTGATTAAAGGAATAGCATTTGTTGGTCACACAAATGAAAGAGACTGTGACTTATACTTACAGTTATTCTGAAAATTGTAAAATGGCCTGCACTCTTTACTTATTTAACTGATATTTGTATTTTGAGCATGGTATACATCTCCAATATATATATATGTTTTTTTTTCTGTTACAGACATGCCAAGAAGTGAGGTTGTGCTAATTAAAGATTTGTGTACATCAATTGTAGATATCTGATTTTTTATATGTGGAAACAGGTTTTTGCATTAAGTACTGTTTTGTATTCATATCCGGCCTCCAAAGGATGATGTAACATTTAGGAATGAAGATACAACCCAATAGTCCTGCACTCGATGACAAGATGGCAAAGATCTCGACGGCCACCAAATACTTTCCATTTGTGCTGAGATACGCTGGGATGAAAGAAGTCCAGACAGCCAGAAACACAAGCATACTGAAGGTGAGGAACTTGGCCTCATTGAAACTCTGAGGCAAATTACGGGCATAAAATGCAACCACAAAGCTGACAGTGGCCAACAAGCCCAGATATCCCAACATCAGATAGAAGAAGAGAACAGAGCCCTCGTCACACTGGAGGATGGTGGTGTCTCGTATCTGTATCTTCACTGGGAATGGAGGATCAAGAAGCAGCCAGACTGTGCAAATCAGGACTGGAGCAAATGAACACAGAAGTACCACTGCACTGGGCATTCTGGTCCCAAGCCACCTTGAAGAGCGGCTGGTGGGATCGCGAGCATTGAACGCTATAATCACAGTGATGGTCTTGGAAAGAATTGTGGAAATGCTGATGGAAAAGATAATTCCAAATAAGTTTTGGCGGATCATGCAGGTGGCCCCTATGGGACGTCCAATGAAGGTAAAGGGAGAGAGGAAGCAGAGCATGAGGGCGATGAGAAGCGCGTAGCTGAAATCTCGATTGTTTGCTTTGACAATTGGCGTGTCCTGGTACTTCTTGAAGATGCAGAGAACAAGAAGAGTGAGTAGTAATAGGAGGCTGGTGAGACATGAGAGTGTGATTCCCAAAGGCTCCTCAAGGGACAGGAACTGGAGAGTTGTTAGATCACATCGGGTTCTGTCCTCATTGGGCCAGTGGTCTTCAGGACAAGGCCAGCAGTCA
Organism: Lissotriton helveticus; assembly: GCF_964261635.1. Taxonomy (NCBI): domain Eukaryota; kingdom Metazoa; phylum Chordata; class Amphibia; order Caudata; family Salamandridae; genus Lissotriton; species Lissotriton helveticus. Next base: position 145,104,062 of record NC_136064.1, read on the forward strand.
GGGGAATCTGTAGTAAAGAATGGAGTTGGTTACTGATTACAATCTTTAAAGTTAGGAAGTGTCACATTGGTCTTAGAGAGAAAGGTACAGCTTTTGTGAGTCACAGAATCGCCATTCCTTCAGTTGTCTTTTCTTTGTCCGATTGGGAGGAAAAGACTGAGAAAAAAGTGGGTTCTCACTACCAACCCTCCGCACGGTAAACTATGGTATGAAGGAGTAAAGCCGAGAGACTTACAGTCCTACAAGAGACACTATCAAGTTCTTTTATGTGGGGCAATGTCCAGCCAGTACTGAGAGTTATTGCCATCAACAAGATATGTCAACTAATCGATAGTATACACTATCCTATTGTTTACATTTTGTTTTAAATGAAAAAATAATTAGCTTAACAATAAAAAGTGCTACCCAATTGTTTTAGAAACATAACCCAATTTTAGAATGACTAGCCTTTGTGTCCCACTTACATTCAATGGACATGAGGCGGACGATGCAGTCACTGACTGCACCCACCTGAAGGGGATCTCTAATCCCTTTAAAAAGTGCAAACAGGTTGCCGCCTGCACTGTGAAAACATGGAGTGACCGCAAGTAGTCGGTCTGTGTTTTCACATGACTGTGCTGACTCCAGGTCAGCGTGAGTTTGCGGCTGCCCTGGGGGCAGCACATTCATCTAAATGGGGCACATTGTCATTGTCTGCACCTGGCGTTCCTTTCAAAAGGTGTGCCGGGTGCAAACAATGACAATGCGTAATACGGCCCCCAACTTAGATAATAGTGTTGGCCTGGTGGTTTCATAATGGTGGTCTGCTGATGGAGTGAGTCTGTTTTGGGACACGGTGAGCATTGCCCTGCACCTGTGGCTGTAGTAATGATGCTAGCATCACACACCTGATGTTGATTGGACATGTGTTAACACCTGGCTACTATGCTATGAACATTCACAATTTCAGACCATGATCTTCTGCCATTCCACAGCACCACAACACTGAAGCTGATAGCCAGAAGCCAAGCAGTTTTTTTTGTTGTTCTCTCTATTTATTCTCTCTATTTATTCTCCCTCTTTTTTAATTTAATTTGTTCCCTTTTATTCATTTAATGTCAATTAAGTAACATGCCTGGCCCCACACACCCCTGTTTTACAGATGGAGAATTGTCAATCATGGTGGATTACATCATAATAGTAGAGCCACAAGTGTTTGGAGCACAAGTCCAAAATACACCCCGTCTCAGAAAAGGATGATTGAATCAGAATAGTTGACAGAGTTAATGCTGTAGCTAACAATCTGTGCGCAAAAGATGAAATTAGGAAGACGTGTGGGGGAGAGTGTGTTTCCTTGGCCTCCAAGCAGCACATGCTGGCGCAGGGAACCGGTAGTGGTTCTCCCAGCTCCCTATTGCATTTCATGCCCTGGGAGTCAAAGTTCTTGTCCATCCCATGTCCTGAAGCCTTCACAGGAATCCCTGGTGGAGTGGAGAGTGGTAAGTTTTATCTTTTAATGTGTCACCAAACACAAATCTCCTGTTTGCGTTGACGTTAGCCATGTTTTTGGAATAGAAACCTAAATATAGCAGTGACATGCTCTTTTGTTTGTTTGAATGTATTGAGTTGTAAATAAGAAACAATATCCATCAAAATTGACAGGATGTTATGGAGCTTGAAATTGTTTATACTCCAAATAATATATATGTTTCCCATAGTAAATGTCTGTTCTGTTACTACTGCAGATTTACAGAAGGTATGTTCAAGGAACAATGTTGCAGGTGTTACGAACATTGAGTTCAAAAAGCTACAACTACCATGATGCCTTGTTTCTGTGTAGGGAAAATATTCCCATTTAATTAGCTCACTCTCCCCTTTTTCAATACATGTTGCCGTATGTTAAAGTGTCATTCATTCATTAATCTCTATTTAATTCCCTCTTTTGAAAATAGTTTGTGGTATTTTTAGAATCATGTCAAGTAGATGAATTGAGGCCATTTGTAGGTAGGATTTAAAATGCTGCAGTATAATAGTAAGTGTCCATTCAAGCTCATTGTGCATGCTGTTGTAAATGACATTCTGGCTCTGTGAATCACGTAATTAAGGAGTCCTTCAAATACATGGTCATTTCTGAAAGCAAATGTTATTTTCCCGTGAGCAAAGTTCGGAAGCAGAGCTGAAATGCATTGGGAGAGATGTATTTTTGCTGGCTACCCAAGGATTATATATTGTTTAATAAAGCACTTGAACTCCTCAGCATTTGGCTTCAAAGCTTTTCTTTGCCAGAGAAGTGCTGTGCCGAGGAAAAAGGGTGTCCCAAAATGTGTTTTCTCCATGTCAATTTCCATAGGAACATTTGTTGCGGCTACAGCCTGAACTGCTGAACGGAATTACACCAAATTTGGAAGAGAGGTTGCTCTTGGTCCAGAGTCCACCCTTTGCTTTAAATGGTGTAAATCTGTTACGTAGTACCTGAGAAATTTAAAAACTAAAGAATATCAATATCGGGTGACCGCGGTGGATCCACAAACCCTCCCCATCACAAGCTTGTCTCTGATTAGCTGCCAACACTTCAAACCAAGAAGTTTTGGCAGCCATCTTGTGACTCAGTAAAACAGTCACAATAAAATAGTAAAATAAAGATAAAAACAAGAGAAGGGGGCAGGGTAAAAACACCCACACCCACTAGACCTGGTCAGGGGTTCTCACAGGGACCCCAAGGCCCAAAAAAGAATTTTTTTTTTGAAAATCGTCTAGAGTCACGCTGGGTGCGCGAATCTGGAAGAACATTGTTTTTTTTTTTTAATGAAGCGCAGGCTCCCGTGCTTTGTTTTCCTTAACCCCTTGGGTGAGCCAGGTCCCTGGGGAAATCCCAATTTACGTAGCAGGCCCTGTGGGGGACCCTATAGCCCCAGGGAGCACCACCACCCCAGGGCTTAGCTCATAATATGTGGGGGCACGCGTCTCTTTGCAGCCTCGGGGACCACCACCTCCCTGGGGCTTTTTTAAAAAAATCCATGGGGGGCTCCTGGCCTTGAACCACTGTCAGCAATCCAGCTGTGTGGGGTTTACTGGAGGTACCTGGTGGGCTAGTTGGCCCCCCAGGTACTCTCAGGATACAAGTGGACTCAATCTGCCACCCAAGAATGCGCCAGGAGGTGCGTTTGCAGAGTGGTGGAGAAAAGGGCCGTGGCCTGTGTTCCACCTGTCAGCAATCCCACTATCTGGGGCATACTGGAGGTATCAGGTAGACGTGTTGGCCCCTAAGGACCCCCAGCAGTGAAGGGGACTTTAATCTTCATCCAAAAGAGTGATGAGGAGCACTTTTGCAGACTGCTGGTCAAAGCGGGCGTGGCCTGCTACCAGTATTTACCAATGCTGCTGTGTAGAACTTACTGGAGGCAATAGGAGGGCTTGTTGGCCCCCAAGGTTGTCCTTGGGGGCCAACTACCCCTTCTGTTACCTCCAGTAAGACCCACACAGTGAGATTGCTAAGAGGTCTGCAGAGGCCACCCCCATTCTCCACCTCTCTGCAAATGCGCCTCCTGGCACACTCGGGGTTTGGGGATGAATTCCACTTCACTTTTGTGGGACTTTGGGGGCCAAGAAGCCCTCCTGGTACCTCCTGTAAGTTCTACACAGCAGAATTCCTGAGTACTGGTTGGAGGCCCAGCCCCCTTTCTCCACCATTCTGCAAACATGAATATCAGTAAAGAAGCATTTGTAATGTAATAGGCCTCGTATTTGTAAGAATTAGACCTATTGACATTGTAAATGTTACACTTTTTACTTATATTTTTTGGAGTGGAGTTGATGAACATTGTGTGTAGTGGAATTAGTTGGTATGTTGGGTAGTGAAATTATGTGGATAGAAAGTATATGTTTTTAGTGTATAGTAATTATGTAGAGTGGGATTATGTGGTATGATAGTCTGTTGTGGAGTGGTAACCTCAGGTTTAGTCTTCATTGTTTCCATAGAAGCTCAACTATGAACTTAGTGAGAAAAAATGAAGAAATCACTGAGGAGCACTCTGGACCTAGTCAGAGGTATAAGCAGGGCCACTGGAATTATGTGACTGTTTGGCTGCACCGACTTTAGCACATTTATACATTTCCTGCATTAGCCACATAATCCATCATCTGCAGCCTAATCTGCAGATTTATTTTAAAAATCCTTGTTTCTAGCTCAAACAGCTCAAACATTACTAAAAATGCAGTGACAAGTGTTACAGCATGGTGGTAGGTCCTTTGCAAACCTAGAATGGTCAACTCTTACCTATTGCTAAATGTGGGTGTTAAATTGCTACAAATGGTGGGCAAGCCACGCTTGCTTCTTTTTGTGCCTCTCTCTTTATGTACCTCAATTGCTTCGTTGGGCACCCCTCTTGCCTCTTCCTACACCTCTTTTACCTCTTTCTGCATTCCCTCTTCCCTCTTTCTGCACCCCTCCTGCCTCTTCCTACACCTCTGTTCCTCCTTTCTGCACCTCTTTTGTTTCTTTCTGCACCTCCCTTGTTTCTTTCTTCAACTTTTTTGCCTCCTTCTCTACTCCTTGTCCCACTTTCTGCATCACTGTTGCTTCTTTCTGTACTTGTCTGTTTTTACAGAGTTTTATATAGCGCGAACTTGACCCGAATCCGAATTGGGTATCAGAGCTCTTTACATAGCACCAGTTACATTACACGAGGACACACATTCATTTTTGTTAGGCACAGGGAGATATACGGCCTGATTCATGAAAACCCATTTCTGCGAATTCTAAATTGTGATTGACAGCGAATCGCAATTTAGAATTCGCAGACCGGCATTCATCAAAATGTGTGAGAAAATAAAGCGATTCGCACGCGACCGAAAAAAGCGTTAGCGATTTTCAAAAATTGCAGGCAAATCGCTATTTCCGTCAAAATCCGTTTAGGAATTGCGAGATCGCAATTTGCGAGATCGCTAAATGTGATCTCGCAAGTAGCGAGATCGCAATAACGGGAAGTCGGTTTTCAAGCACAGTGATGACATCACTACCAGGAAGCAGGCAGTTCCCACCCCCATTCAGAACAGTAAGGCAGATCTCGAGGCTGCATCTCACAGAGCTCCTTTCAGAACACCTCCAAACTTTCAAATCCTCACTTTTGTGACTGCAGCCATGGCAGAGGATGCAGCACCAGGGCACAGTGACACCGGGCACAAGCGGAAGCTCAAATTTAGTGAGCAGGAGTTGGAGCACCTGATAGAGGGAGTGGTAGAAAACCACCCAAAACCATTTGAAGAGGACTCCAGGAGGGTGCCTGAAGCGGAGAAACGCCGACTGTGGCTGGGGATCGGTGCAAAAGTCAACGCTGTGGGCGTGACACACAGGTCGCTCGAGGAGCTAAAAAAGAGGTGGTACGACCTCCGAGGTCGTGCCAAGGGGGGGTGGCAGAGAGGCTGGGCGAGACCCTGGCTACTGGAGATGGAGATCCTACAGTCCCTTCCAACACCCCCTTGGAGGACCGTGTGGAGGACACACTTGAGCCAGAGGCAAGTATAGGGGTCATCACTCTGGACTCATCCCGACCCACCCAAGACAGCCAAGGTAAGTGGCATGCGACTGCGACCCTGTCCCCTGACAATGGCCATGACCCTATAGCCTCCCATAATCAACCCAAGTCATGCAATCCATGCACATTAGGTCATGCCCAAAAGCATTGTGGGACATGTAGTCTGGCCACAATGTACAAAAACCCCAATGCAGCCAGACATGTCCCAAAGTACGCAATACCACAGCCAGTCAGGGAATGTCAGCCAGCATGCATGTAGCAACTGCACGTGTGACAGATACATGCAATTAATCCACGTCCACTTCCCCTCACAGGTGGCGCTGACAACAACAGCAGCGACAGCGACAGGCTGCTCATAGACGAGGCACAGCCACACATCCTGCACCATCAGGCGCTGCACCGATCCCTGCTGCCAGACCACCACTATCTGCGCCAGCACCATCAGGCGCTGCACCAATCCCTGCTGCCAGACCACCACCATCTGCGCCAGCACCATCAGGCGCTGCACCAATCCCTGCTGCCAGACCACCACTATCTGCGCCAGCACCATCAGGCGCTGCACCATTGTCAACCGCAACACCACCACCAGCGGGAGCCTCAACATCTGGTGCTGCTAGTGCGGTGACAGTGCGCACACCCACTGTGGCCAGGCAGCACAGCAGGCATGTCAGGGTTCACCAGCAGAGCACAGCATGCAGCAGCAGGAGGTGGATGGCTATGCGCGTGCCAGGGCTGAGCATAGAGCGCCAGATACTGCGCATCCATCAACTGCAGGCATGACGCCAAGGGGCAATGCAACTCCAGCTCCACAACATTGGCCGCAATGTCACAAATGTGTCGGACAGGTTAGAGCGGATGACAACTGCTATGGAGGCGAACACTGCGGCCATCATCTCGCAGCGCAACACCGCCCGCCGCCGCCACCGCCAGCTACTTACGCGGCTATCTGCCTAAACGCGCTCGAACTATGTCATTGGTAATGCCACCTCCCTGCTCTCACGTCGGTCCCTAGCTATGCAGCTGCAGATGGTGCAATGCTGCGAGGATGTGGCGCGAGTCTTGGAGTAGGTCACCAGTGCCGTACTGGCACTTCATCCAACCGGCCCAGCCAATGGTGGTGGGGACGACACTAGTGTGGGGATCTCCAGTGTCAGCAGCCTGTCTGCCTCACAGGTTGGTGTGCTCCGCCGCAGCAGCAGGCCCACTGCGGGTTCCCGTGCTGTCTCAGAGGATGAGCCTGAAAGGCGATTGGGTGCCGCACGCCGGAGGCGCACTTGACTTTACTGTCCATTGGCAGGGACATGCTGATGATAGAAGCATATCCTGTGTATGATTAAGAGCAGTATGGCGCAATACTGCTCACATGTTAAGAATTGCAAAAAGTCATTATCATTGTGCCTTCAACAATAATTTTATTTTACCATCGTACATCGGCCTCCTGTCATTATTTCCATTGGCATGCATTTGTGAATTGTTGGGTGAGGGGAGTGGGTGCACTAGAAACTGTTCATTGTGATGTGGTTGCGGCGTCTGTGTCCTTCAGCTGGATTCTCCCCGCATGCATGACGCACATGTGCAGCTGGCCGGTCGTCACCTTCCGACTCACTGCCAGAGATTTCTACAGGTATCCGGCGCTTGGTAGCAATGTTGTGTAGTATTGCACACACAGCCACAATGCGGCAGCACACATCAGGACTGTAGTACATGGCCCCACCAGTCTTGTGCAGTATGCGGAATCTGCTATTTAGTAGCCCAAATGTCCTCTCAATGCAATTCCTTGTGCGTACATGTGCTACATTGTAGCGCCGTTGCTGTGGTGTAGCAGGGTTGAGGTATGGGGTGAGGAGGTATTCACGGAGGGCGTAGCCACTGTCACCTGAATGAGAAGAGCAGAGGGTGAGTGCCTGTGCAGGGCAGCTACTTCATCACAGTGTAACATTGTGGGCCAAGTGTACTTACCAAGTAGGTGTCCTTCACCGAAGTCTCCCCTGGCTAGTCGTGTGTGGAGGCCGCTGTGCCGGAATATGAAGGAGTCATGTGTGCTCCCTGGGTACTCTGCCACTATGTCCGTGATGTATGTCTTAGCATTGCACACCATCTGAATGTTGAGGGAGTGGTAGGACTTGCGGTTGCGGTACATGTACTCCGTTTCAGCTGGTGGGCAGATGGGGACGTGGGTACAGTCAATGCATCCTAACACATGTGGGAAATGCGTAACATTGTAGAATTGATGCTTGGTCTCATCCAACTCCTGTTGGCTGGTGGGAAATTTGATGTGCTGATGTAGCTGGGTCAGCATTGCATTTGGGAAACTCCTTAGGCAGCGGGACATGGTGGGCTGGGAAATCCCCCCAGCACCGGCAACTATCCCCTGGAAGCTCCCGGAGGCCAGAAGGTGCAGGCTGCACAATACCTGGACATGTGTGGGCACGGCATTGCTCCGTCTTGTTGGGTGCTGCATCAGGGGGTCAAGGTCCTGAATTAGCTTGATGATCATTGGCCCATTCAGCCGGTACTTTGCGTATATTTGCTCTCTGGTTTGGCCCAGCAGGGTGACCCGCTGGCGGAATATCCTCTCCTGGATCCTACGTCTCCTCTCTGCTGCTCGCTGTAGCCTTCGCCGCCTGACCACCATGTAGAGTCCTCGATACAGAAAAGGGGGTGGTGATGAACCATGTAGAGTCCTGGCATTGTGAGACTCCTAATGCTGCTGCTGCATCTCCTTAAGTGTGTTTGGTCAGGCCAGCACCTGTTACTGATTGGTAAATGATTTTTCAAATATTTTTTTCCTAGGCTTTGATGGTTACCACCTGCTTTGGGTTGTCCTTAATTTGCGCCTCGCAAAAAGCGATTTGTGATTTTTCTTGAATAGCGATTGCGATTTCGCAATTTTATTCGCAGAATCCGTGGTTTCTCGCTATTTCCGATTCGCTAATGGGCTCCTGCCAGGATTCTGCGAATAAGTTTGCGATTTCGCTATTCTGTGTTTGCGAATTCGCTTTTTTCTTCAAGAATACCGATTTTGACAATTGCGCTCCCAATAGCTTTTTCGCAGCTATTGCGATCGCAATTTTGCTTCATGAATTAGGCTGTAAGTGCTTTGCCCATAATCACAAGATGTTTTAGCGTCATTGCAGAGACTCGGACCCAGTTCCACAGGTCTGAGGTCGAGCGTCCTAGCCGTTAGGCCATCTCCTCTCCCTTTCTCCACCCCTCTCTTACTTTTTGCTGTACCCCTCATGACTTTTTCACCATCCTCTTACCACGCCCCTCTTGCCTCTTTCTGTACCTCTCTTCCTTCTTTTTGCACCTCTCTTGCTTTTTTATGTACCCTTTGTGCCTCTTTCACAACCCTCTTCCTGCACCCCTCTTGCCTCTTTCTGTACCTCATACTTCTTCTGCTCGCCTCTTGTCTCTTTCCGCACCTATGTTCATTCTTTCTGTAACTTCTTCTATTTCTTTATGCAGCTCTCTTGCTTCTTTCTGTACCCCTTGCCTCTTTCCCCATCTTTCCACCCTCTTCTGCACCTCAGTTCTTTCTTTCTGCACTTCCTTTGTTTCTTTCTGCACCCCTCTTCCCTTTTTAGCACCCCTCTTGCCTCTTTATGCTACTCTGTTGCTTCTTTCTGCACTCCTCTTGCTTGTTTCTATACTCCTCGTGCCACTTTCACAGCCCTCTTTGTGCACTCCTATTGTCACTTTCTGAATCTCTCTGTTCCTTCTTTACGAACTTCTTTTGGTAATTTTTCCATCTCCTGCTTCTTTCTGCACCCCCTTGCCATGTTCAGCACCTCTGTTCCTTCTTTCTGCCCTTCTTTTGTTTCTTTCTGCAACTTACTTGCTTCTTTCTGCACCCCTGTGCCTCGTTCTCCACCTCTTTTCCCTCTTTCTTCACCCTTGTTACCTCTTTCTAAACTTCTGTTGCTTCTTTCTGTATTACTCTTGCTTCTTTCTGCACCTTTTTGCTTTTTACTGCACCACTTGTGCTTCTTTCTATACCACTTTCCCTCTTTCTGTACTCCTCTTGCCTCTTTCTACACCTCTGCTCCTTCTTTCTGCACTTCATTTGTTTCTGTCCACAATTATCTTACTTCTTTCTATATCCCACTTGCCTCTTTCCCCACCCCACTTACCCCTTTCTGCATGTCTGTTGCTTCTTTCTGAACTTTGCTTGCATATTTGTGCATCTCTTGCTTCTTTCTCCACCATTTGTTGCTCTTTCTGCACCCCTCTTTCCTCTTTCTGCACTCCTCTTGTCTCTTTCTGCACCTCTGTTGCCTCTCTCTGTGTTTCTTTTGTTTCTTTCTGCACCTCTCTTTTTTCTCTTCTTTCTGTACCCCTTGTACCTCTTACCTCTTTCTCTATCCCTCCTCCCCCTTAGTTCATCTCTGTTGCTTCTTTCTGCACTTTGATTGCCTCTTTCTCTGCCCCATAGCTGTATTTCTGCACATCTGTTGCTGCTTTCCGCACTTCTCTTGCTTATTTCTGCACCTCTCTTGCTTCTCTTCTTTCTGTGCCCTTTGTACCTCTTTATGCACCCCTCTTGACTCTTTCTATACCTCTGCTCCTTCTTCCTGTACTACTTTTGTTTCTTTCTACACCTTTTTTGCTTCTTTCTGCATTCCTTTTACCTCTTTCTGCACCCCTCTTCCCTCTTTCTGCACCCCTCTTGCTTTTTTCTGTACCCCTCATGCCTCTTCCTATACCCCTCTTGCCTCTTTCTGTACCTCGTACTTCTTCTGCTCCCCTCTTGTCTCTTTTCCGCACCTATGTTCATTCTTTCTGCAATTGTTCTGGTTCTTTATGCAGCTCACTTGCTTCTTTCTGCACCCCGTGCCTCTTTTTCCATCCATCCTTCCTCTTTCTGTACTTCATTTCTTTCTTTCTGCACATCTCTTGTTTCTTTTTGCATCCCACATGCCTCTTTCTGCACCCCTCTTCCCTCTTTTAACATCCCTCTTGCCTCTTTATGCTACTCTGTTGCTTCTTTCTGCACTCCTCTTGCTTGTTTCTGTACTTCTTGTGCCACTTTCAAACCCCTCTTTATGCACTCCTCTTGTCACTTTCTGCATCTCTCTGTTCCTTCTTTCTGAACTTATTCTGGTAACTTTTGCATCTCCTGCTTCTTTCAGCACCCCTTGCTCCTTTCTGCACTTCTGTTCCTTCTTTCTGTACTTCTTTTGTTTCTTTTTTTGCAGCTTACTTGTTTCTTTCTGCATCCCCTTGCCTCTTTCTCCTCCCCTTTACCCTCTTTCTCCTCCCCTTTACCCTCTTTCTTCACCTCTGTTACTTCTGTCTGCACCTCTGTTCCTTCTTTTTGCACCCCTCTTGGCTCTTTCTGCACTTCTGTTGATTATTTCTGTAATACTCTTGCTTCTTACTGCACCACGTGTGCCTCTTTCTGTACCCCTCTTGCCTCTTTCTACACCTCTGTTTCTTCTTTCTGCACTTTGTTTGTTTCTTTCTGCAATTCTCTCACTTCTTTCTATATCCCACTTGCCTCTTTCTCCACCCAACTCCCCCTTTCCTGCATGTCTGTTACTTCTTCCTGCACTTCTCTTGCTTCTTTCTACATCTCTTGCTTCTTTCTGCACCACTTGTGCTTCTTTCTGCACCACTTGTGCCTCGTTCTGCACCTCTGTTGCTTCTTTCTGTGCTTCTTTTGTTTCTTACTACACCTCTTTTGTTTCTCTTCTTTCTGTGCCCCTTGAACCTCTTGCCTCTTCCTCCACCCCTCTTACCCCTTTTCCATCTCTGTTGTTTCTTTCTGCACTTTGCTTGCCTCTTTCTCTGCTGCATAGCTGTATTTGTACACATATGTTACTTCTTTCTGCTCTTCTCTTGCTTATTTCTGTACCTCTCTTGCGTCTCTCATTTCTGTGCCCCTTTGTACCTCTTTATGCACCCCTCTTGACTCTTTCTATACCTCTGCTCCTTCTTTCTATACTTATTTTGCTTCTTTCTATACCTCTTTTGCTTCTTTCTGCATTCCTTTTACCTCTTTCTGCACCCCTATTGCCTCATTATGCACACCTGTTCCTTGTTTCTGCACTTCTTGTGTTTCTTTCTGCAGCTCTCTTGCTTCTTTCTGCAGCCCCTAGCCTCTTTCACCATCCCTCTCTCTGAATCCATGTTGCCTACGTCTGCAGCTCTGTTACTTCTTTCTGCACTTCTTGTGTTTCTTTCTGCACATCTCTTGCTTTTTTCTGTACTTCTCTCGCCTCTTTCTGTACTCACATGGGAAGTGCAAGATGTCAAGTTTAAAGGTCTGCGTGCTCTTGTGACTGAGGTATATGTCGACTTGTATATGTATTCCCACAATTGTTATGCATCTGAAGATGGTAGCTTCTACTATAGGTGGTTAAATGTTCTAATGTCTGCTCTGTCATTCAGTTGTACAGGCAGACATGTCTTATGCATATAGATGTTACAGAGCCCCTCAAATAATCTATTGAATAGTCACGTGCCCTGTATTATGAGCAGAAAGAAATTCATACACCTTCTTGTTCACATATTTACAGAGTATGCTGTTTGTAACACAGGTTTTCAAGTATTTTTATGTTTATTTTTATGCAACATTTCACTCAGTAAAAGCAGAGACACACAATCATACCTTCACAAACTTGGTCAGACTTACAGCAGTAATATGCGTAGGATTGCTATTTTATATTTGGTAGGTATGCCAAACATTCTAAGCAGTTGGTTAATAGCGAACCTTCAAGAGAAAAGTAAGGTTAAAGACATCTGGGGAGATGGATTAGTGATTATGCTACTTTGTATGAGTCTGTTGTAAGGTAAAGTCAAAGTAGCCTCTTTCTGCACCCCTGTTGCTTCTTTCTGCATTTCACTCTCATCTTTCTGCATCTATCTTCCTCTTTCTGCACGTCTGCTGACTCTTTGCATTTCTCTTGCTTCTTTCTGTACCACTCTTGTGTCTTTCTGCACCCCTCTCGCCACTTTCCGCACTTCTCTTACCTCTTTCTCCACATCTTCTCTACTTTCTGCACCTTCCTTCTTTCTGCACCTCTCTTGCTTCTTTCTTCTGCACCCCTTTCCCTCTTTCAGTACCTCACATGCCTCTTTGTTGCACTTCTCTTGCCTCTTTATGAACCTCTCTTGCATCTTTCTGTACCTCTTTGGTTTCTTTTTGCACACCCTTTGCCTCTTTCTTCACCTTTGTTGCTCCATTCTGCAGTTCTATTGCATTTTTCTTCAGAAATCTTGCTTCTTTCTGCACCCCTCTTCACTCTTTGGCACTCCTCTTCCCTCTTTTTGCACCTCTTTTCTCTGTTTCTGTACCTCTCTTGCCTCTTTCTGCACTTCTCTTGCCTTTTTCTACATTTCTGTTTCTTTTTTTTGCACTTCTCTTGCCTCGTTCTGTACCTATCTTGTACTTTCACCACCTCTGTTACATCTTTCTACTCTTCTCCTGCTTTTTTTGCACCTCTATTGCTTCTTTCTACACCCCTCTGGACTTTTTCTGCACCCATCTTGCCTCTTTCTGCACATCATTTCAACGTTCTGCCCTCACTTCTTTCTGCACCTCTCGCTTCTTTCTGCACCTCTCTTGCTTCTATCTTCTGTGTCTCATTTGCCTCTTTATGAGCCTCTCTTGCCTCCTTCTACAACTCCATTGCTTCTTTCTATACTTCTCCTACCTCTTTCTGCACCTCTCTATAGCCTCTTTCTGGACCCTGGTTCCCTCTTTCTGCACCTCTGTTGCCTGTTTCTTTACATCCCTTTCCACGTGCTGCAGTTCACTTGCCTCTTTATGCAATTCTGTTGCTTCTTTCTGTACTTCTGTTGGTTCTGCCTGCTCTTCTCTTGCTTCTTTCTGCAACTCTGTTGCTTTTTGTACTTCTTTTCCCTCTTTCTGTACCTCTCTTGCCTCTTTCTGTACATGTTTCCTCTTTCTGCACCTTCCATCCTCTTACTGCACCTCTCCTGCCTCTCTCGGAACCTCTCTTGCCTCTTTCAGCACTTCACATGCCCTTTTCTTCACTTTACCTGCAACTGTTTTCCCCTCTATTGCTTCTTTTTGCACTTTTATTGCGTCTTTATGCAACCCTCTTACCTCTTTATGTACCTCTGCTGCTTCGTTCTGCAGTTCTCTAGTTCCTTTAAGCACCTCTCTTGTTTCTTTCTGTACCCCTCTTTCCTCTTTGTGCACTGCCCTTGCCTCTTTATGTACCTCTCTTGTCTCTTTCTGCACTTCCATTGCCTCTTTCTGCAACTTTTTTGCTTCTTTGTGGACTTCTCTTGCTTCTTTCTGAACCCCTGTTGCCTCTTTCGGCACCTCTCCCATCAGTTTCTGTACTTTTCTAGCCTCTTTCTGCAACTCTGTTACTTCTTTGTGCACTCATCTTTCTTGTTTCTGCACCTCTCTTGCCTGTTTCTGCACCTCTCTTTTAGATTTATGCAGTTCGCTTGCCTCTTTCTGCACCTAAACTGCTTCTTTCTGTACTTCTCTTGCTTTTTTTCTGCACCCCTATTTCTTTGCTACTCTTCACACTTTCTGCAGTTCTCTTGCCTCTTTGTGCACCTCTCTTGCTTCTTTATGCACATTTCTTGTCTCTTTCAGCACTTGTATTGCCACTTTCTGCAGTTTTGTTGCTTCTTTCTGCACTTCTCTTCCCTCTTTCTGAACATCTCTTGCCTCTTTCTGCACATCTCTTCCTCTTTCTGCATCTTTCTTCTACTTTCTGCACCTCTCCTGCCTATTTCTGTACCTCACTTGCCTCTTTCTGCACTTCTCTTGACTTTTACTGCACTTTTCTTGTGACATTCCTCACCCTAGTTACTTTCTTCTGTACTTTTCCTCCCGGGGCTCTAAAGATGTAAAATGGGGGGCCGTTATGGACCCCTGAACCCCGGGGACCACCACCTCCCCGGGACTATTTTCAGGAAGGGAGGCCCAGGAGCCCTTGAAGGCCCTGGGGACCGCCACCTCCCAGGGCCGGCTCCTCCATTATCCTGGGGTGCCCACCCCCGGGACACTGCTGTTTGCTATGGTCTCTTCCAAAATCCAAAGTCTATTGCTTTTCTACACGGGGAGGGTCATATTACAAGCTCCAACTGTGGAAAAGTAATGTCGGCTCCCGCAGGAGCTGGGGAGCCAGCAGATACTGTGGGGGCATTGTCCCCCGTCCATGGTCCCTAACTATGAGGCCAGGCCCCGGGAGATGGGGTCCCCAGGGCGAACGTAAATAATGAAAGTGGACGTTATTTTTTAACAGAAAATGTGGAGTCGCGACCTTAGCGTGGTACTCAGTGTGGCCCCCTGGTGTGAATGCGGGGTGTGTGTGCTCCCAGTGCAGCCCCTAGTTTGAACACGAGGGGTGCGTGACTCCCAGCGTGGCATCTGGTGTGAACGCGAGCGGTGCACGGTACTCAGCGCGGCCCCCTAGTGTGAACACGAGAGGAGCGCCGCTCCCAGCGCAGCGTCCGGTGCGAACGCGAGGGGCGCACAGTGCTCAGCACGGCTCCCTAGTGTGAACACGATGGGTGCGCGGCTCTAAGTCATGCTGGGTGTGTGACTCCAAGCAAAAATAATTTAAAACATTTTTTATATACCTAGGTTATATGTTGGGTTACTGTGTGGCCCTTGTGTTTTTTATGAGTTTCTTGTAGTTACATGTCAGTGCGGATGCAGAGCTTTAGGTTGTTGAGAAATACTCTGTTCCCATCATCATTGAAGTGTACACTGCTGTAGAGGCCCTCCATATGGTAATTTAGATTGTTGTTATATATGGAGCCATTCTATGGTCTCTGAGGTAAGCAGAAATAGCTTTATTGACATTTTTTCGAGCTTTCTCAATCTGTGCACACAATTGATTGAACCAGTTCCATTTCAAGGCTGTTTGGGGGGAAAAGTAACATCAATTCTGCAAAGGAGTCCTTAATTAGCATTTCCAGAATGAACCCAGTCAATGTGCTAGGTCATTGCCACCACAATACACATTGATGAGGATTAGGGGGTTGGAGATGCAAAAAGGTTTTAACCAAAGGCATCAAGTGGTGCCACTTTAATCCTCTTTGTCCAATCCAATGAATGTCCACATTTTGCAAAGCTAGGTCTTTGTCAATACCTCAATTTTCAGCATAACGTTTACACCAGAATACATAGCTGTGCCCAACAATCCACACTGAAAGCATTTTGAAGGAATCTCTGTAGGATATTTGATTGGCTGTTTAAGAAGATTATACATTAAAACATTGGGTGCATTTTACTTTATTTAAAGAGCATATTTCTTATTGGTTAGTGAACAATGATGGAATGGTACAGCAGAAAAGATAAGGGCATGTTTTGCAAACGCAAACACACTTGCTGTTCTTATTTGCAACATTCTGTGGTGAACTTTTGACCCAACAGTTAAGTTGAATGTTGCATGAGCTGTTGCTATGGAAACTGGCCATAAGCAGAAGGGGTGAAAAAGTCAGTTGAAAAGTGTTATTATGTATGACCAATGGGAATGTGTTTTTCAATTAGAAAATCTGTGGGAATCAATGTGGTTTGTTTCTTATGTGTATTTGTATGGCAAAATACAGGAAAATCTTGCCATTGCTGGCTTTACCTTGGAGAGTGGGTGATCTACATTCTCTGTGTGTGAAAGAAAACCCTGTCTGAGTGTGTGAGATTTTTCATTCAACAGATTTATTTAAAAGATGAGTTATATGTTTTTATGGTTTATTTAAAATAGATTTGACATTATTCTAAAACTGTTTTGTTTGAAATATATTGTTAAATATAGGCTGACCTGGGGTGGCAGAGTGGGCTAAAGAACGGTGATGGATTAAACCCAGATCTGTTGACTGGGCGTGAGTGTTTGATTGGTTCAGATGCTCCTTCCTTCACCACCCCCTTTTGTACTGCAATGGGGAGGGACACACTCCTTACACTAGAGGTGAGGGCCTCACACGCTACACTGCAATGAAGGCTATGTTCATCAGTAAGATTGGACTGCCCCTGAGAAATGTAGCCAACAGTCCAGGGTCAGCCTCAAATTTTCATCACAGACCTGGGTGCATGTCTTGGATAATGCTACCAAGGCACTCTCCCAATGTATTATCCCTCTGCAAACATGTAGTTATGAATATAAATGCATTTTTAACCATCTATTCTTGATGTGTTATGTAATGAATTGTTTTTATGTGGTACTTTTATTAATTTTTTGAAATTCGAATAAAGGTCTTTTGAACTTGAACTTGAAATGCATCATGTGATACGATCAACTATACGTTGATATGAGATGTTGCTATTCTTGTGCAAAGAGGTCTGACACCCTTAGGCCTGATACACTTCTTATAAAAGGGTTAAATAAATACACACATAAAAATATAAGTAAATAAATAAATATGAACTTCAACTCTGTGTCAAAGCTCTGAGGTCGATTCATGCACAGCATGTGATCCATATGATCCATCAATGCCAAGTGCCAAGTCAGGGACATCTTTAGTATTTTGGGGGCCCAGGTCCGAGATTATTTTGAGAGCTTCTGTTCAGGAACGGCTTTGAATTTATGTTCCAATTTGAAATCTTTGATGTCCTCTTTGGCCAGGTCACTGCCGGTGCACAGGTGCACTCCTCCAGATTCCAAATGTATTACATCTAATATTTGGGGATAGTGATAGTAGTTTTCAATATTGCAACACAGCAGCAGCTCACTAACAGTACTGTAAATAATCTCTGTGACACCCTCTCATTTCTTATATGTGAGGTCCTGTTTTGATCCAAATAACTTTTTTTAGGGATGTTGCATGAAACATAAACACAACTGTTCTCTCCAAAATGTTTGTAATAAAATCTCACACATCACCAACATTGAAAATAAGTTTAAGGAAAACAGTATTTAAAACAATATGTTTACAAATTATTCAGGGTCACTGGGGCAAGACTCTGCAGAATATAGCTGTCTCTCTCAGCGGCCCCTTGAAAGGCTGGGACTCTGGCCCAGAGGCCATTTTGCTCATGCCTTAAAACGTCTCTGTGCTAAGCTAAGCTTTCTAGCAGTTCTTTGGTGCCTTGTCCAGAACACATGACATTCATGGTACTCCTTATACTGTCCGAGTGATGGGAGAACAAACAGGGTGCTGTTACATGATTAGATAATCACTTATTCCACTGACTCCAAAGTGGCTACAGCGGTCACTGAACTCCCTGGAGTAAGGCGGAGGAGCTCCAGGAGGAGAGGGCATTTTTAGAATGTTTCACAAGGACTCTGGTAAATCATTCCATAGATATGAGAGTCTGACAGAGAGTAATATTACCAATGTGGGCCTGCTTGAGTCACTGAAATGCAGTCCTTGGTCTTGTGCTTTTCCAAACATGACCACGTCCCACTTCTAGTAGCACAAGTGATGTATCCCCATCAGAGTCACAAGGTACTTACCTGTCTTATTTGAAATCTCACCAGCAGAGCAGGGAACACAGTCAAAGCAGCAGACAGGCCACCCTTTCCTCGCAGACTGTCTGAACCCAGGGAGGCAGCTCTCGCTGCAGAAGGAACTGGGAGCCTGGGGGAAAGAACAGATACAGAGTGAGAAATGGAAACCATAACTTTTGAGATAATAAAATACATCACACAGAGGGACTTATGGCTTGGTGCTAAATAATGGGTACTGAACTATGTCATACCATAGCATATCATACTATTGCACACCATAGCAATCAAAACCATACTGAAGCCCACTGTCAACACATATTACCCTGGGTTGAACGGGCTTACACTCAAAGGAAACTTGAGTCAATGGATGAGAACACCCTGGAATATGACACTTTAGAAAGCTTGAGAATGCAAAGTTGGGTGTTCAAAACAAAAGACCTAAGGCCATTTATAAACTGGCAGGTCGAAAGACTTAGAACCTCTATAACAAGCATGGACTGAAGAAAGGAAATAAACAGGCAATGTCAGTGTTACTGTGAGAGTTGCTTTCAGGCATTCCAATATTCTGTAGAACAACCTGCGTCAGGGCTTAATTCGACCTGATTGGTGCTGGTGCACCTCCCGGGACCAGCCTGCATTATTCTTCACCAGATTTTGACCCAGAACACGAGAGAGAAAAACACACAAGGGGGAATGAAGGAATAAGAGAAATACAGTAAAAGAATGACAAAGGGAGAAATCCGGGGTTCAGAGGGACACACAGGAGGGAGTTTCAGGGGTGAGGAGTGTCTGGTCATGGATGAAATATATATGACTGGGAATGAAGACTATGCAGCCTTGGTATTTAGCCTCAGCTGACCAAAAGTTTAGGCCTGGCTCTTATTATTTTTGCAAATTAAGCACTGGTGCATGCCATCATCACATCCTAATACATGAGAAATTCATGCAATTCAGTAACATTTCATTTAATAACTTCATATCTCTTAGGGTTGCTGGTAAATAGTATATTTGCATTCATTCTGATCCTCATGGCACACATTAAACATCTGGATACCCTTGAGAGACCACCTTTGATGTGTGCTCTGCAGGAGTCCCTTGATAACTCCCTGCTGCTGTAGGATGCAGGCAGCATAGAACCTGGACATACCCAGGGGTGACCTGGCTGCTTTTACACTGTGTGGACAGCATTAGCTGCAACTAATCAATGAAGTCAAGTCGAACTGTCTTGTCCAGCTGTGCCTGGCCTACATCCCTACTCTGTCTGGAGTCTGGATTAGTAGAAGGACTATTCCTCTGGTTGTTAGTCATGTATTTCAGGCATTATTTCATACCTTGCACCTCGTTACCACCTACTTCCACGTTCACCTCTCCCTCCTTTAAACAGAATCACTGATTCCTCTCAGACAGTCTATGGGGTACTCTTTATTTATGATACCAGGGGATAAGACAAAATCACATTACAACAAGTTAATAAATCTTTTCCAGGACTACTTGGCTTGAGGCCAGAGAAGGAGTCAGATGTTTGCAAAACGGTTTCCCACCTTACATGTTATGGATAAGAGAAAGCGTTTGCATGTTCAGTTGGCCCATTTCTGCTCCTTCATACTCATGACATATCTATTACACTGATTAAAAGATCAAAACATAAAGCCCCATCCAGGTACTCCTGAAATGCTGTAGATAACATTTACTGTATGACAAGTAAGCAACATTCTAGAGTTCATCATGAACCCTTCAGTGTTGAAGCTGGACACCAAGATGATGCAACCACTGGCGTTTTGGCATGACCATCACCGCCATCCTTTTCACCACCCATGGCAGGCAGTGGTCCACTTGAATAAGAAGGCAGACTTGTATATGGTATTTCAGCTTCTGTACGTATAACACTCTGAATCAGAGCTAACATTCTAATAAAACACTGTTTACTGTTTCCTTGGGCCTCATGTTACGATATTTACCCAAATGTCAGTCTTGTTATGCTATGTGGCCTAATGGTATATTCTTTGTCAAATTTAATAACATAAATTATCAACATTATGCAAATGACACCTGTGTACTTAAAATTTCCCAAGGGCCAGATGCCACCTGCAAAGATGAAAGGCACACCGCAGATCAGGAGCAGCTGAAAATTAATGTCACGTGTGTAGAATAGATGCATTGGCCCAGATTTACGATGCACTTGCATCTCATTCCTAAACCACCTTCTTCTCTGCCACTATGACATCTGTGTTTGCCTTTTTTTTTTAGCAATGAGTATTTTTTTGGGTGATCAGCTGAAAAAGAAGAAGCACAGAGCAGGAATCTGTCTTAGACAACAAGGATGTTTACTCCCTGCATCAGCAACAATTAAATAATTCAACGCCTGGACCGTGATGCCTCACGTGGTCGTCTCCTGAGCGCCTTAAGAATTGCACCGACATTTTATATCGTTTATTTTACCATGTGCTTTTTGGCTTTTTTCTGTTAGAAATGGGTATCTCTAGTTGACAGTGGCTTGCATCCTGTCCAATTAGGGACCCTACCTTCTAATCAGAGCAAGCAAATGACACACCCAAAATAACCACTTGGTAGTTAGACAAAAGCAGTCAGACTTATCTCAGAGGCAGTGTGTAAAGCATTTGTACAAAACACACACAGTGACACATTGAAAACACTACAAATGGACATCAATCGATCAGTCAATCATGGAATTGTGAAGCGCGCTACTCAACTGTGAGGGTTTCAAGGGCCTGGGGGAGGGGAGGTTTTTGCAGCTCTGATCAGTTGAATAGCCAGGTCTTGAGTGTCTTCCTGAAGAAGTTCAGGGAGGGGGCGCATCTGATGTTGATCAGGAGCCCGTTAAAGGTCTTGGACGCTGTGTGGGAGAAGGCTCTTCCACCTGTTCTGGTAATGTGGATGCCCTGGGTTTCTGCAAGGGCAAGGTCGGTGGAGCAGAGGTTTCTAATGGGTTCATGGAAGGAGATTTTCTCGTTGAGATATTGGGGTCCAGTGTTGTGGAGGCATTTGCAGACTCTCTTCTCTACGGGGATCCAGTGGAGGTAGCTTAGGTATCGAGTGACATGTTCCTGTCGGGGGATGCCAAGGACGAGTCTTGCTGTGGTGTTCTGTATGGTCTGTAGTTTGTGGATGAGAGACTTGTTGATCCCGGCGTAGAGGGCGTTTCCATAGTCCAGTCTGCTGGTCATGAGTGCATGGGTTACCGTTTTCCTTGACTCAGGGGATCCATTTGAAGGTTTTTCAGGGGATGTGGTGGGTGTTGAAGCACCTGTCCGGTCTTGGAGAGGGAGGAGTCAAGGATGTGGTTGAGGTTTGGCCCTGGTCCGAGGGTGTTGGAAGGCTGCAGAGTGGAATGGGCCAACAGGTGTTGTCCCAAGCGGAGGGTGAGGGTCCGAGGATGAGGACTTCGGTATTCTCCAAGTTGAGCTTCAGGCAGCTGTTGCTCATGGGGAGAGGAGTTGGCCTAATGGCTAGGGCAGTCAACTTTGAATCTGGGGAACTGGGTTCGAGTCTCGGCAAGGATGCTGAACATCCTGTGATTCTGGGCAAATCACTTAATCTCCCCTTGCCCAACAAAAAAAAATGAATGTTACCTCATATAATGCACCTGGTGCTATGTAAAGTGCTCTGATACCCAATATATTGGGGTCAAGTGTGCGCTATAATAAATACCATAAATTAAAATTAAAAAATAAATACCTGATGCGACGTCCTTCATTGCTTCTTGGAATTTGAGCCTTTTGGTGGCGGGGTCCTTGGTGAGGAAGAGGATAAGTCGGGTGTTGTAGGCGTTGAGTACTATGCTGAGTCAGTGGTGTCTGAGGATGGCAGCCAGGGGGGTCATGTAGATGTTGAAGAGTGTGGGGCTGAGTGGTGATCCTTTGGGTACTTTGCTGTTGATATCAGTGGGTTCGGAGAGGAAGGGTGGTAGTCTGATTCTTTGGGTTCTGCCGGTGAGGATGGAGCTGATCAATTTGAGGGCTGTTCCCTGCATGCCAACGTCGTGCAGTCTGGTGGTGAGTGCGCAGTGGGTGATGATGTCGAAAGCTGCAGAGAGTTCAAGTAGGATCAGGGTCACGGTGTGTCCTTGGTCGAGAAGAGTGCGTATATCATTTGTGGCAGTGAGTAGGGAGGTCTCAATGCTGTGGTTAATTTGGAATCTGGACTGGGAGGTGTCCAGGACAAAGTTTTCTTCCATGAATATTGTTTGCTGGGCGTTGACCATCTTCTTTGTGACTTTGGGCGCGAAGGGGAGGAGGGAAATGGGTGGTAGTTCTTGAGGTCTGGGGGGTCTACTGACGTTTTTTTCAACAGTGGTATGACTTCTGCGCATTTCCAATCATCGGAGAAGGTGTCAGTCCTTAGGTGGTGTTGATGGTGCATCGTAGTTTAGAAGCAATAGCGGGCGTGGCTCTGTGTCCCCAAGCACCCAGGGGGAGGACTCGCCAACGCACACAAGAGCTCTCTCCGACTCTCCACCTCCACCACGAACGAATCCCTTTCCACCATCAAGCACCTTCACTTCTAGCTACAGACCAGCCCAAGAACCTCTTCCCACAGCAAACTCGCCTTCAGACCCCTGGAACTCATGCCTTGTTTGCTGCAACCATTGCTGACCTCATCGTACCCCATGCCGTTGCCTCCATGGACTACACACTCATCGGAGACCTGAACTTCCACCTCGATAACCCCACTGACCCATACTCCACCACTCTCCTGGACAACCTCTCCAACATCAGCCTGAAACAGCACATCACCACGCCCATCCATAAGGCAGGACACACCTTCGACCCCATCTTCGCAGGAGGCAACAACATTCACTTCAGCCATACCATGCAACCCACCTGGATGGACCACCACTGCATACACCTCCTTGTCAATAAACCCACACCACCCAAACCTGCAACACAACCTCCACAAAGAAACTGGAACAAAATCACAGAGAAACAACCACACCGTCATCTGCGCTGCCCCCACCTCCTTAACTGACGCCAACCTCACAGCCAAAGAACTCCACATATGGATCTTCAACTTCGCAGACGAAGTTGCACCCCTACGCAACACCAACAGACCGCACCCCAGAAAAGCCACATGGTTCACCTCCTACCACCAAGAATCTAAACAGATCTGCAGACTTCTCGAGAAAAACTGGAGAAACGGCAAAACCCTGAAGATTGCACCACCTACAAGACGGCCATGACAGAATACCACAAACGCATCAGATCCACCAAAAGAACCTTCATCCGGAATTAGATATTTACCATCTCAAACAACCCAAAAGAACTTTTCAACATCATCCAAGAATTCACCAAGCCCCCTAGCAAATTACAGACATCACCCCCTCCCAGGCCCTCTGCGACAAGCTCGGATCCCTCTTCCATCTGAAAATCAAGGGCCTCTATGACCACTTCAATGGCCAAACACCAGACACAATAGTCACCACCCTCCCCAGCAACGCCAATGGACACAGCATCTCCTCCTGAACCCCAGCCACCACCGAGGACATCCTGTCAACCATTTTAACAAGCCTCTCACAAATGTCCATACTGAGCTTTTCCTCAGACACCCCCCTGAAGTTAACAGTTAATACTACTTGGTGCCCTGGGGCGTCAGAATCATCTTATAACAACTTCCACAGGGACCGATATTCCATCAACGCTTCCGTCAAGTGTTTTGCCTCTCCCAGCACGAGATGTGCGCACTGAAGGTTCCCAGGCTCCACTCCGGGTCTTGCAAGTGACCGAGCGAGAGCGCGGGAACACGGGAGCAGGAGAGTGGTGGGAGAGCAGCTGTTTGGACGTGCGGCAAGCTGAGCCGTGGGGGTCAAGAACTGAGCTCCGCAAAAACTGTGCTGAGCCGGGGGCCGTAACAAAGACTAGCATGTGGCAAGAGTCACAGGAGTCACAGGAGGTCCGGTGAGCCGTGAAGCACCGCGGAGGGGGGCCCAAAGCGACAGGAGCATCAGGACCAGCAGGGGGGAGCAGCAATTCATGACTCCATGCTACCTACCTAGCAGCTAGAAGCTCAAGTAGAAGAGAGCTGAAGAGGGCTGAATCCTGAAGTCCGGAAATCGTGCTTCTGGTGGCAGCATTTATTCTGCATGGTCGAGAAGCGGGAAGATGAAGACTACGCCCTTGGTGCCTTTGATGGGATGCATGAAGTTGAAGGTGAATACTATCTGCAGATCTGCACCATGTTAAAGTGTAAAAGTACACACTTGGATACATGTGGAGAAGCCGTTGAAACCAGTTCAAGCCCTTGTTAGAAATTTGGAATTCTTCTTTGCAGTCCGGCCTTTTCCCCTCTCTGTGGAAACCGGCACTGTTGATACCTATTTTGAAAAAAACAGGTGCTGACCCATTATGCTTTAACAATTACCGCCCCATTTCACTTCTCCCCAAGCCGGCAAAAGTGTTAGAGAAAGCTGTACAAGAGCAACTGTCTGAATATCTAGAAACTAACCACCTCCTACACGACACCCAGTCAGGATTTAGGCCTTATTTTAGTACAGAATCAGCTTTGTTGGAAGTGTCTGAATCTATTCGCGAGTGTGTGGATAGGGGCGCGGAGGCCATGTTGGTTCTCCTCGACCTATCCGCAGCATTCGATACCATCGCACATGATACTCTACTGATTCCCCTACAGGAGGTGGGCTTTGGAGGAATTCCCCTGGCTTGGGTGAAATCTTTCTTGTCAGGCAGGTTTCAACAGGTTTCCCTCGGACCCTTTGTTTCTACTAAGAAACCATTGAGATGGGGGGTTCCGCAGGGATCTGCCCTTAGTCCTCTTTTATTTAATTTGTACTTAAGGCCATTGGCTGAGCTGGTTGAATCTTGGAGCGTCAGAGTGATCTTTTATGCTGATGACACTCAGCTTGTGTTTTCCTTTCAGGAGCACTCTGACAGCTCCCTGGTCCACTTTCGCCACTGTCTGGTTAACATCGCTTCATGGATGTCCACCAACAACCTAAAATTAAATACCGACAAGACGGAGGTGTTATTTTTTAATCAGAAATCTACCATTCCCTCCAATATTTGGTGGCCATCTCAGCTTAATCCCCCTCCGGTGCCTGATCAAGTTGCCCGTAATCTGGGCTTTCAATTTGACACAGCTCTTTCCTGCAAGACTCAAATTAATAAGGTTTCATCATCCTGCTTCGGAAAACTCCGAATGATTAAAAAAATCATCCCTTTCTTCCCTTTTGAGTCCCGCAGAATAGTAGTACACGCACTAATTACATCCCATCTGGATTACTCAAACAGTTTGTATGTCGGTGCCCCTGCATATCTCATTAACCGTCTGCAAATAGTGCAGAACTTGGCGGCCCGGAAGATTTGTAACATTCCTTATCGCCACTCGATTTCACCTCATCTGGCCAAACTACATTGGTTACCTGTGAGATATCGCATTCAGTTTAAGGCCTTGGTCTTTGCCTTCAGAGCTCTCAATGGTCGTGGCCCGGCATTCTTAAGGCACAGAATCAGGCGGTCTCTTTCAACAAGGGATCTTAGATCCAACCATCTTTGCCTTATGTTTTGCCCACGTTTCCATCTGGCTCGTACAGGTGGTAGGGCTTTTGCCATGGCCACTTCCAGATTGTGGAAATCACTTCCAGAAGAACTCAGGTTCCTTTCATCTGAGGCTGTGTTCCGCAGGAAACTCAAGACCTGGCTCTTCTCTCAGATCTAGCCTGACGGAACTCTCTGACGGACCCTCTCGGACTTCACATGTTTTCAGCGCCAGGACACCCCCGTTGGGGGTAGCTGTTCGCGCTCTACAAATGGCTAAATAAAATAATAACAATAAATACTTCGTTGATGCTGTACCTTGGCTTGAGCACAGATAGGACATCGGGCCACACATTCCTCTGTGTCTTTTCGTACCGTTTCCCACCAAAAGTATCTAGATACAGATTGCAATGTTTTTTGAACACCCGCTTAAGGATGAATCATGAGTCCATATCAAGGTTTGATTCTGTAGCTCTTTATCAGGTACATACAGCAACCTGTTCCTGAAGAGTAACTGGTCTTTTGATGTTCTCAACAATGGTAACTTGGTGATCCAGGCTTGTTCATCCAAGGTTTCTACCTTCATCTCTACTTGATTCAAGAAGTCAGTAGAGTTTGTGATAGCCGTTACATAGGGAGCAAAGGAAGCCTTTTGCAGGATGTTGGGGGGTTCTTCTGTGGCTTAAGGAGTGTCCTTTGGTACAATCGCTGGTCTTGAAAGAGCATCAGCTTTGCCGTTTTGTGGGCCTGGACGATATTTAATCACGAAATCACAATCCGAGAATAACAGGGACCACCGTAACTGGCGCATAGTCAAGGCCTTCGCACTTTTGAGAAAGAGTAGATTCCGGTGATCAGTGTATATTTCCACTGTGTGTCTTGCCCCCAGAAGATGATGTCTCCATTCTTCACATGCCCTCTTTATTGCCAACAATTCCTTATCTGTGATACTGTAGTTAACTTCACAGTTCGACAGTTTACGGGAAAAGTAGGCCACAGGATGGAGTTGTCCTGTATCAGGATGTCTTTGCGATAGTATGCCTCCTATGGCGTAATGAGAGTCATCTGTTTCCATCACGAAGGGCTGACTGGCATCAGGATGCCATAAAACGGGTGCTGTAATGAAGTGTGTCTTGAGAGTTTGGAAGGCTTGTTCAGCAGGGACAGTCCAGTGGAATACCGCTCCTTTCTTCAGGAGATGAGTTAATGGCTGTATGATCTTGGAGAACTCCTTGATGAATCTCCTATAGAAGTTCGCAAAGCTGAGGAAACTCTGCAAGGCTTTGACACAGGAAGGGGATTCCCACTGGGTGATGGCGTGTATCTTCTTTTCATCCATGCGTAAGCCATTCAGTCCAATACGTAACCCAGGAACTCCACCTCCGTTGCATGGAACAAACACTTCTCCAATTTGGCATATAATTCGTGCTTCTTTAGGTGTTCCAAACGTCCACAACATGCATGTAGACGATGCACGACACGTCCAACAAGCCCCTTAACACGTCATCCATAAAGAACTGGAATTTAGTGCGAAAAGCGGTTTTCCACTCGTCTCCTCGTCTTACTCTTACTAGATGGTATGCACCCCTCAGATCCAATTTGGTGAATATCTTCGCGTCCTTCAGTTGATCCAGTAATACAGGTAACAAAGGGAGAGGGTACCTGTTCTTTCTGTTGACCTTGTTAATAGCTCTGTAGTCAATACAGGTTCGCAAGCCCCCTACTCGTTTTGGAATAAAAAGCAAAGGCGACGAAGCCGGGGAAGTAGCGGGTCGACTAAATCCTGACTCCAATAATGTTTTCAAGTATTGCTGTAAGTAGGTTGTTTCCGCCTCCGTGAGGGCATATATCCTACTACAGGGAATGCTAGCACCTGGTTCCAGTTCTATCACACAATCATATTCCCAGTGAGGAGGCAGTTTACTGGCTTCTTTCTCACTGAAGATGTTCTGGTAGTGAGTGTACACGTCAGGAAGTTTTGAGACAGCACTGACGCTCAATTCTCTCCCTCCGTTTACTAGCATACCTGTCGGAGATTCCGTCCTGGTTTCTTCGCGTACTCGGTGCTGAGTACAGTGTTCCAGACAATAGTCAGAGTTGAGGGTAATGGTACGTGACGCCCATTTAACCATAGGATCGTGTTGTGTCAACCATGGCATCCCTAAGATCAGTTTACATTGGGGAGCATCAATTAAATCAAAGTATATGTGCTCGTAATGATTCTGGACGACTTGCATAATGAGTTGGCGAGTATGAAAACATACCAGCCCAGACGTCAAATCAGAACCGTCCACTGACTTCACCGGCTTGGGCTTCCCCTTCTTTATACATGGAACTCCCAACCTCAGTGCATATTGCTGATCGATAAAGTTGCCCGTAGCCCCTGAATCCACCATTGCGTGTACCATCATAGGCTCTTCTCCTGGCCATTTAATGGTGACACACAAGTTCAAGTGGTAACCCACCAACATTTACATGAACAAAGCGGCAGACACCGCGCGGTGCCTGATGCTTTGTGCAGGTAAATGTAATACATGCAGTTTTAACATTGCGGCCGGTGCTGCTTCAAGCAGCACCCGCCGCAATGTTAAACATACAGGATGTGACCGCCAGGGTAGCGGTCACATCCTAATTTGCACGGAGGGACCGCTGCTGCCCCTGCGGACGGTCCCTCCACCGCCATCCTAATCGGCCCCTTAATCTGACAACTTTATATAAGAGAAACTGTTATCCAACAATTAATAAATTAAAAATCCTATAATCCTATAATCACCCAAAAATGTTTGGTTCAACTGCACAAGTTTTTTTATCGTCTTATATCCACTTTGACTTTGCACATGTTATTATGTGATGTAGTTTTGCTGTTCCATACTGCTTCATTTATGTTTTCAATTGGAACCGCTCATGTTTTATTTAATTTATGGCAATATCCATGTTCGTCAATCTTTTGGCACTAATTAGACATGAATGTGAGATCTTTTCAATTTTGATGCCAGTATACCTAATAGCCCCGTGCGCAGTGTGAATTTGCCCATTGGAGATCAGTATGGAAGTGAAAGGTGTGGTTAAAACGGACTTCATCCGCAATCCACTATTGCACTCTGTTTAAAAGAGCCTGTCTTGTGCTATACCCTGATTGGGTTTGTTATAATTTATTCTTTATCAGACTGAACTGTTATGAATCAAGTGTTTATATTCCTCATGGCTGGTTTTTAGTGTTGGTGGCCTGGACCACTGCACATTGTAACATGTCTCTTAGTGTCAGTGCTGAATCTTGTAACGCATAGTCTGGAGGTACATTAATCCTAGCTTGTAAAGAAATCCTGAGATTTCTTGCATTTCTCAACTTCAAAATAGAAAGGGAAAGGGGAAGGGGGACAAAGAGGGCCTCAGCTTAATTTATAGATTTCCGACAATTCGTTCAGTCCATCTACTGCAGTATTGGATTTTATAATTAACATTGCTTCTCTTCTGGACCATGTTTCATCAAGGTCGCCACCTCTCAAGTCCTTTTCTACATTAGAAATGATTGTCCATACTAAATCTTTCTCTGTATGGTTGTTTAGCCTCCAATGATTCACCAACGCCGCAGTTTGGATGTTCCTTTTAATTCTTGATTTGTGTTGTGTAATTCACGTTCTTATTTCTTGATTAGTTTTGCCAATGTACAACATGTTGCATGGGCATTTTATTCCATACACCACATATCGTGATTTACAATTAGTGAAAGAATCATGTTTCCAATATATGTGTTTATGTTGGAACAGGCTTCCTTCTTCTGTGTTCGCACAACATATACAAGTCCCACATTTGTGATGTCCTTGTACAGGAGGCAGACCTACAAATGTTCTGACAGTAATTGGATTTTTTGGATGTAAAGCAGCATGAACTTTTTGGTTTGCAATGCTGCAATCTTTTTTAAAAGCAAACAGTTGTGGATTATGTAATTTCTCATTCAGGTTTTTAACCAGGTCACAGTTTTGAGTGATCACTTTTTTTAGAATATTTGAGTTGGGACAGAATGTGGATACACAGACCATTCTATCTGTTTCATTTTTTTCTTTTTATCCAGCAGGTTCCCTCGGGGTCCACCAGGCCCGCTTCATGGCTATTTTCAATAATTTCTTGGGATATTCACGATCCTGTAAATTTTCAGTCAATTTCATTGCATGCAATCGATATTCGTTTTTGAAATGGCAATTCCTTCTAAATCAAAGGTGTTGCCCGTAAGGCAGATTTTCTTTAAGATTCCGAGGATGATTGCTCAAGAAAAGAAGGGCCTTATTATGATGTGTTTGTTTTTTATACAGAGATGTGACCATCCCTCCTTCAGATGGATACACCTCAACATCTAAAAAAGACATTCTGGTTTTGGAATGGTTTAGACTGAACTTAATTTCTTGTGTTCCATTTTTAAGCCATTTGTGGAATTTATTCAAATTCTCCTCATTCCCAGTACACACCATGAAAACATTGACAACAAAACGACTCCAATTTCCAATGAATTCTGCAAATGGGTTATTCTGATATATGTACCTCTCTTCGTACTTTGCCATAAACAATACGGCCAACTCTGGTACAAAAGGGCACCCCATGGCGACTCCTCTTACTTGGTAATAAAAATCACCATTGAAATTGAAGTAATTTTTTCTTAGTGCTAAATTGGCTAATTCCATAATAAAGTCCGTGGGGACCTTACTAGGCTTTTCACGGCTTTCAAGAAAAAATTCGATAGCATCAAGTTCGTCATCCTGGGGAATCTGGGTGTATAATGAGACCACATCTAGTGTCACAAGGAGATTTTTATTATCTTCAAATTCTATTGCTGCCAGTTTGATAATAAAATCTGTTGTATCTCTTAAAAACGATTTGACATGAGGTAAATAGGGTTTCAAGAAAAAATCAACACATTTTGCAATTGTCTCCATAAGTGACTCGCACCCGGACACAATGGGTCTCCCAGGTGGTGTAGTTTCATTCTTATATACTTTTGGGAGTACATAGAATAGGGAAATCCTTGGGATCTTGATTTTTAAATATTCATATTCCTTTTTTCCAAGAAATCCTTTGGTTTGGCCTCTATCTAAGATTGAATACAATAGATTGTTTAGCTCTCGCTTGTGTTGGTTCTTTACTGATCTTTCTATAACAATCTGTATCATTGAGTTGTCTCATTACTTTAGAGGTTCACCTGAATGAGATTTGAAATTGCCCAATTGTAATTTAGTAGGGGATAGTTCTGAATGTGATGAATGAATAGAAGAGCATTTGAAAAAGGCTGAAGAGTGATGGAATGGGAGAATTAGGAATGTGAATATGTAAATATGTCTTTATGTAAAACTTCTTCATGTGATTTTTTGTCTTCAGTTGATTTTCTAAAAATTTGAATTGTGGTAAAAATGTACACATTTTGTCAAGAAAAATAATTAAAAAGAAAAATATTCATTCAAGCCAGAAATAGAAGTCCATGTTTTATTTTCAATATGTTCGCCTGAATGAGAGTTCAAATTAAGTAGCAGTATTGGCATTTGTTTTAGGTAGACAACTTGTTTTTATGGTCTACATACTTGCTGGTGCTCCCCTCCCATTGAATACCCAAGGCGTTAATATTTAGGTCGCCGCACAGTATGACTGGTGTTCCTCGTGAAGCCAACTCCGAGTTCACTTCTTCCAAAATCTCTGGATCGTCACCGTTGCACCCATACACAGAACAGAGGATAAAACTAAATTCCCTACAGCTGTCATCTACCAACACCCACCGCCCAAGTGTATGTGCCTTGCAGTTATTCAATTTGATATCATTCCTGTGAGATAATATAGCGACCCCTTTAGTCCTTGCCCCTTGCATCATATTTACAACATAGTTACACATTAGCTGCTCTATTAATTTAGCCCTAGACCCCTCAATGTGTGTCTCCTGCAGACACAAGATATCTGCCCTTAGCATTTTCAATTCTATTGCAAGCCTTTGCCTTCCTCTTCGGCAGAACTCAGAGCATCCACCTCCCGCCCTTCCGGTCAGAGGCCACCAACATCATCTGCAGCGTCCCCCAGGGCTCATCTCTCAGCTCGACGCTGTTCAATGTCTACATGGCCCACTCGCACAAGTGGCCCGCCAACACAACTTCAACATCATCTCCTACACCAACGACACCCAGCTCATCCTCTCCCTCACCAAGGACCCACACACCACAAAAACCAACCTCCACCAGGAATGAAGGCTGTCACCGACTGGATGAGGAACAGCCGTATGAAGCTGAACTCGGACAAGATGAAGATACTCATACACACTGGGAACAGCACCGGCACCCACCGACCATGCACGCAACCTAGGAGTTATCCTCAACTCCTCCCTCTCCATGTCTAAACAGGTCAACGCCATCTCCTCCTCCCGCTACAACACCCTCCGCATGCTCCGCATGATCTACAAGTGGATCCTGACCGAAACAAGAAGAACGGTGATGCAGGCCCTCTTCAGCAGCAGACTGGACTATGGCAATGCACTCTATGCAGGAATCCCAGCCAAACACCTACAACAACTACAATGCATCCAAAACGCCTCCGCCCGACTAATTGTCAACGTCCCCCGCCACAGCCACATCACCCCCACGTGAGAGACCTACACTGGCTCCCCATTGACAAGAGGATCAACATCAAGCTCCTCACCAATGCACACAAAGCACTCCACAATGCTGGACCAGCCTACCTGAACAGCAGACCCTGCTTCAACAACCCCACCCGCCAGCTCCGTTCTACCAGCCTCGCCCTCGCCGCTGTCCCCCGCATCCAACAAACAACCTCCAGCGGCAGATACTTCTCCTACCTCGCCACCAAGACCTGAAACACCCTCCCCACCCACCTACGTCAGACCCAAGACCTACTCGCCTTCAGAAGACTCCTCAAGACCTGGCTCTTCGAGCAGTAGCGGCACCCCCTTCCCTCAGCGCCTTGAGACCCTCACGGGTAAGTAGCACACTTTACAAGTACTCTGATTGATTGATTGATTGATTGTTTTCATCATTCAGCCCACATACGTTGACTGATGATATTCAAATTTTCATCGTCTGATATCCAGAAAAAGAGTCCCTGATTTTGTGTTGCCCGAGCTTATCCTTATCTCTACCTGTATCTTGTCTGTGCTGTTTACACATAATTTTTATCCCCTGCTACTTAAATGATCCTCAAGGTCCAGTTTTCCATACCTGTTTCCCTCCTTCTCCCAGTACCCTCCCCCTTGCCCTCCCTCCCCCTCCTCCTCCCCCAAATGCCCCACACCGAGTCTTCCCAAATTTGAGCAAATAGGTCATAGCCTAACCCATATGATGTCGCCTGAATAGCCACCAGGGGTCCCCTGTGACCTGTACCCCCAGCCCCCATACATTTATTCAAGTCCTGCGTAGTGTACCTATCCTGCCCCCACTTGTGTGAATTAAAAAAAGAAAAGGAGATGATGATTAGGAGAAGTTAACAGAGAAGCTAAAAAAAGAGGAGAAGAAGCGCCCCTCCCCAACCACATCCCAAACTTTCTGTTATTTTCTGCCATTTTCTGCCCATTATTACTTCACCCATACCATTTGTATGAAACCATACAGGCTTGTCTATCCCCAAACCCCCGATCTCCGAATGTTGTAACGTCCCAGTCTATCTTCCTGTTGCCCCAGTCACTCCAAGTTCTCTTGTCTCCTGCAGTTCCTGCAAGTAATGTTGAGCCTTTATTTCAGAAGACAGCACCCTGACTTTTACTCTGTATACAATTTTAAGGTGGGCAGGGCTCAATAGGTATGCATTGGTGCCAATTGCCTGGAATAGGGAGATTAGTTGGCCTAGTCTCCAGTGGTATGACAGAAATCTGGGCATGCGAAAAAAGTGTGTCCATTACGGGATCATTTTGCATTTGTTCTTTTGATATCTGAGATAGCTTGGCAAAGGAGAAAATTACCAAAAAAGACTAGGATCGCCCTAGGTTGTTCCATTTGCCCTGCTGTGATGTTTTTCCTCTGGGTCAGTGGAACTACATGCACCCGCTGGATCTCGGTGTCCCAATTCCAGTTATTTAGAGGAAAACTCCTTTCAAGAGGTCTACCATAAAGTTTCTTACTTCGCTACCCTTGCTCGTTTCAGCAATCCCCAGAAATCATTGTTTTGACGCTGGAGATTCTCAAAGTCCTCAAGTTTCCACAGCATGTTGCCAGCATGTTTCTCCTGAAGCTCTTTGTGTTCCTGCATCTTCTCTAGCCCACCCTTGAGGGTCGCTGTTCTCTCCTCCACATGAGCCACCCTTTATTTTGTTTCTGAGCGCATTTTGCTCATCTTCCGATTGGATCCCTGTAGTGTTTTTGTAGCCTGAGGTGCTCTACGAGTTCTTGGCGAGCTTCCGCTTGCATTTGTTTGAGGATGGCATAGATTAGCTCCAGCGAGGGGGTATCATTAGTACTGGGTGCGGTGCCAGATGCCATATGGGTCTGGGCAGCCATGCCTTCGTTGTAAATATGGCTTGCGGCAGAGTAATCCCATTTTAGCATGCATATATTTTTCCCCCGTTCTTCAATCTGGGTTTTAGGGTAGCTCCCCGTCATGACTTTTATTAGGAGCGGAATCATCAGTTCCTAAGTCGATGTCTGTAAACCCAGGTATGGAGGTTGAGAGCTTTGACTCATCTGTGAATGAGAAACCCCCTAAAAATCCAGTGATTCTATTGGGTCCTTCTGCAACAGTTTGCGCAGCTGCCCTTGGTGTGCTAGCACCCAGGTCTGGAAAGTGCTTATGGGAGTGTGTTGTGGATCAGTTTCACTCATAATGATATTTTTAATAGAAAACTCAGTTTCAGCTAATCATGACAAACTGCTTTTCGCCTGTTTAGGTGGTCTGTCTCCTCTGAGTCTCTCACTCTGTGACCCCCCTGTTTGATCTATGTCCTGCCGGGTAGGCCGCTGCTCCTCCTGCTGTTCTTCCTGTCCTTGGAACCGCTCTTCAATCTTCTCAACTGCCAGGGATTGTACTGGCACATCTGCCACTGAGGCTGCAGCTACAAGGTTGAGACTGGAGGAATCTGCTCCAGCACTCTCCCCTTCCATTTCCGCTGAGACTGGCAAAACACCAGAACGAATCATGGACCCTTCGGTTGCCACCGCACCACTGGTGAAGACTTCCACAATGAGCGGCTGCTTCCCCGGTCTTCGGGTTCAGCTGTCAGAGTGCCCCTCTAAGACCCGCTCCTTGGCAGGCTTCGGGTCAGCCTCCTCCACTCTCCCAGCTGCATTACTGTGCCGGTATCCATGGCCGGCCGCTGCCCCTCCGGGATCTTCCACGGCATCCTTTGGTGCTCTGATCACTTATCGGTCAAGCTATCCTGGCTGATGACGGCTGATAGCCAGAAACCGGTCCTAGGATGCTTGATTCCAGTCCAGGAAAGACATGGCTTGGCAGTTCAGGCTGGACTGTTCCATTGAAGCACAGGGTCAAGGCAGATTTGCATAGGGCCATGTCTGAAATGGGTTGGTGTGGTGAGCAAAACAACAGTGGATTTAGGCCTAGATCTCTGTACTGGTTGAATGTATGACATTGTTCTGCATTCTGTCCATCTACTGTTGTTTTTGCAATTTTCTCCCCGAGTGGGCTGGGTATGCTCAGACGTGAGTCCCAGGCTCTCCACACCACTGGAGTCAAGCTATCCAGGCTGATGAAAGCTGATAGCCAGAAACCGGTCCTTGGATGCTTGATTCCGGTCTAGGAAAGACATGGCTTGGCAGTTCGGGCTAGACTGTTCCCATGAGGCACAGGGTCATGGCTGATTTGCATATGGCCATGTCTGAACTGAGTGGTGTGGAGTGCAAAAAAATTATGGATTTAGGCCCAGATCTCTGTACTGGGGTGAATGTATGACATTGTTCTGCATGCTGTCCATCAACTGTTGGTTTTGCACTGATTGCTTTTGGGACCATGTCCGCTGCCTGCAGTAGTCTCCAGTGGGTTCAGATTGCTAGAAATGTGGCGCCTCTAACGAGAGACGCGACATGCTGCTCCAGCCAACAAAGCCCTCACCACAAAGCTGGGTCACCGGTCCATCTCCTGATAAGGGGGATCAATTCTTCACATTTGCGTTCTTATTCCAATCTAGGAATTAATATTGTTATTTTCACTTATGCTTCTTTCAGTCTTTTAGTCCATTCAAGCGGGGATTTCCATGAGGCTGGGAGCAGGACACAGGGCAGCGAATTTCCTCTGATCAGTCAGCCCCCATCTTGCCCTGCCACACTAATCTTATGCTATGTTATGTTACGTTATGTTATGCCATTAAATATTATGTTATGCTATGCTCCGCAATGTTATGTTATGCTGTGTTATGGTATGTTATTTTATGTAATGATATGTTATCTTATGTTATAATATATCATCTTATGTTATGCCATGCTGTGCTATGCTATCTTATGCTATGTTATGTTATGTCATGTTATACTATGCTATGTTATGTTATGATGTTAGGTAATGGTATTTTATGTTAGATTATGGTATGTTATGTTATGTTATGTTATGTAATGTTATGTTATGTTAAGCTACACTATGTAAATATGTTATGGTATATTATGTTATGCTATGCTAAGCAATGTAATGTTATGTTATGTTATGTTATTATGTAATGCTATGATATGCTATGCTATGTCATAGTATGGTATTTTATATTATGTTATGCAATGCTGTGTAATGTTATGTTATGTTATGTTATGTTATGGTATTTTATGTTATGTTTTATTATTATACCATGCTATGTCATGTTATTTTATGTTATGCTGTGTTACATATAGTTATGTTATGCTATGTCATATTATGTTATGTTATGATATGCTATGATGTGCTATGCTTTCGTATGCTGCATTATGTCATGTTATGCTGTGCTATGCAATGTTATGTTATGCTATGCTATATATTGTTATGTTATGATGATGTTATGTTATGATTATGTTATGTTATGATTATTATATGTTATGTATTGTTATGTTATGTTATGGTAGATTATGTTATGTTATGTTATTTTATGTTATCTTATGCAATGCTATTTTATGCTATGTTATGTTATGCAGATTTCTAGAGCACAATAGCACCCGGACAGGATCCAGGCAGTGAGCAGGTGTGAGTCAAGGTCCATGTAGGGGATTGTGGAACTGCTCAAAAAGCCAGGTCTGCAGATTTTTGCGGAACTCAAGAAGTGATGAGGAGTCATTTCTGTTTAGTGATGGGGCATTCCATACTTTAGGAGGGATGGAGGAGAATGCTTGACTGTGGGATCTGTTTATCAATATGCATGGAATTTATTCAAGGCAAAGTCCGGACCATCATCTGTTGCATCTATCTGGTCCATCAGGTGGTACTACCTCCCCTTTTCTCTCACAGATCCTCACCTGGTTGTCTCCTGTGCTCCACATCATGACATTGTCATCTATCCTGATCTGCCTCTCTTCAGGGGCACTGGATTCATAGGTCCCCACCTTCACCAGCCTCATGGAGCCTTCAGGGGAGATCTGGATGTTTATAAAATCAAACACCGCCGGCACATCTCCATTTTCATCAAAGAAGATTTCCTCTCCAGAGCTGGTTTTAAAGTGAACACTCCTCACGTAGTGCAGCATCTGAAATTAAAAACAAAAGGAGTGCTAATGAACACATTCACTTGTCCCATCTTCTTGATCAGTATGATTTGTGTATGTAGCAGGGAATAGTTGGCTGGAGGTTGTGAAGAAATATTAATTAGCAAATGAAATCCAAACATATACAGAACACTAGTTCATGCACCTTGTGGTGAGGAAACCACTGGTCCACGCACTTGACGTGTTACCCTCATATGCGCCTAACGCGGACAGGTGTGAAATCGTTTCCGCTTCCCTGCCCACTTACTGATTTGGTTTCACAAAGATGAACACTATGCATAGTAACTCCAGTCACCCATCTTCAACTCACCTCCATCCACCAGACAGATCAGAGCTCTAATCCGAGTCTGTCCTCTCGATGGCAAGAATGCGGGTGCAGAAAAGGGGATGCATCGGTTCTGATCCGTGCAGCAGTGGTGATGCATTAAGATGCCTTATGTATAAAACTTCAGGATCATCCTATACTGGGTTATCAACCATATGACAGGATGAGTGATTCTCACTATATAAGAATCTATAGAATCTATAGAAGGGGTTTGTTTGTTTTTGTGTTTCTAGTATTTATTATACCTGCCATGTCACAACCTAGATCTACCAAATATGGATCTGTTGGAGGTATAACAAAGTTTCCCCCTCTATTTGGGGGCCACCCCCTTCACTCTAGCAAGAAATTATAACAATGGGATTCATTCTTCCGTGCTGAGCTGACATATACCACTGCAGCCTCATGGACGAAATAACAAAAAGCAACATTTGCAGAGTGTATGTTGCGGCCTTGAACAAAATGTTCAAAGTGTTGTGATAGTGTATTTACAAAGTGGTTTTGTAAGCAATATGGTTTCAGAGACACTAACCATGCACTGTGATGCAAGCAAATGTGTGTAAAAACTCATTGTGAGATAGATAGAGAAGGCAACTTAAGAAACATGTACATGTTAAAATGGCAGTGTTTCTTCCCTGTCCTAACTGAGCCATGTGACACTAATATACAGTGACACCCACCCTCCCTAATTAATTGGTCCCTTTGCTCTTTGTGCAGAGTGTATCTGTGTTTGTGGGTTTGCCACCATGCAGGTCTGACACTAGAATAATCTACACCCAGTGTAACAACACTGTTTATGATAACATATTTAGGTTAGCCAATATCTTAGAATACAATATTTTGACATTCTACCCCGGGGGGGAGGGGCGTGACGTGGACCAGTAGGTTAATATTATGTGGGATGAGGAGGGTTTAAAAATAGTTATTATCTCACTAGAATAGGTAAGTAGTCTGCTGTGCAGAATATGGATTTTCTCAAAGGCTCTATCATGGACATATTATGCAGATAGTCAGGGGAGTCAGGGGTCGCAGCTGTGACCTCTATCTTTTTCCCTGCTACTCCTGGCTCTTCCTTTGTGAACTCTGGTCTCAGAGGGTGCAAACTTTGAGGCCAGGAGTCGCAAAGGAAGTGCCTTGAGAAGAAAAGAGTAAGCTACAAGTCAATACTGCTGAGAACCCTGGCTACCTCCAAATGATGTCCATGGGCTCTATTTGGGGAAACTTCCTTTACCACACAGTTTTTACCATGCAATGCCTTTACTATACAGCGTTTACCAGATACATGCCTTTACCATGCTTGTCTTAACCAGCTGCGGTCAGTGCAGGTAACAGCTGTAAGGTGGTGGGGCCGGGTGGGGGAGGATTCCAAGGGATGATGTGGATGTAACATTAAATAACTAATTTATTTTCCCCCTGCATCATCCCTCGAAATCCCCCCTCACGTGGCACCCACCACCCCACCGTTGTTACCTACACGACCCCGGCTGGTCCTTACCAGGCATGCCATCGCTACACATAATGGAAAGTATAGGTAAGCATTTTCAGTAAGTATGATTTTAGTTAACAAAGTTTTAAAAATGTTGGGGCTGATTATGATGACCAATCTTTTGTATTGTAGCGGGAGCTGCTGGCTGCAGCACATGCTGCAATAAAAAAAGGGGTCACTTGACATTTCCCTGCACTATGTGGGAGGCACATGGTGCCAGGACATGAGGTGCCCCCCAGTGCCCACTTCAGAGGGCCAGGGGAGTAGAGGGGCCATCTCCAGGCCCGCACTGTCCCTTTCCACCAGCCTTTCCAAGGTGGGTGAACTGCCATGAATAAGTTTGGCGGGCGGTGGAGATGGTTCTGAATTCTGATGGCAGTTAGACCACCACCGACAGACTGTCAGGTAGCAGTCTCACCACCATCGTAATCAGCCCATATGTTTATATATAGTGTAATAAGGGTGATTGACATTCAAAGACTAATTATTATTTTCTAATGTATAGAACATGGTTTAATAAAGGGGGTTTGGTCGTGATTTACCCTATTAAAAGAACATTTCTAGAAACATTTAGTAATATTATTGCATTTGAGAAAAAGGAGATTTGGGGGATTACCCGTCCATTAAATGAAAATTAATTTTGATGTTGTGTAATAATACTATTTGGGTAATAATTATGGTGATGGGGAAAATAGGGGGTGTTTATTAATACTCAGATATTAATTTTGAATGTCATTACATATCAAAAAATAATTTCTAAAACAAATACAATTATAACGTAAAATAACAAAACAAATATCTGAAGAATGTGTGAAATATCGAGGTAATGCAATAAAATGTCAAGGTCTAATTTGAATGCTAATTAACTAATGGCTTTTAAATATTTTAAATAATCCGATTTAATTGTTTTAAATATAAAATGTTTTATTGTGGAAACATAAAAAATAAGAGCAGGATGTAGGAGATATTAGGGTGATGCATGGGAAAGTGTATTAATATTTGTGTATTAAATGTAATACTTGGCTATTCATGGTAAATAACTTTTAATTGTGTTAAGTTATAATATAATTTAATTGATTCAATTCATATGTAATTAATACAACATGTCTAAGTAATATACAACATAAACAAAAACACAACATTGCATTGGTTTAGTAGCGTCTCGAGCCCCTTGGGGGTTTTAGAAACAAGGAGTGTATCATCCAGAATGAGAAGGAAGGCAATCTTCATATTCCCAGCCAAGGAGCATCAGCTGTGATCCTAGCTAAGAAGTGCACACCTTGGTTGATATTAAGGGAAAGCAACAAGGGGGCCAAGACCCAGCCTTTCTGGACTCCCCTGTTGACAATAATGGGGTTGGTGACTTGGCTCCGATTACCCCAGCGTACCCTGGCATAGTTGTCATCACGAAGATGAACAACCAATGCCAAGATCTCCAGAGGCATTACCAAGTCTTTCAACACCACCCAAAGCTTTCCACGGGGCACAAGGTCCAATGCTGACATCAGGTTGACAAAAGCCACATATATGCTCGCAATAGCATCACCTTTCAGTAAAGAAGAACAAATCTAAAAACTTTGCCAATTGTTCCAGTTTTTTGTCAGAATCCGACTTGGAATAGGAACGATATGCTTTTCTCTGCTACCCAGTCCTCGTTTCTTGCTTGAAGGGTACGGCTGAATACCTTCTGCATACAGTCTATCAAACTGATAAGCCTGGAGATGGCCAGATTGTTTTGGTCCCCTTTTTTAAAAATTGGTTTACCTCAACTCCCATCCATGAGTCCAAAATGAGGGAACCCTCTGCAATGCCATCAAAAAGTGACAGCATGTAATTCGACCACTTTTGTCCTGCTAAAACAAATCTCCGGCAATTCCAACCGGTCCCAGAGCTATAGAGGGCACAATGGATTCGACTGAGGTTTCTGTTTCCTTCTTGGTAAAAATAACCCTTGCCGGATTTGGGGGTAGATATAAGAGAGACATACCTTCAGTATAGTTAGTGATAGTAGAGTAGTGGTCATCAACGTATTCCTGCCAGCCCCTAGCTGTAACATTATTGGCTAGTACAGATGGATTTCCCAAATGACCCCTCCCCACAAGAAACCAACATTTCCTGAAATCTTTCTGGGGGCACGCCTCCTTAATTTGATTCTATGTTTCCTCATCCCAATTCCACTGAGCCTTCTTTATTGCTAGTTTGTACACACTCCTTAAATCTCATACTAGGGGTGCATTTGTGGTTTTAACAGCTCTAACCAGTTGATTCTTTAAGAATATACACTCATTGGAGATCCATGAGTTCAACTTAGTTAATTCCGCATCACTGCAATATGTACGTTTGGAATTAACAATAACATATGCAGTAAGTTTATCAAAGAACTTTGGGTGCATCCCACTAGCATCTTCCACATTTACCGTGCCCTCAGAATAGGAGTGAACCTCTGGCATCTGAACAAGTAAATCCTGCTTCATTTGTATTAAGTTTAATTTCATTCCCCAAGCCCGGGGCCCATTTGAGGTGACATTTATCAATAGTGTGTAGTACCTCTTTTGTGATCTGATTGCTCATAGCAGCCCTGTATATCCCTTGAAAGGAGTGACTAGCTCCAGGCTAAGTGGGTTGTGGTCATGATCAATGTTCTTAATTATAACCATATCAACTAGTGTGGGTCACAAGCTAGGATCTACTAGAAGATAGTCAATACGGCTAGCTCCTGTTGGGCCAACAATAATCAGTTCACCTTTTCTATCTGATACGTCCTGCCATTGGTGGCCCTTATTCTATGTTCAAACGTCAGTGTTGTTTAGTTACAAAGCTGGTTGGGACCATGTCTTAATCAGAGGCAGGTTAACCCCTTGCCTGCTGGGGTATTTCCCCCACAGTGTGGGGGGAACTAGGGGTCCGCGACTGAGCTGTGCTCATGATGAGCTGAGCTCGTCATGGCTCACAGCTCCACTGTGCTCATGACGAGCTCAGCTCGTCATGACTCACAGCTCCACTGTCCTCATGACGAGCTGAGCTCGTCATGACTCACAGCTCCGCTGTGCTCATGACGAGCTGAGCTCGTCATGACTCACAGCTCCACTGTGCTCATGACGAGCTGAGCTCGTCATGACTCACAGCTCCACTATCTTCATGATGAGCTCAGCTCATCATTACTCACAGCTCCACAGTCCTCATGACGAGCTGAGCTCGTCATGACTCACAGCTCCACTGTGCTCATGACGAGCTGAGCTCGTCATGACTCACAGCTCCACTGTGCTCATGACGAGCTGAGCTCGTCATGACTCACAGCTCCACTGTGCTCATGACGAGCTGAGCTCGTCATGACTCACAGCTCCACTGTGCTCATGACGAGCTGAGCTCGTCATGACTCACAGCACCACTGTCCTCATGACGAGCTGAGCTCGTCATGACTCACAGCTCCACTGTGCTCATGACGAGCTGAGCTCGTCATGACTCACAGCTCCACTGTGCTCATGACGAGCTGAGCTCGTCTTGACTCACAGCTCCACTGTGCTCATGAGCTCGTCATGACTCAGAGCTCCACTGTGCTCATGATGAGCTGAGCTCGGCTTGACTCACAGCTCCACTGTGCTCATGATGAGCTGAGCTCGTCTTGACTCACAGCTCCACTGTGCTCATGACGAGCTGAGCTCGCCATGACTCACAGCTCCACTGTCCTCATGACGAGCTGAGCTCGTCATGACTCACAGCTCCACTGTGCTCATGACGAGCTGAGCTCGTCATGACTCACAGCTCCACTGTGCTCATGACGAGCTGAGCTCATCATGACTCACAGCTCCACTGTGCTCATGACGAGCTGAGCTCGTCTTGACTCACAGCTCTACTGTGCTCATGAGCTTGTCTTGACTCACAGCTCCACTGTGCTCATGAGCTCGTCATGACTCACAGCTCCACTGTGCTCATGATGAGCTGAGCTCGTCTTGACTCACAGCTCCACTGTGCTCATGACGAGCTCAGCTCGTCATGACTCACAGCTCCACTGTCCTCATGACGAGCTGAGCTCGTCATGACTCACAGCTCCGCTGTGCTCATGATGAGCTGAGCTCGTCATGACTCACAGCTCCACTGTCTTCATGATGAGCTCAGCTCATCATTACTCACAGCTCCACAGTCCTCATGACGAGCTGAGCTCGTCATGACTCACAGCACCACTGTCCTCATGACGAGCTGAGCTCGTCATGACTCACAGCTCCACTGTGCTCATGACGAGCTGAGCTCGTCATGACTCACAGCTCCACTGTGCTCCTGACGAGCTGAGCTCGTCTTGACTCACAGCTCCACTGTGCTCATGAGCTCGTCATGACTCAGAGCTCCACTGTGCTCATGATGAGCTGAGCTCGGCTTGACTCACAGCTCCACTGTGCTCATGATGAGCTGAGCTCGTCTTGACTCACAGCTCCACTGTGCTCATGACGAGCTGAGCTCGCCATGACTCACAGCTCCACTGTGCTCATGTATGTATGTATGTATAGACGTTCTTGTAAAGCGCTATCACTGTCACCCGCCGGGCATCCTGGCGCTTAGACTGTTATGACACAGAGCGAGATTTTACCAAGTTCCGATCTATTTACATTGTTCTGGGGAACAGGTGGGTCTTTAACTCTTTTTTAAAGGTGGAAAAAACTTCCAGGCCCCTAAGACCCAGCGGTAGAGAATTCCACAGCCGTGCTGCGGCAATCCTAAAGGATCGTCGCCCATCCGGGTCCTCAGAAACTTGGGTACCACGACCAAGTGAGCCGATTCTGATCGGAGTGATCTTGAGGGGATATACCATGAAAAAAGATCCTGCAAAGGGGCCGGACCTTGACTGTGTAAAGCTCTAAAAACGATACATAGAGCCTTAAAGTTCACCCGTTGAAAAAATGGGAGCCAGTGGAGGTCCCTGAGTGCCTTAGTAGAAGAGTCCGAGCGACGTCGCGAGAGTGCCAGTTTGGCGGCAAAATTCTGTATCCGTTGGAGTTTTTCTAGCACAGTAGTTGGTGCCCCCCAGTAGCAGTGCGTTGCAGTAGTTGAGACAACTTAAGATTATGCTCCGCACTACTTCTGGTCTTGCCTGCGCCGGAAGCAAGGGTAGGATCTTTCTCAAGGATACAAGTAGAGCCATACACGTAGCCACCGTTTTATTTACTGAGGTGTCCAGCTGTAGATCGGAACTAAGCAAGACCCCCAGATTCCGAACTGAATCAGCAGGTAGACTGGTGCCTTGGAAATCGGGAGGCCAAAAACCCTGTAGTAGGGGTCGGGGATCCGATCCGTGGAACAGTGTAGTACCTCGGTTTTCGAGCTGTTGAATTGGAGGGAATTATTCCCTAACCATTCTGCCGTGGCACCCATGCATCGATGAAAAACCTCCTATGACACCCCACCCTTACCTTCAAACGAGAAGATAAGTTGGGTGTAGTCGGCGTAGTTAGTAACTGTTATGCCAAATGACTTGATCAGCGTGATCAGGGGACGGAGGTACAGATTGAAGAGGATAGGGCTGATGGCAGAGCCCTGGGGTACTCCCTGTCCAACCCTCTTGATGTTAGATTGATAGGGTGGTAGTGCAACTACCTAGTGTCTTTGCTCAAGATATGACACCAGCCATTCAAGGGCTAAGCCTGACACCCCCGCCTCTGTCAATCTCCTGATCAGAGTAGCATGGTTGACTGTATCGAACGTGGCCGACATGTCAAGCAGCACTAAAAAGGCTG
Organism: Lissotriton helveticus; assembly: GCF_964261635.1. Classification (NCBI taxonomy): domain Eukaryota; kingdom Metazoa; phylum Chordata; class Amphibia; order Caudata; family Salamandridae; genus Lissotriton; species Lissotriton helveticus. The sequence continues at coordinate 145,148,639 of NC_136064.1, forward strand.
CTTGACCCTGGTCGGCCCGCGTCCGAAGGTCATCAAGAACAGTCACCAGAGCTGACTCTGTCCCATGTGCCGGTCGAAACCCAAACTGAGCCACATCCAAACAATCATTCATTTCAAGAAAGTTGGAAAGATGTTTTGTGGCCAGTTTCTCTAAGATTTTGATAGGGAATGGCAGGAGGGAGATGGGCCTAAAGTTAGCTGGGCATGTGGGGTCCAGATTTTCCTTTTTGAGCAATGGAGAGACCACCGCCAGTTTCCAGCAGTCTGGCACCCGTGCCGAGGTGAAAGACTGGCAACAGATGGAGAACAATGGAGGAAACAACTCTTCACGACAAAGTTTCCAGAATCTGGGTGGTAAAGGGTCAAAGGGTGAGCCAGAGGACATCCCACCAGCCAAAGAGCAAAGGTCCTCAAAAGATGGTAGAGGGAAGTTGCTTAGCTCACCTGCTCTGATGCACTCCTTCCCATTTTCTAGCGAGATGGAATCGTATGTAGTACTGCCAGTTGAGGGGGGGAGGTTATTTAAGATGTTGGTAATCTTATCCTCAAAGGCTTGTGCTAACGAGTCGCAGAGAGCTTGTGGAGCCGGGATGGCGTTTTTGGTACAGCCAGGATGGGCCAAGTCCTTTACGATCTTAAATAGGGTCTGAGATTTGTTAACGGCTGCCAGCAAAGATTCTTCTAGAAATCTAGCTTTGGCCAGCTTGATCTGGGTCTTATAGAATGCCAGTGCTTGTCTAAAGAGGACTCTGTGTGATTCCAGGTACTGTTTCCTCCAGGTTCGCTCAGCCTGTTTGCATTGTAGCTTGAGCTGCCGAAGTTCTTCCGAGTACCATGGCATGGCAAGATTAGTCCTATCTTTGATTTTCCGCACCGGGGCCAAAGAATCCAGAGAATTAGAGATTTGCTGACAGAGAGTCTCATAGCTCTCATCCACGTTCATTCCAAGTACAAAGCCATCCGGCAACAAAGAAGGCGGAGTGGCTTGTCTGAGGAGTCTGGACCACAGTCTCCCCGTTCTAGTGCCCACCGCACTCCCTTTCTTCGAGCAGGTGCTAGTGCACGAGAGGGAGAACTGGACAAGGGCATGGTCCGTCCAACACTGTGGCAGGACGTCAAGAATTGAAGTACTACCGGATTCAGCAAAGAGTAGGTCCTCATGACGAGCTGAGCTCGTCATGACTCACAGCTCCACTGTGCTCATGACGAGCTGAGCTCGTCATGACTCACAGCTCCACTGTGCTCATGACGAGCTGAGCTCGTCATGACTCACAGCTCCACTGTCCTCATGACGAGCTGAGCTCGTCATGACTCACAGCTCCACTGTCCTCATGACGAGCTGAGCTCGTCATGACTCACAGCTCCACTGTGCTCATGAGCTCGTCATGACTCACAGCTCCACTGTGCTCATGACGAGCTGAGCTCGTCATGACTCACAGCTCCACTGTCCTCATGACGAGCTGAGCTCGTCATGACTCACAGCTCCATTGTCCTCATGACGAGCTGAGCTCGTCTTGACTCACAGCTCCACTGTGCTCATGAGCTCGTCATGACTCACAGCTCCACTGTCCTCATGACGAGCTGAGCTCGTCATGACTCACAGCTCCATTGTCCTCATGATGAGCTGAGCTCGTCTTGACTCACAGCTCCACTGTGCTCATGAGCTCGTCATGACTCACAGCTCCACTGTGCTCATGATGAGCTGAGCTTGTCTTGACTCACAGCTCCACTGTGCTCATGATGAGCTGAGCTCATCTTGACTCACAGCTCCACTGTCCTCATGACGAGCTGAGCTCGTCATGACTCACAGCTCCACTGTCCTCATGACGAGCTGAGCTCGTCATGACTCACAGCTCCACTGTGCTCATGACGAGCTGAGCTCGTCTTGACTCACAGCTCTACTGTGCTCATGAGCTTGTCTTGACTCACAGCTCCACTGTGCTCATGAGCTCGTCATGACTCACAGCTCCACTGTGCTCATGATGAGCTGAGCTCGTCTTGACTCACAGCTCCACTGTGCTCATGAGCTCGTCATGACTCACAGCTCCACTGTGCTCATGATGAGCTGAGCTCGTCTTGACTCACAGCTCCACTGGCTCATGAGCTCATCATGACTCACAGCTTCACTGTGCTCATGATGAGGTGAGCGTGTCATGACTCACAGCTCCACTGTGCTCATGATGAGCTGAGCTCGTCATGACTCACAGCTCCACTGTGCTCATGACCTCGTCATGACTCACAGCTCCACTGTGCTCATGATGAGCTGAGCTTGGCTTGACTCACAGCTCCACTGTGCTCATGATGAGGTGAGCTTGTCATGACTCACAGCTCCACTGTGCTCATGATGAGCTGAGCTCGTCTTGACTCACAGCTCCACTGTGCTCATGACGAGCTGAGCTCGCCATGACTCACAGCTCCACTGTGCTCATGTATGTATGTATGTATAGACGTTCTTGTAAAGCGCTATCACTGTCACCCGCCGGGCATCCTGGCGCTTAGACTGTTATGACACAGAGCGAGATTTTACCAAGTTCCGATCTATTTACATTGTTCTGGGGAACAGGTGGGTCTTTAACTCTTTTTTAAAGGTGGAAAAAACTTCCAGGCCCCTAAGACCCAGCGGTAGAGAATTCCACAGCCGTGCTGCGGCAATCCTAAAGGATCGTCGCCCATCCGGGTCCTCAGAAACTTGGGTACCACGACCAAGTGAGCCGATTCTGATCGGAGTGATCTTGAGGGGATATACCATGAAAAAAGATCCTGCAAAGGGGCCGGACCTTGACTGTGTAAAGCTCTAAAAACGATACATAGAGCCTTAAAGTTCACCCATTGAAAAAATGGGAGCCAGTGGAGGTCCCTGAGTGCCTTAGTAGAAGAGTCCGAGCGACGTCGCGAGAGTGCCAGTTTGGCGGCAAAATTCTGTATCCGTTGGAGTTTTCCTAGCACAGTAGTTGGTGCCCCCCAGTAGCAGTGCGTTGCAGTAGTTGAGACAACTTAAGATTATGCTCCGCACTACTTCTGGTCTTGCCTGCGCCGGAAGCAAGGGTAGGATCTTTCTCAAGGATACAAGTAGAGCCATACACGTAGCCACCGTTTTATTTACTGAGGTGTCCAGCTGTAGATCGGAACTAAGCAAGACCCCCAGATTCCGAACTGAATCAGCAGGTAGACTGGTGCCTTGGAAATCGGGAGGCCAAAAACCCTGTAGTAGGGGTCTGGGGATCCGATCCGTGGAACAGTGTAGTACCTCGGTTTTCGAGCTGTTGAATTGGAGGGAATTATTCCCTAACCATTCTGCTGTGGCACCCATGCATCGATGAAAAACCTCCTATGACACCCCACCCTTACCTTCAAACGAGAAGATAAGTTGGGTGTAGTCGGCGTAGTTAGTAACTGTTATGCCAAATGACTTGATCAGCGTGATCAGGGGACGGAGGTACAGATTGAAGAGGATAGGGCTGATGGCAGAGCCCTGGGGTACTCCCTGTCCAACCCTCTTGATGTTAGATTGATAGGGTGGTAGTGCAACTACCTAGTGTCTTTGCTCAAGATATGACACCAGCCATTCAAGGGCTAAGCCTGACACCCCCGCCTCTGTCAATCTCCTGATCAGAGTAGCATGGTTGACTGTATCGAACGTGGCCGACATGTCAAGCAGCACTAAAAAGGCTGCTTGACCCTGGTCGGCCCGCGTCCGAAGGTCATCAAGAACAGTCACCAGAGCTGACTCTGTCCCATGTGCCGGTCGAAACCCAAACTGAGCCACATCCAAACAATCATTCATTTCAAGAAAGTTGGAAAGATGTTTTGTGGCCAGTTTCTCTAAGATTTTGATAGGGAATGGCAGGAGGGAGATGGGCCTAAAGTTAGCTGGGCATGTGGGGTCCAGATTTTCCTTTTTGAGCAATGGAGAGACCACCGCCAGTTTCCAGCAGTCTGGCACCCGTGCCAAGGTGAAAGACTGGCAACAGATGGAGAACAATGGAGGAAACAACTCTTCACGACAAAGTTTCCAGAATCTGGGTGGTAAAGGGTCAAAGGGTGAGCCAGAGGACATCCCACCAGCCAAAGAGCAAAGGTCCTCAAAAGATGGTAGAGGGAAGTTGCTTAGCTCACCTGCTCTGATGCACTCCTTCCCATTTTCTGGCGAGATGGAATCGTATGTAGTACTGCCAGTTGAGGGGGGGGAGGTTATTTAAGATGTTGGTAATCTTATCCTCAAAGGCTTGTGCTAACGAGTCGCAGAGAGCTTGTGGAGCCGGGATGGCGTTTTTGGTACAGCCAGGATGGGCCAAGTCCTTTACGATCTTAAATAGGGTCTGAGATTTGTTAACGGCTGCCAGCAAAGATTCTTCTAGAAATCTAGCTTTGGCCAGCTTGATCTGGGTCTTATAGAATGCCAGTGCTTGTCTAAAGAGGACTCTGTGTGATTCCAGGTACTGTTTCCTCCAGGTTCGCTCAGCCTGTTTGCATTGTAGCTTGAGCTGCCGAAGTTCTTCCGAGTACCATGGCATGGCAAGATTAGTCCTATCTTTGATTTTCCGCACCGGGGCCAAAGAATCCAGAGAATTAGAGATTTGCTGACAGAGAGTCTCATAGCTCTCATCCACGTTCATTCCCAGTACAAAGCCATCCGGCAACAAAGAAGGCGGTGTGGCTTGTCTGAGGAGTCTGGACCACAGTCTCCCCGTTCTAGTGCCCGCCGCACTCCCTTTCTTCGAGCAGGTGCTAGTGCACGAGAGGGAGAACTGGACAAGGGCATGGTCCGTCCAACACTGTGGCAGGACGTCAAGAATTGAAGTACTACCGGAATCAGCAAAGAGTAGGTCCTCATGACGAGCTGAGCTCGTCATGACTCACAGCTCCACTGTGCTCATGACGAGCTGAGCTTGTCATGACTCACAGCTCCACTGTGCTCATGACGAGCTGAGCTCGTCATGACTCACAGCTCCACTGTCCTCATGACGAGCTGAGCTCGTCATGACTCACAGCTCCACTGTCCTCATGACGAGCTGAGCTCGTCATGACTCACAGCTCCACTGTGCTCATGAGCTCGTCATGACTCACAGCTCCACTGTGCTCATGACGAGCTGAGCTCGTCATGACTCACAGCTCCACTGTCCTCATGACGAGCTGAGCTCGTCATGACTCACAGCTCCATTGTCCTCATGACGAGCTGAGCTCGTCATGACTCACAGCTCCACTGTGCTCATGATGAGCTGAGCTCGTCTTGACTCACAGCTCCACTGTGCTCATGAGCTCGTCATGACTCACAGCTCCACTGTGCTCATGATGAGATGAGCTTGTCTTGACTCACAGCTCCACTGTGCTCATGATGAGCTGAGCTCATCTTGACTCACAGCTCCACTGTCCTCATGACGAGCTGAGCTCGTCATGACTCACAGCTCCACTGTCCTCATGACGAGCTGAGCTCGTCATGACTCACAGCTCCACTGTGCTCATGACGAGCTGAGCTCGTCTTGACTCACAGCTCTACTGTGCTCATGAGCTTGTCTTGACTCACAGCTCCACTGTGCTCATGAGCTCGTCATGACTCACAGCTCCACTGTGCTCATGATGAGCTGAGCTCGTCTTGACTCACAGCTCCACTGTGCTCATGAGCTCGTCATGACTCACAGCTCCACTGTGCTCATGATGAGCTGAGCTCGTCTTGACTCACAGCTCCACTGGCTCATGAGCTCATCATGACTCACAGCTTCACTGTGCTCATGATGAGGTGAGCGTGTCATGACTCACAGCTCCACTGTGCTCATGATGAGCTGAGCTCGTCATGACTCACAGCTCCACTGTGCTCATGACCTCGTCATGACTCACAGCTCCACTGTGCTCATGATGAGCTGAGCTTGGCTTGACTCACAGCTCCACTGTGCTCATGATGAGCTGAGCTCGTCATGACTCACAGCTCCACTGTGCTCATGAGCTCGTCATGAGTCACAGCTCCACTGTGCTCATGATGAGGTGAGCTCGTCATGACTCACATCTCCACTGTGCTCATGATGAGCTGAGCTCGTCTTGACTCACAGCTCCACTGTGCTCATGACGTGCTGAGCTCGGCATGACTCACAGCTCCACTGTGCTCATGATGAGCTGAGCTCATCACTGACCCACGCACTGATTAATTCTCCCGCACAGGCGGGGAATTAGCCGAGCTGAGCTCGTCTTGAGCATGTGAGGGGAGGGGATAAGCAAAGGGACATGCCAGATCAAGGATGTCATCCTCATCCAGAAGTTCAAAAGTTGTGTTAAAATCGCCCCCAACAATCAGGAGATTGCCTATTACCTAAGAGCTCTTCCAAGACCTGCAATTAAAGGATTTAGCTCCCCCTCTGGTACCTCTGGCATATATATTCTAGATATCTAAAATGTAGCTGGAGTTGCCTTTCAATCTAGGAGCTTGAATGTCAGGCTGTTTGTGAGTAGCTCCTCAGTTCTGCAGTTAATCCATTTCAGCATTCCACCTGGTGGGTGGCCCTTATTTTGCTGTTGTGGACAGATGGAATGACACGCAGCCTGGCATAAACGTTGGAGTTAAGCTTCATGTTTCTTGTAAGATACATCTATAGTAGGATTGAACCAGCTGTACCCGATGGGGTTAACACAGTTTACTTCTAATTCTGGCCACCTTCCATGAAATTAGTTTAAACAGGTGATGGCTTGTGGGCAACTCGAGTAAAGAGTGGGGAAAGATCTCCAGACCCCTTTCGTCATAAGCTAGATTAAGATTGGTGTTAATGCTATCCTGGCTATGAGTTTCATCTTCCCATATGACTTGCACAGGGGAATTTGGACCAGCCCTACAGTTCGATGACCTCAATAACGCCTTGATTGTCGGAAGGTTTGTATTCAGGACAAAGCAAGGGGCACTGGTTTCTGTAAGCTTAAGGGCAAAACAGGGCTGCAGTCAGTCAATATCCGCTAAAGGGGATGATGGAGAAATCCTATTAGGCTGCAAACTAGAGTTACACGAGGGGGTAAAGGTTGCCAACTGTCTCTTGAAAAGGATATTTGACGTGGGTGGGGGAAAGGTCCTAACTACCATGGCAATAAGATTAAACACTAAAGTCGCATCAGCAAGGGTAAGCTCTATGGCGTCTGTAGTGTTATTGGCTTAACCCCTTCGATGCTGATGACGGAACCGCTCCGTCATCAGCCGCGGTCGCGCTGTGCTGATGACGGAGCGGTTCCGTCATGGCCCGCCCAGCTCGATAGAACGCTCATGCGCGGCGCGAATTCCGCGCCTGCGCTGAGGGTTCTATTGAGCTGGGCGGGCCGTGACGGAACCGCTCCGTCACGAGCACAGCTCAACCGACGCTGGTGACGGAGCGGTTCCGTCACCAGCATGTGGCCGCCGCACGGCCGCCCCACACCCTTAGCACTGCGGCGGAATAGCCGCCGCAGTGAAGGTGTTAAACACATCTCCCTATTCATGGATCTGCACCTTCTAACGTGCCTAATTGAATGAATAGACTTATTATTTACGGATTCCTCATTCTCATATCATGTGGAATAGTTACATTTAGGAACATTAATCTTGTAGATTTTTTCACACTGGGTAGCATGAGACGCAGAGGGTCCTTCCCAGTGATGTGGCATATCGCACCTCGTATTTTCTCTAGGTTGAGGTTGCAAATGTCTAAATATTGCCTCATGTGCTATTTGACCTAGCTGACCCCCCACTACATCTTCAACCATTCTTGTTGTGTGACTACTTAGGCCAATGTTTGTAGTCGATACCAGGGGAGTGTCATGTGCAACTGTATGTAACAACTGTCTCCTAATGGCAACATCCCTCATCTGCTAGAGACCAGGATCTATGCCTGGACTATTGGATTCCCCAAGACTGAGCAGCAACTTATGAATAAGCCCAGTTAATGTCCCAAATGTGGTTTTCAGGGCACACACCTCCTAATGTAAGTCAAATACAGAGCTAGTAGCTTCAGGAATAAATAGGACTGCATCAATGGGCAGGAAAGTACTTCCTTTTTTAGCTTTCCCCCTTTCATCTGGGACCTCTGTAACAGGGCTCATTTCTGGCAGATCTAACAGAGGTGAAAATCTATTGCTAGTTCGGAACTCACTAGTAGATGTTGATATGTCAGTGGTTATATTTTGTGACTCATCTAGGGATATTACATAGGTTTCCCAGGGCTGGGTGCTGGTACCATTCTTCACCTTTCTGAACATGCTGTCTATACACCCTTCTTTTGCAAACGTTCTGTGAGCTATGGAGGTCTTATATCTAGGCACAGAGTCAGCAGCAGCTGGAGTCTGTAGTCCCTCGCACTCAAACAGTAAATCATCAAAATGATTGAGGACACAGCTCCCCTTTACAGGGCTCTGTGTCTTCTTGTATTTATTTACTGCTTTGTGTACTCCACCGGCCCATGTCACCCCCTCCGCAACCTTCCATTCCCCCAAGGGGCTACTGGCAGACATGGCAAAGACTGAGAGGGGAGATTCAAGCGAAGAAGATGAACTTCCAAACCAAAGCACCCAAGAAGGGGGGCAAATAAAGCCTTGGTTTTCAATGGACACAATGCCTTGTGTCTTGTTTGTGCAGGCTTGGGGGAGAGAAAACAAGGCCCGAGCCACAACAGCCAATGGGGAAAAGCCAATGAAATAAAAAATAGGGTACAATACACACAGTACCTTGAAGTGAGCCCTGAAGTGCAGAAGTAAGAGGGTTGGCCTGGCACAGCCTCTTCCGGGCTATGATGGACAGAGATAGGGCTGCCCTTCCCCTGGGTTTTGCCTGGGCACGGCCCGCATGCATCTTGCACCGCAGGGGGACAGGCAGTGCTTAATGCGTGTTGGTCACGCCTCCCCAACTGCAGTGGCTCTTGAGCGGGTTTCACCCTGGGACAGGGAGTCTTACCAGGGTGTGCAGCAGCACAATGTTGCAGACCCAGCAGTCGCACAAAGGCAAGTCGCACCCTGGGGCAGGAGTCCCACCAGGGTGTGCAGCTGCAAAGGCTTGTGGCCCCAGTAGGTGAAAGCATCCCACGCTGTGGAGGAAGAGACAACGCTTTATGCACGTTGGTCACACCACCCCACGGCAGCGGCTCAAGGGCAGGTTACACTCTAGGACAGGGAGTAAAGCAGCACAAGGTTGCACCCCCCCAGCTGTGGCACAAAGGCACATTACACCCTGAGACAGAAATACCACCACGGTGTGTGGCTGCAAAGATGTTTGGCCCCAGCAGGTAGAAGCGTCCCCTTCACTCTCATCAAAATCCTAACTTGTTCTTCCTTCAATACGTCTGAGCCTCCACTCCATTTTCAAAATGGATATACATGGCTATCTCATCTCTACCCTTGTTAACTTAGCTCAGCCCATGCCACATTAACCTCGCTAAACACGCCACTAGCTAGGCCTCACATTCCAACATCCACCTCCTCCCCTGTCTGTCATCTTAGTGCATGGGTGTAACACAGGCTCCTATTGGAATATGCACAGCAGATAGGCCCACAACACGCCAGTGCACACCCAGTCCACTCGGCTTACCACGTGTTAGACAGGGCAATCTACTTGAAATAACAGCACTGCAAGTTCATCTCTGTGTGACCTTGGCCAGCATCAAGCCTAGGTCAAAAGTAATCCACTGTCATCTATACACAAATGAAAACAAACATACAAATCATATGCTCAAATACAAATGATGTGTGGTTAAAATAGAAAGGTCCTAGCTTGTATAGAAACAACAGCTGTAAGAGGAAAAATTTGCAAAAAATCACAAAACTCAACCATTCCAACTCTTCTCACTCAGCACTCACCCCTGTTGAGTAGTGGCCAAAGTGCAACAATTACATTAATGTTGTCAGGCTTTAGTAGTGGGAGTGTACCATAGGATCCCCCAATGTTCAACCAGGTAGGGGCAGATTGCAGTCACATCTATAGCAATCACAAGTGATGTGGCCAAATGCAGTCACGATGACAATGTGTTGTTTACGCTGAGTGACGTGTGGCCCTAAGTCAAGGGTGGCATGAAAGGAAATGCAGATTTAAAAATCAACATTCCATTGAGGGATATTTCTGCCAAATACATTGACATCTCAGCCCATTCCTGAGTGTCCCAGGTGAGGGTTGTTGCATGTTGATTGAACATCACCCATATGCACTATGGATGCAAATCTAAGGGCGTGGTCTGTCTACCTGTAGATGTTAACAGTGACTGCACGCTAAAGGCTAAAGACAAAATCGGACAGGGAAATGCTTTTGTAGATCGAATAGCGCGTGAGACTGCCATGCAGAGGAATACCACTTCTATGTATGTAGTGAAGTCACAAGCTGAAAGATGGCACGATGCTAGGCAGGAAGTGCGAGAGATACAGAAGACAGCTTCCGACAAAGAGCGTGAACAGTGGTCCAAAGAAGGAGAGTTAGATAATGAGGGTTGTTGGAGAAACAAGCAGATGGATTGATGGAAGTTGCCTATAGCTTTCATGCAACCTATGGTTCAGATGGCGCATGGGGTAGCACATGTTGGAGCTCTTGCAAAGTTCTAAATTCGACCAAACGGTCACTGCACGGCAGACCAGCAGAAGAGATCTCAGTCGAGGACCGGCGCCGCCTGGATAGTCGGATCGGAAAGCATGGAAGAAACACCTTGGGTGCCAAGACACGGGTCTTATCTGGCAGCGATCGCGTTCTCAGCGAAGTTCCAAACCTTCATCACGACCAATCCTTCGGGCATCCGAGTCGCCGATGAGCCCCACGTGCCGGGCGCCAATTTGTCGTACAGGCCTCAGCCTGGCCCGCTAGTGCAAGGGGTTCGCCCTTCTGCGCACAAAGTCCTTAGACCCAAAGGAAAAAGTTGCCACGGAAACTGGAAATGCAAAACATAGAATTTATTAAACTTCACGAAGTGGTGCTAAAGTTCAGACAGTACCCTTCGGCACTATGAGAAGTAGCACAAAGGGCTACCGGACACATGGTTTATTTATACCCACACATGGGCTCAAAAGAAGGCGGTACAAAGCACAAGAGCACATTTTATGACCATACAAGGTAATATCGAGAAGCACAATTGATCAGTGGGAGGAGTTAACAGTCTTGGGGTCTCGGCTAACACATTCCAATCTAGGGCTAACCATTAGCAGATGTGGACCCTAACTGTCAGCGGCAAAGCACAGAGATGCTATTATTAGCCTGTTGCATGGCAGATTCAACGGCCATGAGCAGAAAGGTAGGACAACGCACATGGTCGGCACGAGGCAGTATGTGGCAGACAAAATGGCCGCCATGAATCCAAAATGGACGCTGCTAAACGTCAAGATAACAGTCAGAACTCGGATGTCTTTTGCTAACGCTCAACTTAATCGCTGTCAAACTACAACAACGTGAGCTCCAATCCATTTGGGGAGTGCAGAAAACTCTGCTCCGTGCAGTGCAGCAGACTTTTTTCTCATCTCACTTTCGCAAACAGTAAGTTGGCGAGTGTGAGCGGCTGCTTGGGTAGAATTTCTAATTGAGCGGCAGGAAGATAAGCACTAATGACAGTTTGCACTGCACTCCGCCACTTGCGGAACTACGCTGAGTATTTTTGTCACTTCACTGAGTTCTGCATACTGAAACTACTCGAACTACACCAAGGCCTGATTAAGGGGAATGTTTTGTTTAGTCCAAAAACATTGACTTGTTCCTTACACTCTGTGGATGACACTGGTGGGTTGGTGTTCTCCACATCAGTGACATCAGTACTCTTTTGATCCCAATGCTGGGGCTTATCAGGCCTGCGTACTGGGATTAGTCTATGTCTCACCAGTCACATAGGTGAGGTTATTATTGTTCTCATCTCATGACACTCAAGTGAAGGTCTGAAGCCAATGTGTGACTACATAGCTTTATGACTACACAGAGCATGTATTTGGTAAATTGACACCATAATCAAAAGAGATCACAAACTCTGCTTTCTGCTATTTTGTGGCTAACTAATTTATTGTGTTGGAATTTGAGTGACAATGGTGTATTTGTAAACCTTACATTCTTGCTCCCACCCAACCAACCAGGCCACCAGGAAGAGTTTTGTCCAGAAAATGATAGGAAGCTTACATGAAATATGTTTGTCACTGGTGTATGGTGTTTGTAGCACAAGATCAAATTTGGTATTTGTGATTGGGTTGACAGCAGTCCCCCGTGTCAGACATCTTGCTAGTATACCTTCACTCACTGTCAGGTTGCCATATGCCCAGATGAAGGGGTTGTGGTGTGGAGGAGCTTTTGGTATTACTCTAACTCCCATTAGGCTCTGTCTTGCCCACACTCTACCCGTCCATCCCTAACAACCCACCAAGGACTATACTTACCTGACAGTGAGTGGAAATGTACTAGCACACAATGGAGTACACTGTGGACTGGTGTTTGGAACAGAAGGCAACAGTGTCATCCATCTTGCGAGTCCATTTCCACTCACTATCTGGTGAGCATAGTTCCTAGTTGGCTTTTTGGGCTGGGTGGGAATGTGTGTGGAACAAGGCCTGATGGGAGGTGTTGTGATTTCAAACACTCCTCCTCCCACCGAGCCCAACATGCCCATCTGGAACTATGCTTACTTGATAGTGAGTTGATGTGTAGTAGCTAGATAGTTCACAGTGGCCAATCAATCAATCAATCAATCATAACACTTGTATAGCGCGCTACTCACCCGGAGGGTCTCAAGGCGCTTGGGGGAAGGGGTCCGCTACTGCTCGAACAGCCAGGTCTTGAGTTGTCTCCTGAAGGCGAGATGGTCCTGGGTCCGCCGAACGTGGGTGGGGAGGGAGTTCCATGTCTTGGCCGCCAGGTAGGAGAAGGATCTGCCTCTGGCGGTGGCTCTTCGGATGCGTGGTACGGCGGCGAGGGCGAGGCTAGTGGATCGTAGCTGTCGGGTGGGCGTGTAGAAGGTCAGGCGATCGTTGAGGTACTTGGGGCCCAGGTCGTGGAGAGACTTGTGTGCGTGGGTGAGGAGCCTGAACGTGATCCTCTTGTTGACGGGGAGCCAGTGCAGGTCCCTCAGGTGGCCGGAGATGTGGCTGCATCGGGGGATGTCCAGGATGAGTCGGGCGGAGGCGTTCTGGATGCGTTGTAGTCTTTTCTGTAGCTAGGCTGTGGTTCAGGCATAGAGGGTGTTTCCGTAGTCCAGACGGCTGGTGACGAGTGCCTGGGTGACCGTCTTTCTGGTTTCGGTCGGGACCCATCGGAAGATCTTGCGGAGCATGCGTAGGGTGTGAAAACATGATGAGGAGACGGCGTTGACTTGTCTGGTCATCGAGTGGGAGGAGTCCAGGATGAAGCCCAGGTTGCATGCGTGGTCTGTTGGCTTGGGAGTGGTGCCTAGGGCGGGGGGCCACCAGGAGTCGTCCCAGGCGGAGGGCGATGATCCCAGGATGAGGACTTCCGTCTTGTCTGAGTTCAGTTTCAGGCGGCTGTTCTTCATCCATTTGGTGACGTCTTTCATCCCTTCGTGTAGGCTGGATCTGGTGGTGTTGGGGTCTCTGATGAGGGAGAGGATCAGCTGCGTATCGTCGGTGTAGGAGATGATGTTGAGGTTGTGTTGGCGTGCAATGGCTGCAAGTGGTGCCTGTTGTCTGAGTTGAGCACAACTCCCATCATGGATTTGTGCTCCAAAGAACAGTACCCAGTATCAGCCACCTTGCTAGTCCATTCTCTACTCACTGTCAGTTAGCCATAGGCACTGATGAAGTGGGTGTGCTGTGTTGAGGAAGGAGTGGTTGCCATTACTCCATTTCCCATCAGGCATAACCATACACACACTCATCCCACTCAACCTAAACAGCAGCCCTGTTATTCTGTTTTCCTGAGAGTGAGGGGAAATGTACAGGCAAATTGACTGACACTGTTGCCTGGTGTTATACCTGTCCCCAACTTCCATCAAGGCATTTTGGTACAAACATCTGTGCCCAATGTCAGCCATGTTGAACGTAGGTTTTCCCTCACTGTCAGGAAAGTAGAGTTACAGCTGTGCCGGTTGGGCTTAGAGGGAGGAGGAATTTTTGCAATAACTCAATCCCGTTTCAGCACCAAACCTACACACACCTTCTCACACAGCCCAGGCAGCCTACCTGGAACTCTTCTTTCCTGACCGTGAGTGGAAATGTACTATCAATAAGGCTGACACTGAGCACTGGTGTTTGAAGCACAAAGCCTGATGGGAGTTGGGGACAGGTGAAACAACAGTCACCATTGCCAGCTATTCTGCTAGTACATTTTGACCACTGTGAGGTAAGTATCACTCCTGAAGGGCTGGTTGGGCTGGGAGTAAAGAGTTTGGATAGGTCAGGGCCTAACAAAACACCAGTCCCCAGTGTACTTTCAATTAATGCTTGTCTCAATGGTTCAGAAAACCTTGTTCCAGGACCAGAGCTTTCTACTATTTGGACCCTTGCTACTGAAATAAACTTCCTTATTCAGATATGGAAGTGCACAGATCACCGTATTTTCAGAGAATTTCTCAATTTCGAGCTATTCCAACACTAATGCCACCTAGTTCGCTGGTCACTGATGGGCTGAGATACCTCTCTTGGGGGGATTAATGTGCGTTATAAGTTAAAATAACATAACAATACATGTATTCTCTGTCTGTGTCACCTGCTTTGTGCATTATGATTGACAGTAGTAAAAATATCCAAAGAACGCCTATTTTCTGAATTTTCTTGTATTTAAAAACAAATAGAGACAGGAAAATGAATGTTTTTCTGTCTTGAAAACTGGGAGCCCTAATTATATATGATGCCATGCAAAGCCACATTGTGTGGCTTTAAATGGCCTCAAATATATATAGTAAGGCAAGACAGCTCACATTCCTGTGTTGCCTTACTCTGTGCTGGGGAGGCGTTCCACAGGCATTGCTGTCGGTGTTCCCACACAACGTCCATGGATTTCGATGCATCCCCAGAGTTACAAGAGTATGTAAACCTGAGGATGTGCCAAAACCTTATGCCTCCCACGGGAGACTCAACACGGACAAATATATATATCTCTCCTAGTTTTTTTATTCTTCAATCTGCAGCACACAACGAAAGAAGAAAAAGTCTCCCTTCCTGCACAAAAACAATCCTGCCTAAAACGCAGACAGCGTTGGAGTATGATGCACCAGCACACCAGGAAAAGACATTGCCAGTGATATTCCTCACAAACGGTGAGGTCACGTAGTGTCTTCATTCAATGTCCGATTCCCCCACTTGGAATTATTTGCCCGGGAAGCCTGCTTCTTTTATGGCATATAGATGAATAATTGTCTTTTGATGGGCAGTAAATTTGATGTTTGTTTGGAACAGGCGAAGGAGTACTGCCCCATTTCTACATAAAACAGCTCCTCACTAGGAGTGTTGTGCCTCCGGAACCGCCAAACTTTTTCATGTCTGTACAACACCACCAGTGAATTGTGGAGGTCCCTTTCTGCCCCAATGTCCTGATGAGGCCCAGATGAAAAGGGCTGAAACGCGTAAACCTCATATAAAAGAGAAGCCCACACAAATAAGACATTGCAGTAAACCTTGTGCCAATTGGTGCTGTACTAAGGGCTATCCCGTTACTATTGGTTGAGAACCATAATTTATGAACAGAACGCGTTTTGCCGCAATCCCTTAAAGAAATTAGGGCATCAAGGAATCTTTCCATTTGTTCATTTGTGTATTTAAGTATGTCAAATGTATGTATGTGTAACAAAAAAAACACCTTTGTGTATCATGTTATTGTTCGTATATCCAGATAATTGGTTCTTGACAAATATACATACTATGATCTAAACCTAGTGCATTGTCTGACATGTGTTAGTGCATACAAAAAACATTTCTGCTTTTCTTGGAGAAATTGTCTCGTTTGAGGGATTAATTAAGGTTTTCTTTCATTGTTTAAAACATCTATCCTTGATCGATTATGCAGTATCCATAATTAGTTCTTGCCGTGCATATTGTCCATGTGCTTGTGGAGTATTAGGACAACCCCCTTTCTTGTTGAGAGCAGGAAATGACAGGCACGAGTTGTATTGCAAAGACACTGAGCATTCCTGCCCTTTTCTTCTGACGAGGGCCAGAGCAGCAAGGTGCCAAAAGACCATAAATCTGGGCCCAAATCTTTAAAGTTTCGACTGGCGGTCTTCCAACTAGCCCAGCCCCTGGAGAGCAGGTCAAGTTGTGTTGTTCCCCCAAGCCTCAATTCAGATGTGTGACCTCCCTTCTCTAGGTATTTCAAAGAACCCTAATTCTTGGTAGGTCTTCCCTGCTTGTGTGATTGGATGCTTTGAGGCTGTAATTTGAGATGTTGCTGCCCCACTCTTCCCTTGTCCACCTGTGCTTTCTGGGAGAATCATTCTGGTGAAAGAACACTCTGCCCTACAGAGAAATGGTGTAAGGGTTCAGGTCACAACAGATTTGTGAATGTCATCGGCAGTGTAGCCTGACCAAGTCCATCTATCATTCAGGAGAGAGGTTCTTTACTAGGTCATTTCTGGATATTGAGCTCCAGCAGTTTTACGCTTCAGTTCTTCTTCTTGGAATTCTCTGCAATGCCCTCATTCCAAAGTAGATGTTCTTTGGGCAGTTACAGAGGCTTTTCACTATTTCAAATAAAAATGGAGGGCTCATGTCTGTTGGACCATAACACCACACTGAGAAACTTTGGTAATTCTTCACATTCAAACATTTTTGAGACACTAATAATCAAGTTATTCTCGATTAGGCAAAGAATACCTGGAATGATGATGTTGTTAGAGCAATTTTCAGGCACTCTAATGCAGCCGTTAGTAGTTTCACAATGAACAAAAAACAACAATCAATACCCCTACCTGCCATGGCTTTAGATGTTGTCAGTCAAGACATCTATGGTTCTGGAAGGGTCCCATCTCAGTAGAATGTGGTGTTTCTTCACAGAATAAAATTTTTTGAGACACTATTAATCAAGTTCTTCTCAAATAAGGAAACAATACCCTGAATATTTATAGATTAGTCTTCAGGTATTCTAATGCGGCCTATAGTACTTTTTCAATCAATTAAAGAGCACCAAAATATAAATCAATATCCTCCTACCTGCCACGGCTTTAGATGTTGTACATTGACACAGCTGCTGTTCTGAAAGGGCTCCATCCCTGGTGTGCATGAGATCAGGTCCTGCAGAGCATGAGCCAGGGCATACACTGCCAGGTAAATGTGATAAGTATAACTCATATCAGACAATACAAACATTGACTCAAGATCTTCAGGCACCTCTGTGCCAGTGCACTGCAGCTCCCCATCCTTAGCGTCCCCTGGCCCTGATCCTGAAGAGCTGGCATTGTTTGACCACTTGCACCCAAAGGCTGCCTCCCAGAAGGAATGGATGAAAATATCTCCAGGAAATCCGTGAGGGTGAAGGCTCTCTAAGAATGGCTTGAATCCGGGCATGTCAGGGGCATGGAGCACTATGACCAGGGAACCATTCAATAATCTCAAAGAGGACCATGGGAAATAATCTAGATTTATTGTTAAACTACCTGTGAAAATCCATATTCTATCAGTTATGTTCAAGTCATTCAATTCCTGTAGAAGAGGTTTAAGTTCCATCTCATAACAATCGCAGATGATAACTCTGGCAGAAGAGATCCGTATCCTTTCGGCGATGCACCTCATCTTTTCCGTTGAGAATTTGTCCTGGATTGTTTCCCAGAATGAGAAGCAGACTCCCACGCTCTTCAGATCTTCCCGCAGATCCTTGCTCCACATGAAGAAGATGTCAACATCTCCAGATATGAGTCCTATCCAAGTCCAACCAAAGTGCTTCACTAACAGTGCTAATGCAGTAGCCTGAGGTCTATCTGGTGGAACGGTGCGTAGAAACGATGGGAACTGAGATTTGTCACTCAGGGCATCGTGCCCTGCTCCATAACTGATCTAAAAAGAAGCACAGTGAACAGAGCACTACTTTACATCCTAGGAGAAATGCTGATACTTTTAGTTTAACACCATTCAAATCAACGATGACATTTTAATTTCCAAGATATGATATCACAAGCTACAACATTTAAAATGACATAAATTACAACTATTGTAAGAGTTTCATTTGTACCAGAAAGGTAACCTGCAAACAAATCCCTCAATTTTTCTCAGTTTCTAAATTAAGGCTGAAAATAAGTACATATAATTGTTTCATAAAGAGGAGGGGAAAAAAGCAATAAGATGAAGAGGTAAATGTTATGTGAACCTATCTAAAGTTGGCACGTACATACTAACTCCCCACACATGTGTGCAAGCACACACAGACACATAAACACACACACATGCACACAGAGCCCCCAAACACACTTATATACTTTTATATAATTAGAC
This sequence comes from Lissotriton helveticus, assembly GCF_964261635.1. Classification (NCBI taxonomy): domain Eukaryota; kingdom Metazoa; phylum Chordata; class Amphibia; order Caudata; family Salamandridae; genus Lissotriton; species Lissotriton helveticus. The sequence goes on from NC_136064.1 coordinate 145,166,960, forward strand.
CTTGATGCACTGAGTGAATCAGCAAATACCTGTGCAGGACTTGAGACATTCATGCTAGTGACAAATTGCATACCACTAGCTTAACAATGTCTTTGTACCTATCGTACAAACATGTGTGCCATCATTGAGTGTATCACATGTAATAAACCCACAGACCTGGGTAACAAAGTCAATAGCACCATTGATTCTCAGTGAAGAGAAGCACTCTGGAAATTGTACATGTCCTCCTCTGTCAATCTATTGGACAAATACAACTTATCCAAACATAACTAATATTGCTGCGTATGCACTATGTAAATCCTTATCCTATACTGTGCTGCATAATCTTTCTCAAGTACACCAGAAAACTCTTCATAGACATCAGGCAATATGGTGTGTCCAGTTTTTAGTATTTTTATTTTGTTTAAATATTTTTATTAGGGTTTTACATTTTCAAGCAATATCCCTTGCGGGACATACAACAAATCACAGGTCTGTCAGTATATACGTAAACAGTGTTCACCATTAGTAATAACGGTTTTACAACAGCATATGGACTCCAGTCTCTGGAATGTAGCAGGTGTGATGAAGGAAGGGATCTAGATTGCGTCCCCTGAGTGTGCCGGCAAGCTGTCTTATTGTTGCATGTCGGTCCTGCGTATGCCTGACCTCTGTCACGGTGTGGTAGCTGGGTCGGAGTAAATCTATTGCCCCTTCTGATAGCGAGGTACCCTCGTGGAGGTGTGCGAGTGATTATGTTTGCGTAACTGAGTCGGACTTTGAACTGCCGACTGAAACTAGGCTAGTAACGATGGAGGGGGGTACCTCCCAAAAGATAACCAGGGAAGAGAATGAAGGGGGGCGGCTGGGTGGGAGGGAGGGGGAGAAGTGCGGTGGATGAGGGCAAGCAGCCCATGTGGTCAGTATGCAGACTGGTTGCCAGGCAGCGGGGGGTCGATGTGCATGGCCCAGAGCGGGTGTGTCCGCCTCTCTATGCCTTCCATGTGTCAGCATGTTGGAGGTGGACTAAAGTCTGTAAGGTGTGATGTACTCTAAGCCAGTACGGTTACAGGGATAGACAGCCCCACTTCTCAGATCCCAGTAAGCTCGGCCACTGCCTATCAGTTGACTGTGTGTCAGGAACTGACCCCGCGGGAGGCCGTACCACTCGACTTGTTGATCATATCTCTTCAATTGCCCTTCGTTGAACAAGGCTTCCATCTCCGTCACTCCACTGTCAGTCAACGTCCGCAGGTCTCCCTAGGTATAGTATCCCTCTTTTCGAGGAAAGCCCACCAGGGGGAGCAGAGGGGAGTACAACGGTTGCCCCTTCGACAGTCGGTGGATCCGCAGCATGCACTTGCGGGCTACAGTAACCTGTATCGGGTGTGTGCAAGCCGGTTTGGAGCCTGGCATTGGTAGTCGTCTAATGGCGGGCAAAGGCAGCCCCCCTCCATCAGTGACCGTCTCGCCCAGGTGTCTCCCAGCTGTCCAGTGAGACAACCATTGGAGCTGCGCGGCCAGGAAATATGACTCAAATGACGGGGCGCCCAGGCCTCCTTCTGTTGTGGGCAGCTGCAGAGTGCGCAGGGCTATTCTCTGTCACCCGTCCCCCACATTAGTGTCGTGAGAAGCGTGTCCAATTCGTGAAAAAAGGACCGGGGTGGGATCACCGGTAGGTTAGTGAAGTGATACAGTAGTCTGGGCACAATTATCATTTTAGCTATGGCTACCCGCCGTATAGGAGCTAGTGGGAGTGTCTTCCAAAAACCGATTGTAGAGCGGAGGCCTGCCAACACTTTCCGATGATTTCCCTCGTACAAAACCTTGGGTGATCAGTATAGGCGCACTCCGAGGTATCTGGGGGCCGCCTCACTCCATTTCAGGGTGTGTGTGCGTAATTGCATATCATGGGGTGCCAGATCAGATATGGAAAGAGAGGGGAAAGAAAAGGAAGAGTGGTGGAGAGAGAGGGAGACAGTGAGAGAGACAAACAGAGTGAGAGTGAGGAAGTGTGAAGGAGTAAATCAGTTATAATGACTAAGACAGAGAACGAGACGGATGGAGGAAAGGGGTGTGAGGTAGAGAATAAAGGAAGGGGAGTGAGCGAAAGGGAGTGAGGGAGTCAGAGAAGTGGCGTGAGTGAGGGTGAGTGAGGGATGATGTGAAGGTAAGAGAATAAGGGTGAGTGAGAAGAGACTGAGGGATAGAGCAAGTCAAAGGTAGTGATGGAGGAAGATAGGAAAGAGAAGTGAGGGACAGAGAGGGGAAAGAGGTAGTTGGATAACGTGAGTGAGGGTGAAGGAAGAGTACTGATAGTGAGAGAAGGACTGTAAAGGTGAAAGAAGTGGAGTAATGAAAATGAGGAAAGGTGAGTAAGATGAGTAAAGAAAGGGTAGTAAGACAGAGATTAAAGAATGTGAAAGAGAAAAAGAGAAGAGAGTGATGAAAAAGTATTTTTTGTTTGTTATACTTACCTTATAAATAATGACAAGTTAATAGTACATTTTTTAAAATAAATATTGTATCTGTGGAAGACAAGAAAAAATGTAGTTATAATATATATTTCATAATACAAAAGGAAGTAGGAGTGTAGAAAACAGAAAGGGAAAGAAAGGAAGGGTGAGGGAGAAAGAGAGAGGGAGAGAGTGGGAGAAAAAGAGAGGGAGAACGAGTAACTGACAGGGAGTGAAGTGGTTAAACTGAGTGAGACAGAGCGAGACAGGGAGAGAGAAATGGAGTGAAGGGGAGTGAGAGTTAGCAAAAGGGGATGAGGAAAGGGGAACAAGGGAAGGGTATTGACAGATAGAGTGAGCGAAAGAGAGTGAGGGGGAGTGAGGGAATAGGAGCAGGAGAAAGGGAATGGGAGTGATGCAGAGAGAGAACATGAAGTGGGGGAAGAGGACTGAGATTGAATGAAGGGCTGTGACAGTGAGGGAAGGGATATAAGGATAAGGGAAGGGGAGTGTTGGAAAAAGAAGCATATTAAGAGAAAGGAACAAAGAGTAAGTGAGAGAGAAGGATTTATAGAAAGAGAGAGGAAACAAAAGGAAGACTGGTGGAGAGAGAGGGAGACAGTGAGAGAGACAAACAGAGGGAGAGTGAGGGACTGTGAGGGAGTAAGTCACTTATAGTGACTGAGACAGAGGAAGAGACTTAGAGACGGATGGAAGAGAAGAAAAAATTGAGTTATAATATATAATTCACAATACAAAATAATATGTAAAATACGTTTTCTATTTTATTTTGCTGTTCTCAGAATAAATTTAATTTCACTGAAAACAGTGAGTTCAATAGTACTCATCATATAATATTTTCATTAAGAATTTAACAATTAGAAAAAAACATATCTTAAATGTCTATTTCGAACAGCAATGTTTTATGTAAGTAAAGGATATTACCAACAATCACAAAGTAACAAAACATTATTACTTCTTTCTTATACACTCTAAATAAAAATATATACAAACATATGCTAACAACATTTACCCAAAATAGTCATTTTTTGTTTCAGATACCATTCCTCATGGCCAAATAGTATGTGTGAAATCCTTAGTTTGGAAGTTACTTAATAGTACTCTTCACCGTCCGTTTCCCAACCTTCTGAATCAAAAGCACCAACATCTTTTGGACCATCTAACAATGGGTATGCCTCCACCTGATGCAATTTATCATGTACATAGAACCTTAAACAGCTAGCATTCTATGAGAACCTCAACATCATCTGGTATGCCGATCACACTCTGCTCATCCTTTATCTTACCAAGGAGCTGTATACCATTAAAAGAAACCTCTACAAGGGAATGAAAAATGTCAGCAACATCTCCAACACCTCTCCAACACCTCTGCCTCACTGTGATAGCAACATCACCCACTATCTGATACACTTACACTACCTCTACGTCAACAACAAGAATTTTTTGAACCTCATCACCCTCACTCTCAAAGTACTTTTCAACACCAGACTACCCTTTCTTAACAGCAGTAATTTTCCAAGGCCAATTATCTTCCCTAAAATTTGGGTTGTAAAAACACTAGGTAAGAATTTGGTTAGTCATAAGGCAAACGTTGTTTAAAAATCAATTGAGTATCAATACAATGAGTCCAGCCTTTTGTACATTTTAAATAAGCTGTGTAATGTCCTGATGTTGTAGAAGGACCATCATGGACAATATTTGCTCCAGTTACAAAAGATTTTCCCGATATAGATAGTTGAGAAGCCACAATATTTTTTTATTAAAGTTGTCAGTTTTTTTCCATTAGGTCTGCATCGTTGCAGCTTTAAAATTACATACTGTCCACATCTTTGTATAAATAATGTTGATAACATTTGATAGTAACATTGGCTACAGACCATGTTTTGATTTGCAGTCTGGTAGAGTCAAATATATAAATCTTTCAGTGTATATTTCAGTACTACTTGAAAACGAACAATTGTCACTGTCATGTTATCATTTATAAGAAAGGCCAAAAAGATTTTCAATTTCTATACCTTCATCTTGCAATACAACAAGCATATAGATTAGAAATTCCTGGCAATCTTGCTGAATATTCTGTGAAAATTGATTTAAACCAGTACATTTGTCTAAAACATTTTGAATATCAGAAACACTTTCTATTTTAGTTTTATCACTACTACATTTTTCAAACACAGAATTCAACAAACAACAAAATCTTTTGTCCCGATTTTCAACAATTTGCTGTAGTAAAGTTTCAAGAAAAAAAAAAACATTAACCACTACATTAGTATAGCAGTTGCCACCAGAACTGTTTTCAAACTGAAAACCAACAACCTCTTCAATAGAATCCTTTTTATTTTTGCTTACTATCACTGGTTCATCTTGTTTTTTTTGTTTTCTCTGCAACCTCGCTACCATTTTTCTCATATCTTCTTTTTCGACTTACCACACTCTTTTCAAATACTGGATATTGAGGTAAATTGGGAGCATGTTCTCTTCTTAACCTATTATACTCTCTTACACAATTAACATCTGCACTAATCTTTGTGTCATCAAAATCAATCCGGTATAATCTAGATAAAGTTCTGACTTGGGATAAAGCAACATATGCCATACCCTCTTTAAACGCAGTACTTCCAATATTCACCAAGGAACTAGCTACACTTAAACCTTGAGATTTATTAATAGTCACTGCATATGCAAAACAAACAGGAAACTGTTTTCGGCGGACATATAAATCTTTTACAAGCAAAAATCGAACTGAACAACAACTCAATTGTTGTACTTCAATTTCATCAAATTTGATTTTCAAAAATTCAATGTCATCTCTATTTGGATACTTCACAAAATCAACAACATTACCCATTTTTCCATTTACTAAACCTCTTTCCACGTGCAAATTACGTCGTAAATGTATCCGACAATTTATACATGCATATAGATTCTTTCTAAACCAGCAGTTTTAGATATTGATTTTTCTAAAGAATCCAATTTTGACTTCAACTTTTCGAACAAAATAATAGTCGCTCCTTCATGCTCTATTCTATCAATAGCTTCCAGTTTTATAATTTCATGATTTTCTAACTTTAGCATTTTTTCATTGAATAGAGTTGGCATCAAGCATATCACTGATTTCTTTTCTGCAATTTTTCTATATATATTCTCTGGGAGAATATTTTCGTCCGGAAACAAATTTGTAAGTAATCGTGCCTGTAAAGCTTTGTTGCCGTGTTCACTCACTTTTCCAATTCTTACATCTTATAATCAGCGTCTTTTGCCTGTCGCATCTTTGTAATGAGTTATGAATATTCAAAATATGACCAAATATTTACATTTCCAATGCTTCCCAGGCACTTTCTGGTGTCTTCATGCGTAACTGTTTTAAATACTGGCTATCCTTTCACAGGAGTTAGTTGTAGTAGATCTCCAAAAACGATGACGTGTTTGCCTCCAAATAACACATCATACTCTGTTTTAAGGATTTGTTGCATTCTTAAATGCACAAAGGCAAGCATTAAATTTGATCTCATGCTTACCTCATCAATAATGAGAAGTTTCATTTTTTTCAAGACTCTAGAAACTTCACAACAAGCTTCTCCAGATAGCTTGTGGTATTCTAATTTATTATCATGCTCTACTGGCAGCATCAATAAACTATGTAAAATAATCCCTTTAATGTTATGTGCTGCCAACCCAGTTGGAGCAGTAACAACACAAGAGTGTGACGACTCAGTTCTTTTCTGTAGATAACTTGCAATTGCTTTAATTAGAAAACTGTTTACAGTTCCTGCTTCTCCACTTACGATCAGTCGGACAGGTTTAAATGACGTACATGAGCACTCTTTTTTCTAGTGATAGAAACCATGCTCAATCTGTTCAGTCACCTGATCGTATATTTGTTTTTGCTCAACATTTAGTTGTTTTTCCAATTCTTCTAAGTTTATTACATCCTCTTGAGCTTGTTGCATTGCTGTTTCCACCTCTGTAGTACTTAAAATTCTGGACCCGTGTTATAAACATAATCGTATCATGACGATTTTTATATCAGAAGACCGAGAATGACTAGTACACCATGTACAAGCATTTTCGTCATATTCAAGTGACGATTTCACCTTGAAATCGTAGTTTTCGTCCTGAACCCTTGGGTTCCATTTTGTGTACGGCAGCCATTTTGTGAGTTGCCCTCACATAGGCCAATGAACTAAGGCCAAACATTGTTCCTGAAGGACACGTACACCTTCTTTGACTTCTCTTTGACCTGGGCAAGCTGACTCCACTGCCCAAGGCCAAACGTGTTCGGTCAGTTCCTCTCCCAGTGGCCGAACGAGATAGCATCAAGGTACAACATGCCATAAACCTTTCATCACACACAAACCACGCCTAATCTTGCACACACCTGTCCCTGTTTCCTACTTTATGACTTGCTTTTCGAGGAGGAGGTGCCCGTTTTTATTGGGGGTCCACCGATATCTGATGAAAATGTTGGGCCTAGCCGGGTAATTTGTTGTGGGCTGGACGAACTGAAATATGGGCTTGTCATAATGACTCTGCTTTTTCTTTGTAGTGAAAATATGTGAATGGTCAACTTGTAAACCTATGAATGTTTGCCTGAAGCGTAATATTTTGTATAAAAAGAGAAGGCTGGCTTTGTAAGTTTGAGCAGTCTCCTGAGAATATACACCATGTTGTACTTCTAGGATACCTGTTACTTGGTTGCAGCCAATAAATTCGATCTTTGACTTCACCTAGAAGACTCTGAATTTCTGTGGTCTAATCAGGAAGAATCCAAAGTCTTAGGGTGTACCCTGACACCGCTGGGTTACCGGTTCAGTACCGGTTCTGAAAAACCCAGTACTTCAGTTGGCGCCCAACGTAGGGCGATACCAGCGGTACCGGTCCAAGCCAGAGGTTCGTGAGGAGCTTCGTGTGAAAATTCTGGAGGACGGCCGCCACTTCATCGACATCTGCATGTCGAAGTGGTCCGAAAGTCTTTGCTGTGAGGTTCCCCGCTTCCCGACGGCTACGAAGGACTGCTGCCCTGACTATCACCCTGATTTGGACCTTTTGATGTTTGGTAGAGCGAAACGATAGACGAGTCTTCTGGTGACGTCATCGATACCTCAGTTAAGTATAAGTGGAGCGTCTCCCAGTCTTTAGTTTTGGGTATCCCCTTTGGATCTTTGATTTGGAACTTGCAAGTACCAAAGCCGAAGGACTTGTGTATTCACGAGAATATCGTATTCGATAATCCTTTGAAGTTTGAAGCTAGACTAGTGAGTGAAGATGCCTGGTCTTAGCAGACTTGGACATTTGTTTTGTCTTGGTTGTAATGGGGATTCCCGATTGGAGGACTCGTGTCCGGTTCCTCCGATTGGAACTCCAACTTAGGAACTGTATGTGAAACATGGAGTAGGCCCCATCACATATAATGAAGTGTGGATCAAATACACCAGAAAGGATGGTGTTTTAAAATGGCCCCAATACGGTAGCTTTGACACGGAAATCCTGGATAATCTAGAAGTTAAACTCTTTAAGAAGAAAGCCCGGCCGGCGATGTTTGACTCTTTCCGCCTATGGCGTAAGGAAGCCAAACAGAAAGAAATTAAATTAGAGAAGAAAAATAAGAGAGAAAGGGGTATCTTGATAATGCAAGCTGCTATGCAGTTTAAAGATAACGAAGAAGAACAAGCAAGCGAACAGTTGCACAGGCAACGTAAAATGGTAATCGATAAATGTTGTCCGGTTTTACCGCCTCTTCAGCAAGATGCAGCAAAAGAACTTGAAAAAGATCCCCTAATGTCGCATTTGTTGAGTTCGCCACCCCCCTATGCGCAAAATGCTACGGCACCTCTGTAACTTTTAGTTGCGCAACCTTTGGTTGTATTGCCTCCTGCTCCTCCACAGCCACCAGCTGTTCTCCAGGTGGTTCCTACTCTTCCGGTGCAGCCTCCTCAAGGGCCACCGGCTTTGACATCTGCTCTGCCTTTACTGCCTACAACTTTGACCACTATATCGACTACCACTCCTGGTATTCCTTCTGACACTGCCTCTGCATCTGCCTTGCCTCCCCCTGCTTTTCCGCTTGTCTTTTCATTGAATTCTCCCTCTGTTCGACAAAGAGTGACTAGGCATGGTCACTAGTCTTCTATATCCCTTCTTTGGGGCAACAAGCACGACCCCCACCTCAGAGCGTACACAGTTGCGTAGCCAACTGCCTGATTCTAGGGAGAAGGACACGCTGAATTATTTGGCACATAAATGGGTTACCGACCCGATAAGATATGAGCTAGAGTCTGTTATGGATGTCTCCCATCAGTGGGAAGCACCGAAACAGAGATACGTTTTTGAGAAAATGTGTGCTTTCCTGAGTGAGGATTTAGAGGAAAATGATTTGGAGCCCAATCCACCTGAGTTATGTCATATACGGTTTGAGTTTTGGAAAAGGCGCAATTTGTGGGTTCAGATGTTAAGAAAGCAGTTGC